>NC_079559.1:17087834-18569500 GCF_015846415.1 Triplophysa dalaica
GCATTTAGAAAACTAACTCTGATCTGCTAAACGCACTTTTTCATTATGACCAGCAGTTTTACAAAATGAAGTTTTCAGTGCAGGGCCCATGTTTCTCACTCCTCCACTCAGGACGAGCATTTTGAAAACTAACTCTGATCTGTACCTAAACACTTTTTCATTATGCACACAGGCAGTTTACACAAAATGAAGTTTTCAGTGCAAAGCCATGTTTCTCACTCTCCCAGCACTCAGAATGAGCATTTAAGAAAACTAACTCTGATCTGTTCCTAAACGCACTTTTTCATTATGTACACAGGCAGTTTACACAAAATGAAGTTTTCAGTGCAAAGCCATGTTTCTCACTCTCCCAGCACTCAGAATGAGCATTTAAGAAAACTAACTCTGATCTGTTCCTAAACGCACTTTTTCATTATGCACACAGCAGTTTACACAAAATGAAGTTTTCAGTGCAAAGCCCATGTTTCTCACTCTCCCAGCACTCAGAATGAGCATTTAAGAAAACTAACTCTGATCTTCCTAAACGCACTTTTTCATTATGCACACAGCAGTTTTACACAAAATGAAGTTTTCAGTGAAAGCCCATGTTTCTCACTCTCCAGCACTCAGAATGAGCATTTAAGAAAACTAACTCTGATCTGTTGCTAAACGCACTTTTTCATTATGCACACAGCAGTTTTACACAAATGAAGTTTTCAGTGCAAAGCCCATGTTTCTCACTCTCCCAGCACTCAGAATGAGCATTTAAGAAAACTAATCTGATCTGCTAAACGCACTTTTTCATTATGCACACAGGCAGTTTTACACAAAATGAAGTTTTCAGTGCAAAGCCATGTTTCTCACTCTCCCAGCACTCAGAATGAGCATTTAAGAAAACTAACTCTGATCTGTTCCTAAACGCACTTTTTCATTATGCACACAGCAGTTTTACACAAAATGAAGTTTTCAGTGCAAAGCCCATGTTTCTCACTCTCCCAGCACTCAGAATGAGCATTTAAGAAAACTAACTCTGATCTTGCTAAACGCACTTTTTCATTATGCACACAGGCAGTTTTACACAAAATGAAGTTTTCAGTGCAGGGCCCATGTTTCTCACTCTCCCCCACTCAGACGAGCATTTGAAAAACTAACTCTGATCTGTCCTAAACACACTTTTTCATTATGCACACAGGCAGTTTACACAAAATGAAGTTTTCAGTGCAGGGCCCATGTTTCTCACTCTCTCCCACTCAGGACGAGCATTTAAGAAAACTAACTCTGATCTGTCCTAAACGCACTTTTTCATTATGCACACAGGCAGTTTACACAAAATGAAGTTTTCAGTGCAAGCCATGTTTCTCACTCTCCCAGCACTCAGAATGAGCATTTAAGAAAACTAACTCTGATCTGTTCCTAAACGCACTTTTTCATTATGCACACAGGCAGTTTTACACAAAATGAAGTTTTCAGTGCAGCCATGTTTCTCACTCTCCCAGCACTCAGATGAGCATTTAAGAAAACTAACTCTGATCTGTCCTAAACGCACTTTTTCATTATGCACACAGGCAGTTTTACACAAAATGAAGTTTTCAGTGCAGCCCATGTTTCTCACTCTCCCAGCACTCAGAATGAGCATTAAGAAAACTAACTCTGATCTGTTGCTAAACGCACTTTTTCATTATGCACACAGCAGTTTACACAAAATGAAGTTTTCAGTGCAGCCATGTTTCTCACTCTCCCAGCACTCAGAATGAGCATTTAAGAAAACTAACTCTGATCTGTTCTAAACGCACTTTTTCATTATGCACACAGCAGTTTTACACAAAATGAAGTTTTCAGTGCAGCCATGTTTCTCACTCTCCCAGCACTCAGACGAGCATTTAGAAAACTAACTCTGATCTGCTAAACGCACTTTTTCATTATGCACACAGGCAGTTTTACACAAAATGAAGTTTTCAGTGCAGCCCATGTTTCTCACTCTCCCAGCACTCAGAATGAGCATTTAAGAAAACTAACTCTGATCTGTTCCTAAACGCACTTTTTCATTATGCACACAGGCAGTTTTACACAAAATGAAGTTTTCAGTGCAGCCCATGTTTCTCACTCTCCCAGCACTCAGAATGAGCATTTAAGAAAACTAACTCTGATCTGTTCCTAAACGCACTTTTTCATTATGCACACAGCAGTTTTACACAAAATGAAGTTTTCAGTGCAAAGCCCATGTTTCTCACTCTCCCAGCACTCAGAATGAGCATTTAAGAAAACTAACTCTGATCTTGCTAAACGCACTTTTTCATTATGCACACAGCAGTTTTACACAAAATGAAGTTTTCAGTGCAGGGCCATGTTTCTCACTCTCTCCACAGACGAGCATTTGAAAACTAACTCTGATCTGTCCTAAACGCACTTTTTCATTATGCACACAGGCAGTTTTACACAAAATGAAGTTTTCAGTGCAAAGCCCATGTTTCTCACTCTCCCAGCACTCAGAATGAGCATTTAGAAAACTAACTCTGATCTTCCTAAACGCACTTTTTCATTATGCACACAGCAGTTTTACACAAAATGAAGTTTTCAGTGCAGCCCATGTTTCTCACTCTCCCAGCACTCAGATGAGCATTTAAGAAAACTAATCTGATCTTCCTAAACGCACTTTTTCATTATGCACACAGCAGTTTTACACAAAATGAAGTTTTCAGTGCAGCCCATGTTTCTCACTCTCCCAGCACTCAGAATGAGCATTTAAGAAAACTAACTCTGATCTGTTCCTAAACGCACTTTTTCATTATGCACACAGCAGTTTACACAAATGAAGTTTTCAGTGCAGCCCATGTTTCTCACTCTCCAGCACTCAGATGAGCATTTAAGAAAACTAACTCTGATCTGTTGCTAAACGCACTTTTTCATTATGCACACAGGCAGTTTTACACAAAATGAAGTTTTCAGTGCAGCCCATGTTTCTCACTCTCCCAGCACTCATGAGCATTAAGAAAACTAACTCTGATCTGTTCTAAACGCACTTTTTCATTATGCACACAGGCAGTTTTACACAAAATGAAGTTTTCAGTGCAGGGCCCATGTTTCTCACTCTCCCAGCACTCAGACGAGCATTTAAGAAAACTAACTCTGATCTGCTAAACGCACTTTTTCATTATGCACACAGCAGTTTTACACAAAATGAAGTTTTCAGTGCAAAGCCCATGTTTCTCACTCTCCCAGCACTCAGAATGAGCATTTAAGAAAACTAACTCTGATCTGTTCCTAAACGCACTTTTTCATTGTGCACACAGGCAGTTTTACACAAAATGAAGTTTTCAGTGAAGCCCATGTTTCTCACTCCCCAGCACTCAGATGAGCATTTAAGAAAACTAACTCTGATCTGTTCCTAAACGCACTTTTTCATTATGCACACAGCAGTTTACACAAAATGAAGTTTTCAGTGCAGCCCATGTTTCTCACTCTCCCAGCACTCAGAAGCATTTAAGAAAACTAACTCTGATCTGTTGCTAAACGCACTTTTTCATTATGCACACAGCAGTTTTACACAAAATGAAGTTTTCAGTGCAGCCCATGTTTCTCACTCTCCCAGCACTCAGAATGAGCATTTAAGAAAACTAACTCTGATCTTGCTAAACGCACTTTTTCATTATGCACACAGCAGTTTTACACAAAATGAAGTTTTCAGTGCAGCCCATGTTTCTCACTCTCCCAGCACTCAGAATGAGCATTTAAAAACTAACTCTGATCTGTCCTAAACGCACTTTTTCATTATGCACACAGCAGTTTTACACAAAATGAAGTTTTCAGTGCAAAGCCCATGTTTCTCACTCTCCCAGCACTCAGATGAGCATTTAAGAAAACTAACTCTGATCTGTACCTACTTTTTCATTATGCACACAGGCAGTTTACACAAAATGAAGTTTTCAGTGCAAAGCCCATGTTTCTCACTCTCCCAGCACTCAGAATGAGCATTTAAGAAAACTAACTCTGATCTGTTCCTAAACACACTTTTTCATTATGCACACAGGCAGTTTACACAAAATGAAGTTTTCAGTGCAAAGCCCATGTTTCTCACTCTCCCAGCACTCAGATGAGCATTTAAGAAAACTAACTCTGATCTTCCTAAACGCACTTTTTCATTATGCACACAGCAGTTTACACAAAATGAAGTTTTCAGTGCAAAGCCCATGTTTCTCACTCTCCCAGCACTCAGAATGAGCATTTAAGAAAACTAACTCTGATCTTCCTAAACGCACTTTTTCATTATGCACACAGCAGTTTACACAAAATGAAGTTTTCAGTGCAAAGCCCATGTTTCTCACTCTCCCAGCACTCAGAATGAGCATTTAAGAAAACTAACTCTGATCTTCCTAAACGCACTTTTTCATTATGCACACAGGCAGTTTACACAAAATGAAGTTTTCAGTGCAAAGCCCATGTTTCTCACTCTCCCAGCACTCAGAATGAGCATTTAAGAAAACTAACTCTGATCTGTTCCTAAACGCACTTTTTCATTATGCACACAGCAGTTTACACAAAATGAAGTTTTCAGTGCAAAGCCCATGTTTCTCACTCTCCCAGCACTCAGAATGAGCATTTAAGAAAACTAACTCTGATCTGTTCCTAAACGCACTTTTTCATTATGCACACAGGCAGTTTACACAAAATGAAGTTTTCAGTGCAAAGCCCATGTTTCTCACTCTCCCAGCACTCAGAATGAGCATTTAAGAAAACTAACTCTGATCTTGCTAAACGCACTTTTTCATTATGCACACAGCAGTTTTACACAAAATGAAGTTTTCAGTGCAGGGCCCATGTTTCTCACTCTCCCAGCACTCAGATGAGCATTTAAGAAAACTAACTCTGATCTGTTGCTAAACGCACTTTTTCATTATGCACCACAGTTTTCACAAAATGAAGTTTTCAGTGCAAAGCCCATGTTTCTCACTCTCCCAGCACTCAGAATGAGCATTTAAGAAAACTAACTCTGATCTGTTGCTAAACGCACTTTTTCATTATGCACACAGGCAGTTTACACAAAATGAAGTTTTCAGTGCAAAGCCCATGTTTCTCACTCTCCCAGCACTCAGAATGAGCATTTAAGAAAACTAATCTGATCTTGCTAAACGCACTTTTTCATTATGCACACAGCAGTTTTACACAAAATGAAGTTTTCAGTGCAAAGCCCATGTTTCTCACTCTCCCCACTCAGAATGAGCATTTGAAAAACTAACTCTGATCTGTTCCTAAACGCACTTTTTCATTATGCACACAGGCAGTTTTACACAAAATGAAGTTTTCAGTGCAGCCCATGTTTCTCACTCTCCCACTCAGATGAGCATTTAAGAAAACTAACTCTGATCTGTTCCTAAACGCACTTTTTCATTATGCACACAGGCAGTTTTACACAAAATGAAGTTTTCAGTGCAGCCCATGTTTCTCACTCTCCCAGCACTCAGATGACATAAGAAAACTAACTCTGATCTTGCTAAACGCACTTTTTCATTATGCACACAGGCAGTTTTACACAAAATGAAGTTTTCAGTGCAGCCCATGTTTCTCACTCTCCAGCACTCAGAATGAGCATTTAAGAAAACTAACTCTGATCTGTTCCTAAACGCACTTTTTCATTATGCACACAGGCAGTTTACACAAAATGAAGTTTTCAGTGCAGCCCATGTTTCTCACTCTCCCAGCACTCAGAATGAGCATTTAAGAAAACTAACTCTGATCTGTTGCTAAACGCACTTTTTCATTATGCACAGCAGTTTTACACAAAATGAAGTTTTCAGTGCAGGGCCCATGTTTCTCACTCTCCCCACTCAGGACGAGCATTTAAGAAAACTAACTCTGATCTGTCCTAAACGCACTTTTTCATTATGCACACAGGCAGTTTTACACAAAATGAAGTTTTCAGTGCAGCCCATGTTTCTCACTCTCCCAGCACTCAGGAGCATTTAAGAAAACTAACTCTGATCTTGCTAAACGCACTTTTTCATTATGCACACAGGCAGTTTTACACAAAATGAAGTTTTCAGTGGCCCATGTTTCTCACTCTCCCAGCACTCAGAATGAGCATTTAAGAAAACTAACTCTGATCTGTTCCTAAACGCACTTTTTCATTATGCACACAGGCAGTTTACACAAAATGAAGTTTTCAGTGCAAAGCCCATGTTTCTCACTCTCCCAGCACTCAGAATGAGCATTTAAGAAAACTAACTCTGATCTGTGCTAAACGCACTTTTTCATTATGCACACAGCAGTTTTACACAAAATGAAGTTTTCAGTGCAAAGCCCATGTTTCTCACTCTCCCAGCACTCAGAATGAGCATTTAAGAAAACTAACTCTGATCTTGCTAAACGCACTTTTTCATTATGCACACAGGCAGTTTTACACAAAATGAAGTTTTCAGTGCAGCCCATGTTTCTCACTCTCCCAGCACTCAGATGAGCATTTAAGAAAACTAACTCTGATCTGTCCTAAACGCACTTTTTCATTATGCACACAGGCAGTTTTACACAAAATGAAGTTTTCAGTGCAAAGCCCATGTTTCTCACTCTCCCAGCACTCAGAATGAGCATTTAAGAAAACTAACTCTGATCTTCCTAAACGCACTTTTTCATTATGCACACAGGCAGTTTTACACAAAATGAAGTTTTCAGTGCAGCCCATGTTTCTCACTCTCCCAGCACTCAGAATGAGCATTTAAGAAAACTAACTCTGATCTTGCTAAACGCACTTTTTCATTATGCACACAGGCAGTTTTACACAAAATGAAGTTTTCAGTGCAGCCCATGTTTCTCACTCTCCCCACTCAGGAGCATTTAGAAAACTAACTCTGATCTGTTCCTAAACACTTTTTCATTATGCACACAGCAGTTTACACAAAATGAAGTTTTCAGTGCAAAGCCCATGTTTCTCACTCTCCCAGCACTCAGAATGAGCATTTAAGAAAACTAACTCTGATCTGTTGCTAAACGCACTTTTTCATTATGCACACAGGCAGTTTTACACAAAATGAAGTTTTCAGTGGCCCATGTTTCTCACTCTCCCCACTCAGATGAGCATTTAAGAAAACTAACTCTGATCTGTTCCTAAACGCACTTTTTCATTATGCACACAGCAGTTTTACACAAAATGAAGTTTTCAGTGCAAAGCCCATGTTTCTCACTCTCCCAGCACTCAGATGAGCATTTAAGAAAACTAACTCTGATCTGTTCCTAAACGCACTTTTTCATTATGCACACAGCAGTTTTACACAAAATGAAGTTTTCAGTGCAGCCCATGTTTCTCACTCTCCCAGCACTCAGAATGAGCATTTAAGAAAACTAACTCTGATCTGTTGCTAAACGCACTTTTTCATTATGCACACAGGCAGTTTTACACAAAATGAAGTTTTCAGTGCAGCCCATGTTTCTCACTCTCCCAGCACTCAGACGAGCATTTAAGAAAACTAACTCTGATCTGTTCCTAAACGCACTTTTTCATTATGCACACAGGCAGTTTTACACAAAATGAAGTTTTCAGTGCAGCCCATGTTTCTCACTCTCCCAGCACTCAGAATGAGCATTTAAGAAAACTAACTCTGATCTGTTGCTAAACGCACTTTTTCATTATGCACACAGCAGTTTTACACAAAATGAAGTTTTCAGTGCAGCCATGTTTCTCACTCTCCCAGCACTCAGAATGAGCATTTAAGAAAACTAACTCTGATCTTCCTAAACGCACTTTTTCATTATGCACACAGCAGTTTTACACAAAATGAAGTTTTCAGTGCAGCCCATGTTTCTCACTCTCCCCACTCAGACGAGCATTTGAAAACTAACTCTGATCTGTCCTAAACACACTTTTTCATTATGCACACAGGCAGTTTACACAAAATGAAGTTTTCAGTGCAAAGCCCATGTTTCTCACTCTCCCAGCACTCAGATGAGCATTTAAGAAAACTAACTCTGATCTGTTCCTAAACGCACTTTTTCATTATGCACACAGCAGTTTTACACAAAATGAAGTTTTCAGTGCAAAGCCCATGTTTCTCACTCTCCCAGCACTCAGAATGAGCATTTAAGAAAACTAACTCTGATCTGTTCCTAAACGCACTTTTTCATTATGTGCACACAGGCAGTTTTACACAAAATGAAGTTTTCAGTGCAAAGCCCATGTTTCTCACTCTCCCAGCACTCAGAATGAGCATTTAAGAAAACTAACTCTGATCTTGCTAAACGCACTTTTTCATTATGCACACAGCAGTTTTACACAAAATGAAGTTTTCAGTGCAGCCCATGTTTCTCACTCTCCCAGCACTCAGATGAGCATTTAAGAAAACTAACTCTGATCTTCCTAAACGCACTTTTTCATTATGCACACAGGCAGTTTTACACAAAATGAAGTTTTCAGTGCAGCCCATGTTTCTCACTCTCCCAGCACTCAGATGAGCATTTAAGAAAACTAATCTGATCTTGCTAAACGCACTTTTTCATTATGCACACAGCAGTTTTACACAAAATGAAGTTTTCAGTGCAAACCATGTTTCTCACTCCCTCAGCACTCAGAATGAGCATTTAAGAAAACTAACTCTGATCTGTTCCTAAACGCACTTTTTCATTATGCACACAGGCAGTTTACACAAAATGAAGTTTTCAGTGCAAAGCCCATGTTTCTCACTCTCCCAGCACTCAGATGAGCATTTAAGAAAACTAACTCTGATCTGTTGCTAAACGCACTTTTTCATTATGCACACAGCAGTTTTACACAAAATGAAGTTTTCAGTGCAGCCCATGTTTCTCACTCTCCCAGCACTCAGATGAGCATTTAAGAAAACTAACTCTGATCTGTTCCTAAACGCACTTTTTCATTATGCACACAGGCAGTTTTACACAAAATGAAGTTTTCAGTGCAGCCCATGTTTCTCACTCTCCCAGCACTCAGAATGAGCATTTAAGAAAACTAACTCTGATCTGTTCCTAAACGCACTTTTTCATTATGCACACAGCAGTTTTACACAAAATGAAGTTTTCAGTGCAAAGCCATGTTTCTCACTCTCCCAGCACTCAGAATGAGCATTTAAGAAAACTAACTCTGATCTCTTCCTAAACGCACTTTTTCATTATGCACACAGCAGTTTACACAAAATGAAGTTTTCAGTGCAAAGCCCATGTTTCTCACTCTCCCAGCACTCAGATGAGCATTTAAGAAAACTAACTCTGATCTTACCTAAACGCACTTTTTCATTATGCACACAGGCAGTTTACACAAAATGAAGTTTTCAGTGCAAAGCCCATGTTTCTCACTCTCCCAGCACTCAGAATGAGCATTTAAGAAAACTAACTCTGATCTGTTGCTAAACGCACTTTTTCATTATGCACACAGGCAGTTTTACACAAAATGAAGTTTTCAGTGCAGCCCATGTTTCTCACTCCCCAGCACTCAGATGAGCATTTAAGAAAACTAACTCTGATCTGCTAAACGCACTTTTTCATTATGCACACAGGCAGTTTACACAAAATGAAGTTTTCAGTGCAGCCCATGTTTCTCACTCTCCCAGCACTCAGAATGAGCATTTAAGAAAACTAACTCTGATCTGTTCCTAAACGCACTTTTTCATTATGCACACAGGCAGTTTTACACAAAATGAAGTTTTCAGTGCAAAGCCCATGTTTCTCACTCTCCCAGCACTCAGAATGAGCATTTAAGAAAACTAACTCTGATCTTGCTAAACGCACTTTTTCATTATGCACACAGGCAGTTTTACACAAAATGAAGTTTTCAGTGCAGCCCATGTTTCTCACTCCCCAGCACTCAGAATGAGCATTTAAGAAAACTAACTCTGATCTGTTCCTAAACGCACTTTTTCATTATGCACACAGCAGTTTTACACAAAATGAAGTTTTCAGTGCAAAGCCCATGTTTCTCACTCTCCCAGCACTCAGAATGAGCATTTAAGAAAACTAACTCTGATCTGTTGCTAAACGCACTTTTTCATTATGCACACAGCAGTTTTACACAAAATGAAGTTTTCAGTGCGGCCCATGTTTCTCACTCTCCCCACTCAGAGAGCATTTAAGAAAACTAACTCTGATCTGTTCCTAAACGCACTTTTTCATTATGCACACAGGCAGTTTTACACAAAATGAAGTTTTCAGTGCAGCCCATGTTTCTCACTCTCCCAGCACTCAGAATGAGCATTTAAGAAAACTAACTCTGATCTTGCTAAACGCACTTTTTCATTATGCACACAGCAGTTTTACACAAAATGAAGTTTTCAGTGCAAAGCCCATGTTTCTCACTCTCCCAGCACTCAGAATGAGCATTTAAGAAAACTAACTCTGATCTGTTCCTAAACGCACTTTTTCATTATGCACACAGGCAGTTTTACACAAAATGAAGTTTTCAGTGCAAAGCCCATGTTTCTCACTCTCCCAGCACTCAGAATGAGCATTTAAGAAAACTAACTCTGATCTGTTGCTAAACGCACTTTTTCATTATGCACACAGGCAGTTTTACACAAAATGAAGTTTTCAGTGCAGCCCATGTTTCTCACTCTCCCCACTCAGAGAGTAAGAAAACTAACTCTGATCTGCTAAACACTTTTTCATTATGCACACAGGCAGTTTACACAAAATGAAGTTTTCAGTGCAAAGCCCATGTTTCTCACTCTCCCAGCACTCAGAATGAGCATTTAAGAAAACTAACTCTGATCTGTTCCTAAACGCACTTTTTCATTATGCACACAGCAGTTTTACACAAAATGAAGTTTTCAGTGCAAAGCCATGTTTCTCACTCTCCCAGCACTCAGAATGAGCATTTAAGAAAACTAACTCTGATCTTGCTAAACGCACTTTTTCATTATGCACACACAGTTTTACACAAAATGAAGTTTTCAGTGCAGCCCATGTTTCTCACTCTCCCAGCACTCAGAATGAGCATTTAAGAAAACTAACTCTGATCTGTCCTAAACGCACTTTTTCATTATGCACACAGGCAGTTTACACAAAATGAAGTTTTCAGTGCAAAGCCCATGTTTCTCACTCTCCCAGCACTCAGAATGAGCATTTAAGAAAACTAACTCTGATCTGTTGCTAAACGCACTTTTTCATTATGCACACAGGCAGTTTACACAAAATGAAGTTTTCAGTGGCCCATGTTTCTCACTCTCCCAGCACTCAGATGAGCATTTAAGAAAACTAACTCTGATCTGCTAAACGCACTTTTTCATTATGCACACAGGCAGTTTTACACAAAATGAAGTTTTCAGTGCAGCCCATGTTTCTCACTCTCCCAGCACTCAGATGAGCATTTAAGAAAACTAACTCTGATCTGTCCTAAACGCACTTTTTCATTATGCACACAGCAGTTTACACAAAATGAAGTTTTCAGTGCAAAGCCCATGTTTCTCACTCTCCCAGCACTCAGAATGAGCATTTAAAAAACTAACTCTGATCTGTTGCTAAACGCACTTTTTCATTATGCACACAGCAGTTTTACACAAAATGAAGTTTTCAGTGCAGCCCATGTTTCTCACTCCCCAGCACTCAGATGAGCATTTAAGAAAACTAACTCTGATCTGCTAAACGCACTTTTTCATTATGCACACAGGCAGTTTTACACAAAATGAAGTTTTCAGTGCAAAGCCCATGTTTCTCACTCTCCCAGCACTCAGAACGAGCATTTAAGAAAACTAACTCTGATCTGTCCTAAACGCACTTTTTCATTATGCACACAGCAGTTTTACACAAAATGAAGTTTTCAGTGCAAAGCCCATGTTTCTCACTCTCCCAGCACTCAGAATGAGCATTTAAGAAAACTAACTCTGATCTGTTGCTAAACGCACTTTTTCATTATGCACACAGCAGTTTTACACAAAATGAAGTTTTCAGTGCAAAGCCCATGTTTCTCACTCTCCCAGCACTCAGATGAGCATTTAAGAAAACTAACTCTGATCTGTTGCTAAACGCACTTTTTCATTATGCACACAGCAGTTTTACACAAAATGAAGTTTTCAGTGCAGCCCATGTTTCTCACTCTCCCCACTCAGATGAGCATTTAAGAAAACTAACTCTGATCTGTCTAAACGCACTTTTTCATTATGCACACAGGCAGTTTACACAAAATGAAGTTTTCAGTGCAAAGCCCATGTTTCTCACTCTCCCAGCACTCAGATGAGCATTTAAGAAAACTAACTCTGATCTGTTGCTAAACGCACTTTTTCATTATGCACACAGGCAGTTTTACACAAAATGAAGTTTTCAGTGCAGCCCATGTTTCTCACTCTCCAGCACTCAGAATAGCATTTAAGAAAACTAACTCTGATCTGTTCCTAAACGCACTTTTTCATTATGCACACAGCAGTTTTACACAAAATGAAGTTTTCAGTGCAGCCCATGTTTCTCACTCTCCCAGCACTCAGATGAGCATTTAAGAAAACTAACTCTGATCTTGCTAAACGCACTTTTTCATTATGCACACAGCAGTTTTACACAAAATGAAGTTTTCAGTGCAGCCCATGTTTCTCACTCTCCCAGCACTCATGAGCATTTAAGAAAACTAACTCTGATCTGTTGCTAAACGCACTTTTTCATTATGCACACAGGCAGTTTTACACAAAATGAAGTTTTCAGTGCAGCCCATGTTTCTCACTCTCCCAGCACTCAGATGAGCATTTAAGAAAACTAACTCTGATCTGTTCCTAAACGCACTTTTTCATTATGCACACAGCAGTTTTACACAAAATGAAGTTTTCAGTGCAGCCCATGTTTCTCACTCTCCCAGCACTCAATGAGCATTTAAGAAAACTAACTCTGATCTGTTCCTAAACGCACTTTTTCATTATGCACACAGCAGTTTACACAAAATGAAGTTTTCAGTGCAAAGCCCATGTTTCTCACTCTCCCAGCACTCAGAATGAGCATTTAAGAAAACTAATCTGATCTTCCTAAACGCACTTTTTCATTATGCACACAGCAGTTTTACACAAAATGAAGTTTTCAGTGCAGCCCATGTTTCTCACTCTCCCCACTCAGATGAGCATTTAAGAAAACTAACTCTGATCTGTCCTAAACGCACTTTTTCATTATGCACACAGGCAGTTTACACAAAATGAAGTTTTCAGTGCAGCCCATGTTTCTCACTCTCCAGCACTCAGAATGAGCATTTAAGAAAACTAACTCTGATCTGTTCCTAAACGCACTTTTTCATTATGCACACAGGCAGTTTACACAAAATGAAGTTTTCAGTGCAAAGCCCATGTTTCTCACTCTCCCAGCACTCAGAATGAGCATTTAAGAAAACTAACTCTGATCTGTTCCTAAACGCACTTTTTCATTATGCACACAGGCAGTTTTACACAAAATGAAGTTTTCAGTGCAGCCCATGTTTCTCACTCTCCCAGCACTCAGATGAGCATTTAAGAAAACTAACTCTGATTGCTAAACGCACTTTTTCATTATGCACACAGGCAGTTTTACACAAAATGAAGTTTTCAGTGCAAAGCCCATGTTTCTCACTCTCCCAGCACTCAGAATGAGCATTTAAGAAAACTAACTCTGATCTGTTCCTAAACGCACTTTTTCATTATGCACACAGCAGTTTTACACAAAATGAAGTTTTCAGTGCAAAGCCCATGTTTCTCACTCTCCCAGCACTCAGAATGAGCATTTAAGAAAACTAACTCTGATCTTGCTAAACGCACTTTTTCATTATGCACACAGCAGTTTTACACAAAATGAAGTTTTCAGTGCAGGGCCCATGTTTCTCACTCTCCCAGCACTCAGATGAGCATTTAAGAAAACTAACTCTGATCTGTTCCTAAACGCACTTTTTCATTATGCACACAGCAGTTTTACACAAAATGAAGTTTTCAGTGCAAAGCCCATGTTTCTCACTCTCCCAGCACTCAGAATGAGCATTTAAGAAAACTAACTCTGATCTGTTGCTAAACGCACTTTTTCATTATGCACACAGGCAGTTTTACACAAAATGAAGTTTTCAGTGCAAGCCCATGTTTCTCACTCTCCCAGCACTCAGATGAGCATTTAAGAAAACTAACTCTGATCTGTCCTAAACGCACTTTTTCATTATGCACACAGGCAGTTTACACAAAATGAAGTTTTCAGTGCAGCCCATGTTTCTCACTCTCCCAGCACTCAGATGAGCATTTAAGAAAACTAACTCTGATCTGTTCCTAAACGCACTTTTTCATTATGCACACAGCAGTTTTACACAAAATGAAGTTTTCAGTGCAGCCCATGTTTCTCACTCTCCCAGCACTCAGAATGAGCATTTAAGAAAACTAACTCTGATCTTCCTAAACGCACTTTTTCATTATGCACACAGCAGTTTTACACAAAATGAAGTTTTCAGTGCAGCCCATGTTTCTCACTCTCCCAGCACTCAGAATGAGCATTTAAGAAAACTAACTCTGATCTGTCCTAAACGCACTTTTTCATTATGCACACAGCAGTTTTACACAAAATGAAGTTTTCAGTGCAAAGCCCATGTTTCTCACTCTCCCAGCACTCAGTGAGCATTTAAGAAAACTAACTCTGATCTGTTCCTAAACGCACTTTTTCATTATGCACACAGGCAGTTTTACACAAAATGAAGTTTTCAGTGCAGCCCATGTTTCTCACTCTCCCAGCACTCAGAATGAGCATTTAAGAAAACTAACTCTGATCTTGCTAAACGCACTTTTTCATTATGCACACAGCAGTTTACACAAAATGAAGTTTTCAGTGCAAAGCCCATGTTTCTCACTCTCCCAGCACTCAGAATGAGCATTTAAGAAAACTAACTCTGATCTGTTCCTAAACGCACTTTTTCATTATGCACACAGCAGTTTTACACAAAATGAAGTTTTCAGTGCAAAGCCCATGTTTCTCACTCTCCCAGCACTCAGAATGAGCATTTAAGAAAACTAACTCTGATCTTGCTAAACGCACTTTTTCATTATGCACACACAGTTTACACAAAATGAAGTTTTCAGTGCAGCCCATGTTTCTCACTCTCCCAGCACTCAGGAGCATTTAAGAAAACTAACTCTGATCTGTCTAAACGCACTTTTTCATTATGCACACAGGCAGTTTTACACAAAATGAAGTTTTCAGTGCAGCCCATGTTTCTCACTCTCCCAGCACTCAGAATGAGCATTTAAGAAAACTAACTCTGATCTGTTCCTAAACGCACTTTTTCATTATGCACACAGGCAGTTTTACACAAAATGAAGTTTTCAGTGCAAAGCCCATGTTTCTCACTCTCCCAGCACTCAGATGAGCATTTAAGAAAACTAACTCTGATCTGTTGCTAAACGCACTTTTTCATTATGCACACAGCAGTTTTACACAAAATGAAGTTTTCAGTGCAGCCCATGTTTCTCACTCTCCCAGCACTCAGAATGAGCATTTAAGAAAACTAATCTGATCTTCCTAAACGCACTTTTTCATTATGCACACAGCAGTTTACACAAAATGAAGTTTTCAGTGCAAAGCCCATGTTTCTCACTCTCCCAGCACTCAGAATGAGCATTTAAGAAAACTAACTCTGATCTGTCCTAAACGCACTTTTTCATTATGCACACAGCAGTTTTACACAAAATGAAGTTTTCAGTGCAAAGCCCATGTTTCTCACTCTCCCAGCACTCAGATGAGCATTTAAGAAAACTAACTCTGATCTGTTGCTAAACGCACTTTTTCATTATGCACACAGGCAGTTTTACACAAAATGAAGTTTTCAGTGCAAAGCATGTTTCTCACTCTCCCAGCACTCAGATGAGCATTTAAGAAAACTAACTCTGATCTGCTAAACACTTTTTCATTATGCACACAGCAGTTTTACACAAAATGAAGTTTTCAGTGCAGCCCATGTTTCTCACTCTCCCAGCACTCAGAATGAGCATTTAAGAAAACTAACTCTGATCTGTTCCTAAACGCACTTTTTCATTATGCACACAGGCAGTTTTACACAAAATGAAGTTTTCAGTGCAAAGCCCATGTTTCTCACTCTCCCAGCACTCAGAATGAGCATTTAAGAAAACTAACTCTGATCTTCCTAAACGCACTTTTTCATTATGCACACAGCAGTTTTACACAAAATGAAGTTTTCAGTGCAGCCCATGTTTCTCACTCTCCCAGCACTCAGATGAGCATTTAAGAAAACTAACTCTGATCTTCCTAAACGCACTTTTTCATTATGCACACAGGCAGTTTTACACAAAATGAAGTTTTCAGTGCAGCCCATGTTTCTCACTCTCCCAGCACTCAGAATGAGCATTTAAGAAAACTAACTCTGATCTGTTGCTAAACGCACTTTTTCATTATGCACACAGGCAGTTTTACACAAAATGAAGTTTTCAGTGCAGCCCATGTTTCTCACTCTCCCAGCACTCAGATGAGCATTTAAGAAAACTGAATCTGATCCATTGCTAAACGCACTTTTTGATTTGTGCACACAGGCAGTTTTACACAAAATGAAGTTTTCAGTGCAGGGCCCATGTTTCTAACTCTCCCAAGCACTCAGGACGAGCATTTAAGAAAACTAACTCTGATCTGTACCTAAACACACTATTTCATTATGCACACAGGCAGTTTGACACAAAATGAAGTTTTCAGTGCAAAGCCCATGTTTCTCACTCTCCCAGCACTCAGAATGAGCATGTGAGAAAAAACTAACTCTGATCTGTTGCTAAACGCACTTTTTCATTATGCACACACAGCCAGTTTTACACAAAATGAAGTTTTCAGTGAAAAGCCTGTGTTTCTCACTCTCCCTCCACTCAGGACGAGCATTTAAGAAAACTGAATCTGATCCATTGCTAAACGCACTTTTTCATTATGCACACAGCCAGTATTAGACAAAATGCAGTTTTCAGTGAAAAGCCCATGTTTCTCACTCTCCCAGCACTCAGAATGAGGCATTTAAGAAAACTAACTCTGATCTGTTCCTAAACGCACTTTTTCATTATGCACACAGCCAGTTTCACACAAAATGAAGTTTTCAGTGCAAAGCCAATGTTTCTCACTCTCCCAGCACTCAGAATGAGCATTTAAGAAAACTGAATCTGATCCTTCGCTAAACGCACTTTTTCATTATGCACACAGATCAGTTTTACACAAAATGAAGTTTTCAGTGCAAAGCCCATGTTTCTCACTCTCCCAGCACACAGAGTGAGCATTTAAGAAAACTAACTCTGATCTGTACCTAAACGCACTTTTTCATTGTGCACACAGGCAGTTTTACACAATATGAAGTTTTCAGTGCAAAGCCCATGTTTCTCACTCTCCCAGCACTCAGAGTGAGCATGTAAGAAAACTAACTCTGATCTGTTGCTAAACGCACTTTTTCATTATGCACACACAGCCAGTTTTACACAAAATGAAGTTTTCAGTGAAAAGCCTGTGTTTCTCACTCTCCCTCCACTCAGGACGAGCATTTAAGAAACTGAATCTGATCCATTGCTAAACGCACTTTTTCATTATGCACACAGCCAGTATTAGACAAAATGCAGTTTTCAGTGAAAAGCCCATGTTTCTCACTCTCCCAGCACTCAGAATGAGGCATTTAAGAAAACTAACTCTGATCTGTTCCTAAACGCACTTTTTCATTATGCACACAGCCAGTTTCACACAAAATGAAGTTTTCAGTGCAAAGCCAATGTTTCTCACTCTCCCAGCACTCAGAATGAGCATTTAAGAAAACTGAATCTGATCCTTCGCTAAACGCACTTTTTCATTATGCACACAGATCAGTTTTACACAAAATGAAGTTTTCAGTGCAGGGCCCATGTTTCTCACTCTCCCTCCACTCAGGACGAGCATTTATGAAAACTAACTCTGATCTGTACCTAAACACACTTTTTCATTATGCACACAGGCAGTTTGACACAAAATGAAGTTTTCAGTGCAAAGCCCATGTTTCTCACTCTCCCAGCACTCAGAATGAGCATGTAAGAAAACTAACTCTGATCTGTTGCTAAACGCACTTTTTCATTATGCACACAGGCAGTTTTACACAAAATGAAGTTTTCAGTGCAGGGCCCATGTTTCTCACTCTCCCTCCACTCAGGACGAGCATTTATGAAAACTAACTCTGATCTGTTCCTAAACGCACTTTTTCATTATGCACACAGCCAGTTTCACACAAAATGAAGTTTTCAGTGCAAAGCCAATGTTTCTCACTCTCCCAGCACTCAGAATGAGCATTTAAGAAAACTGAATCTGATCCTTCGCTAAACGCACTTTTTCATTATGCACACAGATCAGTTTTACACAAAATGAAGTTTTCAGTGCAAAGCCCATGTTTCTCACTCTCCCAGCACACAGAGTGAGCATTTAAGAAAACTAACTCTGATCTGTACCTAAACGCACTTTTTCATTGTGCACACAGGCAGTTTTACACAATATGAAGTTTTCAGTGCAAAGCCCATGTTTCTCACTCTCCCAGCACTCAGAGTGAGCATGTAAGAAAACTAACTCTGATCTGTTGCTAAACGCACTTTTTCATTATGCACACACAGCCAGTTTTACACAAAATGAAGTTTTCAGTGAAAAGCCTGTGTTTCTCACTCTCCCTCCACTCAGGACGAGCATTTAAGAAAACTGAATCTGATCCATTGCTAAACGCACTTTTTCATTATGCACACAGCCAGTATTAGACAAAATGCAGTTTTCAGTGAAAAGCCCATGTTTCTCACTCTCCCAGCACTCAGAATGAGGCATTTAAGAAAACTAACTCTGATCTGTTCCTAAACGCACTTTTTCATTATGCACACAGCCAGTTTCACACAAAATGAAGTTTTCAGTGCAAAGCCAATGTTTCTCACTCTCCCAGCACTCAGAATGAGCATTTAAGAAAACTGAATCTGATCCTTCGCTAAACGCACTTTTTCATTATGCACACAGATCAGTTTTACACAAAATGAAGTTTTCAGTGCAGGGCCCATGTTTCTCACTCTCCCTCCACTCAGGACGAGCATTTATGAAAACTAACTCTGATCTGTACCTAAACACACTTTTTCATTATGCACACAGGCAGTTTGACACAAAATGAAGTTTTCAGTGCAAAGCCCATGTTTCTCACTCTCCCAGCACTCAGAATGAGCATGTAAGAAAACTAACTCTGATCTGTTGCTAAACGCACTTTTTCATTGTGCACACAGGCAGTTTTACACAAACTGAAGTTTTCAGTACAGGGCCCATGTTTCTCACTCTCCCAAGCACTCAGGACGAGCATTTAAGAAAACTGAATCTGATCCATTGCTAAACGCACTTTTTCATTGTGCACACAGGCAGTTTTACACAAAATGAAGTTTTCAGTGCAGGGCCCATGTTTCTCACTCTCCCAAGCACTCAGGACGAGCATTTAAGAAAACTAACTCTGATCTGTACCTAAACACACTATTTCATTATGCACACAGGCAGTTTGACACAAAATGAAGTTTTCAGTGCAAAGCCCATGTTTCTCACTCTCCCAGCACTCAGAATGAGCATGTGAGAAAAAACTAACTCTGATCTGTTGCTAAACGCACTTTTTCATTATGCACACACAGCCAGTTTTACACAAAATGAAGTTTTCAGTGAAAAGCCTGTGTTTCTCACTCTCCCTCCACTCAGGACGAGCATTTAAGAAAACTGAATCTGATCCATTGCTAAACGCACTTTTTCATTATGCACACAGCCAGTATTAGACAAAATGCAGTTTTCAGTGAAAAGCCCATGTTTCTCACTCTCCCAGCACTCAGAATGAGGCATTTAAGAAAACTAACTCTGATCTGTTCCTAAACGCACTTTTTCATTATGCACACAGCCAGTTTCACACAAAATGAAGTTTTCAGTGCAAAGCCAATGTTTCTCACTCTCCCAGCACTCAGAATGAGCATGCAAGAAAACTAACTCTGATCTGTTGCTAAACGCACTTTTTCATTGTGCACACATGCAGTTTTACACAAAATGAAGTTTTCAGTGCAAAGCCAATGTTTCTCACTCTCCCAGCACTCAGAATGAGCATGTAAGAAAACTAACTCTGATCTGTTGCTAAACGCACTTTTTCATTATGCACACAGGCAGTTTTACACAAAATGAAGTTTTCAGTGCAGGGCCCATGTTTCTCACTCTCCCTCCACTCAGGACGAGCATTTATGAAAACTAACTCTGATCTGTTCCTAAACGCACTTTTTCATTATGCACACAGCCAGTTTCACACAAAATGAAGTTTTCAGTGCAAAGCCAATGTTTCTCACTCTCCCAGCACTCAGAATGAGCATTTAAGAAAACTGAATCTGATCCTTCGCTAAACGCACTTTTTCATTATGCACACAGATCAGTTTTACACAAAATGAAGTTTTCAGTGCAAAGCCCATGTTTCTCACTCTCCCAGCACACAGAGTGAGCATTTAAGAAAACTAACTCTGATCTGTACCTAAACGCACTTTTTCATTGTGCACACAGGCAGTTTTACACAATATGAAGTTTTCAGTGCAAAGCCCATGTTTCTCACTCTCCCAGCACTCAGAGTGAGCATGTAAGAAAACTAACTCTGATCTGTTGCTAAACGCACTTTTTCATTATGCACACACAGCCAGTTTTACACAAAATGAAGTTTTCAGTGAAAAGCCTGTGTTTCTCACTCTCCCTCCACTCAGGACGAGCATTTAAGAAAACTGAATCTGATCCATTGCTAAACGCACTTTTTCATTATGCACACAGCCAGTATTAGACAAAATGCAGTTTTCAGTGAAAAGCCCATGTTTCTCACTCTCCCAGCACTCAGAATGAGGCATTTAAGAAAACTAACTCTGATCTGTTCCTAAACGCACTTTTTCATTATGCACACAGCCAGTTTCACACAAAATGAAGTTTTCAGTGCAAAGCCAATGTTTCTCACTCTCCCAGCACTCAGAATGAGCATTTAAGAAAACTGAATCTGATCCTTCGCTAAACGCACTTTTTCATTATGCACACAGATCAGTTTTACACAAAATGAAGTTTTCAGTGCAGGGCCCATGTTTCTCACTCTCCCTCCACTCAGGACGAGCATTTATGAAAACTAACTCTGATCTGTACCTAAACACACTTTTTCATTATGCACACAGGCAGTTTGACACAAAATGAAGTTTTCAGTGCAAAGCCCATGTTTCTCACTCTCCCAGCACTCAGAATGAGCATGTAAGAAAACTAACTCTGATCTGTTGCTAAACGCACTTTTTCATTGTGCACACAGGCAGTTTTACACAAACTGAAGTTTTCAGTACAGGGCCCATGTTTCTCACTCTCCCAAGCACTCAGGACGAGCATTTAAGAAAACTGAATCTGATCCATTGCTAAACGCACTTTTTCATTGTGCACACAGGCAGTTTTACACAAAATGAAGTTTTCAGTGCAGGGCCCATGTTTCTCACTCTCCCAAGCACTCAGGACGAGCATTTAAGAAAACTAACTCTGATCTGTACCTAAACACACTATTTCATTATGCACACAGGCAGTTTGACACAAAATGAAGTTTTCAGTGCAAAGCCCATGTTTCTCACTCTCCCAGCACTCAGAATGAGCATGTGAGAAAAAACTAACTCTGATCTGTTGCTAAACGCACTTTTTCATTATGCACACACAGCCAGTTTTACACAAAATGAAGTTTTCAGTGAAAAGCCTGTGTTTCTCACTCTCCCTCCACTCAGGACGAGCATTTAAGAAAACTGAATCTGATCCATTGCTAAACGCACTTTTTCATTATGCACACAGCCAGTATTAGACAAAATGCAGTTTTCAGTGAAAAGCCCATGTTTCTCACTCTCCCAGCACTCAGAATGAGGCATTTAAGAAAACTAACTCTGATCTGTTCCTAAACGCACTTTTTCATTATGCACACAGCCAGTTTCACACAAAATGAAGTTTTCAGTGCAAAGCCAATGTTTCTCACTCTCCCAGCACTCAGAATGAGCATGCAAGAAAACTAACTCTGATCTGTTGCTAAACGCACTTTTTCATTGTGCACACATGCAGTTTTACACAAAATGAAGTTTTCAGTGCAAAGCCAATGTTTCTCACTCTCCCAGCACTCAGAATGAGCATTTAAGAAAACTGAATCTGATCCTTCGCTAAACGCACTTTTTCATTATGCACACAGCCAGTTTTACACAAAATGAAGTTTTCAGTGCAGGGACCATGTTTCTCACTCTCCCTCCACTCAGGACGAGCATTTTTGAAAACTAACTCCGATCTGTACCTAAACACACTTTTTCATTATGCACACAGGCAGTTTGACACAAAATGAAGTTTTCAGTGCAAAGCCCATGTTTCTCACTCTCCCAGCACTCAGAGTGAGCATTTAAGAAAACTAACTCTGATCTGTACCTAAACGCACTTTTTCATTATGTACACAGACAGTTTTACACAAAATGAAGTTTTCATTGAAAAGCCCATGTTTCTCACTCTCCCAGGACTCAGAATGAGAATTTAAGAAAACTGAATCTGATCCTTTGCTAAACACACTTTTTCATTATACACACAGCCAGTTTTACACAAAATGAAGTTTTCAGTGCAGGGCCCATGTTTCTTACTCTCCCCGCACTCAGGCCGAGCATTTATGAAAACTAACTCTGATCTGTACCTAAAAATACTTTTTCATTATGCACACAGGCAGTTTGACCCAAAATGAAGTTTTCATTGAAAAGCCCATGTTTCTCACTCTCCCAGCACTCAGAATGAGCATTTAAGAAAACTAACTCTGATCTGTTCCTAAACACACTTTTTCATTATGTACACAGGCAGTTTGACACAAAATGAAGTTTTCAGTGCAAAGCCCATGTTTCTCACTCTCCCAGCACTCAGAATGAGCATTTAAGAAAACTAACTCTGATCAGTTCCTAAACGCACTTTTTCATTATGTACACAGACAGTTTTACACAAAATGAGGTTTTCATTGAAAAGCCTATGTTTCTCACTCTCCCAGCACTCAGAATGAGCATTTAAGAAAACTGAATCTGATCCTTTGCTAAACGCACTTTTTCATTATGCACACAGGCAGTTTTACACAAAATGAAGTTTTCAGTGCAGGGCCCATGTTTCTCACTCTCCCAAGCACTCAGGACGAGCATTTAAGAAAACTGAATCTGATCCTTTGCTAAACGCACTTTTTCATTATGCACACACAGCCAGTTTTAGACAAAATGCAGTTTTCAGTGAAAAGCCCATGTTTCTCACTCTCCTAGCACTCAGAATGAGCATTTAAGAAAACTGAATCTGATCCTTCGCTAAACGCACTTTTTCATTATGCACACAGCCAGTTTTACACAATATGAAGTTTTCAGTGCAGGGACCATGTTTCTCACTCTCCCTCCACTCAGGACGAGCATTTTTTTTTTTTTGACTTATTTTTTGACTTATTTTTTATTAACAGTTTTATTTATTTAGTTTACAACATGCCCAAGAACCGTCCAAGATGACAGTTATACATATATTTCGAAAAATAAAAGGTGTGTACATGTAAATAATGACAAAATTATACAAAAATAAAAATAAATAAATCAAAGTCATTAATCTAGCTTTTATTGTTTGTCTGATAGATTGTCAATGAGGTCCCTCCAAAACTGTATCGTCTTCCCAGAGGCACCAAGAATCCTTGCAGTATTGCTTTCCAGACGAGCAATGTCCAATAGATAGGATCTCCATGTGCACATAACCGGTATGGATGGTTCCAACCATAATTTTAGGATTACTTTTTTAGCTGCAGTAAGGGCAGTGGTCAGAATCCTCCTTTGACTAAGAGACAATGACAACGATGAATCATCCAGCAACAGAAAAAGTAAAGGATCCCTCTGAATCACAGTGTCCATCAAGACAGTCAGTTCATTCTGTATCAGTGACCAAAACAATGTAACACGAGGACAATACCAAAACATATGCATATACGTGCCCTGATTAGAACCCTCACATAGGTGGCAAAGGGGATTTTGCTTTCTATTCATTTTACACAATAGCCATGGGGTCGTATAAGCCTTATGAATGAGTTTAAAATGAATCATCTGGTGGGCTGGATTTTTAGAGCTGGTAAAACAGTTTTTCCAAACAGTGTCCCAATCAATTGTCATATTAAGTTCCCTTTCCCAGAAGTTCTCAATCGGCATTTTTATATATTGGTGTACCACCATCTGTTCATTAATCTTACTTACACTTCCTTTAGAGCCCATACTGGAGTCTATCCAATTTATCATGGGATGAGGAACCAATTTCGCCGACCATAGGCTTTCAATGCCAATCTTAATCTTAGATAAAATGAAAAGGAGGACCTTGGAATAGAAAACTCATCTTGAAGGATCTGAAAGGGTTTAAGCCCATCATCATTGTATATATCTTTAAGGTTGAATATGCCGGATTCTGTCCAGGGTTTAAAAATGAATATCTTTTTTGCTATACAAAGATTAGTGTTATTCCAAATAGGTGTGGGTTTGCAATATTTAGCTGAAGCTCCCACAGTCTTTTCTGCTGCTTTCCAAATTTTTATAGATTGCCTAATAATTGGGCCAAATCGTGACAACATTGTTTTAGATAATCCCGTAAAGGGTAAATCCTGTAGACGCAATGGATAGATAATATTATTTTCTATTGCCCGCCAAGGTATAAGTGAATCAGTATCCAACCATGTCCTGAGTGGTCTCATTTGATATGCTAAATAATAGGATTGGAAATCTGGTAAAAATAATCCACCATGTAATTTCAATCTGTGCATGAATTTCAATCGAATTCTAGGACGTTTATTATTCCAAATGAATTTTGTCACTATCGAATTAAGTGTTTTAAAATAGTCAGTAGGTGGCGCCAGGGGCAAGGTTGAAAATAAAAAGCCTAGCCTTGGGAGTATATTCATTTTGATTGTAGCAATACGGCCGTGAACGGCTAAGCAGAGAGGGGCCCAACATTGAAGATCCTTTTTTATGTTATCCAGAAGAGATTGATAATTCCATTTAGCAATGCGAGGTAATGATGGAAAGATTTTAATTCCAAGATAAGTAAATTGGTCAGCAATTGGTATTAAGGTATCAAGAGTCTGAATCTCTGATTTAGCAGTTGTGTTAAGGGGCATAAAGACAGACTTATTCCAATTAATTTTATAGCCGGATAATTTGCCAAAAGTATTGAATAGCTGTAGGCATTCCTTAATTGACTCTTTAATATTTGACATATACAACAAGCTATCATCTGCATAGAGTGAAATTTTATGATAGGTGTTCACACAGGAAATAGGAGATATTAAAGCACATTGTCTGATTGCCTGAGCCAAAGGCTCTAATGATAAATTAAAAAGCAGTGGTGATAATGGGCAACCTTGTCGAGTACCTCTACCAAGATAAAACTGAGCGGAGATATGAAAACCATTGAGTACTTTAGCTGAACATTCCGCATAGATGGTTTTAACGGCTCGTTGAAAGAAAGGGCCAAATCCGAAATGCTCCAGAACTGACCATAAGAAATTCCATTCAATTCGATCGAAAGCGTTCTCTGCATCCAGAGAGAGGATTGCAGAGGAAGTCGGGTATTTATCCGTTTGTTCAATGACATGAAGCAGTCTACGTATGTTATCTGCTGCAAATCTCCCCAACATAAAACCTGTTTGATCACCCCCAATCAAATCTCCAACGCACCTGTTTAATCTTAGAGCTAGCACTTTTGCCATCAATTTCGAGTCGGTGGATAGAAGACTGATAGGTCTGTAACTGGAACATTCTAGTGGGTCCTTCTCCTTCTTTAGTAATAAAGTTATTAAAGCCGTGTTTTGGTCCCTGTGCAAAGCTCCCTTCTCCAAAGCAAAATTGAATGAATCAAGTATCAAGGGCGCAACTAAATCCCAAATTGTTTTTAAAAGTTCTGGGGGAATTCCATCTAATCCTGGAGCCTTATTATTGTTTAAAGAATCTAGAGCGGATTTTAATTCCTCAATTGTCAGAGGACTGTCTAGAATTTCCCGCTGAGTGTCATTTAGTTGGGGGAGAGTTACTTGCTTAAGGAACAAATTAATTTGTGCAGGTGTGGTTCTGGATTCTGAAGTATATAGCTGTTGGTAGTATTGTTCAAAAACGTTGTTCACCTTTTCAGGTTGGGTGTATACCGAGCCTTCTTGTCTAATAGCTGATATGTTGGCCTTAGCTTCGTTCCCTTTCAACCTCCAGGCCAACAATTTTGATGAACGCTCTCCGTGGAAATAATAAGATTGTTTAGTACGGTGTATGATGAATTCAGCTCTATGAGAATAAATTGATTGTAATTCCGCTTTGTAAACTTTAATTTCCTTAGCTCTAGACTCACAAAACTTTCCCTTTAATTCCTTCTCTATTAGATCAATCTGTTTTTCCAGTTCTGATTTGCGGTTCTCTCCTCATTTTTTGATATAGGCAGAAAAGCTTATACATTTACCCCTTATGAAACATTTAGTGGTTTCCCACAGTATTTGAGGATCTGAGGCTGAATGACTATTTATTTGTAGGAAATTCACCAAGGAGTTACGTAGATCAGTCACAAATGCATCGTTTTGTAACAGTGAAGCGTTAAATCTCCATCGATTGTTTGCGCCTCTCAGTGAAATAGGGGTTAGAGAAGTCATCAAAGGAGAATGATCTGATATGACAATAGGGAGAATATTAACTTTCGCTATATGAGGGATAATAGATGGGGATGTAAGGAGATAATCGATTCTAGAATAACTTTTGTGACGTGCTGAGAAAAATGTATAATCTTTGGTGCCATCATTTTGTAGCCGCCAGGCATCATTTAAATTAGCCTGTAGCAAAAAGTCTTTAAAGCATTGAGAGATCGGTGCATCGTATTTAGAAAAGTGGGATCTGTCCAATTGAGTATCTAGCACAGTATTAAAGTCCCCTCCAATCACTAATTGACATTCTCCCAAACTCATTACCAGACATAATAATTCCTGAAAAAATGAGGTGTCCCACTCTGTAGGTGCGTATACGGACATAAAGGCATATTTAACATTGTTTAGGGTCCCAACTGCATAAGTAATTCGGCCTGCTGAGTCTCCTCCCGAACTTAAAATTTTGAAAGTCGCATTGCGCCTGGAAATGATCAGTACCCCCTTAGTTTTATTAGCAGCAGAGGAAGAGGAGATCAGTTTAAAATATTTATTTTGAAAGCGAAGTACATCTACTGCTTTCAAATGAGATTCTTGTATTAAAGCGATAGTTATCTTTTTGCATCTAAGATAATCTAAACATTTAGTTCGTTTAATAGGGCTATTTAATCCGTTAACGTTCCAAGACATAATGTTTATAGCCATATACTTTTTAAAAGATTGAATCCGAATCTAAACTGAGAAGGGACGGGAAGACCATAGTATAATCCCCGGAAAAATAAATGTAGAAGTTAAAAAAGTTAACATACCTATAATCTAACAAAGTATTGATACACATAGAAATAAGTAACTGAAAAATACATAACTTACTTGGGCACTCTTGGGCAGAGAACATGATAACAACAACTAGAAAAAGAACAAAAATAAAATGGGCAGCAAGCAAAGAGTTAGAACACACTCTTCTATCCACCCTCATAGTCCTTATTCTGGGGTACAAGACCACCGTTGCAGTCCGGTTCGTTCTTCCATGCCCGACCCGAAATGGATACGGATGTGAGAATATCAAATATTCCCGGGGTTCTCCAAGGGGTTTGCAGGGACGTCCTCGTCCGACTCAGATTCCGGAATTAACATCGCTGTGGTTTTCAGAGGAGCACTTTCAGTGGAATCCAGTTCAGTGATGAATTTCTCGATCTCCTCCGGCGTCTGGAAAAGGTTGGACTTTCCTCCGTGAATGACTTTAACCAACGCAGGGTAAAGGAGGAAGGATGATATCCCTTTTTGGATTAGTTTCTTTCTCGCCGAAGTCATCTCTCTTCTTTTAGTCGCCGTGTGTGTACTGTAGTCCGGGAAAAAAGCAGAGGTGTTCCTTGATGAAGAATTCGACCAGCCCCACGAGCTCCGTTAAGAATCGCATTTCGATCTGGATAACGTAGCATCTTGAAGATGATCGTGCGATGGGATGATGTTGTCTGTGTTCCGTTGTAAATACGATGAGCTCTCTCAATCTCCAATTCCTTACCAGCAAGAGAAGGGATCCATTTTGGGAGATGGTTTTGAATGAATCGTATAGGGTCAACTCCTTCCATGCCTTCTTTTAAACCCACCAAGCGAACGTTTGACTGACGATTTTTGTCCTCCAGTCTTGCCAACTTCTCTTGTAGAGCACCGACCGCCATCTTAACCTCACTCGTCTCTTTTTTCGCGTGACGGAGAGCGGTTTGCATATTGTCAAATTTGTTTTTTATTCGACGGACGTCCTCTTCCAAAGTACCGAGTCTATCGATAATGGGCGCGAGTTCTTCCTTAAACAACTCTCTGATAAGTTGAAATTGTGTCTTCAACTCCTCGACGACAATGGCGCGGATATCGTCCCCATGCTCGTCCTCTTGTTCCTTAATTCGCTTTTTTACCGGGGAAAACTTCGATATTTGACGTTTTGACATGTTGTAACACTTCGCCTTCGATGATACGGTTAAAATGCGATCAAATGTTGATAATATCCCTGGGAAATTGTTAAATAACGGATGTCGAGTCGGAGAGCAGACGAACTACACCGCCATACCTTCAGTGGGTCACGTGCCCTAGGACGAGCATTTTTGAAAACTAACTCTGATCTGTACCTAAAAACACTTTTTCATTATGCACACATGCAGTTTTACACAAAATGAAGTTTTCAGTGCAGGGCCCATGTTTCTCACTCTCCCTCCACTCAGGACGAGCATTTATGAAAACTAACTCTGATCTGTTCCTAAACGCACTTTTTCATTATGCACACAGCCAGTTTCACACAAAATGAAGTTTTCAGTGCAAAGCCAATGTTTCTCACTCTCCCAGCACTCAGAATGAGCATTTAAGAAAACTAACTCTGATCTGTACCTAAACACAATTTTTCATTATGCACACAGGCAGTTTGACACAAAATGAAGTTTTCAGTGCAAAGCCCATGTTTCTCACTCTCCCAGCACTCAGAATGAGTATGTAAGAAAACTAACTCTGATCTGTTGCTAAACGCACTTTTTCATTGTGCACACAGGCAGTTTTACACAAACTGAAGTTTTCAGTGCAGGACCAATGTTTCTCACTCTCCCAGCACTCAGAATGAGCATTTAAGAGAACTGAATCTGATCCATTGCTAAACGCACTTTTTCATTATGCACACAGATCAGTTTTACACAAAATGAAGTTTTCAGTGCAAAGCCAATGTTTCTCACTCTCCCTGCACTCAGAGTGAGCATGTAAGAAAACTAACTATGATCTGTTGCTAAACGCACTTTTTCATTGTGCACACAGGCAGTTTTACACAAAATGAAGTTTTCAGTGCAGGGCCCATGTTTCTCACTCTCCCAAGCACTCAGGACGAGCATTTAAGAAAACTAACTCTGATCTGTACCTAAACACACTTTTTCATTATGCACACAGGCAGTTTGACACAAAATGAAGTTTTCAGTGAAAAGCCCATGTTTCTCACTCTCCCAGCACTCAGAATGAGGCATTTAAGAAAACTAACTCTGATCTGTTCCTAAACGCACTTTTTCATTATGCACACAGCCAGTTTCACACAAAATGAAGTTTTCAGTGCAAAGCCAATGTTTCTCACTCTCCCAGCACTCAGAATGAGCATTTAAGAAAACTGAATCTGATCCTTCGCTAAACGCACTTTTTCATTATGCACACAGCCAGTTTTACACAATATGAAGTTTTCAGTGCAGGGACCATGTTTCTCACTCTCCCTCCACTCAGGACGAGCATTTTTGAAAACTAACTCTGATCTGTACCTAAACACACTTTTTCATTATGCACACAGGCAGTTTGACACAAAATGAAGTTTTCAGTGCAAAGCCCATGTTTCTCACTCTCCCAGCACTCAGAGTGAGCATGTAAGAAAACCAACTCTGATCTGTTGCTAAACGCACTTTTTCATTGTGCACACAGGCAGTTTTACACAAAATGAAGTTTTCAGTGCAGGGCCCATGTTTCTCACTCTCCCAAGCACTCAGGACGAGCATTTAAGAAAACTAACTCTGATCTGTACCTAAACACACTTTTTCATTATGCACACAGGCAGTTTGACACAAAATGAAGTTTTCAGTGCAAAGCCCATGTTTCTCACTCTCCCAGCACTCAGAATGAGCATGTAAGAAAACTAACTCTGATCTGTTGCTAAACGCACTTTTTCATTATGCACACAGCCAGTTTTACACAAAATGAAGTTTTCAGTGCAGGGCCCATGTTTCTCACTCTCCCTCCACTCAGGACGAGCATTTATGAAAACTAACTCTGATCTGTACCTAAACACACTTTTTCATTATGCACACATGCAGTTTTACACAAAATGAAGTTTTCAGTGCAGGGCCCATGTTTCTCACTCTCCCTCCACTCAGGACGAGCATTTATGAAAACTAACTCTGATCTGTTCCTAAACGCACTTGTTCATTATGCACACAGCCAGTTTCACACAAAATGAAGTTTTCAGTGCAAAGCCAATGTTTCTCACTCTCCCAGCACTCAGAATGAGCATGTAAGAAAACTAACTATGATCTGTTGCTAAACGCACCTTTTCATTGTGCACACAGGCAGTTTTACACAAACTGAAGTTTTCAGTGCAGGGCCCATGTTTCTCACTCTCCCAAGCACTCAGGACGAGCATTTAAGAAAACTGAATCTGATCCATTGCTAAACGCACTTTTTCATTATGCACACAGATCAGTTTTACACAAAATGAAGTTTTCAGTGCAAAGCCAATGTTTCTCACTCTCCCTGCACTCAGAATGAGCATGTAAGAAAACTAACTATGATCTGTTGCTAAACGCACTTTTTCATTGTGCACACAGGCAGTTTTACACAAAATGAAGTTTTCAGTGCAGGGCCCATGTTTCTCACTCTCCCAAGCACTCAGGACGAGCATTTAAGAAAACTAACTCTGATCTGTACCTAAACACACTTTTTCATTATGCACACAGGCAGTTTGACACAAAATGAAGTTTTCAGTGCAAAGCCCATGTTTCTCACTCTCCCAGCACTCAGAATGAGCATGTGAGAAAACTAACCCTGATCTGTTGCTAAACGCACTTTTTCATTATGCACACACAGCCAGTTTTACACAAAATGAAGTTTTCAGTGAAAAGCCTGTGTTTCTCACTCTCCCATCACTCAGAATGAGCATTTAAGAAAACTGAATCTGATCCATTGCTAAACGCACTTTTTCATTATGCACACAGCCAGTTTTTGACAAAATGCAGTTTTCAGTGAAAAGCCCATGTTTCTCACTCTCCCAGCACTCAGAATGAGGCATTTAAGAAAACTAACTCTGATCTTTTCCTAAACGCACTTTTTCATTATGCACACAGCCAGTTTCACACAAAATGAAGTTTTCAGTGCAAAGCCAATGTTTCTCACTCTCCCAGCACTCAGAATGAGCATTTAAGAAAACTGAATCTGATCCTTCGCTAAACGCACTTTTTCATTATACACACACCCAGTTTTACACAAAATGAAGTTTTCAGTGCAGGGCCCATGTTTCTTACTCTCCCCGCACTCAGGCCGAGCATTTATGAAAACTAACTCTGATCTGTACCTAAAAATACTTTTTCATTATGCACACAGGCAGTTTGACCCAAAATGAAGTTTTCATTGAAAAGCCCATGTTTCTCACTCTCCCAGCACTCAGAATGAGCATTTAAGAAAACTAACTCTGATCTGTTCCTAAACACACTTTTTCATTATGTACACAGGCAGTTTGACACAAAATGAAGTTTTCAGTGCAAAGCCCATGTTTCTCACTCTCCCAGCACTCAGAATGAGCATTTAAGAAAACTAACTCTGATCAGTTCCTAAACGCACTTTTTCATTATGTACACAGACAGTTTTACACAAAATGAGGTTTTCATTGAAAAGCCCATGTTTCTCACTCTCCCAGCACTCAGAATGAGCATTTAAGAAAACTGAATCTGATCCTTTGCTAAACGCACTTTTTCATTATGCACACAGGCAGTTTTACACAAAATTAAGTTTTCAGTGCAGGGACCATGTTTCTCACTCTCCCTCCACTCAGGACGAGCATTTTTGAAAACTAACTCTGATCTGTACCTAAACACACTTTTTCATTATGCACACAGGCAGTTTGACACAAAATGAAGTTTTCAGTGCAAAGCCCATGTTTCTCACTCTCCCAAGCACTCAGGACGAGCATTTAAGAAAACTGAATCTGATCCATTGCTAAACGCACTTTTTCATTGTGCACACAGGCAGTTTTACACAAAATGAAGTTTTCAGTGCAGGGCCCATGTTTCTCACTCTCCCAAGCACTCAGGACGAGCATTTAAGAAAACTAACTCTGATCTGTACCTAAACACACTTTTCATTATGCACACAGGCAGTTTGACACAAAATGAAGTTTTCAGTGCAAAGCCCATGTTTCTCACTCTCCCAGCACTCAGAATGAGCATGTGAGAAAACTAACTCTGATCTGTTGCTAAACGCACTTTTTCATCATGCTCACACAGCCAGTTTTACACAAAATGAAGTTTTCAGTGAAAAGCCTGTGTTTCTCACTCTCCCATCACTCAGAATGAGCATTTAAGAAAACTGAATCTGATCCATTGCTAAACGCACTTTTTCATTATGCACACAGCCAGTTTTAGACAAAATGCAGTTTTCAGTGAAAAGCCCATGTTTCTCACTCTCCCAGCACTCAGAATAAGCATTTATGAAACTAACTCTGATCTGTACCTAAACACACTTTTTCATTATGCACACAGCCAGTTTTACACAAAATGAAGTTTTCATTGAAAAGCCCATGTTTCTCACTCTCCCAGCACTCAGAATGAGCATTTAAGAAAACTAACTCTGATCAGTTCCTAAACGCACTTTTTCATTATGTACACAGACAGTTTTACACAAAATGAAGTTTTCATTGAAAAGCCCATGTTTCTCACTCTCCCAGCACTCAGAATGAGCATTTAAGAAAACTGAATCTGATCCTTTGCTAAACGCACTTTTCATTATGCACACAGGCAGTTTTACACAAAATGAAGTTTTCAGTGCAGGGCCCATGTTTCTCACTCTCCCAAGCACTCAGGACGAGCATTTAAGAAAACTGAATCTGATCCATTGCTAAACGCACTTTTTCATTATGCACACAGCCAGTTTTAGACAAAATGCAGTTTTCACTGAAAAGCCCATGTTTCTCACTCTCCCAGCACTCAGAATGAGGCATTTAAGAAAACTAACATTGATCTGTTCCTAAACGCACTTTTTCATTATGCACACAGCCAGTTTCACACAAAATGAAGTTTTCATTGCAAAGCCAATGTTTCTCACTCTCCCAGCACTCAGAATGAGCATGTAAGAAAACTAACTCTGATCTGTTGCTAAACGCACTTTTTCATTGTGCACACATGCAGTTTTACACAAAATGAAGTTTTCAGTGCAAAGCCAATGTTTCTCACTCTCCCAGCACTCAGAATGAGCATTTAAGAAACTGAATCTGATCCTTCGATAAACGCACTTTTTCATTATGCACACAGCCAGTTTTACACAAAATGAAGTTTTCAGTGCAGGGACCATGTTTCTCACTCTCCCTCCACTCAGGACGAGCATTTTTGAAAACTAACTCTGATCTGTTCCTAAACACACTTTTTCATTATGCACACAGCCAGTTTTACACAAAATGAAGTTTTTAGTGCAGGGCCCATGTTTCTCACTCTCCCAAGCACTCAGGACGAGCATTTAAGAAAACTGAATCTGATACTTTGCTAAACGCACTTTTTCATTATGCACACAGGCAGTTTTACACAAAATGAAGTTTTCAGTGCATGGCCCATGTTTCTCACTCTCCCAAGCACTCAGGACGAGCATTTAAGAAAACTGAATCTGATCCATTGCTAAACGCACTTTTTCATTATGCACACAGCCAGTTTTAGACAAAATGCAGTTTTCAGTGAAAAGCCCATGTTTCTCACTCTCCTAGCACTCAGAATGAGGCATTTAAGAAAACTAACTCTGATCTGTTCCTAAACGCACTTTTTCATTATGCACACAGCCAGTTTCACACAAAATGAAGTTTTCAGTGCAAAGCCCATGTTTCTCACTCGCCCAGCACTCAGAATGGGCATTTAAGAAAATTAACTCTGATCTGTTCCTAAACGCACTTTTTCATTATGCATACAAGCAGTTTTACACAAAATGAAGTTTTCAGTGCAGGGCCCATGTTTCTCACTCTCCCTCCACTCAGGACGAGCATTTAAGAAAACTAACTCTGATCTGTTCCTAAACTTACCTTTTCATTATGCACACAGCCAGTTTTACACAAAATGAAGTTTTCAGTGCAAAGCCCATGTTTCTCACTCGCCCAGCACTCAGAATGGGCATTTAAGAAAATTAACTCTGATCTGTTCCTAAACGCACTTTTTCATTATGCATACAAGCAGTTTTACACAAAATGAAGTTTTCAGTGCATAGCCCATGTTTCTCACTCTCCCCGCACTCAGAATGAGCATTTAAGAAAACTAACTCTGATCCTTTGCTAAACGCACTTTTTTATTACGCACACAGACAGTTTTACACATAATGCAGTTTTCAGTGCAAAGCCCATGTTTCTCACTCTCCCAGCACTCAGAATGAGCATTTAAGAAAACTAACTCTGATCTGTTCCTAAACTTACCTTTTCATTATGCACACAGCCAGTTTTACACAAAATGAAGTTTTCAGTGCAAAGCCCATGTTTCTCACTCGCCCAGCACTCAGAATGGGCATTTAAGAAAATTAACTCTGATCTGTTCCTAAACGCACTTTTTCATTATGCATACAAGCAGTTTTACACAAAATGAAGTTTTCAGTGCATAGCCCATGTTTCTCACTCTCCCAGCACTCAGAATGAGCATTTAAGAAAACTAACTCAGATTCAGTTTCAGTGCAAAGCCCATGTTTCTCAATCTTCCAGCACTCAGAATGAGAATTTAAGAAAACTGAATCTGATCCTTTGCTAAACGCACTTTTTCATTATGCACACAGCCAGTTTTACACAAAATGTAGTTTTCAGTGCAGAACCCATGTTTCTCACTCTCCCAGCACTCAGAATGAGCATTTAAGAAAACTAACTCTGATCTGTTCCTAAACGCACCTTTTCATTATGCACACCGCCAGTTTTACACAAAATGCAGTTTTCAGTGCAAAGCCCATGTTCCCTATCAAAGCTACACTTGATGCTGCGTTTCAAACGCTATGGGAGAACAGTCTTTGTTCGACCGGTTGTGAAGCACGTGTGTCAAACACGCCAAAAATTATTTTGGCTTTATATAACCTCGGCAGGTGACGTGGCTAATTACACCTGCACCTGCCGGTTATAAATACGCTTGAATGCGGACGCGTCATCAGGTTCTTTTGTCTTCAAGGACCGCTTTGTGTGTGCGTGTTGTGAGGGAGAAGTCTCCCTCTTTCATTGTTTTCAAAAATCTTTAATATAAAAAAGATATAACCAAGATTCTTACACTAGTGACCAAGCACTCTAGGAGTTACTTAGCCTAGTGTAAAAATAAGGAAAATAAAACCATGACTGACTCGGATCGAAGATGTGTTCCTCCCTGTGAGAGGATCCTCTCCGATTTCGATAAGCATGAATTTTGCTTGAATGCTTGGGGGTTGACCATGCCGCCCAGGGACTTGGGGGAGAGTGTGAACTCTGTGATGTTTTTGAATTCAGAGTTCTGCGTGTTCGGCTCGCCTTTTTTAAACGAGACCGAAGCACCTCTTCCTCACCCTGTGGTTCGCGGTTTGTTTTTGCTGAGGCACGGGAGACGGATACGTCCGCTTCTCTCGTGTATTCGCCGAACCGCGGCGCCCTCGCGTCCGCTTCTGAAGCGTGCCCCGGCACTTCTTCTGAGCCTGCGGAGGACGAGGTTTCCCTTGTTTCTGCGGGGTTAGATAGCTCCGCCTCGGGGCGTTCCTCTCGCGATATTAAAGCGGTTGAGGATCTACTCTGGGCGGTAACCAAGGCAGTCGACAGGTTAAAGCTCGACTGGCCGCGGGAACAAGAGGCTCCCAAGAGTTCAAAGCTAAACGACAGATATCTGCCGGGTGGCTGGAGGGATGAGCCCCAAAATCGGGCTCTCTCATTCTTTGAGGATCTCCACGGCGAGCTGTCTCGCTCATGGCAGAAACCTCATTCCTCCCGTGTTTTCGTGCCATCAACGTTGATTTATTCGACCGTCGTTGGCGCAGGGACACGGGGATACACTGCGATGCCCAGGGTGGAAGAGACGCTAGCTAGCTATCTCTCCCCTGGGACATCGTCGTCCCTGGAAAAGCCTTCTCTTCCCACCTAGCCTTGCAGAGTCTAATCTGCGCTGGTGGGAAAGGCTTTTCAGGCAGTGGACCAGGCTGGTGCTGCCCTGCACACCATGGCGGTTTTGCAGGCGTACCAGGCTGACCTACTGGATGATGTCAGCACTGGCGGGTTGATTGACGAAACAGCGTTTTCAGAGGGCATCAGGGACAGGGAGAGAGCCTTCCTCCTTGATGCCCCGATCTCGCCTTCCGGACTGTTTGGTGGTGCGGTTAATACCGTAGTCACCGGGTTTCCCGGAAGCGAGACGTCACGAGGAGGGATTTGTCAAATATCTACCCCGCAGTGCCCAAGTGTCTGGAGTGTCTGCCACCTACTCCGGACCAGTTCCCCAGTCCCAACCAGGCACACAGTCTCGGGTGGGTCCAGTCTACCTGAGACATGAGGTCCTCCGGCAGAGTGTGGTGAGTCGCGCCCCCCCCTCGTAGAGGCAGGGGAGCGGCCCACCGTGTCCCTCAGGCCACCTCGGGAGGGTCGGACCTGAGGTGCCTCATCTCTTCTAAGAAGAGATCCTAAGATGTGTGCCCGGGACTCTGGGGGTGTGCCCCCCCCGAGGAAGAGTAATAGGAGGCTCCCCTTCGGCACCGTCAAAGAGCCGCTTTGCAATCTCCGCCGCCACCGGGCGTTTCGGGGATTAGCGGGCTCAAAAAGAATGCTAGATGTTTGGTTGTCTCCTGCCATATCTCAGGCCGCCATACATCTGGCATCCCCCCCCAATGAGAAGTGCCAGATTTGATACCCCTTTCGGAGAAAAGCTGGCAGCGTGGAAACCACTGCCAGGTATCTCTCCATGGGTTGAAAGAACTGTAGACCAGGGCTACAGGATAAAATTTGAATATCGCCCTCCGCGAACGGCGTGGTCTTCACGTCCATGCAACCGGAGCGGACAAATCTGTTGGCACAAGAATTACAAACTCTGCTGGTTAAAGGGGCCACAGAATGTGTTCCCCTACTAGACAGAATTAGGCTACTAAAGCTGGTATATTTTAGATCCCAAAAAGGGATGGGGATTGCGTCTGAAGACGCACATGTTCAAAATGTTGACAATCAAGATGATTATGTCTTACATTCAGTCCCACGACTGGTTCGTGAAGAACGATCTGAAAGATGCATACTTTCATAAAGAGATCCTGCCACAACACAGGAAATTCCTGAGGTTCGCTTTCGGGGGCGAAGCTTACCAATATTGGGTTCTTCCGTTCGGCCTTGCCTTGTCACCCCGCACATACACAAAATGCACCCTGCAACTCCAGGGCATCCGCATTTGAATTACATAGACGACTGGCTGAATTTTAGCTCAGTTAGCGAGTTAGCGCTTCGACATCAGGATGTCGTCCTATCTCATCTCAAAACTCTCGGGTTAAGACTCAACGCCACAAAGAGCGTTCTCTCCCCTACATAAAATACAATGTATTTAGGGATAATATGGGACTTGACCGCGATGCAGGCACAACTGTCTCCTGCACGTGTTGAATCCATCCTGAGCACCCCGAGAAGCATCAGGCTAGGCCAGAAAGCTACTCATCACTTTCAAAGAGTTTTAGGTCTCATGGTGGCGGCTTCCACGGTGATACCTCTGGGATGCCTGCACAAGAGACCGTTTCAGTTGTGGCTCAAAGCCAGGGGGTTTTATCAAGGGCCAACCCCCAGAGGCAGACAAGGGTGATGCGCCAGGGGCGTCTCACCCTTACTATGTGGTACAGACCTCGGTTTCTGACTTTAGGTCCCACTCTCGGTCCGTGTTGTCGTCGCAAGGTGCTAACGACAGACGCACCCCTTATGGGTTGGGGTGCGGTCTTAAATGACTGCCCAAGGGATCTGGAGAGGTCATCTTCTCGATTGGCACATCAATTGCCTCGAAATGATGGCTGTATTTCTGGCCCTGAAATACTTCCTCCGGTAGTTACGAGGCTACCATGTCCTAGTGCGGGGGGGGACAACCCTTCAGTAGTCTCGTAAATAAATCAACAGGGCAGGCTGCGGTTGCGCCAACTGAACAAACTTGGCCCGCAAATTCTGCCCTGGGAAGAGGGCAAATTCTTGTCCCTCAGAGCGATTCACATCCTGGGGCATAGGAATGAGGGAGCAGACTTGCTGTCCAGACAAGCTGTGACAAATGGGGAATGGAAACTCCACCCTGAAATAGTCAAACAAATCCGGAAAGATTTTATGAAGCGGATATGGAACTCTTTGCTATGCAGGAGACGGAACACAGTTCCCTCTACTTCTATGACTCATCCAGCTCCCCTGGGTCTGGACACGATGGCCAATACGTTGCCCAGACTGCGTCTTTACCCATTTCCTCCGATAGCTCTGCTCCCTGGAGTCATGGCAAAGGTCTGTCAACAGGGCTCGCACCTCTTATTGATGGCTCCCCGTTGGCAAACCAGAATCTGGTTCTCAGACCTAGTATCCCTCCTTGACGACTCGCCATGGGCGATCCCAGTCAGGAGAGACGTATTCTCTCAGGCGAAGGGGACAGTGTTTGATCCCCATCCTGAGCTCTGGACCCTGCATGCCTGGCCCCTGAAGGGCACCAGCTGAGAGATGTCGAGCTTCAGCCTGATGTAGTAGAGACTATTCTAAGTGCTAGGCCTTCCTCCACTAGAAGGAGCTACGCCCCAACACGGAGCGATGTTGACAAATGGTGATTGGCAAACCATGCAGACCCAATTACTGCCCCGGTACTCAAGGTTTATGTGGCCGCCATTTCGGCCTGCCACGCCCTGATTGAGGGGGATTCTGTGGTAAACACCCTTTAGTCACCTGCTTTATTTGTGGAGCGAGGCGGCTCATGCCTCCTTCTAGAGGGACAGTCCTTCCATGGGACTTAACGACAGTGCTCGAGGGTCTAGTTAGCGCCCCCTTCGAACCTTTGGAGTCAGCGCCTGTCAGGCTTCTGACCTTTAAAAGGGTTTTTCTAATGGCAATCACCTCTCTTAAGAGAATCTGAGATTTGCAGGCGCTTTCAACCTCGCCGTCCTGTTTAAATTTTGCCCCTGGGATGGTCAAAGCTATTCTGCATCCTCACCCGAGTTATTTACCTAAAGTTCCGTTCTCCACCGTGCATCCGGTTATTCTTGAGGCCTTTTGCCCCCCGCCGTTCACGACGTCGGAGCAGGAACAATTACACCTACTGTGTCCAGTACGTGCTCTTCAGACTTACGTCCACCGCACTAGCTAGTGGCGTAAATCAGAGCAACTTTTTATATGCTATGGGGGCCGCAACAAAGGGCCGGCTGCAACCAAGCAAACAATATTACATTGGGTGAGGGATGCTATTGCTCTATCCTATGAGGCGCGCGGTCAAGCTTATTCCACAAAGGGGGTTTCATCTTCTATGGCCATAGCAAGAGGTGTCCCCTTGCAGCAAGTGTGTGGTGCGGCGGGCTGGTCCTCTCCGCACACATTTGTTAGATTTTATAGTCTGGATGTCCATGCCTGGATCACGTGTCCAGGAGTCTACATCCCAGAGTCGTATCTGAGACCTCATCTTGGATTGTGCACACACGTCACACAACCTGGGGGGTCCAGACACTTTCAGTGCGGTGGCGTTGGTATTCTCGTTCCCATAGCGTTTGAAACGCAGCATCGAGTGTAGCTTTTGATAGGGAACGTCTCGGGTTACTTGGCTGTAACCCTGTTCCCTGAAAAAGCGGGAACGAGATGCTGCGCCTCAATGCCGCACTGTAGGCGTGCCTGGACGTCCTTTCAGACAAAGTTGGAACCTGATGATGCGTCCGCATTCACGCGTATTTATAACCGGCAGGTGCAGGTGTAATTAGCCACGTCACCTGCCGAGGTTATATAAAGCCAAAATAATTTTTGGCGTGTTTGACACACGTGCTTCACAACCGGTTGAACAAAGACTGTTCACGAGTTCACCTACACAGATAATAAAGTAGTTTGAGGGTATGCATATTTGGCATGCTGTCGGGGAGAGGGCTCCGAGCTCGTTCATTCCTCCGAGCCCGGAGCACTCCCCCCTGTCCGGGGTGAGGGCTCCGAATCCGGCATTGGCCTGAACCCGGAACACTCCCCCCCTTTTTTGTGTCCTGCTGGAGACGAGGGGCTCCAGGTGAGGAGCCGGGGTGGTGGTGGGATGCTAGAGACTGAAAAGAGAGTGAAGGTAAGACGTCTTGACTATTTATAGAGACACTCTCTCTCTCTTTGAAGTGATAGGTTGATTGTTATGATTGCTGACAGCCGACCAGCCGAGTTAATTATCTGCTCCTGCTCCTCCCGAACTTAGTTTAGTAAAACACCATTTCACGAGTTCACCTACACAGATAATAAAGTAGTTTGAGGGTATGCGTATTTGGCATGCTGTCCATTAGCCTGAACCCAAAACACTCCCCCCAGAGATGCAACCGGTGCAGAACAGCAGCCGCACGTGCACACCCCCCAAAAACGAGGCTGGTATTGGCTGCTGGTGACCCGGCCTTGCTTGGTATGAATCCGATGTTGCGGAGTCTTGAAGAGACTCCGGGTGTTACTGAAGCAGGGAATTGAGGTTTTCTTGAGAAAGATGCCGGCTGATCGGAGGGATGAATGAAGCATGGGGCCCTTGTAGGGTGGACGCTGATGCAATGTCGGTCTCTGAGTGAGAGATGACTGCTGAAGTTGGATGTAGATTGAGGCACTGGCCCTTGGGGGGCGGTCTCTGCTGCGATGCAAGCCTCTAAAAGAGTGATGTCTGCTGCTACAGAACATTGATGGAGGCGCGGGCCTATGTGGAGAGGTCACTGTTGTGGTGTTGGCCTTTAAGGGAGTGGTTTCCGATGCTACGGAACGTCTATGGAGGCACTGGCCCTTGTGGTCGCTGCTGCGATGTTAGCCTCTCAGGGAGTGATATCTGGTGCTGTAGGACGTAGCTGAAAGCACGGGCGGTGCTGGCTTCTGCGCCTTAGGTGGAAGCACTGGCCTCTGCGGAGGCGATCGCGATGGCGACGCTGGCTTCTGCGCATTAGTTGGAAGCTCTGGCCTTTGCGGAGGCGATCGCTGCGGCGACGCTGGCTTCGACGCCTTAGATGGAAGAACTGGCCTCTGCGGAGGCGATCGCTGCGGCGACGCTGGCTTCTGCGTATTAGATGGAAGCACTGGCCTCTGCGGAGGCGGTCACTGCGGTGATGCTGGCTTCGACGCCTTAGATGGAAGCACTGGCCTCTGCGGAGGCGATCGCTGCGGCGACGCTGGCTCCTGCGCATTAGTTGGAAGCTCTGGCCTTTGCGGAGGCGATCGCTGCGGCGACGCTGGCTTCGACGCCTTAGATGGAAGCACTGGCCTCTGCGGAGGCGATCGCTTTGGCGACGCTGGCTTCTGCGTATTAGATGGAAGCACTGGCCTCTGCGGAGGCGGTCACTGCGGTGATGCTGGCTTCGACGCCTTAGATGGAAGCACTGGCCTCTGCGGAGGCGATCGCTGCGGCGATGCTGGCTCCTGCGCATTAGGTGGAAGCACTGGCCTCTGCGGAGGCGATCGCGATGGCGACGCTGGCTTCTGCGCATTAGTTGGAAGCTCTGGCCTTTGCGGAGGCGATCGCTGCGGCGACGCTGGCTTCGACGCCTTAGATGGAAGCACTGGCCTCTGCGGAGGCGATCGCTTTGGCGACGCTGGCTTCTGCGCATTAGATGGAAGCACTGGCCTCTGCGGAGGCGATCGCTGCTGCGACGCTGGCTCCTGCGCATTAGGTGGAAGCACTGGCCTCTGCGGAGGCGATCGCGATGGCGACGCTGGCTTCTGCCCATTAGATGGAAGCACTGGCCTCTGCTGCGAAGCTGGCTTCGGTGCTTGCGATAGAAGTATAGGCCTCTGTGGAGGCCGTCACTGCGGTAATGCTGTTTTTTCTTGGTTGCAGCACTTGTTTCCTTGCCTGAAATGGAAAAGGTGAACTTGGCTGGGGCTGTTGCTGTCGCAACGCTGGCTTCTATGCTTGAAATGGAAATACTGACCTCTGCCAGGGTAGTCGCTGCGGCGATGATGGCTTTCTATGCTTGGGATGGTAGTACTGACCTCTGCTGAGGCAGTCGCTGCTGCAATGTTGGCCTCTGCTGTCAAATCTGCTGCTGCAGAGCCCGAGACTTGGGCATTGGCCCCTGAGCCGGTTGCTGCGGCGGTGAATTCTCCTGTTAGGGGGATTTAGGCTGGCGTGGAGGATGTTCGCGATCCTGCGTGTGAAGTATGGATTCTCTAGATGATTTTGGAAATGTGGGTTCGATGGGCTTCCCTGATGATAGAGTAATCTGACCTGATGTAGCTCTTGAATGCTTCCGATTTCCAGCGCCCTAGTGCTTGGATTTGAGACTGCAAGAGGCCTTTTTGGGCGTCTGTGGTTGCTGCGCCTATGCGGAAGGAGTGGCCAGAAAAGTGGTCTGCCGGGATGCCCGATAGGATCAAGACGGCTTTGAGGTGCTTTTGGAACCAGAAGCGTGTAGCTGGGTTGTTAGACTCGTCGACGAATAAAGGATTCGATGTGATTTTGGTCTGGGATTTCCTAAAGTGGAGGTAGGCTAGGAGGGTCTGATAAGGTTGAATCGGTGAGTGGAGATTGAATATGTAGATGAAATGTCCTGTCCTGGTTTGGTCCGTCTTGCTCTGTTTAATGGAGAATGACATCATCTCTGAATCAAGTACTGACAGGTCGGATACCGTTGGATGGGGTAGGGGGTTGAAAATGGATGTTGTGGAAATTTCTGAACATCTCAGAAAGCCGAAGAATGCTAGGATAAACATGGTGTCGAGTGTGCGATCGATGTGTTTGGAGTGGTATCCATTACGGAGGGTGGAAATGCATCTGGTCAATATATCCAGGGTTATAGGTTGCCTTGCATCCTGTCGAGCAGGCTGGGTACGTTGAATGCCATTGATAAGCATAGATGTTTGGGAGCTGGCTATGGCTGCAGATGGCGAATTGAATATGAGTTTGTGGAAGAACTGGACTCCACTCATGTACCCTTTAATTGAGCTGGCCTGGAGGTTTTTTGAAGAGTTTAGGAAGGAGATGTAGGAGGTGATGGTGAGGACAGAAAAATTGGGAAAGGGAATGTTGAACGCCTGGTGAAAAGACTTGAAGCTTTTCCATGCAGTGAGATAAGATTGGAGCGTACTGAGGGAGACGGCTTGGATGATGGAGTTTAGAGAGGCATTGAGGAGGGTTTTTAGGGGGTTAACCGGAATATCAGCTCCGAATAGGAAGGTACCGGTGTTGGCAAAGGGTCTGCTTCGGGCACCAGCAGCCTGAACTTCTGGAAGTTAAAACGAGATAGGGCGTCAGCAATCTGATTTTTTGATCCGGGAATGTGTTTGGCAGTTTAGAATGAACTGGTCACAGGCTGAGATCCAAATGAGGCGTCTGAGGAATGGCATTATGGCGGGGGAGTTGGACCGGGAGTAGCCTTTGTTAATACAATGAACAGTTGCCTCGTTGTCACAGTGCACGATTTTGCTAGAAGCTGACCACTCTTTTCTCCATAGGGATGCTGCGACGACCTTTGCTCAAAAAGAGCTGAAGATGCTAAAGCATGAGGAATCTCTAAGACCTGGGGGGGCCAGGTGGACGCGAACCAACGGCCTTGGTAAAAGCCTCCGAAACCGACGGAAGGGGCGGCGTCGGTGAATAGGTGAATATCGACGGGGGAAAAGGCCATGTCACCGTAAAAAAAAGACAAGCCGTTCCATTGTCTGAGGAATTTTATCCATAAACTCAGCTCATCGAGGCAGGAGCTGGAGATGGATAACGAGTCCTCTAAAGCGTGTGCGAATGACGCGAGAGAGAGGATGTGTGAAACGAACAGGCGGCCTTGCGGGATTATTCTCATCGCGAAATTTAGATGGCCGAGAACAGACAGAAGCTCGCGTTTTGAGCAGCGGGGATTTGCTAATAGGGAGGACGCAATCACGATCGTTCTATCGATTTTCTCTTTTGGCAGAGAAGCCTGGAATTTAAGCGACTCTAATTTAATTCCGAGAAATTCGATGGACGTGCTCGGACCTGAAGTTTTGTCTGTGGCGAAGGGAACGCCGAGATTTTTGAAAAACCTGCTGGACTTTTGCTAGATGTGCAGCTGGAAACGAGTCGGGAGATGAGATGATTAAAAAATCATCGAGTAGGTGAATAAGGTAGGGAATTGCATAATTGTTGGAGAGAATCCAGCAAATTGCCTCTGACAACATGTCGAAAAATTTTTGGCTGCTTCTGCAGCCAAAGGTGAGACGGACAGAAAAGAAAATTTATTGCGCCATCGAATGCCGAAAAGGTGGCAGAAGTCTGGATGGATTGGCATGACTTTAAATGCGGATGTGATGTCAACTTTAGCTAGCCAAGCGCCACGACAGGCATGTTTTATTAAAGTGATGGCTTGATCGATGTTATGGTAGTGCAGGGAAAATTCCTTGATCGGAATGAGGCTATTAATGCTAGCGAAGGCAGAGCCGTGTGGTGACGAGAGATTGAAAATTAGGCGCTTTTTTCCAGAGAATTTACGTGTCGCTATGCCAATGGGGCTGATGCGAAATGCAGTAAAAGGGGAGCGTTGAAAGGGCCAATAATGAAATTATCGTCAATCTCCTTTTTAATGAGGAGATCGACTGACTCTGGTTCAGCGAACGCAGACTGGAGGTTGGGGAAAATTAAGCTGTGTGATGGAAGACTGATGACGCCGGGGTCGAAGCCGTTCAAGAGACCGGTCAGAAGATAGTCAGTGAACTGAATGTCAGGGTGCGGGGACAATTCGAAAGACAAACAAGAAATGTTCACGAGAGTCGAGAGGTCATTTTTAAGGTTTTTATTCTTTGTTTGAGACAACGGGCACACAATTCGAGCGTGTGCTCCGCTACAAAATGAGCACACATGTCGGAAGCGACAACGCTGCCTGGTGCATCTTCCGACATTAAAGTTCCTGCAAGCCTCTAAATTGCTGGGTTGCCCATGGGTTTGGTGAACTGGGCGGGTTGGCAGGCGCAGAACAGAGAAGGTAGATTTGAGAGGTGAAGCTGGGCATGGGGGAAGAGAGGCGGTGACTAGGGGAAAATCTATTGTGGTATGTGCTAATGAGCGACCTACCGCGCAGGAAATATTGTGGACGCCCAGGAAAACCCTGTTATGCAGCTCAGTGTCCAATGCTCCCCAGTAGGGGCACTGGTTCCACTGAGCCACACGAATGGCACATTTGCCGTAAAAAGTTTGTGATACGTGTAGAAATGCGCTCCACCATAGGAGAGAGCGAGCTCTGCCACGATGGCGAGATAATCGCCCAGCTCGCGTCTCCTATGAGGGAACGCAGTGCAGATCACGTCAGTGTAGCGGGAAAAAACAGTCTTAGGCTGTTTTAGGCTTTTAGGCTTTTTTCGCCATCCAGAAAGGGACAGTCCCTTTCTGGATGGCGGGGATCGTGTTGTGGGTGGAGGTGTATGAATATGGGATTCCTTTTGTGCCAATAAGTACGAACGCGAAATAAAAAAAAAAAAAAAAAAAATAAACAACACGAAAGAAGAAATACACTTTGAAAACGAAAAAAATGAACTCAAATTGCAAACTTTTAACATACTTTCAAACAAACTGCATTCATCATCAAATGTTTTCTAAATATCCTTTTCGAAAATCATTGTTTATGAATACGATGCCCGAGATTTCGTTTGCGCTTCATTATTTTTCGTTTACACTGCAAAAAGTTACGTTCGGACTTCCGGCACAAACCTCTCGCGTGGGCGGGAGTTAACAGTGCTTTACTCTCATTGGCTAGTCAGATTTTGATCGACAGGTCCGTGACCTGGAAGTGGAAGAAGTCTTAGTGGCGGCGCGCAACTTTAGAAAGCGATCTGGAGGTGGACGGTGAAGTTACTTGTGATTAGTTACCTTTGTTATTAAACGTTTTTTTTGCTACAGCTTGGATTGAAATGTACGGAGCCCGTCTAGTCTTTTTGCATAACCTTACATTTTTGGAAACATCTACTATTCATTTATCATTCTTAACAAGTAGTGCTGTTATTTTCCTCAAATGCGGTCAATTATGTAAATGAATAAAAGGAACCAGTGTTTAAATACATTGTACAGAATACTGTCTAGTAACTCTTTCTTTCTCTCTCTCTGTTAACCCTTATGTGTTAAAACTGTTGAGCGCAGATTGTTTATTCCTTATCATATGGTATGGACTGATTTGATTTAATTCAATATTACTTTGACTTGAGTCTACCTTATAAAGAGATCCTTTATATTTTAAGTGTCAAACACAGGATAACTATTAGTATAAAGACACTCAAAAAAATCATGTGTAGAAATTGACTATTTGGATTTATTGACAACACAAAAACAGCCCAATTAGGGATATCCAGCGATACTTACGACGTGGAGATGCTGACCCACTTGCTGGAGAGAGGAGCTTCATCTATGGCAAAAGCAAAGTTTTCCAAATTTAGGGATATATGACAAAAGTCATTCATCTGATGTTTTATATGTCCCAAAATAATCTGAAAAGTTTTCTGTATAGCAGGAATACAGACCCTCATGTCATTTAATTTCTGTTGAACAAAAAATATGTATTTTGAGAAATGTGTGGTGTCCATTACATGGAAGGCTACTATTACAACTAATAATAATCATATTAGTAATACTAATTATTATCATACAATAAGGGCAATGTATTCTGGTTATCAACATTCTTCAAATTATATGTTGTGTTCTGCCGAAGGAGGTCACAAGTTTGAAACAATCTACATGTTTGTTTTGATTTTATGACCGACATAATTTCACTTCGATTCATGCTGTCCTTCGTTAGGGATATTTTCATGTTAATCATATTGTCTGGCACAAAAGTATTTTTATGCTTTAATAAGATTTCCTGTGTCTCAGTGGTAAGAACATGGCGATTGGTTCGATCCAGTATATTGCACAACGTCAGAAACAAATGTATAATATAATGCAATGTTCGTCGCTTTCAAAGCATCAAAAATATTTAAATTATGTAATGTTCCGTTTGAATTCTCTTATGTATCGAGACAAAAACATGATCTTTCTGTATGTTCCCTCACTGGTAACCTACTCCCTTGCGAAGCTTATAGTTTTTTGTAATAAAAGTAATCACTTGTTTTGGGGTATTGATTATTAGCAAACCCATGGATTTTACTACGGTAACCATGTTCTAAACAGTAGTGAAATAAGGGCTGTATGCTTCCTGCAACATTTTAATGAATCCACGATTCTACGTTTAATAACAAAGGTAACTAATAACAAGTAACTTCACCGTCCACCTCCAGATCGCTTTCTAAAGTTGTGCGCCGCCACTAAGACTTCTTCCACTTCCAGGTCACGGACCTGTCGATCAAAATCTGACTAGCCAATGAGAGTAAAGCACTGTTAACTCCCGCCCAGGCGAGAGGTTTGTGCCAGAAGTCCGAACGTAACTTTTTGCAGTCTAAACGAAAAATAATGAAGCGCAAACGAAATCTCGGGCATCGTATTCATAAACAATGATTTTCGAAAAGGATCATTAGAAAACATTTGATGATGAATCCAGTTTGTTTGAAAGTATGTTAAAAGTTTGCAATTGGAGTTGATTTTTTTCGTTTTCAAAGTGTATTTCTTCTTTCGTGTTGTTTATTTTTGTTTGGTTTTTTTTATTTCGCGTTCGCACCTATTGGCACAAAAGGAATCCCATATATGAAGAAGCCGGTGAAGGCGGTGGACGTCTCCCTGGGGCAGGTGATGAAGTGCCACCTCTGGTTTAAGCCTTGCGAGGTTCGGAACGTCGGAGCTGGCGGCCACGTGATGAAGCAGGGGAATCTATTACTGAATCCGATGCCAAGCTGGACCGATGGTTTCTCACTCTCCCAGGACTCAGATGAGCATTTAGGAAAACTAACTCTGATCTGTTCCTAAACGCACTTTTTCATTATGCTTTTTGCATAAATGCATTATGCTTTTTCACTTTTTCATATCAATCGTCCGGAACGTACGCGCCTCCTTCAATGAAGGTAAGGTGCGCACTCACTGTTTTCCTGGCGCCCGTGTTCTCGATGTGTCTGCGCAGGTAACTGCGATTCTGAAGGAGGATGCAAGAGTAGGAGCCGTAGTTCTGCACGCGGGGGTGAATGATGTGAGAATGCGGCAGTCGGAGATCCTGAAGAGGGACTTCAGGAGTCTGGTCGATACTGTTCGCAACGCATCGCCCACGGCGAGGATCATCGTATCAGGGCCGTGCTAGGCCTTCCTCCTAGCACTAGAAGGAGCTACGCCCCAACACGGAGCGATGTTGACAAATGGTGATTGGCAAACCATGCAGACCCAATTACTGCCCCGGTACTCAAGGTTTATGTGGCCGCCATTTCGGCCTGCCACGCCCTGATTGAGGGGGATTCTGTGGTAAACACCCTTTAGTCACCTGCTTTATTTGTGGAGCGAGGCGGCTCATGCCTCCTTCTAGAGGGACAGTCCTTCCATGGGACTTAACGACAGTGCTCGAGGGTCTAGTTAGCGCCCCCTTCGAACCTTTGGAGTCAGCGCCTGTCAGGCTTCTGACCTTTAAAAGGGTTTTTCTAATGGCAATCACCTCTCTTAAGAGAATCTGAGATTTGCAGGCGCTTTCAACCTCGCCGTCCTGTTTAAATTTTGCCCCTGGGATGGTCAAAGCTATTCTGCATCCTCACCCGAGTTATTTACCTAAAGTTCCGTTCTCCACCGTGCATCCGGTTATTCTTGAGGCCTTTTGCCCCCCGCCGTTCACGACGTCGGAGCAGGAACAATTACACCTACTGTGTCCAGTACGTGCTCTTCAGACTTACGTCCACCGCACTAGCTAGTGGCGTAAATCAGAGCAACTTTTTATATGCTATGGGGGCCGCAACAAAGGGCCGGCTGCAACCAAGCAAACAATATTACATTGGGTGAGGGATGCTATTGCTCTATCCTATGAGGCGCGCGGTCAAGCTTATTCCACAAAGGGGGTTTCATCTTCTATGGCCATAGCAAGAGGTGTCCCCTTGCAGCAAGTGTGTGGTGCGGCGGGCTGGTCCTCTCCGCACACATTTGTTAGATTTTATAGTCTGGATGTCCATGCCTGGATCACGTGTCCAGGAGTCTACATCCCAGAGTCGTATCTGAGACCTCATCTTGGATTGTGCACACACGTCACACAACCTGGGGGGTCCAGACACTTTCAGTGCGGTGGCGTTGGTATTCTCGTTCCCATAGCGTTTGAAACGCAGCATCGAGTGTAGCTTTTGATAGGGAACGTCTCGGGTTACTTGGCTGTAACCCTGTTCCCTGAAAAAGCGGGAACGAGATGCTGCGCCTCAATGCCGCACTGTAGGCGTGCCTGGACGTCCTTTCAGACAAAGTTGGAACCTGATGATGCGTCCGCATTCACGCGTATTTATAACCGGCAGGTGCAGGTGTAATTAGCCACGTCACCTGCCGAGGTTATATAAAGCCAAAATAATTTTTGGCGTGTTTGACACACGTGCTTCACAACCGGTTGAACAAAGACTGTTCACGAGTTCACCTACACAGATAATAAAGTAGTTTGAGGGTATGCATATTTGGCATGCTGTCGGGGAGAGGGCTCCGAGCTCGTTCATTCCTCCGAGCCCGGAGCACTCCCCCCTGTCCGGGGTGAGGGCTCCGAATCCGGCATTGGCCTGAACCCGGAACACTCCCCCCCTTTTTTGTGTCCTGCTGGAGACGAGGGGCTCCAGGTGAGGAGCCGGGGTGGTGGTGGGATGCTAGAGACTGAAAAGAGAGTGAAGGTAAGACGTCTTGACTATTTATAGAGACACTCTCTCTCTCTTTGAAGTGATAGGTTGATTGTTATGATTGCTGACAGCCGACCAGCCGAGTTAATTATCTGCTCCTGCTCCTCCCGAACTTAGTTTAGTAAAACACCATTTCACGAGTTCACCTACACAGATAATAAAGTAGTTTGAGGGTATGCGTATTTGGCATGCTGTCCGGGGTGAGGGCTCCGAATCCGGCATTAGCCTGAACCCAAAACACTCCCCCCAGAGATGCAACCGGTGCAGAACAGCAGCCGCACGTGCACACCCCCCAAAAACGAGGCTGGTATTGGCTGCTGGTGACCCGGCCTTGCTTGGTATGAATCCGATGTTGCGGAGTCTTGAAGAGACTCCGGGTGTTACTGAAGCAGGGAATTGAGGTTTTCTTGAGAAAGATGCCGGCTGATCGGAGGGATGAATGAAGCATGGGGCCCTTGTAGGGTGGACGCTGATGCAATGTCGGTCTCTGAGTGAGAGATGACTGCTGAAGTTGGATGTAGATTGAGGCACTGGCCCTTGGGGGGCGGTCTCTGCTGCGATGCAAGCCTCTAAAAGAGTGATGTCTGCTGCTACAGAACATTGATGGAGGCGCGGGCCTATGTGGAGAGGTCACTGTTGTGGTGTTGGCCTTTAAGGGAGAGGTTTCCGATGCTACGGAACGTCTATGGAGGCACTGGCCCTTGTGGTCGCTGCTGCGATGTTAGCCTCTCAGGGAGTGATATCTGGTGCTGTAGGACGTAGCTGAAAGCACGGGCGGTGCTGGCTTCTGCGCCTTAGGTGGAAGCACTGGCCTCTGCGGAGGCGATCGCGATGGCGACGCTGGCTTCTGCGCATTAGTTGGAAGCTCTGGCCTTTGCGGAGGCGATCGCTGCGGCGACGCTGGCTTCGACGCCTTAGATGGAAGAACTGGCCTCTGCGGAGGCGATCGCTGCGGCGACGCTGGCTTCTGCGTATTAGATGGAAGCACTGGCCTCTGCGGAGGCGGTCACTGCGGTGATGCTGGCTTCGACGCCTTAGATGGAAGCACTGGCCTCTGCGGAGGCGATCGCGATGGCAACGCTGGCTTCTGCGCATTAGTTGGAAGCTCTGGCCTTTGCGGAGGCGATCGCTGCGGCGACGCTGGCTTCGACGCCTTAGATGGAAGCACTGGCCTCTGCGGAGGCGATCGCTTTGGCGACGCTGGCTTCTGCGTATTAGATGGAAGCACTGGCCTCTGCGGAGGCGGTCACTGCGGTGATGCTGGCTTCGACGCCTTAGATGGAAGCACTGGCCTCTGCGGAGGCGATCGCTGCGGCGACGCTGGCTCCTGCGCATTAGGTGGAAGCACTGGCCTCTGCGGAGGCGATCGCGATGGCGACGCTGGCTTCTGCGCATTAGTTGGAAGCTCTGGCCTTTGCGGAGGCGATCGCTGCGGCGACGCTGGCTCCTGCGCATTAGGTGGAAGCACTGGCCTCTGCGGAGGCGATCGCGATGGCGACGCTGGCTTCTGCGCATTAGTTGGAAGCTCTGGCCTTTGCGGAGGCGATCGCTGCGGCGACGCTGGCTTCGACGCCTTAGATGGAAGCACTGGCCTCTGCGGAGGCGATCGCTTTGGCGACGCTGGCTTCTGCGCATTAGATGGAAGCACTGGCCTCTGCGGAGGCGATCGCTGCTGCGACGCTGGCTCCTGCGCATTAGGTGGAAGCACTGGCCTCTGCGGAGGCGATCGCGATGGCGACGCTGGCTTCTGCCCATTAGATGGAAGCACTGGCCTCTGCTGCGAAGCTGGCTTCGGTGCTTGCGATAGAAGTATAGGCCTCTGTGGAGGCCGTCACTGCGGTAATGCTGTTTTTTCTTGGTTGCAGCACTTGTTTCCTTGCCTGAAATGGAAAAGGTGAACTTGGCTGGGGCTGTTGCTGTCGCAACGCTGGCTTCTATGCTTGAAATGGAAATACTGACCTCTGCCAGGGTAGTCGCTGCGGCGATGATGGCTTTCTATGCTTGGGATGGTAGTACTGACCTCTGCTGAGGCAGTCGCTGCTGCAATGTTGGCCTCTGCTGTCAAATCTGCTGCTGCAGAGCCCGAGACTTGGGCATTGGCCCCTGAGCCGGTTGCTGCGGCGGTGAATTCTCCTGTTAGGGGGATTTAGGCTGGCGTGGAGGATGTTCGCGATCCTGCGTGTGAAGTATGGATTCTCTAGATGATTTTGGAAATGTGGGTTCGATGGGCTTCCCTGATGATAGAGTAATCTGACCTGATGTAGCTCTTGAATGCTTCCGATTTCCAGCGCCCTAGTGCTTGGATTTGAGACTGCAAGAGGCCTTTTTGGGCGTCTGTGGTTGCTGCGCCTATGCGGAAGGAGTGGCCAGAAAAGTGGTCTGCCGGGATGCCCGATAGGATCAAGACGGCTTTGAGGTACTTTTGGAACCAGAAGCGTGTAGCTGGGTTGTTAGACTCGTCGACGAATAAAGGATTCGATGTGATTTTGGTCTGGGATTTCCTAAAGTGGAGGTAGGCTAGGAGGGTCTGATAAGGTTGAATCGGTGAGTGGAGATTGAATATGTAGATGAAATGTCCTGTCCTGGTTTGGTCCGTCTTGCTCTGTTTAATGGAGAATGACATCATCTCTGAATCAAGTACTGACAGGTCGGATACCGTTGGATGGGGTAGGGGGTTGAAAATGGATGTTGTGGAAATTTCTGAACATCTCAGAAAGCCGAAGAATGCTAGGATAAACATGGTGTCGAGTGTGCGATCGATGTGTTTGGAGTGGTATCCATTACGGAGGGTGGAAATGCATCTGGTCAATATATCCAGGGTTATAGGTTGCCTTGCATCCTGTCGAGCAGGCTGGGTACGTTGAATGCCATTGATAAGCATAGATGTTTGGGAGCTGGCTATGGCTGCAGATGGCGAATTGAATATGAGTTTGTGGAAGAACTGGACTCCACTCATGTACCCTTTAATTGAGCTGGCCTGGAGGTTTTTTGAAGAGTTTAGGAAGGAGATGTAGGAGGTGATGGTGAGGACAGAAAAATTGGGAAAGGGAATGTTGAACGCCTGGTGAAAAGACTTGAAGCTTTTCCATGCAGTGAGATAAGATTGGAGCGTACTGAGGGAGACGGCTTGGATGATGGAGTTTAGAGTGGCATTGAGGAGGGTTTTTAGGGGGTGGTTAACCGGAATATCAGCTCCGAATAGGAAGGTACCGGTGTTGGCAAAGGGTCTGCTTCGGGCACCAGCAGCCTGAACTTCTGGAAGTTAAAACGAGATAGGGCGTCAGCAATCTGATTTTTTGATCCGGGAATGTGTTTGGCAGTTTAGAATGAACTGGTCACAGGCTGAGATCCAAATGAGGCGTCTGAGGAATGGCATTATGGCGGGGGAGTTGGACCGGGAGTAGCCTTTGTTAATACAATGAACAGTTGCCTCGTTGTCACAGTGCACGATTTTGCTAGAAGCTGACCACTCTTTTCTCCATAGGGATGCTGCGACGACCTTTGCTCAAAAAGAGCTGAAGATGCTAAAGCATGAGGAATCTCTAAGACCTGGGGGGGCCAGGTGGACGCGAACCAACGGCCTTGGTAAAAGCCTCCGAAACCGACGGAAGGGGCGGCGTCGGTGAATAGGTGAATATCGACGGGGGAAGAGGCCATGTCACCGTAAAAAAAAGACAAGCCGTTCCATTGTCTGAGGAATTTTATCCATAAACTCAGCTCATCGAGGCAGGAGCTGGAGATGGATAACGAGTCCTCTAAAGCGTGTGCGAATGACGCGAGAGAGAGGATGTGTGAAACGAACAGGCGGCCTTGCGGGATTATTCTCATCGCGAAATTTGGATGGCCGAGAACAGACAGAAGCTCGCGTTTTGAGCAGCGGGGATTTGCTAATAGGGAGGACGCAATCACGATCGTTCTATCGATTTTCTCTTTTGGCAGAGAAGCCTGGAATTTAAGCGACTCTAATTTAATTCCGAGAAATTCGATGGACGTGCTCGGACCTGAAGTTTTGTCTGTGGCGAAGGGAACGCCGAGATTTTTGAAAAACCTGCTGGACTTTTGCTAGATGTGCAGCTGGAAACGAGTCGGGAGATGAGATGATTAAAAAATCATCGAGTAGGTGAATAAGGTAGGGAATTGCATAATTGTTGGAGAGAATCCAGCAAATTGCCTGACAACATGTCGAAAAATTTTTGGCTGCTTCTGCAGCCAAAGGTGAGACGGACAGAAAAGAAAATTTATTGCGCCATCGAATGCCGAAAAGGTGGCAGAAGTCTGGATGGATTGGCATGACTTTAAATGCGGATGTGATGTCAACTTTAGCTAGCCAAGCGCCACGACAGGCATGTTTTATTAAAGTGATGGCTTGATCGATGTTATGGTAGTGCAGGGAAAATTCCTTGATCGGAATGAGGCTATTAATGCTAGCGAAGGCAGAGCCGTGTGGTGACGAGAGATTGAAAATTAGGCGCTTTTTTCCAGAGAATTTACGTGTCGCTATGCCAATGGGGCTGATGCGAAATGCAGTAAAAGGGGAGCGTTGAAAGGGCCAATAATGAAATTATCGTCAATCTCCTTTTTAATGAGGAGATCGACTGACTCTGGTTCAGCGAACGCAGACTGGAGGTTGGGGAAAATTAAGCTGTGTGATGGAAGACTGATGACGCCGGGGTCGAAGCCGTTCAAGAGACCGGTCAGAAGATAGTCAGTGAACTGAATGTCAGGGTGCGGGGACAATTCGAAAGACAAACAAGAAATGTTCACGAGAGTCGAGAGGTCATTTTTAAGGTTTTTATTCTTTGTTTGAGACAACGGGCACACAATTCGAGCGTGTGCTCCGCTACAAAATGAGCACACATGTCGGAAGCGACAACGCTGCCTGGTGCATCTTCCGACATTAAAGTTCCTGCAAGCCTCTAAATTGCTGGGTTGCCCATGGGTTTGGTGAACTGGGCGGGTTGGCAGGCGCAGAACAGAGAAGGTAGATTTGAGAGGTGAAGCTGGGCATGGGGGAAGAGAGGCGGTGACTAGGGGAAAATCTATTGTGGTATGTGCTAATGAGCGACCTACCGCGCAGGAAATATTGTGGACGCCCAGGAAAACCCTGTTATGCAGCTCAGTGTCCAATGCTCCCCAGTAGGGGCACTGGTTCCACTGAGCCACACGAATGGCACATTTGCCGTAAAAAGTTTGTGATACGTGTAGAAATGCGCTCCACCATAGGAGAGAGCGAGCTCTGCCACGATGGCGAGATAATCGCCCAGCTCGCGTCTCCTATGAGGGAACGCAGTGCAGATCACGTCAGTGTAGCGGGAAAAAACAGTCTTAGGCTGTTTTAGGCTTTTAGGCTTTTTTCGCCATCCAGAAAGGGACAGTCCCTTTCTGGATGGCGGGGATCGTGTTGTGGGTGGAGGTGTATGAATATGGGATTCCTTTTGTGCCAATAAGTACGAACGCGAAATAAAAAAAAAAAATAAATAAATAAACAACACGAAAGAAGAAATACACTTTGAAAACGAAAAAAATGAACTCAAATTGCAAACTTTTAACATACTTTCAAACAAACTGCATTCATCATCAAATGTTTTCTAAATATCCTTTTCGAAAATCATTGTTTATGAATACGATGCCCGAGATTTCGTTTGCGCTTCATTATTTTTCGTTTACACTGCAAAAAGTTACGTTCGGACTTCCGGCACAAACCTCTCGCGTGGGCGGGAGTTAACAGTGCTTTACTCTCATTGGCTAGTCAGATTTTGATCGACAGGTCCGTGACCTGGAAGTGGAAGAAGTCTTAGTGGCGGCGCGCAACTTTAGAAAGCGATCTGGAGGTGGACGGTGAAGTTACTTGTGATTAGTTACCTTTGTTATTAAACGTTTTTTTTGCTACAGCTTGGATTGAAATGTACGGAGCCCGTCTAGTCTTTTTGCATAACCTTACATTTTTGGAAACATCTACTATTCATTTATCATTCTTAACAAGTAGTGCTGTTATTTTCCTCAAATGCGGTCAATTATGTAAATGAATAAAAGGAACCAGTGTTTAAATACATTGTACAGAATACTGTCTAGTAACTCTTTCTTTCTCTCTCTCTGTTAACCCTTATGTGTTAAAACTGTTGAGCGCAGATTGTTTATTCCTTATCATATGGTATGGACTGATTTGATTTAATTCAATATTACTTTGACTTGAGTCTACCTTATAAAGAGATCCTTTATATTTTAAGTGTCAAACACAGGATAACTATTAGTATAAAGACACTCAAAAAAATCATGTGTAGAAATTGACTATTTGGATTTATTGACAACACAAAAACAGCCCAATTAGGGATATCCAGCGATACTTACGACGTGGAGATGCTGACCCACTTGCTGGAGAGAGGAGCTTCATCTATGGCAAAAGCAAAGTTTTCCAAATTTAGGGATATATGACAAAAGTCATTCATCTGATGTTTTATATGTCCCAAAATAATCTGAAAAGTTTTCTGTATAGCAGGAATACAGACCCTCATGTCATTTAATTTCTGTTGAACAAAAAATATGTATTTTGAGAAATGTGTGGTGTCCATTACATGGAAGGCTACTATTACAACTAATAATAATCATATTAGTAATACTAATTATTATCATACAATAAGGGCAATGTATTCTGGTTATCAACATTCTTCAAATTATATGTTGTGTTCTGCCGAAGGAGGTCACAAGTTTGAAACAATCTACATGTTTGTTTTGATTTTATGACCGACATAATTTCACTTCGATTCATGCTGTCCTTCGTTAGGGATATTTTCATGTTAATCATATTGTCTGGCACAAAAGTATTTTTATGCTTTAATAAGATTTCCTGTGTCTCAGTGGTAAGAACATGGCGATTGGTTCGATCCAGTATATTGCACAACGTCAGAAACAAATGTATAATATAATGCAATGTTCGTCGCTTTCAAAGCATCAAAAATATTTAAATTATGTAATGTTCCGTTTGAATTCTCTTATGTATCGAGACAAAAACATGATCTTTCTGTATGTTCCCTCACTGGTAACCTACTCCCTTGCGAAGCTTATAGTTTTTTGTAATAAAAGTAATCACTTGTTTTGGGGTATTGATTATTAGCAAACCCATGGATTTTACTACGGTAACCATGTTCTAAACAGTAGTGAAATAAGGGCTGTATGCTTCCTGCAACATTTTAATGAATCCACGATTCTACGTTTAATAACAAAGGTAACTAATAACAAGTAACTTCACCGTCCACCTCCAGATCGCTTTCTAAAGTTGTGCGCCGCCACTAAGACTTCTTCCACTTCCAGGTCACGGACCTGTCGATCAAAATCTGACTAGCCAATGAGAGTAAAGCACTGTTAACTCCCGCCCAGGCGAGAGGTTTGTGCCAGAAGTCCGAACGTAACTTTTTGCAGTGTAAACGAAAAATAATGAAGCGCAAACGAAATCTCGGGCATCGTATTCATAAACAATGATTTTCGAAAAGGATCATTAGAAAACATTTGATGATGAATCCAGTTTGTTTGAAAGTATGTTAAAAGTTTGCAATTTGAGTTGATTTTTTTCGTTTTCAAAGTGTATTTCTTCTTTCGTGTTGTTTATTTTTGTTTGGTTTTTTTTATTTCGCGTTCGCACCTATTGGCACAAAAGGAATCCCATATATGAAGAAGCCGGTGAAGGCGGTGGACGTCTCCCTGGGGCAGGTGATGAAGTGCCACCTCTGGTTTAAGCCTTGCGAGGTTCGGAACGTCGGAGCTGGCGGCCACGTGATGAAGCAGGGGAATCTATTACTGAATCCGATGCCAAGCTGGACCGATGGTTTCTCACTCTCCCAGGACTCAGATGAGCATTTAGGAAAACTAACTCTGATCTGTTCCTAAACGCACTTTTTCATTATGCTTTTTGCATAAATGCATTATGCTTTTTCACTTTTTCATATCAATCGTCCGGAACGTACGCGCCTCCTTCAATGAAGGTAAGGTGCGCACTCACTGTTTTCCTGGCGCCCGTGTTCTCGATGTGTCTGCGCAGGTAACTGCGATTCTGAAGGAGGATGCAAGAGTAGGAGCCGTAGTTCTGCACGCGGGGGTGAATGATGTGAGAATGCGGCAGTCGGAGATCCTGAAGAGGGACTTCAGGAGTCTGGTCGATACTGTTCGCAACGCATCGCCCACGGTGAGGATCATCGTATCAGGGCCGCTTCCAACTTACCGACGAGGGAACGAAAAGTTCAGTAGACTATTTACGCTTAATAATTGGTTAATGTCATGGTGTATTGAACAGAAGCTGCTCTTTGTAAATAATTTTGATCTGTTCTGGGAGCGACCTAGGCTTTTCCGCCCCGACGGGCTGCACCCCAGCAGCATTGGAGCGGAAATTCTGTCTGACAACATCTCAAAGACGCTACGCACCATTTGACTAGTAAGTACAAATTTTAACTACAGTCTGTGTTCTTCTCACCCAACTGTTAAGAATGTTACTGCTTTCAAATGCATAGAGACTGTGTCTGTCCCTCGAATAATACAACCAAATAATAATTTATTTAAAAGTCAGAGAAAAAATCTTATCATGATTAAACCAAAAGACAATATATTTAATGAGCAAAACCAACGCCTAAAGTTTGGGCTACTTAATATTAGATCACTAAATCCAAAAGCAGTTATTGTAAATGAAATGATCACAGACAACAGTTTTGATATACTTTGCCTCACTGAAACCTGGCTTAAGCCAAATGATTATTTTGGTCTAAATGAGTCTACTCCTCCAAGCTACGGTTATATTCATGAGCCACGTCCGGTTGGTCGAGGTGGTGGTGTCGCAACAATCTTTAGAGACTTTCTTACCGTTACTCGGAGAACAATGCATACATTTAAATCATTTGAAATGCTTGCGTTGAACATAACAGTTCCAAACAAAAGTAAAAAATCATTGGTCTCTCTTACATTGGTTACTGTGTATAGACCCCCTGGGCCTTACACTAATTTTCTGATAGAGTTCGCAGACTTCTTATCGGATCTATTGGTTAACGTCGATAAAGTACTTATTGTTGGAGATTTTAATATCCACGTAGACAGTGCTAACGATCCATTAGCTGTGGCGTTTAAAGAACTACTAGACTCTTGTGGTGTAACACAATACATCAATAGACCTACTCATCGCCTTAATCATACCCTAGACTTGATTATATCTCACGGAGCCGATCTAACCAATATCGATATTATACCTCAAAGCGACGATGTTTCCGATCACCATCTTATAATATGTACACTGCGCACTGCAGAAATCAGTTGTATATCTCGTTATCGACAAGGTAGAACAATCACCTCAACTACTAAAGATAGTTTCGTAAAGAACTTGCCAGATCTGACTCCTCTAATAACCTTTCCAACGAATATAAAATTGCTCGATGACATGACCAGCAACATGGGCACTATTTTCTCTAATACATTAGAAGCGGTCGCACCTATGAAGTCAAAAAGGATAAATGAAAAGAACATAGCACCATGGTATGATAACACCACTCGCGCCCTAAAAAGAGAAACGCGTAAACTGGAGCGAAAATGGAAACAAACCCAATTAGAGGTCTTTAAAATTGCATGGAAAGAGAGTGCAAGCTGTTACAAAAAGGCACTAAAAGCAGCAAAAGCCGAGCACTTCCGTAACCTCATAGAAAATAACAAAAACAATCCAAGGTTTTTATTTAGTACAATTGCTAAATTAACAAACAAACAGACTCCACCTGACCTGGGTATTCCGCCGCACCTTGGTAGCAATGAATTCATGAAATTTTTTACCGAGAAAATCGAAATAATACGAGACAACATAGCTAAAACCAAACCTCCAAGTTTGTCGGAAGAATTAGTTTCAACCGTCACCCAAAAAGAAAAGCTAGAGTGTTTTTCTCCTATAAATCAGGAAGATTTAATTAAAATTATTGCAACATCCAAACCGACGACATGCTTATTAGACCCCATTCCGACTACTTTATTAAAAGAGTTACTACCTGCTGTAATTGAGCCCATTTGTAACATAATCAACTCGTCTATTAATCTAGGACATGTCCCAGGACCCTTTAAACTGGCTGTAATTAAGCCTCTTATCAAAAAAACAAATTTAGACCCAAATGAACTTGGAAGCTATAGACCAATTTCAAATCTCCCGTACTTGTCTAAAATACTAGAAAAAGTAGTGTCAACTCAACTGTGTACCTTCCTACAAAATAATGACATGCACGAAAAGTTTCAGTCTGGCTTTAGACCGCATCACAGCACTGAAACTGCGCTCGTTAGAATTACAAATGACCTTCTTATTGCTTCAGATAAAGGAAACATCTCACTCTTAGTCCTGCTTGACCTTAGTGCTGCTTTCGATACTGTAGACCATAAAATACTACTAGATCGTTTACACCATTATATCGGTATTCAGGGACAGGCACTGCAATGGTTCAGATCTTACTTAACAGACCGATATCAATACGTCCATTTAAATGGGAAATCGTCAAATCTTACGCAAGTCAATTATGGATTACCTCAGGGATCGGTTTTAGGACCCTTGCTTTTCTCCATATACATGCTGCCCCTCGGCAACATTATTAGAAAACATGGAATTAGCTTCCACTGTTATGCAGATGATACTCAGCTATATATCTCATCAAGACCAGATGATTCCTTTAAGCTATCCAAACTGGCAGAGTGCATCGAGGACATAAAACATTGGATGACTAGTAATTTCCTCCTTTTAAACTCTAGCAAAACAGAAATATTACTTATAGCACCAAAATTAAGTAAACCGAATATCTCCGATTACAGCCTGCAAATTGAAAGCTGCACTGTTACTCCAACAAATACAGTTAAAGACCTAGGCGCTATATTAGACGGCAACCTGTCATTTAAAAATCACATCTCAAATATCACAAAAACAGCCTTCTTCCACCTTAGAAATGTTGCCAAATTACGAAATAGTTTATGTGTTGCAGACGCAGAAAAGCTTGTTCATGCATTTGTGACCTCACGGCTTGACTATTGTAATGCTCTACTTAGTGGTTGTCCTGTATCATCGATAAACAAACTACAGTTAGTTCAGAATGCAGCTGCCAGAGTTCTTACTAGGTCAAGAAAATACGATCACATAACCCCAGTTTTATCATCGCTTCACTGGCTACCCATTAAGTATCGCATTGATTTTAAAATTATTTTAATTACTTACAAAGCCCTGAACGGTTTAGCACCTACTTACTTAACCGAGCTTTTATCACGTTACAACCCATCACGCTCGCTGAGATCTCAAAACTTAGGACTTTTGACAATACCTAGAATAACAAAATCCACCAAAGGTGGACGAGCTTTCTCATACGTAGCACCTAAACTCTGGAATAGCCTTCCTGATACTATTCGAGGGTCAGACACACTCTCCCTATTTAAATCTAGATTAAAGACACATCTTTTCAGCCAAGCTTTCACTTAATGCATAGTTAATGAACAGCAGCTACGCTAATTATTCTCTTTATTCTCTTTCCGCCTCTGCCTCGGGATGCCCATCCCGAGGTAGGAAGAAGTTCCACCATGTCCAGACGACCGACAGATGCCCATCCCGAGGTAGGAAGAAGTTCCACCATGTCCAGACGACCGACAGATACCCATCCCCAATTTGAGATTACACCAGATACAGCTGCAGACTGACTGACCATCCCAGCTCCATCTAAGGCAATTCCACCAGCTGCCAAGAGAAATATGACCATCGGACCATCCCAGCTCAGACCACTACATCCCCAACCAAGAGCAAAGACGGACTATTTGTCTTATTAATGCTGAAGTTACAATATTTGGTATTAAATGCTAAACTAAAATCACATGTCACCAGTCTGAGTGCAGCTATGACACGTCAGAGGGGATCTGGCCCTCCCGGTTGAGCCTGGTTTCTCCCGAGGTTTTTTTCTCCATTAATCAATCATTGGAGTTTGGGTTCCTCGCCACAGCAGGGCAGTGTTGGCCTGCTCACCGGGAGACTGCATTCATTCATTTATTTATTTAGAAATTAGATGTTATTTATTAGAATGAACTTACTCGTTGTATAAATACCATGCACTGTGCTGTTTTAACTTTTCTGTTTTTCCTGTTTGCCCCTGTAAAGCTGCTTTGAAACAATACACATTGTGAAAAGCGCTATATAAATAAACTTGAATTGAATTGAATTATGCACACAGCCAGTTTTACATAAACTGCAGTTTTCAGTGCAAAGCCCACGTTTCTCACTCTCCCAGCACTCAGAATGAGCATTTAGGAAAACTAACTCTGATCTGTTCCTAAACACACTTTTTCATTTTGCACACAGCCAGTTTTACACAAAATGCAGTTTTCAGTTCAAAGCCCTTGTTTCTTACTCTCCCAGGACTCAGAATGAGCATTTAAGAAAACTGACACTGATCCTTTGCTAAACCCACTTTTTCAATATGCCCACAAGCCAGTATTACACAAAATGCAGTTTCAGTTCAAAGCCCTTGTTTCTTACTCTCCCAGCACTCAGAATGAGCATTTAAGAAAACTGACTCTCATCCTTTCCTAAACGCACTTTTTCATTATGCACACAGCCAGTTTTACACAAAACGCAGTTTTCAGTTCAAAGCCCTTTTTTCGTACTCTCCCAGCACTCAGAATGAGCATTTAAGAAAACTTAATCTGATCCTTTGCTAAACGTACTTTTTCATTTTGCACACAGCTAGTTTTACACAAAATCCAGTTTTCAGTGGAAAGCCCATGTTTCTCACTCTCCCAGCACTCAGAATGAGCATTTAGGAAAACTAACTCTGATCTGTTCCTAAACGAACTTTTTTATTATGCACACAGGCAGTTTTACACAAAATTAAGTTTTTAGTGCAGAGCCCATGTTTCTCACTCTCTCAGCACTCAGAATGAGCATTTAAGAAAACTGAATCTGATCCTTTGCTAAACCCACTTTTTCAATATGCACACAGCCAGTTTTACACGAAATGCAGTTTTCAGTTCAAAGCCCTTGTTTCTTACTCTCCCAGCATCAGAATGAGCATTTAAGAAAACTGACTCTGATCCTTTGCTAAACGCACTTTTTCATTATGCACACAAAATGCAGTATTACACAAGCCAGTATTACACAAAATGCAGTTTTCAGTTCAAAGCCCTTGTTTCTTACTCTCCCAGAACTCAGAATGAGCATTTAAGAAAACTGACTCTCATCCTTTCCTAAACGCACTTTTTCATTATGCACACAGCCAGTTTTACACAAAATGCAGTTTTCAGTTCAAAGCCCTTGTTTCGTACTCTCCCAGCACTCAGAATGAGCATTTAAGAAAACTTAATCTGATCCTTTGCTAAACGTACTTTTTCATTTTGCACACAGCTAGTTTTACACAAAATCCAGTTTTCAGTGGAAAGCCCATGTTTCTCACTCTCCCAGCACTCAGAATGAGCATTTAGTAAAACTAACTCTGATCTGTTCCTAAACGCACTTTTTCATTATGCACACAGCCAGTTTTACACAAAATGCAGTTTTCAGTGCAAAACCCACGTTTCTCAATCTCCCAACACTCAGAATGAGCCTTTAAGAAAACTAACTCTGATTCTTTATTTAACACACTTTTTTAATATGCACACAGCCAGTTTTACACAAAATGCAGTTTTCAGTTCAAAGCCCTTGTTTAAAACGAAGCCGGCATGCAGCTTTCATTTACCTTTTGTTCTTCAGAGCCTTCGCTCATGACTACGAACAGAACGAATTCTATTTATTCTTCTTCTTCTAAATTGCCGGATCTACGACGTGTTGCAGCGGATCGTCCCTACCTGCAGCGACCTTCCCCTGGGCGTCTCGGCAGTTCCGAGGTGTGTGAGATTTTATCTAAAAGTCCTTTTCAGGACTGACTGAGCATTCTCCAGCGCGGCTGTTCTCTTTGGTGCGGCAGGGAATGGACACGATCGCTGCATTAGGTGTGTGGGCGTCCAGCACACTGAAGCAGCGTTCGTTGACACTTCTGCCCGCAATGCGGGCAGATTGTCATTCAGAAGTTGCGGTCACGGGTGGCTGTCTTCCTACGGGAACCAGCCACCATTTCGTCTGCTACCCTGGCTGTGACATCTGTGGCTACGGCCCCGATGACCACCCACGTTAGCAGAGTTAGTGATATGGGGAACTCTGCGAACGTAAACCCGCCAGCTGAGTGCTCACGGGCCGATCGCACCCCGATTCGCTTTTCTGAACGTTCCCCAACCGGCGGTGGCATAGCATCCGGATTCTCACGCACACACATCGAGAACGACATGTCTCGCTGTTCACTTGGGTGCGGCAGGGGATTGACACGAGCATGCAATTGCCTAGAGTTGTGGGCTGTGCGGCTTGCGCTGAGAAGGCTCCGGCCTCTAGTGCAGGGCCAGCATGTGTTGGTCCTCGGGGACAGCATGACAGCCGTAACGTACATCGCCAGGGTGGCGTACGCTCACGGCAGCTAACACAACTTGCCCGACGCCTCCTCCTGTGGAGTTAGCAGGTGATCCGCTCCCTGCGGGCCACACACATCCCAGGCAAACTGAACCAGACAGCCGACGCGATCTCTCGTCAGTATACGCCTTGCGGAGAGTGGCGACTCCATCCCCGGTCCAGCTCATTTGGGGGCTGTTCGGATAGGCACAGATAGACCTCTTTGCCCCCCGTGACACCACCCATTGTCTGCTTTGGTACTCCCTGACCGAGGCCCCCCCTCGGCACGGATGCCCTGGCGCTCAGCTGACGGGCGGAAGCACACTTTCCCCCCCCAGTAGCCTCCTTACACAGACACTGTGCAAGGTCAGGGAAGAGGAGCACCAAGTGTTATTGGTTACACCGCACTGGTTTAACCACACTTGGCTTCAGAGTTGATGCTCTGGACAGCGACTCCCCCTGAACCATTCCCCTGACAGAGACCTGCTCTCTCAGGGGAAGGACACGTTCTGGCATCCCAGATCAGACCTCTGGAACACCCATGTCTGGTCTCTAGACGGGACGAGAAGATCCTGAGATGGCTACTCTCCCTCTACGGTAGAGACCATGACCCAGGCTAGGGCCCCATCTACTAGGCGGATACACGCCTCTAGACGGTGCCTCTTCTCGTCCTGGTGTCTTTCTCAGAAAGACCCACTGAGGTGCTCGATCAGGATTGTGTTGTCCTTCTTACGAGACTGGAGACTAACATCTCCCCTCCACACTGAAAGTGCCACTCATCACGACTCAGTTGATGGAAAGTTTTTTAGGGCAACACGACCTGGTCACCAGGTTCCAAAGGAGCACGAGAGAGCGGAATCCGCCTTATCTCTGCTCCATACCCTCTTGGACCCTACGTGGGTCCAAGAGCCCGTCGGAGGTTCCGATCTTCCTCACCTGAGTAAGACGGCCCCCCCTGTTGGCGCTCAAGAGGGTAGGGGATCTCCGAGCATTCTCTGTGTCCCCGGATCGCCTTAAATTTGGCCCTGGTAACTCTCACGTTTTCCTGAAACCCAGGCCCGGATACGTGCCCAAAGTTCCCACTACTCCCTTTCAGGACCAATTGGTGAACTTGCAGGTGCTCCCCGTCGGGGAGGAAGACCCAACCCCATCCGTGTTGTGTCCTGGACCGCACGCAGAGCTTCAGTAGCTCTGACCAGCTCCTTGTCTGTATTGGAGGACAGCAGAAGGGGAAGGCTGTCTCCAAGCAGAGGCTGGCGCACTGGGTCGTGGATGCCGTTACGACGACATTCCGATCTCAGAATCTCCCATGCCCTTTGGCAGTGAGGGCTCACTCCACACGGAGTCTAGCCACCTCCTAGGCATTGGCAGAAGCGCCTCTCTAGCAGACATCTGTAGAGCTGCGGGTTGGGCTACGCCCAAACACCTTCGCAAAGGTTAACAGCCTTCGCGTAAACCCGGTGTCAGCCCACGTCCTGCGTGGCGACAAGTAGGACTGGCATCCGGGGGGGCGTAAGCCTGCGAAAGCACCTTCCCAGCCTCCAAGAGGTTGGGTCAGTGTGCTATCTACCCTTTTCTTCTTACCCAAACACATGGCTAAGAAAATTGGAACCTCACCAACCTTCCTTCTTACCCAGACTCTGGTTAAGAACAGGCATTCCATCCATCACTAAGCAAGCACCTCCTGGGGGTTGGCTGGGCAGAGCAGCCTTCCCCCTTAGGCCGGGATACCTTATGACCTATCACACATAGTTCTAACCGGACCTGTGCTATCAGACGCAGTAACACCCCCACCGAGGGCTGTTCCGTCTGCCATACCCTCATGACAATGGTTCCCACACTTGTTAACCCATGAGCTTCCCCAGGTGGACCTCCACCTCGCGGTTAACTATCCAGTCCGCACGTTCCATGCGTTCTCGTCCAAGGACGAGACCATACATATATCCCCACCATATTCCTCCCCACGGGTAGGAGGTGGCCTCTGCAGCGCTTCTCTGATTAAGAGTTGCGCTTTCCCGGTGTAAACCGAGCCGGACGGCCTCTCGCCTGTAGAGAGCTATGGCCCCGTCCGTGATAGGTTACCGGTCAGGGCTGTACCCATCTTTCTCCGGAAAGCTCAGGAACCCCCCGATCACCACACTGGAAGGTTACAAGTTTCACGAAAGCTTCGAGCTGACACGCACAGGCTTGTTACCGTCGCTTCGCTGAGATTGTGACGCGATACAGCGTTTGTGGCGTTTTCCATAGATAACCCCATCTGTCGTTCTCGACACAACGTCGAGAGACCGACAGAAAGGGAACGTCTTGGTTACGTATGTAACCTCAGTTCCCTGATGGAGGGAACGAGACGTTGTGTCCCTTATGCCACAAACACGTATCGTATTCTGCTGCAGTCGTGAGAGGCTCTCATGCTCTTCAGAACAAGAGGTAAGTGAATGCTGCACGCCGGCTTCCTTTTATACCGGATATCCGGGGGCGGAGCCCGGCATGCAAATTTCATTCGCCAAATTTCATTGGCCTTTTCTATAGTAGTCAGAGTTGATTGGTTCTCAAGGGCGATCCCCATCTGTCGTTCTCGACACAACGTCTCGTTCCCTCCATCAGGGAACTGAGGTTATATACGTAACCAAGACGTTTCTCACTCTCCCAGCACTCAGAATGAGCTATTAAGAAAACTGACTCTGATCCTTTGCTAAACGCACTTTTTCATTATGCACACATCCAGTTTTAAACAAAATGCAGTTTTCAGTTCAAAGCCCTTGTTCCTTACTCTCTGTGGGGTGCAAGACACGAGACAGCCACGGAAGTGGGTGAAAACAAGCCCCAGAGGGTGTTTTACTTCGAACACACTTGAAATACAGGGTTTTAAGGAGCCAAACTCCAGGTAGTTTTCCTCACACGTTTCGCCGGAAGTCTTTAGTTCCGGAAGGGCCGTCTGTATCTGTCGTGGGTTATGCTTCACACGAGTAAGTCCTCCTGGTTGGGGTGTTCGCCGATTGTCAGGTGTCTGTATCTTCAAAGAGAAGAGAAAGAGACAACACATCAGCGGGGTAAGAAGTTTGGAGTGGTAACTCACTGTTTCTCCTGATTGTTAGGCTTTTATCCCTGCTGGTGATTGGTCTCAGGTGCTGACGATCGGCTGATTTCCTTGGTAACCATGGCAACGCTGATTGAGTGCGGGCCAACTCGCCACACTCCCCCCCCCTAAGCGTCGACCTGGTGGGGAGAAACCTTTTCCTTGCTACCTCGGGTGTCCGTGTTGGAGGAAGGGGGGTCGTGACCTCGACTAAGTCGTCAAACCTGACCACATCCTCGACAGACCATCGGCGTTGCCGTGGGAGACTCCGGCCCGATATCCCACGTTAAAATGGAAGTCCTGGAGCGCTAGGAACCATCCGGGCTGATTTCGGCAGCGGGCCTACCAGATCCATCCCAATCCTGTTGAAGGGTACCTCGATTATGGGCAAAGCAATGAGCGGACTGGGGGGAGGTTTATTTGGCGCCGCTACCTGACAGGTGGGGCAACTTTAGCAAACCCGTTTCACATCTCCGTCTAGACCTGGCCAGTGGAATCGGTCCCTGATGCGCTGAGCGGTATTTGCCGGGCCTAGGTGTCCCGCTAAAGGCTGGGTATGGGCCAGTTCCAGTATGGGGTTCACCTTGGACTTTGGGACTACCAGTAGCTGCTTTTCCTCCCCCCTCCTTTGTGCGACACAGTAGAGCAGACCATTTTGTACCGTGAAGTATGGGAGTGGGTGTGGTGGGTTCTGGCGGACTTCTCCATCCACCATCCGGACTTGGGACCAGCAGTGTCTTAAACAGTCGTCTTCCCCTCTGTTCCCGGCCGAACGACCCTCCTGTGTTTACCTGGTGGTACAAATCAGAGAAAAGGTTACTCACAGGACTCTCTGTCTCACCCTCCCGCTCGCTCTCGGTGGCTAACATCACGACCCGTCTTGGTCGTTCCTTGGCTGTCACCGCACGGCGGTGGATTCGTCTCTGCGTGCTCGCTGATTGTACTGCTTGCGTCAACAGCCTTTCGAAACCTGGCCAGTCTCTTCCCAGCAGAACCGGAATGGGTAAGTCCTGTACTATCCCGACCTCCAGGGGCCAGGGTCCGGCTGTTATAGTCACACGTCGGGCTGGAACGCTGCGAGTGTCCCCATGGACGCAGGTGATGGGGATAACGATCTTCCCCTTTGGCTGGATCAACAAACTCTGGACTAGGGTCACTGAACTTCCGGAGTCCAGAGCAGCGGATCGTCCCTACCTGCATCGACCTTCCCCTGGGCGTCTCGCCGGTTCCGGAGGTGTTAGAGATTTTTTCTAAAAAGTTCCTTTTCAGGACTGAGCATTCTCCAGCGCGTTATGTCCCGCTGTTCGAGAGCTGCTCGAGAGCTGCCCACACTATCTCGCTGGCTAATGAGGGTGGTCCGTCTTGGTTACTGGATCCAGTTCGCCAGAGACTCTCCCAAGTTTCGGGGCATCATCTCTCCCTCTGTCAGAGGCAGGTACGCCTCCGTCCGGCAAAACCAAGATGTTCAGTGGGTCACGACCCGCACTTCATCGTTCCCATGGGTCTGCGTACCCTGAACAAAGCACCTTCACAATCTGCCGTTCAGGATGCTCACGCAGAGGCGCATCCTGACATCCATCAGGTGTCAGGATTGGTTCGTGGCAATCGACCTGAAGGACACTTACTTTCATGGATTCTGGATTTCGAGCATGTCACAGTACAGAGACTGCTTTGATCAGAGTTACAAATGATCTGCTTTTAGCGTCTGACCGTGGCTGTATTTCGTTATTGGTGCTGCTAGACCTCAGTGCTGCATTTGACACCATTGACCACAGCATACTTCTACATAGACTCGAAAATTACGTCGGCATTAACGGAATAGCATTGAAATGGTTTAAGTCTTATTTATCCGACCGTTTTCAATTTGTAGCAATAAACAATGAGGTGTCCCGCAAATCACAAGTCCAGTACGGTGTACCACAGGGCTCAGTCTTGGGACCCCTGCTCTTCGCATTATACATGCTACCTCTAGGAGATATAATAAAGCGACACGGAATTAGCTTTCACTGTTATGCTGATGATACTCAACTTTATATTTCCTCGATGCCTCATGAAACCCAGCAGTTTCATCGAATAAAGGATTGCATAGTTGACTTAAAAATGTGGATGAGTAACAATTTTTTACTACTAAACTCGGACAAAACAGAAGTGTTACTTACTGGACCGAAAACTGCTATGCGTAACAACCAAGAATACTGCTTAACGATTGACGGATGCTCCATAAAATCCTCGTCATCAGCTAAGAATCTTGGCGTTGTATTTGACAGTACTCTCTCATTTGAAAGCCATGTCGCAAACACCTGTAAAATTGCATTTTTCCATCTTAAGAATATATCTAAATTACGTCATATGCTGTCACTGTCAGATGCAGAGAAATTAATTCATGCATTCATGACATCAAGACTAGATTACTGTAATGCACTTCTAGGTGGTTGCCCTGCGGGCCTATTACAAAAACTGCAACTGGTTCAAAACGCGGCAGCTCGAGTTCTTACACGTACAAAAAAGTATGAGCATATAACCCCGGTTCTGTCAACCTTGCACTGGTTACCTATAAAGCATCGCATTAACTTTAAGATCTTGCTTATTACCTATAAAGCCCTACATGGTCTAGCGCCGCAGTATTTGAATGAACTTCTATTGTATTACAGACCACCACGTACATTACGCTCTAAGGGGTCCTGTCAGTTGGTAATACCTAGAATTTCAAAATCAAGTGCAGGTGGTAGATCCTTTTCTTATCTAGCGCCTAAACTTTGGAATATTCTTCCCTGCACGGTCCGGGAGGCAGACACACTCTGTCAGTTTAAATCTAGACTAAAGACTCATCTTTTTAATCTTGCATACACTACACCTCCATAATATTAATCCTCAGAGGATTTAGGCTGCATTATTTAGATCAACCGGAACCAGGAACACATCCAACAACAAATGATGTACTTGTTGCATCAAAGAGTGCAGAACAGTACTCTACTCTCAGCCAGTCTTGTCTCTTTGTTCCAAGGTTACCGCAGGATGCAGTTCATGCCCAGACCTGATGGCAGAGCTGAGAATGGGAAGCGGTGACCTGACAAGTGCTAAGAGGATAGAGCTGGATAAAGGACGCGACAACTTTGTTTTTTTCTACAACATTTCAAATGCTATTAGATTGTTAATGATAATCTTTAATTTTTATATTTTTATTAAGCCTTGTTGTGCAAGCACTGATGAGCTTGTGCAGAGGCAGCAGCTTTTGCCAGAGGGGAACTGGAATCCCCTGGTTGGGCCTGGGTTCCCCTGAGGTTTTTTTTCTCGATGGGAGTTTTGGGTTCCTCACCACCGTTTGCATATTGTTTTGCACTATCTGCCTGGCCGGGGGGGCTGCTTTAGAATTCATACTTGTATTAAATGTGTCTCATGTACAGCTGCTTTGTAACAATGAAAATTGTAAAAAGCGCTATATAAATAAAGTTGAGTTGAGTTGAGTTTCATGTCTCGATCCCCCTCGACACCGCCTGTTCCTACGGTTCGCGTTCGAGGGGCGGGCATATCAGTACAGAGTCCTGCCTTTCTGTCTGTCCCTGTCGTGGAAGCCGCCCTTTCTCCCCTTCGGGACAAAAGGTGCGCGGGTACTAAACTATCTCAACGACTGGCTTATCTTGGCACACTCGCGAGATCTGTTGTGTACACAGAGGGACCTGGTGCTCCCGCGGGGAATGGGGCACAGGAGCCGGAACTTTCTCGGTATCACTCATCTGCGCAAGGTTCAGGAAGAGGTGCTCAAAAGGTCCTTTTGGAAATTATTCTCAAACACCTCCGGAACCGCCGAGACGCCCAGGGTAAGGTCGCTGCAGGATAGGGCAATCCACTGCACACGTCGTAGATCCAGCCGTTAGGATTCTTCATCTTTGAAGAGAAGTTGTAGTTCATGAGCGATGGCTCTGAAGAACAAAAGGTGAATGAATGCTGCACGCCGTCTTCGTTTTATACCGGATATCCGGAGGCGGAGACCGGCATGCAAATTTCACTAGCCAAATTTCATTGGCCCTTACTAAGTAGTCAGAGTTGATAGGTTCTCAAATTTGATCGTGTCAGTTTACTGAACACAGGTACATGGCTTTTCAATGTACACAAACAATAAACACACAATACTACACTTTTACTGACTAAAGGGATTTCTTCGCCGTCCTGAAAGTTATTTGTGTACTTGGTCAGGATTCTTTGCCGACCGTAACATAAAAACAAAAACACAACTTAATCAAGATATTTGTTAAACTCCCCCTTAAATAGTAAAACTGACCCGGTGTTATTTACTAATTAAGGATGCTGGGTAAAGCGAATGGGAGGAACATTATCAGTCAGCTATGCCAATTGTTCAACCAAGGGAGCGCAATAGCTTAATTCAATAGCACTGGAATACACATCAGTAACATCTAGATATGCATTAACAATAAGGCCTTTGCTAATACGAGGAGGAACATCGCTCGCTCGGTCTTCTTCGTGCTAAAAGAGGATTTCTTTGCTCAATTTAGGGTGTTAAAATAATAATATTGTAAGCTATAAAGAGATATCTTCGTCTGTATATTGTCACTAAATCTTTGACAGAGGCTGAGGTTTTCTCTGCAAGGAGCTCAAGAGTCTGCCAAGGATAGGTGGGCAGGTCCACACCTTCATTCATGCATAACAAAGTGCCATTTAAAAGAGTATTTGGTTTCAATAAACACACATAGAAACACACATGAATAGTCACTGAGTTCTGCTCACAAAACAAGGTTTAAAACTGTGCCCGCATTCCCTCCACCAATTTATGTAGCGATTTTAGCTGCATGTTAAAATAAGGGTGAGTTTAACTCACTGTTAGAATGTAAACTTCTTACTTCCCCTTGTCTAAACAATATTCTACGGTTGAAGAGTCTAGTCGACGGAACACACAGAGTTTGCAGATCTGGAGACAAAGTTTGACACAGACACCAGATGCTTGTTCAATCAGAGTCCAATGTTTATTGTTTTAAGGACTAATATTTATAAGCTTGGAACAGGAGGTGTCATATAAAACCACCAGAGTGGAAAATCACCAGACTTTCTGTTTAGTCTTATTCCTCCTGAACAATCAGATATGATCAAGTATTTAATATTACAATATCAGAACAATTGTCCCTAGACATCATTAGGAACCTTGAGATGGAGAACAACAGATACTTATATCAACACAAGACAGCATAAGATACGATACAACTTTCAACGAGGTTAAACAACAAGAAAGTAAGGCACATCTTATGTGAATAGAAGCTAATACTGATAGGAATGAATACGAATGAATACATATGATATATGAACTTTGTATTAAACACAGATGCAATATTTGTAGAGGACAGGACGAAATCCAGATTCTCAGACTCACCAAATCTGATTCTCCACCAGATCTATCAAGATCACATCCATGAAATTTGTCTTTTAAAATGTCAATTTCAGTCAAGGAATTAGTTTAGCTCAAAGGAAAATACGTATAATAATCATCATTACACATACATATCTTACAATTTCTGATTAGCAGTATAGTTATAAAAATCCTATATGTACAGTACATTATAAAAAATATCATAGGAGTCAAGGTGATATTTATTTAGCTTATGGTTTTGTATATATTATTAGCGTTGCTTTATAAGAATGTTGTTTCTCTCTCTAAAAAAACATGTACTGTATTGTATTCTATCTCTTTCACATTTAGTCATTTGGCAGACGCTTTTATCCAAAGCTTCCATCTTTTAAATGTTTTTCTTTTTTCTTTTAAAGCTACTTTGAAACAATGCAACATTGTCTAAACTGTATAACACTATATAAAAAAATTATTTGAAAAAGGTCTTACTTTTTCTTGATCATACTACTTACATTTTTCAACTAAGATGGATTTTAAGACAGGGCCTGGTGCTGCAGAGGAGCTTGGTGCTGCTTGGACAGGGCCTGGTGCTGCAGAGGAGCTTGGTGCTGCATGGAAGAATGGTACTGCAGAGGAGAGTGGTGCTGCAGGGAAGAGTGGTGCTGCAGAGGAGCTTGGTGCTGCTTGGACAGGGCCTGGGGCTGCAGAGGAGCTTGGTGCTGCATGGAAGAATGGTGCTGCAGAGGAGCTTGGTGCTGCATGGAAGAATGGTGCTGCAGAGTAGAGTGGTGCTGCAGAGGAGAGTGGTGGTGCAGAGTAGAGTTGTCCTGCAGAGGAGAGTGGTGCTGCAGAGGAGAGTGGTGATGCAGAGGAGAGTGGTGCTGCAGGGGAGAGTGGTGCTGCAGGGGAGAGTGGTGCTGCAGGGGAGAGCGGTGGGAGAGTGGTGCTGCAGGGGAGAGTGGTGCTGCAGAGGAGAGTGGTGATGCAGATGCTGGAGCTGCTCTTATGTCAGGAGCTGCCGAGAGTGTGGAGGATGCTGGTGCTTCCATAAAGTCAGAGGCTGGAGAGAGTGGTGCTGCTGGTGAGACTGGTGCTGGTGAGGCCAGTGGGTGCTTTATTTTATGAGGAATACGGGCAGCTTTACCCTAGCAATTTTTAAGTGATCTACATTAACTTTTTTAAAAACAGTACCATCCTCTCTGAGCAGATCAGAGCTTTTCCCCTGTAGTGCAATCACTGTAAAGGGGCCAAGGAAATTTCACTCCAGCTTGCCACCTTTTCTCTGTTGGCTTCTAACAGTTTGTCTCCACACCTGGTCTCCTATTTTTAAGGCAGGTTTGGGAGCACCATGCTTCATTCGCCTCCTTGTGCTCTCCTGCTGTTTGGTGATATTGCCCTGAACAATATCCTTATTGTCATCAAGTCTCTTTATGTCCTCTGAAACAGCTTCCTCAGCCACAACAACCTCAACACTGCTGTCTACCTGTGAACACATTTTTGTTTCTTTCATTCCATGATTTCAAATTTGTGTCGTTAGACCTAAAGTTATATTTAGTAGGGGAGTAACAGTATTTGTTTCCGTACAGAACTGTTACGGGGCAAATTTCACATGGAAGTGATCATTCCTTTGCCCTTCTTCCTCCGACTTCTGCTAACGGACACCATGCTGCATTGTCATGGAACATGCAAGCTGAAGATAAAGAGGAAACTATCCTGCTCCATTTTGCCATGTGGATTCCAAACGTCTACATAATGGTACGCACATGCTCTGCTCACTCCAAAGTCTAAACTCGAAGGTCTCTGCCCTTCAAAGGGAGTTGGGCAAAGGTCGGCGACCTTTTTGACATGGCGTGTCGTTTAACTTTTTTCTTGGTAATCACTCTGCCGAATAAAAAAATGTGTTTCAATATAAGTCTCCAGTATATGTAATCTTCTTATCGTAACATTAGAATAATTTTTGAAGAACAATTAGAATCTTTTTCAGTGATTGTATGGTGTTTACTTTCTACTACATTGACTGCATGCAGATCTAACTTTTTGTGTAGCACCATTACCTCAATAGGACCTGGCTGTTTACTAACTGCATGAGCCCTGGAGTAGGGCATACGAATGATCACTTCCATGTGGAATTTGCTCCGTGATGGTTCCGTCTGAATCCACATACCGTTACACCCCTAATATTTAGAAATTCATTTACCAACCATAAAGTTTTCTGGCACCTCTGTTGGGTACCGAGCCTCTCGCCCAAACATCAAAAAGAATGGGGAAAACTGAGTTGTTATTTGCTTCTTAGTCCGCAACCCAAACATGACAGCTAAGTACTCGTCCCAATTTTCTGTTTTTTTTTCCACCAGTTTAACGAGAGCTCTAAAAAACAAAATTGTTACTGAGAATAGGAATCTATTAAGCCGATTTGTTTTATAATTATTGCCCCACTTGCATTTGCTGCTTTAAATTTAAAACCACATGGTAAAAATAAAAAAATATGTACATTAAGTTTTATAATGCACACGTGTTAAATCAACTATTTGTCTTACCTTTATATGGTACCATTCATCCTCTCCACCAATCCGTTGGTTTGAGGATGGTATTGAGAACAAAGGCTCCTTTTAATTCCCAACATTGCACATAGATTCTTGTTTATCTGTTAATAGAGAGAACATATAGGCTTAATTTTGAACCTCACATGCAGAAATCGGAAAACGGGTCTCATAGAATCCGAAATAAGTATTTTGTACGCACTTAATTAAGTAAAAAGCCGTTTCAAAATACCTTTAAATGAGCTACCAAAGATTAGCTAAGATGGTAATCACACAAACAGACTGAGAAGAAAAATAAAAAACCGGACTCAAAGACTTTTTAAATATTACAACAGCATAAAACTCCCAAAATTGGAAACACCTAACTATGTTTACTGATTACCTTATAACTCTGATAGTTAATACTGCTGTTAACATCTGTTAACTGTTTTTTTCAACAAGCGGATGTAATGAGACGTTTTAACCAGTTTAGTCTAGTGACATCCTACATATACCCTATTTTAACCTATATTATCCAAATATTGAAATATGCTTTTGAAAGAAATTTGTAAAGAAAGGGTAAATATGTTTGTGATAGGAAAGCATAGATCAAAACATTAAAATTAAACGTTTTTTGAAAGTACCGCATTCACAAACTCAGAGCCTTGATATGTCAGTATCCTCTTCGGAGCCTCAAACTGATGGAAAAATTTAATGATGCATTCAGACACCTCAGCTGCTGTTTTGTTGCGAAGAGGATAAGCTTGTGGCCATTTAGTCTGGTAGTCCACCATGACACAGATGTACTGATATCCACTTTTTGTGGTTTTCAGTTTACCTATCAGGTCCATTCCCAAAAGCTCAAATGGATGTTTAACCTGAAAAAAACAATAACACAATCAAATATATCATATCATCAATCTGGATAATAATCCAGAGTATAACTGTGTCATTTAAGCACATCCACATTGCTGCATATTTCTTAATTTCCTAATCTTGTTTAAATGGAAAAAATATGTTTAAGAAGATTAATGAGAAATTAAAGAACCCAGTCATTTTCAATCCCAAATGTGATATGCTGAAACATTTTGAAAGTAAAATTCAAGTACTTTATAATTCTTTTCACCAGCACATTAAATCTCTATTTTTTCCAATTTAAATGTTTTTCTGTGATGACAAAAATATATATTTTCCTTAGATGTTTACATATTCCAAAGGTTCATTTAATATCATATGACGTACAAATCATTACTTTAATCACCAAATTCTTATGTTATCAGAAAAAAGTAATAGTAATATCTGTTTGAATTTATGTAGGCTAGCAAATAAGGAATTGCACAAAAATATGATGGCTGTTGTTGTGGTTTGCTCATTTTATTGGAGATTATGCACAGCATTGGTTATAGCCTAAAAATGTATATTAACTGTAAATGTATTCCTCAAATTAAAAAAGTTTTGCTCAAGGATCAAAAAGGATGTTGATTCAGGAATGTTGTGCTTAATGAAATCACTGTACCCCTTTCACAAACAGTTTGGCCTGTAGTCTATGTATGTCATCTTACATTTTTATCAGTCAATTAGGTACATTTCTTGAATCATCCTTAAGATTTGCAAACCAGTTAATGCATTTCTCAAAAGAGAAATTATATATTTGTGTTTTTGAAAGAAAACGTTGAACATTAACCATTAAGTAATCCCAATAGAGCAGTGCCTTGCAGCCACCTACAGGCGGTTTTATTTTTATATATTCAGTCACTTTGCATAAACATAGCCACTAAATTAAGACTTATTCTCACAGACTAGCAATTAGTTAGCACTAATCATTCTTGCTTTTCAACTAGACCAATCCATCTCTTTATGTAATTGACTTGTGTGAGTAGTGAAGAAATAAATTAAATGACTAACTTGTAAGCGTAGTCTAAGTGGTTTATGCATCTGGCCCCTGGTATAAAAGGGCTCTGGTTTATAGCCTACTAGAAATTCATAATCGATTTTTTATAACATAGGAATTCAAAACATAATTGAGTGTGTATCCAAAAACACACATATCACATGTGATCACATGTGTTTTTTGCACCTGTGAATTCCGTGTGTCTGTTCTGTATGGGTTAAAGGAGAAAATGTCAATTTTTTTGCCTCTTTACAAAACAATGTCTTCATAGGTGTATAAAGACCTTACATAATGAACCGTTATATTTGATTACTTGGAATAAGTTATTTTTATCTACATACATAACAGGCTGCATGGACGGATTTCGCTGTATTTGTCCGCTATGTTTTGAACAGTAGCCCTTAACGGACATACAGCTCTACAATCACGTTTCTTATATGTTGTAGCCTTTGCAATAGCATACAGGTTAAATGGATACTACGTCAAAATATTTTCTTAGGGTAGGGCTTCGTTTTATCCCTTAGTACAGATAGAAAACGTAATTCGCTCTGACTATGCCGGGCCCTTCCTGCAGTGTATTTATATCTGCATGTTATATATGTTTTGTGATAAAACAACAGACAGTGGATTTTGATTATGTATACAATACCTACCTTTATCGGGGTGTACACCACCTCTTGTTTGATAATATGACCAGCTGCTTGGCACACTGTACATTCTGACACCTGTTTAAAACACACACATTATATATATATATATATATATATATATATATATATATATATATATATATAAATTTGCCTCTTTACATCATGGCCTCCTAATCAACCCCTATATGTACAAATTGGCTTCGTGTAAATGTCTCTTCTCAAACAATAAGCTGGTGTTCCTTGGGCGTTTTGGTGCAATATGGCATCATCCTGGAGGATACAGTACATTGGTGGTGATTGAGGAGATTCTCCTCTTCCATGCAAAGTGCTTTGAGTACCAAGAAATGTGTTATATAAATGTAATGAATTATATACTATTATAATGATATATACAGTATATATAAAGTCATGTAAAAAAGCTAGGACACCCGATTGAATATTTTAGTTTTCTGTATCAGGAAATAATAAAAAATCATATGGGCCATGGCTTCCCTTTACATTGGGAACATACAATCTCAGATTGACAACAATACATGACAAATTACACCATGTCATGGAAAAGCCATGGGTGAAAAAGTAAGGACAGTTAAGACACCCTTATCACTTCCATAGGAATTAAGAGGATCAGTAATTAGACACTGCTAATCAAATGCCTTTGATAAACTGATCATCAGCAAGTGTGAGCACCTCTTCTATCACCTCTATTATTCACATTTAGCAGACATTCAAGACAGCTGTCAATCTTTTCAGGTGTGGACAATGATATCCCAGCAAATTCACCCTAAGGCCAGACCATGCAGTTTTAGAGAAGTAACTGACAACCCAAGAACTGCACCTCAGACTCTACAGACCTCGGTTATCATGTTCAATTCTGGTAACTTGCGACCAGACGAGTATGGCATGTCTGGAAGGATTGCCAGGAATAAGTCTCTTTTCTCTGTGAAGGACAATGCAGCACACCTAAGGTTTGAAAAAATCCAAGCTAAAACAAATAAAATACTTATGGAACAATGTCTTTTAGTCAGAAAAGACCAAACGGTAAGTGTTTTGCCATAATGCACAGCACCATGCTTGCTGAAAATTAAACACATCATATAAGCAAACACACCCCATACTAAAAGTTAAGCATTTTGGGCTTGTTTTGTAGCCACAGGACCTGGGGACCTTGAAGTCACCGAGTTGACCATGATCTCCTCTATATTAAAGACAAATGTGGGACCATCTGTCCAACAGAAAAAGCTTGGCTAGTATTTGGCATGCGACAGGACCATCTAAAACAGAATGTCCGAAAAAGAGAAGAATAATGGCGCAGTCATGTCCATATCTCATCTCAACTGAAATGCCGAGGTGATACAGTACTAGAACTGTGCATACGCACGATGCCCACATCAATGAACTGAAGCACCGCTGTAAAGAAGAACGTCTTGGTTACGTATGTAACCTCAGTTCCCTGATGGAGGGAACGAGACGTTGTGTCGAGAACGACAGATGGGGTTCGCCCTTGAGAACCAATCAACTCTGACTACTATAGAAAAGGCCAATAAAATTTGGCGAATGAAATTTGCATGCCGGGCTCCGCCCCCGGATATCCGGTATAAAAGGAAGCCGGCGTGCAGCATTCATTTACCTCTTGTTCTGAAGAGCCTGAGATCCTCTCACGACTGCAGCAGAATACGATACGTGTTTGTGGCATAAGGGACACAACGTCTCGTTCCCTCCATCAGGGAACTGAGGTTACATACGTAACCAAGACGTTCCCTTTCTGTCGGTCTCTCGACGTTGTGTCGAGAACGACAGATGGGGTTATCTATGGAAAACGCCACAAACGCTGTATCGCGTCACAATCTCTGCGAAGCGACGGTAACAAGCCTGGGCGTGTCAGCTCTACGCTTTCGTGAAACTTGTAACCTTCCAGTGTGGTGGTCGGGGGGTTCCAGAGCTTTCTGGGAGAAAGATGGGTACAGCCCTGACCGGTAACCTTTCACGGACGGGGCTTAGCTCTCTACAGGCGAGAGGCCGTCCGGCTCGGGTTTACACCGGGAAAAGCGCAACTCTTAATCAGAGAAGCGCTGCAGAGGCCACCTCCTACCCGTGGGGAGGAATAGGGTGGAGATATGATATGGTCTCGTCCTTGGAGGAGAACGCATGGAAGGGGCGGACTGGGTAGTACCGCGAGGTGGAGGTCCACCTGGGGAAGCTCATGGGTTACCATGTGTGGGAACCATTGTCATGAGGGTATAACAGACGGAACAGCCCACGGTGGGGGTGTTACTGCGTCCGATAGCACAGGTCCGGTTAGAACTATCTGTGATAGGTCATAAGGTTTCCCGGCCTAAGGGGGAAGGCTGCTCTGCCCAGCCAACCCCCAGGAGGTGCTTGCTTAGTGATGGATGGAATGCCTGTTCTTAACCAGTGTCTGGGTAAGAAGGAAGGTTGGTGAGGTACCAATTTTCTTAGCCATGTGTTTGGGTAAGAAGAAAAGGGTAGATAGCACACTGACCCAACCTCTTGGAGGGTGGGAAGGTGCTTTTGCAGGCATACGCCCCCCCGGATGCCAGTCCTACATGTCGCCACGCAGGACGTGGGCTGACACCGGGTTTACGCGGAGGTTGTTAACCCTTGCGAAGGTGTTTGGCGTAGCCCAACCCGTAGCTCTACAGATGTCTGCTAGAGAGGTGCTTCTGCCAGTGCCCAGGAGGTGGCTAAACTCCGGTGGAGTGAGCCCTCACTGCCAATGGGCGTGGGAGATTCTGAGATCGAAATTCCGTCGTAACGGCATTCACGACCCAGTGCGCCAGACTCTGCTTGGAGACAGCCTTCCCCTTCTGCTGTCCTCCAACACAAACTAGGAGCTGGTCAGAGCTACTGAAGCTCTGCGTGCGGTCCAGGACACAACACGGATGGGGTTGGGTCTTCCTCCCCAGTGGGGAGCGCCTGCAAGTCCACCACTTGGTCCTCGAAGGGAGAAGTGGGAACTTTGGGCACGTATCCGGGCCTGGGTCTCAAGATAACGTGAGAATACCAGGGCCGAATTTAAGGCAATCCGGGGACACAGAGAATGCTTGGAGGTCCCCTACCCTCTTGACGGAAGCGAGCACCAACAGGAGGGCTGTCTTACTCAGGTGAGGAAGATCGGAACCTCTGAGGGGCTCTCAAGAGGGTATGGAGCGGAGATGAGGCGGATTCCGCCCTCTCGCGCCCGTTAGGAACCTGGGGATCAGGTCGAGTTGCCCTAGAAACTTTCCATCAACTGAGTCGTGATGAGTGGCGATAGCGACTACATACACTTCAGTTTGGAGGGGAGATATTAGTCTCCAGTCTCGTGAGAAGGGGAACACAATCCTGATCAAGCACCTCAGTGGGTCTTTTCTCGTTGAGAGAGAGAGACACCAGGACGAGAAGAGGCGCCGTCTAGAGGCGTGTGACCGCCTAGTAGATGGGGCCCTAGCCTGGGTGATGGTCTCAGCCATAGAGGGGGAGTAGCCATCTCAGGATTTTCTCGTCCTGTCTAGAGACCAGACATGGGTGTTCCAGAGGTCTGATCTGGGATGCCAGAACGTGTCCTTGCCCTGAGAGAGCAGGTCCTCTGTCAGGGGAATGGTTCAGGGGGAGTCGCTGTTCAGAGCATCAACTCTGAAGCCAAGTGCGGTTAGACAAGTGTGGTGTAACCAATACACTTGGTGCTCCTCTTCCCTGACCTTGCACAGTGTTTGTGCAAGGAGGCTCCTGGGGGGGGAAGGTGTGCTTCCGCCCGTCCCGTGGTCAGCTGTGCGCCAGGGCATCCGTGCCGAGGGGGGCCTCGGTCAGGGAGTACTAAAGCAGACAATGGGTGGTGTCATGGGAGGCAAAGAGGTCTATCCGTGCCTGTCCGAACAACACCCAAAATGAGCTGGACCGGGGGTGGAGTCGCCACTCTCCGCAAGGCGTATACTGACGAGAGAGCGTGTCGGCTGTCTGGTTCAGTCTGCCTGGGATGTGTGTGGCCCGAAGGGAGCGGATCACCTGCTAACTCCACAGGAGGAGGCGTCGGGCAAGTTGTGTTAGTTACCGTGAGCGTACACCACTCTAGGCAATTGCACAGCGCAGACGGGTGCCGTCCAGCGCCCCGCGTCTGCGTGCCCGTTGCACACTGCACCCCACCCCTGCAGCGAGGCGTCCGTCGTCACCACGACGTGCCTCGTAACCTGCCCGAGGGGAATCCCCGCCCGGAGGAAGGTCATGGAAGACCAAGGGGTTAGGGTGCGTCGGCAGCAGGGCGTCATCACCATGCGCCTGCTGCCGGTGTGCCACGCTGTCCTCGGAACTTGACTCTGTGGCCAGTGTTGAAGCGGTCTCATGTGCATCAGCCCGAGGGGTCTTACCCCCGCGGAGGATGCCATGTGTCCCAGGAGCCTCCAGTTCCAACACTGACTGGGCACGTGCTGCGGACAGCTGTGCCGTCATGGTGACAGAGTTTGGTTCCATACCGAGAAAGAGGATGCTCTGCACTGGGGAGAGTTTGCTCTTTTCTCGGTTGACCTGAAATCCCAATCGATCTAGATGCCGGAGCACCAGGTCCCTCTGTGTACAGAACAGATCTCACGAGTGTTTGCCAGTCGTCGAGATAGTTCAGGGACAGACCGAAAGGGAGGACTCTGTACTGATATGCCCACCCCTCGAACTCGAACCATGGGAACGGGGCAGTGTCGAGGGGATCGAGACATTAGAGTAAGCGTCCTTCAGGTCGATTGCCACAAACCAATCCTGACACCTGATAGATGTCAGGATGCGCCTCTGCGTGAGCATCTGAACGGCAATTCGTGAAGGTGCTTGTTCAGGGTACGCAGACCTATGGCAACCCGCCGTCTTTCTAGGGAATGATGAAGTGCAGGTTGTGACCCACTGAACGTCTTGATTTTGGACGAACTCGATGCCTGTTTTGCCAGAAGTCTCTGGGAAACTGGATCGAGTAACCAAGACGGACCACCCGCATTAGCCAGCGAGACAGTGTGGGCAGCTCTTGAGCTCCCAGGGACTGTACAGGGTGACCAAGGGGGCAGTCTGCTTCATTATTTCCACGGGGGGTGGTTCGTCGGCTGGCGGAGCTAACCATCTGTCGCGGGGGGTCCCCGGAGGGAAGGATGGCTCCGCCTTTTTACCTGCCTGGCGGGACAATGGCACGCACTGTCGGTTTGAGAGTGGTGACAACTGTCGTATGTGTACGACCTCACGCCTCGCCAGGGCGTGAGGTCGGTTCGCCGAGCACAGTCCAGTGGAGTGTGGGATCGGCTGCAAGTACACCCGGGGAGACCGAAAAACTCTGTGAGTAAGTGGGCGCCAGGCCCTGAAAAGGGCCCGGCTTTGGTGACGAGGCAGGAGTCGTCACGTGCCGACCGATCAGAGCCGTGGCTGTGATGGTTCGGGCCCGATGTTGTTCTCCCTGGAGTCTTCCTGTCAGTGTCCCTTCTCGTGAGAAGTTTGCTGACGGGGTGGAGGTTTCCCCCTCGACCTCTGCTTCCGGGGTGCCGCCTGTGGGGGCACAGGAACCGGAATCGATGTCGAAGGGGTCCTGGGTTGCAGGGAAGCAGACGTCACGCGGGATCTCGGAGGCCTTCAGGCGGCCGAGTCGCGGTGAGAAAAATGTGGTTAATTGCCACTGTCTGCTTCACCGTCAAAAACTGCTGAGCGCAGTCCTCGACGGTCTTTACCAACAACCCACCCTGCGAGATGAGTGCATCAAGAAAGCGGACTTCCTTGGTATCACTCTTCTGCACAAGGTATAGCCGGGGGTGTCTCTCCTGGACCACTACCGTGGACATCGTCCGACCCAGGGCCCGTGCCGCCGCCTTAGTCACCCGTAGAGCGCTGTCAGCGGCGGCACGGAGATCCTGCATTATACCCAGGTCGGCCTTACCCTCGTGGGGCTCTCTCAACGCCTTGGCCTGGCGGACCTGCAGGATGGCCATGGCGAAGAGAGAGGAGGCAGCCTTGTCCGCGGCATCGCAAGCCCTCGACACCAGTGATGCCGAAGTCTTACGTGCTTTGGACCGTAGGCGTGGCCGATTCCCCCCAGGTGGTAGCCGTCCGCGGCACAGGTGCACCGCGGGCGGACGTTCCACTCGGGGGATCTCGACGCAGTCCTTGGCTGCCCCACCATCGAGGGAAGTAAGGGAGGTGGAGCTGGTTTTCACTGGAGCGGTCCGAGAGTGGAGCGCTCCAAGTTTTACACAGCTCCTCATGCACCTCCGGAACCCCGGGTTAGCATGAATGACATTTCTGCTTCCTCCTAACTCGACCCTGCGAGCGACATCTCATCTACGTCACACATCGTTCCCGATGTGTGTGCGTGAGAATCCGGACGGTATGCCACCGCCGTTTGGGGAACGTTCAGAAGAGCGAATCGGGGTGCGATCGGCCCGTGAGCACTTAGCTGGCGGGTTTACGTTCGCAGAGTTCCCCATATCACTAACGCTGCTAACGTGGGTGGTCATCGGGGCCGTAGCCACAGATGTCACCGCCCGGGTAGCAGACGAAATGGTGGCTGGTTCCCGTAGGAAGACAGCCACCCGTGACCGCAACTTCTGAATGACAATCTGCCCGCAGTGCGTGCAGATGTGTCAACGAACGCTGCTTCAGTGTGCTGGACGCCCACACACCTAATGCAGCGATCGTGTCAGTCCCCTGCCGCACCCAAGAGAACAGCGGGACATGTCGTTCTCGATGTGTGTGCGTGAGAATCCGGACGGTATGCCACCGCCGGTTGGGGAACGTTCAGAAAAGCGAATCGGGGTGCGATCGGCCCGTGAGCACTTAGCTGGCGGGTTTACGTTCGCAGAGTTCCCCATATCACTAACGCTACTAACATGGGTGGTCATCAGGGCCGTAGCCACAGATGTCACAGCCCTGGTAGCAAACGAAATGGTGGCTGGTTCCCGTAGGAAGACAGCCACCCGTGACCGCAACTTCTGAATGACAATCTACCCGCAGTGCGGGCAGATGTGTCAACGAACGCTGCTTCAGTGTGCTGGACGCCCACACACCTAATGCAGCAATCGTATCCATTCCTTTCCGCACCAAAGAGAACAGCCGCGCTGGAGAATGCTCAGTCAGTCCTGAAAAGGACTTTTAGATAAATCTCACACCCTCGGAACTGCCGAGACGCCCAGGGGAAGGTCGCTGCAGGTAGGGACGATCCGCTGCTACACGTCGTAGATCCGGCAGTAGAAGAAGACGAAGAATTCATTGAATTCGTTCAGTTCGTAGTCATGAGCGAAGGCTCTGAAGAACAAAAGGTAAATGAATGCTGCACGCCGGCTTCCTTTTATACCGGATATCCGGGGGCGGAGCCCGGCATGCAAATTTCATTCGCCAAATTTCATTGGCCTTTTCTATAGTAGTCAGAGTTGATTGGTTCTCAAGGGCGAACCCCATCTGTCGTTCTCGACACAACGTCGAGAGACCGACAGAAAGGGAACCAAACATATTGCTGCTAAAAGTGGACCTAAAAGCGACTAAATCATAAGGTGTCCTTACTTTTTCATCCATGGCTTTTTCATTTTGGTTTTATTATATAAATAATTACGCTGTGTAGTATGTCGTTTGTGTTGTGTTTTTGTAATTTTAAGACAGGCCTTAGTGATTTTTTATTATGTCCTGATAAAGAAAACCATAAAATTCAATCTGCTGTCCTAGCTTTTTCACAGCCAATCAAACTGCAGATAATCTTGATGGCAAGCGGGAATCACTTGGCGCTCGGTTGGTGCGTTTTTCTTTCGCCTTGCCCTGCTTTTACGGGAGAGTTGCACAATAAAAGGAATGAGATCCCAAGTGATCCAGACTTATAAAAAACTTTCCGAAACAAGTATGAAGCACAGAAACACTACGTCACACGTTCAGCATAAGAAGACAGCACGTATAACAGTGTAAAGAAGTCAGAATGCATGAAATAGCATGTTACCCGATCTTTAATATTGTACATTTAAATTATTGATTTTATTGTAAAATATAAAATAAAGGTATTTTTTCGTTTAGCATGACGCCATAAGGTTTTGTAAACCTTTTAAATTGATAAATTTAAATTGATTTTAAATGGCAAATACATTTTTTAATTAAAAGTGCATATTTCAAAAATTTCAAAAATCCAGTGTTCACTTACCCATTTGTCGATGTCATTAGACATCCCAGGCCAGAAAAACATTTTTGAAATGGCGTCTCTGGTCTTTTTTTGTCCAGTGTGAGCACCTGTGGAACTGTCATGAAAATCCCTAAAGATGTCGTAGCCTCCTCCGTGCCTCTAACCACTTTGGTTTTGATGGCTTTACCAGGACCTCTCAAATAGTGCAATGCTCCATCTATAAAAATAAAGTATACATTTACATCGGAAATATTTCAGACTGAGTAACGTTAGGCTATTAGACAATGACAATATCCAGAACACAATCAATGCCTCGGCCTATATTTAGACAAAACCATAAATCCTAACAAAAAATTACCTTCCAGGACATCAGGGCCGGCCCTGGCCAATTTGCTGCCCTAGGCAAGATTTCACCTGGTGCCCCAGGAATTTTGTTAATAAACTTACACAGAAACAAACTGCACAGCTTTGTCTTGTTTTTCTTTATTTTGAAAATATTTTGGAAACACACACACAACGTATTATAGATACAATATAAATATGTTTATATTATATTATGTTAGTGCAGAAAAAACTATATTACAGAAACATTGCTTTCCTTTGCTTTCCTTGCCTTTCTTACAGCATATGTAACATTCCAGAAATTATAAATAAGAGTGCTGCACAAAAAATAAATAACTATATACAAACTTGAATGAACTATGCAAATGTATAGCAAATGTTCTACAGTCTTACTCGCCTTGCCTTTCTAGCAGCAAAGTCATCTATGATATCATCATAAGACAGCTGTTGTGAGACTACATGATTTATGCTAATGACTGAAAGTCCACTGAGACGTTCTTGAGCCATTGTAGATCTCAGGTAGTTTTTAAACAGTTTGAGCTTAGAGAAGCTCCTTTCAGCAGCAGCGACTGTCACAGGTAGAGTGGCAAAGATTCTCAGAGCGACCCACATATATTTCAAAAGTGCATCTGAAGAGAGAAGAGGAGGATTATATGTGACCATTGGGTGTTACATTTTATTATTAAAAAGCTGATGATAGTGAAACTATAAAAATATGGCAGCACCTAAACCACATTATAGCTTAAACACACAAACAGCAAGAATAATTACATCTGGTATTCATGCACAAAATTCTATTTATTGAGCACTTCTCTAGCATACAGTAGTTACATTTTCAAAATTAATTTTGAAAGTGTTTGTTTTCCAGTATATCTGGCATGGCAGCAATGTCCTACTAACTACACTTTATGATGTTATAACCATGAAACAGAGGAGAAACGTAAATCTTTATTTAAATTGAATTTTAATGTAGCTATTTTTAATAAATCCATATATATAATACATATATATAACAACATTTTATGTAGGACTCATTTTAAATAAAGATTTACGTTTATATAGCAACATTTTATGCAGAACTCATTTAAATAAAGAGTTATATGTCACTACTTTCTACTCAAGGACCTTGACAGAATTGTAGTGGAGTAAAAAGTACGATATTTGTCTTTCAAATGTAGTGAAGTTAAAGTAAAACATCTCCTGAAAAAATAATACATATAACATTACTAATTTAGCCAATTCAAATAAAAATACCATAAAATACTGCACAAGTTCGACTAACTATGTCATAAGCTAATTCAAATTAGCGAACTTTACAGGCATCGTTGAACTAACTTAATGCAACATAGATAAACTAATCATAACCTACCTCTGTCTTTTTCGCGTTTTTCTTCCTCTTCTCTTCTTTTTTTTCTTCCCTGGGCACCAGATGGCTTCGGTCTTTTTGACATAATGACAACTTATCAGTGTCAGTGAATTCGGCCATCTGTCACTCACAATCACACACAGGTAACGGATGTTTGTTTTGTTTTTCAGCAGGGCGGGGGCGGGGGAGATTGATGCGTCACTCAGTCGGACCGGGGGGATCGGGATTCGGGAAAGCAATGTTGTAGTTTTGTCTTTATCGGACGATCGCTTTTTTTAATCCATAATATTTAAGTAGTATTGGTAATAAAAAAATTAAAATATATTCATAAAAATAGTAATTTGGGCGCTCGGGCGCCCCAAGGGGTGGGCGGCGCCCTTAGCATTTGCCTATTCCGCCTATGCCCAGGGCCGGCCCTGAATGTTGCTGTATTATATGTTTAGTTATTTTAACTCGTTACATTACATTGGTCTGGTGATGTATACCATTTGTCATTGTATTTAAGCATTAGAGTGGAAGAAAATACATGTTTATTTACCAGAAATGTAGGCTGCTACTGACTATTCAGAATTTTATGTTTCAGATTTAAAGAAACTGTCCATAGAAATGGTACAGATTTTTCAGTGGTGAAGACATTTCTTGGTAGAAAATGCTACTGAGGATATGCTGTAAATCTACAGAATTATCCGTTTTAGGATTAACAGAAGTGTCTGTGAATAAACTGAGGATATGCTGTAAATCTACAGAATTATCCAATTTAGGATTAACAGATGTAGTGTTAGATTAGATTCAACTTTATTGTCATTACACATAGACACTTATACAAGTAGAGTGTAACGAAATGTAGTTTAGGTCAAACCAGAAGTGCAATTAGCAAGTGCAGGAAGTACAGTGTGAATAAATACAGAATACAATATTAGGAAAATACTATACAATGGGCATGTACTATGAAAATATGACAGTCGGTATGTACTATGAACAATATAAACAGAAGGCTATATACTGTGAACATTAATGTACAGGTGGTTATGAACAGATAACAATATAGACTATACAATAGTGCAAGTGACTTGAGTGTGCATTAGTTACAGACATTAGCTATTAAAGATACAGTGCAGTAGATGAGTTGATGCGGTTATTAAAGGTACATGAGTTAATGCAATTATTGAAGTTATAGTGCAATACATGAGTAGATGCAGTTATACATTTACAGTGCAGTAGATGAGTTAGTGCAGTTATTGAAGTTACAGTGCAGTAGATGAGTTAATGCAGTTATTGAAGTTACAGTAGTAGTAAATATGATACACCGTGTGTCAAAAATTGTGATTTATTACCCAAATTTATGGCCCCCTGCTGTGTTTTTATGATTATGACCTCGTTTGACCCCCTAATTTATGGCCCCCTGCTGTGTTTTATGATTATGACCCCCTTTGATCGTGCAACGTGTGTACATTTATGACCTTTGTTGATGATCATAAAAGATGTTTGTAATGTCCAGACCTCGTTGTCACACACCCCCCCTTCACAGCGGAAGAGATAAGGAATTGGTTTGGTCAATGAGCTCCTGTGAATGAGAGCAATTAAAAGTTAAAGAATACAAGAAGCACTGATGTTTAATAAAATAGATATATAGTGATCAAATAAATAAGACAAAATAGTCAGGTTGAGATTTTTAAGCTTAAATATAACTTTTTTAAAACATTATGAACTTTTTTTCAGAATGAATGGTCTTTGACCATAATCTCTATGGATGAAATGACACAAAATGAGTTAAAGAATTAAGAAGAACTGATGATAGATAAATAGCGTTTAACTGAAATAAGATTAAATATTTTGAAAATCAGGTTTTAAGTTTAAAAATAACTTGATTGTGTTAAAGTGTGATGCATGCAGTCAGTTGATAAAATTGAAGTTCCAGCTATGCTCGAGGATTCTCTGTCCCCCTTCCTACCCACACACACACACACACACACACACACACACACAGACCTCCCACCCCCAGAACAAGACAATGCTTTCAGACATGTCTCCCAACACCTGTGTGAAGTCTATGTGATGAGGGTGATTAGTATATGAGGGGAGAGATAAATGAAATGTTAATGCGTGTGATGTTTCTTCTAAGATCAAGTAAAAAAGTTTATAAAAGTCTTGCTCTGGTTCCTGGGTCTGGCACCCCACACCACCTGGCAAAATGTTGGTCCCATCCTACAGGACTTACAGCGGGTGTCTGTCTCGTAACCCAACATGACACTAGGGGTCTGTCTTTCTTATCAAGATGTCCCAAACAAAGGTCATATAGGTTCATTTTTATGACTTGGTAAAGAAAGGTTTAGTTGAGTATGAGAAATAACTTGCCTGTGTTGAAAGCTGTTGCACGCAGTCAGGTGCATCCATCTTGCATTTATGACACCCTTTTTGTTGTTCAGGATTTTTGTGTATGTAATTTCCAGACCTTGTTGTTTCCCACCCCCCTTCTTTGTAGAAGAGATGAGGATGTGGTTTCAGAATGCTTGGTCTTTAGCCGTAATGTCTGTGAATGAACCATTACAAGATGAGTTAAAGAAACAAGAAGCACTGATGTAAAATAAAATTGATATAAAATGAAATACGATAAAATAATATTTTAAAGTCGGGTTTTCAGTTTAAAAGAACTTGCCTGTGTTGAAGTGTGATGCATACAGTTAAATGGTCAAATGAAATGAAGTTCTATCTATATTGGAGAATCCTCTCCCCCCCTCCTTCCTCCCCCCACAAACCCCTCCACCCCAAACCAAGAGCTAGCTGTGACCCTGGCGGTCTTTTTACCTGGTAACATGATGTGCTGTGGGTGATTTGTAAATTCGAAAGAGATAAATTTAATGTGAAAGTGGGTGACGTTTTTTCTAAGAGCGAGTTGGTTTTGACTTTTATGTGACAAATGATGAAAAGTGTTTGAGGGTTCCAAACAAAGGTAATGTTTGTGTGTTTTAACAACCTGGTAATTAACGTTTTGGTTTGTGTTTTTATGACCTGTTGTTGTGTCCCCACTGTCACTGCTAAGGTTCTACCCCCATTCCAGTTGGTAAAAGGTGGTTCCAGCCTGTCAGCAGGGATGTCTGTCTCCAAAGACAGAGTGAAACCTGTCTGTTGGGGTTGTGTTTATAATATAGGGAGATAGATGAAATGTTTATGTTTGTGACGTTTTCATTTAAGAATCTGTTGGTTCCATGTTTAAGTCTTTTACCTGCCAAATGATGAAAGTGTTTGAGACTTTGGAGGTCTGCCTTCTTATCAATGTGCCATGAACGATCTTTTAATTAAAGGAAATGACCCGACATGTTCTTCCTGGTCATAGAGTGTGGGTCCGAATGTGAGTTTTTGTTAGACTAAACAAGGTGCTCTGACAAAGGTTTAGTGTGCAAGGGTTACGTCAAAGATTCAATTAGAAAAATATGTGTTTTTCATCATGCCTGATTTTCTTCTTTCTGTGGAAGATGTCGGAGGGTGTCTGCTAGGCATGTAGAGCAAGTATATTACTGGTATGCATTCTTAACAACGCTCGTCAATTAGCTTTTGATTAATGCACGTGCCCGACATGTTCTCTCTGCCTGTGCAAAGAAGGCAATCCACATGCCTTAACACCTCTAAACTTTCAGTTAAACACAACTATAGACTTTAGGAGTTAAGTCAAGGACTTAACAATGTTGTGAGGTTCTGTCCTGGCTGACTTTCTTCTGCCTGAAGAGGCCACGGGCCTACCAACCACGGGGGTGGATGAAATTCCGGCAACTTAGGCAGATAAAGGATCTCTTTTGATCCTCACATTAAAAACCAAACATGTCAAAATCTGGTTTAGGGTTAAACTTTTAAACCTGAACTTATAGGAAAAACATATATCTACATCTCCATTTTGTTTAGTTCTACATTGTTTTATTTAATGAATGTTCAGTTTAAGATGATATTAAAAGATCTCAAATAAGGATAGTCCCCTAGTTTAGTTCTAACCATAGGTTAAAATATAAATGTTTAGCATTCTTTTCAAAATTCAAGAATGATATCTATTTTTATTTTTTAAAGAATAAGGTTTAGTCTAATAATTTATTTGTATCCTGTTGAGTACAGACAGTGTCACAATGTTTTCTTTATGTTTATAGCCTCTGTTAAATAAGTTGAAGCTAAGGATTCAAAACTCTTTGTAAGTCGCTTTGGATAAAGCGGCTGCTAAATGTCTAAATGTAAGGATGTGTTTATGTTAATAGGTAAAGAGTTTTTATTTTGAGGGGCAACCCTGCAACCCCTCAACACTCCCACATCCACTTTTTCACAGCTTAACTGACAACTTATTGTCACGATAGACTGCTGTGAGACTAGAGTTTCTTTTTAGTTCCAAACCTCTACATTGACAAATTGTGTGTTGTATATCCGATCTAGCAAGGAAATCAAAGCAGTCCACACAGTAAGTGTTTCTGTTTTACATTATTTTAAGGGCATTAAAATGTAAGGGTTTAACAAATGGTTAAATGTTTTTCATGGTTTGCTACAGATCTAAAACTTCTGAACCGGGGCAGGTTTTATTTAACTGTCAGCATTTTCTTAAATCGCATGCTTCTCACTCAAAAAACATGTCTTGAATGTACATAACTTACTAAATAAACACATGCCGACTGGACATATCAAAATAGCAAGAGAAATACATTACGAAATACATATTAAGTTTTTAAGGACCCCTATATTTTCTCTATGTGTAAAGTGCTTTTTATGTTTTTTCCAGACAGATCTGACAGATTGTGTTCTAGATTGGGAATTACACGTAAATGGTAAAACTGGTTTACATTTAAAATATTTTTTTACATGTAAAATCTAGACTTAAAATTTAAATAAATGTACAAATAATCAAAAAATGGCTTTAACATGCAGGGAATTGTGCAACTTCTGCAGACAATGTGTCTTGTGAAACGCTGTTATTGGTGTTTTAAATGTTTCAAAAACACAAAGAGCCACCACGATAGATGTGCTCTAGTTTCGGCTCTTAGAAAGTTCTTCATTTAAAAGATTGTACGTTACCTCTAGTTTCCGCCTTTGGTCTTCTCATCTTTTTTTTTCTTGATTGCTCTATAAGTACTGGCAAACATGCATATCAGTAGAATTTAAATTGACCTATGACTTATGTCTCTCAGCGGTGTAGACCTGCTCCAACAAATGGTACATTCATGTGCATTACACAATCCAAAACTTGCCTGTTACTTCAGGTATGGACTAATGTCATATATACACTACAATGCATGTACTCTATAAAGATGTGATTTTGTTAATGCATCTGTTGAAAAAAAAAAGAGAGAAATACTTGAACGATGAATACGTGTCTTGTGTTACCATGTTGTCTCAATAAATAGAAATGCTTTAAAAGAAGAGCAAATTATTTAATCCTACTAGGCCTATAACCTAAAATACACAACATGAAAGCAAAATGGATCTCTCACTAACAACAGTTTTTGACACACAAACAGGTTTGTTTACTACAGGAGTTAGTAGCATCCCCATGTGAGTGTCAAAACATTTTCCCTTATCCTAAATCATGCTCCTGGTAAACATGAGTATAGTTTTAACACCTGCGTTTAGTCAGTACAACGTTTTACACTTGCATTACATAGAAGTAGTTTTGTTTTGGTTCTCACTGTTTTGTAAATATTAAAAGAGGCCATGTGATTTGTGTTTAGAGTAACTTAATGTGATGTGCCGGTGATCTTTTGTTAGTTTCATAGTTTTACTAAACCTAAAGAATTAAACAATGAGCCTCGTTTCAACTGCTTTGCCAGTAAATGTAGGACAGCTTTTTCATTTTCTGAAATAATCTACAGAGAGCTATAACACAAACATGATTTCTATTTATTTATTTTGGTTTTTGAAAAGATGTTAATTTGAACTTATTCATGAGTTCTGCCATCTATATTTCCTTACTTTACTGATTTATAATTAGCTGGACGTTTTTTTTCTTTGACGTTTTTAGTTATAACTGTGCAGGTTTTAAATAGTTCTTTTTTCAAAAATCTAATTCTTAAGTTTGAACCAGTTCACTGTTTTTGGGTCTCATGATCCTCACTGATTTATCCAAAATGTCTCAGAATCAGTTGTTCAGATGTTTCTCACTGTTCGAGCCATTTGATGTACCGTATGATTGCCTTCATTTAATAAAAAAAAAACGTATTTACATCCAAAACCTTCTTCATCTTAATGTCTCTATTCATTTTATGACTCTTCTAGTAATTTGCTATTGTGTATGTAATGTTTATTCTTATACATTACCATCAATATTTGGCCCTAAATATGCATGCAGTCCCTATGGGCTGAAAAAAGAGGGTGCTATCTTGTAGCTCAGTTGTATTTTACTAAACAAAGCATCTAAAAACAGATCGATTTAGGTTAGTTTTTCCTTGAAAGTAGGAAGGAAAGTTGTTTATAGTGTCTGCCCTGCAAAAAAATAACCTGTTAAGGTTCTAAAATTTACATTGAATCATAAAAATGTTTTACATTTAAAAGTCTTACCCAGAAGTGTTGGTTTGAAAAGTGCTTGGAACGTACCCACGTACAAACAACTAAATGTAATCTGGTTACAAGAGCACAATCTGTTGTCCTTTGTGTCAACACAAAGCTTGTGTTGTTTCACATTTTCAATGAAATTCTGAATATTTATTGTTCTATGTAAGTAGTCTGTTTAAGCTGTTTTTAAAATGGCAATTATAACAGCAAGTAAAATGAAATATATTTATTTGTTCTAAGTAACTTTTACAATAATGTACTATGCATTTTTCATGCCTCTGTTCAGATTTAAATATGGTAAACTGTGCAGGAATTTCTGGAACAGACCTAGGTAATTATACTATAATATTGTAGTTTATTCAACCAAACAAAAACAAAGGCTGATATTTGCAGACTTCATTGATCCAAAATCATATAAATCAAGTACAATCACATCCAAATAAAAAACAAATATGCAAAAAAGGGAAAATTGATACACTAAACTAATAATGCTTAACTAGCATGATCTAGACATCATTTCTTCAACACAATCAAAACAAATATAAACTCAAATCATGAAGTTCCCCCGTTAGCACCATGTCTCTGTTTCCATGAGTTGTCACTTTTTTTACATCAAATAATAACATGCCGCTTTATAGTAATCAACATCAATATGTCAATGTCTAATAATATTGTTTGTGTGTGTGTGTGTGTGTGTGTGTGTGTGTGTCTGTGTATCTCTTAACAAAAGTGAACAGTGACTTTGTTAAGGGTTAATAAGTTTCAGACAAGCACTGGTGAGATACAAGATAGTACCGCTATATGTTTGTGTGTTTCTATGATCAGAGGGCTGTTCCATATAACAAGATTATGAAATAAGCCAGGCTTAATTTGTTAAATCAGTCGAATCGGTTTCATAAAGCCAATTTAAAATAGGGGAAATTCGTCTGGTCCGGGCCAGGCTATCTGTCAGGCTAAGCCTTAGTTGTTGCTTAACTAGAGGTCAATGTAATGTGTTGATATTAACAATGGTTCTCTGTCATAATGCCATATCACATCACCTTAATGGTATAATGATATAAAAATGTCAAGAAACCAATTATATTAATTATAGAACACATTAATACATTAATTTATTGTCTGTTGTCATACATTTGTGTTAAACTATATCAATTTGAAATACTGTAAATGTTTAAAATAATTTCAATAAACTTTTAATTCAAATATTCCCCATATAATTGTTTGAAATTGTTAAAGCTATTATCAATTTATTGGGGAACACATTACATTGACCTCTAGTTAAGCAACAACTAAGGCTTAGCCTGACAGATAGCCTGGCCCGGACCAGACGAATTTCCCCTATTTTAAATTGGCTTTATGAAACCGATTCGACTGATTTAACAAATTAAGCCTGGCTTATTTCATAATCTTGTTATATGGAACAGCCCTCTGATCATAGAAACACACAAACATATAGCGGTACTATCTTGTATCTCACCAGTGCTTGTCTGAAACTTATTAACCCTTAACAAAGTCACTGTTCACTTTTGTTAAGAGATACACAGACACACACACACACACACACACACACACACACAAACAATATTATTAGACATTGACATATTGATGTTGATTACTATAAAGCGGCATGTTATTATTTGATGTAAAAAAAGTGACAACTCATGGAAACAGAGACATGGTGCTAACGGGGGAACTTCATGATTTGAGTTTATATTTGTTTTGATTGTGTTGAAGAAATGATGTCTAGATCATGCTAGTTAAGCATTATTAGTTTAGTGTATCAATTTTCCCTTTTTTGCATTTTTGTTTTTTATTTGGATGTGATTGTACTTGATTTATATGATTTTGGATCAATGAAGTCTGCAAATATCAGCCTTTGTTTTTGTTTGGTTGAATAAACTACAATATTATAGTATAATTACCTAGGTCTGTTCCAGAAATTCCTGCACAGTTTACCATATTTAAATCTGAACAGAGGCATGAAAAATGCATAGTACATTATTGTAAAAGTTACTTAGAACAAATAAATATATTTCATTTTACTTGCTGTTATAATTGCCATTTTAAAAACAGCTTAAACAGACTACTTACATAGAACAATAAATATTCAGAATTTCATTGAAAATGTGAAACAACACAAGCTTTGTGTTGACACAAAGGACAACAGATTGTGCTCTTGTAACCAGATTACATTTAGTTGTTTGTACGTGGGTACGTTCCAAGCACTTTTCAAACCAACACTTCTGGGTAAGACTTTTAAATGTAAAACATTTTTATGATTCAATGTAAATTTTAGAACCTTAACAGGTTATTTTTTTGCAGGGCAGACACTATAAACAACTTTCCTTCCTACTTTCAAGGAAAAACTAACCTAAATCGATCTGTTTTTAGATGCTTTGTTTAGTAAAATACAACTGAGCTACAAGATAGCACCCTCTTTTTTCAGCCCATAGGGACTGCATGCATATTTAGGGCCAAATATTGATGGTAATGTATAAGAATAAACATTACATACACAATAGCAAATTACTAGAAGAGTCATAAAATGAATAGAGACATTAAGATGAAGAAGGTTTTGGATGTAAATACGTTTTTTTTTTATTAAATGAAGGCAATCATACGGTACATCAAATGGCTCGAACAGTGAGAAACATCTGAACAACTGATTCTGAGACATTTTGGATAAATCAGTGAGGATCATGAGACCCAAAAACAGTGAACTGGTTCAAACTTAAGAATTAGATTTTTGAAAAAAGAACTATTTAAAACCTGCACAGTTATAACTAAAAACGTCAAAGAAAAAAAACGTCCAGCTAATTATAAATCAGTAAAGTAAGGAAATATAGATGGCAGAACTCATGAATAAGTTCAAATTAACATCTTTTCAAAAACCAAAATAAATAAATAGAAATCATGTTTGTGTTATAGCTCTCTGTAGATTATTTCAGAAAATGAAAAAGCTGTCCTACATTTACTGGCAAAGCAGTTGAAACGAGGCTCATTGTTTAATTCTTTAGGTTTAGTAAAACTATGAAACTAACAAAAGATCACCGGCACATCACATTAAGTTACTCTAAACACAAATCACATGGCCTCTTTTAATATTTACAAAACAGTGAGAACCAAAACAAAACTACTTCTATGTAATGCAAGTGTAAAACGTTGTACTGACTAAACGCAGGTGTTAAAACTATACTCATGTTTACCAGGAGCATGATTTAGGATAAGGGAAAATGTTTTGACACTCACATGGGGATGCTACTAACTCCTGTAGTAAACAAACCTGTTTGTGTGTCAAAAACTGTTGTTAGTGAGAGATCCATTTTGCTTTCATGTTGTGTATTTTAGGTTATAGGCCTAGTAGGATTAAATAATTTGCTCTTCTTTTAAAGCATTTCTATTTATTGAGACAACATGGTAACACAAGACACGTATTCATCGTTCAAGTATTTCTCTCTTTTTTTTTTCAACAGATGCATTAACAAAATCACATCTTTATAGAGTACATGCATTGTAGTGTATATATGACATTAGTCCATACCTAAAGTAACAGGCAAGTTTTGGATTGTGTAATGCACATGAATGTACCATTTGTTGGAGCAGGTCTACACCGCTGAGAGACATAAGTCATAGGTCAATTTAAATTCTACTGATATGCATGTTTGCCAGTACTTTTAGAGCAATCAAGAAAAAAAAGATGAGAAGACCAAAGGCGGAAACTAGAGGTAACGTACAATCTTTTAAATGAAGAACTTTCTAAGAGCCGAAACTAGAGCACATCTATCGTGGTGGCTCTTTGTGTTTTTGAAACATTTAAAACACCAATAACAGCGTTTCACAAGACACATTGTCTGCAGAAGTTGCACAATTCCCTGCATGTTAAAGCCATTTTTTGATTATTTGTACATTTATTTAAATTTTAAGTCTAGATTTTACATGTAAAAAAATATTTTAAATGTAAACCAGTTTTACCATTTACGTGTAATTCCCAATCTAGAACACAATCTGTCAGATCTGTCTGGAAAAAACATAAAAAGCACTTTACACATAGAGAAAATATAGGGGTCCTTAAAAACTTAATATGTATTTCGTAATGTATTTCTCTTGCTATTTTGATATGTCCAGTCGGCATGTGTTTATTTAGTAAGTTATGTACATTCAAGACATGTTTTTTGAGTGAGAAGCATGCGATTTAAGAAAATGCTGACAGTTAAATAAAACCTGCCCCGGTTCAGAAGTTTTAGATCTGTAGCAAACCATGAAAAACATTTAACCATTTGTTAAACCCTTACATTTTAATGCCCTTAAAATAATGTAAAACAGAAACACTTACTGTGTGGACTGCTTTGATTTCCTTGCTAGATCGGATATACAACACACAATTTGTCAATGTAGAGGTTTGGAACTAAAAAGAAACTCTAGTCTCACAGCAGTCTATCGTGACAATAAGTTGTCAGTTAAGCTGTGAAAAAGTGGATGTGGGAGTGTTGAGGGGTTGCAGGGTTGCCCCTCAAAATAAAAACTCTTTACCTATTAACATAAACACATCCTTACATTTAGACATTTAGCAGCCGCTTTATCCAAAGCGACTTACAAAGAGTTTTGAATCCTTAGCTTCAACTTATTTAACAGAGGCTATAAACATAAAGAAAACATTGTGACACTGTCTGTACTCAACAGGATACAAATAAATTATTAGACTAAACCTTATTCTTTAAAAAATAAAAATAGATATCATTCTTGAATTTTGAAAAGAATGCTAAACATTTATATTTTAACCTATGGTTAGAACTAAACTAGGGGACTATCCTTATTTGAGATCTTTTAATATCATCTTAAACTGAACATTCATTAAATAAAACAATGTAGAACTAAACAAAATGGAGATGTAGATATATGTTTTTCCTATAAGTTCAGGTTTAAAAGTTTAACCCTAAACCAGATTTTGACATGTTTGGTTTTTAATGTGAGGATCAAAAGAGATCCTTTATCTGCCTAAGTTGCCGGAATTTCATCCACCCCCGTGGTTGGTAGGCCCGTGGCCTCTTCAGGCAGAAGAAAGTCAGCCAGGACAGAACCTCACAACATTGTTAAGTCCTTGACTTAACTCCTAAAGTCTATAGTTGTGTTTAACTGAAAGTTTAGAGGTGTTAAGGCATGTGGATTGCCTTCTTTGCACAGGCAGAGAGAACATGTCGGGCACGTGCATTAATCAAAAGCTAATTGACGAGCGTTGTTAAGAATGCATACCAGTAATATACTTGCTCTACATGCCTAGCAGACACCCTCCGACATCTTCCACAGAAAGAAGAAAATCAGGCATGATGAAAAACACATATTTTTCTAATTGAATCTTTGACGTAACCCTTGCACACTAAACCTTTGTCAGAGCACCTTGTTTAGTCTAACAAAAACTCACATTCGGACCCACACTCTATGACCAGGAAGAACATGTCGGGTCATTTCCTTTAATTAAAAGATCGTTCATGGCACATTGATAAGAAGGCAGACCTCCAAAGTCTCAAACACTTTCATCATTTGGCAGGTAAAAGACTTAAACATGGAACCAACAGATTCTTAAATGAAAACGTCACAAACATAAACATTTCATCTATCTCCCTATATTATAAACACAACCCCAACAGACAGGTTTCACTCTGTCTTTGGAGACAGACATCCCTGCTGACAGGCTGGAACCACCTTTTACCAACTGGAATGGATGTAGAACCTTAGCAGTGACAGTGGGGACACAACAACCTGGACCTGGACCTCATCACTTCCTGTTCGCTGAGAGAGCGTGGTTTGAGACAGAGCTCCGTCAAACTTTTTCTAAATATATCGTTTATTCCTGTTATTTCTTAATATTTATATTGTAAATTGATAACTCACAGAGGGTTAAACCTATCCTTAAGTGTATCCCATACCAAATATCGTCATATAACGCACAGATAGATTTGTTTTATACGATCATTCGCTATTAGCACTCAGGCTGTTAGCATTCCCAGCCTTTAGTTTCTGAATATTGCCTTTACAGCTTAACTCACTGTTCTCATTATGACACCACTAATGGCTAATGATTCAGATATGTGTTTAACGTTACCTCTGAGTGCAGATGATGAATCTTTCTTCTCACTTCAGTCAGAACTGGAAGTATTGGAGAAGCAGATCCACGATCTACTCGAGAGGCAAACACGTCTGCGAGAACGTAAAACGGCGATGGAAACATCCCGGGCTGACGCTCGCAAAGCTGCGGTAAGTGTTCGACGTGATTGTAATACTCCTATCACTTCTACTCCGTGTGTTTCTATGCACAGAGCCCAGGCTTCAAGATCACGACGAGCCGAAATGAACTTCACTCCTGCACCTGCACACACACGGCGGAAGGCGAAATCCAGGACCGGAGCGATGACCTCTCCCCCACCGCCGCGACCGGTCTTCGAGATTTCTACGAGAAATCGCGATGACCTCTCCCCCACCGCCGCGACCGGTCTTCGAGATTTCTACGAGAAATCGCTTTGCCGCCCTCTGCGAGACGAAATCCAACGCTGTGGTCATCGGAGACTCAATCGTCCGGAACGTACGCGCCTCCTTCAATGAAGGTAAGGTGCGCACTCACTGTTTTCCTGGCGCCCGTGTTCTCGATGTGTCTGCGCAGGTAACTGCGATTCTGAAGGAGGATGCAAGAGTAGGAGCCGTAGTTCTGCACGCGGGGGTGAATGATGTGAGAATGCGGCAGTCGGAGATCCTGAAGAGGGACTTCAGGAGTCTGGTCGATACTGTTCGCAACGCATCGCCCACGGCGAGGATCATCGTATCAGGGCCGCTTCCAACTTACCGACGAGGGAACGAAAAGTTCAGTAGACTATTTATGCTTAATAATTGGTTAATGTCATGGTGTATTGAACAGAAGCTGCTCTTTGTAAATAATTTTGATCTGTTCTGGGAGCGACCTAGGCTTTTCCGCCCCGACGGGCTGCACCCCAGCAGCATTGGAGCGGAAATTCTGTCTGACAACATCTCAAAGACGCTACGCACCATTTGACTAGTAAGTACAAATTTTAACTACAGTCTGTGTTCTTCTCACCCAACTGTTAAGAATGTTACTGCTTTCAAATGCATAGAGACTGTGTCTGTCCCCCGAATAATACAACCAAATAATAATTTATTTAAAAGTCAGAGAAAAAATCTTATCATGATTAAACCAAAAGACAATATATTTAATGAGCAAAACCAACGCCTAAAGTTTGGGCTACTTAATATTAGATCACTAAATCCAAAAGCAGTTATTGTAAATGAAATGATCACAGACAACAGTTTTGATATACTTTGCCTCACTGAAACCTGGCTTAAGCCAAATGATTATTTTGGTCTAAATGAGTCTACTCCTCCAAGCTACGGTTATATTCATGAGCCACGTCCGGTTGGTCGAGGTGGTGGTGTCGCAACAATCTTTAGAGACTTTCTTACCGTTACTCGGAGAACAATGCATACATTTAAATCATTTGAAATGCTTGCGTTGAACATAACAGTTCCAAACAAAAGTAAAAAATCATTGGTCTCTCTTACATTGGTTACTGTGTATAGACCCCCTGGGCCTTACACTAATTTTCTGATAGAGTTCGCAGACTTCTTATCGGATCTATTGGTTAACGTCGATAAAGTACTGATTGTTGGAGATTTTAATATCCACGTAGACAGTGCTAACGATCCATTAGCTGTGGCGTTTAAAGAACTACTAGACTCTTGTGGTGTAACACAATACATCAATAGACCTACTCATCGCCTTAATCGTACCCTAGACTTGATTATATCTCACGGAGCCGATCTAACCAATATCGATATTATACCTCAAAGCGACGATGTTTCCGATCACCATCTTATAATATGTACACTGCGCACTGCAGAAATCAGTTGTATATCTCGTTATCGACAAGGTAGAACAATCACCTCAACTACTAAAGATAGTTTCGTAAAGAACTTGCCAGATCTGACTTCTCTAATAACCTTTCCAACGAATATAAAATTGCTCGATGACATGACCAGCAACATGGGCACTATTTTCTCTAATACATTAGAAGCGGTCGCACCTATGAAGTCAAAAAGGATAAATGAAAAGAACATAGCACCATGGTATGATAACACCACTCGCGCCCTAAAAAGAGAAACGCGTAAACTGGAGCGAAAATGGAAACAAACCCAATTAGAGGTCTTTAAAATTGCATGGAAAGAGAGTGCAAGCTGTTACAAAAAGGCACTAAAAGCAGCAAAAGCCGAGCACTTCCGTAACCTCATAGAAAATAACAAAAACAATCCAAGGTTTTTATTTAGTACAATTGCTAAATTAACAAACAAACAGACTCCACCTGACCTGGGTATTCCGCCGCACCTTGGTAGCAATGAATTCATGAAATTTTTTACAGAGAAAATCGAAATAATACGAGACAACATAGCTAAAACCAAACCTCCAAGTTTGTCGGAAGAATTAGTTTCAACCGTCACCCAAAAAGAAAAGCTAGAGTGTTTTTCTCCTATAAATCAGGAAGATTTAATTAAAATTATTGCAACATCCAAACCGACGACATGCTTATTAGACCCCATTCCGACTACTTTATTAAAAGAGTTACTACCTGCTGTAATTGAGCCCATTTGTAACATAATCAACTCGTCTATTAATCTAGGACATGTCCCAGGACCCTTTAAACTGGCTGTAATTAAGCCTCTTATCAAAAAACCAAATTTAGACCCAAATGAACTTGGAAGCTATAGACCGATTTCAAATCTCCCGTACTTGTCTAAAATACTAGAAAAAGTAGTGTCAACTCAACTGTGTACCTTCCTACAAAATAATGACATGCACGAAAAGTTTCAGTCTGGCTTTAGACCGCATCACAGCACTGAAACTGCGCTCGTTAGAATTACAAATGACCTTCTTATTGCTTCAGATAAAGGAAACATCTCACTCTTAGTCCTGCTTGACCTTAGTGCTGCTTTCGATACTGTAGACCATAAAATACTACTAGATCGTTTACACCATTATATCGGTATTCAGGGACAGGCACTGCAATGGTTCAGATCTTACTTAACAGACCGATATCAATACGTCCATTTAAATGGGAAATCGTCAAATCTTACGCAAGTCAATTATGGATTACCACAGGGATCGGTTTTAGGACCCTTGCTTTTCTCCATATACATGCTGCCCCTCGGCAACATTATTAGAAAACATGGAATTAGCTTCCACTGTTATGCAGATGATACTCAGCTATATATCTCATCAAGACCAGATGATTCCTTTAAGCTATCCAAACTGGCAGAGTGCATCGAGGACATAAAACATTGGATGACTAGTAATTTCCTCCTTTTAAACTCTAGCAAAACAGAAATATTACTTATAGCACCAAATTTAAGTAAACCGAATATCTCCGATTACAGCCTGCAAATTGAAAGCTGCACTGTTACTCCAACAAATACAGTTAAAGACCTAGGCGTTATATTAGACGGCAACCTGTCATTTAAAAATCACATCTCAAATATCACAAAAACAGCCTTCTTCCACCTTAGAAATGTTGCCAAATTACGAAATAGTTTATGTGTTGCAGACGCAGAAAAGCTTATTCATGCATTTGTGACCTCACGGCTTGACTATTGTAATGCTCTACTTAGTGGTTGTCCTGTATCATCGATAAACAAACTACAGTTAGTTCAGAATGCAGCTGCCAGAGTTCTTACTAGGTCAAGAAAATACGATCACATAACCCCAGTTTTATCATCGCTTCACTGGCTACCCATTAAGTATCGCATTGATTTTAAAATTATTTTAATTACTTACAAAGCCCTGAACGGTTTAGCACCTACTTACTTAACCGAGCTTTTATCACGTTACAACCCATCACGCTCGCTGAGATCTCAAAACTTAGGACTTTTGACAATACCTAGAATAACAAAATCCACCAAAGGTGGACGAGCTTTCTCATACGTAGCACCTAAACTCTGGAATAGCCTTCCTGATACTATTCGAGGGTCAGACACACTCTCCCAATTTAAATCTAGATTAAAGACACATCTTTTCAGCCAAGCTTTCACTTAATGCATAGTTAATGAACAGCAGCTACGCTAATTATTCTCTTTATTCTCTTTCCGCCTCTGCCTCGGGATGCCCATCCCGAGGTAGGAAGAAGTTCCACCATGTCCAGACGACCGACAGATGCCCATCCCGAGGTAGGAAGAAGTTCCACCATGTCCAGACGACCGACAGATGCCCATCCCCAATTTGAGATTACACCAGATACAGCTGCAGACTGACTGACCATCCCAGCTCCATCTAAGGCAATTCCACCAGCTGCCAAGAGAAATATGACCATCGGACCATCCCAGCTCAGACCACTACATCCCCAACCAAGAGCAAAGACGGACTATTTGTCTTATTAATGCTGAAGTTACAATATTTGGTATTAAATGCTAAACTAAAAGCACATGTCACCAGTCTGAGTGCAGCTATGACACGTCAGAGGGGATCTGGCCCTCCCGGTTGAGCCTGGTTTCTCCCGAGGTTTTTTTCTCCATTAATCAATCATTGGAGTTTGGGTTCCTCGCCACAGCAGGGCAGTGTTGGCCTGCTCACCGGGAGACTGCATTCATTCATTTATTTATTTAGAAATTAGATGTTATTTATTAGAATGAACTTACTCGTTGTATAAATACCATGCACTGTGCTGTGTTTTAACTTTTCTGCTTTTCCTGTTTGCCCCTGTAAAGCTGCTTTGAAACAATACACATTGTGAAAAGCGCTATATAAATAAACTTGAACAACAGGTCATAAAAACACAAACCAAAACGTTAATTACCAGGTTGTTAAAACACACAAACATTACCTTTGTTTGGAACCCGTTGATAAGAAGACAAAACCTCAAACACTTTTCATCATTTGTCACATAAAAGTCAAAACCAACTCTCTCTTAGAAAAAACGTCACCCACTTTCACATTAAATTTATCTCTTTCGAATTTACAAATCACCCACAGCACATCATGTTACCAGGTAAAAAGACCGCCAGGGTCACAGCTAGCTCTTGGTTTGGGGTGGAGGGGTTTGTGGGGGGAGGAAGAAGGGGGGGGAGAGGAATCTCCAATATAGATAGAACTTCATTTCATTTGACCATTTAACTGTATGCATCACACTTCAACACAGGCAAGTTCTTTTAAACTGAAAACCCGACTTTAAAATATTATTTTATCGTATTTCATTTTATATCAATTTTATTTTACATCAGTGCTTCTTGTTTCTTTAACTCATCTTGTAATGGTTCATTCACAGACATTACGGCTAAAGACCAAGCATTCTGAAACCACATCCTCATCTCTTCTACAAAGAAGGGGGGTGGGAAACAACAAGGTCTGGAAATTACATACACAAAAATCCTGAACAACAAAAAGGGTGTCATAAATGCAAGATGGATGCACCTGACTGCGTGCAACAGCTTTCAACACAGGCAAGTTATTTCTCATACTCAACTAAACCTTTCTTTACCAAGTCATAAAAATGAACCTATATGACCTTTGTTTGGGACATCTTGATAAGAAAGACAGACCCCTAGTGTCATGTTGGGTTACGAGACAGACACCCGCTGTAAGTCCTGTAGGATGGGACCAACATTTTGCCAGGTGGTGTGGGGTGCCAGACCCAGGAACCAGAGCAAGACTTTTATAAACTTTTTTACTTGATCTTAGAAGAGACATCACACGCATTAACATTTCATTTATCTCTCCCCTCATATACTAATCACCCTCATCACATAGACTTCACACAGGTGTTGGGAGACATGTCTGAAAGCATTGTCTTGTTCTGGGGGTGGGAGGTCTGTGTGTGTGTGTGTGTGTGTGTGTGTGTGTGGGTAGGAAGGGGGACAGAGAATCCTCGAGCATAGCTGGAACTTCAATTTTATCAACTGACTGCATGCATCACACTTTAACACAATCAAGTTATTTTTAAACTTAAAACCTGATTTTCAAAATATTTAATCTTATTTCAGTTAAACGCTATTTATCTATCATCAGTTCTTCTTAATTCTTTAACTCATTTTGTGTCATTTCATCCATAGAGATTATGGTCAAAGACCATTCATTCTGAAAAAAAGTTCATAATGTTTTAAAAAAGTTATATTTAAGCTTAAAAATCTCAACCTGACTATTTTGTCTTATTTATTTGATCACTATATATCTATTTTATTAAACATCAGTGCTTCTTGTATTCTTTAACTTTTAATTGCTCTCATTCACAGGAGCTCATTGACCAAACCAATTCCTTATCTCTTCCGCTGTGAAGGGGGGGTGTGTGACAACGAGGTCTGGACATTACAAACATCTTTTATGATCATCAACAAAGGTCATAAATGTACACACGTTGCACGATCAAAGGGGGTCATAATCATAAAACACAGCAGGGGGCCATAAATTAGGGGGTCAAACGAGGTCATAATCATAAAAACACAGCAGGGGGCCATAAATTTGGGTAATAAATCACAATTTTTGACACACGGTGTATCATATTTACTACTTACAGTGCAGTAGATGCGTTAATGCGGTTATTAAGGTCAGAGTGCAGTAGATGAGTTAATGCAGTTATAGAAGTTATAGTGCAATTGATGAGTAGATGCAGTTATTGAAGATATAGTGCAATAGATGAGTAGATGCAGTTAGTTATGCAATAGATGAAGTAATGCAATAGATGAGTTACAGTGCAGTAGAGAAGTTGGTGCAGTTATTGAAGTTACAGTGCAGTAGATGAGGTAATGCAGTTATGAAAGTTACAGTGCAGTAGATGAGGTAATGCAGTTATGAAAGTTACAGTGCAGTAGATGAGGTAATGCAGTTATGAGAGTAGTCCATTAGTGCAAATGAGCATTCAGTGTAATATTCCTGGTGTGCAAGTGAGCAGTATAGAGTGCAAATGATGCTATGTGTGTGTAAACAGTCCGATAGAGCAGATACATGAAGTACTGGTGTGTACAGTTCAGTCATGCATGGCAGCCCTGTAGTGCAATGTAAGCAAGGATGCTCTCTATCGTGCAGCGATAGAAGTTCACCAGGATAGTAAAAACACAGTTGGTTCTTCTTCAGTGTCCTCAGAAAGAAGAGACGCTGGTGAGCCTTCTTGACCAGGCATGAGGTGTTGGTGGTCCAGGACAGGTCCTCCGAAATATGGGTCCCCAGGAACTTAAAACTGGAAACACGTTCAACAACCGTCCCGTTAATGTGGATGGGGTCGTGTGTGCCTCCTTTCGCCTTCCTGAAGTCCACAATGATCTCCTTTGTCTTGGAGGTGTTAAGGAGCAGGTTGTTGTTTGAGCACCATGTGGCCAGGTGCCGTACTTCCTCCCTGTAAGCAATCTCATCGTTCTCCTGCAGTGTGTTGTAACTCTGACTAAACACAAAGTTAAACCGTAGCCAATGAAGACAGAGCCGTTGTAAGATTGATCATTTACGGTCACTCTTTATCACTAACATGTTGCATGGTGAAAACTGAAATAAAACAATATTCAATGTCTACATATTTCTTAATCATCCAAATATAAAAGAATGTAACACTCTCAGCTGTAGTAGCTATAATGGATATTTGCATCACTGTTAGCTTGTTTGTAATGACTTATCAAACATCATTGTTTTAACAAAATCCTAACAAATATATAATGTTTAACATGTTTAAAGTCACATGGATGAATTTACAGCATTGGCTCTATGATGGATTGTAGTGGATGCCATGGATTGTAATTGAACACAATGTATCTGTCTCACTGTTTACTTGCAAAATCAGCAAGCCCTCACAGGAAGTAATTTAACGGGAAGGGATCTCATCGCATAATATAATAATAATTTTACAAATGAGATAAATTAACAGAAAATTACTTATGTTCTCATTTCACCCGAGTATATGTAAATACAAAAACAAAGCACATATGTGAAAGTCAAGTTTCTTAAAGGGCAACACAACAGAAGTGTCTGTGAATAAACTGAGAATATACTGTAAATCTACGGAATTATCCGTTCTAGGATTAACAGAAGTGTCCGTATCATTAACGGATAAATTCGCAGTAATTTTCTGCCAGGACTATCCGTTTTTTTACGGATTTTTTTTCTTATGGTGTAGATTTCCTTAGTTTTATTTACTGTAATTAATGTTTAATTGCCTTTGCTAACCTGGACATATTGATAAGGGATGGGCACTTAAAGCAAAAATAATATTCGAAGATCGATGAGAACTATTCGAAGATTATTCGAAATTCGCACCCCTCCCCCCAATTAAGATTTAAATCCGTGACGACACACTGCTTTATTTATTATGGAATAGGTAATCTTACATAAAGCCACGCATTAAGATAACGCGCTGAAACATTAATATATTAACAACCGAATGATGGCACTTATTAACAGTACGTCGATCAGCATTAACCGCTCATAATGCTAGGACATTTCCTTGTAAAATATGAGCATGCGCATTTATACCAACAGCAGTGTGGTTGATCAAGGAAAATATAATAAAGCCATAAAGATTTTAGAACAGATTTAAAACGCGTTAAAATATATTAACCGAATGACGGCATTTATTAACAGTCCGGAACGATTTCTTGAATTAACAGCTCAAAAGGCTTCAGTTTCTATTGTCATGAAAAAGTTTCTCCAGTCTGGCAGTGATCGTTTTTCTAGACGAACAGTATTGCTCGGGCTGTACAAACTCCAAAAGATTTTTAAAACCCCTCTCCTTCGACAAAGCCGATCGGAATCATATCCTTAGCGGTCATTTTAGTAATTAAAGTAAATAAAAATTCATTAGATACAGCTGCGGAAAAAACTAAGTGTCAGGAATCTCTCTATGAGACAAGGCTTGAGAACCCAAGTGCAGGCAGACACAGACGGTATAGATGTTAACAGATATTTATTTAAACAAAGAAACACAAAACAAAGACCCACGATGGGGTAAAACAAGACAGGGAAATATATACTTAACAATTAACACTGACTAACTAAGACTACAAAACAAACACTTGAAACAAAACACTAACACTGACTGAACTAGACTTACTATAAAGAACAGGAACAACGACCAATGGGAACAGCAAACAAGAATATCCAGCGAACAGCAAACAGGTATCGAACACCAAACAACATGTAGCAACAAGTAATGCACGAGCAACGAGACAAAGAAACATGAGGACTCTTTATAGGCAAGGTAATTAACAGAAACTAGGAAACAGGAGGGTAGGAATGATCACGCGACTCGGGGAGAGTATGGAAGACCGTCATTGTCAAAAACATCTCTCCCCACACAAAACCATCAGGCAATGCCATGGCTCCACTTGAGACAAGAATAAAACATGACATGATAGTGGAACCATGACATAAGCCCCCCCTTTAATGAACACCTCCAGGTGTTCACCAAGGGGTAACTAACAAGACAAGACTAACTTAGACAAGGACAAAAACCAGACAGACAAGGCAAACATGACAAGAGGCAAACACGACAAGATAATGCATGGGTTGGGGTGGGATAATAAAAATAACAAACAAGGGAGGGGGGGTGGGGGCAGACAAGAAAACATGGGTAGTCCAGAAGGGGGAGGGCTGGGTGGGGAAGTTCCAGCCCTTGGGGACGCGCCAGGGCGCGGAGCCCCAGGAGGCTTGACAGGAGTAGTCCTGGGGGGAACTGTCCTAGTCCCCTGCAGGACTGTAGGGCTGGACAACGGCTGGAATGCCGGGCTGGACCAGGGTTGGAAGATCGGCTGGGCAGCCGGACTTGACGGCGGCTGGGCAGCCGGACTTGACGGCGGCTGGGCAGCCGGACTTGACGGCGGCTGGGCAGCCGGACTTGACGGCGGCTGGGCAGCCGGACTTGACGGCGGCTGGGCAGCCGGACTTGACGGCGGCTGGGCAGCCGGACTTGACGGCGGCTGGGCAGCCGGACTTGACGGCGGCTGGGCAGCCGGACTTGACGGCGGCTGGGCAGCCGGACTTGACGGCGGCTGGGCAGCCGGACTTGACGGCGGCTGGGCAGCCGGACTTGACGGCGGCTGGGCAGCCGGACTTGACGGCGGCTGGGCAGCCGGACTTGACGGCGGCTGGGCAGCCGGACTTGACGGCGGCTGGGCAGCCGGACTTGACGGCGGCTGGGCAGCCGGACTTGACGGCGGCTTGGCAGCGCTCTCTGACGGCGGCTGGGCAGCGCTCTCTGACGGCGGCTGGGCAGCGCTCTCTGACGGCGGCTGGGCAGCGCTCTCTGACGGCGGCTGGGCAGCGCTCTCTGACGGCGGCTGGGCAGCGCTCTCTGACGGCGGCTGGGCAGCGCTCTCTGACGGCGACTGGGCAGCGACCTCTGGCGACTGGGCAGCGACCTCCGGCGGCTGCTGGGCCGGGCTCGGTGCCGGACGGACCGTCACCTTCCCACAGCGCCCCCCCAAAAAATATTTGGGGTTTGACACCACCGGACTCGGGACCACAGGACTCGGGGAACCCGGAACTGTTGCCGGTTGCTGAACTGGGCGACAGGACAGCAATTTCGGCCTGGGACGTCCTCCACGTGGCCTTCTCCTCCCACTACGGTCAGTCTGGCCCACGGCTGACTCAGCCGGGCCAGTGGGGAACCGAGGGAGTACCGGGAAGGAGGACTCCCGCGACGTCGTCCTCGAGTCTCTAGCCACCCACTCATCTTGGACTCCACCAGAAGGGCTGGCGACCGTGGAGCTCGAGCCAGAGGGTACTGACTCCCCAAGGGCAGCGGCGGCCAGGACGATACCCTCCGCAGCGCTCGACCGTGGGGTGAAAGTCCCATGTGGAACCTCACCCCCGGGATCGCTACGGTTGGCCACGTACCTGACCATGTCCGCAAACCCCAAGGGAGCCAGCAGCCTCTTCTCTGACGGTGTGAGGCGCCGGGTGAGGCAGCAGTTGAAGATCGTCTTCAACTCCTCCTCACCAAACTCGGTCACCTCCGCCACCGCCGAGAATGCCCTGGCGAACTCCTGGTCACCATAATTCCCCTGGCGGAATCCAAGCATCAAGTGGGCCTGGCGAGACCGCAAGGACAACGTCGTACCGTCCATGCTGCCTACTGGGTTCTGTGTTGGCTCGTGCATTCTGTCAGGAATCTCTCTATGAGACAAGGCTTGAGAACCCAAGTGCAGGCAGACACAGACGGTATAGATGGTAACAGATATTTATTTAAACAAAGAAACACAAAACAAAGACCCACGATGGGGTAAAACAAGACAGGGAAATATATACTTAACAATTAACACTGACTAACTAAGACTACAAAACAAACACTTGAAACAAAACACTAACACTGACTGAACTAGACTTACTATAAAGAACAGGAACAACGACCAATGGGAACAGCAAACAAGAATATCCAGCGAACAGCAAACAGGTATCGAACACCAAACAACATGTAGCAACAAGTAATGCACGAGCAACGAGACAAAGAAACATGAGGACTCTTTATAGGCAAGGTAATTAACAGAAACTAGGAAACAGGAGGGTAGGAATGATCACGCGACTCGGGGAGAGTATGGAAGACCGTCATTGTCAAAAACATCTCTCCCCACACAAAACCATCAGGCAATGCCATGGCTCCACTTGAGACAAGAATAAAACATGACATGATAGTGGAACCATGACAACTAAGAGTTCAAGAGTATACAAATGTTCATTTGTATAATGTAGAAAAATCCAAAGGCAAAACCATGTTAAAAATATAAAATGCACGTAATGTAGAGACAACATCTATTAGCAAACTAACTTAAAAAATAAAATTATATTTCACATATTACTGCTGGGTTGGATGGGTCAGCATTCCTCCTTTATAATTTGTATCAAATGTACCTATTTTTTTAAAGTAAAGAGTGAATAATAAGCAGACAAAATTTCACTTCCTTTTTTAGATAAAACATAAATAGTAATGTAATAATAATAATATGATTTTATTGGGTATTTAATTTCCCCCAAAAAATGTGTGAGCTGCAAAATCGTGGACCGACTATATTTCATAGCTTGTATGACTGTTTGATATCTGTCAATATCAGTTTCATTAAAATTTGCTTATTAAAAAAAAATATTCTGGATCAGCATTAAACCATCTGAAGAGGTGTAGAGCATGTTACATCACCTATGCACAGTCCTGACAAATTTTGACTGTCAATACTTCTGTTAAACAAAACGAATAAATAAACAAATACCTGAAGTTTTTTGCAGCACACCTGGATTCAGCTTTCTCTTTGGAACTCTTTGATGGGTTGACCACATAAACCGTATGGTTCAAAGGATTTATGAACTGAAATCAAACATTGAAATATAATAAAAAACATTTTATTTGATACAAAGAAATGTTCTTAACTGTATACATTTAATATAAAAAAAGAATCATATACTCACCAGAAACTTCCAGTGGACATGGGAAGTATTAACAAAGGAAAGTCCTGATATTGTTTGAGTGCCAATCTGAGATGGTGTACTATGATTCTGAGGTGAAATCACATTCAAGAAACAGGTAGTCTATTTTATATTATTATCTGAACATAGAGAAAAAACAGTCTATAAAGGATATTGAGGGGACTTTTATTAAAAAACTCCACATCAGAAAGTCCTGAAATTGTTTGAGTGCCAATCTGAGATGGTGTACTATGATTCTGAGGTGAAATCATTTTTAAGAAACAGGTAGTTTTCCATTAATCCCTATCTGAACATAGAGAAAAAACAGTCTATATAGGATATTGAGGGGGCTTTTTTTAAACTCCACATCAGAATGTCCTGATATTGTTTAATGCCAATCTGAGATGGTGTACTACGTTTCCGAGCTGAAATCACTTTCAAGAAACATGTAGTTTATTTTCATTGAAAAACATCACATCAAACAGCCCTGATATGGTGTATGAAAAGTTACTTATATGTCAGTTATGGTCACCCATAATCGAAATGTCACCTCTGCATTTAACCCATCGTGTAAGTAGTGAACACACACATTGCAAGTCGTGAACACAGACACCCAGAGCAGTGGGCAGGCTTGACTTTTTGGTTATGAGTCGTCTCTTTAACCACTAGGCCACAACTGGCCCACTAGGTCAAAACCAACCACCAAAATACCTTATCAACAGCCTAGAAATCACCTAAAACATAATAGAAACTGCATAGTAATCCTTTAACGTCGTCTCTCATTGCCCTAGCAACATCACTTCCAACCGTTAAAACACTTTCAAATGAAAGAGTGCGAAACCACTTTTATTTTGAAATATGTTGTCCCGCGCTCCTACCGCAATCTTTCATATTTGCGCGCGCAGAAAACCAATGTGAGGGCTGGCTTGACCGACGTTTTCAAAGTGGAGGCTGGCCTTACCGCAGTGTCGCGCACATACCGGTGACAATTGAGTGTCCTTGCCACTATATTTAACGAATTTCAGACCTATTTAGTCCACAAAAGGTGCACATCTTTCATTCAGTTGGAAAATGTCGTTTTCTCCGCATCTATTTTGTGCAGTATGTGCGCGGCAGATAAGCTAAACATTCAGTTTACTGAAACTCAGGCGATTCATCAACGAGGACAACACAGAATTTAAGCATCTGTCACTGTTACTGACTGTTTGGGTACACCTTGTCAGGATAAAATATGTTTAAGTTTTTTAAAAAGTGACTCATTCTTAACATGTAGTATCATGGGTATTGTTTTTTTTTATACTGTTTTCCTGTCTTGATAACAGATACAAAAATAAGATGTAAATGGAAACAGCTTCATTAGGTGTTCACTTGTATAACAGCATGTGACAGTTCAATTCAGTTATATGACTGCAAGTATGGATGATAAACCTATGAACCATAACGCATATTGTTGCTTTGTGTCGTAGTTAGTACAATTTTGACTGTATCATTTGTGACCCCTTCAAAAATTGCATGTTTATTGGCTCTTGTCAGTTTACTGAACACGGGTACGTGGGTTTTCAACCTACACCAACAATAAACACACAATGCTACACTATAACTGACTAACGGTATTTCTTCGCCGTCCTGAATGTTATTTGTGTACTTGGTGGGGATTCTTCGGCAACCGTAACAAAAAAAAAAACGAAACAACTTGATTAAGATGTTTGTTAAACTCCCATTTAATTAGTAAAACTGACCCGGAGTTATGTACTATTAAAATCCAATGGGTTAAGCGAATGGGAGGAACATTATTAGCTATGACATGTCAGAGGGGATCTGGCCCTCCCGGCTGAGCCTGGTTTCTCCCGAGGTTTTTTCTCCATTATTCAATCATTGGCTTGCTCCCCGGGAGACTGCATTTATTTATTAATTAGATATTATTTATTAGAATGATCTTGCTTGTTCTATAAACACCATGCACTGTGCAGTGTTGTACCTTTGTGTGTTTCTGCTTTTCCTGTTTGCTCCTGTAAAGCTGCTTTGGAACAATGCACATTGTGAAAAGCGCTATAAAAATAAACTTAAATTGAATTATCAGTCAGCTACTGTGATTGTTCACCACAGGGAGCGCAATAGCTTAATTCAATAGCACTGTACCACAGTAAAACTGTAAAACTTGTTCAAAAAAAGCATATTCAACTTACTGTAAAATCAGTAACAGGTATATGCATTAACAATAAGGCGTTTGGTAAGACGAGGGAGGAACATCGCTCGCTCTGTCTTCTTCGCGCTAAAAGAGGATTTCTTCGCTCCATTTAGGGAATTTAGAATAATAATATAGTACGCTATAAAGAGATTTCTTCGTCTTTTTATGCTCACTAAATCTGACAAGAGGCTGAGGTTTTCTCTGCGAGAATCTCAAGAGTCTGCCAAGGATAGCTGGGCGGGTCCACACATAGTACCATTTACAAGAGTAATTAGTTTCAACAAACACACATTGAAACCCACGTGAATAGTCACTGAGTTCTGCTCACAAAACAAGGTTTAAAACTGCGCCCGCATTCCCTTTCCATGTGAAAATGAGGATGAGTTTGTCTCACCAAATATGATTCTCCACCAGATCTATCAACTCAACTCAACTTTATTTATACAGCGCTTTTTACAATTTTCATTGTTAAAAAGCAGCTGTACATGAGACAAGAAAAACAAATAAAGGCATATACCTGTAAAAACAAGAAACATGTGAAAACAACAAAATACAGACATACAAATGCTCCACACACACAATATGCATACATACTTACACACATTGGCATAGACGCACACACGCAAACACACTCGCACAGTGAAAGCACACATTTGAGATAATGGAGATATCAAGATCACATCCATGAAATTAATTATTTAAAACGTCGATTTCAGTCAAGGACTTAGTTTAGCTAAAATGAAATTACATATACTAATCATTATTAAATATACATGTTTTAATACTCTGATTAGTAATTGTAAACGTCTCAAGACATGTTATGATGTTGTTGATCACATGTAGACATGTTTGTTAATTTCATGCAGATTAAAAATGTTGTTAAATGTAATGTTTCAAGAGAGTTGTTGATTATAAATAGTCTAAACTGTGTTTAAAAAGTAAGCTCTCTTGTGTGTAATGTACCTTTAATGCAACGTAATGCGTCACGTGACTCAGACGTGAGCAGGACTGTGAAACTGCGGGTCAGAGAGCAATATGGATGCGGACAGGTTGTAACACGTGCGGCTTCTTCAGAATGTTAAAACTTGCATATGGTCCAAGAGGCGCACACGGTATTTGTTTATGTTTCTTTCTTGTCATATTTTGAGTTACAGAGTTTATGTGCTTTCATGTGTGTGATGTAATGTGTTCTGTTTTGTAAACAATATGTAATGATGTTGTAAATGGGAGTCATTGTAAAAGGATAGTGATTTGTGAATGATGACTGAGAGATGTGGTTAAATAGTTTATGTCTTTAATTTCATTACATTGTTTTCACGGTGTCTTTCATAGACCGTGGCATCTTCGGAAACTACAGAGAGAAAGAGAGCAAATAAAACATCTAAAAGACATCTGTATGATTCTTGGCCGTTATTTATTGGATCAGTGAAGCTACAGTGAAAACGTACCGCCAATGTCGACGAGATTTGAGAAGTAAAGAGCGACGGGAGTTCTATTAGAAAAGACAAGATCGCTGGTGTGGGCGGAGCTTTGGTTTGCCGCTTTATCTGAGACAGTACCGCGATCTACCAAGGGGCATCGTTTACCTGCTTAGACTACAGTGCTGCAAAACCTTCAGGCAAGACTTCAGAGTGCAGCGTTCCTTTACTACATTTCCCTCTACGGGCAGTGCGACCATATAAACATCAGGTTTGACTGTGCCACCTTAACAAATTTATGGACACTGAAAAAATTTGAGGACTTAAGTAAATGGAAACGCCGCAGAAGGCTGAAACTTGAGGATTTACAATTGAAGACGCATCACGCTGAACCGTTGCACATTATGGAATGTCTTTATTACTCTCTTTCACAAGCTTAGAAAACATAATCACTTGCGTTGATTGATGTTCTCATGAAAACAGTTCAAAGATACCTCAGACAGTGCATACGATGGTGAAGATGTTGGTGATCGTGACGGTCAATAGAAGGTTCCTCCCCATGCTCACCCTCCAGCCATGATCCATAACCTCACAGGTGAACACACACTAATGTAGACACCACACCCGTCACGATGCATGTGCACATACACAACAGTACAAGAAGAAGAAATAAAAGTCAAACCCAATGTGTGGCTCCTACATTCCGCCCCAAATTATTTCATAGTAATAATTGACCACCATTACCTTGTGGGAGACAGACCCCAGTCAAAAATTCAAAGCGAACTGTTAGTCCTTTAAAGTCCAATAATGTCAAAGTACATGTATACTATATCTGAAGATCTTCACTGCCCCTCTGCTTCCTGCATAAGGCAGACTTTGGTTATTGGCCTATTCAAATAGCTGGTTTTAGTTTTAATCCGTACACTTCGCACCAGTCCATTTTTGTCCGGAACAGTATCCACAACTCTTCCTATAATCCATGTATTGCGAGGTGCCATATCATCCACCAGCACCACGAGATCTCCTGGAACAAAGTTTCTTTTGGCAGTATTCCACTTCTGGCGCTCCTGAAGTCCAGGAAGGTACTCCTTCACCCAGCGCTTCCAGACAAGTCCGACATATACTGCACTTGTTTCCAGCGACGACGAGCATAAACGTCCTCCTTCTCGAACAACCCTGGAGGCAACAACGGCTGCGACTTAAGCAGAAGAAGATGGTTAGGGGTCAATGCCTCCAAATCTTGAGGATCTGTCGATGCTTTCGTTAATGGAAGGCCATTCACAATCGCTTCAGCCTCACAAAAGGCTGTCACCAAGCTTTCTTCGTCCAAGGTCTGAGTCTTCAAAATGGAGTTTAGCACTTTACGGACTGACCGTATCAACCTTTCCCAAGCACCTCCATGGTGTGATGCTGCTGGGGGATTAAAAAACCCATTTCACACTCTTTTGTAGCAATACGTCATTTATGAGGTTGTGATTCAGATTCTCAATGGCCTTCCTCAATTCACGTTCAGCGCCAACGAAGTTAGTACCATTATCCGAACGGATTTCCAGGACTTGACCACGTCTCGCCACAAACCTTCTGAAACCATTGATGAAAGAGTCTGTGTCTAAAGATGAAAGAACTTCGAGGTGTATGGCTCGCATCGCCAAGCATGTAAAAATTAACCCATACCTCTTGACCACAGCCCTTCCATGTTTAACCTCAAATGGTCCAAAGCAGTCCAAACCAACTCGACTGAAAGGAGGTTCATCAGGAGTTATTCTGTTGTGAGGAAGGTCGGCCATTTTCTGATGCCAAGGTGAATCAGATAATCTACAACAGATGATGCACTTAGTCAAAACTTTTCTGATGGCAGCACAAGCACCAGGAACCCAATACGTCTGACGCAGATGAGAAAGCATGTGGTTACGTCCACCATGACCCGTTTCCTGTTGTACATGACTGAGAATGAGAGTGGAGACATGTTGATCTTAAGCCAGGAAAGTTGATCTTTTAACTGGATGTTTTGCTTCAACCGGCATAGTTGCTCTACTAAGCCATCCTACAACTCTAATGAGATCACCATCCAGGATCGGGTTAAGCTTGTAGAGGTGACATGTCTTTCTTACACACTTTCCTTTCTTCAAGTTGGCCAGCTCTTCTGGAAACCTTATTTTCTGACAAAAAACGGATAATATCGGACTCAGCTACAACCATATCCTCCACGGACAGGACACCCATCGGCACTTGAGCCATAACTTCCATCTGGACCTGTAGCTCTTTCTCCAACTGTTCAGCACTTTGGTCCAATTGGGTTTTTCTCAGCAGCTTTCGATGCCGCACCAGAGACAAAAGCAAGGTCTTAAACCAACAGACAGCTCTTTTTAGACGGGAGCTAGGAGGAAAAGTAATCAAAGAGATTCTCCAATGGACTGACCTGCTCAACCTGAGCAGCGTTCTTGATCACAACCTTGACATCCGGGTCGTCAACAAGAGGGTTTTCCAATGTCTCAGGGTTTTCAGGCCACCTGCTCTCGTGCTCATGAAGAAAATCAGGACCACAGAGCCATGCACCAGTCTTTAACAATAACTGAACTTTGACACCTCTGGAGGCTAGATCCGCAGGGTTAGTTAATGTGTTCACATACCTCCATTGGGATACGTTAGACATTTTCAATATTTCAGACACTCTGTTTGCTATTAAGATTTTAAATCTGGACGTCTCGTTCTTTATATATTTCAAAACAGAAGTGCTGTCCGTCCAAAAGACAGACTCTTGAAGGTCCATTTGAAGCTCCTGGTCTTAGTTGCATAAGGGCTCCCATTCACTGCACGAACCACCGGCCATGGTTCCAGAGCTCGAGGGACGTTAGTGCCGATCAGAAGGTCAACATCAGCATCGATCTCTGGTATTTCTATGCGTCTCAGGTGCGGCCATCTTCGGAGGTCCTTTGATCGTGGAATGTTACCTCCATGAACAGGCATGCTCCGTTGAGTAAAAATCTCTGGCAGGCCACAAAAGTTATTCGAATCCAGCCCGGCGATTTCCAAGTCTGACAACTTGTAACTGTCCAACACTTTCTCTTGTCCCATAGTTCTAAGGAGGATTACCAGCTTCTTCCCTGTAAGATTGAGACGGGTCATGAGTCGCTCTGTACAAAACGAGGCAGTACTCCCCGGATCCAAAAACGCATATGTGACCACGGTATCTTGTCCCCTTTTGGATTTCACCTGAACAGAACAGAATAGAGTACATTCCTGCTTACCGGCCCCAGTCAAGCCACTGGACTGAACAGACACCACAGCATCTTCTCAGGCTAATAATGGTGGTTTGGAAATGGCCAGAGTCTAACTATTCTGTTTTGCTTTTGGGTAGATATGCAACAACGTGGGTGTCTATAATTGCACACGCTACATATCAGACATTTTCTGCAATCTTTACTCATGTGCCCAATGCACAGACATCCAAAGCACAAACGATTTTCCTTCAAAAAAGACATTTTTTCAGCTTGTGTCCTTTTATGCAAACATCTAACGAATGCCCAGCACTACAAAACAAACAAACATTCTCCAGTGAGTCCTTCACCCATTTGTTCCCAGACTCCACTTTCTTTTCAGCAGGTCCAACAGTTGTGGCCAAACTACTGCCTCTAGCCTTTGAATTAGTTTGAGACTTGACCATGTTTAGTTCCTTTCTTCCTGTCGCAGGTGTATCTTGTATATTTCCAAAAAGAGGGTCACTTGCTATCTTAACTTGCCTCTCAACAAATTCCACAATGTCAGAAAATGTAGCTCTACGACCAAACTTCTCCTGAATATCGCTGGCCACACTTCTCCAATAATCCCGCAGTTTATAAAGCAGTTTTTTCACAATAATTTGCAGATTTGTAGGCACGTTCAGGTCAGTTATGGCAACTCCCATAGAGTTGCAACATTCCTGCAATAGTAAACTGTAGGCCCGTAAGTTATCTTCAGGTTTTAACCATCAGCCATAAAAGCACCTTATCCAAGTAGGCAGAGGCTACTTTGAATGGATCGCCAAAATGCTCCTGAAGCAGTGACTGTGCCTTAGTGTATCCATGGGATGGAGGCAGTTGTTGACAGCTTTGGATCAAATCCCTGGGCTGACCTCTCGTATTCTGCTCTTCTGATGATTGTATTCTCGAGGTAATACAAAGAATCCTTCTGACTTGATGCTCTCCCTTCAATGTTGTGTTCAAATCCTCTTATGAAGGTTTGATATTGCAGTGGATCGCCGTCAAAAACTTGTAGGTCTTGCTTAGGTAAGAGAAAAAGTGACTGTTGTTCAACCAATAAAGAAGTAATTTGATTTTGCCTTTTCAAAACAGTGAGAAAACGTTGATCAGAATTATTTGCTGTTACAGGTGCAGCATCATACTGAAGGTGAGTAACTGGTGGATGAGAAACATCTTTTGGCAAAGTAGACGGACCGGCCCAGATCCCAGCAGCAGGCAGCTCAAGTTTGTTGTATGTCTTGGGCCTCACAGCAGCATAACCTGAGAGTAAAGCTTCCTCTACAGCCTCAGCAGCCGATGGTTGAGTGTTACGCCCAGGCACCAATGTTGCAGCATCATGGCTTAACTGTGTTATTTTCCCTCTTTCCAAATAGGAGTTCATCCCATCTGATTTCACAGAAACATGAGACACACAAGATCCTTCAGAAGCCTTAAACACATTCGCTTTAGCCATAGACGCTGCCAGCTCCATATCCAAATCCAGCTCCTCCTTCCTTCTCCTCAACAGTTCTTGCTGTTCCTCCAAGGCATGCTTCTGACTCATCAGCCTTTGACGAGCCATAAGAGCAGCTGTCTCAGCCTCAGCCCTTATTCTGAATGATGATGTAGTGGACATAGATTTACTCACTACTGTACTGCATCTCTTCGACCTCACGACACATTAGAGGCACTATCATTTGACCAAATGTCATCATCTACTGCAGTTTCCATATTTGCAAATATAGGTGCCTCTTTATCATTAGAAAAAGTAGATCCTAGACATGGGGCAACAACACCCTCTGCTGGTGCATCTGGCGCCTCCAGCAGCCATTTATTCGTCTCCTCGAATAAAAGCAGTGTTACGTTTTTCAACAGTATCAAACAAAGCATTTTGTTTTTCTTGTTCTTCAGGGGGAAGCATAGGTACCACAACACCATGAAGATGACTTGCTTCTTTAAACAAGCTCGATATAATTTCAAGACACAACCGTATTTTTTCAGCATTAGGTCTTTAATTTCTTTTATTACACCTTTAATCCTTTTTACTTTTGCTTGACGTTCCTCTTGAAGCCGCTCCAATTTATATTCAAAAGCCTTGGGTGTAAGTGTTGTTCGTCTTTTCTCATCCGATCTGGTACCATTCAACTCCATTTTTCATTTACAAAATAATCACAAAAATATCTGCTAATGACACTAAACACAGCTCCCCTTTATGAGTTATGTTTCCACATGAACAAAATACAATGCATTGTCTTTGATTCCCTCTAACTTATCCACCAGTAATAAGCTAAACTCAACCCTAGTCTTCTGTGCATACTACCGGTGGGTATTTATGTACCTCCATACCGATAGTCTCGAACCAGACAAACTGTCTTCGAACTAGAACTATGTCGGCACTCCCAAGCGCAATGCTTCACCCGCTTGATACACGAACCAAAACACTACTAAATGTCCCAAAACAAACAAAACAGTACAATCATGTGAATGTACCGCTGAGCCTAGCAGGGAATACAACTCATTCTTTGACAAACAATCCACAATGTTTATGAGCATAGCATAACTTTCAACGGAGGCGACTGTGATTAACGAATAAGCATCGTAACACACAATTTATGAATGAATAAACTTTACGTGAGTCAAATGCGCGTCCGCGTCTATCGCTTACACAACGCTGAAAGCAATTTCAAACATCTAGTGTTGTCCCGACAATACATTTGAATCCGCGTAACAACAGCAAACTTTCTATTGACATAATATTGTGGCGTATTTTACATAAAAAATAAACCAAACGCCATGAGGATTTACAATTGAAGACGAGTCACGCTGAACCATTGCACATAATGGAATGTCTATATTAATCTCTTTCACAAGCTTAGAAAACATAAGCACTTACGTTGATTGATGTACTCATGAAAACCGTGCAAAGATACCTCAGACAGTGCAGACGATGGTGATGATGTTGGCGATCGTGACGGTCAATAGAAAGTTTCTCCCCATGCTCACCCTGCAGCCATGATCCATAACCTCACAGGTGAACACACACACACTAATGTAGACACCACACCCCCACTGTAAAAAAAAGCGTTATTTTACAGGTAATATTCTGTATTTTTTCACAGAATTTCACCTTTTTTTCATTAAAAAGTAAAATGCTGTTGTTTTACAGATATTTGCTGTAATTTAACGTTTTACCATTAAAATGACAGTATTTCATTGTAATTAGCAATTACATCAAAATTATGTTTTTTAAAGGCAATTCATACTATTTTTACAGATTAAAAAATGTATTTTTACATAAAATTACTGTAAATGTTTTATGTTTTTTAAAAGCAATTCATACTATTTTTACATACAATTACTGTAAATGTTTTAGATATTATTTTCCTGTTCATGACAGAAATGAAAGTAAAATTACATAAATCAGTCAATTTAAAGTGTTTTAAATTTATCCCCCTTCAGAATGTTCCCTCCCAGGAATTACTTTCTCCGGGGTGCGATTTCTTTTTATTTTCGACCAGTGATTAAAGCACATTATAGCAAAATTCAAATGCTGTTGCACTGCTTGCAACTATTTATTATTTTTATAAATTATCATTACAAAATAAAAAGTTATTTAGGTTTATTTAGGGTTTTACCATGCCCTGGCAGGAAAGACATATTGCTATAACATATTGCTACTACATATGTATGTGCATAAATGTGAGTCATTGTAACTTTTGTTGCCTATTCAGATTTCTGTATTTTGAGGAAGATCAAAATATTTCCACTGAATTCACTAATTTCAAATCCATAAAACTATTTAACATTCACACTTTTATTCAACAGCACACTTTATTCAGATGCATCTTCTTGTTTGTGTGTGTGTGTGTGTATGTGTGTGTGTGCGCGACACAAATTCAAATTTGCCGCCAATTCCCGCCCACAACGGCGAATGTGTCTGATTGGCCACATCTTTTAGAAGTTTGAAAAAGGACAAACGGTTACAACGGTTATAATTAAAATGGTTTAATGAAGCTCACACAATTTTGTTCATATTATTGTTCACAAGTAAGAGAATATAACGTTAAATTAGAGGAACTTTTCTCCGGGTCTTCGTTGAAGGTGGGAGCGTCATCGGTGGAACGTTCTCTGGGGTTTCTCCGGCGATTGCACCTGCACGTTGCTTCTCTCGTGCACGTTTCTCTGGTATGCTGTGTATCGTCTAAATGCACATTTTTTGCTCAATAAGTGTGATTTAAGTGATCGCAGCCTTTGATCGCGCTGGTTGTGATGAAGTGTGTTTAATTGTAATAAGATTGTTATGAAATTCATAATGTGCTTACTCATGGCTCAGTGTCTACACGAGAGAGTGAGAGAAGCCATTGCCCCGTTGATCCACTGATGATCTGTTTACAGGTATGTTGTTTGATTAGTTATGTTTTATGAAAGAAAATATCGGTTTGGCTGTTATTAAATGTATTGTAGGCTACATAGTGTTTTAAGATACATTTGAATAATTCGCCATGTGCGTGACGTGGTGAGGCCTGCACGTGGTGTGGTGCTAAATGTGTAGTGAATGTTTCATTTGGATGCTACTAATGGCATTGTAATTGTTTGTTTCATTAGTATTTTACATCATTTGAATTTGAATTAATACTTGAATGTAATCTAGTATATACAATATTGTAATATACGGTTACTTCTAATGTATTCTAGACTATTGGAGTGCATTGAAGAACAATCGTTGCCTACACAGTGTTATCCTCCTTTAAAAATTTGCACCCAGTTGACTAAAACGAGGCCTGTTGTAAACGTGCTTTTAGCCTCTTAACACCCTCGAAAGGTTATTAGGCTACAAGTGCCCAGCAATGTGAAGTGATTTTTTTGAGTGAACACTGTGAATCTGACTGCAGTAGATGTGAAAGATATGCATACTGACCCTAAATGTAAAGAATATTTTAAAATATTTATTTAATTTTCATTTCAGGTTATGTGGAAAAGCCTGTGCTTGATGGAGATGTAAAGCAGATGACCACAGCATCCCAGGTCCCAAGAGGGGACTGTTTTAGTAATTTTCTACTGGGCAAACTGAATTACTCAAGGTCAGATTATTACATTATTTCCTATGATAAGAGTACAGAAAACAATTATTTAAGAAAAAAAAATCATCCAATCAATTGACCAATGTTTTATTTTTATATTCCATTTGAAAACGAGATCACAAATCTGTTCTTGTATTACATGTTCAAGCCTTAAAGGGGTAGTTTGGCCAAAAAGGATATTAAACCCATGATTTACTCACCCTCAAGCCGTTCAAGATGTGTGTGTGTATATATATATATATATATATATCCATCCGGCTCCAGGGGGATAAACGAAGGCTTTCTGAGGGTAATCCGTGCGGTTTTGTCATAAAAATATACACATTTAAAACTTTATAAATGAAAATAACTGGCTTCCGGCAACGATCGACGCGCATTCACAGGAGATGGATGCCGCCGTTTGACGTAGAACGAATGCGACAGCGCAGCCGGAGAGCAGAGCAAAACAAAACTCAAAATATTTTTCTTTTTTAAAAATATTTTTTGATCAAAAATCAAAAAAATCGAATAACTCTTCATGGAAATCCTGAGCGGAGTTTTGTTTTGCTCGTTCTACCCTCTGGCTGTGCTGTCGCGTTCGTCCTACGTCATACGCTGGAATCCATCTCCTGTGAATGCGAGCCGACCGTTGCCGCAAGCCAGTTATTTTACTAATCCATTGCACTTTGAAGGTGCACTATGAAATAGTTATTCATGGTTAGGGGTAGTCCTAACCCTAAATTTAAATAGTATTTTAAAATATTTCTTTCTTTTGTGATTTCAGATTAGAAAAACCTGTGCTTGTGGATCTACATTAAATGACCATGGCAACCCAGGTGTGGAAATAGGAGACTGTTTTTACTTTTAAATTTGTGTAGTCTAAGATGGACGATTCTTCTGACACCATATGAATGCATACGGTCGTCTGGCAGAAGCTAGGTAATTTAGATTATAAAGTTATAAGTATGGATATTTTTCTTACACAAACGCATCTCTTCGCTTCAGAAGGCCTTTTATTAAAGGATTAGTTAATCTCAAAATGATAATTTACTCACCCATGCTATCCAAGAAGTTCATGTCTTTCTTCAGTGGAAAAGAAATTACGTTTTTTGAGAAACATTTCAGGATTTTTCTCCACACAATGGACTTCAATCGCAACCAAAATGATGAAGTCCAAATCAATGCGGTTTAAAAGGACTTTAAAGTGCTTCAAATGTCTCTCCTGGATCCGAGCTGAGGAATAGGGCCTTATCTAGCAAAACATTTATATACTTTTTAACCACAATTGTTAGTCATGTGCTGGTCTGTGCATTACGTCGTCACGTTGGAATTGTCATGTCATCTATCTAAGTTATTTGTCTGTGTACTCAGACAAGGCAAGGAAGGGTGAAAAATTCCATCTCATTTTCAACTTCAAAATCATCAGACATCTTTTGTTTTTTCATTTTATTATAAAAAAAATGTTTTGTGACGTTTCCAACGTGATGATGTCATGCCCGGCGCGTTGCAGACCAGCACATGACTAACAATTGTGGTTAAAAAGTATATAAATGTTTTTATTTTATTTTTTATAACAGATTGTTTCGCTAGATAAGGCCCTATTCCTCAGCTGGGATCGAGGAGAGACATTTGAAGCACTTTAAAGTCCTTTTAAACCGCATTGATTTGGACTTTTAACATTTTGGTTGCAGTTGAAGTCCATTGTGTGGAGAAAAATCCTGAAATGTTTTCCTAAATCTTAATTTTCACTCAAGAAAGAAAGACATGACCATCTTGGATAGCATGGGGTGAGTAAATTATCAGGAATTTTTTTTTCATTTTGAGATGAACTAATCCTTTAACCCCCCCAGAGCCATGTGATTGTTTTTATGATGGATAAATGCACCTGTTCACTTTAGCTAACCCTTTAAAAGTTATTTTGAACTCTGGACCAAGAAAATCTTTCTGTTATTGCTTTAAAAACATACTACTTGCTCCATCTGTCTGGTAATGCAGGAAGCCCTTTCCTACTTTATGGGTATGAACATCTTTGAGAACCATGGTAAAAGTAGCTTTGTAAGGTGATGCTCACAGTTAAATCATACCAGTGTCAGTAAATGTGTAAAATAAATTTAGCAGATATGTCTTAAAAAAAGTTACCATTAAATAGCACACAACTATTGATTTTTCTCTCTCTCGCTCGTTGTGATTATGATTATAGCATGAAAAGCGTTCATCATCGTTTAACAGCTAGTGCAGGTGTGGGGCTTCCCTGTGTTACCATACAAAGTAGGGAGGTAGGAACTTAGTTTCTAATAATACGGATAATGAAAACGCATTATTTAGACCCATGCAGAGTTCAAAATATTGTTAATTCCTTTAAATGTCCTTGTTTTTATTTTTCCAGTAAAACACTTTATTTGACAAATGTATAGATTATTATATTGCCTCTTAATGTAGCTATTTGTCCATGCTCTGCTTGTATTACTGTCCAATTAACATTAAACATTGTTTGCAATTCACTAAAATGACTTCTGTTTTATTGGAGGTACCCATTACATTTTGTTGTTGATTTTATGTACTTATTGGGATTTTATAAATTTTTCTTAGTTATTTTGCAAAGGTAAACTATTTTAAAAGTAAATAAAAGCCATACATTTACAGAGATTAACCTGAAATGTAGTTGTTTTTAATGTGTTTTCACATACTAAATACGTTTTTATACATTTTTTCTTAGTTATTTTACAAAGATAAACTGTATTTTAAAAGAATATTACTGTATAAATACAGAGCAACTTAATAAAGTAACTAATAAAAGCCATACATTTACAGAGATTTACCTGAAATTTACTTGTTTTTAATGTATTTTCACATACTAATTACGTTTTTATACAGTTAAAGAACAATTATTAACAGTAATATACTGTAATTTAATGAATTGTGACTGTAAAATATTCTCTGTATTTTTACGGTTTTTGCATGTAATTTTGAGAAACAGTTTTTTTCTGTAATTTGACGGATTCCGTCTGGAAACTTTGCTGCCAGAGATTTGCCGTTTTTTTACGGTGTTTTTTTTTTACAGTGCCCGGTGCCACCCACAGTAATGAGGTCACGATGCATGTGCACATACACACAGTACAGGGGGAAAAAAAAGTACAAGAAGAAGAGAAAAATGTCAAACCCAATGTGTGGCTCCTACAAACATATATTGGTTTAGTTGAATTATCACTAAAGTTGCAGTAATATCTTTATTGTCTTGCTTATGTTATTGTGGATCTCTTAAGGTGTTTTTGGATCTGATATTTCAAATGTGTAGTCAAGAAATGCATTTTTTTTTGTAAGTAATCACTTTAATTTTTAGTGCTATAATTGTGCAAAGTCCTAAAGGGTTTAAGCAACCTAAACAATGGGGGTTGGCGATCTAGAAAAAAAATTAAATTACGTTTTTTTTCTAGATGGATCACGTTTCACGATTTTATCCTGGTTCTTCTTCAAGTTGGTTTTAAGACTATTTTGCAAATGAAAGGGGCTACAATACAGCCAAACTATGTCCCCACATAAAAATATACTCTTTACCATTTATGATTTGAAGATTATATTTAATATTTAATTCAAGTGCAAGACCATAAATCAGCTGTTAGCAAAAAACTTTACATTTAGAATTTTTGTTTTTGCATCTTGTTGCGGCACTCGGAGTAAAGCTATGGAATTCAATTTACTTCAAGTTTATTTATATAGCGCTTTTCACAATGTGCATTTTTCCAAAGCAGATTTACAGGGGCAAACAGGAAAAACAGAAAAGGTAAAACAGCACAGTGCATGGTGTTTATAGAACAAGCAAGATCATTCTAATCAATAATATCTAATTAGTAAGTAAATAAATAAATGGAGTCTCCCGGTGAGCAAGCCAACACTGCCCTGCTATGGCGAGGAACCCAAACTCCAATGATTGATTAATGGAGAAAAAAAACCTCGGAAGAAAACAGGCTCAGCCGGGAGGGCCAGATCCCATTTGACGTGTCATAGCTGCACTCAGTGACTTGACCAAAAGCCACTGAGCAAATATCCATGAGGAAGAGGGAGAACCCACCATCTGCAACCCAGAAAGTCCCACTCACCGAAAACCGTGCAGGTTCAACCCGGTCCCACCCCACGATCGACATCCAGAAAACAGAGGAACAACCAGGGAAAATAGTACTGGCATGTTGTAACTTTATTCCTCTGTTGTCCGACATCGACCACAAAACAAAGCCAAACCGGACCCACACAGCCCCAGCAGATGAATCCTCACAACCAACGTATCTGTATGATTCGTGGCCGTTATTTATTGGATCAGTGCAGCTACAGTAATATAAAGTATAATAATACTTCTAAGTGTAACCCACTCTTGCTGGTTCCTTCTTACGGCTTTTCCGGAAAGGATAACACAGAGACATAGCCTGAGTTCACTTGTTGCGTTTACTGGAAGATATGAAACGACACCAAATAGCCATTGAATATATCTCTTTCGGTCACATAACATTCTCTTCGGCAGTTTACATGTGACTGATCCACCAGGTTAACAAACAATTAATCAGTTTTTGCAAGATCAAGTTCTCAATTTCTGTTGTTTCTCAAACATAGAAAGTATAACAATAAAAGAACATTGATGCATCATACCTGGAATATATGAAACGACACCAAATAGCCATTAAATACATCGCTTCTGGTCACATAACTGTCGAAAAAAAACTTGTGGAAATGAACAACAAAAAAATACAGAGATACAGTTGTGTTCAAAATTATTCAACCCCCACTGAAATTGATTGTTTTGGTCGGTTTGACATTGATTATGATCATTCAGTCATCCTGCTTACAATTAAATCAAAGAGGCACGTGTAGGTCAGACAAATGTAACATAACATTTATAATGAAATAACCACAAATGTCTTTTCTGAGCTCACATCATTATCAGTTTTATTCAACCCCCAAGTGACATTCAATCTTAGTACTTAGTACAACATCCTTTTACAGTTATAACAGCTTTTAAACGTGAAGCATAGCTTGACACAAGTGTCTTGCAGCGATCTACGGGTATCTTCGCCCATTCATCATGGGCAAAAGCTTCCAGTTCAGTCACATTCTTAGGCTTGCGCACTGCAAGTGCTTTCTTTAAGTCCCACCAGAGGTTCTCAATCGGATTTAAGTCTGGTGACTGCGATGGCCACTTCAAAATGTTCCAGCCTTTAATCTGCAACCATGCTCTAGTGGACTTGGAGGTATGCTTGGGATCATTGTCCTGTTGAAAGGTCCAACGTCTTCCAAGCCTCAGGTTTGTGACGGACTGCATCACATTGTCATCCAATATCTCCTGGTACTGAAGAGAATTCATGGTACCTTGCACACGCTGAAGCTTCCCAGTACCTGCAGAAGCAAAACAGCCCCAAAGCATGATTGACCCCCCGCCATGCTTCACAGTAGGCAAGGTGTTCTTTTCTTCATAGGCCTTGTTCTTCCTCCTCCAAACATAGCGTTGATCCATGGGCCCAAACAGTTCTAATTTTGTTTCATCAGTCCACAGAACACTATCCCAAAACTTCTGTGGTTTGTCCACATGACTTTTGGCATACTGCAGTCGACTCTTCTTATTCTTTGGGGACAGCAAGGGGGTGCGCCTGGGAGTTCTGGCATGGAGGCCTTCATTACGCAGGGTGCGTCGTATTGTCTGAGCAGAAGCTTCAGTACCCACATCTGACAAATCTTTCCTCAGTTCCTCAGCAGTCACACGGGGACTTTTCTCCACTCTACCCTTCAGGTAGCGCACAGCAGTCGAAGTCAGCATCTTCTTTCTGCCACGACCAGTTAGCGTTTCAACAGTGCCCTTTGCCTTGAATTTGCGAATCATGCTTCCTATGGTGTCTCTTGGTATGTTTAACATCTTTGCAATCTTCTTATAGCCATTGCCCTTCCTGTGAAGAGTAATCACCTGTTCTCTTGTCTTCCTGGACCATTCTCTTGACCTCACCATGTTTGTAACCACACCAGTAAATGTCTAGAAGGAGCTGAGTATCACAGTCATTTTAAAGCTGCCTAATTGGTGCTTATTAGGCTTTATTGCTGCTCCCTGATATCCACAGGTGTTTTCAATACCTGATTGAAAACACTTCATTGAAACTCTGTTCTTCAGAGTGGTAGTCTTTAAGGGGTTGAATAATTATGTCAATGAAGAATTCACAAAAGAAACATTTACTACTGTATTACAAAACTAATTGATGTCATTTTAGTTGCATATGGTTCTTTAAGAAGTCCTTGTAGGATTTCATTCTGAATACAATTACAAATGTACACTAAATTCCCTAAAACCATTTACAGCATTGGGGGTTGAATAATTTTGAACACAACTGTAGAAACACAACGGATACCATGTGCTCCTTAAACTCTCAGCAGTAAATTCGGTTTAAAACAAATTTTCTGTATCTCTTTTAACTCAAATTTGAAAAAAAAATGCTTTTAGAAGAACAAATTTGACCTTAAAATAAATTAACTAATATCTAATAACATTTTACTTTCGTTCGACCGGAGTGAGATTCTACACTTATCAATCTCCTCAGCAGTTTACATGTGACAAAGGTGAAAATGGCAGATTTACTTTAAGTTTACGTTAGTCGCCTGTAGGTATCTCCATATCCCCTTCTTCTTGATGCATTTGTTAAATTCAATTTAAAGAATATGTTTCACATGATGAACAAACTTTTTTGCAAAATTCATAACAAACTTCTTTTACCCGTTACATAAGCATTCGTCCAGCAAATGCATCAATAATATAATATACTTCACATTATCTCATGGTCATAAGTAACGTGACTTTACCAAACAGGATTTAGAGCAAGGGTAGCATAGACCGAAACACAGTTTAAGTGACCAGTTTTAAGCGTGAGCACAGAAAACCAATCACAAATGTCTTTTTGGTTTTTTATTAAATTCTACTCTATATGTTAAACATAATGACGATCGCATAAACAAAAAAAACATACATAAAACACAAATGCGCTAGGGAGCGCGTAGGGAGAAAGAGAGATAAAGTGAGTGAGAGAGAGCATGGCCGCAATTTCTGAACATCAGCTTAAAATCGTCTATAACAAAAAGGCACAACCTTAACGCAGCTATTCTAAAATAGTATACGGATACTTGCATGCTCTGTGATGGATGTATTTGTATGCGCTTGGAGAGATGGAAACCAATGATTTCAAGACTGCGGTCCTGCTGAAAGTTGCAGGCCTCATGACCAATTTTCTTTATACCTCTTGTGCTTGAATTGTGATGATGGCTGCTTGATATTATACGTGATATAGAATTTCCTATTGTTACTAAATATTTTACTAATCTGCAACCTGCACACATACAGAAAAGTCTTCTGTACTTACATATACTTTAGCTAAATGAAAACAACAACATTCATATAAAAAGCACACAGGTTTTTATTGCATATCAATTTCATGTATAAATTATTCATAGCATTTCAAAGATTACATTTCTATTCTACAGAATTAACATCAGAATCATGTCTTCATGAAATACATCTTCAGTAATCACAAGTTTAAAAAAGAACTTTAGAATTTCATTATACAATCCTTACATTTTGCCATTTATTCTCAACCACAAGAGTACTGTTTAGTTTAATAATCCTTTGCCCATTGTAAGGCAGAAAAAGCATCTGAAACCTGCTAACAAAACAACATGAACAATAAGTGCAACTACAAATTCATTGTTTTTATTTTGCTTTCATTTTAATTTAAGATACACATTTCACAATTTGACACTGATAGGACCTTTAAAACACACTTTTTCATGCAATTTTTTTAAACAAGCATAAGCAATCTATAACTGAGATCCAAATTAAACAAGCACCATCTTTTTTAAACAAAATTAATTTTCAGACATGGGATAATAAAAGTAGTACTTTACACTTTTTTAATAAACCATAACTTGTTTTATACCATATGCTTGTCTATAATATAACAATGTGCTAAAAATAACATATTTAAGCTAATTCTTGAACATACAGTTATGATGGGTTCAATGTGGGTCACTTCTTTTACCACCGAACGCTTCCTAAGTACAGTAGTATGTTACATAACCTGTTCAGTACTTTGAATTCCATTACATGTCCAGCATATTATGCATCAAACAAGGCTTTTACACAAGCGTGTGGGTAAATAATAGTAAGGACATACAGATTATACAAGTAATGGTAATACAGAGCACCGCCCGGTGTTACATTAAAATTTTATACCGCACCAAGTTTTTCTACTGTGTGATCAAACATTTTTTGTGTTTGGAATTCAAAGTATATTACGTGGCTTGTTTGTAGTTAGAATATTTCCAACTGACATGTTCTTCTGACAAAGCTTGTTTTTTTAACTACATACCTGTTTTGAACTATTTGCTAAAGTGCTTGTAAAAACCAGCATTTCCTAGAAACCTACATTAAAATCAGGAGCTCAGTAAATTATAGTAAGAGCTAGGCAGAAATTAGTATGTGTTATGCCAACAAAGGTGTTTCCAACAATATGGCACTTTCTGGGTGGTAGATAGAGTCTTCAAAAACAATAATCTATGAGTAGAGTAAGATTAAAAGTAAAAACATAAATAAATAAAAAAAATCATGACCCTAAAAGACATTCAAGAGAAGTTTGATGGAGTAAAACGCACTCAAAACATTCATTATATTTATCAATTGATTACAATTCATTCACTGGCTTCACAGTTCAGAGTTGGGCGAGTGCTTACATGTGTGTTTGTGGATCAGAGCATCTCTAAGAAACCTCTATATAGATGTTCAATGTTGCTGCTCACCTGTTACTTGTGGAGTCTCTTCTGTGACACAAACAAGCATGTGTGATATTTATAATATAATGAGTACAATACTCTATGGCTCTTCTCATCCAAATGGGAATCATGCAGTTTAAACCCAAGATCCTAGGTAATTCATTTCAATGTGGTCAAATATATAATGTCCCATTTTTAGTTATCCAATGCTTTTATAGAAACACTCATTTTAAAACCCCAGCCATTTTCATCACATTACAGTACATTGCTAAATGTTGGAACAGTTGGTGTCAAGATTATGTGGTCATAAATAAAATGCATTGCTTTGTAAATTTAGATTTTGGCAAAGCCATTTCTCTATATTCACACAGAACAACCGATTTAAAATCTTTATGACATTTCAGTAATTTCATTTGTTTCAAACAGCTGACGAAACATGTTTCTTCATTTTTGTCAGTAAAATAATCAAAAGAAATATAAATAAACACTCATCAAATGTAAGTAGAAACAACAGATCAGTAACTGCTGACAGTGATGACCACAAAGGGAAAAATGATTGTCAAAAAAAAAAGAGTTATTTGGCACACAACACTCAAAATGTTAACTTATTTTGTACACCACACAATAATATTGTACAAATTTGGTCCTTCACAAAAGAATTATATTACCATTTAAGCACAGATATGCTTGAAAAGAAACAATACTGTTTACAGAGGAAAACATACGTATAAAAGGATAATATGACTAAATTAAAAAGGGGAAAAATTTTATCCACTTGCCATCACTGGAAAATAATTAAACTCTTAAAAACAAACTTTTGGACTAATGGCTAAAATACTAAGCATAACAATTATAACAATAACTGTAATGCTATGCACTCTGAGCAGCCTAAGGCTCTTACAGTATGTTACTTTTGAATGATGTGAAAATAATTTTACGGGCTTGTAAAAATGACGAAGGTTTTCCAATGATTTCCAGCATATACCTTTTTGACAACAGTCATTTTTTTAGGGTAAGTTAGAAAAAAGTTGTGTAAGTGCTTGTATTAATGCTTAATAATCTAAAACCTTTGTAACAGTAAATCACTAGAGCACATGAATTTGAGAAAGGAATGCTCTATAACATCTGGTAAAATCTAATAGAAGAAACACATTAACCCTGTCTAACCATCCTAGCTCATGACTCTTCAGGAACACCCATTCTAATGCTGGAGCTCAACTTGATGACCTACATTCAGGGATGGGCAGTATTTCAAATACATGTATTTAAAATACGTATTTGAAATACTAAATAGTATTTTGTATTTTAAAGCCTTTGGAAAAATCTAATGTAATTTGAATTTAAATACATTTAAGATGAGTATTTTTGTATTTTCAAAATACTCAAAATACTTTGAGCCAGTCAACCTTTTGTATCAGGGTGTTTTCGTGCATCAACCAACATAATTCAGGCCAGACACGCCCTTCCCCAGCCCCAACATTCATGCACGTGAGCTTCAGCTGTAGCTACAACCCAGCATTGGATCTGCGACTTTTCTGGTATAATGTGAGGATTTCATGGTCAATTTTATTTGTGTTTAAAATATTAAAGTTACTGCGTGTTAGGTATGGGTGATGTCATGACAACATCAACCTGTCGTAGATTCGTAGAGATTATATACATTGATTTAACTTTTTTTAAATAGTTTTTAGAGCTATTGGGGTAAGTAAATATATATGTGCACCTTTCAGTGGGCAGGAATAATTGGATCATGACAGTGGAGAAAGAAACAAGTGTGAATGAGTAATTGTGATTTGTTATTATAACTGCCGCGAAAGGAAATTCTAACTCTCACTTTGCACGTTGGCAGGCAGTTTTTTTTGTGCACGATCTCCGAAACGGAGTGTCACGTGTGACGCGGTATGCGTTGGAATAAGCGCACAGTTGCCGCTTTCTCTTGTTGCTTTGTGCAGTTGAAGCATTGTCTATACGTTCACAATTCGCATAGATACGCCGCGAAACTGTTTACAGCGCGCACTCCTCATTAAACCGACGAGGCTTTTATGCTTGACGTGCTCTCCGTTGTATAAATCTGTGAAACGACAGGGGGCGACACTGATAAATTCTTCTCCAAATCATCAAAAAGGAGCGATGAGAGGAAGTCATTTGTTTGCCGAAGAATTTGTGAAACACTCCTCTCGTGATTAATGGATTTCTTCACATATAAATTGATTAGGTTTTGGGTCATTTTTAGGTCATTATGTGAAAAAGGTTTTGAGTACACTAATTAAACCCTCAGTAAAACACAGTTAACTTCAAATTGTGACATTATAACAAAACATATCAATATATGATAACATTAAACACACTAAATTGAAAAATACTGTCTTATACATTTTTAAATGCATTATTTTCTTTTAATTAAAGATTGTATTTAACAAAATAATCTCCATCAGTTTAGTGTATTGATTGTGTGCATCTGTGATGACACTGATGAATGATACACCACACAAAATCTTTAGCTTTTAGTAGGAAAAAAAACAAACTTTGGGTGAATAATGCCAAATTCTAATTTTATTTATTTTAGACAAACTTTATATTTTTGTTACTGAGTTCGAAGTTATGATGGTGATAAAACATAATGAAATATTTTTTTTATAAAGTTTCTTTTTTTGTAGTTGTGTATTTCCTACAGGGCAGGGGAAGGGAAGCGGTAAATAAAATGAAAACGAAAGTTTCTTAGCAGTTAAACACATCATGCTTTTTGGCATTTAGAATAGGCCCAGATAGATTTCAGCCTTATAGGGGTACCTGTACTGAATCACCAATTTCACATGTATTTTGTGTATTTTCAAAATACAAAATACTGTATTTGTATTTAAATACATTTTCCACACAGTATTTTGTATTTGTATTTAAATACACTTTTCCACACAGTATTTTGTATTTGTATTTTAAATTTACATGTATTTATGCCCATCCCTGCCTACATTCACACCTGGGTAGTTTAGAATATCCAATTTAACCTTATTGGCATGTTGGCATATTGGCACTGCAGTCGAGCATTTGGAGAAAACACACTGCAGCACAGAAGAACCAGGCAAACTCCACACAGAAATTATCCTTGTCAGTCTGGACTCAGACGTCAAGAACAGTCTCTGTTATCTTCATATAATTGACAATGAGGTGGAGAAGAGATTCTAGAATTATTCACTTGTCTTTTCTGGATTGAGCTCCTATGGAGAACTAGTAGCTAGTTGCAAACAGAAAAATATGCTGCATGTCTGATGATCAGTGATGTTATACTTGTTTACAGCTGTGGAATGAAAATCTCCCATCAACTGTGATTGGTGTTTGGGTCTGTTTCACTCAACAATATGAAATGCTATCTCTGCAGCTCATGCCTCTTAACACACATATTGGTGGTTTATCTATGTGGCATCACTGGTTTCTCCCTCTGACCATTCTGATCCCTCTTTTGTTTTAGATGTTGTTGAGGGGGTGAAAGGAGCTTGTTTCCGATGAGCACCCTCCCATGTTGAGCCAAGAATCCAAAGAGTTCTGTGAGGATGTATGCAGGTTGTTGTTTTCAGATAGAGAGAGCATCATTGCATAAGCCTGGTTGAGGAAAAGTGAAAAACATTAATCTTGTAGCCATAACCACTGTCTTATCATTCTTAATCATTTTTTATTAATTTTTTCCAGTTGAATACCAACGTAGAAAAATATTTTAAGTAATTTCTCTGGGTTGGCACCCAAGCCCACCCCCTCAAAAAACATAAACCCCCCCAAAAAAAGCTACATTACGTCATTTGAAACTTACATCTGTTACCTGAACATGCCATTGAAGCTGCATTACTTTAGTAGACAGGTGTAGTAAACATCATTATAAGTTTTTTTTAAACATTGAGAATAGTTCAGTTAGCGAGGCAATACATATTTAACATGTTTAACCCTCTGGTATTGGACATTTCGCAGTAACTTTCATAGAAACAGGTAATAATCTTTCATTCTAGCAAACATGATTTTTTTTGGCACAGACCTTTCAAAGAAATAGTTTCCCCAAGACTTTTTCCTTATTTACTAACTCCCATAGTTGCAACACTGTGATCTTTTATTTATTCTGTGAAATAACAACATAGGCTGCTTAACAGACAGGAATGAGAGGACAAACAAGTTTGTAAGACTATCCGGTGTAAAATGTTCACTGCAGAGGTGGGTGTAAGTGTTGATCCTCATCTCTTTATCAAGGTGGCTCTCCAAAAATTTAACCCACCTCTTTTATATCATTTATTTTGGGGAATGTAAATAAGAAGACCGAGCAGTTCTGTCAATTATCGCAACCAGGTTATATGCATTTACAGGACTAAGGCATAGATAGCTAGCAAACTGTAGGCTGTACTGGTAGTAAAAGTAATGACAGTTACTTGTGATTCAGTTGGTTAACCATGTTAGGGAAGGGGCCATGCATGCTGCCCTACAAAGGCTAGGTGCAGTTACTACACATTTGGTCAAAATTAAGGTTTGAAATGGGCTTTGTAACATCTGTTCTGTCTTTTGACCAGTCTCCTGGTTCAAATTTGTCCCGTTTCACAGAAACAAGAGTGTCAAAATTGCAGTAACTGGCTGCATTGATTGGCTGGTGTGAAAACTTTGAAGGCATTTTTCTCAGTTTCAGTGTTTGTGTTACTGCACTTCGACTTTGTAGGGTAGTATGCTCAGTGACTCCAGTGCGTCATTGGAAACATGGTCTGGAGGACTTAGGGTGTGTCTGAATCCACTTTTGCTAGTTTAACGACATTAAAAGCGGTCTGCGTGCCATGTGCATGATCCAAAAGGGTTGTACCTATCTCTTGGTGAGTCATGGGTGTGTTTTGGGCGTTACATGCAATAAACCGGTCAGAGTCTAATTTCTGATTCCCATTGGGCTTACACCATGGCAGATTCGCTATTTACATATTTACTATTGCAGAATTTGAAAAGCAAGACTGAACTCTTTTCCAGAGAGAAGCCAGATTCTTATCTTTATGTATATAATAATAATCTTTCACATTGTAATCCTTAAATATTTTATATTTGGCATGTTAGTGCGCTGGTGCTTTGTGTGTAATAAGTGCGCTGGTGCTCTGTTTGTAATAAGCAGAGTGTATGTGCATTGTGCCTTCCTCTATAGGAGCATATTTCCAAATGTTTAGGAGAAACATGAAGATAAATCTCCCTTATACTGTTTTTTCTCTTAAACATAAATATTAATTGTATAAAATAATGTAATATTAACCGTTTGTTTTCAAAAAAAACAATTTGTTGGTATTAATGAAGTATTTACAATGCTAACACTTGATAACTCACATGGTTTCTAGAAAGAAACAGTTTTGTTATCGTGTTTTGTCATCATTCATGCTGGATTTTAACTTTATTATTATAATTTTTTAAAGTAGCTTATATTGCCATAGCGACAGAAAAAAGTAATTGGACTGCTGTTCCGCTTTCACCCACAATAGCAGACACGCAGGAATGTATAGTGTCTATACTCTTTCTCCTCATTTGTGCATTAGTGTGCATCAATGTCTCACAAGAAATTTGTCATGAGAAAACTTAATATTGCTCAGTTGTTTCCGACATGAAGGTATCAGGACACTTCAGCTAACATTCTGATCACATATTTATTTCAGCTAACATTTTGATCACAAATGCCTTTACATTTGTCTTTTTAATATGTATTTGGACATAAGCTGGTCACATGTCAAAGCTGACACTAGACAGTCAAAGATGTGAGGCCGCATGGCAGTAAAAACACCATCCACTGTTGTGGTATGGACTAAAGGAGCTCAGACGTTTTGTAGAAGAAAGTCATCCAGGACATAAGGGTGAGTAGAAGCAAAAGTTTAATTACACCTTTAAACATAAAACGCTGTGATTACAAATAAATCATATAACAACCCCATATGAAATGATTACACCAGAGGACAATGTTAAGTTGAATAAAGAGCATTAATACAGAACACTTATAGTGTTAGTTAATTATTTTGGTTTAATTTGTGAATTAAACAATTCTGTTGGTGAATGGTTGGGAAACACTACACTATTGTAAAAGCAAAACCGTTTTTTTTAATATAGGATGTGTCCAGATAAAAGAACACATTCTCTTTAACATGCCCTGTCCTCGAGTAATAACAAACGATTCCAATCAAAGTATAGTAGAAGCTCTCTCGGTACAGTCACATACCTGGGTTTTAGCCTGCCTGAATAGTGTTTCTTTCAGAGCCTCCGACTCTACTGAGGTGCTAAAAATGTCTTTTATATCATACGGCTCCTCGCCAGCCTTATGGAATTCCATGCCTTTGGGGAAACCAGGCAGAGGTTCCAGATCTAATAGGCCTGCATCCTCCTCAATACACCTGTGCCGGGAAAGGGAGGGTTCAGGGCCAGGGTGTAGACAGGGGAGGGGACCCTCAATTAGCCCAACCACAACTTGAATCTAATTATCGTAACTGAATGCATTTGAGGAGCATGCAGTGAATGAAATGGTGAGGGGGCTATTGAAATATTATGTAGTCCTAACAGGAATGATAGCACAAAACACATTGGCACAGCATGTGGCAACAGTAATGGTCAAAAACTGTTCATCGCTTTGCTCATGCAAAATGAAGAGGGAACCCTGTCTGCTAGAAAATACGTATTTATATATTTTCTTTGAAAATAATTATGCCCCAAAATAATAATTATGGATGTATCTAGAGGTATTTTCCAGTTACATTCCAGAAAAAATCATGTTTAGAGCACAGTGAAAAAGTGGATGTAAAAATGCAACAGAACCAACTTTTTAATCCCTTGGGTGCAAAACTGGGTGCAGTAAAGTAGTGTACTGTTAAACGGACCATTTATCTTTGTTCTGGCAAACCAAGGTTTGCTAAAAGGTTTAAACAAACATACAATGACAGATGACTATTTACCGATTAGTGGTGTTATTGTCAGTAGAATGATAGACAATGAGGCAACACATAGATGGCAACATCAGCTAAAGATTACGGTGGATAATATCAGCCTTAAAAGCTCTGTTGCAAAACCTATTGAGCTACCTTAGTATGTATTGTCTATATGGGCAGCATCCTATACTGTGCACTGCATCCCAACTGCATTAGATTCTTGATTGCAGTTATTTAATATTTTGAAAAATAGTACACTTTTCATTACTTTTTTTCTTGAACTATTTTTTTTAAGCTTTTCATCATTTTGGACAAAAGAAGAAAACTTTAAAGGGATAGTCCACCCAAAAATGAAAAATGCTGTCATCATATACTTACCCTCAGGCAGTTCATTTATTTTTTCTGATGAACACAAAGGAAGACATTTGAAAGAATGTCAGCAACCATATACATCTCATCCCTTATTTATGTTCCCTACTATGGCAGACCATGGGGGATTAGATCTGTTTGGTTACTGACATTCAGACATCCATACTGACACAGACAAACACATAACAAATACATTTATAAAGCTTTGGAGCAATCTGAGGGTGTTAATGATGACAAAATTGTAATTTTTGGGTGAACTATCCCTTCAAGTGAAGCAAATTATGCAGTTGATGTTTTGAAGGTAATCTTTAGATCATGCGTACTTCTTTGATGCCTTTAAATGCTTTCTAAGTAGGAAACTCACTTGGTTTGGGAACAGACCTTTGTCAATGGCATTGTAGACCACTGCTATATACAATCAAATGGCTGTGCCTAATATATAAATACATAAGTACTGGAATACTTTAAATCTAAAATTTTCCACAAGACAACAACAGTTGGACTTAGAAAAAAAAGTGGCAAACACTTTAATTAAAAAAGATGAAAAGGACAAGCAATTTTTACTTTAACATTTAAGGAGCATACTAATATGTGGATTTAATGAATTTATCTTTCTATTACTGGAAAAAGCTGTTGTCGAATGGGGATTTTACTGACCTGCGCGTATGTTCGTAAGACATAGGGAGTGATGCTGCATCTTCGTCATCCTCATAAGTGCCCTGCACCATAGTGACTAGAGAAGCAGTCTCGTCTTGTGACTTTTCAGTTAAAGAACCATCCTCTTCTTCATCATCTCCCTCCATCTCCTCTTCTTCTTCATCTTGTTTGGAGGCTGCGTGAGAATTGTCCTCTGCTGGCTCTGCCCTGTAGTGACATCAATAACGTATTTATTTAGATATGTGTCATGCTTTATATGTGGCAAATTCTTCTGAATTCTTTGATCCTTCTATTGGATCAACATTATGTCTTTGGATTTCATTAATAAAATGTAAGTCAAGGTTTCTTTAATTAAACAATTAGACGTATACCCAAACTATTTGTATCATATGATATCCCTCCTTATTTTGAGCAACTTTGCCTCTAGAACCACTTCTGTCGATAAAACTGTTCGTGAGTTATCGCAGATATTGATAAAAAACTTTTTTGCAAAATAGTCTTTGGATTTTCGATCGGAACCAAATCAATGCAGATGACTTGTGAGGAGTGTGAATGTAAATAATTATCGAAAAAAACTTGAAATTTCGTTTCACGGTCGCTTAGGTGCGGCAAAATAAAAAAATGGGCAGAGCCTATCACATTAAAATTGCCATTAATCCAGAACATTTCAACCCATCATTCTGAGGTCACCTACAAAATAACGTAGCGTTTGGACACTAGTTGGCGCTATAACAGTAAAAATGGCAAAATTGACACGCCTTTTGGTTGACTATAAAATATTGTGTATTACGTTAAATTTGACTTATACACAAACTATTGATATCAAATGAAAGCGCTCCTCATTCATAACAACTTTGTCTCTTGAACCATGGAGGCCGATAACATGGTTTGTGAGTTATTGGTGATGATGTAAAAAAACTTCTTTTACAAACTTGTTCAGGGATTTTTAAGCAATTTCAAAATTTGGACTCTCTAGGTCAATAATTTTCAAAAACATGTTGAGTTTTTTTAGTTGTGTGACCATAACAAGGTCCTTTATTATATTAACGTGAAACATGTACGTTAAAGGTCGCTAATCCTAAATAAATAATCCAACTGACTTGTCATTAAGTACTATTATACATACTATGACACAAAACAAGCGTGCAAAATGTGATCGTCATTGGAAGAGGCATGCCTTCATAACAGTCAATAAGGTGAAATATCATTCATTTAAATGGCTTTTTTATAGAGTCACCAGATCAAAATGCATGTAGCTTTGCTTAAGGAACAATAAATTTGTGCAGGATAAAGAGGAAAAGGAAACAAATTATTCATTGTCCCTTGCAGTCTGGTGCACTGCAGTGTGAATTATATGTGCATACGTGTGTCTGTATTACATATTGTGTGTGTGTGTAGTTATGGATATTATTTCTCTCTGTATCAAAAGAGTGTGCATGTATTATATAGTTCTGTGTGTCGTGTGTGATTGAGACTGTGCATGTGTGTGGAATGAAATGTGTCTCACCGAAGGACAGTGTTAGAAATAAAATTAATTTTACATTAAACGTTGCTCCATATTTACACATTTATCTATAAATATAGCACATGTCTGGCTGGTTTTAAGATGCTGTGTTATATATATATATATAGAACACAACACACCTTTATTAGGTACACCAGTTTAATTTCATGTAAACCCAAATTGCTACTCAGCCAGTCACATTGCAGCAACTCAATGCATTTAGGCATTTAGACATGGTAAACATGACTTCCCGAAGTTCAAACATGGCATGGCCTTCTAGAATATTATGATTGCGAATCAATGTATCTATTTAAGATGGTCTTAAGACTTAAATGGCTTTTTTCATACACGTCAATCATAATGTATGGTAAAAATGTTAAAAGGATCCTCTGTTTTGGTGCCTGAATTATTTGTGTGGAAGTTTAAATATCTAGGGGGAGGGGGTGTTTTATGCATTTGTGTGTGTTAAACATTATTACATATTAAACATTGCTCCATATTTACACATCTATAAATCTTACATGAGGGTAGCTGGTTGTAAGAGGTCCAAAAATTTGACTCTGCGAGCGGCAGTTGTATGGAGGAAAATGTTTTGTTGATGTTAGAGGTCAGAGGAGAATGGGGGAGTTTGGTTTGAGATGACACATATTAACTCAAATAAACCCTTTTTACAACAAAGGTATGTAAAATACCATCTCTGAATACTCAACACATCACAACATAATTATTGACTCATTATATTTGCGAATATGTTGTGGATTTGGATTTATATTCATTTATATTTGTCATGTTGTATTTGTCTGTTGTTGTGTAGTATAGAATGAAATGAGACCCACTTGTTTATTACTTACATATGACATTAACAAGACCATTACAGGAAATTGCTGAATTGAAGCATTTTTCTCTATGAATTTGTTTCGTCTGCCCATCTAAACAGGGTGTGTTCTGAACATGGAACATTATATATTTATTTAAAAAAAGGATAACAAAACATGCTTTATAAATCGTACTCGGTTACTAACGTAACCTGAGATACGGGAACGAGTACTGCGTAGCAGGACAATATGGGGAAAACTCCTTTGAAGCTTTACAATAACGCTGTGAATACTGCACGGCCATTGGTGCGTGTAAAGTAAGACTTTACGCCAATGGCAGCGAAGCTGCACGGACCTATGGCGATGGCGCCGCCAAAAGGTTCACTTCACTCGTACTGTGTAGCAGGACGCTATGGGGAACCAGTATAATCCCGCCGTGCTAAAAGTGGAACAAAAAACACCATATAATCCCAGAGCCGTAGCTCGAGGATAGGTATAAGGCAGGGAAGCCCTGCAGAAGAAGGAAAAGCCAAGCTAATAGGTGGCTTAATCCGTTTAATTGTCCCAAAAATGTGCTAGGTTCTGGTGTGGTTGAGGGTAACCACCGTCCGGAAGAAGAAAGGACCTGGGCCTGTAAGGTCGGAATGTCCAGACTGTAGAATCTGGTAAATGTGGAAGGCGAAGCCCAGCAGGCCGCCGCACAAATATCCGCTATAGAGACTCCGCTAGACCATGCCCATGAAGAGGCAACACCTCTGGTAGAATGGGCCCTTACTCCCGTGGGGCATTGAAGGCCCAATGAAGAATATACCAGTGCGATAGCCTCAACTATCCATTTAGATAGTCTATGCTTCGTGACCGGGGACCCTTTGGTGCGGTCACTGAAGCAGACAAAAAGCTGTTCCGACCGCCTGAAGGTGGCGGAACGCTCAATGTAAATTTTAAGCGCACTGACTGGACAGAGCAGATTAAGCTCCGGGTCCTGCTCAGAGGAGGGGGGCACAGATAATGTCACTACCTGTACTCTAAACGGAGTAGAGAGCACCTTAGGTACGTAACCATGTCTTGGTTTGAGGACTACCCTAGAGTCATCAGGCCCAAATTCAAGACATGAGGGGCTCACAGAGGGAGCCTGCAGATCACCCACACGTTTTACCGATGCTAATGCTAGAAGCATTTTTAAGGTTTTAAGCGTTAGGGGACGGAGGTCCACGGACTGCAGAGGCTCGAAAGAAGAACTCTTCAGAGCTCTCAACACAGTAGGTAGATCCCATATGGGAACGGTGAGGGGGCAAGGAGGGAGTAGCCGCCTGGAACCCCTCAAGAAATGAACAATTAAGTCGTTATTTCCCACTCCATGGCCCGCTATGGGGGCATGGGAGGCTGCGATTGCTGTCACATAAACCTTGAGCGGGAGCGGCCCTTATCCAACAGCTCTTGCAGGAAGGACAGAATTAGTGATATGTCACAGGATTCTGGGTCTGTGCCGCGAGTTGCACACCAGGGCGGAGAAGACAGACCACTTAAGGGTATAGAGTTGTCTCGTAGACAGAGCTCTAGCCTGTGATATCGTGTTCATGAGACTCTCGGGGAGGATCGTAGGCTCCCGTCAAGAGGCCAAGGGTGCAGAGCCCACAGCTCTGGCTGGGGGTGCCAAATGGTGTTGCCTGCCTGAGAGAGGAGGTTCTTCCCAGATTTTCTGAACCGACCTGGGGTGGAGCGTCCATTCCTCTGAAGGGACGTTGCTCCGAGATAGCATATCTGCTCCCTGGTTCAGTCTGCCCGGCACATGAGTTGCCCTCAGTGAGCGCAGATTGCACTGGGCCCATTCCAAGAGGGGTAGTACCAGGGAAAAAAGGCGTCTTGAGGAGAGGCCTCCCTAGTGATTTATGTAGGACACCACTGTCATGCTGTCCGATCGGACTAAGACGTTGCGGTCCCGTAAGACCGGCAGGAAGAAGCGAAGGGCCAGCCATACTGCCTGCAATTCCAGGTAGTTGATGTGCTGTCCCTTTTCCTGAATCGACCAGTGGCCGAAGGCTGGTGCGCCATCGCACAGAGCCCCCCAACCCGTGTTGGAGGCATCTGTCGTGATCACCTTTTGTCTGCATGTGGTGCCCAGGGGCACACCCTGCTCCAACCAAGGAAGATCCTTCCATGGGGCTAGAGCAGTTACGCAGACTTGATCCACCCAGATAAGTAGGCATCCAAGATGCCAAGCGAGTGGCGGAACTCTTGGTTTCAGCCAGTACTGCAGTGGACGCATCCGAAGAACCCCTAACTGCAGCACTTGAGACGCGGAGGCCATGAGACCCAGCATCTTCTGAAACTTCTTGAGGGGGCGTGACGCTCCCAGTGTAAAAGAGGCCGCGAGCTTCTGAATAGCCAGAGCACGGTCTGGCGCGATTCTGGCCGTCATACGACTCGAATCGAAGTCCATATATGGCTCTTCCGGTGACGGCATATGGCTCCCAGTTTGGAACTGACTTTAAAATACTTGTGATATTTCTTAATAATACTGTGTCGTTTTAAAGTAAACAGAAATTCGTTTTGAAGATAAATTTCATGGGTCAGAACCGGAAACCAATTGCTCGCGAGCATGTAGTTTATCCGCTTCAACCCTTGTAACGAAAAAAAAAACGCGAAAAGAAAAAAAGACAATGATTACCGTGCATTCCAGGCTGCGTGGACAGAGGAATTTGCATTTGTGGACAGAGCAGGATCTGCGGTATGTCTAATATGCAATGATAAAATGTCATCGATGAAACGGTCAAATATAAAGCGCCACTTCGATATGCACCATGTTCCATTTGCATCGAAATATCCAGCTGGGGACAGCAGGAAAAGGGCATGCGAGGAGCTACAACAGAGAGTGCAGACGAGTCAGCCGCAACTAGGTGTGTAGACCAGGCAAGGTGACGGGAATTCTGCTAGCTTTGCGGGTGCTTTGGCAACAGTATGCAAAAACATTCATGCTTGATGTGGCAAATGAACTGTTTGATGACTTCTGTTCAGGAGATTGGCTTTACGTCCAATCTCCTGCAGTCATTCAAAGCAAGTTTTGGAGAATTTCGTGCGCGCACAGGTCTTTTCAAGTTCATCACTCATCCACATATGTGTACAGTGGACAAAATCGATCTGACATGCATCCCTGGGGTCTCTATCGGAGACTTTGAGCTGGATGTTGCTGACCTGAAGGCATCAGACATGTGAATGAGTAAATTCAAGTCACTTAATTCAAGTCATATAATGCCTATATCTCTGTATCAGAACTTCGTAGAGACACAGGGTTTGGTTCGTTTCACTCATAGCTAGAGTATCATCAACTGACAGATGCTAAGTCACACCCATAGCAACCAAACAGGTTAGCCTAGCAACTATTTTGCAATACCTTTACCTCTGCATCAGAAATTCGTAGAGATACAGGAGTTGGTTCGTTTCACTCATAGCTCAGAGCAGCCGTTCTCAATGTTGGTCCTCTCGCCCCCCCGCCCTGCATATTTTGTATGATTATCCTACCGCTTTGGAGGTTTGTTCAATACGCCTTAAGAGCCCTGCGAAGTAAACATCACTAGATATTCTGCCATAATTCCAGTGTGAAATGGGCATATAATGTTGCGCAAATCTCAAGATTATGGTTAAGTAACCCTTCTAACTTCCATAATAGGTTTTATCTGTGTGAGGACGCTGTCGTGTTGCGCAAATTTGTGTTCTTAAGTAAACTTCAGCCGATTTCCTGTGTGCAGGGAGTAGAGACGATGAACACTGTTCAGGGAGCACGTCAGTTCATTCATTGAGCTCTCTTCTAACCAGCTGCAGATTTAAATTAGGTGTGTTAATCAAGAGAGAGTGTCCCGTACTTAAAGAATGAAAGAATTCATGTTTTCATTTGTTGGTCAGAATCGAATTCAATGCCACCTATATCAAACTCAGAATGGGTGCATGCAGCTCATTTGGTACAGCATTAGACTAGCATACTGAAAAAATATCCTGAATCCACTTAGTCAGTTTAAAGGAAAGTGTTTGCCAAATGCGTAAGTAACAAACCTGGCAACAAACTGACAGTTGTGCTTATGGTTGATGAATGTGGACAAGGCCATGGTACTTTAATAGGTGATGGGATGTGTAACGCAATAAGTAATTTTTGCCATAGATTCGAAACATCATTGGATTATTTATGTATGTTTATGCATGTGTGCTCATGCAGAATGCTCTTACCTTTTCTCTGAGGAGGTACAGGCTTGGTTCAGCTCACTATTTGAGATGAAATTTCTAATTTCTGAAAAGTATGAGTCCTCCTTTTCATCTAAAAGGGCATGATTGTCAGACTCAGAGTTTGGTGAGGAAAGATTTATTCCTAAATTTGAGTGAATCCCAGACTGCTGACTCACTACAATAATAAATACAAATAGAAAAATTAGCTTATTGTGACAGTCTTCTTTTATTCTGACTTCAAGTGGTGTGGATGAAGTATTATGAAGGCAAATTACAGATGACATTAAAGAAATCAAGAAGTCAACCATTATTAAGATAAGAATGGAGATAAATTTAACCTGGAATATTTTCATGTTCATGTTTCTTCAAATGCCGGTCCAGATTGGTCTGTTGACCGAAGCAGCGATTGCAGAGGTGACACTTGAAAGGCTTTTCCTTGTTATGAATGTTTCTAACATGTCGTTGTAGGTTGGAGGAGATGCTGAATGAACGGTCACAGTATTTACACCTGTGTTTGAAAAAGAGAGGATTAAACATTTTGAACAAGTTGTCTACTGGATTATTACAAAATTCATGTATATTTTAAGGATACATGCAGAAACAATGGCTGTTTTCAAACCTAGCATTTTTGGGTATCATATGATAACAAGAAATATTTTGTTGTAATCTTATCAGACACAGCTATTAGCAAAATATTATAGGTATTTGATTAATAGAAAATGAAACTCTTACTGAACATACCAAAAAGTAGGAGTAGTACAGAATAATATGGGTGCTGTAAAAATAATTACTATAAATTAAAATAAAACAACAAGCGTAAACTCAAACATAAGGCACATATTGTGATAAAACACTTGGTGATATTACCCCTCAATAACCTGATAAAGATGTGTTTATCTGTTGCTTTGAAGGCGTATAAAACATTGATTATATATGGATTGTAATACTTTACAAGAATTTGACTTTAAGCTAAAACGTTGAAGTCTAAAGTTCAAATTAGTTTAGTTAGGTATTCTTTTGGCATTAAAACAAGCACTTGCTTTCCCATTGAATAGTTAACAAGTACAAACCTACCAAAGAAAAGAAGACAAAAAACAGTGAAAAATGCATCAAGAAAGTAAACAACTGGTAGTGTGGTAATGGTGGGTGATTTCTTCTTTATTCTTCTACAGCGGTGACTGTAGTTTAAACTTCTGTGACCAGTTAACTTTCAAAATTAACAGAGATCGGTAAAATACAATGGTGAAGTTTAAATGTAATGACAAATAATGTCTGCTATTTGTTAGGGTATACTGTCTCTAAATGAGCTAATCATGGAATTGTTGTGGAGCCAAGCCAACAGTGTTCATGTCCCATGGGAGGTTCTCATCACAGAGTTCTCTTTGGGAGACTTCTTAACCTCAAAAGAGCCTTGATTCTGTCTGACCCTTTACATGATAAGCCAAACTCAGTTAAACTGATTAAAATGTTACTTCCAAATATCCTTCCAAACATATTTTAGTAAAATATAAACAACAAGGACAAAAAACAGTGATGTGTGCTCATGAAAAACTTACCATTATGATGCAATAGTAGGTAAGATATATTAAAATTTTTGTAATCAATTGTCAATTCGAGTCTCCAACATAGAGAGCAATGTTTGTGGATTACATGAGTTGCTGTCTATAAACAGTAAAAGGTTCCAAATCAGTCACCTTATATGGAGTTGCTGCTTCGAGGAAGGGGACTATAAGGTAACTCATTTGTATTTGCAGCAGTGCAATATTGCATTCGTGTGTGTGTAGGAGTGTAGATTTGAGAGAGAACTACCTGTAGGGTTGCTCTCCAGTGTGTGTTCGTAAGTGCCTTGTAAGATTAGCTGACCTCGGAAAGATTTTCCCACAGTACCTGCAAAGAAAGAAAACAAGTCTATGGTATACCTCTCATATAATAAAATATTCTAAAACATCTTATTGGAACATGATGTTTACTTAATATCCTGATGATTTTTGGCATTTAAAAAAATCTGAAATTTTGACCCATACAATGTATTGTTGGCTATTCTACTAATATACCTGTGCTACTTATGACTGGTTTTGTGGTGCAGGGTTATACATCTCTTAGTTTGCAACAGGAAGGTTTCTTCATTATGGTGATAGGGCAGCACAACACCAAAGTGCGAAAAAAAGTAGATTTTCCTGTCACCATCGCCCTAAGTTTTCACATTTACTTCCATAATTGTTTGTTGAACTTCAAATCAATTCAAGATTGCATTGAACCTGTGTTTACTTAAATGTTTCCTAAAGTAAACTCTATTGTACTTTAGTATAATGTGGTATGTTATAGTAATAATATAAATATTTACAATTATATGGTTCAAAAGTGCTAAAGCATAGTTTTACTAACACTTTACTTTAATAAGTAATGGAGTATAATATAGTTTTTTTTATGTGGACTGGCACTTCATTACTGTAAAAACCCAGACTCAATTTAAACTTACATTGCAATTATTAGGTTGTTGTGCCGCCGCTGCCCCCACCCCAAAAACAACTTTGCGCCAACCACTACTGGTTTGCAATTGTAAACACAATGATCCTATATTTTGGGGATTCTTTAAACAAAGAAGTAGAGTTTTCTTGTACATTATTACGGTTTTACAAGTTTCTCACCTGCAGGTGTATCGCTCCTTGCCTTTGCGCAAGATTGCCTCAGAGAGAGAGGGCGGTGGGGAACGGAAGTTAAAAAGGGGGTGTGAAGTATGCTGGAGGGAACTGGAAGCATCCAGTTTCAGAGTCCTAAAACTATCTAGCTTCTCGGTCATGTTTTCCATTGCAGACACCTGAGGAGAGAGCATTAGACGCATTAAAAATTAAATTCTGTGTTTGATGCACAGTTCAGGGGCTTAAATAACTAGAAATGCCTTTTGATTTGGTTTTGTGTGAGATTATGGTTTTAAGGTTACTTTAAGATATGTGAAAAACAATATAAAAGAGATGGTGAGGAGCCTGAATGTTTGCATTATAACTAAGATATTACCAAAGAAAGAGGGAAAGCAGTGGGAAGTTATAAATCAGAACACTGAGTCTTGATTGTGCTGTTCAAGAGTGACCCCTCTAACCTATGATACGTTGGCAGCAATTCAAGCAGCCCCCTGGGAACCCAAGGCTCCTACTTTGTTTCCTACAAATCTTTGAGAATAGGATCTGAATGAGCCATTCACATCAGTGAGCATACAATGCAATTTTAGATACCCCCAGTTTAGGGTACTTCCCCTATTCCAGAACAAAGGTTTCGCTATGTGGCAAAACGGCTTACATCCCTCCTACTTTTGGAATATGGATAAACACAGACAGAACACTGTGTCTTATTTATTACTGTAAACATTTCTCAATATTATCTTGATTCTATAAATGTTTAAATTAAATAACAACAATAATCTTAAAATAGTTCATGCTATCTGTTGATTTTTTTACAGTTTAAAACCTTTCCAGTCGCTTTGGTACATTTCTTACATCACAAATTAAAAATAACTTTTTCAACATCCACATAATCTAACTAGTGCATATCAAAAAATATTTATTTGTCAACAACTGACCCAACAATACAGACACCTATTTCGTTCCCACTTTTCTATCCTTTAATAAAGTATTTACTGTATTCATATATGGCTTTGTGCACTGTGTGGCCAACTGAAACCAGTTATATAGCCCTAATGTCTTATTGCACTAATTGCTTTCATCGTTCTGCATGATTTGTAAATCGCTTTGGATTAAAGCGTCTGCTAAATGACTAAATGTAATTCCTAATTTTCCCAATTTTGGGCAAAAGGTTTACTTGACAGAGAAAACATGATTCCCTACTTTAAAATTATATTGAAAATAAGATAATGAAACGAATACCATTAGAAGTCGCAACATTTTAAATATACAATAAATATACAAATCAAGCAAATACAAAGAATACCTGAGGATGGAAAAGTAGTGGTGCAGGCCTCAGGTACTTGTCCTTTAGAGCCCCTACTGGGTCTATTAGCTTCCTCTTCTCCACCCTGCTGGACAACAACACTAAGGGTTACATACAAATGACGGTGTACTAGCCACAAATACTTCAATTTACAGTTACATTTTTGCAAATCATTAGTAACTGTGGGTGTCTACTCGGGTCGAAATACCTGTAGATGGGGTCCATAAAAAAAGGAGAAGGCTTGGCATAGTGGAGTGATGTCTGCTGATGTGGAGTAGTCGGCTGAGGGTGGGGTGCTTTCAGCTGAGGGATTTGGGACTGGTGCAAGCTCTGGGACGTAGTTAATGCTATGTGTTCATTTGTAGATGCTGCTTTGCAGTTTGTGCCATAGACTTGATTCTTGTGATGTTCAGGTGTGCCATCATTCTGACTGGCTCGACTTCGAGTGCCTATACTGAGGTCGAGGGGTTGTTCGTTGGAGATCAGAAGTGCTTTGCATGTCAAGCCTGCTTTAACAGTAGGAGGAAGAAGAGGTTTGACCTCCTTGGGTTTGGTGGTTAGGTCAAATGGTGAATCTGCACCAGTGGCTGTAGGGATTTTCTGTGTGTGTTCACGAGGGGATTTAGGATCAGGTTTGAATAACATGCCAGGATTTAGAGCTCTGTCTGTAAATGGGTACAATGAATGTGGGAAGTTAGGAAGAAACTGGAATGGGAACATGGAATGGTAGTTTAAGGAGCCCAACTTCTTCTCCTGCAAGCCAATAAAGCCTGAGCCAAAATACTTTTCTGCAATAGAGGCGATGGCTTTAATGGAGTCTGTGGTGGCACCAGAAGGTGGAAGTGCTTGCTCTTGTGGTGGCTGGAAAAAGGAATGCTGGGTGGAGGGGAAAGGGTTTCCTGAGCTGCAGACTGACACTGAACTTCTGCGAACCTCATTCTCCTTGCTCTCCTGCACAGTTTTTCTTCTGCTCTTGTGCTGTTCGCTTTCAGCCTCACTATCAAGATCTGAGCCAGACACTGTGGTTGTGTCTAGATCTGTGCCGCTGGAAGTATTAACATCATCCAGGTCACTGCCGTCAGACATGTCATTAATCTTGATTTTATTTTTGTTGTCTGGGATTGACAACTCCAGTTTGGACTCTCGATTCTCTTCTGACTGGCTGGTGAGAGCACTTCCTACATTGCCATTGCTATTGTTCATTGATGACGCAAAAGAAAAAGCAGGGGCATCAAGTGTATGTAGCTTTCCTTCTTGACAATTACTATGTGGACTCTTTAGAAGTGGACTTGGAGGTAACAATGGCGGTCTAGTATACAGTGAGGAAGGAAATATCCCTTGAAAGCTATGAGAAATAGCTGGGAATGCAGAGGGTGCTGGGGAAAAGGGCAGCCCTGCATGATGGGGCCTGGATGGGAAGTAATCACCAAAGCCAAGTCCAGTATGGTTCAGGCCATGATGAGACTTGGACTTGCCTAGGATATGACTGGAGGTAATTGGTATGCCCGGTGTGAATATGCCTCCGGGATTATAATGGTTCTTCCCCTCGCAAAAGCGCCGATGTTTGTTGAGGGAGGAGGTAGTACTGAACATTTGCCCACAGTCTTTACACTTGATCTGTGTGCGGCAGTCTGCATGCATCCGCTTGTGACGGCACAGGTTAGAGAACTGGGTATATGATTTGTGACACACCTCACCTAGGAGAACACACATGCCTGGTTAATTCTATTAGCATATTTGATAAATCTTGTTTTCATTCAATATTTTTTTTTGCAGTGTTAGAAAAAAGATCTAAAAAAAACTGAATGTAAATAATATGCATATGATTGATGACTATATTTATGTTATTAAACATACAAATAATTCACTAAAAAACAATTATTATACTTATTCTTTATCCATAAATTGTTTTTTTTCCCCAAAAAACAGCAAAGGGAAATAAAAAATATTTTCCATATTTAGTACAGTAAGTGAACAAGATTTAGGACTGAATTGGGTGTTTTCGAAGAACCATCTAAAACATGACAGATACATTGAGCTTTACATGTATAATCTGCCATCGGCAGTATCAACATATACTTTAACTTGTCTTAAACTTTCAAAAATATAAGACTAAAACAGAGAGTTTACAAAAGTGATCAAACAGCACAACAGAAAAGCACAACAAATGTTAAAGAAAACATAAATATTTTTTGAATTTAATTTAGTTTCTCTGACCTATAAAACAACAGCTGTCACAATCTTGTAGTGGAGCTAGTCTGGAGATCTTTGGACACTGGTTATTGTATCTGAGGATTACACAAGACTGCTCAGACTTACAGATGAAAGGCTTGACACTGCTGTGTATGTGCTTGTGCTGCTTGAGTCCCGAGGACGTGGCAAAGGTCTTGCCACATTCAGGGCAGGTATGGGCTCGGGCACCGACATGCTGAGAACGGATGTGGCGCTGGAGGTTGCTAGGGTCTGTGAACACCTGATAACAGACACAGTTATGAAAAACTAGTGCCAGGTGTAAATATCTACAAATCATATTTAAGACTAAATAGGGCTTAAACCGTTTTTTATACATTTTTTCAAACAACTACTACATTTAAATAGAGTACCTTATTAAAACCTGGTGACCTAGACCGAAGATAAACACTTTCTTTGTATAAACTGCTTTTCAAAATATTTTCAAAATATTTTAATAACCTACCTTATCACAGTTTTCACACTCAAAGCGCTTGCCACTGTCATGTGACATCTGATGGCGAATGAGGTTGGATTTCCAGTTGAAGGCCTTGGGACACTGGTCACACTTATACTCTCTCTCCTCGGTGTGTACAATCATATGCTGCCCAAGACTAAAAACACATAAAATGACAAAGTTCATAAAGATTTTCTATAAAACGACAGTTGAATAAAAAACACAAAAGCAAAATAAATGTGCAAAATATATTAAATATATATTGTGATAAAATGTTTTAAAATGAAAATGAAATAGAAAACACTTCTTGGTACACTCAATGGTGTTTCATGTAACAAGAATATGTTAATAATGTTTTTAACTGATTGTAATATTAATAAATATCAATGTTTGATTTTAAATAGTTTTTTTATTCTAGTTGGACAAGAAAATTGGAATAGTGTAAGGCTACAATGTCCAGTGTAAATCTTTGTCCCGGAACAAAACCATTTGACAACAACTTTAAGGCCAGCAAATATACAAAATAGTATGAATACATATATGGCTATTAATAACACCTCTGGAGACATATACTGACCTGTACTCGCTAGGAAAGATCTTTTCACAGTCTTTGCACTCATGCACCGGCTCATCGCTGTCCTCATGCTCCTGTTTGAAGTCTTCACTTAGCGAATCAAAAATGGAGTTGCAGCTATTGCAGGAATATTTCTGATGTTGCCGTAACTCCAGCTTTGAAGTGAAAAGCTCGTCACAGTGCTCACAGCGGTACATCTGTTCATCTGCAGTGATGGCATCAAACAGTTGTTTAGTAATGATAATTATAAAGATTGTCTTCAGATAGACAATGTACAAAATATATACTACGGTACAAAGGCCCCAAGAAAGTATTTGGGCACCAAACCATATTATGTGCTGTATAGCTGTGATCCAGCAACGTCCCAGGAAAAATAAGAACTGATCACAAGTACATTATGGCATTAATGCACTCTCTGTCAGACATTCATTTATAAACTGTAGCACAAACACAATACAACACAAGGTTTTTTAGATTAATAATTATAGAATTGACAACTGATACATATTTAAACTGGTCATACGTTTTAACATAATAGTATGACCATAAGGTCTTAGGAAAACAACATGTTTTCGAAGAATATGTCATGTTTTAGACTAAAAGCCATTTAAAATAAATGCATGTATAAAGTAATATTAAATAACTGAAACAGTCTTCATCAATGATGACATGCTGATTTAAAAGTGAACCTCATAACACCAAAAAAGTCCAAAGAAATTCGAAAGTACTGTATGATCCTACATTCTCAAATTGAATTTATTAATTACTGATATACTTCAGTATAGGTCATAGACCAAATCGAATGCGTTTTTATACAACACTGTATCATTTATTTTACATTATCTCTATTTAGCCTTATTTTCAATTTATGTAATTTAAAAGTGCATTTTTATATTGGACTTGCTAAAAGCAATTTACACTCCCCTTTGACCACATGGCTTTTTTTAAAAACATATTTAATAGGTAATGCTAGTGTCATTGGCTTTTGTTCCTTCATGATAACAATGAGTATTGTATAAATTAAGTGAAACCAACGGAACTAAATTTATTTTAACAAATAAAACGAAAAAAAAATAATTGCAAGTAAATTTATTCAACCCAAACCAAGTTAACTGTGTTGAACCAACTGAACTAATTTTGTATGAATGAAACATAGCAAATTATAGAATATATAGCAAATTAGAATATATTTTTTGTCTACCCTAAACTATCATTTGTTTCAGTGTACTTCTAATTTCTAATTTCAGTGCTCGGCTATTCTTTTTGCTCATGAAAATGTTACAAGGATTTATACTGTATTATAAGTATCATAGAAATGACTCTTTCTCAATAATTCTTTAAATGTCTCTTTGACATTTGCAGTAATTTTTATTATATTTCCCAACCTCTGCATAACCAGAAGACAAGCAAGATGAGCCACATATATCATGTTTGTAATAGATGGAAACAGTTATTGTCTGCATCCTGTGTGAGTTTGTTTAAAAGAGTGCCTAATCACTTGTATTAATCTTACCTTCCAAATTTGGTGCCATTGTGCCCCCTGGAAAAGCTTCTTCGTTCATGTAAACCAGTAACTCCTCCCCTATTTCAATTTCTTTAATAGCTTTATAATATATCTGCATAGAGAGAAAAAGAAAAATTATAGGATTGTATGCCCCACAAATCTTACATAACATATTTATTTAATAATAATTGTTATTATTATAAGCTATTATTATTATTATCCATTTATCCATGTGTTGTGGGAAGTGCTGGAACCTATCCCATCTTGGCAGAGACAGGGAAACACCCGGACAGCCAATTCATGAGAGATAATAAAAATTATCATTTTTGTATAATATATTACTATTATTATTATAATATTACTCATATGGTGTTGATGTTTATAGCTTTTTTATAAAAATACCAGAGGCAAAAAACATTTGGACAATTTTGTATAATGTAATTCATTTCAGTAAATAAAGCATATCTATAAGCACATGTTATTTGCACTATTACCAACAAACGAAAGTCTTTCAAAATAAAAAATCAGGAGCAAAAAACATACGAATACAATAATACTTTAAAATAATATTGATAAGCTATCTATTTTAAAATGCATGAAACAATATGCAATGTCAGTGTATAACGTGTGGGTTTTTGTTGCTGTTGTATAAATAGCACGAAAAACTTTGAATGAAAAGACGCAATTACTAGTGATAGTTTGAGACAGTAAAGCCGTAAATTACGCCCACCAAAGTGTTATTTAAAATTAATTCAGACTTTCTCTTATAACTCAGATCTGTTTGATTTCTCTCAGTGATTTCGATTTCGGTTTAATGGCAATGAATGAGTCATCTTTGTCTTGAAAGAGAAATATTTTTAAGTTTTAAAGCCTGATAAAAAAAATGAAAAAAAATGTCAGATGGCTTTTGCATCTGAACTCTTTCAATAACTAAAATGTGCCAAACTACATCTGCTTTTAACGTCTTTGTTGTATTGTAACAGAAATAGCCCTACACTGAATTTATATAATAAACTTTCTATAAAACACATCCACGCCAATTTGAATTTAATTCGAAACTTAATAAACTAAAATCTAAACTAAAAGAAAATTAAAAAGATTGAAAGAAAATGACAGTTTTCCATCTGGCAAGTCAAGACACCATGCATTCTTTACACACAACATTTTGACAGTACCACTTATTCACTCATGAGGGCGCTCGTGACGAGGCAACGGCTACTGAACTAGGCCGAAATAAAGACATACGGTTAAGAACCACAGACACATGCACAAACTTCCGAGACTTGTAATGTTATGACAACTGTAATGTGTGATACAGCAGGCCGAGGCATTCAGCTCACCGGTCAAGAGGAATGACCAATACATCACAGAGCTAATATTCTTCTTCTTCTTATTGCATATTTATAATAAAACGAATTTAAGCGCATATCTGACCTTTCTCTTTCCCGAGGGCTGATAAAGTTGGGTAAGATGTTGAGCTGTAGATCTGAAAGGCTCCAATTGTAAACGATGTTCTGGACCCGCAGTGTTCACCATGCAACCCATACTATCATGACAGTACGCACGACAGCAGCGCAGGATAGAGTCCTTGCACGGTCGTCTTTGATGAGGTGAGTCGCGCTCATTAGTGAGTCTCTCTATCGGCCACTCCTCCTCTCTTATCTCCAACCAAAAAGATTGAACCCCTCCCCGTGTCCTCTCCTCCTCTGACCACCGCATGAATCCATTATTAATGAAAAATCTTTCCAGTTTATGAAAATGTTAAATATACATCTAATGTTGAGCGCTTTAGAGGACTGCACCTGTTTTACAGCTAACTTGCACAAATGTATTCGACAGGGACATATAGTATTTTACATATTTATCTTAAAATACATAAATTACCAAAACAGTCCGAGACTTAACTCGCATAGACATATAACTTAATTTTAAATAAACAGTTGATGATCTACATATTCGAATAACTTCCTTTTAGGCCAATCATCTAAAATCATAATAAGCATCGCGAATTTTCTATAATTTAAATAATTGCTTAAAGCGAATATTTTTTTACCTTTTGCTCCGTTATTATAAAATAAATTGCATGTGAATTAACTGATTTTATTTGATAAAAAATATATAAACAATTGTCCCTTGTTGTGTTAATTGCTATGTTATTGTCTGTTTGATAAGCAATGTTTTTTTCATGAGATTAATCAATTGTAGCCAGTTACCAAAAATAAAGAAACCAAATAATGATAAAATGTTATGAAATTAACAGCAATATTTAACACTTCATTAAATATACTAATAAATTAAGGCTCATACATCTGTTTTAAAATGCAGTGTGTCCAGAATTACCATAGTTTAATGAACTCAAACCTATAGACTGGTTGTCAAATTGTGCTGGGTGTCAAAATGTGCAGTAGTTTAGGGTTAGTTTATGTTTGCTATGGGTACATGGTCATATCTTTCTTTCACCCCTACAGTTTCTTTCCAGGATCTGACAACAAGGAAAGGGCCATCTTGACCCCTTCATGATGCTTGAGGGTGATGAATCATCCATCATTTAAGTGTCAGAAATCCTCTGTTTGTCACATATGCGCACACACATAAGTGAAAACATATGCAAATATGGGAATTAGTTCAAATTTATGGAATCACAGACATTTTCTGCAAACATTAAACAAAAAAATAAAGTTTGTGTCCTACCATTTAGATTTACAACAAAGGCATTCAAATAAAATACTCAAATTTGGCTGATAAATTAGCTGTTGATATTATATTTGTGGGCAAAAGGACTGGTGTGTGGTGGTCCTTAACCTTTCACAAACAGAAGTCTATGGCATGGTAAATCTGGGTGTGCACTTCAGCTGATTTGACAAACAATTTAAGTGCATCTTGAGAGATGTGTGAGGGGGGTCAGAGGTCAACATGCTTGCTGCATTGTGTGAAAGCCAGAAATTTCCCACCAGCTCTGTCTCTAATGTGTCAGGGCACATAGCCAGCTCAGTTTGATCTAAAAAAAACAAAGTGATATGTTCTCTATGCAAGTACAGTAGATAATGTCAGTTGTCAATCTATTCTTAAAAAACACACTCTTACATAAGCACACCAAGCTGTATCTTTACTCAGCTCCAAAAAAGTGTTTTTATGTTTTTTTTTGCATTTGTTTTCCTTTTCTAAGTTAAGTTCACTTAAATAAAATAATCACACCTTTGACACTGATAGTCACCCACATGATCTGCACAGGACATATTTAATAAATATTGAGCATTCACTCTGTGAATGACAGCCATAACCTAAAAATAAGCAGTAAACAGCGAAATACCCTACAGACAGTTAAGTCATGTTTTCACGGACCTGAACAAAAGAGACAAATGTGTAAACAAGTAAATAAATGATCCAGGTTGAGATTTTAAAAGGTTACTAGCAACATCAGAATTTGCTGCCAGTCTGCATATTTTCATACGGCTCATACATTGTGCATGCTCAAATAGAACAGCAAAGTACAAAGTTCAATGAATTATGCATTTTTGCATTGTGTCATTCACATTGTGTGGCTCTAAATTAATAATGTTGCTGTAGTCCATAACTGACTTAAACGGACAAAAGATATAAAATGGTAAGAAAATGTAAAAACCACTAAGCATCCCAAGGAAAGTAAATAGAAACCATGTATTTAGTAGAGTAATTTTAGCGAGAGATATTATTCTCCTGTGGGCTCAGCAGTGGCAGCTCATTGAAATGAAAAGACTTAAATAATTGGGTTATGTAGTTGAAGTCAATTGGTAGTTGTCAGTCTCAGGGGTTTCTCATGTGTTCCCCCCGGCCACCCCTGTTTGTTAGGCTTGTGTTTTATGTGTCAGCATCAAAAATGATGGTGGCCACACCGGTTGCCACTGTTAGCCAAGGGACAAAAGACTTTGGCTTGACCTGTGAGTCAATCATCTTGCTTTCAACAAAGACTAACTGCCTAAAAGTGGCAGAATAATAGCAGGTAGAAAATTCTCCTGCATGCACTTAGGAATATGCCCTACTACATGTAAAAAGTCACACACTTAAAGGTAAAGTTTACTTATGTTCCAATAATCTTTGACTTTCCTTTTTTAAACTGAACACAATTTTTTTTTAACAAATCTTCCTCTCTGATGTTTGGACAACACATTACAGCTACACTGACTTGTTGATTAGCTAGTGGATGCATGGGTCCATTTGACGTCAAGAACAGTTACGCTTCTTCTATAAATGGTGAAAGAAGATGGAAAATTCACAATAAAAAGGGACCCACCCTGTGTCCGAAATTGCCTACTTCCATACTATGTAGTATGAGTCACGGATAGTATGTCTGAAACCTCAGTATGTAAAAAAACAGTGGGCGAGAAATACGTTGATGGTCTAGTGCAGTGGTCACCAACACTGCTCCTGGAGATCGACCGTCCTGCAGACTGTAGCTCCAACACTGCTTCATCACACAACAAACCTGAACACCTTGATTAGATAGTTCAGGTGTGTGCGAAAGGGGTTAGAGCTGAAATCTTCAGGACGGTCGATCTCAAGGAGCAGGGTTGGTGACCACTGGTCTACTGCTTCTGCTGAGATTCGTGAGTGTGGAGCAGACACTTCTCTATGCTAAGATGCCATGGGAGCAGAGCAACGGTCAAATTTCAAAAGTAAAACAAATAAAAATAGCGGAAAATTTTAAGGAGGATGTCCATTTTGAATGTAAGTGCCAATAAGTTAATTTATCGTGACCAAATTATGTTTTTATCAGTGCCTACCCACAGGTTGTTGTTAATACGTCATAAGTAAAATAGCATTCGGGTCACATGATTATAAAACATGGCGAATGTAGTATGTCCGAAATGTATGCATACTACTTCCACTCATAATATACAGAAAGTACTGTTTTTTTGATCGATAGTTAGGTACTTATTTAAATTCACTACTTACTGTCACAGTATGCGATCTCGGAAGCATACTGAATAACAGAAGGTGTGTTTAATTTGGACGTAAGTGGACTGCGGAGTGGACCTCACAGGGGGTTCCTCCATTTTAGGTGAGATTCCAATCCGAAGGGAGTGAGCATTTTCAGTCAAAGGGTAATGCGAACGGCGTAGGGAATAAGAGAACATTGATACATCACTTCGCCCGGAAGTGGAAAGGGAAAATCACCCAACTGCCATTGCGCGCCACGTCACGAGTCAGAAAAACAATGGACAAGTTTTAATTATTGTTAATTATATTAAATACAGTGGTTTGCTTCACATACAATTTTTATTTGACTTTCTGAAGCATTAGTATTATTTAGGCTTCACACTCGAGATGAGGAATGTATTTATATTTAATTGTATTTGTATATTATTTGCAGTTTTCATATGCGTCTAAGGATTCATCCATTTTGCTATTATTATACAAACTAGTGTAAAAGTGGTAAGCAGCAGCAATTCTTTTTTAATATGTTATGTTATTTAACGTTACCTCAGGAATGTTTACATCTGCACCACATAAGGAAAAAAGTGAGATGAGACTGACGCCACCATGGGAACACATCTTCACATAGTTGACCAAATTAAAATATATTTTTATATTGCATAAAAATAGAGTTTCAAATAATCAAAGCTGCATCAATCAAATAATAAATACAAGCACAAAAAAGTTAAGATTATATTGATGATCATATACAGTGAGGAAAATAAGTATTTGAACACCCTGCTATTTTGCATGTTCTCCCACTTAGAAATCATGGAGGGGTCTGAAATTGTCATCGTAGGTGCATGTCAACTGTGAGAGACATAATAAAAAAAGAAATCACCATGTATGATTTTTTTTAACTATTTATTTGTATGATACAGCTGCAAATAAGTATTTGAACACCTGAGAAAATCAATGTTAATATTTGGTACAGTAGCCTTTGTTTGCAATTACAGAGGTCAAACGTTTCCTGTAGTTTTTCAACGGGTTTGCACACACTGCAGGAGGGATTTTGGCCCACTCCTCCACACAGATCTTCTCTAGATCAGTCAGGTTTCTAGCCTGTCGCTGAGAAACACGGAGTTTGAGCTCCCTCCAAAGATTCTCTATTGGGTTTAGGTCTGGAGACTGGCTTGGCCATGCCTGAACCTTGATATGCTTCTTAAAGAGCCACTCCTTGGTTATCCTGGCTGTGTGCTTCGGGTCATTGTCATGTTGGAAGACCCAGCCTCGAACCCATCTTCAATGCTCTAACTGAGGGAAGGAGGTTGTTCCCAAAAATCTCGCAATACATGGCCCCGGTCATCTTCTCCTTAATACAGTGCAGTCGCCCTGTCCCATGTGCAGAAAAACACCCCCAAAGCATGATGCTCCCCATGCTTCACAGTAGGGATGGTGTTCCTGGGATGGTACTCATCATTCTTCTTCCTCCAAACACGTTTAGTGGAATTATGACCAAAAAGTTATATTTTGGTCTCATCTGACCACATGACTTTCTCCCATGACTCCTCTGGATCATCCAAATGGTCATTGGCAAACTTAAGACGGGCCTGGACATGTGCTGGTTTAAGCAGGGGAACCTTCCGTGCCATGCATGATTTCAAACTATGACGTCTTAGTGTATTACCAACAGTAACCTTGGAAACGGTGGTCCCAGCTCTTTTCAGGTCATTGACCAGCTCCTCCTGTGTAGTTCTGGGCTGATTTTCTCACCTTTCTTAGGATCATTGAGACCCCACGAGGTGAGATCTTGCATGGAGCCCCAGTCCGAGGGAGATTGACAGTCATGTTTGGCTTCTTCCATTTTCTAATGATTGCTTCAACAGTGGACCTTTTTTCACCAAGCTGCTTGGCAATTTCCCCGTAGCCCTTTCCAGCCTTGTGGAGGTGTACAATTTTGTCTCTAGTGTCTTTGGACAGCCCTTTGGTCTTGGCCATGTTAGTAGTTGGATTCTTACTGATTGTATGGGGTGGACAGGTGTCTTTATTTAGCTAACGACCTCAAACAGATGCATCTAATTTAGGATAATAAATGGAGTGGAGGTGGACATTTTAAAGGCAGACTAACAGGTCTTTGAGGGTCAGAATTCTAGCTGATAAACAGGTGTTCAAATACTTATTTGCAGCTGTATTATACAAATAAATAGTTAAAAATCATACATTGTGATTTCTGGATTTTTTTTAGATTATGTCTCTCACAGTGGACATGCACCTACGATGACAATTTCGGACCCCTCCATGATTTCTAAATGGGAGAACATGCAAAATAGCAGGGTGTTCAAATACTTATTTTCCTCACTGTACATAATGAGTGTTACTTTATGTGTATTTCTAAAGTTATAATATTTATTTATATTATAATATGTGCAACCCTGCCGTTGCCTTTCTTTAAAGACATTGCAGAGCATTCCAATCAAGTGTTTTTAGTCAGCAAAGTCCACTTTAACGGATATCATCTCAGGGAGTAGGAACCCCAAATTGAATGCAGCTAGACTGACATGAAAGAAAAAATGGCAGCGAATGAATGTGCTCACCTGATCTTCATTTATATGACACACAGCCAGGTTTTGCTTTTGGTCAGAAAGGGCTGTGCGTACATATTTAAGCCAGCAACTGCTGAACTCCAGGGCTCCACCCAAACAGAACTTCACATTGGCTATGTTGTCCATTACCTGAAGCAAACAGAATTACACATTGTATTTTAATAGTGCTGTTATTAAAGCAATAGTCATGTGATTGTAGTATGATGGCTAACATTTAAGACCAGTGGCTGACTGACCGTTGAAAATGCCACTAGGTTGTAAACTCAATAGCCTCTCAAAGATTCCCGTTTGGCCTACAAGACAACCACTGGTTCTGCACCCTAAAAATAACACTAACTAATTCAGACGTATGTACCCTCCAGATCCTTACATTCTGCTAGTGAACATCTTGTGGTGCCATCCCAAAAAGGCACGAAATCACTTTTCATGCATCTATTTTGGAACTGTACAGCAATGGTGAAATGACCTGCCTGTCTACAAGATCAGTGGAATCTTTTAGAATCCGCCAAAGACACATCTCTTTTGTCAACACCTGACCCAATAATAGGCCACAATTTTGTTGTTGGAAAATACATTTTATATGAATGAAGTTGACTTTAGTAATAAGCAAACACTGGGTGCACGTTGTGCTCATTGGAGTTGTAGCTGTGTAAATTATAGGAACAAAAGCAAAAGCATATAGTTTAAATCAGAGTGCTGTATGAATGCTTTTTGTCTTGAGACCTGTTAGACATGTGGCTATTGAGAACATTTTTTCTGAAAGAACATCTATAATTTCTTTATTAAATATACCAGAAAAGTTTGAAGGTTAAAGAATCGTTAACTATTGTAAAATAGGCTTGGTACATGATTTTCAGGGAGGGAAAGAGAACTAATGGTTACCTTGTTTTCTATGGTGAATATTTTCAAATAAAAGCAGTTGTCCACTTTTTGCCTTTTGTTTCAGTCTTAGGGAATTTTATATTATTTAGATACTGTATATCTGCCAATTTATCGGTTATCGGCTTTCAATGTTAAAGAATTATCGGTTATTGTTATCGCCCCAAAATTAATAAGAAAAGGGGGATCCCTAATTACTACCCATCCATTCCTTTTAAAAAACCAGTTCTTATTTTCAACATATTTTTTCATTTAATTTAATTAGCAGCTTCCTAACAACAACATGTGCTTTGTTCTGGTTTCACCCCTCCTCTGTCTAAACTAAATTATTTATTTAATGGGTAATTTTACATATTGAAACGTTATTACTGTGGATTATACAAAATATTACTAATTGCTTGTGCTTTTGGCCTAAGCACACTTACGTTCCGATGTGTTTTGAGTGGCTGATTCGATGGATTTAGATAGTAATGCTGCGTCAGAAATCGCATACTGTGACAGTAAGTACTGAATGTGAATAAGTACCCACCTATTGGCCGTTAAACCAGTGAGCTCTATATAGTATGAGTGTGAGTAGTATGAATACATTTCGGACATATTGCGTCCGACATGTTTTATGGTCACGTGACCCGTATATGCTCTTTGACCTATGATGTGTTAATAACAACCTATACTTGAGCTTTGATAAAAACAATATATTCAAGAGAAATTTATTTATTGGCACTTACTTTAAATATTGCATACTCAATGAGTAGGTACTCAATTTCAGTAAGTACTTACTCAACAAGGGCTAAATGTGTATGTACTGCTTTGCCTGACTGGGTGGGGTATAATACGTTCGGCAGTCAGCACGCCAGAGCTCACCCCGTGAATTGCAAAACAAACAGCAAAATGACTGCTTACTATATCAGGAAATGCAATTCCGAGCAACATTTCAGTGTCCAGGAACACCTTATTCCTTTGTAAGTCACAGGGAAGTCGTAAGGATCAGCATCGAGTCCAGCTGCTTGTAATTTAATCAAATAATTGCATGTTTTTGTCCCGGTTTCTTTGTTTCTCCTATTCTCCTTAGCCATTTTGCTGGGAGTTTTGCCACCCAGGGGAACGTGTCCCAGGGTGTATCCTGACATTTGCACGTGGGAAAGTGACATCAATGCATACCCTCTATTGAACATGTGAAGTAATTCTTCTTCTGTTCCTTTTCAAATGTGGGTGACTGACAACTTAGTTTGAGGTGCATATCCGCCACCTCCTGTACTACTGGAGTCTGGGCCAGAGATTACGCATGTGATGTAAAGAAAAGCACAACTTAAGTTATGAGAGACAGATTGCATTAACAACGTAACATGGGTTTTGTACAAGTAAACATCACATGAAACAAAGCATTCAATTTTCTTCAAGTACAGCACATTCAGAGCTTTTAATTTTCATGTATTTTCATTTATACCTTGTAGGGTTATATGGTTTTGATGAAAAGTAAACAATTAAAAGGACAGGACAATCCATACTTCCCACTGTTAAGAATAATTATGCCAATGGAATGTTCGTTTTGTAACAGAAACATACTTGACTGTAAACTGCTGCAAATTATTATTTTGTCTGTATTCTGCCTATTGGTTGATGTCTCTAGATACGTTGCTCTAATATGTGTTCTAATGTAGTATCAAGAACAGAGAAAATCTTCTGTGGTGTTTTAATGTACTAAGTATGTTTTAACATAGACGTTATCCAAATGATAACTTACGTGTAACATACGTCATAACCAAATGTTATGTGAATGGCTTACGGGTACACCAATTAATTTAAACTTCAGAAAAGCCCCCCCCCCCCCTCCGCACAAGAAAGTAAACGCTTGTGAATTATGCCCTTCCAGAATCTGTCTATGAAGTAAAGCGAAGTAGCAGAGTTTGGTATTACCAGGCAAATGTTAGGCTATATGTTGATCAGTCTGTGCAAAACAGAATGAAGTCAAATACACCTTAGTTTGAGATACAGAGAGTGCACAGACCTTCTGTCGCTCTTTTCTGCAGTCATCACAAGCACGGCAGTCATCTACATTTCTAATAAATCACACTTTTAATAATCAAGTAAACCTTTGGTGCTGAAAAAATCGTTTTGGTGTTCGCCAAAAAAATTTAATGTAGGAGAAACCCTGCACACTGCAATAAGTTTGTTTCACATGACATGTTTCGTAGTGCCCAGTTGAAATTAGTTTATTGCTTTGTGTGACTTTTGAGAATTATATTCAACCTACCAAAGTGGCTAGTGGGAGTGGCTGTCTTACCCGGCCTCCACAGTGTTAATGTCATGATAGCAAAGCAGTTAAAACAAAACCACATTTACACTTTGAGAAAATCAAACAGGAAATGGGTTTCTTATAGTTCACTTCACAACACCATATCCACCTTTAAATTACTAACCACTTTTTTGCATTCTATGTAAAAGTCAGCATTTAATGGAAGTAGCGATTGCCTTGTTTCCGTATCATGACTTATACTACTGAAACGGACTATGAAATTAGAAAATTGATTTTATCTATTGAGTACTGATTGGATAGTTGTCAGTTGCTTTTAGTTAGACGCAGCAATCTTTTCCCGGAAAGAAACGAGTCTCTGATAGCCCCACCCTCACGCCATTATTCGTGACATGAAGTTTTTATTGGGGGGAGGTTTACGTTTCTGATTAAAGATTATGAGGGCACATGAATAATACATTTTTTTTTTATAAAAAACTGTATTCCACTATTTCAAATATTCCATATAAATGAGAGTCAATTGTTTATTTCAGTTTCACAGTGACGTGCAATCCAAGGCAGATTGTTTGCTGTAGTATTTACATGTCTTGACAGTGTTGTAGTTTTTTTCATGTCTGAACTAGGTTGTAAACGGAAGAAAGAATTTTAAACATTGAATTTTTTTTAAATGCTGGGGTCAGATTTATTAACTTTGGTTAACCTGACACTACCTGGAAAGTTTATGGTTTCTAGTTACTTGTCGAGAGAAAAATAAAGAGAAAGATGGGGGGATTGAGAGGGATGAAGTGACAAAGGATTTCTATCTCCCTCTCTCCTATTATTTCATTTTATTTCACACATATTCTCTTTCTCTGATTTTTTAAACATTTAGGGTCAAATGCCTAGCAGGCGTTCTGGCTTTCAATTCTGCTTTGGGATTAAGGGATCCTCATTTCTGTTTTAGGAAACAGATTTTCCATCAGGTGTCAGAGCTGGGACTCGAACACAGGTCGACGCTGTGGTAGACGGATCCTTAACCCAAATGCCACCAATAGGTGAAGAGTGAGACGCACACACAAGGACTTGAGAAGTAAAGCTGGTGGATTAAATATAACTAAAAATACGAGAAACACAAGTCACGAGAGGAAAATACACTCAGGGGCAAAAAAAACTGCAACCAAGTAAATACAAAGGTTCGATAAAAGATAATCCACATAGAAAGAGGGTAAAAATAAGCATACCCTAGACAGATGCAATAACACCTTTGTGGCACAAACAGGCTCAAGTGAGTATATTGTGGGCTAATATATCATGATGCCAGCTGTGCTGATCAGTCGGTGAAGTAAAAGATATGAGAAAGGAAGGTGATGTAACTTTTGATATGGATATTGAGCCAATCAAATGAGATGTGATGACACAGGCAAAACACTTATCATTAGTGCTCCTAATTGACTTAAACTTAATTTTAGGTGCACGGCAGCACACTGCTCTGTGTCGCTCTCGCAGTTTGGTGATGTCATAGACTGATCAGTCTGTGTAGCTCTGTGTAGAGTCGAACATGGTTAATTTTTTTCTTCCAATATGACAACGTGTAGCCGCTGTGCTGGATTACTATGTCCAATGAACCTGCTGCAAAGGGGTATGAGGGCTGGTATGGGTATTCATCAGTCATAAAATGCAGATACATGCACATACCATAATTACATAATACCATAAACATAAGACTGCTTTACAATGTTGTTTGCTCAATCAAGTTAGAGAACTGTAACTACCATTCTATTCTTTGGGTTACAGAGCTGCCTTTGTCAATCCTTGCCTATTTATTAATACACAGACATAGTTATAACGTCTCATTCAGGATGTTGTAATTTAGACTTGACAAAACTTCATTAATGGAGGTGCTAAGGTGCCTATTATTCTCATTTTGTAAAACAGGAAGGTGTAATTGACACCTCTGTATTGCCTGCACATAATTAACACATCTTCACATCGGTAAGGATTTCTGTGTAATTTTTATCAGGCTGATGCCGATATTTAATTCAGAAGTCAATATCTCCAATAATATCTGTGTGCTGATAATATTGTGCATCCCTTATATATATGCAAGACAATCATAGAGTTGTGTCATCTGGCAGCTAGAGGGCACTCATGTGGGGCAGTGGAGGCAAAGGGACAGACCAAGGACTGGTCAAACACACCCTCATGTTCCATGGGTAAACTGTGCTTGACCAATTGAAACTCAGACTCATAATAAGATTTCAACCAAACTTGAAAACTATAGAAACTGAATAGCATCAGTCACATAACAGTCTACATGATAGCAGCACATATAGATATATTTTAGAATGTGTAAAACCATGAATCTTTAATATCATTTAACCCGTGTTGCCACGCTTATGACAGCAGAATAGAAAAATTGTTTAGAGACAAAGTTTAAACATTTTCATTTAAAATTTTGGAATATTTTTCAGAACACACTATAACACACCAACACACACACCTGTGGCTGTACACCTCTTAAATCTTTAAAGCTGACCCAAGTCCAGACACAACACACACACACACCAATGGCAAACCAAACATCAAAGTCAACCACACAGTAAGTCTCTCCATTAAGATGAGATACTTAAAAAAAAAAGGAAACAGATTGTAAGACTGACAGAGAAAGATAGAATAATAAGACAATTGTGAAACATTTATGAGGATGTGTTTGTCTTCACTAAAACATATTATGGATTACTGTAAAAGGTCTGACACAACAGTGAAAACGTCAACAATACGTCTACTATATTCTACATTAAATTAAGTCTCAAGATGGATATATATACAGTATCTATCTATCTGTGTATATATATATATATATATATATATATAAATATATATATACACATACATATATAAGATAAGAATGAAAGTTAGATGAAAACGTATGCCAATTTATGTTGCCTATTTTCTATCAAACGTCACATTTTATTCCAATGTAGCATACAAGATGCGAATCACACTGAGATTAATGTAATAGTTCAGTCCACACTGTAGACACTGTGCAAAAGTACAGTGTCTACCACTCAAATCGAACACTGCTGAAAAAAGGAAAAAGAAAGAGAGTGATAGGGAGCCAAAAAGAGAGTGTCCATTAATCATGTTTTAACCTTATCTTGACCTGGCCAAAGAAGAGAGAGATCTGGATGTCTAAAAGTGTGTTTGAGTTGCCAGCTCTTTTGAGCCATTAAAAATGCCTCTTGATACAGACATATATCAATAAAAGTCACTTCACAAACGACACATACAATCCAGGTGTAATTAAGTAGCATGCATGTCACACAATGCATGATGAAAACATAAACATATCTCCACTCAACTTAAAACATCAACTCTAAGCATCTACAATGGTATCTGGAATGTTTTTCCACATACGCATTAAAATGCTATTAGGTTACCCAGGTGTTGTATGTGTATGTAAAAGTCAGGGTGACTGGAACACAAAAAACACCACTCCAGTTCAGATTGAAAGGTTTTGTTTCAAGCACACACATAGTGACTTGGTTACATGAAGCAGAGTTTTTATAATTCCTTCCTCCGGTGCTGACAATGATGAAAAATAAAACATCTAACACAGTACCATTATGTACAATATGAGAAGTCTATCCTGCCAATATGCAGTGTGTGTACGGGAATGTACAGGTGTTGTGTTGACAAGCCAGCATAGAACTGGCTTTCCTGCTAGAGTCTAGTTTCTCCCAATGTTTTTCACCATTTATAAACATTATGCGAGTTTTGGTTCCTTGCTCACTGGGAGCCTGCTGAAATCAGGCTTAGGGCTCTATACTATATTTTCCCAGGAATGAAAACTACAACCCATGATATTATTGCAAATTTTCTTTGACCTGTTGATAATATATCTAATGTATGTTTAGCTGATCTGTCAGGGGCAGTGGTGGCCTAATTGTAAGAGTGTCGGACTCCTGACCAGAAGGTTGCTGGTTTCTCAGGGCTGGCAGGTAACCACTGAGGTGCTCTTGAGCAAAACACCTTACCCCCACTTGCTCCCCGGGCGCTGCAGCGATAGCTGCCCACTGCTCCGGGTGTGTTCACAACATGCTGTGTGTGTGACTACTTAAAGGATGGGTTAAATGCAGAGGTCACATTTCAGAGATGGGTCATATGTGACAAATAGGTCACTTTCACTGTCACTTCACTGTCAATAATACCAAAAAGAGTTGTACATTGTAAATGATGCCTATGTATGCGTGCTTAAATGTGTTATACGTGTCTGTGTATGCTTTTGACGTTTTCCCATTACCTTCTCTACTTCATATTGCTTTTAAGGTTTGTCTTATTTTCTGTGGTTCTTCATTTTGTTTTTCTTGCATAGCTGCTTTGATGCACTGCAAATTGTAAAAGGGCATACAATTGATTTGAATGTTAAGATATGGTTTATGTTTAGCATTTTAATTTCTTTGACTCTTCATCTTGCAAGGGAAGGCTCTTGTTAATTGAAAAGCAAGCTAATCTGGCTGGCTGGACATTCTCATAAAACCACATCTGGGCTGCCATTTGCAGGCCCAAGGTGGGGCGATGCTTCACTGCCACAATGGAGTGAATGAGCTTTCAAACGGTCACTCCAATAGAGCATCAGAACTGTGATGGAAGGCAGACAAACACTGACTTGATCTTGTCTAATCAATAAAGTCCAACCAATAAGAGATTTGTTGAGACTTTTTTTTGTTCAAGAAAGTTTGTGTGGTCTCGACCACAGGGATCAAATGAGTCAAAAGCCCTTCCTAGTTATCTCTTCTCCAGCTAACAGTGTTGTTAAATTTTATTTTTGACAATGGGCCACATTTAGAATTTTCCTCCCTAGCTCTCCCTAAAGCTGTTTTGGTGTGGTGATTGTGTGATACAGGCAGGCATCCATTTTCCAGTGTTTGTATGTGAATGAATATTCAAACACAATAATACAACATCGTTATGTATATTCTTGTCATGGTCCTGGCCTTCCTGTTCTAGCTTCGTGCCTTGTGGACAGGACGTGACAGTAACATGTCTTATGTGTGTGTGTTTTGTCTTATTTGGAGACACGTGTCGTTTGTTTTCACATACAGCACGTGTCTTCTGTGTAGCTCCGCCCCCTTGTTTCTCCGTTAGTCTCCCATTAGTGTTTCATCTCCGTCACCTGTCTCCCTTTTATGTTTAGTCTTGGCACCTGCCCGTCGCAGGTATCAGTATCCCTCGTTAGTCTTTCCCTTCTCAAGCCTTGTGTTTTTATAGTCCTGTGTCGGTTCATTATTTGTTTTGTTCTGGTTTGTTCTTGTCCATATTGTTTCTCATGCGTTTGGATTCGTGTGGGATTGTTCGAGCTTCTTCGTTTGGAATATTTTGTTCCTGGTATTTTTTACCCCCTTGTGGGTTTTTTTTTTTTTTTTATTTAATAAATATTTCCTTGTTACCTTCACCTGCCTGCATTTGGGTGCGGTCCTTCACTCACAGCCATTTTTCGACAATTCTAGGATGGCAATCTACTGCCAATCTATATCATTGTAAAGCCTGCCAATCAACATTAGAGGGTCAGAGGTTTAATATGGTTGACAGATAAGCATATATGGTTTTATATCCATATATGATGATTTGATTCTAACTATATTGATTAGTTGATTCTAATCAATATAAAATATATTTGTTTTATAAAATAGTTTATGTACAGCTGCAGCACTAATGTAAAAGTGTCCCTTTATTCAATTGTTATTGCAGTTTTCAATTAAACAGGCACTAAGTTACAACCTACGCACTACTAAATATTTTTGAGTTGCACCATTCAACTTAGTTTCATATAAACTGAATATTTCCGAAGCATCCCGTCAGGAGTAACTGTAGGAATAAAAAAGCAAAATCACTGAACTAGCACGCCTCCATATGTGTATATCCATTTATCAAAATAAAATCAACTTTTTAATTTAATTACTGCGGTTGGTAGTAAAATGATATCACTTATAATATGTTTAATTTGAAACATGTAATACCTATTATGTTATTCATAATTAGGTAGTATTCTATTTAATAAAAACTTATTTTTACCCTTATTATGTTATATAAAATAAGTTTAAATCAAAATCGTTTTGAAATTCACAACATTTCAACACAACTTTTCCTCATGCATTCAAAGGCTGCTATTGGACTGTTTAAGGTAAATGTCATATTATGCAACTACGTATTACTTCATGGAGAGCATACAAACTACTAGCTATGTTCTGCCTTAAGACCAAAATGGTGCAACTGAATAACATACCTATTTAGTTACAAACTTGCTAGTATTTATTAAGCGTCTAGTGCAGGCTTTACGTTCACGTGTAAGAAAGAACTTACTGGTGCAACCCTACCCAAGTCTTTGTCGGGAGAAGCAGAGTTGGTGGAGCAGAAAGGGTTCAAATAAAGCATATTTGGAGCTAGATAAAGAAATTAGAGGATATAGCTCAAACAATCATCAATATAAATGCCCCTGAGATGCATGTGATGTGAAGAGCTTGGTTATGTAGATGGGCTTCTCAATTTAAACTATTGAAATAGTCAAATGTTTCAAATTGTTCTTATGTCTCGCAGGCACTATTCACTGCCCTTAACTTTTTGATTAAACCCTTGTTAGCCAATTTTCAAACATTTTCTTAATTTTATTGAAAATAAATGCCTTTACGATCTGATACAGTATTTAATAGAAAGAGGTAAAAGATTGAGTTTGGAGAATCGAAGAATGGGTCTTCCGTGTGGAACCAACACGTTTTACTCCACAAGCCACTCAAGTCTTAGTTAAAATTTTGAGAGTTTAATGCAGTGCTTGAAGGGGGTAAAAAGGTTCCTGTACTCTGTTGTAACGTTAGTACATGCAAATTAGTAACACATTTCTAGAACGATAAAATATTATTTAGACATATTGCTGGTACAACATGTCAGAGGAAACCTGGTCCTCTCGGCTGAGCCTGGTTTCTCCATATGTTTTTTCTCCGCTTATTCATCATTGAAGTTTTGTTTCCGTGCCACATGGCGAATCATCAGTAGACTGCTGATATTAGACTAGTCCAGGGATTTGTAATTTCCACTTACATTGCCTTATTAGAATGGCATTACTTTTTCCACAATACTATATTATTTAACCTTCTTCCTGCTCTTTGTTGGTTTCGTTTTCTTTCTGTACAGCTGATTTGAAATGTGAAAGACGCTACATAAATAAAATTGGAAGCATTTGCCAAACAAGTGAGTTTATAATGTTAAATATAAATTTGACCAAAAAAATCTTTTCGTAATAGTTCTTCACTGAAAAAAGTTAAACTTTTGATCAATTTACACATATGTCAACTTGTGACGAGCAATTTTTTAATTATATTAATGGCTTGGTTCAAATCTAAATTTATACATTTCAACAAACCATCATTATTGTGATCAGTGTCTGTTGTAGTTGGGCTCTTGACTTTAATGATACTTTTTCATTGTCTGTTGCGACAGAGTGTTAAAAACATTTGTACAAATGAGATCGTATAGGGAAATAGGAATTCACACGAATGAGCCACCTTGTAAAACAGGTAAGAATTCATATCCAATTGCGTTGATATGTATTTATACATATTAAAGATATCACGTTCTAAAATATGTTAGATTTAAAGTCATGCTGGGTGACACGAAAAAAAGGTTGTGCTGACTGACAGGGAACATGGGGAAATTTGTGTACATGAACAAAAATGAATAGATTATAGTTTGTGACAATGTCACAAATTCCTGCAAGACTGTGTTGAAATACAACAATTCAATAGGCATCTCCTGACTATATAGAATAAAAACTAGATTTATATATCTACTACTGTGGATTTCTTCTCAAAGTAAATTTGTTCCTTTATTCACGTACCCCATGACAAATTCAAGGCTATTAAAATGAGCGCATACATACACTGATGGCTAAAACACTAAACTAAATGACTCTCAACTGTGAGCTCACATTGACTTTGAATAATGAGGCTAATCAAAGACATGCCCCCTGTGTGAGGATAACAAAAATGTGCCACACATGGGGTAAAATGACAAAATTCTCTAATTGTAGCCAAGGACTTTAACAAAGATCCGTAGCCATTGACTTCGACCAGGAATTGACACCAGTCAAGGCTTATTCTGGCCTCTCCAACAATTCATGACTGGCTCTTGAAAAGAACTTCATACTGCAATTATTATAGCCAGAGCTTCACAGAGCGAATACACAAGAATGTGATTATAAGAGAAATGACCATCAAGAGCAATTGAACATGCACAACTCAAAGTAATCAAGAAACCAATTGCGTTTTTCAGACCAAATTGATAAGAGCATGATTAGTGTCTTAAGGATTCAGTTAAACGACTTTTGTTTAGAGTTTTTTTTCAGTCCTTTATAGGAAATGGTTCAGAAAGATTCCTCAAAAGCCTTTACGTTTAATTTTTTTTGTTGTGACACTTACAATATATGTGTAGCGTATATAGCTTTGGAAATTTGCTTTGTGTAATTATTGAAATACAAATACTGTATATATGATCATAACAACAATCAGTTCATCTTGAAGGTCTTTTTCCATACAAAGCATTCAGAAAATGTGTTTATTGTGTTTGGAAACTGTGCAAGACTGATAGTGTTAAAAAAAATCCTGACTGCAATACAAACCACATTTTAAATGCATAAATACAGCTGCATACAATTTGTGCAGACAAAAACAATTATTAAAAAAACAATGAGGAAACTAAAACAGTTTTTAAGATCATGAAAAAAATCATCATGAAAAAAATCATGAAAAAAGATATGAAGTTCAATGACAAAAAAATATAAGCTCTTCATGCAACTGTTGAAAATAACCCAAGGTTTTTGAGGGTATAATTGAATTGTAGAAATATGGCACCAAGTCTTAATAATGTTTAAGCATGACTCAGTGGGGCTCAGGTCAGTGAGCAGACAGAATGGCTTAACCAACTGTCTGCTTGCCGTCTCATGTCGCAGAATACACAAAATGTATAACATGTAATAATCCATTCTCCCTAACATCTTAAAATAGAGAATGCGTCTGTCCCCCGGATTAGCAAACAAAAATAATGCGTAAACATGTTTAAAGTAATTTCATAAATGTAATTTTTTTTAACATAAACAAAATGAAGATAATCAACTGTTACAACTCGCATTGCTAAGTATTAGATATCTCTCTAATAAAACACTTTTTGTTTACAATATGATAACAGATCATAAAATAGACATGCTCTGTCTGACAGAAACATGGCTAAAACTAGATGATTATATTACTTTAAATGAATCTGTCCCCCAAGATTATTATTATAAACATGAGCCTCATCTAAAAGGGAAAGGGGGAGGTGTCGCAGCACGTTATAATTACTCTTTTAGAATCAACACCTAATTACTAAGGATACATTTTTTATTTATTAATTCTTCTATTTTAATAGGCCTCCAGGGCACCACACATATTTTATTATAGAATTTGGTGGGTTTTTATCAGAACTAGTACTGGCCACAGATAGAGTTCTTGTTGTTTGTGACGATACAGATGCCTTAGGAATTCATATTAAATACACTCTTAACTCCATGGGGTTTAGTCAACCTGTATCAGGACCCACTCACCTTCATAATCATATTTTAGATTAAATACAGGGATATAGGGAATATAAATGTGGACAACGTTAAAATCCTTGAGCAGAGTGAGGACATTTCCGATCATTGTCTGGTATTATGTTTGCTTCACTGGCCTATGGCTGCAAATCAACCTTCTTGTTACAAATATGGTAGAACAATAACTCCAACTACCAAAGATGCGTTTCTTGATAATCTGCCTGATTTGTCTCAAATCTCATGCACGAGAAATAACGTTGAAGATCCTGACATTACCATTGAAAATTTTAACTCCAATTTCTCGGATACGCTAGAGACAGTTGCTCTTCTGCGTTAAAAGAAGATAAAAAATAGGGAACCCAACACCATGGTATAATGAACACACTCAGGCTCTAAAGAAAGCGGCCCAAAAATTGGAGCACAACTTTGAGAAATCAAAATTTTAGGTATTTCGTACAGCATGGAAAGAGAGACTTCAAACTCTACGCCGAATTACTGCTGGATTCTTACGACGTGATGCAGCGGACTGTCCCTTCCTGCGGCGACATCCCCTGGGGATCTCGGCAGTTCCAGAAGTGTTTGAGTTTTTTCTCTAAAAGAGCAAATTTCTCTAGCGTGGCATGGCATGAGAATTTAGAAGTTAGCCATAATTAATATTGCATATAAGAATTTATAGTCCGTTTAATATTTGACCTGTGATTCTTCTTTGTTGTTTTCCCCTTTTTTCTTGTTTTTACAGGTATATGCCTTTAGTTGTTTTTCTTGTATTCAATGTGTCTCATACAGCTGCTTTGTAACAATGAAAATTGTAAAAAGCGCTCTATAAATAAAGTTGAGTTGAGTGGTTCTCATGGGTGCAATACACTCATCGAGGAAAGGGAAACGGACACGATGGCTGGGTTTCCAGCACGCTGGGGCAGCCGTTGTGGATATGTTCTGCCCGCACTGCTGGCGGTTCACGATTGAGACGTTTGCGTCACAGGCGACTCTATTCACCACCTGGTCTGCTTCCCATTCCTTGACAGCAGTGGCTACGGCCCTGCCATCCGCCAAGGTGAGCAGCGAGGGTGATATGAGGATTACTGTGAGCGTTAAATTCGTCAGCCACTGGCTTGCGGACTGTTTGCACCTCATCTAGTCTGACCGTTCCCCAAGAGACGGTCCCACCGTCTAGTTCCTTGATCCTGCCCCGTTCCAACAGCCATTTCAAGGAGTTTCCTCTCTCTCTGGGTTTTTTTCACAGCCGCTCTCACCCTCTTCACGACGGTGTTCGACAACCCGACGTTGCGTCATGGCGAGACGCAATGTCATGTATACTCATCAGCCCTCAGAACTCTCAAATCGATGGTGCGTTTAGCTGCATCGCCAGACAGGTTAGTCAGCAAAGCCGATCTCCTCCACTGGAGCCTCCCCACGGCGAGGGATCCGCACTAACAGCCATCAAACCACCCCCCAGGGTGGACAATGAAGCAGATCGTACCCCTAGTCCCCCTGTCACGGTCCCTTGAAGCTTGGATCGAGCATCCCACACTGTCATGGTGACTAAGGGAAACGATCCGTCTCGGCTACTCGATCCAATTCGCCAGACCTCTGCCCAAGTTTCGAGGCATCCCCTCAACCCCGGTTAGAGGCAGGGATGCTCCCGTACTTCGAGCCGAGGTCGCCACCTTGCTGGCGATGGAAGCGATCGAGCCCTTCCCTCTAGTTGAGATGCACTTCATCATCCCCCAAAAAGGCAGGGGGTTGCACCCCATCCTAGATCTGCATACCCTGAACAGGCACCTGTACAAGCTGCCGTTCAGGATGCTTTCGGGGGTCAGGCATATCAGTACAGAGTCCACCCTCTCGGCCTTTCCCTATCCCCACGAGTCTTTACGAAGATTGTGGAAGCCGCCCTCACTCCCCTCTTGGAGAGAGCTGTGCAGGAACTAAACTATCTCGACAACTGGCTTATATGGGCACACTCTCGAGATCTGTCATGTACACATAGGCACATAGGGCTCCGGCACCTAGATCGATTGGGACAACAGGTCAACTGAGAAAAGGGCAAGCTTTTCCCTGTGACAACTCCAACAACGAATTTGAACAGTCAAAATGAAGCGCGTCCCAATCAGGTGCATCAGTTTTTTGGGTCCCCCGGAAACACTTCCGTTGTAGTCCGTGCATGTTGCAGCACGTTTCTGTGTTTGTTTGTGTTGCGAGAATTTGCAGCGCGTTTCTTGTGTTTGTTTTTGTTTCGAGTATTTGCAGGGCATGTGTCGCCAAACTAATGGAGATGCTTTCTGAATTTGCTTGTGTTTGCATGTGTTTTCTTCTCTTGCAGCACAGTGACACCTAGCGTACATAGACTGTAAAAGTGGACACAATAAAAAAAATCCTTTGTGAATTCTTTGTGTGTGTCGTTGGGCCGCTCACCTTCTCTTTACATACAGGCCCTGCAGTGTAGTGCATATTTACAAAATTGTACTTTATGAATGCTGAATGACTGAAAAATATTGTTTAAACTCAGACATTGAGATTATCTGCCTGCTGTCAAACAAAAAAGGTACAGAGCCTGGTCGTACCTCTGGCTTGATTCATGTTTAACATGCTCCATCATCAAGTGAAAGTTTCTCTGCCCTGGGGCTCGTTTCAGAAAGCAGGGTAAGTGCAAACTCAGAGTAAGTCAACCCCAGAAAACGGAATACTCAGGGTTTTTGGTTTCAGAACGCGAGGTATGTCAAACCCGCGACCGAGGAGTAAGTCAAGCCCATTTCAGAAATCGAGGTATCTTATACTCCGTGTGAGTAACCAGAGTAACTTACTCCGTGAACCTAACCTGGTCGGGAGCAGGTTTTATTCCGCAAACCCAGGGTTTGTTACAATCTCCGCCCCCTTTTCGAAGCGCGAGCGGTGTTGAAATTGCATACGTCATTTGTTTATTGATTCGTGTTCCTAATCGCGCTCAATTTAGTCACACAAAACTTAAAATGGCATTCCCGTTTATTCAGGAACCCATAGATGAGGAAGCTGCATTAATTCGCAGAGAATTATATTTATGTCGGGAGAGAATTGTGAGGCCCCGTTTGGACGTTTTATCTTAACTTTTAAGGCCAGTTTAAGAAGTTTATTTAACATTTCCCAATCAGGCATCCTACTAGCAAGACCATTTCATTTCTTTAAACTTTCCTGAATGAATGATGTTATTGTATTTCTACAACGGCGTTTTAGTGCCACGTTAAAAATAAAATAAATTCAAGATTACGAGAATAAAGTCGAAATGTTACGAGAATAACGTCGAAATGTTACGAGAATAAAGTCGAAATGTTACGAGAATAAACTCGTCGTAATACATATTTTATTTTCGTGAAAGTTGTAGTTTAAGAGTATAAATTATGTTTAAGCATCTGAATCAGTGAGTTAATTCGTAGTTCATGTCTGATTTTTTCTTCTGAATAAATTCAGTTTCCTACATGATCGCTTCAGTGTCCTTTTACTAATTATAACTCAATGATGATGCGCCAAAAGACAAGGAATTTCCTTATTGCTTAATCCTAATCTAAAGTAGTATTCAACGAAATCCTCCACAGCCATTGTTTCTAGCAATTCTGTGATTTTTTTTCTCAAAATATTACGAGTTTATTCTCGTAATATTTCAACTTTATTCTCGTAACATTTCGACTTTATTATCGAAATCTTTTTTTTTTTATGACGCCGTCGTATATTTCATATTCAGCTGCTCCAAAGCTCTTTTTATTGCAGAAGGATTGCAGCTACATGAGAGAGAGAGAGTTAAATATAATTCGCATTTTCACAGTTTCAACAAAATAAATATAAAAGTGATTGACATATAAACTTGCGCATTAACACGTGAAGCACTTTTCTCCCACGCCAACTCTCTTTCTTTTGCTGCTGCGTCTGTGTTGCTCTTTTATATAAATATGTGCTCATATTCACCGTACACTTGGAATAGTACCTTCAATTCCATTGGCGAGAACTGAACAGAGCGCTTTTTGTCACGTGCCGTTGCCATGGTAAATCGTGCTATCTTCACTCAATTGATGATGGCTTTTCATCGCCATGCTGCACGCGCGTACCCTAGAGTGAATTTACTCAGAGTGGACTGAACTAACTCAAATCCGTTGGTTTGAAACTGAAAACTCAGAGTAGCGATTCTCAGAGTAAATCAACTCAGAGTTCAGATTTTAACTCGGTGTAGGTTGAACTTCCTTATTGAAACGGGCCCCTGGTCTTAAGAAAAGTTTACAGCTACTGTTGACCTTAACTTCTTGGCCATCTCGCCTTAAGCTTCACCCTTACAAAAGACTTGTCACCCCCTCCCAAAACACTATGATTGGATTCTCAAAGAGACATGGCCGCTAAGGGAGGTATATTAATCTGACAGCCCTTTAAATTAAGACGCCTAATACAGGAGGAGAGCTATTTTTCTCATTTCTAACATAGAAACGCAACAGTGGCATGATCAGACTCTATGTCCCATTAGAGACAGCAGGAGAGCTCCTATAGTAATCAATGAGTGTGGGATGAATGATGGAGCAGAGGATTGAAGTTTAAGAAGATTCAAGCAATATTAGGCATATACTATCTTTAAATGCTAGTCTTATTAGGGTTAGGGTTAAGTTAGCTGCAATACAGACAATGATCTTCTATGTTAGTTATATACTTTTAGTTACATACCTTTTATATACATTGAATTGTGCTATACATTTGTTTCTAAGTATGTGATATCCCTGAGATCAAAGCGTTGTTAGCACCATGCTCTAACCACTGAGCTACAGGAAACATTTAATTACAACGCTAATTGATAAGTAGTCTAAAATATAGGCCAAACTTGAAATAAAATTAATAGCAAACTGGATTAAAGGTCCAGTGTATGAAATTTAGCGGCATTTAACCGTGTGGTTGCGAATTGCAACCAATGGCTCACTCCACCCTTTGCTATATAAATAAAGTTGAGTTGAAATAGGTTTATAAAATTGCAATAACAAAATGACAACTTATTGTAATTTATTCATAAGTAATCTAATTGTAAACGTTAGGTTAAACTAAAATAGGTTTATAGTTTTAAATTTGTGTAAATTTTATTTTTTTATTCAAATTAAGCAAAAAGTAAATGTTTACACCAAAGCATACATAAATTGTAAAGTGCAAACAATACAATTAACAAATCGATAACATTTTTTTGAAGGTTCTCTTAAATATAATTCTTTCCGTGTTGTTCATGCTTGCTTACCTCTGGTTTTAATTCTATGAATCTACTGTTAGCGCTATAGGCTAAAGGTGAAGCAGTAAACTATTTGGTGTGTTTGTGTAGCTTCAGCTATTTACTCCCATAATCTAAACAATTTAACAGACTAGCTAATTTGGACCAACTATGCTTTAAGACAAATGCGAGACACAAAGCAAGCTGGTTAATGATGCACATAAAACTCACATCCACAAATTTAAAAGCATCCCTACATTTCATCTGTTCTGTGCATTCCGTCTACACACACACATTAGCTACTAACCATTTGACACAATTCCATTATTAGCATCAAAATTATGCAGCATACTAAATTATGATACGGTAAGAAAGAAATAAAAAATAGCTCTAAAAAGCACTAAACAAATTCAACAGAAGTGCCAAATATCAAAACATGTGTTTGGTTGTTGACTGGGACAGTGCTACGATGTAAAAGATTATGTGTTGACTTAAGGGGATTTTAAGTAGAAATAACAAGATAATCTTTGTTGCGTTTTCAAAAATATATCAGTTCGCTTACCCTTTTTTACTTTAAAAATTATGTAGCACGAGTTCAATCGACTTACATTGCTCATATGTGGGCTGTACTTAAATATTTCATTAATTTACCTTAATGTTCATATAGCATAGTGAAGTACATTATTATAACAAACAGTTTAAAATAATTGATGACTGATTTGATGTCAGTCATTGAATGATTCTCCACAGAACGAACAACATACTGCATTTCTGATGTGTGTCTTTCATATTTTAGCAAGAAATATGAGGTTGAATAGGGTCTATGCTTACCACAGCAAACAACCGAATGGTAACTTCACAGAAAGTGAAGAAAGTGAAAATAGATGACTATTCACTACAAAACAACATCAATATTACTAAATACATCGTAAATTTCGTTAGACATCTTAATAACATTTAAATAAATGCCCCATAGTGCTTTTAATTTAAAAAAGCATGAATAATCAAACTTTCAGGCGCAAGGGCTTATGAGTATTCCTCACGGCATTTGTACTGATAATTTTAAGTTAATTCACTTGAAATGTATGTTAGGTTGACTTAATTTTAACATTAGTTTGCAAAACTCAAAATTTTCCATACACTCTATGCATACTTTTGAGAATTTCTATTTTTGTGTTGCATGAACAAAGGATTTTAAATTAAGCTATCAATGTTATCAATCTGTTTATTTTTAGGTAGAAGCTGTTGAGAATCACTTTTTACAGTGTACTTTGCACATCGCCACATCGATCCTCACAGCAGAAGTCACCCTGCTTGTCATATAGCTGTCTAGTGGCAGCACGCAAGATCCACAGCCTAACAACATCTAATGGTATCCGTTTCAGAATCCTGCTATCATCCTTCTATTCATCTCAGTAGCCACATTTCCCCGCTGTTCTTTACAAAACACACACGCGACCTCAGCACATTTACACAAATAGATACATGCAGACAGAAAACACACCACCTGCAACTGCAAACATTTACTTAATAATTTAACACCATTCTGCAGTCAATAACATTTTCATAAAAACTGCAAGGGCAGAGTGGAGAATGGATGCAGAGGAATACAACAATTCCAAGATCGATGGAGCAAAAAATTGGGTTATTGAGCGCTCTATCTCACATTTCCGGACAGACACAAAGAAGAGATGGGGACCATAGAACCGGGAGAGATGTGTAGGGGGGGGGGATACATGAGATTATTGATGTTACACGTCAAAAATAATTGCTCAGATTTCTGCTCAAAGGAAAGAAAAAGATGCTGATGGATTTGTTGATCCATGAAAAGGTTTAATTTTTTCAAGTGGCGTTAAACCTTTCATGTTTTATTTTTATTTCCTTTTTGAAACCAGGAATGATTTGCATGTACAGAGTAACAGGGTTCCTCTCTAAACTTGCTCAATTGAAATTCAGTGTTAAGGACAGAAACACATAGAGCCGAGGGACAAAGTAATGATTTGATAAATAACAGAAGTTTTGTGATATGACATATTTAAAATTATTAAATGTTGCACCAATGCATGGTGGCAGCACATCATGGACACAAATGAACCTGATCTCCAGTCTTATTCGCCACATTCAATCCAACTTCAATCTGCACTTGATCTCAGAGTCGACAAACAAGATGAAACAGATAATACACAGAGACTGAACAAATGAATTGCACTTTTCAATTACTTTTGCAGACATTTACAAGACTATGTTTATGAAAAAATAAAATTCAACATTTTAAAAGAATTATCAAATGTTGTCAAAATAAAATTCATAACATTCTTAGTCTTTATTCTCAGTTTGTAGTGAATGGTACTGTGAGTACAATTTTTGACACTGACTATATGAATAATAACGAATTTGATTTGGTACAGACATTTAAAGGTAACCTTATTGTTTGATGTTTTTTTAACTGCCACAGTAATGCATAAGTTTTGAACAACAGTCTTTGAAATGCATCAGCCAAGCATGCACAAAGTCTACAAAATTTCATGAGGTGTGTCCCAAATTGCACACTTATTCAGTGCCATTTTGTAGTCTAAGTAGGTAAATAAGTAGTGTGTTTACAAAAAAAATAAAAAAGGAGTGCAGTGATGATGCACTTATTTAACTGAAAACATCAAGTTTGGAACACTACATTTCACACACTCAACGGTCGAAGATTCGCGTATGGGCTAATAGCAATGTTCTCCTGAGGAATGCGGCTATAATCTGAGGTAATTTTGGGCAAAACAGAAAAAATGAAATCAAAAGTACAATGTAGAAATACCTTTTTTTCTTGATGTGCATTGTATTATGCAGCTGACGTAATTTGCCATCTGGGAAACTGCGCTGGAACTTCTGGATAGTATAAAACTAAGTATTCCATTAGACGATTCTACATTTCTGAAATTCATACACTAAATCTCGATTGTAGAGTGCATAGTTTAAGTGCAAAGTGCATGAGTAATTTTATGCGTGTTTGCCAATACTGATGTACAATAAGCTGAGATGGGTGATTAAAATTCACTCCGTCTTCGGAAAGCAATCTGAACTTCTTTTAACCTGGCCATTTGAGCGCTGTCTGAATGAAAATGGGCCCACACACACATAAAAGCAAAAGCCTGATCAGATACAACTTCTTAAATTGTTTCACTGCCTGGCCACTGTGTGTGGCATCAATGGACACTTTTTGCTACGCAAAAAAAAAAACGCAAAATAATTACTAAAGAAAGTGTGTGTGCCCTGCGATGGGTTGGTACTCCATCCAGGGTGTATCCTGCCTTGATGCCCGATGACTCCTGAGATAGGCGCAGGCTCCCCGTGACCCGAGGTAGTTTGGATAAGCGGTAGAAAATGGAATGGAATGGAATTACTAAAGGAATTTGTGAGCGGTAATGCAAATCTTCAGAATCTATATGATCGTAAGGAACAGAACCAAATCCAAGCCTTTATTAGGCAATCTCCATCCTAAACAGCGAGCGTAAACAGCAATGCTGGCATTGACAAGCTCGTTAAAAATTCAAAGGTCAAGAAGCTTTACGACTGTTTTACGACAGAAAAATTCAAGGCTCGTTGGCTCTCGGCTGCCTCGTCACTGATTGCAACATGTTGTGTTTCTTGTGAGGTGTGTTTGAATGAAAAAATAAGTACATTCACAGAGTGGATCAGGACAATAAACTGGATAACATTTCCAGAGATTATCTATTTCTGCTCTCTTCCTCACACAAAACTTTCAGGGAATGGGGTGAGGGAAGAACCCAGATGCAGGCAGACGGCGATGGGGTTTTAACACACAACAGATTTTAATAATAAAATAAGAACAAAACAAAAACCCATGATGGGGGGAAAACTGAACTAAGGCAGGCAGAGTACAAAACAAAGACTTCCCACGAGGGGTGAAAAAACAAAAGACAAGATAATTTAATCTACAAAAAACTAGGACATTATTTACTACAATATAACATCAAAACCAGGGCAAGGTAATCCACAAGGAAGAGAGGCAAAACGAGGCACGGAAAAACAAGCAAGGAAGCACAACGAAAAACCTGTAGGCACAATAAATATACATGGACAGGACAATAGACACAAGGATATAATATAGGGAGACAGACAAAAGATAAAAACAAGGGGCAGGTGTGGCTAATGAAACACTCAGGGACAGTTAACGAGGAAACGAGATGGTGTGAACAGAGACAAGGACCCAAGAGTACGGAAAGCTGATAGGTCTCGCCCTCAACACAAAAGATAAGGCTATGCCATGACTCCGCCACAAGACCAAGAATAAACATGACATGATGGGGGAATCATGACACAAAACTATTATATTCCACCAGAGAAGATTGGGATGGCAACGCATCGTCATTTGAAATACTTTTGGTACTGCTTTTGATATTTTTGCAATAAAAAAATATTGTGATTGCACTTATCTGTCTGTCATGTGTTTCTTTATACTGTACATGTTTTTAGGGAATAGTTATGATTTAGAGGTAGGAGTGGGATTAGCAACTAACAAAATTTCCTTTAATGCTATATTTTGACAAAGATTTAAATTTTCTGCATATTTCTGTCTATAACGTTTAATATATGTTAATATTGGCTATTAAAAATGGGTATTGTTAGGTTTGGAGGTAGGATATCGTGTCTAAAAATCTAAATCAATAAAATAATTACATGTCACTGTGATGAAAATATCTTAATAGGTTAAAAGGTTTGTAAAATGATATAAACGTTTTCTAGCTAAAACATGCAGCAATTTTCATGTTTTATAGATTGTAATATTACCAAATTGTACGTTGTATATCAATTTTTTTTTTACATTTTGTTCTTGTAAACGATTCTTACAATCACCTACTGTATGTATAAACAATGAGACCAGGCTGGAGATTCCACTGAGAGTTAAAGTGAAATTTAGTGGCAAAGCAGCCAGCTTTTCGAATTGCAACCAACGGTTCACTCAACCCCTTCCACTGTTTCGCAGGACTACGTGGGCAGCCACAGCACAAAGATGTCATCACGTTCTCACTTCTAAGAAACAACATGACAAATTCCATGCGATGTATGTAAATAAAAACAGCTCAATTTAATACTGTGTCTACATCGGTGCGATGAGACACGACACGACAAAGGAGATTAGAAACGTGTTAGAACCCGTAATAATTTCAAATTTTGTCCATACTGGATGCGGCAAACCCATTAAGAACAAGCAGGTTGTCATGTCTCGTCGCACCTGTCGCATTCGGTGTAGACACGGTGTAAGGTAATAAAACGAAACGCTTCATTATGTAAGGTCTTAATACACCTCTGAAGACATAGTTATTTATATTATATTGCATTTCTGTCAAGACATCCTCAAACAAATTTATACAATGAACCCTTAATTATTTTGTATTTATAATATACCGTACCTTATATTATTTTGTAAAATAGAATTTGTGTGTTATAATTTTTTTTGGTCAACACAGTACAGCGACCATAAACCAAAAGACAATAAGACCTACATTAGTTTCAAGAGTTTTACACAAATCTCTCTGTCAAACAATATGCAAGGCAGCTGGAACCACAGATTAAATAATCTCAACATGATTTTCCAGTCAGACTACACAAAGCCAAGCATGACACATATCACAAGCAACTGAAGGAAGGCTCTGCCAAATAACCAAGCAAATAACATTAAAAGCAATAAAGTTGCATTCCAAGGCCAATAAACTTATATCATGTATCAATAAATTTACATACGGTTTCAACGTAACAACATGAACCAATGTTACAGTGCATGAACCCTTATGTGGCCAACATTTTCGGTACACATAAAAGTACAGCGGCCCTGTAGATTATTTTGATAACAAGCAAACTAAATAACAAAAGAATTATTTGGCTTCCACAATAAAAGTATGTCTAGCCAGGATTATTTAGGGTCACCGGTAGAAGAACCATTACTAAACTTAAACGCGACAAAGTTACACAACCCATTCAACAAATATTGCTTATTTAAAAAAATATAAAATTAAATTAAACAAATTGTTTATTTAATACAATGATCATACAATAAAATATTGATATAAATGAATATGAATATTAATTGTAAAAAAAAAAAAAGTTATATCAGCCATATCTAGCCAGACCAAACAACAAACACTAGGCGCGTACATCCAATGAAACTATGAACTCTGCAACTGGAATAAGAAGCAAAAATAGTTATTCATAATAGCATTTTACATGCTTGAAGATGTCTTTTGGAGTTGTAAGTGTTTGAGACAAGGAGATAACTTTACAAGCTTCATCTCAATGGCCAAATGTTTCCAGGCCTCGTGTTAAGCTCCCTGGGGCACTTCCTAGCCCTCTCGGTTTACCCGTGAAGGGGGCACAGTGTAATCAGATCACAGTGTTCACTTATTATCTCCTTTTGCAATCTATTTTTTCTTTAAGATTACCATTTTACTATGGAATACAGTTATTCGGCCAGGCCCATCTTTTGGCTAAGGGTTTGGTAAATATCTGTAATCAAAAGTGCTGCAGTGCTCCACAGATGGAGATATGCATTCTTCATCTTACAGGGAGGGGGAGAATGGTCCATGGCTTTTTCAATTGTATCTCCTAAAATCCCTACTAGCTCTAACCAAAAATCTTCTTGAAGGATGATTGATTCCATGGTCAAAACCTTATTTCGGAAAATATGATAAATGTTCTTACCTTTCATTTGTAAGATTTTTAGAACAATAGAGCAACAAATGCTCTTAACTTTCCTCCTTCACAACATCATCTCTATGATGATAATAAATTAGGCCTTAAATTATGATAAATAATTAATTTATAATAATTAAAACATTATGATTCATACATTGGGGGCACGGTGGCTTAGTGGTTAGCACGTTCGCCTCACACCTCCAAGGTTGGGGGTTCGTTTCCCGCTTCCGACTTGTGTGTGTGTGGAGTTTGCATGTTCTCCCCGTGCCTCGGGGGTTTCCTCCGGGTACTCCGGTTTCCTCCCCTGGTCCAAAGACATGCATGGTAGGTTGATTGGCATCTCTGGAAAAATTGTCCGTAGGGTGTTGAGTGCGTGAATGAATGAGTGCGTGCGTGTGCCCTGCGATGGGTTGGCACTCCATCCAGGGTGTATCCTGCCTTGATGCCCGATGACTCCTGAGATAGGCGCAGGCTCCCCGTGACCCGAGGTAGTTCGGATAAGCGGTAGAAAATGGATGGATGGATGGATGATTCATATAAAAGTGCTGCTTTGTTAGTGATGCTATTTTTAATGAAGGCCCTGGTTCGCTGGTGAGCCTCTCAGATTTATATAAACAAAAACAAAAAAACAGGAGCATACCTTTTTTCATAAGGATGTGAAAGCAACAGAAAATGTGTAGATGTGGATAGAAGAATTGGTGAATTATTTGTGCCTTACTGCATATAAAGTAATTAACTAACAGATTACTGCTCCAACAAGTTTATAGTATATCTATATAGCTTTACCAACAATTTCTGTACAAATAATAACAAATTAATGCTGTAAGACTACATAACATGAACGATATAGTACATAAATTAAGCTTTTTCACATAAATGAAACATTTTTAATTCCATATATGCATTTCTAACAAAAAAAAAACGTTTTTATTAGTACCTATTGCTAGCCATCCTGTATTCTTTTGAATGCTAGATCTGAAATATAACAACCCAATACATTTACAGTGAGAATGAAGATCAAAGTTACGGCAACCCATAGCGTTTATCTAGTTCATTAGTAGAAATTTGTAACAATTTTACAATGTGGCTATTTCATACGAATCTGTACAATCATATTATTATGATGTTATGTTTAGAGGTGGGATTAGGGGAGGGGCTTTTTTCTAATAATCATATGTTTCTGTACAAATTTCATGATATGAATTCATACGTGTTTGCCACCTCGTAAAATACTTACAAACTTTTGTGAGATCAGGTTGAAACAAACACTGAAGCTTTACATTAAAACCCAAGGAATTTTACCTCTTTCACTCTGTCTTGATACTCCTCTCTCTATTTTCTCTTACATGGCCGTTATTGACATTTTACCTCTAACCTTCTCTTTTACACCAACTTTAATGCAGAGTCTGTTATCAGATGTGATGGAGGTGTGGAGTTTCAGCTTCCCTCCTCCTTATTTTCTCTGCGTTATTCATCCCCTCTTCCTGTGCTCTGAAAGTCAAGTTTCTCTTTACAAAACCCCATGGCCTTATCTTCCTGACCCTCCTCCTGCTCTCTCTTAAGTCTTTCTCTCCAATACTCCCTGGCAGTCAACAGACTGGTGCCCCCTCTCTTGGGACAAGCCATGGGCACAGGGGCACAGCACTTCGCTGCTTCTCAGGAATGGATCACTGATCAAACCGCAGAGCCGATCCCTTGAGAGACACAGTATTTACTGTGGCACTGTTCAAACATAGCTGATAACACAGAGGGAGAAGTGCCGCCACATGTGCATGCTGTATATTTCTAGGAAGTTTACGGCAGTTAACATTCAATAAAAAACTGTTGATATAATGTATGTCTCTGGGAATCAACCTGAAGACGATACTGTACACGCAAACAAGGATTGCAGTAGAAAGAACAGCATAAACCCAATTAGTAAAAATTAGAAAATTTGTCTGGGAGAGATTGTTGAGTCTCTCAAATTTGTATAAATGGTGAGAAACAACCAGTTTTGTAGTTTTAATTCATAAAGATCTGAAGGCAACATAGCTAGCAACCTAGAGAAAGCTTTAGGAGGCGGATAGAGGAACAAATTGGTGTGTCGTTTGTGCCTACTGCATATGGTAGCTCTCGGATCATTGTCGAAACAAAGCTACAGTAACTAGCTTAACCAACTGTTCTTTTTTTGTTACCTGAGTGAATCATACCTCTAAAATTATTAATTTTGAGACATATTTATGCTGTAAAACAATGTAACAAAAAATATAAGAAAATAATCATGGTCAGTGTTTAATCCTGGATTACAGTGTTAACTTTCCAAAGGGAGTTTACTTTTATGGAACAATACGTTTTTTGAGTATATATGGCTTTGCAGTATAAGCCACAGGACAGAGTGGGTGGTCAGATATCAGTCATCCAGGCTGGCTCAGAATTCAATCTGGTTCTGTCTCCAGGACTCTTACATCGTCACCCCAGTGATAGGGATCATGAGCAAGGAAAGTAATAGGGAATATAGAGCTTTTAAGGAGGCCCCTCTTTCTGGCCTCCCAGTCAGGGTCAAGAGGTTCCTCTCTGAATCTGCAATGTATTAAAATTTATTTAACTTCAGTTTCACATGAATTAAGTGTAGTATATATTAACATAAAAGTAAACCATAAATGCATAATTAATGGATGTGAGGTCCATACACCTCAAAAAAAGCTTCAATTGAGGAGTTTGTAAATACACTACCATGCTTGAAAGACAATCAGTCTGTGAGAAATAGATGGAATGACCAGGGAGATAATTATACTAAGTAGTAAGGAGGGGGTCACTTTCAATAAAGTCAATAAAAAAAAAAGTGCTGTCTTCTGCACTTTTTTTGAAGAGAGGATCTAGTTTGGAATTCATCCACCACAGTGGGATTGCCTTTCCTATTCTTTTTTTTCTCCAACTTGGCCTTTTGTCCGGGGTCTGCAGGTGCTCAAGAGGGCACAATATCCCCATATTCATATCCTGAATCTTTTCTGATGCCAAAGCCAATCCCAGTGGACAACACCTGCTCTTTCGGCCGTATCAGTGGCACACAATGCCTGTTGTTCTGCCCAGTGCATTCTCATCCATCCCCACGTAGGCACTGAGAGAAACAGTCTTGAGTCTTTTCAATTACACCCTCCCCCCACCATTTCTTTTCTGCCCAGACAGAATATCCAGTGTCTTGGTTCTCATCATATTCTGGTTAAAAGGCAATCCACCATTAACATTTTTCAACATGTTATTTACAGGTGCTTTTAGAAAATTTACTATTTCTAGATTTTTATTTCACCTTTGTTCTGAAAATATTCTGTGAATGTGATGCTAAACTAGGCAAAATAAGAAAAACTCTTTCACTGACATTGTAAATTTATCCTGGACTATCCAATGGTAATCACAGGTTAAAGCAGGCAGGAAATGGTGTCCGCCACCCATCTACTTGTCCGACAGTAATTGTGGCGATTTCATATGCTAACGCACAGTACTCTATCTTTGTTCTTCTCCACGGTGACGAGAGATGTCAGATCAGCCATGAGGTGGCTGGAGGCGCTATTACCTATAAATAAGGTACAATTTGGTTGTCACAAGGTTGCCTATAATCTTGGCTCAGATCCGTAGCCCAGGCTGACTGGCTAAGCTGCAGGGGCCACAGGCCAGGACTCTGGTGAGAGAGAGGTTAGAATAGCTGGGGTGGGGGGCTGAGAGCTAATTGAAAGCTGATTCCTGTCAGAAGGTCCTTTTTGTTGGAGACAGAAGGGACATTGTGTCCTTCCAAGCTTGAGTGTGGCCTCAGCTGCTGCCAGAACCCCACCTTTTTATCCATGAGACAAAACAGAGACCCCCACCTTCACTTGCTTTCTCTTTCCCTCTCTCTCTATCTCTGTTGGACCTCTCTGCTGGTTGATGAAAGAAGATATATTAGGAGGGTAATTCTAAAATGTAGATAACTACAGGACAGAATGAAAAATACTGCCTTTCTGCAGGATGAAGGACTTTAAGCATGTCAAAACTCAATGCCTCAACAGGCCTTGGTGAGGTCTATGGTGACTGCTTCCTACCCAGACTGCACTACATACTAATGATTTGTTTCTTTAATCTAACAATAAACAGTATTGTATATAGTACAGCTGTTTTTTAAGTTTAACAGCACCCAACATATAAAAAAATCCTTAACTCTTGCTTATAGCCAGGGGATTTAAAACTATTATTGATTTAAAGAGGAGTTTTTTTCACTAGCTTTTAATTTAGTTAGTGAGAAGTATAGCTGTCTAAGCATAAACAGCATCTGCCGAGCCTCTATTTTCAAAGATCACAGAAAAGGGGGATATTTTCTATAACAGATATCACTTTTTAAAGAATACAAAAAATGGTGAACTAAGTGATATAAAAAGCATTTTTTTTAAAATCGAAACATGAACATCATAAACATAATAAAGACTTAAAACAAAAAGTAGACAAAATAGGACCCCTTTAAGATAGGTGCAGACAGTGATCATTGCAAAATCGTATTGTTTTCTGTCTGACACAGAATATTACGGTTTGGTAAAATGAAGCTGTTAGATTAAATAATTAAATCTATTTGATATCTTTTCATTTGAAAGATTCTTCTTAATTGAGAAACTGGGTTAGGTGCAGTGAGAAATCAATTACTAGTATAAAAACATTTACGATGACTATATTGTAATAATAGTACTTAGAGTTTTGAAAATGTACCAAGTCCTTATAAAAAAATAATACAAAATTGATCACAAGAAAGAGTAAGTGATCCAATTATCCCAGTAATATAAGCAATATTCATAACCCAAATCAGAGAAAATTGAGAAGGTAAACAAGCCCCTAACCCAGATATAAACTTATAACACTGACAATCATACAATCTGATTGCATTTACATGTATGCATTTGGCAGACGCAGACAATTTTCATTTTTACAAAGCAGCTGTATCCCCTGGGATTGAACCCAGAACCTTGTGTTGTTAACGCAATGCTCTTACCTCTGAGCTACAGTAAATTGATTGGTTTAAAGAAACATTGTTCCAAAACCAACAATGGTGTTAATTCAGAAACACGTCCAACTTCGTGAAATCATGTTTAGCAAAATCAAACCAGATAAAAGTTTTATTGATTAAGCATTCAGAGCAGTCAAACCAAATGATGTCTGTTTTTTTTAATAAATCGTAACAAAGCAAATAAAAAGGTAAAATCCAAAGGAACTGAAATGTATTTACTGAGGTTCTATAGTGAAAAGGTGCTTAAAGATATAATATATAAACAATGGTTTCTAATATTTACCTATCTGGAAATAGTATTCATAATAACTTTTATGTTTATTTGGGGGTCCTTAGCATCCTCAAGCACCCTTGTAGAACCGTACCAGCATACGTTTAAAAGGTCTTGAATCATTACTGACCTATAGAGCTTTGCTCCTGCAGATAAGTTGTCTGCAACATTAATGGAGACAGGCTAATTTCTTGCAGCTGCAGAAAAGGGAGTTAGAAACGACAGATTTATTCCCTTCTTAAACACCCTGGACAGCTTCCGTCTCTAGGAGCTGTCAGGGAGACCTTGTTGGAAGGTTTCCTGTTGCTGGAAAGCAGTCTTTTTTCCCTCTTTTTTAACGAACACTTACACACCTCATATTAACTTTGGAGGATCTATGCAATAGAGCCTCCAAAAAACTACACACTGGTCATTTAATTCCAGACATTTTTATATTTGCAAATAGGGAAAACACACATGATGTTAAGGCTATGTGTAAAAATATGAACAGTATGTATTTTTAGATTTATATTTATGTAATTTTTTGACTGGGACTGGTTTTATTTTGCTGTTCAGGAAGTACTGAATAAGTGTGTGTTAAAGGCAGAGATCAGAGAACATTTAAAGGCAATACTTTAGTGCTGGCTGTGATGCCACTGAGGCCAAACACTCAACTGTCCCTACTCAATTTACTACAGCAGAGGACATGGGGCTTTGCCCATAAAAATATTAGCTCATAGCAGCATAAATCTGATGCTGCAGGGACAACGTAAGAGCTGCTTGTAAAGTCCTTATGTACTGAGGAAAAAAAAATCATGATACGTTTACTCTGCGACAAAAAAACTGACAAGAAGGGGCCTTTAAAGGTAAAGTGTATAAAATTCAACGGCATCCAGTTGAGAGTTTGCGAACTTACTATACACCTCCCTTTTGATGTACTACGATAGCTGACACAGGGCTAAGACGTTGTCACATTTTCGCTTTTTTCCTGAAGGAAATAACATATTATGAAAATTGCTCTGTAGAGCAGTTTGCCCAATTAAGGCCACTGTAGAAACAACATAGCGAATTCCGTGCAGAGGGACCCGCGGTGTATGTACTGTATATAGAAAAATTGACTTCATTAAACACCTCTAAAAACACAGTTATGTATATTATATCGTATTCCTACCAATAGATTCTACAAAAACTACACACAGCACCACTACGAATTGATTAATTCTGTCTTGATTACTTCAGAAAACCTGTCTGTCAATTCCCCATCCATCCACCCAGTCTTATTTTTTTATATTGTATGGTTTGTTACATCAGTAATAAATGTAACTATGCATTTTCTAAATTTATCATGAAATTTTAACAGCATCTTAAAAATATAGAAATACTGTAAATATGTATAATAAAATGAGACTGTCCTCCAAAAAAAGACCACATAGGTCGTTTGTACGAGCAGCTTACCACGACAAAAAGTTCCATATTAAGGATGAGTGCCCTCTAGCATCAGCATCTTATTACAAATTATGGTTACGTGTATTGGCTTGCAGGGCTTTCTATTCCTTCAGGTTGTCCACTTTATGCATTTGTGAAAAGTATAAATAGTTTCATGAATATGTATCGTTTAAAACATATATTGGAGCCCCTAACCACACCCTCAAGTTAATAATGCACACATTTAACAAAATACAATTATTTATTCAAAAGTATTTACACATATAACAAAGTATTTTGTTAGGTGTTGCCCATGTGTTTGTCAGAGATTATGCACTGCAATTTAATTTGGTTTCACAGTTTGTTTAATTTTATAATGTTTTTCTCTCTTGTGCGGAGATAAAGTTATTTGAAACGTCTCCATGCTTTCCTGTAGCTTTTGCGTTAACAACGCAAGGTTGTGGGTTCGATCCCAGGGGATTGCAAATACCTATGTAAAATGTATAGGATAAAGCAATGTAAGTCGCTTTGGATAAATACTCTCTACCGGGAGTACTCTACCGGGTCTCGAACCAGCGTTAGGTTTGGGAGACGATTGCTCTAATGAGGTGGCTAAGCGTCCGTCGCTAGATCAACCCTTAAAGTCGGGGAGTCAGGTTTACTTGCACAGCTCTGTCTCGCTGGTCTCCGTTACACTAGCCACCCAGCATTTTCACTGTCAACAATTTTGTGTTGGGGAAATTATTATAAATGACCAAAGTTGACAATGGCATGCTGTGAGATCAAGCGTTGACTATCATGCTCAAAATAAAAACGAAAATGTTCCCATACGTGATGTGAAAATGTAAAAGGTTAGTTTGGCAAAAGGCGGATTCAAACTTTGTTGACAGTATCAAAACTAATATTACTTCCCTAGTAAAAAAAACATTCATTTAAAATGTTGTATAGTTTAAATGTATTAACATATTTACTGTCATGACTTACTGATATAAAATTATAATTAAATGTTATTTGGATAACTAATAATACACAAAACATTTCTTCATATTGAGCGATGTGTTTAAATAAAAATGTGTTCTTCTAGTGTAACTTTTGATAAGGATTTTAGGATTTTTTAAATAAAAGCAATCTTTCAATGCAAGATATTTAAAGTGTACATGAAGCATACTTGCAATAATTCCAGATTAGCACAATAAAATACACTTAAATGTATTTTAGTTGGACATCAGCACAGCAATTTTTTATTTTTTTAATTAAGCAGACTTTAAGTATACCAATTTGATGTACCACAAATACAGTGTATTTTCATTAAGAACTTAAGACGAAAATGCTTAGCATGAAATAAATGTATTTCAAGTACATTTTAGCATATTTCCTTTTCACTAGGGTTGTCACAGGACTTATTCACTGTAATATTGAAACTGCTGATAAGGTAGCGTCGTTTTGCACCCAGACTTCCGACGCCCCTGATCCTAATTATTGGCAGTTGTTATTTAAAAGAACATGAACCCTCATTACAAAATCCACAAAAACTAACTAAAATTCTAGATCTTTGGCAGCTAGGGCTGGCTCGTTCGAACCTCCCTAACCCCCACTGGCTACAGGCCTGCAGGAATGTGCACACAATTAGAAAGAAAAAGTGAGAAATCCCCTTTGCTGGGACAATCCAGGGATTTTATCTGTGTGGTCCAGCTAGACCTCTGGTGCTCAATACTGGTCTTCTTTTCTATCCGGCAGATAAAAGCATGTGTGAAGTCTGATATGCTCTAAAGAGATTTAAAGCCATTGTCGAATTCACTGTGTCATTTCAGCATGTAACCTCTATTTTCCCCTCTGTCATGGCCCTTTTCTTTGTTGCATCTCATTGCACATTAGACATGATCTTAGAGCATGCGCTTGACACCATTGACACGGTCATACTTTTAGACTGATTGCAGAATTATACTGCCATTCAGGGACAGGCATTACAATGACTCAGATCATACCTGTCTGGCCATTACAATTTTGTTAATTTAAATGCGGAATCATCTAAATTGGCCGCAGTAAATAATGACTTGCCAAAATGACCTGTCTTAGAATGTTTGCTATTCTCTATATTCTTTACATGCTGCCCTTCCACATTATTAGTTCCCATTGCTACTGTATGCTTACAATTCTCGTGTACAGATTTAACAAACAACTTACCAAAGAACCATAAACAGAATATTCTGAAAATAATTTTGATAGTATTTAAGATGGATCGCTAGATTGTGTTAGACTTTGAACATATATGACAAAACTACTCATTTAATGGTGGCAATGTTTATATATTCTTTTTCATTATAAATTTCTTTGTTAATAACTTTCAAGTAAAGTGGCTTTGATGCAATGCAACATAATCAAAAGAGATATAAATACATTTGCCTTGAATTGGCATCTCGTCTACCCTAAAGGTTAGTTAAATGACACATTGCAACAAAAAATATATTGTTGTTCTCATACTATAAATGCTGTTTAAACATCATGCTAAATGTAGACTTTAATGATTTAACTATTTATATTTGTTGTAGATTTGATGTAGATTTGGTTGCAATAACATTTAAACTGCCTGGTTTAAAGAGGGTGTCATAACCTGGAATGTATAGACAGCTTCACTGATTTTTATGAGAACATCTAGATATTTCACATGTTGCAATCTTGAATTTAATGTACTTTGCACTACGTGTATGTAACGTAACCTTGAATTAGACCAAACACAAATGCAGGACTACAGTACAACTACAATTCTGTTTATAATCGTAAAGAGCTAAACTAAAACCCACACACTGTTGTATTCTCCAGAACATCCCAATTAAAGCACTGGAACATTGACTGTCTATTATTTCTGGTGAGATGTCTTTGAAAACAGGATATGTCCAGACTCCTAACAGGCTTTCATATTGTCTGAAATAATGTTGTCAAGGCATATTTTGAAAGCAACGAAGCACCCAAAATTCCATTCTAAGAAAATATACTCCAGTGAATAGTGTCATGTTTGAAACAAGCAGAGAGAGTAGATTCATTTATTTATACATCACATTCACAAGTGTGCATGCATGTGTATAAAAATCCTATCTGGTTCATCGCAGGTTATCTTTCAATATTTGGTAGGGCTTGGCAAAACAGAATTCTGGACTGAAAGAATGTGTCTGGGGCCAGATGAACACCAACATTGCAAAAAACCTGAATAGTGCTACTTTTGTATAAGACAGCAATTGCTTTTATAGATTTAGAACATGCAGAGTGAACAGAGAGAAAGGAATTTCACAATTGCTTTCTTTATCACTGATTCATGAGGTGGGACTTTACATACAAGACAATCTAATTTAAACGATTCACTACCCTCCCATCTGTCTTTCTGTTTTGACAAAAAAAAGAGGAATGGTTTAGTAAACATGACATAAAACAGTTTGATATCCGTTACCGAGGCCCTCATCTGGCAAAGGTAGTGTTGAAAATTGTCTTTCATCTGTCAGCAGCATTAAATACTGGCAACCACCAAATCCTACTACAGCAACACTCTCATCGGTTGGGATCATATGTACTCCATTTGATTTAAGACCTACCTTTCAGTAAGAGAGAAAGGCAAAACATCCAAGGCTCATCATTTGGTCATGCATGTCCCCCAGGGATGGGTGCTTAAACACTTTTTCCCATCTAAAATAAGTCCTTAGGACCTATCATTTACTCACACAGCTTCTTTTACCACTGTTACTCTGACGACACCAAGATTTTACTCTCATTTCATCCAGATGATCCAACTATATTGACGCAGATAGCAGCCTGTCTGGGATCTCAGCTTGGATGAGAGATCACCACCTCCAGCTCAACCTAGCCAAGACTGAGATTCTTGTCTATTTTCCAAAGCTGCATCAAGATTTCACCATTCAACTTGGCTTCACTATCATTACATCATTCAGTACAACCAAAAACCCAGGCGTTCACCGAGTGAAGTGAAGGTGACCTATCTGTCAGATTTGGTGACCCATACCCGAAATGTTACCTCTGCATTTAACCCATCCAGTGAGTAGTGAGCACACGCAGTGCAAGTCACGCACTGGATCCACTACAAATGATTCAGAATGCAGCAGCATGGCTCATCTTCCAAGAAACCAAAAGAGTTTATGTCACGCCTCTATTAATCTCTCACTGGTTACCGGTTGCCGTCTACATCAAGTTCAAAGCACTGATGCTCATATTTAAATCTGTCACTGGCTACGCATACCTTCACTGCTTCCTACACACTGAAACCCCTGCAATACTTCTGCGATTTATGAATGAACAGCACTTTGTTGCCCCTACACAAAAGGGCAAAAAGATAAAAATAAACTCCTACTTATTCTCCTCCACTATTCCCTGTTGGTGGAATAATTCAATCCAGTCTGGCACATCTGACATTCTTCAAGAAACAACAAAAAACATTAATGCCCATGATTACTTGAAAGGATCATGCAACTGTTCTCCTTCATAAAGAAAAACCTAAGGTTCTTCTCTCCCTACAGGTACTGACGAGCACGAAAACCTGGTAAATTGTGATTGCACTTCTTGAATTATTGTTGTCTCTTTTAGATTTATAGCCTAAATTTACCTTCATTTTTGTAAGTCTCTTTGGATAAAAGCGTCAGCTAAATACCTTAATGTAAATGTTCTCTGACTGCCGATAAACACATCATTATTACGATAACAAAAATATTTACAATATTTATCTTTTTAACCCTTTGATGCACAAGCTATTGAAACCCCTGGGGTCTAAAATGACCTGTTTTCATTTCCTATGTTTCTTCATGCATGGCTGGGTGTTATTTTTGTTTCATCTTTTGAAATAAAATTATTTCAGCAATTATTATTCCATGATCTATGAAATCCATGATTCATGAATATTATGAACAAATAAAATTTTACACACAAAAGACCAAAATGACCCATCAAGAAAATAATGAAAAGATAAAAAAGAAAGAAAGAAAGAAAGAAAGAGGATGAAAAATGCCTACCCGATGAAACAGCGGAACCTCAGACCGCCTCTCCCCTATTCATATTCTTGACTGCTTGCCCCTACATAAGGCGTGGGACATGTCATATGGGGCAATTCCACTCTGCTGAAATAGTGGGATTATAACAACTAGTCCTATTATACAAATCTGTTCATTTTAGTTATTTAGACCAACATATTGAACACTTTAATTATATTTATTTGGCACTTTTACACACTTAACATATCATAACTGATAACACTAATTTGAACTGTAGTCTATCTGTAGCGCAACTTTAGTAAGTTGTGGTGACCAATAGCATTGATTTATGACAAAAACAAAAATAAAGAAATATGGAGAGACAAGGTTTCTGCCCACATTCGCTAGCTACAATAGAATATGTCAACAGCAAGCTATGTATTTTGACTCTTTCTCATTTAGATTTCAACAGATTTTCAACAGATTTCAAGGTCAAGGAATATGATTTCTAGTTATCTTTTAGAATATATCATATATTTTCTGTGGATAAAAAACATGCATCATTACACAAAAGTTATGAAAAGTGTGGCAGGTGTGGCGAAAATATGCAAATATCAAAGGTCATTTCATCGGTCATTTTTTGACCCATTCGTGTAAAATTGATGTAAAAATACAAAAACTGTAGGTAAGAAAAGGAAAGTAAGAAAGGAAAAATAAGCAATTTCACCTAGGGATTATCACTTTGAGAGGTTATATTTTACATTCATTCACATATTCTTATTCTGTGATTTATTTACACGGTGATGTTTTTTCTTTGTTTTGTATATTTTTGGCTTTTTTAATAAGAAAACATAAGTTCTATGTAAGAAGTCAAATGAAATTTTAAATTTTTATCTCAATATCTAAAATCTGCTCAGAATGCAGATAAAACCTTATCATTCTGGTGGCAAAGATACTTTTTCAAATCAAAATCAAGATATTTAATAAAGAGCTGGAAAATTAAATGATAAATACATTTCTTTCAAATATTCAGCAAAGAAAAACTCAAGATTAAAATAATGTAAGAACTGAATTCAGGTCATTTTAGACCCATATTGTGCATTAGAATGGTAGTGTTCAAAAACAATCTTTATTCAAAAATTAAAAAAGGAAAAATTTAAATAATAGCTTGTGATGATCAAAAACAAGTTAATTTAGGAATACCTGGAATACTAAATTATAAAAATGAATTTCTTGCAAATATATAGAAGGTAATTTTAGACCCATGTTGTGCATCAAAGGGTTAAAAGAAGAACACATGAGTTAACATACCACGGCTGCATCCAAATACCCCCACTTGCAGTCTTTCCACTTGACCACTTTCATAATGTAGTTCCTGTTTTTGGCCTAAGTGTTCTAGTGGGCGTGAAGATCCCAAGTGAGCATGTGGTATTTCTAACCCGATGTGACACACATAGCAAGTGCAAACACATCACGTTAATAAATGTGGTGTTTCTTATTATGAGATAAAAAGCAGTTTTACAAAAAACATAACTCTGGAGTTTTCACGAATAAAATATTTAACACTACATTTTACTACAAAATTATATGTAATATCTAATTATATAGTCAAGTCAGATTTATTTTTATAGTGCTATATTTGTATTGTATCAAAGCAGCTGTACCCAAAAAAGAAAAACAAAAGAAAAACACATGTTAGCCAAACATAGATTGAATAAAGATATAACCATAAGAAGTAGTAACATAACACACTGGAAAGCTACCGAGCAAAAGGTCTCATGGTTCTTATCCAGACCATAATGCATTTTGGGATACGCTTAGCCTTAGTTAGGCTCAAGCTAGTGTGGTTTTACTGTGTGTTAAGCGCACTGCCCTATGGCATTTTTAAGACATTGGACAGACTTGCGCTTCCTTTCTGTCGCGTGCATGCACTCTCAAGTGGCCAAGACCGCAAGTGGAGGTATTTGGACGCAGCCAATATGTTCACTCCTGTATTCTTTTAAAAAGATGACTCTGATCAAGCTAGAGAGAACAGACCCCCCTGGAGTGCTGGCGGCAGCAGTCAGGGCCATGTCCAGACTAAATAGTACATTACAAGTGTTCCAGACATAAGATTATATTCTCTAGGCTCTCTGCAGTTATTACTGCCACTTAATATTTTTACACCATTCAAAGACCCTTGATTTCCACACCCCCAGTCTGCAGCAGTTTTGGCTTAGAGAAGCCGTTTTCAGCAAAAAATGTAGCCTACAACAAAAAAGATGAAATAGAAAAATATATGTCCAAGCCTTGTTCAAACTACAGTAAAAAGGAAGAAACACAGTATAAAGAAATGAAATCCACTGTCAAACTGAGAATGAAGACTGGGAATAAATTCTTGGGTGCGAGTCTGATTTTATGGAATCACTTCTTTCTGACTGAATGCTACAACAATCTTGTTTCTTTATCCAAAGCATTAATTCATTAATTCAGTAAATGTTCAAATCTTCTGTAGATTGTTTTACTGATCTTTTTTCTTTGTCTTTTAGGTGTTCTTTGCAAAATATTGAGAAATAACGGGCAGTGTTGACACAACAGATAGAGAGATATTTCCCTCCAGGGTGTAGTGATCAACACTGACATGCTATCATTTGTAAAGACCATATTGATTTATCACACAGCACAGCCTACCTGAAGCCTTATTACGTGACACAAACACGTCAAGCTTTCAGATTCTCATTTGAAAATGAAATGTACTGATATCTTATGTGCTGACTTGGTCATCTTTAGCTACTACCTGCTGCATGCAACTGGAGAATTGGAAATATTTAAGGGACCTCCTTTGTTGAGGTAGAGTTAAGCAAGTTAAGTTTTTTAGAGTGTGTTTACACATATATTTAATTTCTTATCAGCAAGTGAATAAAAAGAAAGAAATACTAATGCATACAGGAAACTAGCAAATCTGTGGAAACATTTCAAAAGAGACTTCAAAAGTTATAGGCTATTCCGTTTTCTTTACTTCTTTCTTCTATTTCTTCTCATAAATACAACATTTAAATAATTGGTCTATTCAAACAGTATTCAATGCTAAATTATGATTGGTGGTTAGATCTAAAACAGCAGTACTTCTTTTTTTACTACATCTATTTTCTATCTCTTTTATCTATTTATAACTAGCTACACATATACAAATAACAAAGCAAAATTTGCAGTTACGTGCAAAAAATGTATAGTGCTGCCAACCAAGAATACGTCAGGAATTTTTTATGTAGTTTATTCTGTTATACTGGAATTTCGAATGTATTGGCACAGTTTCTCAGTGATATATCAGACATCAGACTTTTTAAGACAAAACAATCTCCTCACAACCCGCTCACACCTGCCTTAAAACTAATTCGGAAAAAACAACAATATAATTTCCCCACTCTGCCTCAGGGCTGAGTCCCTCGTGACCACCAGTTCACGCCCTTGTGTACCTTGCAGCTTCCTCAGCTGTGAGAAAATAATGGAATTATATTTACTAGCAACGCATCAAAGTTCACTAGGCTGATGAGCTAGCCCAAAGCCTTGGGCAATACAGTCTTTCCTATTACTCCCATGTCCTGTTTCATAGATGGATGGATCTCGACAGAGGCATCCATGTGACATTCAACAACATATTATTATCGGAATCAATGTCCATGTCTGCAAAGATTTATGACTGCAAAGCACACTGATTTATGATCTTGTACAAAACAAAGCTTTTACATTTTAACATGCTAGCAAAAAACCTGAAACATTCTGTCAGAAGATTATTTGTAAAACCATGTTTATACTATATATATGTTTTTCATTTATATGCATTTATTGAAAACACAGAGAGATGAGACCTATATGGAGCTGAAAGATATGTTTCTCCACTGACATTGGACATTTTGGAGTTTTGAAAATTAAAAATAAAGATTATGTATGTATCGGGGTCTATGGAATTTTTGAACAGGGTATTAACTATGGTAAGGGGGCTTGTCCGGTACAGTTTAAAGGCTGCCTTTACCCATTGTTGGTCCTCAACTGGCACTCAGGTCTTACCTGTGGCTCCAAGAATCTGTAGCATGTGCAGAGGATTCACCCAGGTAAAAGATTGTAAATAAAGACCTGACAGTCATACAGCTAATGTTGGAATGATGATGGTGATTGAAGGGTCTGCACGGATGTCTGCACGTTGAAACAGACAGGCAAGCTTAATTTACCCATGAGATTAATCAGTATTCCTGGCCTCTCTTTGGCCTCTGTTAACTCTGCTTTACGTCACACTTCAAACAATGCCCCTTAGCTGTTTTACTTTATTATGTCCTGATATAAAATTCATAAAATTCAATAGGATGTCCTTGCTCTTTCACATGACTGTATGTGCGTGCGTGTGCGTGCATGCGTGCGTGTGTGTATGTGTGTACGTGCGTGTGCGTGCATGCTTGCGTGTGTGTGTACATGCGTGTCCATGTAAAAAAACATTAATGCACAAGTGGCATACAGAACCAAATGCCATCAAGAACAACAGGAACACTTTGGATACACAATCAAGTCACAGATGCATGCCTTAAACTGTATAAACTGTGTAAAGTTGGGAAGTGCTGGGAGACCACTGAGCTAGGAGTGTCGGCCACCCCTCTTAAACCATAAACTCGCAAGGATACTTAATAAGCTCCCTGGTGAGTGATGCTTATGGATTTTTGTGCCGCTAATTTCCGTAACTATCACTGTCTGAAAGATAGCCCTAAGGATTTAGGGAGCAGAAGGGCCCTTGTCCTAACCAACACAAGAGCTGCATTATGCTATTAAAAAAAACATATTTTCTTCCGTATTAGCTATTTAGCTATCTTGCTATGGTGAGACACACTCTGTCAGTTTAAATCTAGACTAAAGACGCATCTTTTTAATCTTGCATACACTACACTTCCATAATATTAATCCTCAGAGGATTTAGGCTGCATTATTTAGATCAACCGGAACCAGGAACACATCCAACCCCAAATGATGTACTTGTTGCATCAAAGACTGCAGAACAGTACTCTACTCTCAGCCAGTCTTGTCTTTTTGTTCCAAGGTTACCGCAGGATGCAGTTCATGCCCAGACCTGATGGCAGAGCTGAGAATGGGAAGCGGTGACCTGACAAGAACTGAGATTATAGAGCTGGATAAAGGACGCGGCAACTTGACACGATTTTTCTACAACACTTCAAATGCTATTAGATTGTTAATGATAATCTTAAATCTATAATTTACCTTATTCGTAAATTTAGAATCTTCTTCAAAACTGCTTGACAGAATATATAGGATGATCGATTGGTAATGTGGTTTAACCACCACTTGACCACGTTTAAGTCAACTCCAATTTGTGCATGTCCGCTTCATACATACAGTATATCATCATCACAGTATTGATGATGATATACTTTACAGAGGACGGTTCAGACTGCTGAGAAGATCATTGGTGCTCTCCTGCCCACCCTCCAAGAACTGTATACATCCGGAGTGAGGAAAAGGGCTTAGAAAATCCTCCTGGACCTCTCACATCCAAGCCATCATTTCTTCACAATGCTGCCGTCTGATCGGCGCTACAGAGCACTGAGCACCAAAACAACCAGACACAAAAATAGCTTCTTCCCTCAGGCCATCTACCTCTTGAACAGTTAAATGTTTTTTACATGCAATTAAGAACTTGTGAGCAAAAAATGTACGTGCAGTTAACTCCGTGCAATAATAATAAAGTGCAATTTTAAATATATCCTGCAGATAATAAACTACTTTTTCTGTGAATTATATTTCATCGTGCTATACATAACAAATACCTTTTACTACAAAAGTCTATTCTTATTTTTTACCTGTACATATTTACGTACACACATAACTTTACTCTCTATAGCTTTACTCTTATGTTTATTGTATTGTATTTCTTAATTTTTTATACCCATAGGCCCTAATTTAAACAATCTGTGTAACCGTATTCTATTGTTTGTTGGTCTCTGTGTGTTGTTGCTGATTCTGTGTACTGGATGCTACTGTCACCAAAACAAATTCCTTGTATATTCAAACATGCTTTGCAATAAAGCTCTTTCTGATTCTGATACCTGTCTCTCTCAGAAGGGTGAGCATTCTCTCCTCCATTGCCAAATATGCCAGAGTAAGCTGAAGCTGCAGCAGCTGCCAACTTTCTGTCAGTCAGGAATGTAATTAGTAAGAATTAAGCTGCTCTGAGTTAAAGAAAGGGGTCAGCCAGAGCTGGGAAGGTCGAGGTGGGTCATTACAGAGGATTTTCTTCTCAGACAGGGTGAAAAGGTGTCATGTTTACGTAGCAATGAAGTGAGCCTAGCCTCTGCCATTATATTATTACATTTATTTATTTTTGCTCGTTACTATGTTACTTTTGTTATGGGAATTCACCTCCAGATTAGTCTTCGCAACAGCTGCATTTTCAGACAGAACAAATCTTTTTTAATGTTATGAAGATGCAACCTGATGTGATATGCCAGGACCTTTCAACTAAAATTACATATTTAGTTTTAGTGTGACGCAACCTGCGATCTGCCAGGACCTTCTCAGCTAAAGTCATGTCATCAGCAAAACAGCAACATTTTGCACTTGCTTTAACTTTTATAGATTTTTTTTTTAAAAAAGCTTCCCAAATCCCTGACTTGCACTTTAATGCAAAATTACCACATAATTTCAAGAAATCTGTTCAGCAATGCATGGTTAATTCTGATAATGCGAGACTACTGAGGTGTTCTTGTGACACAGTGCATCTCTGATAGGATTTGAACTGCACTGAAATACAGTAATATTTATTGCAGGTTACACACATTATTATACTTAACCATTATAGTATACACATGGTAACACTTTACAATAAGGTGCTATTTGTTAACAGTAGTAAAGTCATTAGCTAACATAAGATAACAATGAACAATTTAGTTTTTCATTTTTAATTAATCCTTGTTAATATTAGTTAATGTCAATACAGTTATTCATGTTAGTTCATAGTGCATTAACTAATGTGAAGAGACACAACGTTTGATATCAAAAACATTATAGTAAATGATGAAGTTAACATGAACTAAGATTAATAAATGCTGTAAAAGTATTGTTTACTATTAGTTCATGTTAGCTAATGTATAAACTAATTGCTAACAAATAGCACCTTATTGTAAAGGTGATAAATCTTTTATCTTCAAACATATTTCACAAACTATAGTTGACCTAAATGCATGTATTTAATTAATTTACATTAACAAATGTATGTTCTTTTGCATCTTTAAGCAGCTGGGACTGCTCCATCTATAAGTTTCAAACGATCTCCAAATTCTGTGTCATATCCAACATTCATCACCCAAATGCAATGGACAAACAAACACAGCTGAACCCTCACGAACGTAGTACTCTCTCTCCTGCACACAAGTAAAAGGGACGCGTGCACATGCTCCTTCACACCTTTGAATATTACTAAGTATACAAGTAGTACAGTTGTCCGTCAGATTGCATGAAACACCGTTGGATCCCCCCTTTAAGAGTAACAAAGCAGAGAATCATGGACACTCCAAATGAAATGCATGATAAAGGGGGTGTTAAGATATAGAAAATATGGGAAATTTAAACAACCCAAAGACAAGATACATTTAAAGTGATAATTCAGCAGGCAACACATACAGAAGATGGGTTTGGTCTAATTTGTTGCATACGTTGAATAATGACTACACCTTAGTTTTTAAAGGTCTCATGAACTGGCATTTTTTAATGTTTTAAATGTTGTATGAGGTATAGTTATGACGTTCGCATGATTTTTACATTCAAAAACATCTAAATCAAGACGTAACAGGTTATATTCTAACCTAGTTTTGAGGCCAGCTCTGCAAACACTCGGTTTTAATGGACGTCCCACATTGAAGACTTTATAAGTAAACGCCCACTGCTTTGATTGGATATCAGTTTCAAAGTTGGAGCCTTCTGTGAATTTGGTTAGAGACTTAACGTTAAATTACACATTAGCACCATTAACAGTTTTCGCAGGGCATTAGTATTATCTGGAGACCTCCTGTGATTTATTATTCACCTCCCTACATCAGTTTTCCATGTGATGCATTCGTAAGGGATGATTTTACTTAAATTAACTGACTATATCACCCAACACCCGAAATAATACCAAAACACTCCATTATTTGCAAACGGTGTATAAAACCTTGAAAAATTATATATGAGCTCGCCAAATCACAGAGATGCCGATTCGCACGAGCCTGAGATCGCAGACAACCTCTGCAAATAATACAGATGACTAGAGGTCCCCAGGTTATAGCACATCAAGCGATCTCTGACAAAGCAATAGTGATTCATAGTACAAAAATGTTTTACTCACATAAGATTGCTGCACCATTCCTATCGGACCCCATATTGACGACACTGCTTTTTAATTTCAGCCATTCCACAAATCCAGTGTCGATCTCTGCCTTGTTCACGAAGGAATCCTCTTAGAAATTAAACGAACAAACGCTCTTTTTTTTCCATGTTTTTTGTCGGAATACGAAGGAACGTTATGCAGTGACTGTATTCTTCCACAACCAGGGGTGGAACAATATTTAGCTATCTTTAATGGCATGTTTGATTATTGCTTACTCGCTCTATCTGGTTTTGCAAGTCCCATATGTGCGCCACCTGTGTTACTTCAAAATTGTCACACTTCCCAGCGGCCTTACACTCACATACTTACTTTTGAGTAAGGAAAGTAGTCTCATTTCAACATGTATTGCTCTTTTATTGTGTTAACCTTTTTTTATTTTATGTATTTTTATGTACTTGAACAATATTGTAGTATGATTGTAAAAGATTATTAATATATCCTAAAGCAATTAGATATTCAAAGTGTCCATGCATTAAACAATTCAAACAAAAAGTTTCTAAATCATCATTTGTAAGAGGGATTGTTTTCTTTTGTTCCCATAACATAATTTATGTTATCTTAAAATTCTGTTAGCTTTCCTGTAGCTCAGTGTTAAGAGTATGGCACAAACAACTGCAAGGTTGTGGGTTCGATCCCAGGGGATTGCGCTTACATAGAAACAAATGTATGGGATAATGCGATGCAAGTCACTTTGGATAAAAGCATCTGCCAAATACATAAATGTAAATGTTTTGTTTTATCATATGTTTACAAATTTGTGAATGATTTGTTAATCTTCCTACCTCAGGCTATTGGACCCAAGTACACTCCTGTTTCTCAACACATGCTGAAGAGTGACTCGAACAACTGGCCCCTTCAAACCTCAATGTTTCATTAAAGGAAGGGTGTAGAGATGCTTCTGTTTTTTAGCACTGGAGGATTGGATCCAGACTTGCCAAGGTGCCAGGAACAGGATGGGCGTCAGTCGCTTTCTACTTTTCATAAAACAAGGGGTGAACACAAAGACCTGCGCAGACACATGCACAAGGTCAACCGCACATATGGGACTTGGTTTTCTTTGCAAACTGAAGAGGTAATGGGTGACCCATCTACAAAATAGTGATATATCCTTCTAGACTTGCACTAGACCTTTATCACATGGGCTGCTATCTGGACCCACTGGCTGAAACATCTGTCTCCCATGACCCACAGACATAAAGGCTTTTTAGTGAGGGGTATCTGTATTGACTTGATTCATTAACTACTGTGAGAGAGATGTACTTTAATTTAAGAGAGCAAAAGTAATGTATCACAAGCAAATTATATTATTCTGCTGACCTTATCACTTTTGCCAAAACAAGACAAAAACATCTAATATTAACATTCTCATTTCACACCAACAAATTATAGTAAAATAAGTATAAGCAAATTAAATTTAAGACAATATATATTTTTAAGTATTAAGTATAGAAAATTATAAAACTATATAATTTACAGCATATTAAGTTAATGTGGTCAACAATTAGCCCCGATTTCTACAAAAAATTGAAAATCAAGCTAGATGTGGTCGTGTACCTATATGATGTTCCCACATCAAAGACTGTCTTTATAAACATGAGTCTTTCTGTAGATTTTGTAATTTGTCGTGTACGAGAATGTGACGGTCCTGCTCTCATTTAAGAGTGACTTCTAACTATCAGTTTTGGATACTCAGGCAGCTGCAGGGGCTGTTGGGATACATAACATAATTTGACTGTTTTCTCAATGAGTAATATGTTTGAGCAGTCGCGTTAATGTCAGTTCTGTTCATCATCACAAACCGAAAGACTCTGCCTGCAGGTTGAATTCAAATATAGTTTGCAAACAAACCCTTGTATGTCCAACATATAAACCCTTCAGTTACCCCAGTTCAAAGTCCCTCCAATATACCTCTGTCCTCAAAACTAAAACCGTAATATATAATATTTGTTTAAAATATACCTTAAAAGAATTAATAAATTAACAACATAGACTTAAGTTTTTAAGCTGTTCATATCTATAAATATTAAGGCTAATATTTAATATGAATATAATTGAAATTATTATAAAAAGATAAGACAAAGATATCATTATAGGGTTTTGTTGATGTTTTTTTCCTTTATTTTAAACATCCTCTGAAATGGTTTTAAATGGGTTTTACATGGTTGGTGTATTGTTACTGTTTTTTTGGTTGTTATATGCATGCGGTTACATTAAAATTGATGGCCGAACAAGAAAATTTGATATATTATGCTGAAATCAAAATCATCATATGTTTAGTACAAGCAATCTGCCAATGGGGTAAGAAAAACAAAATTGAATTTTGATTTAGTTTGTTGAAGTATTTTGTTTCTTACCCAACTGGTATTTTTTATTGTTTTAAACATAAACTTACAAAATTCTTATATTTTCTTTAAAAAACAAGACCAAATATCTTTGGTCACTTTTAAAGTGATCTTAATTTTAAAAATGTAAGCCCTGTTTTCACAGACAAGCCACAGACTTTAATCTTGACCTGACATTTTTTAAAAATTTCTTATTTTTTTCAAGATGGACACCTGTAATGTATTTTTTTACATTGGCTTAGGCCAAGCCTAGTCTATGAAAGCGGGCCTAGATATTTAAAACAGGAGGTCAGTAAGAAATTATTTTCCCAGTTTAATTCTAATAACACCAAGGAATAAGAGAGATAGACATGTGCTTTGTTAAAATGCAAACTTACTCTTACAATGGCATACAGCATTAATATAGTGTCTGTTGTATAATGCACAAAAACAGTGAATCAGACCTCATGGTCAGTCACACTTGGCAATAGAGGGCGCCTGAGAACAGTAGGATTTTCTGCAACAGTTCAGCATTGTTTTAAAGAACACACCCAAACAAATAGAAATTTTAAGCATTAAGCTCCAAAATTAAACTAATGACCTCTATATAAATAATATAAAAACATATATAAACAATACTATTTCTAACCATATAATGAAATGCCACCGTAATAAAAAGAATATAACTTTTTCATCTACATTGCAAAAAGCAAAAAGCAATGAGTAAGTGCAGACTGGAGAAGTGTTAGTATTTTTTTTACCTTCCACTCTGTCATTTATTTATGCTTTTGATGCTGTCGAATATAAAGTAAACTGTTAAGATGGTTAACAACGAGAGCTTGTCTGCGCCATCTCGTCTTCCAAGTTGCTTTGCAAAGTCTTATCATAATACACAAACTAATTGTAGACTCCTGCAATTCTTTCAAACACGGTTGCTTTATTATTATTCTTGTTTTGTGAGCAAGGAAACAGGTTTTTTTTAAAACAATGTGTAGCTCTTGAAGACAGGAGACATGAGGGAGGCACCAGCGCTTTTTACCACGTCTCCGTAGCAACACAAACAGACCTTTCCTCCCCATGGGACCACAGGAAGTTGCGAGAGAAATGGACCCAAGTACTGTGAATACAGAGATTCTTCAGGACATGTCAACTTGCTGGGTCCTGACCCAAGATCAGCTAGGCTACCCCAGTTTTCAAAATATGTAATAGACACAACTTTTCAACACAATTCATATACTAGCAAATATATTGTTCTAATATTATCAAGGCTAAAATTATATAAATAAGATTGCTGGGTAAGGCTTGTTTATTGCTCAGTATGCCTCTGTTTGTAACATGTGATGATGCAGCACATGTATAATTAAATGGCTGTACAAATATTTAATAAATAAATAATACAATAAAATGCATTGAACTGTTCATTTATCACGATTTAAATCAAGTATGTAAAATGAGCATGCTAAATAATAATGTTACATCGATTAAAGCAGGCAGCACTTATAAGCCATTTAGATATTTTTTTCTTTTTAATACACGGTTGAACACTTCAGAGCATTAACATGAGGATTGAAACCAAATATACAAGTCATCCAGGATAACCCTGATATCCTGATTGCTCAAATAAATTGCTCTTTGCTTCTAAAATAAGAAATGACAGCTGATTTTGTCTTTTAAAATAGTCTGAATAGAAAAAAACACAGATGGAAACAGACAAAACATTTCTTATATAAAGCTTTGCTCAGTAAAAGGACAGTGAATGTAATTGTATTCCCACAAATAACAAGAAAGAACGTTGACTTCAATTTAAGGTAAACCATTGTCTTTACAATCGCAATAGTGTCTGAATTCCTATTTTTATTCAAAACACAGCTCCAATCGATGTTACCTTAGACTGCAAATTTTGATATAGTTTTAGTCATAGTCTTTTGGACGAAAACAAAATTTCGTTATAGTAATATTTCAGTCACCCCATTGTTTTAGTTTAGTCTAGTTTTACTCGACTTGATATAAAAAAAGATTTTAGCAAATCTACATTATATTTAGTCTTTTAAAATCTAACTGGTTTAACTACTTTACTTAGTTTAATTAGGCTAAATGTTCCATACAAAGACTGTCTGACAATTTACTTTAGCTTAGAATTAAATTAAGCCAGGTCATTACCAGTACCATTTATTTTTACAAAAGTTATGTAACTACTGGACAAGCATCATTGCAAGAGAGGATTTTAGACCATAAACGACATATCCCAGTTTATTCAATCTCATTTCTACTAAATTGATTTGTTCGGCAAAGGGCGTTTAACCAATGAAATGCTCGGACACCGCTCAAACGCCATTGGCTCATGTAATTTCTTCAATCATACAAACATGTTACTTACTTGGTTCAATCTTTTGCATGTCATTTAATATTTAAATGTACAACGTCGAATTGAAATCAGTTTCTCACTACTCTAATCAGTTGGACAACACTGGTTTTATTTGCCCTATGTCTGCACAAGCTCACGTTAGGGGACAAGTAAACGTTGACATATAAAAATCTTTGTGCTTGCCTTTGAAATGACTTTCGGGGTAACTCCCATGCTGTCGTGCTTCAAGTTTGCTGTGTTTAAAGGCGATTGTGAAGGTAAATAAGAGAGTTTGTAAACCGTATATTTACTGTAGATAGTAATACATAGATATAATAGACAGAATACATATGTCTGTGCTTCCTCTGTTCCACTTCTGTGCCCTAGACCCTTCTAACAGTTTACCCCTCCAGAATGAGCGCTTCGAAGGGTTGAAGGGTACAGGGGACCAAACAGCTGTGGGTGTTTCTTCCTAGAGCAGTCCTGATTGTTTGAGTCCTCATCAACATTAAACATTAGAACAATACTTTTTTAGCTCATATAAGCTCACGTCCATTAAATAATATTATCAGATACAACCTTTTATTTTAATCATGTCATGTACCATATTATATATCATTATACATACAACGTATTTAATTACTAATTTACCAAATTATTTTACTTTTATTACATAACAAATATGCGAAGAAAGTGCCGACTGGAATCTTGCTTTGTTTTTTTTTATACTGTGAGCTTAAACATGAGACATTTGCTTGACAAATGAAATCAAGAATATGATACAGTAAACTAATTTAATTTAAATAAAATCAGTTGTATTTAAAACCATTCTTCGGTTTAATTATAAATAGCTAACTATTCCTTCTCTCTGTGAATAATTACACTATTATGCCCATAGTTTAGACAAAAGAGTCTATGCTTTTGGCCACAGGCTAACGAGCTTTGCCTACACCAGCCACAAATTCCATGGAGCTCTGATCTTCAGTAATGTATCTCAAATCTGAAAAGTCAGTGAAATACTTGCAGATGAATAAATACCCTATATGCTTTGGAAATGGTTTTTAAATAACCACATAACATGCCAGAAAACAAGCCACAGAGAGAGAGAGAGAAAGAAAGAGAGAGAGGGTTATCTGTTTTCTTGAATGTCGCATTTATTAACCCAGGTGCACTGAAACACACACTGTGAAACATTACTGGTTGCCTTAAATTCTTGGTTTTGTCTTCAATTTTTAAGTATAATTAATTACCTGTACAAGTCAAAAATCTTGTTGTACATTTTCTCCTTTGTTTACTCTAGCTTTAATCCTCCTAGTAGCATGGCCTTGTAAACTAACGTTACTGTTTAGCGTGCTGACAAAATGTTTATATGCTCTCCTACTTGTAAGTCGCTTTGGATAAAAGCATCTGCCAAATAAATGTAATGCAAGTTCTATTTAATAATACATATTTTGGCTATAGGCTTAGTATTTTCAGTTAAAGTAATATTGTAAAAATATATGTTTGCCTTGGCAAACACATTTTTTCATTGAATGCTGCCCTCCCCTACAGCTCCGTTTGGACTGAACATTGTGCCTTGGTGCATGTGTGTGATTTTGTAATAAATATGTCTTGTAAATGCTATATTTTCATGACCATGCTTAAAAAGGTAATTCAAAGCTGTGCCATAGAACAACCATTTTTGGATCCTCAAAGAACTATTCAGTTGAAAGTTCTTTAAAGAATCATCTCTTTTAACCTTTTTATAATCTATGGATCCTTTTTTGTAACAAAGAACCTTTTGTGAAACAGAACCGTTCTTCTAATGTTAAAGGTTCTTCATGGAACCATTTAAGTAAAAAAGGTTATTCAATGGCACCATAAAGCACCTTTATTTTTAAGAGTGTATTGTGCGTATTTTACATTAAATTATTGCATTACATCTTCAATCTTATTCAGTAAATATTACTTTAAGTGCGGAATCTTTGTCTAAAATCCAAATCCAGTTTGAAAAGGAATCAGGTGAGTGAATAAGTGCAGACTTTCCACACATTTAACACAGCCAGATAAACATGCACTTAAACACCCTGAGGTTAGAGAGGTGAATACATTCTTATGGTTTGCCCTTGGCCTTCAGCGCTGTGCTATACACTTTATGAGAGTCAGCCCGGGCTAGATCAGATGTCCAATAGCTGGAGACTTTGATAAATAGCCAGTTTATTGTGCTGCCTAGCCCCGGATGTTTGTAGACGATTGCAGTAGCTGGGACAGTGCAGTTGATTCCCAACCCTGTGGCCTTGCTGATGATCAATCAACCTGATTGGCTATGGCAAATATGCTTACCAATAGGGCAGAGGAAAAATCAATTATAACACTACGTAAAGGGGCTAAAGAGGTTGGTCAGAGTGAAAAAAAGAATGAAAGAGGTTAGAGTAGGCTGACAGGAAAGAGACGTTTCATCAGATTTATTTGGGATGGTTTGCATGTCTTCAACAGGATGTTCAACCAGCTTTTTGACCAGTGTGACATGGTGTTAGCTTTAACAAAGTCTGATCTGGTGACTAGTTGAGTGTGCTCTAATAAGCACATCTTGCTTCGGCAAGGTCGACATAAAGTATGCTTTATCAAATAGTCCTTTAATTGCGATTTACTTTTCAATTTCTCCAAGCCGTTGGCAGAGGTAGACTGCAGGGCCAGAACGCAATGAAGCTCATTTTTCATCATTAACCATACCGTCTAAGAAAGCATGTGCATCATTTTCACAAAAATCACAACATTCACAGCGACGTAATGCAATGCATGATCACAAACATGTTCTTAAAATGTTCTTGCTCAGAAATGAAGCAAATAGCCTACATATCTAAAATAATATCAGAGGAAAAGCGAAACATTAAACCAACTTATGAGAGCGAGCCGCTTCCCTCCGCCCCCACTCTCTCTCTCTATATCTTTTCGAGAGCAAAGATATATAATTTCTCCAAACACAAGAGATGGAATCAAAGTCCATTTCTCCATTCTCTCCCCGTCTCCACCGTCAATCATCTCACAGTGAGCGAAGCATGGAAGTGGCAGGCTGAGGAGGCCATGCGGTGCATCCCTGGAGTTTTATATATTCTGAGAAAAGATGCAGGCGCCGCACAGCCCTCATTAACAACGATCCACCCCGACCTCTCAGGCAGGTGCTACTGTAATTAACTATTGTTTGACTATCAAAAAGTCGACCGCTGATTAAATGTACTATAAATGCAGAGGAGCACTTTCTTGGCCGGCATAATTTCTGAGGCAGCGTGCGCACGCTGGGACCCTTTCAACTCTGCTACTGCCTCCAGTGTGAGCTAAGAGCCTGTTGCCAGCGGTAATCAAAACTTGTGCATAAAAAAAATCTTTCTGTGGTTTGACTCACGTCGCGCCGTCTATTACGAACATGTTACTTTATGAAATGCACTAAAAAGCGCTGAAAAACGCGCCTTCTCAAGGCAATTGAATGGCATCTCTTTAGTGATTAGAGCAGCAGTAACAGGCACCCCTGCTATTAGGCCTCAAATTCCATTTTATTGCTAATTCATTTATGTTCTAGTTCAGAAAATGCTAGATGCAGATCACCTGCTTGGAAGTCATGTTGTCAAGAAGCTATCCATTGTGAGCGGTTTATAAATTACAAAGAATGGGTGCAAAGCAGCTTTTAGGAGCCTGATGAACTCAAAGAAAATATTACTGTGATCAGAGATTAACATTTAAAAACTCATCATCTTTATTCACACATCTATGTACAATTGAAGGTACAGAACATATTTTAACAGCTAAATATATTTTAAAATGCATTCAAATTCAAAATTCTCTGTTATACTCATGCACAAAATTATGCCATCGTGTGATCTGTTGGGTTTTTCAATAAATTAAAGGTCCATTTAGATTAAAATAAATGACAGAGAGATATGCATGTGAAATACTACATCTGGGTTTTCTGATTTCCTGGCTAATGTTCTGCATCGCAACATGTAATGACATAATCTAATATAACGGGCCATTTAGAGGGGCATTTGCATTTTTCCACCGAGTGTTTTTATGACCAGGAGATTTTCCTGAGGTGTTTATTTCTTTTATTACCTGAACATGGTATTTCAATGCACATCCTAGTCACTTTTTGAGTCTGAGAAACCGTTGCGCTCTCTTTACTCATTTTATTATAGCTGTATAAAATGTGAATAGGTCTTCTGCACAAACTGAAGAGATTATTTGGGAGCGTTGAAAGGGATGTGGCTGCTGTATTGTGCAGGACAGCACCGAACATCTCTCTTCTCTGTACCCCCTGCTTCGGTTAATCATTGTTTCTCAATCAGATAATTCCAGTCTAGAACCCTCAGTAATTAACGCGATACTCACTCCCCTCCTCATTTTTAATAGCTTAATTGGGGGTGACAGCCTAACAATCTTGTTTACTCAATTGCTTTTCCTCTTTAATTATCCAAATGACTTGAGGATATTCAGACCGTCCTGTTCATCCACATTTGTTTATTTAATAAAGCCTGCTGTTTGTGATGCTAAACAATGTGTGTTTGTGGTGATGAAGGCCATCCTTACACGAGTCATGAAATTATGTCACCACACTCATTAAGTGATAAACATTATGTTGTAAATAAGGAATGGGTGGCTGAGCTGTTGATTTGCATAAATGAATCATTAAGTCCTACAGGCTAATACAATGGGCTTTATTGCTATTATTTATGAACTCTTCTCTATGAAAAGAAGTGTAAGAGCAATATCGTGGCTGCTCTTGAATGAATCAGAAAATATTTATTATTAAATAGCTATTATCATAAATTGGACTGGCTGATATAGACCCTGTTCTTAACTTTTCCTTCTTAATGCCCACAATGTAGAACTTGTTTGCAGGTTCCTGGTAAGATTGTCCTCAGCTGCTTTTACAACTAATGAATCTCCAAAGCTTAAGCGTTTGATTGATGGATGGAAAATGGATGTTCCAGGCACCTATTGTTTCAGTGGCTCAGGATTAGGTAGAGTTATTTAACAGTTCATTTGAGCGGGTAAAGTCCCTGTGTTTGTACCGGCTCTGTGGTGCCAGGCGGATGAGAATTCTCTCAGTGGGATAATTCTCCATAATAAAGATTAAACCCTCATAGCCCAAATGCCACACGAGAAGGAGGTGCGAATACCTATTTTATTAACATATTTGCATCAGGGTGCAAATTGCAAAAGATTAGTGAATTTAAAAACTAAAAGAAGCTTGCCTGAAGGTTTAAAGTATTAATGTTGATGTTTTTCCATTCAAAAATAACTTGTTTGTCCTTTGCTCACCAAAAGCCTATCTGCAGAATCTAACAGGACCACAAATTGAATGTAAACACTCTTGAAAAAATAAAAGCTATTTAATGGAAAACCAATATCTCATCAATTTAACATGGCATAAATCTATTTTTTGAACGACATTATAAAAATACAGACATCTTGTGTGTGTGCGCATGTGTGCCTAGCTTGGTTCACTGACAACAGAGAACTTGTGAAGAAATATTTTGAGACTGTGAGTGACTCTGGATACTCACTTCAAAATCTGTTTCATGTGTGCTACAGTTATACACATTAGCTTCTATACACACATCTGGAGCCCTGAAGAACACCACTAAGCTTCAAGATGGATTTATCTGCTCAAGTGCCCTACAAAACAGACACATCTCACTGTTCTGCATACACACTGGAGACAAGATGACAGGCACCACACAGGATGAGAAACAAGCTGTTTGTGAATATTGGTTTAATTTGCTTTTAAAATGGGTTTTGCAAGACAAGGGAGTGGCGAGTGTGTTGGTGAAAACAGAATTTATAAAGATAAGAGTAATCCAAAAACACTATTTATCAACTATTACTGATACTGTTAATTGAGGGCTTAACATTTCTGGTATGCCCTAAACCAGTGGTTATCAAATGCCCAGATTTTAAATATAATGAAGTGTGTAAATATTCAAACATATATATCTGCCTCAGTATATAATTACGTTATCCTCAAGAATAAAAAAAAAATCTTACATGCTGGTCTCCCAAGCATGTCCTCAAGTGCTTAAGAAGATGTCACATCAAGTCTATAAAAGTGCTTAGATGTGAAGATGAACAAGTATTTTTTTATTTCAACACGCAATTTCAATTCAATTCAATTCAGGTGCAAAATATGTATTACCTATCTATTTTATTCATCCACTTTAGGAAAATAATGATTGACAATGGTAATTCATGAAGACGTTTTTAATAACATCCATAATACATTCTTTTAATGTATGTAATATGTCTGGTAACTCATGTCTATTAACTGTTGAATTGAATCTATTTCTGAATGATATACTATTTGAATACATTTGATGATTAGGGTTTATAAGTAAAAAGATTTGCTTTTGATCTTGGATATGGCCTCCAGAATGTGGCCTCTCACTAGTTCAGAAAGTGGCTGGCCGGCAGTCTGTCCCCACTGCTCATTCTAAAAGAAAGTTTTAAGCTTCTTGTTGTTTAACAAGGTAGTACAGCCAGTGTCCATGGGAGAGTAATACTAAGAGTGCTGAGCAAAAGTGTACATGCATATACTGTACACACAGCTTGATCTATATGGTCTAGGACTCGCAGTATTTCAAAAACACCACAAGGGAACTGTTTCCATGTAAATCGGGGAGCCAATGGCATGCTTTTATATAACCGGAGGTCAGCTTTTAACTGAATTAACGAACACAAACTTGAATAAAAATTGATGAGGATAATTTCTGAAGACAAACCAACAGCATCAAAGGGAGAAAGAGAGTAAAAGGCAGTGCACATTATAACTATAACAACACCTAAAAATATATTTGCGTCCACACCAACGGACGATAAGGATGACTTTATGTTTATTCTAATCCTGCGTGGTGCAGTGTTCCTATTCATTAAAATGAATGTAGATGACCTGCTGCTGATGGTTTCGTTTTCAATCCTGAATGTCTTTTCTCCAAAATATGATAGCAAAAGCTGTGGATGCTCTCTCTGAAGGATGAAGATGCGCGTGTGTTCAGAATGTAAAATATATATTTTGCCAGCTTGCTCAGAATTATATAAGATTTACATATGTACTGCATAAAATATCCCATTGTACACACACCGCTTTCCCACCACTACACTCTTTAGCTCTGACCTAAAACCTGCGTTTCAAACATATTTAGACAGAGATTGACAGCATGTTTAATCATTCACTAACTGGTAAGATCATTCTGAAAGTGAACCCAATGATATCGCCCTCTGTATCTGTATCTATCTTTATCGCTATAGTTGTGATGTGAACAACGCTGTTCACCTGAATGAAGAACAATTTATAAAACTTTATTTTCTATAGTTATCATTATAATCTAGACGGCCCTTAATTCCATTTTAAATAGTTAATATTTTTACTGATTGTTCAGCAGCCTTCTTGTTTGTCTTCGTTCTTACCCACTGGAATTCCAGCACAGTGGAGCGGAGTTGTGCAGTCACAGACCAGCTTCTGTGCACAATGAATCATTCCATCCTCTATCACTAATCTTTCTCTTTCACAACCTCTCTAGCTCTCGTTCTACACTGTATCGGAGCTTGGAAGATCATGGATAATGACAGCATTCTTCCCTGGAAAGGACAATTCCCACAGATGTGGCAGAAAGAGACTTTGTTTTCGGTTCTTGTTAAAGAGGAACGATAGTATGACGGGAATGCCTTGGGTATAAGAAGCCAGATAAAAATGTTTTGTCAACCCTCACAAACAACCTTCACATATTTCAGTGGTTTGAGAAGTCGAAAAACTGATAATTTCAAATTCAAAACATTACAATCCCCTCATTCTCATTATAAGGTTTGTGAAATCAGCTTGATATGTGTATATGCTTTCTCTGAAAAATTAAGTGTAAGAGGTAAGGAATTTCAGAGAAAAGTCAAATTCAGCATTTTAGTTATTACACACGAAAGAGTCTTTGTAAACAAATATACATATGATAATTGATGGTTTGTTACTTTAACAAAACAGAAGGAATGTAACATTATGTATCTTGCTTCAACACACACAAACGCACACAGATAAATGCATACTCGCTTGTCAGTCAGTTGCCATTAAAATGTAACTGGATTTTAAATGTAAATGTAACCACTTGAATGGAAACACTTTCTTTCAAATTATTTATTAAAGTCATAGAAAGGTGCTAATAGCATTGAAATGAAAATCTGTTAAGGGGTGTGCTGCAATCGCTCCGGATGTATTAAAATAAATGATATGACAGAGTAGAAAAAAATGTGTACAGTATATGTGCAAGTGTGTGCATATTGAGAGGTCAGGACCTACACCCTGCTTGATTTTTCAGTTCAAACTACTGCTCCTCAGGCTGCCTGGCTTGGTGTATAATTGGTCTTTGCTACAGTTACCAGCCTTTCTTGTCTCATCCTCTCTTCTTTTCCCTCTCCTTTCTCTCTGATTTCAGGCTCCTTTGGGTCATCATTCATCAGTGGGGCCTCTCAGCCCCTGAGGACCCAGTCAGGAGGCCCCCGTTTCTATGCTTTCATAACCAGAGGCCATTTCTGATGGAGTCGCAAAATACAGGGGAACAAGAGGGCATAAAAATGCTGCACAAGGCAGGGGGTGGATGGCTGTGATTATTATCCAGATAATCATTTCAAACAAATTATCATGATAATCAATCAATTGTCACATTTAAAGCAGCTTGCCCAAGGGCTGCACATAGCTCAGTGTGACTTGTTCTGTATTTTAAGGGATAATCAAGACCCCAAAATTTGAAGGGTTGCTTGAGATAATATTTGTACAGAAGCATATATTTTCATATTGGTTAAGCTAAGATTAACAGGTTTATAAGACCTCCATCCACTGGTGCTGTGTAGTACAGTAACTCTATTTCGCTTTTCCATAAAAAAAAACATTCAAACAAAAATACACAAAGAATGCAAATAAAAATTAGAAAACACCCTGAATGATACAACAAATGCAAAGATTTAGTTGTATAAATCTAGGCATTATTAGAAGAAGGCTATTTCAGTTTTATGATGAGTAAACCACAGCAGCAGGGGTCACAAAAGCACCCTGAGAGCTTGTCAAAAGAGCTATTAATCTCTTTCCAATTTAAACATCAGCTGCTTATTTTAGACACATATTCAAAGCCAAACGTATTAATATCCAGCCAGACACACAGGCACAATGCTGGAGGGCATCTTATTCAAATACAATTACAACACATTGATTTTCTATAATGAACCTAGTCTATGTACTATCATTGTAAACTCAATGTAAGCTTACATATTGCACAAACACAGATGTACACACGCACACATGTGAACACACTCTATTATTACACACTTTTGGAACAGAATGTGTTGGATTATATCTCAAAGAACTCAAATTAAGGATCAGGAATGTACTCATAATAAGAACTGTTTAAATAAATATTTAGTGAAATACCACTTAAAAAACGTATTCGTTCACGATAATGATTTTTGAAGCTTACAAACGAGTACATATTTAATACATAAATCATGTTTTGCAGCTGTGCAAAAAAGGGCAGACTGACATAAAAGGGTACCTTTTTAATACAGCTGTCATGAGAAGATTCTTTGTGATCATCCAGCATTTGCTGTGAAGGAAAAAGACAAACAGTAAGTGACTTGTAATCATTTTAAAATTCAAATTTCTTTATAGGGTGTTTCAAAATGGCAACATAACAAAAGTTACTGCGCACGGAATTAACTTTCGGTATTCTTTTACAAACAATAGAGTGCCTGTAGAAAATTTCTGATAACAATCAAAAGAAACCAAACAGAACCAATACTTGTCTCTCCAATATTTAGTATTTAGACTCCAATACCAAGCTCAACCGCTAGATATCAATGTACCATACGGTATGTTTAAAGGCAATCAAACTAAAGGACATATTCAACAATTTGTTTATTCAATAAAATGAACAAACAACAAAATTCAACAAATCGTTTATTTTATACAATTATTATACACTAAAATAATGATACAAATAAATATTAACATAAATTAAATCAAATATAAATAGTTTGTAACATACATTACATTTAGTCATTTGGCAGACGCTATTGCGACTTACAAATGAGGTAAACAATAGAAGCAATTGGAACAACATAAGGACAAAAAAAGCATAGGTGCAGTAAACTGGTCTCATATAGCATACCACAGTATGTACAAAGCAACATTTTTTTTTAAGGATAGAAAGAGTAGAAAGGAAATAGTAAGTCAGAACTATTCGGTCAGGTGCTGATGGAAGAGATTCTTAAAGATGGCTACAGAATCTGCTGATCTTGTAGCAGTGGGCAGATCATTCCACAAATGTGGAACAGATCCAGAGAAGGTTCTTGAGAGTGATTTTTCCCTATTTGGCATGACACTAAAAGACGTTGTTCATTTGCAGAGTGTAGGGATCTGGTGGGTTCTTAAGTCTGTATAAACTATTGAAGAAATTGGGGTGCCGAACCAGTTTTGGTCTTGTAGGCCAAGAGCAGAGCTTTGAATTTGAAGTGAGCGACTATAGGGAGTCAATGTAACGTATGGAAAGGTCTAATTTACTTAATGTTGTAGAGGATTAATCTAAAGGACCGGGTGGTGCTGGCAAGATGATCCGTGAAGTTTAGCTGATCATCGATTATCACTCCCAGGTTTCTGGCCGTTCTGGAAAGTGTAATGGTTGCTGAGCTCAGTTGAATGGAGATGTTGTGATGAATCTTTTGGTCGGCCGGGATTACAAGCATTTATTTTTTTTGCAAGGTTCAGCTGCATGAGGGTCCTTCATCCTGTGTGAAATCTCACTCAGGGATGATGAAATGGATGCGGAAACAGTCGGACTGTCAGACTGAAATGACATGTGGAGTTGTGTTTCATCCGCATAGCAGTGATAAGAAAATCCATGTTTCCGAATGACCGAACCTAGATATGTCATGTATATAGAAAACAGTTTCACTGTTCCAGAGACACCCATAGCCTTGAGGGCCGACAGGAGGATGTGGTGATTAACAGTGTCAAAGGCTGCCGATAGATCCAGTAGGATGAGATCAGATTATTTTGAGATTGCTCTGTCCAGTCTCAGGCCTTCAATGACCGAGAATAGTGCAGTCTCAGTGGACAGCTCTTGAAACCAGACTGGTTGCTGTTCAGGAGGTTATTCTGCATGAGAAAGGAGGAGAGCTGGTTAAATACAACACGCTCAAGAGTTTTGGGAATGAAGGGGAGGAGAGATACCGGTCTGTTGTTATCCAACAGTGCAGGATTAAGAGTGGGTTTCTTCAGTAGCAGGGTAATTCAGGCCTCTTTTAAGACTGTAGGAAATGCACCAGTGGTGGGAGACGAGTTGATAATATGGGTCAGAGCAGGAACCACCGCTGGAGAGATGGCCTGGAGAAGATGGGTGGGGATGGGATCTAGCGGGCAGGTAGTGGTGTGGTTAGAAGAATTTACCTTGGAGACGTCATCTTCAGATAAGAGAGAGAAAGAGGAAAGCGAGCATGCAGGCGGCGGCGCAGAGAACTGACTGCTGATGTGGTAGTTTTCGTTACAAAGAAAGTCATCAGCTGTCAAGTCCGAAGGAGGTGAGCAGGAAGGCGAGCAGAGAAGGTTTTTAAGAGAGTACGAGAGTTGTTGATTTTAGAGTGGTAGTACTGCGTTTTCGCAGAGGAGACATCAGCAGGGAAAGAAGAGAGGAGAGACTGATAGACAGAGGTCAGAGAGATCTTTAGATTTGCCCCTCTTACTCTCAGCAGACCTGAGAAGGAAGCGATGCTCACTGAGAACATCAGATAACCATGGGTCAGAAGGGGATGCACGGTCTGGCCTAGATGTAAGAGGGCATACGCTGTCTAAGCAGGAAGTTACTGTGGAGCAAAGAGTTTTGATGCCGCTGTTAGTATCCAACAGAGAGAGCTGTTCAGAGGGAGGGAACATTGTGGAGACTGCAGAGGATAAGCAGGAGGGAGAGAGTGCATTTAGGCTGTGCCGCCATGTGACCAGTGACGAAGCATGTTTAGTGTCTGATCAAGAGTGATGAGGAATTGATCAGACGTGTGCAGCAGGTAGACCTGAGAGTGTTGAGTGGAACAGTAGCGTGTGGAGATGAGATCTAGTTGATTACCAGACTTATGGGTTGCTGAAGTGGTAACTCGCTTGAGGTCAAACGATGCAGTCAGGTTGTTGAAGTTGCCAGCCTGTGGATTTTCAAGGTAGATGTTGAAGTCTCCAAGTACCACCAGAGGAGTACCATCCTCAGGGAAGGATGACAGAAGAGCATCAAATTCCTCTAAGAAATGTCCAAGCTGACCTGGGGGACGATAGATAACTACAATAGACACTACAACAGTTATATTATTAGACAATGGACCAGTGGTGTCAAACTCAATTTCTGGAGGGCCTCAGCTCCGAACAATTTAGCTCCAACCAATTCCAGCCCACAGCTGTTTAGAGGTTTCTAGTAATCCTAAAGACCTTGATTAGATTAATTAATTGTGTTTAATTAGGGTTTTAGCTAAACTGTGCAGAGCTGCGGCCCTCTAGAAATTGAGATTGACATTTCTGCACTAGACAAACACAAACCGGAAGTTAACTGGGGGTCAGGCACGCGTTCGTCTGATGAAACTGTCTATTTAGCACTTTTTTTTACAAACTATCTATGTAACCCTGGACAACAAAACCAGTCCTAAGAAGCTTGGGAATATTTGTGGCAAAAGCCAAGAAAACATTGAATGGGTCAAAATTATAGATTTTTCTTTTATGCAAAAAAATCATTATGATTAAAAAACAAAAAAGGCAAAAGACACGCCTAAAAACCTTATTCGCTGCTGGCCGAATTGAAACAAATTGTTAGTATAATGCAATGTAAGTCACTTTGGATAAAAGTGTCTGCCAAATGCGTATTTTTTGCTCCCTCATATTCCAGAGTTTTAAATAGTTGTGTCTCGGCCAAATATTGTCCTATCCTAACAAACCATACGTCAATGGAAAGCTTTCAGATAGTGTATAAATCTCAATTTCGAAAATTCACCCACTGGTGTTGTTTTTCAGGGTCACATAGAATATATTAAAAAAGCTAATACTTTAGCTACAGCTTTCCTGTAGCTCAGTGGTAAGAGCATTGCGTTAACAATGCAAGGTCATGGGTTCGATCCCAAGGGTTTGCATATACCCAAGTACAAAAATGTATAGGATATTGCAATGTAAGTCGCGCTAAATAAAAGCGTCTGCCAAATGCATTAATGTAAATGTAAAAACTTCTTTCTTTTTCAGTAGAACCAAGGAAATTGTCATTCATTTCTTTAATAATTGTAAAAAGCACAATTCAACGTTTTATTTGCTTAAGGAAAAGTTTTTCAGGGTCAAAGACTGTATAAAAGATGGACAACGTGATGTCAATTCCTTCCATAGCAATGAATGATTGTGAAACATCAGACGACATATTAGTACACTAGGGCTGCACGATTTGAAGAAAAAATCGAATTGTGATTTTTCAGACCAAAATTGCGATTTAAATGCGATTTGAGTACTATAAAAAAAGAGCTAGGTTTTGTTGTGTTGGTTTTAACAGCATGCATCAAAGAAAGACCAAGCAAAATCACAAACTATTGAAACGTTATCCCACTGTTTATTTAAAACCACTTACACTGTGGTCATTTTTTTAAATAAAGTTGTCATGCAAAAATGTCATGACAAATTAAGAGAATAACAGGAGTATCTTAAATACCTAAATTAACAAGTATAAATAAAACCTTAAACTTTTAAGATCCCAAACACACTGTAAACAATTACAGTTATGTATGGCGTCTGTTATTTTGGCCTACCTTTGTGAAAATATGTCGTAGAGTGTGCTAATTTCAAACGCGTGAGCAATCGTGTCGCGAGGTCGACACGGACTATCAAAATAATTCCAAACATAAGCGTTGCTTTTTCTTTTAGGTACCAAGTCGTCTGCTGCTGCAGGACTTTGCGCTTCAGCAGACATAACGTTACTTTGTTGCGAATTTGAACTTGCTGCTCCCGGTCGCGCTCATCTTTCCCAAACGATGTTCTTTGCTAATTCAAAGCATGTACAGTAGAGATGCGCTGATAAGCTAAAATGTCACCCGCATCCGCTGCTTCAATAAATTATCCACCCGCCACCCGCCCGCACGCACATATAGTTTTCTCTGATATAGATATCCGGACCCGATCGTTACTTTAATTACTCAGCAAATTTTCTAGCACTGTCTTTGTCTGTAAATGCTTAAATCTAATCTTTCGAGTGATGTACCATATAAGAGGTACCACTCTTATGTCTTTCATATACATACAGTGTCTCACTGCCGTTGCATATTACATACCCAGCACTTGATTCGTTAAACCACTTCGCTGAAACGCTCCCACACGGTACTTATCTTTCCTACCTTTTGTTTTGTTTTTAATTCTCCCTTTTTAAATTTCTCTCGGATCCGTTTTGCCTCCATTTCTGCTTTAAGAAATAGACAGTCATCTTCCGCAGCCACGCGCGCATTTGTTTTAAATTACTGTAAATTAGCGCCTGATTAAAAATGCATTTAAAACATGTACGTATTTTTTGAGAAATTTTGTTAATATTGTATATGATATCATTCACCCGCGACCCACCCGCAATTAATCAGAATGTATTTTTTATTAACCGACCCGCGGATCATCCATCCACAGCGCCTACGGATATAAACGCCATCCGCGCATCACTAAAGTGTTAAAACGCTACCTATTGGATAAACGTAAAATTACTGTCAAATACTACGTAGGTGCATTATCTTATTTAAAGCCCTTTTAATCGAAATAATCGCAACTTTTGCGATTTAAACATCGCACTCCTTCAAATTGCGATTTCGGTTTAAAAACGATTAATCGTGCAGGCCTATATTACACAAACGTTTTGGAAGCCTGGCTATGCGCAGAAGTAGTTTTCCTATAGCTCAGTGGTAAGAGCATTGCGTTAACAAGGTTGTGGTTTCAAACCGAGGGAATTGCACATAGCCAAGTAAAATTGTATAGGATAATGCAATGCAAGTCGCTTTGGATAATTTTTTTTTAAAGGTAATTGGATTTTATAGTCTGCCTCCTGTCCCATTTATTTGCATGGAGAGGGCGGGGCTCATAACCTGTACTGCAGCCAGTCACCAGGGGATGATCAAAGAGCTGGCAGCTTCACTTTTCATGACTTGTGAGGTACCACCATTCGGGTGTGTTGTGTAAATAAAAACTCTGTGCAGCTTATAATGCTATTTAGCTTTATAATTAGGTTATGAATGTTCTAAGCCCATCTTTGTTAACGACGATCAAGACATTTTTCAAATTAAACTTTAGTCTTTGTTTCATTGACACAAAAGAAAGCAACATTACCCAGAGATCCACAATGAACACATTTTTCTGCACAGCTGTACATAGACACACAACAGACAAAGAATACACTGGTTCACTTTGCAGTTTATATTTACTCCCCATTTCGACACTCAGTGTGTTAGTTTGAGTAAATGGAAGCATTAATTACATTGTCAATGTTTTCTTCTCACAAGCTAATTGAGCTTTTCTTTAAATGCATTAAAATATACCTCGACAGGCCAATAAATTAATTTATCTCCCAGCTGTATGTTGGGGCATGAAGTAAGGCAAGCGTTTTTAAGTGGAAGTCAAATATCAAAAATGAGCCCACTCATATCTGGATAATACAAGGACATACAGCAGTGGAGCCAACAGATGGTTATACAGTAGATGGCAAAAGCATTTAGTTAAAACTCAAGGCCTTTTGAACTGAGTGAGTGACATGAAGTTGGCTCATGAAACTACTCCAAAAATTGAAAGTTTTTCTCTGTTTTTGGTGAGCCTGGAATTTAGATGTACATATATCTATTTAGATATATAAATGCTTGATTGACCTTAATTATTGTGGAAGTGGACATGTGGTCCGTGGTGGACGAATATCGACTGAATCTGAATCATAAAAGATATGTGAGGAGGAGCTTATAAAAACTGGCGTTTGTGCAATTTTGTTTCCATTGTTCCAGTTTGAAGTGAAACAAAACAATAACCTCAAACTTAATAAATCATTAAATACTGCATACACTTACATATACTTATAAACACATATATTTGCACATACATTATTAACCAAATTTCAAAGCAATTTTTTGTGATTTATATATAATTTATCTTGTGATATATCTATAAAATCTTTACCAAATTATATCTTCATGTGCCAATGTACGAACCATTGTCCATCAAGAGTTCATATTAGGAACAGCTTCAAAAGAAGTTTAGTACCTGTAAATACGAGGAAGGCACTGACAATCTGACATACTTCTGCCAAGGCAAACATAAGGTTTAGTTTAGAATTAACATTTAGTTAATTCTTTGAATTCAAATATATGTGTTCCCAGCTTACTGTGGCACTGTTTGATTCTCTATTATATTCTTATCAACATCTCCTGTCCTTTCAGGGTGTGAAGAAGACACAACGGGTGGTGAAATGGATTCCTAAAGGAATGTGAAATTATCGTTGTGCAAGCACAAAGGTGAGACGGGAGACAGCCACATAAGGTGAGTTTGTTTAACACTTATCACATGACTTGTGCTAACAGAAACCCGGGCATTTGGATCGGGATGTGGTGGGTGTGGAGATAGATAGAGGGCAACACACAATGACAGATTTAATGGACAAACACTTCAGATTTTTTAGGGAAGGTCACGATAATCTTTCATGAACGATACCTACATTTTTCATACTTAACGTGACTGCGAGGTCTGCGCATTGCCTACAGGAGGGCAGCCGATATTCTAAAAAGATTAAGTTAAAGGATTATTCATACCAAATCATTGCAGTGAACTGTTGTAGCAATAAAACAGAAAACAAAAACTAACAAACACACAAAAGGGAAACGGATGGATATGGATAACAATGGATAACTTCATACTGGGCCTGAAAGTCAAAAAATTAACGTCAGAATTTTTCCTGACCACTTCGCTTTTGAGAGACGAGAGTGAAAATATTCATGGCTGCTTTTCATCTGAACATCCACATCGGTAATGTGCATATTATTTTTTACTATATACAGTTTCGTTGGACACTACGATCTAGCCTGAAGTTACTGTGACTTCCAGGTCTATGTTTGGTTATCCATCTAGCTAATGACTAGTAATTAGGGGTCCCAAACCCTACTGGAATTGTAAAGATTTTCCTTTTCTACTGTTCCTGCCCTAAAAGTGTCTGGCCAGCCAAAACCGTAAGTCCCAGAAACACCACATTTGGCAGGATGGTCCAAAATTCCATCATTGCACATACAGATCCTGATCAGACCATAGATGGCACTTTTAAGCACTTATATGTTTTTGCTCATTGTAACCGTATAGGTTCATCTTATTGTCAGAGTCAAGCTGAACAAAAGTCTATCAAGGTTTCTTTACCATGAATAAAATTGTTCCACCATTTTGAGCTCTGCAGATGTCTGTCAGAGGAGGTCTGGTGCCCTTCTCCTGAGAAAGCAGGTCCTTCGTCAGGGGAATCGAACAGGGGGGAGTGGTGGTGAAGAGCATTAGCGCCTAGAACAAAGTACTAGTAGCACTTGATGCTCCTCTTCCCTGAACTTGCACCGGACCTGTGCAATAAGGCTCACTGGGGGAAGGCGTTCTTCTGCTTGTTCCGCAGCCAGCTGTGTGCTAGAGCATCCGTGCAAAGGCGGGCCTCGGACGGGGGTACCATAGCGGGCCCAAACTGCACCAAAAGGTGGAAACGCCACACTCCGCGAGGCGTGGACTGATGAGGGAGCGCGTCGGGTGTCTGGTTCAGGTCGCCTGGGATATATATATATATATATATATTAGTGGTGGGCCGTTAACGGCGTTAACGGCGTTAACGCAGTGAGACTCTTATCGCGCGATAAAAAAAATGTCGCCGTTAATCTATTCTCAAAGTTGGGTTGGGAGCTGGGTCTATACTACGCAAGCTATGATGACTTTCGCCTTGATATTTTAGCGCGGATGTATACCAGCTTAACTGCACTGTACGGGGCGAGAACGAGATTTTTCAACTCGCGTGATTCGCGTGATTCGCGGAAGCAGAAGCCGCCTCATCATCTCATAACGAGGGCTTCATTCGCGCGATTCGCGCAGCAAGTAGGTCTATTGGCTCTCTGCATTAACATATAAATCACTCGCGCTTGACACGCCATTCGCGTTTGGTCTGAACACAACATAACGTTACTGTGAAATTACCGCATCAAACGTGACGTGCTAACATGGATGCAGCTATGAAGCCGCCGGGTTTGCTTCAGGGAATATTAATTTTTAAGAAGCTTCCCAATGGAAACATCGACAAGACTAAGGTTGTTTGCACCTTGTGCAATGCGGAATTGGTTTAAAAAAAAAAAATTCTCTCAACAGGTAGTGGTCTAGCTTTAGTTGAAACCGGTAACTTTGAATTGAGATCTAATGTATTATGGCTCCTGTATGACATATCGCTTGTTGCTCCCTCACTCTTTGTAAATCGCTTTGGATAAAAGCGTCTGCTAAATGACTAAATGTAAATGTACTGTAGGAGCTCTTCCAGTCTCAAGTACCACCTAAACGCAAATCATCCCTTAGCTAATGCGGAAGTAAACACAAGTTCATCTTCTTGAACATAATTTAATTTTCATCACCAATTATCATAGTAGAACAGCTTTCTCAAGCAGTTTGTGATGCATTTTGGAAACAGGAGATGAGCCCCTGGTCTAATGCGCCACCTGGCTTGAGAAACCCGTTCTCAAAGACTTACTTTTAGTCATTATTTGGGTAGCACACATATTCTGAATGCCTTCGGCAGAATTCAAATGAGCCATTTTAATCTAGATTAATCTAGATTAATCTTGGAATTAATCTAGATTAATCTAGATTAAAAAAATTAATCTGTGCCCACCACTAATATATATATATATATATACACGCTACAGTTAGACGCTAGAGTTGTGCCGTCCGACCGGATCAGTACGTGCTTGTCATGCATGAGAGGTTGTAGCATCTTCAGTGCAAGTAGCACAGCCAACAACTCTAGGCAGTTGATATCCCAGCGCAGGCGGGGGCCAGTCCATCGCCCAAACACTGCGTGCCCGTTGCACATGGCACCCCAACCCTGCAGGGAGGCGTCCGTCGTCACCACGATGCGCCTCGGAATTTGCCCGAGAGGGACCCCTGTTTGTAGAGAGATCATTGAAGACCAGGGGGTTAGGGTGCATCGGCAGAAAGGTGCGATCGCCATACGCCTGCTGCCGGTGTGCCATGCTCTCCAGGGAACTCGACTCTGTAGCCAGTGTAGGAGCGGTCTCATATGCATCATGTGCATCAGGGTACGCAGATCTAGAATGGATCAATGGCTGGCAGTATGGATCCTTAACTGTGGGGAGGCCCCAGAGGAGGAGATCGGCTCTGCTGATGCAGCTCAACACACAATCGATTGTAGAGTGAATACTCAACATTGCGTCTTGCCATGACACAACATTGGGTTGCCGAGGGTAAGAGCGGATGTGAAAAACACCCAGAGAGATAGGAAACTCTTTTAGTGAGAAAGTGGGCGCTATTCACCCGGAGGGACCTAGCAGATGATGGGGTGGGGCAGGGACCGTCCCGGATCGACCGACCAGCGATATAATGGCTGGGGTCGGGCCCAATGGTATTGATCTCACTGGGGTCTTCCCATCAGGGTCGCTTCTGCTTCCGCGACAGCTGCTGACGGGGCGGTGGTCTCCTCCTCATCGACATCTTCCTGGGGGCCGCCTGGGTCAGGGGCGCCGAAGAGACCCGAGGCTGCTGGGGCAGGGGTAGAGTGTGGCTGATCGCCTCTGTCTGATTCTTCAGTGTCAAGAACTGCGGGGAGAAGTCCTCGACAGTATCACCAAACAGCCCACCCTGCGCGATGGGTGAGTCGAGGAAGCAGAGTTTCTCTGCATCACGCATCTGCACAAGGTTAAGCCAAAGGCGCCTTTCCTGGACCACGAGTGTGGACATTGCCCAACTTGTTTTTGGGAGACTGCAGGCACCAGTGACTGCAATGTCTGGATCACCATCCGCCTGCAGTGCGGGAAGGATGTATCCACGAAGGCTGCCTCAGCGTGCTGGAGACCCAAACACAGGAGGCAGACATCATGTCCGTCTCCCTCCTCGATGAGAGTATCACACCCACGAGACCAGCCGGACATACCACGCTGGAGAAATTAGCTCTTTTAGAATTCTTGAACACCTGTGGGACTGCCGGATGCCGACATTTTGTTTTAGCTTAACATTAGCAAAAGAGCGAGTAATACGCATGCGCATGAAGTCAACGTTATCAGAAAGTAACATCTTTCCATTTACATGGAAACGAAAAAGGTGGTCGTTTTCAAAAAGTTTCACTGGATTAAATCTTCATGGTAACATGGATCTAACGTGTGATATGGAGTGAAAATGTCTGTGAGGCATCAATAATTAAACTGAAATCAGTTTGTCTCATCGCCATATGTGTCGTCAATTCCCTGTGTCTCCAAAAAGTCCTTACGCATGGGTCAGAGTTTGCATGCAGGTGCAGAAAATTTCACACCAAGTTTGTTTTTATAAATCTAATATTTTGCATAGGAAGTGGCTTAAGCCTCTTTCAAGGCATGTTTTGTTTATACACAACGGTTCTAAATGAGGCCCCAGTTCTTAATTTTTGTCCAGCTGCGGCAATATTATTACAATTTATTTTATATTTAATTTCTATTAATATATAATAATATTACATTTTTACATTTTGTATTAAATAACATGTCATGAAATGGTACACACGACTCTGCTGGTGTCCTTTAGCCGTATGCAAAATCTCAGAAATAGACATGGGAGGGGGGCACTGTAACAACACCTTTTGACGAGTGAATGGGTTAGCTTTACCTACAGTCACCAGACTTGGTATGTGTTCTTCCCAAACCGAACAACTTTTAAAATTACAGTCATTAGGTCCATCCAACAGGATGTCGGCATTTTGGAATAAAAGTAGATGGTACCGAAAGATTTCGACTACGCAGACAACATCATACTATTAAATGATGATGTTCCAAAAGCGCAAGAGCACAAACAGTGCCTACAAAGAGAGGAAAAAAGGCCTAAAAAATAAATGCAGATAAAACAAAATATATGACCATCCGGACAACCAAATCTTAACATGTGGTGAAGAGATCAAACAAGTACTGTAGAACAGTTTAAATGTATTTATGCTCCTACATTGACTTCCTGTTTAATATTCTTAACACATGAAGAGGACAAGCATTGAGTGACTTTTGGAAGCTGAAATCAACAATACTACTCATTCAATAACTGTTGCATGTGCCATGAAGCAGCAATTGAACTCATCTGCTATGCCATGCTATGGTAAAATACTAGATCCGTTTCTAAATTTCAACATTCTTGCCACTGTCAACCAAAGACAATGGTCCGATACAGTTGTTTAGCAACAAATGCGAACGGCTGGGACTTTTTCTGGAGGACAAAGACTCAATGTATAGCACCACAATACTTCCCCAAACATGAGAAAAGGATAGGTGCTGACTTGGGATCGACATGAAGAGGTGAAGAGATGGTGGAGAGAGATGAAAAGGGGTGTCACATGGGCCCTTTTGGGCTGTTGGAAGATGAGGCGTGCTGCTGCGTTCTGAACCAGCTGGAGTGATTTGATAGCCTTTGCAATAAAACCAGCAAGGAGAGCATTGCAGTAGTCCAACCTTGATATTACCATGGCCTGGACAAGGAGTTGTACCGTTTGCTCAGTGAGATAGGGTCTAACCTTTCTAAAGTTGCATAAAGCATATCGGCATAACCGCATTGTCTTTGCAATGTGATCATTGAAGGACAGCTGTTCATCAAATATGACTCTGAGGTTTCTGGCTGTTTTGGAAGGAGTAGTTGTGGTTTTGCCAAGTTGGATGGTGAGATATTGTTGCACCGTAGGGTGATCCGGGAAACACACGTAGACTGGTCCAAGAATGCAGACAGGGGAACAGACAGGGATCACCCAATATTTTATGACTGCAATGATCCTGTGGATAGTTTTTTGAGAAGCCATTTGTGAGGATGATCAGAAATCATCATAAAAAAGCAAGTAAAATATCCCACTTCTGACTCCTTAAACACAGAGAGCCTTTCATCCTGCATACTATATCACAAATAACAATCTGAGGTCTGAGGGGGTTTGGGTCCCTGGAGAAGTTTTGACATACCCTGACATTTTGTGCTTTTGAATAAGACCAGAAAACACATATTAAATCTATGTACTCAAGACTTTTGAGTTCTGAATTATTTATTGCCATTTTTGCATTGATTTTGATTAAGAGTATGCCCCAATAGCAGAATCACGAACAACTGTGCGGGCTTGTTGTGATAATCAAAATTTTTATATCGTATTAATGTTTGTCTGTAAATGAGGGGGCCATTGTGTAACGTTATACCTAAAGGTTTTATCAAACAAAAACATAGACTAAAGGCTCTTAATCTGGCCCTCACGTCCACCCATATTTCGCGTCTCTCTCTTTTAACACCAATCTAAAGTGTGTTCCTATTGACATGATCCCTACACAGCGTTCACTGCTCTCTACTCCCAGCACAAAGGAAATCGCCTTAAGTCTACTTCTGAAGTGAACTTCAGATCACGAATTTGCAGCATCTTCCCAAATTTTACTACGGAGGTTTGAAGGGTTCTTAGCCGCAATTATGCGATTTGAGTAACGTTAGTAGTTACATTTAGTGCACTTCAACGCCCTTTATGTCCACTTCGCAGGGCTTTTACAGGCGAATTGAACACTACCTTAGGCGGTAAGAGACGCATACAAAATGTGCACAGGGGAGTCTTGAGGACCAGGATTAAGAACCGCAGTAGCTCGGCGGCTACAGTCAAACCATTGTCTTACCTTTTACATAACAAGGCGGAGTGTTCGAGGGTGAGAAAAAGTCTACAAGCACACTACAATAAGTTAAATTCAGTGTAATCGTTATCTTTAGCAGTCTACTCTTTTCGTAATTTATATAAAAAAAGAAAGAGAATATTGTGCGCACCCGCCAGCGCAAAGTCCTCTAACTCTTGGCGCAAAAGTCAAGATGCTAGTACGCTGCGCACAACACGTGACATAATTAAACCAATACATTTGAAAACAGCGGGGAGCACTGATTGGTCGATCAACCAGAAAAACAAATCAACAATTCCTTATTTTTTATTTTAAGCAATCAAAAATCTGAGGGGGTCGTACATGTAAATGAGGTGGTCTAGGTCCCCTCAGGCCCCCTCCTGGCTACGCTTCTGCCTCACACTGTCTGTTATATTTTATTTTGTCAAGCAGCTCAACTGAATGGTGATGTTCTAGGAAAGGTTGATATCATTCACGTGGTGTATGTGCGAGCGTGCCAGTGTGTGTGTCAGACTCAGCGTGTGTGGGAGAGAGCCTGCAGTCAGCATAGTGTGCAACAGCGTAAGCTAGAGCCCCGAATAAATAGTTGTAGCGATGCCCATGGTTGGAACTACATGTCTAGAGCTGTGGTTAGAAGCATAGATCCTTATTATTATGACATGTAGACTTACATACATCATGCTTTTGAGCAAGGTAAGCAAGCACCATGCAAAGCATTCTTTATCCATCATTCTAAATATTCAATTTCATATCTTTTATTCTGTCAGGGAAATAGAATCGTTTTTATTTTAAAGGTCTACAAGCGTGCGGGCCACGTGATCTAGGACCCTGGGAATCCCTGGGCGGAGTTAAGTAGTAGCGAATTTATAAATTAGTTAAATATCGTACAATTAAACAATAGAGATCAAAAATGAGATCATTAAAATAGTTTCCAGGTGCATTTTAGATTATGGACTGCAATGATATGACATTAAATCGATCTCAACTGATTAATTAGGAGACGATATTACTCCAACACATAGGCCTATGTGACGTCATCAACTATGTTGCTAAACCAACCAACATGGTTCAAACGACACATGTCGAACTAAGTTACTATGTTTTCAGGAAACAGACGTGAGTAACGTTAGCTAGTTAGTTTCTCAAGCGATACATGGTACTATGGTGGTAAAACAGCGAGTTACTGTATGGCGTTGTTTGGGAAACAAAGTGCAGCTCCTGGATATTTAAATAGAGGCACACTTAACTTAAGCGTTCACCATAATGACGATTTTCTTAGATCAAAATACTATTTAACTTCATATTTCAATAACATTAAATTGTATATTTTTCCACTTCAAAATTTTGAGTAAGCTGTGCCTCCGTTACCTCCTCTGACGAGCCCGCACTGCATAATCACACTGCAGACTACTGTATATGATATAAATTTGTATATTTAATTTTGTAAAAGAATACTTAGTCTCAGCCTTTAATCCAATAATGAGTAAGAATATATTCAATAATGTTAATTTGACTATTGAAGTGATTGACAATTTAATCTGAAACAAAAATTGAGAAGAATCAATTTTTAGGCATTCAAAAGCACTTTCATGAATATGCATGGTCAATGAATTGTAGTAAAAACCTGCTGCTGGAAAATATCTTAATTTGTAAATGCATTTATTTATGTCGTTGCCCGCATTATGATTGACTGTTTGAGAAGTGATACTGCTTCATCAATATATGAAGAATGCAGAATATTGATGATTTATCAATATTATGCAGAGTCAGACTGGCCTATGTGCTTTTGGATGCAAGTGCTTCTCTAGTGTCTGTAAAAGCTCAATATGGGATTTTTATTCAAAGCAGGACTTCTTATATAATAATTCAGATAGAAACCCGCTTCCATAAGGTGATTATGCATCATGTTACAGGCTGGAGGTAATGCAGAGGAAAATTGTCAGATGACGACAGACACTCAAACAACACACTTACAACAGGGCTGTGGCTCTCCAAAAACGAATGCAGAGGACAGACTGGGCCCTGCCAAACATTAAAGTTTAAAAGGCTTGTCATCACCATAAATGCTTTTATTTTGGGGTTTTTTGATTTTGGGTTGATGTGGGGTGAGCCACTTCTGACAGTTTTGCACACACAGAAATGCAAATAATAACTTTAAGGTCATATATAGACAAGCAAAACCTATCACCCAATCAAATATAAACAAATATCTTTAGGATTTAATTATAAATGTAAGATATCATACTATGTATATACTATGTATATTAACCCTAAACCCGGGGGCCAGTTTAGATTTTTAATCAGGTAAGTTTACTGAGTTTTCTAGCTCAAGAAGGTGAGTTGGTATTGAATGGTTTTATCACTATGGTTATAGCGATGTGCCCGAAGCTGAAACCCATTTTTCGGGATGGCACGGGTGGCTTAAAACTAATAACGAATTTAACCGCATAACAAAAAAAAATATTCGGCAGACAAAATCATGTGTTTGCTGGAACAGCACTACATTATACAACTCTGAAATAACAACATAATAATAGGTGTTTAAAGTGAACTATGTGAATTAAATGAGCGCAAATCAAACAGTCGCAGTCTGTGTTCATCTGCTTTCCCGCGGCTCTTGCGAGCGGGATTAATATTCTTAAAAAGACAAAAGACTGGTCGGTAACTCTGGTTTATTTTGGAGAGGAACGGGTTTTTAGACGTGATGTCTATTATTATGCATGCACTGCGTGAATAGACAACTTCTTAATATGCGTATATAACCCTCTGACAAAGCGGGCAGGTGGCCATGCACCAGGAGAGGAGACGTCATAAGGATGAATATAGCTCGATTAAAAAGTTATATTCATTTTGCACTATATATTGCTTGTAAGTCGCTTTGGATAAAAGCGTCTGCTAAATGACTAAATGTAAATGTAAATGTAAATGTATAGGCCTAAGGATTTCATATTTTGACACGCCGTCGTATTTAATGCATTTCATTTAGTTTGTTTGACTTTTTGTCTACTGTTTTGACATTAAAATGTCAAAAAGATATATATTGATAAGACAAATAAAAATAACTGATACAATTTTTATATAGCCTATATTTGTAATTGAGAAACTGTGAGAACTGGAAAATAGCTGGATCCGTTGGGTCAGTACAAAAATCATTCTAAGAAGATAGTGGGTGAACACAGAGTGGATTTTAAAGGAGAGGAAATAACATACTTTAAATAGAAGACACTATATTACGAGGTTAGAATAATTATATTAAGATAGAATAATTTCTTTAGTTAAAAATGGCAAATTTGTTAAATGAAAACTGTCCTTTTGTGTAATTTGACGTAATTCTTGTGTAAACCCCGCCCATTTCCGGTTTCATTCAAATACAGAAACAGATAAAAATAATTTTGAGATTGTTACAAATACTGATACAACTACTGGCCCCGCTGCACAGCCCTAATGGTCTCAGGGTGTACTCTCACTTATCCCGGTCGCTCTGAACTGTGGCTGAGCGGGATTGTCCCCACTCCCATGATGGCCTGCGCTCACATTGCTCTTTACCATCCACACCCGGCCATCCACACCCGGGCAGCGGGCACGCTTTCATACGATTCGACTGCTTCGAAGCAAACGTGAATAAAGCAATCCCTCTCAGCACTCTGGAATCCATCGCAATGATCAGCTTGAGGCTTATTTGAGATGTTTAACTTCATACGTTTCCTGCGCATACCGATCTGCTTAAAGTATGTCATTGTCATAACAGAGCTAAACGAGAGTAAACGGCTCATTATGCTTTTTAAACCCATTTTGTACTTTATTATCGTAATGCCTATCTTTACACACGTTGGATTATGTTTAACAAACCTGGAGTAGTTTTGGCTGCGAGGACACACGCTTGCACGTGTAAGTGCGCGGTTTATGAGTTTTTTAAGGAGGCAGTTGAATCTCAGGGAGGAATTTAAAAGTCTTGTTTTATTTAAGTCATGCTTTCAGTCCTGTGCTCTGTCGCGATTTGCGCTAACACTGCATGTGTACCACGCCCGAGCTCAACCCCACTGTGCTCTGGCCCACCTCTTCCAAGCGAGCCAGGGACCGCTAAACGAACCATGCCCGTGCCCTATACGGAGTGATCACACTCAGTTCAGATTGCCTAATGCTCTCACTAGGCAATCTGAACTATGGTTAGTTAATATGGTTACTTTAAATTTCATTTTCCTCTCTTTTAGAAATGGGCTTGATATACTCTGCTATCTTGTATTTGACATACCTCAAATTAAGGGGCGAACTGGCCATCTGGGATTCCGTGAGTCTTCCCGGTGGGTCGCTAACGTTGGGGCCGAAATGGATGCTTGTGCTACTCAGACGGACGTTTTACAATGCGAATGCACGCAACGCTAATGCAAGAGACACGTATGCATGCCACCCAACATAACCCCCCCCCCCCCCCCCCCAGTCAACAGACTTAACCATGCATCCCAACCGGTCGACAGAAATGGTGGATTTTTTTCTTACCAGCCCAGTCCTGCTCACATTCTGAAACAGAAACCCTGAGATTTCCTCATTTCAGAAACCTTTCTGAAACGGGCCACAGTTGTTAGAGGGAAGATCTTTTGCTGCTAATTGTTTATTATATTTATATTTTACTTTTTTATGAGTATGAATAATTTATACAAATTTTTACATTGATAATAAATATTAATCAATGTATAATAAACATTACATTAAAAATTAATATAACTATATACATTTAAAAACAAGCTTCAGTACATAAAGCTTTTTAATGCAGTGAAGCATACATGTTTTAATTTGACCTTTTTGCAAACAAATAAATTATTTGAATTCAGTTAATTCACTTGCATTGATATAGTCAGGAGCTGTCTTCTCATTTACATTTATGCGTTTGGCAGACAATTTTATCCTAAGCGACTGACATTGCATTATACATTTTAACATAGGTATGTGCAATCCCCTGGGATTGAACCCACAACCTACGTTGTTACGCAATGCTCATACCACTTAGCTACAGGAAAGCATCAAGTCTTTTATTGTTTTACCCTTTTCATACATCCTAAAGCCGATGTTTATTAATGTTTATCAATGTGGTGAACTGTGATGGTTCTAATATAAACACTTAAATAGTTCTTAAATATTAAAAAATACAACAAATCTGAATGTATGTAGTGTTTATTTGCAATGCCTTTGTAATTAAGCCCAGGTGATATCATAAGTATCTGCACAATTAACAAGATTCTCAAATATAAAGTCTCAACTCTGCAGTATAATCAAGGACATCAAACATGGTATCAAGAACAGCCTTTGCCCTTCAGCAAACAACTCAATGTAATTGCACAAAAACAGTTGTGTGTGTCAAAAAAAAACTGTAGCTAGAGAATGTTTACACTCCTGGCTTGAGAGTCATCCAAATAAGATTAGTTCTTGCATTAACTACTAAAATTTCAAAGAGTGAAATCTAAAGCTGTAGCCAAAAGATACCGTCTGGAAATACATGGGAGAGATCACAAACTAGATATTTATTTTACCCGTGTGGTTTATAAGGGACAAGGTTCATGCAGTCCATTTTTTTCATTCTAGGCCAGTGATCCAAGGCGAGGAAAACAAATAAGTCATTACAGACTGGTAAATGTAAGGGAAGACAGTATTTTTGACCATTTAGTCTGGTAACAATCATTTAAAACAATACAAGTCTATTTAGGTGTCATTAGCATCACGGTTTAAACATTAAGGGGCGGGTTCCCGGACAGGTCCAAGACTAGTCTCAGATTAATTTAAATGTTAAAGATGCCTTGATCAAAAACAACTTGCAGTGATGTATCTTAAAATATATAATATAAATAATTCTTCAAATAATTCTATATATAAATAATTTCTTCAATCTCCACTGAATGTACAGAGAACATAACAAAATTTTAGGCTCATTCTCTTGACAAGTGGAGATGCTGTGTACATAAAAAATCTTAATAAAGTCTTACGTAAAATTTCTGTGATTTAATTTAACGGAAACATATATTAGTGCTGTAAGACTATAATTCCAGCCTAAATTGCTTTGCTCGTTGTTATTACAGAAGTGTTCGAATGCTGTTTGGTCAATCGCTTGCAGGTCATGGTGTGATTAAATGTGAGCACCATTGTCAGATGTTTATCACAGTCTTCTTTCTTAGCACATTAATAAACAGATTCTTTAATGCACTTGATTATGTAAAAACGTTTAAATCAGTAAGGTTTCTTTTAGAATACAAACTGTTGTTGACTATTGAATTAGACATTTCAATCAGAAAAAGAAAGAGATTGATATATATTTTCATAACCACTTTACCTCACTTGCAATATTTCAAATCTATCCTTTAGAAAAGACAGGTCTATTTATTCTCTCTCTATCTAGAGATAGCAACACTTATCACCGATGGTGTCTGTCCTGAGTCCACCAGAGCAACCCATCACCACCACAATAAATGTCAAGTGGCGATGATTGATGCGTCTAATGAAATTGATTGACCTGTACCCACGCAATGCAATCCCATGATTCCCAGCAAGCTATTTACTTTAACCCAAAAAGATTAGCTGAAAGATGAGACATTGAAGGCGTTACACGTAATCTTGGGAACATCCTTAGACACTCTTTATGACTGGCCTTGACTCTATCCTTTTATCCCCTATGGAAAAATCAATATAGTCGAGTGGTAAAGGACAGCTTTTAAGAATCCCTTCATAGGTCTTGTCAATATTTTTTTTGCAAAGATTAAGGTATAATACCGTTTTGTCTTCTCAGTTTGAAATGCAACTTTTTTATTTGCATATTTCTGTCAAACCAACATTCACAACCATTTTGGCAGCAAATGTATAAAATTTTACTTTTATATATCTGTGTCAGAGTTAAAAAATATTGAATACTGATGCTTTTAGCAGTAAATCCTTAGTCATATCTTTATATGCTTCACGCTTACGCTTGGGAAGTATTGTAAATGTGATTCTGGTAAGTGGTCATCAATGAAAAAGAAACTGCCAATTCTAAAGTGGGTGAAGTGTTGTCACTGCTTTAACACTACAAAACATGTCTCTTCCTAATATGGAGAACAGACACTCTCCTGATCTGACATCCATTCCAGTGATAGGTGTCGTCTGCCGACTCCTCTGAGCATGAACTTCGGCTTATCACAAATGACTTTATTGTTATTTAGATAACACGATACAGAACTAACAAACCTGAAAACTGGTAATATTAGTTTATCTGTCCTATTTAAAATAAACTTCTAACAAAGTTAACAAGAAAAAAACGTAAGATCATTTCAATTTGGTTTGTCTAGACTGCACTGCTTGCCCATTAAGCATCGTATAAACTTTAAAATCTTGTTTATTATATAAAGGCTGTGACGAGCGGGTCAATACGTGGTCAGCATCACCATGGCAACGGAGCAATCAAGCTCATATACCTGCAGATTGTCAGCAACTGGTCCCAATCAAGCTCACCCTTTATAAACCCAGGAAGAAGAGGAAAGGGTGAGCTTGCTCTCAGTACATTATTTGTTAAACAAACGTGTTGTTGTGCTTTCTTCTAGAGACCAGCAACTGACGATCTGAGGATCGGTACATGGGATACTAAGGAGTTTGGACATTTTACACCACGAGGCACGTGCGCCACCCCACAGCTATCACGGAGCACACTGGAGTTATAGTTCCCCATTGTATACCTCACCGTGTGGCATTGTGTTGCGTGCATATTAAATCACCCTCTGGGGCTTAATTTTTGGAATACTTTTGTCTGTGTCTTGTTCAGCCTGTCACAGTGGTGCAGAACGCAGGCGCTTGTGAATGAGACACAGGATATAACAAAATCCAAAATTTTGTATTCCCTAGGACGTCGTTCTCTCTCTCTCTCTTAACACTGAGCTTCCGGATACCGAGCCAAGATGGAGGAAATCATCAGACGGCTCACGGAAATCTCTGCTAATCAACAGGAGTTTACTGAACAGCTCACTCGCCGGCAGGAACTGGTGGAACATCAGTTTACAACAATGCAAGCCACCTCTTCGGGAGTCCCCGCATCAGATGGCCAAAATTCGGCACATCGACATCTCACCAAGCTGACGGAGCTCGACGACATTGACGCCTATCTCCACACGTTTGAGGTGATTGCCACTAGAGAGGCTTGGGACAAGCGGAACTGGGCACAAATGTTAGCTCCCTTCCTGACCGGCGAGGCACAAAGGGCCTATTTCGCTCTGCAATCCCCATATCAGGATGATTATGAGAGGCTGAAGGCGGAAATCCTCGCGCGGATGGGACTATCCCCGGTAGCGGCAGCACAGCATTTCCACCAATGGAAATACGAGGAACAGCTTCCTGTTCGAGTGCAGGCCGCCCAGTTAACCAGACTTACCCATCTTTGGCTCCTAACGGAGGATTCTACGATTGGCCAGGTGGCGGAGAAAGTCGCCATCGACCGACTGCTACAGGCTTTACCCCGACGGCTCCGGAATCCAGTGGGTATGAAGAACCCGAGTTCTTCAAGGTGTCGGACGCCACCTTCGCCCGGGATGGAGGAGAGAAAGCGACCGTTCTACCCCGGAGGGTGAATGCTCCTTGGCGATCACAGGAGGGTACCTCACGACCAGTCAGCAGATCCCCGGTAGCTTCCCCCTTGGATGAACCGATGCAGACGGAACCAACGTTACCCATACCGCGGGCTTGGTTGGCAGGATGTATCGTCCATAAGAACCTTCCCCTAGGTGCCACAGAAAGGGTGGTAAGACTGGCCATGACGGTCCAACCCAAACCGAGGAACCGACCACCAGTAAGGCGTCGGTTCAAACCCAGACCGCAGGTGGCATTGATGGCTACCGAGAGCGAACAAGGGGGTGAGTTGAGCTCAGCATCTACTAATCTTGCTCTTGATTTGTTCCAGCGGGTTACAGAGGGAGGAACGTTTGGTAGAGAACAACGGGAGGATGATCGGTTACGAAATTGCTGGAGTCAAGTACGAATCGTGGACAAAGAAATTCGTTATCCAGCTCCTCACCCTCTACCTCACTTTATCGTGAAAAATGATCTGCTTTACTGAGTCGCCTTAAGGCAAAGGCCTTAAGGCGGGGGGAGGAGAAGACCCTGTTGGTGGTACCGAAGGGCAAGACGGGAGTAATCTTGGAACTCGCTCATGTACATCCAATGGCAGGTCATCTGTGAGCCGCGAACACGGCACAGCGGATACGAGACCGATTCCACTGGCCAGGATTAGAAGCAGATGTGAAACGATTTTGCCAGAGCTGTCCGACCTGCCAGCGGACTTCTCCCCACAGACCCCCCCCCGGCCCTCTAATCCCCCTGCCTATTATAGGGGTACCCTTCTCGCGTATTGGCCTGGACTTGGTAGGGCCCTTACCGAAGTCTGCCTGAGGACACGAACACATCTTGGTGATCGTGGACTACGCGACCAGGTATCCGGAGGCGCTTCCTCTGCAAAAGGCTAACAGTAAAGCGATCACCAAGGAAATGTTCCTCCTTTTCAGCAGGATCGGGATACCGTCAGAGATATTGATGGACCGAGGCACCCCGTTCATGTCCCAGCTGATGACCGACCTCTGCCACCTTCTCAAAGTTAAACGAATACGAACTTCGGTATATAATCCACAGACGGACGGCTTAGTCGAAAGATTTAACCAGACTCTAAAGAGGATGTTGAGACGAGTGGTGGCAGAAGATGGGCGCGACTGGGACCTAATGCTCCCCTACGTTCTGTTTGGGGTTAGAGAAGTACCCCAGGCGTCCACCAGGTTCACCCCCTTCGAACTGCTGTTTGGCCATCAACCTCGAGGCCTCCTGGACGTAGCTCGATACGCCTGGGAGCAGCAACCAGCTCCACACCGAAGCACGATCGAACACGTCCAGGAGATGAGGGAACGCATTGATTGGGTGATGCCGCTTGTAAAAGAACATTTGGTCGAGGCCCAGCGCGCCCAGAAACGGGTGTATGACCGGCCCACCCAACCACGCGAACTTCAACCAGGAGATCGGGTACTGGTGTTGACCCCTGCCGCTACTTCAAAGTTCCTGGCTTCATGGAAGGGACCCTATACAGTCGTTGAAAAGGTGGGACCGGTCAACCACCAGTAGTTCACGTGGGTGAACAGCTCTTCCCTGATCAGAAGACTGACTTAGCTGCCTTGGTCCATCAATTCTCCGATGTGTTCCGAGAACAGCCCGGGCAGACTCGGTTGATACAGCATGAGGTTCGGACACCCCCGGGAGTAATCGTCCGACAACGGCCCTACCGGGTCCCTGAGCCTCGTCGATTGGCTATTGAGGAGGAAATTACCCGGATGAAAGAGCTGCAGGTGATTGAACCATTGCGTAGTCCATGGCCCAGCCCTATTGTCATGGTACCGAAGCCCCGATGGATCACTGCGGTTCTGCAATGACTTCCGGCGACTCAATGAGGTTTCTGCGTTTGACAGCTATCCCATGCCCCGAGTGGATGAACTTCTTGACCGTTTGGGGTCCGCCCGGTTCATTTCAACACTCGACCTGACCAAGGATTACTGGCAGGTGCCACTCTCGCCTGAGTCCAGGGAGAAGACGGCCTTCAGCACCCCGTCAGGACACTGGCAGTATAGGGTACTACCCTTTGGATTACATGGGGCACCGGACACCTTCCAACGGATGATGGACATTCTATTACGGCCCCACCAGACGAGCGGGTCAATACGTGGTCAGCATCGCCATGGCAACGGAGCAATCAAGCTCATATACCTGCAGATCGTCAGCACCTGGTCCCAATCAAGCTCACCCTTTATAAACCCAGGAAGAAGAGGAAAGGGTGAGCTTGCTCTCAGTACATTATCTGTTGAACTAACGTGTTGTTGTGCTTTCTTCTAGAGACCAGTAACTGACGATCTGAGGATCGGTACACGGGATACTAAGGAGTTTGGACAGTTTACACTACGAGGCACGAGCACCACCCCACAGCTATCACGGAAAACCCTGGAGTTATATTTCCCCATTGTATACCTCACCGTGTGACATTGTGTTGCGTGCACATTAAATCACCCTCCGGTGCTTAATTTTTGGAATACTTGTGTCTGTGTCTTGTTCAGCCTGTCACAAGGTTTAGACATTGACAAATAACATAAATTATGGTGGTGTTAAAAATCAACGTGAGGGATGCTGAATTAACATCAAGTTGGAAGTAACAATGCGTTGGCATTTGCCAAACGTATTATTTTATATGCAAGTCATATATCGCCTATAGTGCAATGTGGCTTGCTGCTCGACATTTAAGTCTTGGCTAGTGCTTGCTGTAGCAGTGCATCATACTTCAGAAAGCATCTGAAATCAACATCTAAGATAAGTGAATGCTATTTTACTCCCTTTCGCTTTGAATACTGTGCGGTGTGCCTTATTAATTACAAAAAATGAGCAACCATAAACAATTTTAAACTAAATTGTATGTTAGCAGTCTTGCATTTGTATGCAGGAGCGAAACATTTAGAATATTAGCAGTAGCATTTACACATCTGTGTTCATACAGCTTGAGCAAAAGGCACTTTGGAGCATGCAATCGCTTTGAGGCCACGCCAATAGTAACTGACATGATAACAGGTTTAAATGAAATATGCCATCTCGTTTGTATCCGTTTCAAACAGAGTTCACCATATTTAGTGGGGTAATATCAAGTTAGTATATTCTTAGGTTGATGTTTTCATTAGCTGTGATGAGTGTGCTTTTGATTCGCACAGAAGCTGGCGCTTTATCAGCTCTAATATCGGATCAGAATTGTTTCATTATTCTGTATAAATAAACTACGATAAACAAACTACGATATGCGCAAAAAGCGAACCATAAATATATGTTAGACGTTCCACAAAAATAAATGGAATTCACAAATAAATACAATGAGATTTGCAAATAAAAACTATTTACAAATGTATTTTAATTATATTTATTTGTAGATCTCCTTCACATTTGTGGATCGCTTTCTGTGCATTTGTGAATCGCTGCACGCATTTGTGGATCAGTGCACGCATTTGTGGATTGCTCTCTGTGCATTTGTGGATTTTGAAACATTTCTAACGTCAAATCGTGCGCACAATCCACAAATAGGGGGACTCCGCCCACTATCAACGCAAGCCAATCGGTTAACTTCCTCTTTTGTTGTCCAATAGGCCACGTTCTAACTTCAGCCAATCACGTTTTTCTCTGCACTAAGATTCAGGGAGCTAACATGGCGACATATGTGCGCATATGTGGATTTAAAAAATGTTTGTGAAATTGTCTATATTTATTTGCGAATCGTAGTATATTTATACAGAATAATGAAACAATTCTGATCCCATATTCTAATGGCATGAGAATAAATTCTAACAATGAGAGTTATCAAATTACTTAAAGCAAACGTGCAACGATGTGTCATACATCCTGACTTCTTTACCACGTTAAACGTGCTGTCTTCACGTGCTTAAATGGTCAACTTGTCAAAAAACGAGTTGGGCGTATTACATAGTATTTCGGTGCTCAATACACTCCCACAGCGATCGTACAGGTTTCGGAAAGTTTTTTTTGAACATATGAAACTGTTTCGTAACAAGTTTCCTTTGTCCCTCATTGGACAATTTTCCCGGAAAAGCATGCGGCACGCCCACGCGGTAGCAGTAAGAACAGGAGAAGGAGCATGCGCAGAATTCACTTTCACTTGTGTGCAGGAGAGAGAGAGAGCATACGTTCGCGGAGTTCAGGTGTTTGTTTGTTCACAGCATTTGGGTGACGAATGTTATATAACATACTGTGGATATAACGCTGGATTTGGAGATCATTTAAAACTGATACATTGAGCCGTCCCAGTGCTAAAAGATGAAGGACATGAAGCGCATGTGGTGAGTGAAACTGATGTCTGTGTTTTGTTGGCAATGGCTGCGCACGTGTTTTAGTTTCAGCCTACCCCTCCCCCCTCACACGCACCGTATGGTTTCGGAAATAATTGTACAACTGTATCTATTTTTTATAAATACTCATTTATACCCATACGAAGTATGCAATACTACTCTATAGGTACTCAAGATTAATATGAGATTGGCAGAAACTGGGTGAGTTACGGCCGCTTTAAATTATGATATTTGCTCCATTGGGTGCTGGGGTATTCTCTATCGATTCCAATGTACTGTATACTTTTGTTAATTAACATGTCACCTAGAGAGCTTAGAGGTATTACCCAAACTAAGAGCGCTCCCCCCAGTTTCAGGAGAGGGCTGCTATAAAAGTAATTCATGTATATAGAGGTTTTTCAGGAGCATGACAGTAGCCAATTTTGGACAAGGCAAGAGATTGTACCAGGACTTGTTTAGCATGCTCTGATAGAATAGGTCTATTTTTCCTAATGTTGCACAGGACATTTGCATTTATGCATTTGGCAGACACTTTTATCCAAAAGCACATACATTGCAGTATTCTATACATTTACAAAATGGCCAAATAGGCGGGGCATGGTTGGAGGCACCCGGTTGCTGAATCCAGTTGTCACTCAAGTGGCCACGCACCTTAGTTGCAGAATTTTAAGGCTTAATATAAGTTAAATGGGTGAGTTCTAAAAATATTCACCCTACATAGGGAAAAATTAGCTATATAGACAAAAATAACTTTTTGTACCAGGCTGTAAACATGTTTTTACTGCTTTAAAGTTGTCCATTTTAACATGGGGCTGAATGAGATTCAACTCTCTTTTAGAGCCAGTCTCTAACGGCCAGTCGATGAATTGCAGTTTAAATCACTCTTTTGGCTTCACGAGAGAGATCGGAAGGTTGCCAATTGCAAAAAAAGCTCAAAATTAACTAGTTTTAAGGAAATCATTAACAGGTGCTAACATTGTTTTCTATGATGTGCAACACAACCAACTCTGTTAACATCTGGTGAAACATGATGCTTTAATGTTAAGTTTATCTGAGTAAGGTTATACTGTAGACCACTGTCCACCACAGAATACAGATCTAATAACAAACAAAAACGACAGACAATTTCCACTGTTCAATTCAATTGTATATATAAAGTGCTTTTTACGCTTTTATTGTTGCAAAGCAGCTTTACATAAATCATAATTCCATTCCATTCCATTTTCTACCGCTTATCCGAACTACCTCGGGTCACGGGGAGTCTGCGCCTATCTCAGGAGTCATCGGGCATCAAGGCAGGATACACCCTGGATGGAGTGCCAACCCATCGCAGGGCACAAACACTCACTCATTCACTCACTCACGCACTCACACCCTACGGACAATTTTTCCAGAGATGCCAATCAACCTACCACGCATGCCTTTGGACCAGGGGAGGAAACCGGAGTACCCGGAGGAAACCCCCGAGGCACGGGGAGAACATGCAAACTCCACACACACAAGTCGGAAGCGGGAATCGAACCCCCAACCCTGGAGGTGTGAGGCGAACGTGCTAACCACTACGCCACCGTGCCCCCCTTAAATCATAATTCAAAAAATAATAATAAATAATAATAATAATAGAATAAAAAAAGATACAGGGTATTAGTTTTTCTCTTTACAATGTTCACTGATGAAACTTAACTGAAATACAGTAAATGCTATATTGTAATGTCAGAAACAGTCAATTATTCAATTGAAGTATAATATTTATTATGGTATATTATTATTTTAAATATTGTAATCAGGACTGGAAACCTAAAACTAAAATATACTGGAACACTTTGCAATAATACCAAAGCGTGGAGAAAGAATATATTTGTTAACGTTAGGTATGTTAAGGTTTGTTAATGTTCATTGTTTAAATTTATGGATTAAGCAAAGGCTGCAGTATCGGAGTAAGTAAGCCAGTGGCAACGGTGGCAAGGAACCAAAGCTCCACTATAGATATATGTTACATAAGAGTGGGGAAAAAAACCTTGGTAGAGACCAGACTCAACCGGGCGATCCAGTTCTTTTCTGGCATTAAAATAGCACTATTATTACTACATTCAGCAAATAAAATCTCTCTGTGACTGCTCACACTCGAACGCTATTGGCTCATTTCTGTTTGAAGAGAAGTGCTGCACCAGTGTACTGTTTTAGGCTCTAATGTCTTGCTCTAGTAGTGAGATTCAAATCATTCAGAGAACCCCAATAAATCTATCAAAGATCACATAAACATTTCTTGAATAATGCAAGCATGTAACATTTATAGTCCAATATTTTAATATACCTTACTTCTGTAATCAGAGAACGACTGAAAGACTGATTTTTTTATTACATTATGCATCTGCTCGATAAGTTAACATTGCATTTTAAAACGTTTGTGCATGCCTTTGCAATGAGTTGCAAACACGCTTGCAGTCGCACTCGTTGCAAGGTTTAGTTGACTAACCATCCTGAATCTTGCTAATAGAATGCGTGTAGATACTTAATAGCTCAGTTTCTTATGTTACCAAGGCAGCATGTGACACGTTTGTGTTTATATTCTAAAGATTCCGGTTATCAGCCCTGCAGTGGAAAATTAAACCATTTACGTATCGGCTGAAACAGATCGGCATGGAGTGGAATGATAAAGCAACGAGAACGATTCAGCGCGATGGTGGAAAAACGCTTTGGGTGAGGATTTGCAGCATGGAGGGATCATATATGATTTCAACCTCTGAATAGCTCAGTTCTCAAGTCTACAATGTTAAAACTTCAATTTATTTATTCTCTCTTTCTGCCTTGTGGCGTAATTGGCATTGTTAAGTATTTTTTTATTTATTTTTTATGAATTATAAATAATGCAATAATCCAAAAATATTTTTTTTCTGCGCGCTGTTTATTTATCTATATATCCCGCTTTCTCATCTTACGACATGCTTGAAAGGTGGCAACAGAAAAGTAGTGACAGCCATGTCTAATATCTCCCTCTGATAATGTTGCCTTCTTTCCCCTCCTCCGCACTTGATGTCTTTATACTCTCCTGAGAGTGGAGAGGGAATGAAAGGACAAGGCCTATAGTCGCTGACCTCCGCAGGAGGAGAGCATTAAAAAACAGGAACGAGAGAGAAGAAGAAAGAGAGCAGCCATCCCTGCTGAGAACCGGCTATCGTGGCTGGCAGGCTAAAGCTGTCCTTCAGATGCCTTTTGTCAAACGAGTTAAGAAGATGAGAGCCTCCTCTTCAGTGGTGGTGAGACAAAGCTGCATTTGTCATCCCTGAGGAGTCTCCCAGTGAGAAAGAGAAGAGCTTGTCATGGTCAGGGGTAGCCTTTGGGCATTGCAGATGTTAAAATAGGGATGATTTATTAGGCAGAGTGTCCTCAGTGGCACTTGGCCACTGTCCCAGACAAGAAAGAGTGCACAACAAGACAACAGGGGAGATCAGCAGGCTGTTGTGGATCAGAGACATCTTAATATCATGTATGGCAATGGAGACATCATGATATATATATTTTTTTAATACTTTTATTAAATTAGAAAATAAGCGATTGGGACAAATCTGCGTTGCTTTCCTTAGAATAATATTATTTATTGTGTCCATCTATTTTCTTCTTCTTCCGCCATTACATATATGCCACTCCATAAACTTTTCTCATCCGAATCCCTGGCCGATTCTAATATCTGTTTACTCTATGACATTATTTTCTGTCATCCAATTTTTACTTGGATCAACCCATACCCAATGTTCATTGTCCTGCCGTTTTGAATTTTACTTAAAATGCAGTATTTTACAAACGTAATTGCGCAAATCACTACAAAATTTATTTCAATTCATCAAGATGATGTTATGAGAGAACCTGTAGTCAGGGCGAGGACATGACATTTATTGACTACATTGTGACCATATGCTATATCTTGATTTGCTGTAAACCATAACAAAACATTTTCACTTTGAATGAATAAACAGCATGCTGCATTATGCTTGTTGTTCATTATGTCAGTGATATTTACGATTATGTTTTTTTCTATGAAACTTTGCATCTGATCCTTGATCGTTCAATTATTGTTATTTTGGCTGTAGTTGTACCCCATCTTGACTGACTGTACCGTTGACTGAGAATGACATCACTTCCCGATACAAACACCCACCGTTGTATAAGCCCACCATTGATTGATGGGTTTCTGTACAAGTCAAGGAAAAGTGAATGCAAAGGGAATTGTGATTAACATGAACAAATAAAAAACACAATCGCAAATGCAGTCTCTAAAATCACCTTATACTACTGCTTAAAGACAGACAGTTTGAGGAAAGCTCTTTAAAAATAGTTGGTATTGTCTGAGAAAACAGTAAAAAGGCCTTAAAGGAACAGTTCTCCCCGAAAATGTAATTCGCCTATGTTTTACTCACCCTAAAGCCGCCCCAGGTATATATGCATAATGACTTCATGGCATCATTTAGCAACTTTTAGCAACACATTTGCTATATTATGCAACCCAATATGATGCCAGTATTTTGTATTTTTAGATTCAAGTTTTTTTTTTCTGGGTAAGTAGTTTTTTATTGTTTTTAAATTGAAAATGGCAAAACTATTTTCCCTTTATAAGCTTATTTGAATTTTATTTTTGATAGTCTAGTTATACTGTATATGTTTGTTGGACACAAGCCATTTACAGCACAGAGAAAATGCTGTCTTTGTATCTCTTCTTTTCAATAGCTGTTCTTTATTTCAGTAAATGTATTCCTCAAAATATAATCTATTTTGATGTTTAGTCTGAAAACGAACAGAAAGACATTCTAAGGATGGCAATGATTTAGAAAAATGAAAATACTTCTCTTCTTTATTTTTCAATCTCATCCCTTTAAAGTTGGGCTCTTGGCCCATGTGAAACAGAACAATGCAAGGTATGTGCATCCTAGGGGGCAGCACAAATAATGCTGGCCTTGTACTCTGATTGTAGCTTGACATTGATTAATGAGAGTTAGCACATGGGCAGAATGTTGAGAATGGTTCCGGAAAACATCAATGGTGTAAGGAGAGAAAGTGTGTATGGATAGTGACGAAAAACATGGATGGGAATATCAATTTATCAAATAACTTGCATCGGCAGCTTTTTCTCGTTCAATTGGTCTCGATCCCTCTTGAGGAACAACTTTGAAGCTAAGCCTGCTTGTACTGTCCCAGATTGATAAAGCACTCCGGCTTGAAGTGATTTGCGCAAACAAGGAGGTTTTTACTTATGGTTTCTGAGGAATTTCCACAAAAAATAAAATAAAATAAATCCAATCCTCTCTCTTCCGAGGTTATAAAAGTATCCAAAACCTAACCTTTTGATTCCGATTCCGGAATTGGAATTGATTTTCGGTTCAAAACACTACTTTGATTACTGGTAACATGTCGCTGCAACATGTTGGCTTAATAATAAATCTAAATGTTAACTAGATTGTGTCCTTAACTCTGTGCATTTATATATATATATTTTTAAGTTCTGTTGCATTTCGTATTTGAGTTGGCTTATGCGATTTCAGCCAGAGAGCTTTAAAAATGTCACAAGATTTCCGGTTAGGGGACATATGGAACATCAATGCTCCTTTGTCTCAACTTTCAGTTGTAGGTAAGCACCTAACTAAATCCCCAGCTACTTCAAAAAATTTGACAATGGCCAGATTTCCTTCCAATTTGCTAGTAGTGAAAGAGCCCAAAAGCTTTTTAGGAGGATCTGAATAGTTTGTCTAATTCAAGCACAATCCAGGCCTGACCCCCCGTTTCCCCTTTGCCTTTCAGACCCTCTTTAGGTGCCCCTGACTTCCCTAAATCAAGAACAAACCCTACTGCTTTCATAAGCCTGCATTGCAAGTATAGAACTGTGTGTATGTATTGTGTGTGTGGAGAGCGCATAAAGTTTATGAAGGACAGAGGAAGAACATGGTAAGCATTTGTAAGTGTATGTTTGCATATTTTTAAATAGATTACACAGTGCTTATTAAACCTGTTTTGTTCTGGCTATTTTTATATTCTTTTTTACTCAATTTATGTGACCCTTTCAACCTCCCTGTAGTGTTCAGTAACAGATTTCCTCCTTATGCCTGTTAATATACTACTTTTGGCCTCCTTCAACCTAACACGTCCCAGGCTGCTGTATTGTTATTAGACTTGTGAAAGCCTTTTCTTTTCTAAAGATTCAAAGATGGGGGGATTTCCCGGACAGGGTTTAAAACTAGTCCCAGACTAACTCGAATGTTAGAGGTGTCTTGATCGATAACAACTCACACGTAAAATATTTTAGAACGTTTGTTTTGTCCAGAGATGCACAGCAGTAATGATTTTATAAGGTATGAATTAAACATCCTAATTTAACTAAGGCCTAGTCCTGGTTTAATTTAATCCCTGTGCGGGAAACCCCCCCCAAATTGTTGAAGACAGAAGATTTAAGACACGAAATGTCAAGGTTAAGTGTAAGTGTAAGGTGGTGCATTATATTCTTTTGGGTTTTGGTTTTACTTCAAAAACGTAACTCTTTAAGATACAATAGCCATCACTAGGGTGGTACCCTTAAGGGCTTCTTTTTGTACCTCCACAGAAATGGTATGAAGGAAACTGAGACTCAAAAAGAATGGCAAGTCAAGGTGAAATGCATAGTTTATTCAAACCATTTGTAGATTAAATGGAGGAACTGCAACCAGAGCGATAATGAATAATAAAGTCCAACAGCATGTTGATATCATATTTTTTTGATAGTAATATCCCTTTAACTTCAGTAGCTACTGACATAGAAATCAAATGGCAGAAGTTGCAGACCCTTGTTTTTTTTTAATAAATAATTGCTCAAATAGAAACAGAACTAAAAAGCGAGAATTCATTTAAAAGTAATGCGTTGAAAAAAAACTATTTGCAAAAAAACTTAACTAGCATGAACTATTTAAGGTCTGGGAATGTTTTTATTATGTCACACTTTGAGTTAACTAACTTTTATCCAATCAGACGCCGAATTATCTCTTGAGCGTGTTTGCCATAAGCTTCAAATCAAGTTTTTCTATCATTCACGTCTTTACTCTTTTGGGAGCAAATGCGCCCCAGAAGAAAGCTGAAGTCTTTTTTCAAACATACACTGTAAGTACTGTATGTTTTATATCGCGAAAACACAACTACCCTATCGAATTTACATGTTATGATCTGAGATGATCTGGGCTATGTGATCATCAAATGACACGTCTCGCTGAGGTCGGGGTTGATCAATCTGCTCCGAGTTCGGATAACTGATTTTGTTTGCTGCTTCAGACTTTGACTTCTGGGATTGAGGTCGGCTCGAAATCCGAGTTGTCTCAAATGCTGCAGTAGTGCGTAGCTGATTATTGGGTTCTTTTGTTGGGTTCCGAAACTCGTGTCCAGAATATAATTATCCTTTCCCCAATAAGAAAAGTTATGTGTCAGTCATATATTATAATACTTTATCATATTTAGTACTTTAATTAATTATGTTCTTAACTCAAACTAGTCTGTAAGAAAGGCAGGCTGTCACGTCACTGATAGAGAGAGGGGAGGACAGTAACTCTCCAGAAGGTGAGATTTGACTATTGGCGAGTCAATGTTTTCCTAATTGTGAGTACTTGCCAATATTTTCAAGAATTAAACATTAATATATACATATTTCCTTTTATGTTCAATTTTCAAATGTTAAATAAGATTCTGTAGGTTAAATTGTAAAGGCAGTGTGTTACAATAGTGTTTACTGTGGTAGACTATTTGCTTTTATGACATTTTATCAAAATTGCCACTAGGGTGCTCTAAAATGCCTATTGGTATTCTATATAGAATTCATGATATGAACATGTACATTATGTGCATAATTCGTTTGCCCTTTTAGGGTCACATCAACTAACAGCTTCACACCCACTTTTAAAATGGCTGCTACGTCCCTGAATATATGTCATTCTTTCCGTAAGGCTGTTAAAAAATGTACATTCAAAATCAATCTTTTAAATTAAATCTGTTAATTTCAGTTTTGCATTTTTTTGCATAATTTGCAGTTATCATAGTTGTGGACTATTTAAGTTTTTTTATGGTATATGTTCTAATGGTCTGCTAATGGTGGAGGCCTCTTATTTTAGGTAAACTCTCAGACTGCATAATTAAGTAATTGTGTGTGTGATGAGGAAATAGAATGAGCTTGGTAGTAATTATATTACTGTAGGTATTTCTATCGTCTTAATTTCTTTTGTCCAGCGTGTAAAATTTCAACAAAATGTTGAAATGGAGAGGTTTGGATTATTTTTTTCACATATTTTTTCTCTTGTTTTGCAGACAGTAAAGTAACAAAAAGGTACCGTTTGGTACCGGCATGGAATTCTAAGTACTGTACCGGCTGAAATGTAAACGTACCCAACCCTATTTATACAGCAGTTCGACGGCACACGTGTGTAGATAAATCAGAAAAAAATGTTGAAGTGTCTTTAATAACCCTCCAGGGACATCCCATTTTAATTTCTTTGCCAAGGAGAACGTATTCACTTAACACCCTCACAAGCAGTTTGTCCATTTAAGGCTAATGTAGAAGCAACTCTCTAAAACAAGCTGGGTTGTTTTTGACCCATCCTGGGTTAATATTGGACAGAACACACTGCTTGGTTAAATCACCCAATGCTGGGTTATTTCAATCCAACTGCTGAATAAAGACAACCCAATATTGGGTAATTTAACCACCCAGCGCTTTTAAGAGTGAACATTATAGGGGGCCCAAGGTATATGTAGATGAAAAGAGCTCCTTCTAAGGTAACAAAAATATAACGCTTCATTATGCAATGTCTTTATACACCTCTAAAATGTTTGATTTAATACTGCATTTCTGTTAATAGATCCTCAAAAAAAAAACTCATTGGACCTACTTTTCTTTAGTTAAAGCGAACACTCATTGTTAGTTTCAAATCTTCACCTCTGATTCAAGCTGTAAATTTTTTGGCCAATAAATCGTACTATGCTATGCACCTGTTGTGCTACAGAAAAGCAGATGCTTTTCATAATAAAAAAAGTTTTTAAAAAGGTAACATGCCTCATAACTGAAGGACAGTGGAAGAGAGAGAGAAACTGTGTTATGGACAGAAAGACATAAGAGTGGTGCTGTTGCCATTCTGCCTGCAGGTCATGAGAAGATCAGTTTTCTACAGGAGAATTTAGGAGCCGTGCATGGCTACCCTGCAAAGGATACAGTGACCGGACGAAAGAGTGAGAGGGCTTTATCTTGAAATGTGATGGCCGTGGCAGAGAAAACTATGAGAGGTGTGCTGTGGCTGTCCAAATTGCATGCAACCGTAGATTCTTAAAACTCCTAAAACCCTAGGGTGTCACAAGAAACTCTCTACATTTCACCAAATTGTTGAATGTAGTCCTGTTAGGTGAAATGGTGTCATTCACGGTGGTCAAGCTTTTAATAAAACTAATTTCTACAGGTCATTATTGAGACACAGTTCTACACAAAATGAAAAAATATATTTTATTTATTTTCTGCCAAACACCACTTACATCAATATCAAATCCTGAGTAAAAGACCCCTGTAATCTCTCATCTATGCGGTATAGAGTTTCAACAATGTCTCAATTGTTGTTTAAATTCTAAGGCATGCATTTAAAGTCAAACATGAAATCACTGTCAGAAATCTCTCATCTAAATATTTCAAGACCAAATTTTCTGCTATTCACATACTGGATATTTTAACCTAAAGGGATTTATTAACATTGTGCTCTCCTTCAAATTACTTTTCTGTAAGGATCAGTTTTGGGTGATTTATAACTATACATATTTGAACACAAAAAAAACTAATGCACATGGGTCTCTATATAGTATATCAAATACAGATAAAGGCATGGTTCTGCAGTATTATCTTATTGAGTAAAACAGTGTAATGGTATACCCTACTACCTACACACCGACCTCCCTTGTACTGCTCTTGGCAATTGGCCATATTTAGTGCCTGTTGTAAAAAGAGTTGTTTCCTGATCAACTATCACACAGAGTCAAAATAGTCTAATCTTAAAAAGCTCTGTCTATTTGTTTAAGGGAGAAATTAATCGTTCGTGAATACAGTGAATACAAGCTGGATAAAGAAGGACGTGGCAATATGACACGTCTTCACTTCAAAATTTCAAATGCTCCTAGATTATTAATGATAATATTTTATCTATAATTTACCTTGTTACTAATTTTTTTTAATTTTATTTAGCCTTGTTGTGCAAGCATTGTCAAGCTTGGGCAGAAGCAGAAGAAAGCCCTCCCACGTTTGTGAAGCAATCGTCGGTGAAATGCACGGCACAACCTTGAACAGAAACCTTATACCACACCAAACACACAGAAAACGGATATTTGCACCATATGACCCATTTAAACCAATTTAATTTCATTTAATTTTCATACTTTTAAAATAGTTATCAATTTCATTGACATATTTTGAAATAATTCAAAGTTTTTGCAGTCGGGTTACTTTTGAAACATTTACATTTATGCATTTGGCAGTCGCTTTTATCCAAAGCGACTTGCATTGCTTTATCCTATACATTTTTTTTACAAAGGTATGTGCAATCCCCTGGGATCGAACCCACAACCGCAATGTTCTTACCACTGAGCTACAGGAAAGCTTTGATATACCTTTTGAAAATGTATAGAATTTTTTTTCCGAAGGACAAAATATGTTTGCAGTTACATATTAACAAGTTCATAGTAAGTTATATTTAATAAAAACAAGCGTGACGTAGCTCTTATTGTTGTTTTCCTTTTGACCCACGTGTGTGACTTAAGTCCCAACCGACGGGATCAAAAGTAACAATGTGCAATTTATCTTCAAAGTGAAATTATACAGAAGTTGATCAACATTTGTCCGAAACACCACATGGTATTGTTAGACCATACTTTTGAGTTATTGACCACAGCAAAAATGTATATCTTTTTTGGAAAAAAATAATACTTTCGTCCCTGCTCTCTAGTATAAATCTGTAACAAATTCAATTTTCAATTTAATTCTAAAAACTTATACAGGGGGGCAATTAACATGGTCATGGACATATACTTAATAAAATATAATATTGTTTTTTATTTAAAAAATCACAACACATAATCTCAACAAGTTCCTTGTTGATAAAGCTAATTCTGATTTTGACGTTATATCCAATAAAGAAAAACATGTCTTACACTTATTATGTGAGAACAACAACATATGCTAGAAGAAGTTTGAAATTTACACGGTATGCAATTTAGTTGCAAAGAACATTGATTAATATACAGTTTAGCCATCATGTTACATAATTATCATAAAAAACTAATAATTATGGAAACAATATGTACAGGAAAAATTATATTATAACATTTTTGTGAAAATAAAAATCTTTATTTTTTATTTATCAATGTTTGGAATGTACAGCCACATTTAGTCACAGCGTGCATAAACTGAACATGAAAATATTAACCTAATCATATGATTTTTTTAAAGACTCCCACCTATTACTGAATAACAAAACCTTAGAAGAAAGAACTAGAGACGAAAATTCCTCTCAGGACCATCTCTCTCTCTCTCTCTCTCCCCCTCTCTCACTCCCTTAATGTGTCTTGTTCTCAGTTTTTAATAAAGCAGTTTGCTTGTCGGCTTTTCAGGCATGGACCCCCAGCCATGTGAAAAGTTAATCCTTGTGTGTCTGCAAGCAGCTTCTCCCTGGGAACCCTCTTGCCTGGGCAGCCTCAAGGACGACCCTGACAAGGTTGAAGTGGGCGGCCTGGCCTGACCAGACACTTGAGGCTGGGCCTCTCTAAACCACTTCTTCTTTATTTCCCTCTTTTCAGAGAGCTTTCGATAGGACAGGTTGACAGAGACTGGGAATTTGGATTTACATCTTCAAGTGCTAATCTTTTAATGCATTTCAGATACCCCACCTCACTCAAGCCACTATTCTTATCTTCGCCGAGATACCAACAGACAGAATAAGCAATGGCAGCTTATACATACATGTTCTATGCATTTTCAGATTGTTTCATCAATTTTGATGAAGTACAACTCTACCTGCGTGACTCCACCAACCTAGGACACCAAGCAACGGCACTTTAGTATTGCACTTTTATTCCTAACCTTTTCACTTTTCTATTATCCTCTCTTGAATATGTGTTTTCAAATACCATCAGTCACTACTAGTCATAAAACACATGTCTCTAGTCATAGACAAAGCAACCCTGCAAAAACGCAAAACTGTGTAAAACTGGTGTAAACAAAGCAGATTTCATTACAGCTACTGCTAATCATACTGGTCATAATCTTCTAGCCCTTACTGAAACTTGGATCAAACCAGAGGACAGTGCCACACTGGCTGCCCTCTCCAACAATTACGTTCTCTCCCACACCCCTCACATATCAGGAGGTGGAGGAACTGGCTTGCTTATCTAAAATGATTAGAAAGTACTCAGTAGTGTAAAGTAACAAATTACAAATACTCAAATTACTGTGATTGAGTAGTTTCTTTAAGGATATGTACTTTTTTTAAGTAGTTTATAAACTGTACTTTTAATTGTACTTGAGTACATGTTTAGTTTTGTATCTGTAATTTTAATTTGACAGATTTCAAGACATCTGCCGCCAATTTGAAGGAAATTTTCCAAATGAAAGTGAGCATCCCTATGCCCTAATCCCTTCGAAGGGCTGAGCCCTTCAAGTTAACTCCTTGAAGGGTGTAGGGCATTACTGTCTCTCGTTTATGCGTTTGGAACTCCCTTCACAAATAAATGAATAACATTCAGTATCTTGCATATTTTGATCGATTCGCTTAAATAAGATGTCATTAATACAATAAAAGAAGTATGTTTATGTTGCATCTATCTGTATTTTTAACTTTTAAAGACATGAACCTGTGGACTTGCATTTTATGAAAAACCATGAACCATGGTGTTCTCGAGGTGTTCTACCTAAGAAATAATGTCACATACACCTTGGATGGCTTCAGGTTGAGTAATTGATCAGCCGCTCCTCTAAAGATATGATTGATACTAATTCAAAGCACTTTACGTTAAAAATGTTTTGCATTTTTGCATACAGTATTTGGGGCTCTTATTTATTTAATTCAGCATTCTGGGGCCTAGTACTCATGATTGAACAGTGTTGGAAGTGCATAAATGGTTTTAACTGGAAAACGGAGCTCACAATAGACAGAGAGACAGAACAACACATTAAACAGTTATTTTGTCTGAGTTGTATCCAGTTATATGCTTTATCAATTAGGTAAAGATGTGTTGTGTTAAAAGTAGCTATTTTCTCTGTAAATCTCCAAATTTGATGATTAATAATCATTCTTAATTCATTCAATAATACCGCATAAAAAGTAACGAGTAACTAGTACTCTGAATAGTTTTTGAGAAGAGTAATTTTTGCTTTTAATCAATTACTTTTTTAACCAGCACTTTTACTTGTAATTGAATACAATTTCAGCAATGTAACAGTACTTGTACTTAAGTACACATTTCCGGTACTCTTTCCACCACTGAAAGTACATTTACATTTAAGCATTTAGCAGACACCAAAGCGACTTACATGCCATTATCCAAAACATTTATACTTAGGTAATTGCAATCCCCTGGGATCGAACCAAGTTACCACTGAGCTACAGGAAAGCTACTACCATCCATTGTGCGACAACAATAAATTTGAATCTCATATCGTTACAATCATGCACCCTGTTAAAATCCACCTTGTAGTTATCTATCGACCCCCAGGTCAGCTTGAACATTTTGTGGAGGAGTTGGATGTTCTCTCATCCTTTCCGGAGCATGCTGCTCCTTTGGTTCTACTTGGACACTTTAACAGCTACCTTGAAAAATCAAAGGCCGCTGACTTCCACAACTTGATTACATCGTTTGACCTCAACCAAAACCCCAGCGAATCAGGTAACCAGTTAGATACACACGCTACTGCACCACTAACCATACCCAAGTCATCCCGCTGCACAAATCAGAAAATGTTCTTCTCTCCCTTGACCTCCACATGACTACTCCTGCATTAACAGCTGATGATTTTGCTTCATTCTTTTTAAACAAAAATACTGTCGGTTCTCATGACTGCCTCCTCGTGAACATGTCTAAGCTACCATAACTCACACAAACTCCCCTCATTTTCTCTCCTGCCCAAAGCTGACCATTCTAAAGTCATCCTCTCTAACCCCTCAACTACCTGTCTGCTAGGTCCAATCCCCACACATATCCTTCAGGCTATCGCTCCATCAGTTGTCCCTGCTCTCACCCACATCAACTCCTTTCTCCACACTGAGCCAGCTATGAGACTGGCAAGGACAGCCTCTAAATAACCGGCACTTATCCTTCTTAATCTATTGGCTATGGGTGTCTCAGGAACAGTACTCCAATGGTTTAAGTCATACATGCGGATCACACACAACTCCACTTTTCATTTCAGCCACACGATCTGAAAGTATCTGCTCACATCTATGCATGCCTGAGTGACATTTCATCAAGGATGAAGGACGATAACTTGTGACTGAACCTTGTCAAGACAGAACTGCTTGTGATGTTGGCATACCCAAAGATTCATCACAAACTCTACGTTCAACTAGGTTTGTCATCTATTACACCTTCCAGGACAGCCAGGAACCATGTAATTGATGATCAGCTAAGCTTCACGGATCATGTGGCTAGCTCGAACCAGTCATGTAGATTTGTCCTGTTCAACATTAGGAAAATTAGACCTTTCCTATCAGAGCAGGCTACACAAATCCTGGTTCAACCTCTACAGTTGAGTTCAAAATTATTCAACCCCCACTGAAATTGATTGTTTTGGTCGGTTTGACATTGATTATGATCATTCAGTCATCCTGCTTACAATTAAATCAAAGAGGCACGTGTAGGTCAGACAAATATAACATAACATTTATAATGAAATAACCACAAATGTCTTTTCTGAGCTCACATCATTATCAGTTTTATTCAACCCCCAAGTGACATTCAATCTTAGTACAAGGTACGACATCCTTTTACAGTTATAACAGCTTTTAAACGTGAAGCATAGCTTGACACAAGTGTCTTGCAGCGATCTACGGGTATCTTCGCCCATTCATCATGGGCAAAAGCCTCCAGTTCAGTCACATTCTTAGGCTTGCGCACTGCAACTGCTTTCTTTAAGTCCCACCAGAGGTTCTCAATCGGATTTAAGTCTGGTGACTGCGATGGCCACTTCAAAATGTTCCAGCCTTTAATCTGCAACCATGCTCTAGTGGACTTGGAGGTATGCTTGGGATCATTGTCCTGTTGAAAGGTCCAACGTCTTCCAAGCCTCAGGTTTGTGACGGACTGCATCACATTGTCATCCAATATCTCCTGGTACTGAAGAGAATTCATGGTACCTTGCACACGCTGAAGCTTCCCAGTACCTGCAGAAGCAAAACAGCCCCAAAGCATGATTGACCCCCCGCCATGCTTCACAGTAGGCAAGGTGTTCTTTTCTTCATAGGCCTTGTTCTTCCTCCTCCAAACATAGCGTTGATCCATGGGCCCAAACAGTTCTAATTTTGTTTCATCAGTCCACAGAACACTATCCCAAAACTTCTGTGGTTTGTCCACATGACTTTTGGCATACTGCAGTCGACTCTTCTTATTCTTTGGGGACAGCAAGGGGGTGCGCCTGGGAGTTCTGGCATGGAGGCCTTCATTACGCAGGGTGCGCCGTATTGTCTGAGCAGAAACTTCAGTACCCACATCTGACAAATCTTTTCTCAGTTCCTCAGCAGTCACACGGGGACTTTTCTCCACTCTACGCTTCAGGTAGCGCACAGCAGTCGAAGTCAGCATCTTCTTTCTGCCACGACCAGGTAGCGTTTCAACAGTGCCCTTTGCCTTGAATTTGCAAATGATGCTTCCTATGGTGTCTCTTGCTATGTTTAACATCTTTGCAATCTTCTTATAGCCATTGCCCTTCCTGTGAAGAGTAATCACCTGTTCTCTTGTCTTCCTGGACCATTCTCTTGACCTCACCATGTTTGTAACCACACCAGTAAATGTCTAGAAGGAGCTGAGTATCACAGTCATTTTAAAGCTGCCTAATTGGTGCTTATTAGGCTTTATTGCTGCTCCCTGATATCCACAGGTGTTTTCAATACCTGATTGAAAACACTTCATTGAACCTCTGTTCTTCAGAGTGGTAGTCTTTAAGGGGTTGAATAATTATGTCAATGAAGAATTCACAAAAGAAACATTTACTACTGTATTACAAAACTTATTGATGTCACTTTAGTTGCATATGGTTCTTTAAGAAGTCCTTGTAGGATTTCATTCTGAATACAATTACAAATGTACACTAAATTCCCTAAAACCATTTACAGCATTGGGGGTTGAATAATTTTGAACACAACTGTAATTGTGCATCCTCTCCTCACGTTTTAGCTCCACCCCTTCAGGATGCGAGGGAAGGGAACAAGGAAAAGAAGCGCGGACTTAAAAGTAGTGAAATGGCATAACCTCGCTTCCTTTAGCGTCACGTCAAAGCGTCGTCAATTATTGATGACTGTACAGATTGCAGATTGAAAATATAAATGATAAAGTTAATTAGATAATTTAGGCACACAACATAATCCCCACTACAATAAAATAAGTTAAAAACATGCTTGTAAGTGGTCAGACATATGAGGTATGTCAAATATATGTTAAACATAAATATGAACTATATTAATATATGAAGCATATGAATACTAAAACTATACTGTCTAAAATAGGTATACATTTACAAAAAAAGCGTAATTATCACATTTATGGATGTTTGAATATGATCTCAAGATGTGCAGGGAGAGGCGAATAATACGTGCGTCAGGTTAATGCATCAAACACTTCCGCAAAGGAAACACACGTGTATCCTCGCTCATGGCTCCTCAGAAAGCCTCCCCATTCCTCGACCATCAACTCCTCCCGGCGCAATTACAGAATTTGGACGTCCTTTAAAATGGCTATGCTCGATCGTTTTCCGGGTCATAGGATGGAGGACGGAGCAGGGCCAGATTAACACTTCGCTATATTTAACAACACTTACTCCCAGCACAAATGTATTGTATTTAAAGAGCCATCACAGAGGAAGTCCACACACAAGACACAAACAGAAATCTATAATCTCCTAGAATCAAGTAGCATTATAAAAGTCCAAGAAAGTGCAGAGAGCCTGGTAGAGGGTAGAGGGGCTGCTCGCAGACTCGACGAGCGGTTCAGATGGCGGTGAGACTACCACAAACTATAATAGACAGTAGATTAAAAAAACATGAATTTTTCTTCAATACACATTTTTTTCATATTTTTTTTATTATCATTACATAAATTGTTGAACATTATAATTTCCCTAAACACACAGTTCTAAAACCTGCATTAAATTACTAAATCTTCTCTTGCCCAAATAACTAAATTGAATTGAAGTATTCTGTGACTGATCAGATATATTTCACAAATGTTGATTGATTTATTCATTTTTTATAGTTTGGATTATTTTCAAATCGTGTTGAATCTCATTTTACCTCAGTGAAATGACCATAGTTTTAACGTAAGACAATTAAACGGGTTGAATGGAATTTACATTTGTTTTTCACACAGTGAAACACTTCGACATGAGTTTAGCATCACAGTTAGCCTGTAGTACATACCCGAAGTAGACGGACCAACGAAGGTGAACTACCGGACAGTCAAAAATTGTCTGTGCACTACATGATGTGTATGCGCGCGCGCGGACACTCACGCAGTCCGGTGGAACCACGCAGTCACGAGCGTAAATGAGCCGTGAAAGACAGCCGTCTTAAACGGACGTTTACATTCGTATTTTACGTTATTGTCCGCTTCCCTCAACGGTCGCAATCGCAGCAGGATCCGGGTCGTCGGTTGAAGATGCTGCCGGGGGATCTTCGCTCTCGGGGCTGTGAACATTAGCTAGCGCCGGCAGTGAAGAAATTTCCTGGCCAGCAGAGCTGTCCTCGTTGACGGATGCTGCCTTATCTGAACAGCTGCTTACGTTTACTAGTGTGAAGAAATTCCCTATTTTCGGTATATATTTTGATTATTTTCTGCGTTCCTGATATCGTTCTGCTTTTTTAATTTCCGTTAAGCGCTCCCACTTAGCTTCTCCATGTTTGCATTTTTTGAGTTGTGTTTTGTATAGCGGCGCTTGCCGTCACGCCACCGGCTCAGTGCCGTTAATCTTATTGAAGCTTCATGTATTTAACACATTGTAATGGATGCTTTTCATTTTAATGTTCGCAGGTGGATCGACCCTGCAGCGCGTTCTTCAAACGCTGCCTGGCGGGTCTGTAGGACAATGGACAAACACTATACGAGCTTATGAAATAACCGATTAGTCAACGAATGCCACGATCACTCTTATTTATATTATACAGACATGAACAAGGCCACCGGAATTCTTCCCATACATTATAGACTATGCAGTAGCCTAATAGTATTTGGCACCTAAGATGTGTAATGAATTTAGCCTTTTAAAAGTTACTACCTTCATGCATTAATACACGTTGTGCATGTTTTACATCAAACGTTTTAAAATATCACCTCCCAATTGCATATACGTAGCTATTAATTTCTAATTAATCTACATTTTAATTAAACAGGTGCCATCTAAAGGCCTTTTTATGCATAACAGGCACACACTAACTCGTGAGCACCCAGAAAGTTTCGCGTGCGCACGAGAAACATTTGCCTGCGCACGAGAAAGTCTTCTGTTTTTTTTCCGCCAATGTCCCTTCTACGGCTCCGAAGTAAGATATTAGCCATGTGATTAAATGACAAGAGCAACAACTTAAGTTATGAGAGACAGGTCGCATGTACACCGTAACATTGGTTTTGTACAAGTTAACAACACATGAAACAAAGCATTCAGAGCTTTTTATTTTCATGTATTCTCATTTTTACTGTGGGCTATATGCTTTTGATAAAACGTAAGCGATAAAAAGAAGTACAACAGCTTTGTGATTTTGGGATGCGTTTTCTCAGTTAAATTTCGGACATAACAGGCCCATCCACACTTCCCATTGTAAAGAATGATTATTCCAATGGAATGTTCTTTTTGTAACAGAAACATGCTTGACTGTAAACTGCTGCTAATTATTATTTTGTCTATATTCTCCCTATTGGTTGATGTCTCTCATGTAGAGTAGTTTTGTTATCCAACCATGCTCTCATTTAACTTTCACTTTCTCCTCAACTGTTCTTTTCTTTCCTTGACCATAAAACGACACGGTTTTTGTAATTATTCATTTACGAAAGGTGATGAGAAAGTTTAATTGCACGAAAGAATATCCGTTAAAACCACCTGATTAAAATGATCTTGTGAATAATTATCTTGTGTTTTGTTACATATATGTGAGCATAGGCGTAAATCCCGGGGGGGGACGGAGGGGACATGTCCCCCTCTATCCGAGAGTTGTCCCCCCCTCGATCAATTAAATTCTTTATTGTCATAAATAAATTGATGTTAATCTAATCTAATTGCGTAATTAGTAGAAAATACAAAAGCAAAAATGCGTTTTAAATTTAGAAACTGTGGAGTTCCCCCTCCCCTGCCTCTCACAATGGTTTGGCCCAATGCCTGCTCTCCACGTTCATATCACCTGCGCATTGCAAAACACATTCAAGTCAGTTATGCGGCTCAGTTCATCAGTGGTTGTTGAACTCCAGTAAGAAGGATATTTTATTCACTTTAAATGAAGTTATTCTCTTTAATGTAGTTGATGCTGATTCATTAATAAATTAGTTGTTTCAGAAAATGCTGATTAACGATGCATTTTCCATGAATCTGCTATGTTAGCGATTTAAACGTTACTTAGCTAGTTAACATTAGCTTGTTACATAGGACTTCACACACTGCAACTAACACGCCGAAGCCGTTTCGCATTCATTGTTATATTATAAGCGACCTTGCATGATGTGAACATTAACCGCAACACTAAGCCAACGATCCCGCCATTCAGGTCCCGTGTCACACACAGCCGCGAACATACCGGTTACAGTTTTGTGACGTTGGCACTATATCTAGCGTCCACAAAAGGTGCTCAGCTTTCATTCAGATGGAGTGGATCGTTTTCTCAGCATCTATTGTGTGCAGTATGTGCGCGGCGGATAAACTAAACATTCAGTTTACTGAAACTCGGGCGATTCATCATCGAGTATAACACAGAATTTAAGTTTGTTTGGGTACACGAACATGAACAAAGTTTGTTGGCGGAGCCAGCTGAAAGTAACAACCACTCAATGATGTCGATATACGTTAACTTTGTCAAACAATGTTGCAGTATAAATAAGGATAACATTTTAAAAGTTTAAAAGTGTTTAAAAAGAGACTCAATGTCAACATGTAGTATCATGGGTAGTTCCTGTCTTCACAACAAAGACAAAACATATATATAAATGTCTTGACTGTGTTATTTGTGTCCCCTTCAAAAATTGCTCTTGATAAATTGTATATGTATTGTCCCCCCCTACTATTAAAAGAGATTTACGCCCATGTATGTGAGTTAAAACATTTAAGCAATACCACATATTGTAAAGGGCAAATATACATATAAAACACAAATGTAAATAAACTGCTGAAAATAATAATGCTTCGTATTTAAATTCTGTGAATAAAATCTATGAACAATATAAAACACGGTCAATTGAAGAAAAATTCAGATACAGTTCATTTTACATTATTTTTTACAATAATTAACAACATGTTTAATTGCACTTGAAAGTCGGCTGGAGACTGTTTTGCTGGCTGTGGTTGGTATTCTGTCCCGTGGACTCATGGGATATAGAGCATCTCGAGGTATCCGTCGCTGAGTACTAAATCTGGGCTAATCCAGTAAGCCATCAGGGAATTTCTCGTCTACTCTTTTATGAAAACTGACGATTCGGACATACTACTCTGTTCAAGTACTGTTTTCTATTTCCTATAGTCCACCAACGTGGTATTAAAGGCCTACTGTAATACTACCGATTCGGACATGCTGTTCATTCGCCTAAAGCTTTTTTCTTATATATATAGTAAGGAAGTATGCCATTTCATATTCAGCCAATATTCAGAGTTTGACATCACAGTATCACATGAGCTGACTGCTCCATGCATTCGAATTAAGGGAGATTCACATTATTACGAAAACTTTACCTATAAAAAAAGTTTTGCATTTAAAAGAGTGGGGCTTACATCACACCTATAACGATAAAGAAGAGAATGATATATTTGGAATGCACTTTCAGAACCATTTTCCCCCAGCTAATGAATGATAAATATAATGTTAAACATTCTCAGATGGATCTCTTATGTTTTACAATAGATGATCGTGAGGCGAGCCTTATGTGTGAATTAAAATGGTCGGAACGCGGTATTTTTACTACAGGATATTATTGTCAGCGTATAACATAAGACAAGATGAGGCAGAACCCTGACAATTATATACCGATTTGTACTATAGTTTATATGTAGGTAATCTGTAGTGTGTTGTTTCCAAACTTAGATTGTTTCAGATTGTCGTTAGATGTGTTCACGGCTAAAAAGGGCCCAGCAAACAATGACCTGGCAGTCCACCGGCAGTTTTTGGGAGTCACAGATTCAGCGGTTTACCACCATCGGACCATCGTCGGCACACTGTCGACAAGCCGATCAATGCAAAAATGGTGTCGGTCTGCCAGCTTTTCTTGGGTGGCACCCCACCAGCGGCTTGCCGCCGCTGGGTCTCTGTTGGTACAGCAGTGGCAGACTTTCAAAACATGTTTTTCTATTTATTTTTACAATCAAATCAATCTTAAGGATGGATATACTGGCTAAATAGTTTAATTTAATATAACAGTATGCTAATAATTATTTAATAAAAGCAAACTTTTGTATACATTTTTTATAGATTTTTAGTTAAATCAAAAGGCTATTAATTTGCAATTTAATGATAATTTAATGAGATTTAATAGTTTATGTCGTATATTAATCCCGTATGTAGCCTTAATGCTGCTTGATTAATGGGTGTGCGTTTCAGATGGACATTCGTGTTGCATTCAAACACTGTGACGGTTTTCTTCAGTGTTTTCAGATACGTTTAGTCACTCAAATCACACAAATAATACACACAACTATTGTTGACACTTTTATTACTTGTAATTGACACGTATCTTTTGAATATTGACTTATTTATTTACTTAGAAAGGGTTTTATGTCTTCAAGAAAAATGTCCGTTAGCATCTCAACCGTTGTCAGAAGAGGCTAACTTTAGCTCTATAGGTCTAGCGCTTGTTTATTAAAGTTTGGGCTTCTAATAACGTCTTTATTTTGTAGATGAGAGGTATTGATAGCTTTGTAAATGTTGTCAATGTATTATTGGATGTATTTATGAGCGTTGTAACCTTCTGCAACTTACATGGAGCACAGAAATATGCTACAACTAATTCAAGCGTGTTTTGATGTTTTATCGTAAACAGATATGGTCAAAAAGTTGTTCTCTGATTTCATGAGTGACAAAATAACAAATTGAGGAGAACGTTGGGATTTCAACATTTCTGAAGGGAGTTACAGAGAGGTAGAATTTAGGTGAGTTGAAAAAGCTGCAATCATTAAATCAACATATGACCATGCATCTATTTACCACACGTTTTTTATCCTTCAAATTTTTAAATTGTTATAATCCCAAGTATCATTTTACTTGCGTTCTGTGTTGAAAGATGAGAAAAAGTGTTTCTCATTTGCTTTCACCCTTCTTTCTGGTTTTGACCTTACTGGAAGCACAGGCGTATAGCCCTGCATTTTCTGCTGGAAAGGGGGCGGAGACTAGCAGCTCATTTGCACTTAAAGAGACACACACCAAAACAGCGTGCTGCTTTTCATTTCAGCAAATGATTGTGTGTTTAAATCCCAGTTTCCATACCAGTTTCTCATATTGAAAGCAGCAATTTTGCTTAATGTTTTGCCAGTCTAAAGGGGCGTATTCTGCATATTCTCCTTTTGACAAACTTCCTGTGTAAGCCCCAACCACTTCTGGTTCTATCTGAATACAGACACAGATACAAAATTATATTATTTATGATATGATCCTCCTATATGGCACTGCTGTGAAGAGCCTTTTGTAGAGCACAGGCTGAGAGTCAGTTTAGTCTTGGAAGTTTTAGGAGAGATATTTGAGTTTGATCCGTCTTGAGAGGAGGAGATACATGTGAGACAACTGGGATCTTTTTCTTGTCCGTCTAATTACTGTTTTGGAGAAACAATAGAAATGTTAATGAGTGATATGATGTGTATTTTTTCTATAGGAAGAATGCCACATGTGATTATGAAGACAAGCATTATAAAGAAGGGCATATGTGTTTTACCGATAAGCGTGGTAGAATGTGTAGCCAGGGCATCCAGCCATCTAAATCTTCTCTGTGTTTGCCTAGCTCTCTTCTTTTATTCACCCTCCCCTTTTATTCCCCATATAATGCTCACCCAGACCTGAAAGCAGCAGAAATTAGTTTTAAGGGAAACAAGTGTGATTGGGTCTGTAAAGGTCGAGACGGACTTTGTTCCAACTGAGGGTTTATCTAAACCACAGCTGCGTTGAACAATGGGCCAGGGGTGGCTGACAGAAACCCAAGCTGTGAGGGCTAAATTACTGCACTGATAAGACTGAACTAGATGCATTAAAGTCCTAGAGCTCAAAAGAGACACCAGTGAAAAGTAGAGAGTCTCGCTTGATGAAAGAGAGAAAAAAATCCTTGAAACACAGCACCTCTGTTCCAAAAACTTCAGTACAGTAACCTACCTACATAGCCAGGCTCCTAACTGAAGTATAATTTCATGCCAGATAGATTGCTCTGCATGTAAAGTGCTTGGAAGACAAAAAACAAATACATTTCTGATTTTGAAATTGACATGTTGCTAAACACATAAACAATACAATACTAGGGGAAAAAAAAACTAGGGAAGACCCATTATGTAAATTCTGGCCAATAATGATAAATGATAATTCCATAATGTTTGAAGTTTATGACTGATATATTGGCCAATATAAAAAAAAACTGAGCCTGGAACAAAAGGCAAAACGTGGACAACTTTTTTTATATTAAAACATTGACAGCAAAATCAGAGCAACATTTCATTCTTTTTTTGCTTTTTTTGAGTAAAATTATGCTTTAATATTTTACCTAAACAAGTGTTGAGCATACTTATTTATGCTATCTAGCATCTTGGTCAAGATTTGTGTCTCCATAGTTTAATGCTTTGACTAAATTAAATGCTAAACTGTGTTTTAAAATGTAGCCATGTGGGCATTTAGGTTTTTTTAAAATGTATGCTTGCTGACTTGAATGTCAAACATCTTTCTGTGCAGCTGGCAGAGTTGGAATCCTTAAATGATCTGTCATGCAGGAGTGTGCTTATATGACTCTGAATGTAGCTTGTATAGACTTAAAAATTAAATGAACTAGCAGTCTGACAAACAGTTGCAGAGAAACATTGATACATATTAAACATGAAAATGTATTCTTAATCCTTGTCAATTAAAGCTTTTTTATATGTACTAAATTGCAGAAAGACATAGTACATATAAAGGGAAGAAGCTTTAATTGACAAGAGTAGTACATTTACAATCTAATCTCTAGCTGGAGGCAACTTTACCCTGAGGTGACGCAGTTTCCGAATCTTCCGTCTCTTGATGAAAATGCTAGCATTAACCAATGCTAAAGAGTAGACGTAACATTAAAGATGGATTAACTTGGTTTTATTTGTATAGGATGTAATCTAAAATGTAAATAAAAATAATATAACCATGTAAATTAAACACTTTATACATGTAATTGCAGAAACTTTTTAATAAAATTGTTGTAAAGATTAAATCATTGTTATCCAGCCTTATGCACTAGATTTACTGAGACAATAGCCGTTTTATACCATCCAAGTTCTTGATGTATTTTTACACATATATTTTAAAGTGCTTTTCCGTTTTAATGGACATAGTGACTGCTATAACAGCCTTACAATTTCAAGGAACATCATTTATTGTAATCTAAGATTACATAAGCAGCGAGTACAAATATTTGTCTTCTCCGTTGTCATTTTCACAGCTAGCTGTAAAGATTAATGGCTTCCGGCACAGCAGCGGATGTGTTTTCATCCCATGCATGAAAACACAGAAGTTACAGTGCATTGAGTCTATTTGATTAACTTCTAAGAGACCGAATTAATATCACGGTTAACAGACAAACACACACTTAAATGCAAAAATATCACTTTAATTAGCAGCATTAACACCTCTAACAATCTTTCAGTGTGCTGATGAGAGGAGGCAGTATCTGCTGCAGCCCTAGGACACAAGAGTGCATGTTTTGCCTATTTATCAAAACACACAAGAATTATGTTTTTTCACTGCATACACAACTCACGGGGCTCCTGTGACCTACAGTACTTATACTAAGAAGAAAACCGAGGTTAAAGGAATGTTTGATTAACGTTGGTCCACCTGGTATTTAAATGGGAACCTTTATGTAGTTTTTTTATTGGCTTTGATTCCATTGACAAAGTCCTCACACAAGATTCTCCACAGGAGCCAATACCGTTTCATTTTCAAAGAAGACATAATGACGCAATCGGTCACGGGACACACGAGAGCCAATACTATTGCACAAATGAAACCGATGTAATGCTTTCTTCTTGGCAGTCATTTTTTAACGTCTGTGTTCACAGGACCTGAGATGTACAGCGGATGGCGATCGCTTCCACATCTGTTCCTCATACTAATCTGTTGTTGAGCTTTTGTAAACGTATTTGTATTTTTTAACGACACTTTGTTTGCTATTGTATTACACATTATATTATAAATAAACTGTTATGTTACTTGCTCAAACTGCCTGAATAGCGTCACGTAATCACAATTTCTTGGCTGTTTAACTGAAAATCAAACCCCAACACATGTCATCATCGCAAAATTACATCCCAACATATAACTTAATTATGAAAGTAAAATGTGTGTGTCTATCGTGTCTGCGTGTCGACGAAAATGGTTTCTCATGGAATGGAAGGACAAAAAGGTACCCGCTCGTTAAAAAAAGACACCGAGTGCTGCCTTAACGCAAATAAGTGACGAGTTGGGAGTGAGAATGTGTTGGACACGCCCACTGGATGAGAGAGTATTAAGCAGTGTTGGGTAAGTTATTCTGAAAAAGTAATTAATTATTAGTTTGCTAGTTTCATATTTTGTAGAGTAATTAGATTACTGTAAAAATTATTCTCTTCAAAAAGTATTTAATTACTTTATACTAATTACTTCCTATATCTTAGATCAACTTTGATTAGCTAAGTGACTTTTAATTCATTCAAATAAATAAAATAAAACTACATAAATAAAATAGTTTTATTAAATAACCAATGTGAGAAAGATAAATTAATGAATGCATCTAAAAATTTGACTTTTGGATCTGAATGTATATTCCAGTGTTGTTTTTATTCACAATTTAATCAGAAGTAACTGTAGTTAAATTGCAGACAAAATAAGAGTAATCCCTCGCTTTACTTTTTCAAGGGAAAAGTAATTAAATTATAGTAACTATTACTTAGTAACCGTAACTGCAAGTCCGAACTACGCAACACTTTGAGTCCGGCATTGACGAAACACTTCCGGGGCTCTAGTGTCTGAATTCATTCACTTATTTTCATTCACTACTTTAAGTGGACAATATTAGTGGACTTATGTAGGGAATAGTGAATGAGTGTATAGGTGGCCATTTCAGCCTTTGTGAATTTCAGTGGAAAGACTTTAAGCATTATTCAGTAACCATCAGACAATTATTTTAAACTTGATCACTTCAAAAAGTAATAGATTCTCTCACCTACAGGGTACACTTTATCATGGATGTCAAAAACAGTGCCAGACAAATCACATACAAAAGTATGATACTAAGGGTGAGTCATTTTAAACAAATCTCTAACCACATGCAACATGCAGTAAAAAATATGCTTGTGTAAGAACACATGAAAGCACAGATGAAAAACACAATAAAAAGTCTTTGTAACCATTGAAATACAAGATTAATTAACAGATGGGGTAAATGGTTATGGACAAATGAAAAGGCATCAATGCGCTAATAAATCTTGACATTTAATTTGCTGCCCGCTTTCCCTGCTATCAATTACTATGTTCCTGGGAATAATAGACAGTGTTACAGTAAGACGCAAGAAAGAAAACCAGCTCTTTAAGCTCATAAAATGCTGCTTTGGTGTGTCTACAGCAACATGGAACATATGTTTAATATTAGGTGTAATCTATCCAACCCAAGTGCTCTGAAAATTTAATTCAATTGACTAATGGCGTATTTAAAACCTCTATAAAACAAATGTGGAAGATATTATAATGTTTTTAACTTTCACCTTCTCTTTGTGCATAAACAAAGGCTGGCTCTCAATGATGCAAAACAAAACGTTGGTCAACAGAGATGTCAAAGACCACAGGAGCCATGAAGATTTATGCCATGTTGAAAGTGAGAATATTTGCACAACGGCTGGTATAGTATGTGACTCATAATTTGAGTGCCAGCAAAACGTTTTTCATCAAATGTTTTACATAGCCTACTTATTCCTCCCCCAAAAAATGGGTTGTTGAAGCTGTGGGACAGGGGCGAGTACATTTGTAGAGTTTTTTTTACTGTGTGTGGCAGTACAGACCCTGCCACTTTTTGAAAAATGGCATCTAATTATATATTTCGTAAAACACCACATATAAACATACATTGTACACATGCCTTACTTAAAGTGTAATTTCCAATCACACTCTATCTTCTGAAGCATTAGCATTGCATAACCTCACTACAAAATGTCTGTATATTTATTAAGCAATAGAAACAGAGAACTGTGCCAACTAGGTATGGTCTCAACAAATGGTTAGTGGCTTAAGAAATTCCATACAAAGGCTTACAAACAAAGAGTCAACAGGAGGACCAGGACAGATAGTGTGAGGCGTGGTGCTCAAGTTAAGAGGGATGCTAGCAAATGGACTAACAAAGTCAACCATGGTCAAAAAAGCTACCTGTCAGTTGTGGATCAGGAAACAAAGGCATTCAGCTAAAAATATGAGGAACAACCATGAAGAATCAAACATCTTTTACATAGACCAAAGGCACAAAAACAGATCCAGCACCAGGTATCACTAAGTCAACAGCTAGGTAAATAAGAGAAAATGGCGAGGGAAAGCTTTTTTTCACCTGGATGAATAATGCTGATATGGAAAATTACCCTGTGTCATGAAGGCAAATAAAGTGTTTGCATTGCAGCAAAGTCATCCCTAGGTCAAATCCTTTGAAGTTAAGAGGTGGGGAAATAGAGATCCGATGTCATCGAGGCACTCGTTGAGGCACACATCTCAAATGCTGTGTAATTTCGCGGTTTTGTTAAAAATATTTAAAAGTATATGAACAACTTAAAGCTAAAGAAACAAGTTACATTAAAAGTGTTAATCACTAAAAGTGTAATCACGCTTGCTTTGTGTGAATCAGAAGAGAGTATAGGAATAGACAGTGTTCGAATTATGTCAAAGCTCTTGGGTCTTTGTCCACCTAACCTTCCCTAAAAAAAAAAAAAAAAAAGAGCTGCCAATACAAGTATTAATCACATCATAGTTTTTATCACAGTAATTTGACCACAGTACACTGACACATACTTAAAATGTCGATAATCCATTACAGAGATCCAAATGAGAGAGAGAATGAAATTTATATTTCCTCATTTCTTTGTAGAAATGAGGTGACCATGCTATCAATCTTGCTGTCACTTTTTTATTTTGCTTTTCAATTTTTTATTCACTAAAACACTTAGAATACTGTATCTTACTTAATGTGTAACTAAGAAGGAATTACTGCAGAACTAATAGGTAATTCCTCCTGAATACTGACACCTGGTCTTTTAACTACTAAGGAAGATGTGTTAACTAATTAGTATGGAGTTTTATTACACTATTAACATCTTATAATTTTGTTAAGTAACAGTTAGCTAACCAATAGCTTTCGAATTCACTCATTCATCGTTAAGAACTACTATTTATCTACTCATTCAGATTCTACATAAATAACTATGAAGTAACTACTAATAAACATCATGACATATACACAATTGGCCATCACAATAATCAAGCAGTGGAAATGTCCTGATATTTACTATTGCTAGTACTACTATTATGGAAATGCACTACTATTGCCACTATTACTACTACTATTATAGAAATGCAGGCGGTTTTAGACACCAAATGTGAATCGGCCCATAAACCATACCAGTGTGGGCTTGAAAAACTCTGTCCAACATCAAACTAAGTTAACCGTTATAGAAATGATTGAAGGAAAAGTTGAACTACTTCTGTCTCGATGCAACGCCGACGCGCCTAGAAAAATGTGCGTGCCACACTGCATGCACGTTGCCCCCTATTTCTGAAAGGCAAAGCAGAGTGCCTAAAACCCCCTTAGCTGTCATAAAATGCCCTTGTATTCCACTGCTTCGCAGGGTTTTTAAAAAAACTTTTAAAAAACTAGTATACCATATGGGTAGCAAGGCCAAGAAACACAGATGCAACAACAGTTGGTGCTTTTCCACCATCATGCCGAACCGTTCTAAGCAAGGTCTGAAACAGTAACAGTTATGTTTCCACATAAACCTGGTTCGACAGGGCACGAATACAAACTGTTCTTGGCTTGTAATTTTTGGCACGGTTGTCTGACCTTCTTGAATAGTGCTAATAGAATGCATGCATCTCAGTCTCTTGGTTACCAAGGCGCAGAGCGTGTCGCGTTTGTGTTTATTATTGTGTTTGTTATAACGATTTCCGTTCTCACCACTGTACTGGCTGGACTGGATCGGCAAAGGATGGAACAATTAAGCGACGAGAACAATTCAGTGCGATGGTGGAAAAGCGCTCTTACACCTTGTCTACACCGGACTCAATCTCTGCCATGTGACACAACACACAAAAGTTTTAAAAGTAAATCAAAGAAATATAGCAGAAAACGTTAAGTGATTTAACTTTAAACTTTTACATCCGTTTTTAGTGTAAGTGCCAATAAATGAATTTCTCGGGACTAAATCATGTTTTTTTTTCAATGCTCACTTATTGTTGTTAATACGTTATAGTTCAAAGAGCATACGGATTATATTACCATAAAACATGTCGGACACAGTATGTCCTAAATTTATTAATACTACTCCCATTTATACTATAGTACTGTTTAAATGGCCGATATTATTTTGTGCATTTATTCAGTAAAGATGGATAACTCAAAGACACGTGACCTGCGCTCACACTTTCCCCTCTAGATATATCTAACAGTAGCTGAACAAACACAAAAAGGTACTGTGTCAGCAGTCCCTTATGGATTTAATCTGACAGCATATCACATTGGATTGTCAGCGTTACTCCTTACATTCTCTAGTGAGTACGGCACTTATGTCAATACTCCAGCTAGTGCCATCACACTATCGACCCCCTAAATTGACAAGGCCACTGGCTATAAACCTTTTGCTTGGGACCCTAGAGCCCACTCAGAAACAGATCTGATTGAAAGCGTCTGTGATCGGTTCGTTGTTATGATATGTTGTGATAAAGGAACCATAATGGCTTTTAAATAGAAAAGCCCTGTCTCTTGTTCCTGAGCAGTGCGCTGTAGATAGATAGAGAGAGTGTCTGCGGGAGGGAGGGCCTGAGGCTAAGCATCTATGAGATTGAGCTGTCCGTCTTGCTAAAATGAATCTGAGCTAACACCTCTTCAGTCGAGACAGGACAGCCTGGGGACAGAGAGCGGAAAATTTCCTGATCCACCTGCAGACGATGCTCATTAACTCACACCTGCAGCAGTAATACACACAGACAGATGTGTTCTAAAACCTAGTGAGCCATTTAAACCAAGTAGACATATAATAATAGAAAAGAGCTATCCATTAGATGTATCCGTATTGCTATTAATCTCAATCATAGTTACTGAGCACATTAACAATCTGAAATATGCTGGGTTATTTTCAACCCTGGGTTGAGTCAAACAGGGACGAACAAAACAGTTGGGTTTAAAATACCCTGGAGGACAAAACCATTTTTTCGAAATTTAGATTTTTACATGATCTGAAAGCTAAAGAAAAAAGCTTTCTATTGATGTATGGTTGGTTAGGATAGGACACTATCTGGCAGAGGTGGGGGACTCGAGTCACATGACTTGACTCGAGTCTGACTCGAGTCATAATTTTCAGGACTTGCGACTTGCTTGACAGAAGTAAGAAAATGACTTGACTTGACTTTGACTTGAGAGCAGGTGACTTGCGACTTGACTTGACTTTAAATGGAAGACTCGACAATGACTTGAACTTTGTAAAGTAATGAAATTAGCTAAAATAATTATTGTGACTCAGCAGCACTACAGCGCCTGTCCCTTTAACGCTGCTCAACTCAAACCGCGCCAAACAAGGTGTAACAGCCAATTACTGTAGAGCAGTTACGATAGAGAGGAAACTGCGCATGCGCCTGGCGGCTTGAAACAGTTGTGGCCGTTACAATGGCAGACAACAGTCGAGCTCCACAGATAGTCACGTTTGGCTATAAGGACTTTGAACTGGACCGTCAAAAATAAAAAAGATTTGCCAGATGCAGAGTATGCAACGCGAGGATTTCTGACACGAACAACCACAACGTCCAATTTCGTCCGACATTACAAGAACCACAAGGAAGGGTAAGAAAGTAATTTCTTTATAGTCAGTGTAATACAACTATTACTAATATAATGAATTAATCGTTTCTGTTTGTTATAACTTTGCCTTGGTTGTTTTTTTATTATTAGAAATGTGGTCATCGATCATCACTGATAGGCCTACATTTCATCTCATAGTTAGATGAATTGGGGAATCTGGCTATAACGGCGTAGCCCGGATTTTTATGTTCTTAAAACATTAAAATCAAGAAGGGCTTCTCTGTATTACATGTAGGCGAATGTCTATATTAAATGCGCGCATGTTCAAGTGTTTGTGTGGACTGTGTGTGGAAGCTGAATAGCAGCTCGCTTTTATACTGCGCATGACCGGGTGATGGACGCGCCGGTGACATCACCTGGACTTAAATAACTCTTTAAAAACTTTGCGGTCATACTGACGAGAATAATTTCATAGTTCGAATCTGTTAACTGTTTGGATTTTTTTTATACTCACCATAACAACAAATAATGAAACCAGTTCAAATAGAAAACAAATATTCTCAGATTATATATTACGTATGAAACGTGCATATTGCGCGTCCACCGCAGAGATGACGATTAAGCATCATAACTTCATCACTGGGCTATATTAACATACATTTAATTTATATTCTACCGAAATGAAAAAGATCCGTTCATTTTGATAAACAGGATTCAATATCGAAGTCAATAAAATGATCCGGGATTCCCATAAATTACAAATTCCCTATAGGCCTACTGTGCACTTTAATGGACAGCACAAGTATTACAGCATCATACTAAAACAACCAATAGTCAAGTTGTCAGTCACAATACTTAGTTTATAAGCTTCATAGCCTGTATAAATGCTTAAGTCATTCTGTCAGATACAAGTATTTCCATTTCTGTGTAGACCGTTTCAATTAAATTGAAATAGATTGTATTATACATTTCAGACTGGATTTCTTTTGTGTAAGCAACACTTTTATTTTCAGATATTAATGTTGCACAGATATGCATATAATTCATATATAGCAATGTGAATAAGATACATAATGTATGTATATAAGTTCATCTTTTCTGTGCAAAAATAAACATGTATCTAAAAAATTAACCTCTGTTTATTTTAGTACTGCGACTTGACTTGAATCTTATCAGGACTCGACTTGACTTGCTTAGGGTGAACCCTTGACTTGACTTGCTTGATTTGTCTAAACTGTGACTCGAGACTTGACTCGAGACTTGATGGTTAAGACTTGAGACTTGCTTGGACTTGACCATATGTGACTTGTTCCCATCTCTGCTATCTGGCGGAACAACAATTGTTTACAAAGATGGAATTCGTGGGTGAAAAAAGGTAAATATTGAGAAATTTGCCTTTGAAGTTGTTAATCTCAGATTACATCCACTCACAAAATGAACGTGTTTTATGCATTTACGGTAACAACGTGTTGCTAAATCAAGCCACTGTCTTTAACCAGTCTCTGGCAGCTTGTAGAAAGAATCATTTTATACATGATTTCTCACATATGGTGGAACATTTGTCTCTATGGGTCTTTGGCAAGTATATGTGTGTCAGCATGTGAGTATGTGACCAATTTCCCCTTAGATGTGCTGCTTGTCAATCATTATACTGTCAAGCAGGGCCATAAGTGTATTTTTTATAAAACATAAACCAAACTACTTGAACATTAGGGATGAGAGAGAGAGACTGATTATAGCACGTTTCAATAGTTGTTGGGTGGAATTGAAGATTTAAGGGGTAAGAGGGGCACAAACTAACTTGGGGTTATTTGTAACATGGATGTGGTACATGTAGGGTTGACCAATTTTACTTGCGTTTTTTTACTCGCGCTGTCAGATTTGTGATAAATTTTGATGTGTTTTCATGGAGATTTTGGAACAAGATTGTTAATGCAGCATGAAAGTTAGTCATATGTCTTTTTCGACAGTATTTCTAAATTGGGTGTTTAAGTAAATCAAATCCAACCTGGGTAATTCAGTTTTTAGAATTTTAGAATATTTCCCTGTCTTGAATTTTTCATGTTTTTATATTTTTACAGGAGTAAGACCAACATCTGAAGTGATGAAAGCCAAAATTTTAAAGGTCATGGATGATGGACTAATTTCTGTGGCTGACTTCCTTTTGCTTGTTGCGTGTTAATTTTTAACGTACGGAAATGGGTAGGTTTATTTTATATAAAAGTACAAATAATGCATATTTGTAAAATCATTTAATTTTAACAAATGCAAAGAACCAAAAGTGTAATTTTCACACCTAGAAGAGGCAAAGCATGACACTGTCATGTATTTTCGAGTAGACTAGCGTGTCTATAAAATATTGTAGTTATTTTCCTTTAAAAATAATGATCAGCAGATATATGTGCAAACCATATATAAGGACAATATTTAGTTTGAAAAGAATTTTCCATATTCCTTTATTGTACAGAAATATAGCACAGACCATTTCTAAAGTTAATTCATAAAAACTGACCTTCTTCTCATCTTCCTCAGACCTACACTCCCTTGTACTACTTTCCGTCTTCAGAAAATTTGACATGCTTGTCCATTTTCTCTTCATCATCTGCAATCTGACATAGTACAGCGTGACTAGTCATACCCAGTGAGCTAACTGCTTTAATTAATTTAAGCCAATATTAATTCAACACTGCTAAGCTTATTTAATAACGTTTAGTGAGTAAAAATGTAACTGACAACACAAATGTATTAGGGGTGTGAATCTCACTGGGCTAACGATTCAGTTCAATTATGATTATCATTAATAGAGAATGTGAAGCTCCGTCATGCGGTGTTGAATGTTGCTCCATCTTTGGTGGATCACTACTAGTGCTTTAAATGCGTTGTTTTTCTTGTTTGATTAGGAAATATAACTATGTTAGGTCGGTCTTGCAGTGTTAAAATGGCAATAGCTTTAAGCAGCGTCGTACAGGAAAATCCTCTGGTTCTTTCACTCTCAATTTCTCCATACTGTATATCAAACAAAATATAGATATTGGTATCTATAAAAACAATAAAAGCAGTAGAATATGATCCTCCTAAGATGGCAGTGCCACTTCAACATGCAACATAGGGCGTGTGACGTCAGCAATGGCATTCTCTATAAGTAGCATGTTCAGTCCTACTGCACAAGTACCCTTGAAACCTACTGTTGCGGCTTTCTCGTCTTTTTGTCAAACCCCCGCATTAAAACAATATTCCAGAGGTGCGTATTTCTTTCATAATGTGAGTAGATCGCTTAAAGATGCAATGTGGTGTCTTTTACATGTCGATTAAGCACTTGACGTCTTAAAAAACTTTCAACACTAGTCCAAGTTCAGAAATATATGAAAATGCCCTTTGTTTACACGGAGCCTCCTAGGCACGCACTCTCTCACCCCCTTGAGAGAGAGAGAGACACGCAAGTGCGGATCTTGTGCTCATATCACAGTCTTAAATGTGCATTTATATAGTATATGTCTAAAACAACGTTTTCAAACAAAATAAGACATAATAGCAATAGCAACATGATAACAGCAACATTATTATTTTTAAATAATTTATATTAGTTTTTATGCACTGATGCAGAATCGTTCACATCGGCATCGCGATGCATTTTAAAGAATTGTCTATAGTGGTGGCCCTTGGGGGGCCCCTGAATGGAAGAACACTGAGTTGCCCACATATGATTATTCATGTGGAGGGAATCAGCATGTGCCTTACCGAAGCAACTTCAATATCCTATGATGTCATGTTGAAATGAAAATGAATAGTTCAATGTGACTTCACGCAAATGCCATCTCCCATAACCCATATCATATGCCATGACTAAATGTGTGCATACTAATATATACGGGCAAAAGAGAAAAACGGATATCTTTAGTAATCAGGGTTTTGAAAACTTGTATTAAATGAAATTCAAAGATTGATGGGAAAATAAAAATTGGAGTCAAAAAAAATCTAGAAACATGAAATAAACCTTTGAATCCATAGCCTCACAGTGGGTAACCATTCCCACAAGCCAAATTGAGATGTAATAGCCCTCTTAGGGATCTTCAGAATGTCCAGTTCTTCACCTGTATTTCAGAGTTTAGCTAACCCTAATCCAAGTCCTTGATCAACTGTTTTAAATCTGTTTTACGGTTGGAGCAGCAGAATTGATTTAAATCACCCTTGATTTAAACTAATCCCTAATGCAGCCCTTGTGGTTTTCCCCCAAATCCATAGATCACAAAGTCATTTGGACCATTGGGTAGTATGGCCTTTTTAATCATACGACTACACCCGTATAAAAGTAGTCAACTAGTCAGATGATTACTTGATGTACAACAACTGCAATCTTTGTGGCTCAAATGTGTATGTGTGTCACAAACTGTTCCAGTTTCACTTTGTTTTTACATAGTGTATTTAAATATATTTGAAACACATTGTTTTTAAACAAAGTTGTTTTATGTGTGTGTAGAAGGAATGCACTTTAAGGCATGTGATCCGCAATTAAGAAACCCAATGTGTTGACTAGTGGCAAAACGAATAAACTGTTTAGTTGGTAGTACTGAGAAGCAATAAAAGCTAAATATATTAATAAGACACTGCAGTGGTGTTGCTATGAAGGAAGGATAATTATATATATATATATATATATATATAAGTCCTAACTTCCAATATAAAGAGTAAATCAAAATATCAAATATAAAATGGGATACACGCCTTTATGGATTTTAAAGCTATGCTCAATTGACGTTCCAAAAAGCTGAATTCTAGTGATGCAATATTAAACTTTATCCCAATATCCAAATTGCTGATAGTTTTCAGGTCATTCTAGCCGATAGCCAATACCTCTATATTGTAAGCCTGTAAGTCTCTTGAGCATGATAGTACAAAAGTTTCCTTTAAGTTGTTTTCTATCATGGCATATCCAAAAGTTCCCACTTGGGCGCTTCAAAACCACTTAATAGCCTACCCAAAATGGTAAGTCATTTATAAAAAAAGCAATTGTTTATTTATTTACGCGTCTCTGTTATATTTAATTGTGTATATTTAATGTTCATATCTGCAATCTACTTTGTAAAAATTTTTTTTTTACATAATTGCATTACGTTTTCAAAGGAAGTTTTACTATTTGGGCCAAATAAAACAGAACACTCTTAATAATCTCTAGTTAAACCTTTAGAGGGGACATCATTTGAAAACCCCTCTTTTTCTGTGTTGAAGTGGTATAATCGGGTCCCAGGTGCATCTAGCAATCCAGAAAACGTGAAAAAAACCCAGTAAGTTTGTTTTGGTGTGCATTTCCCTGCAAGCATGAGAGAAATCGAGCCATTCAGATTTCGCTCCGGTTGTGATGTCCAAAGCAGATTTTATTATAATGTTATCCCCCTTATTCTACACAGTTCCACACACCGCACTCCGCCATTGTTGTTTTCACAAGCGACAGCGGTGTACGTGGGGCCATGGCTAAAATTCGTGGACAACATGCAATGTAGTCACTGCACAGAGTCCAAACCTAGGAGGAGACAGCAGTGGATTTATTTTATTTTTAGTGGAAATCCCTCAGAAACCATAAATAAAATCCTGCTTGTTTGCGCGAATCACTTCAAACCGGCGTGCTTTTTCAACCTGGGACAGTACAAGCAGGATTAGCTTCAAAGTTGTTCCTCAAGAGTGGTCGAGACCGACTGAAAGAGACAAAACTGCCGATGTGAGTAATATTTATCAACGGTCTGAATTGAGGTAAATGTACCGTATATAAGGGATAATAACTTTACCATATGATAGCGAAGGAAGCTTAGTCAGTCACGGGCTAAATAGAACATTCAAAGCCAGTGTTAAACTTGTATATGAGTGCAGATGGACACTTGGAGTTTAACTGTATGAATGTTAATACATTATGTGCGTTAATATGTTTAGCTGCACCAAGCTGTTTGTTTGGCTAATGAACAGGGGCGAACACTGCAGGTTAGTTTCGTTTTAACATCTCTAATCATTCGTGCTTAGGCTGAAAAATCATTCACAGCTTACTAGTTATGCTTTCACGCTGTGTGTGTAACAGTTATCTTTATAACTTGTCTACGACATGCACTTAAATCCATGTTATTCCACTGGGGTCTCAGGTGTGCAATCCGTGGATTTTAGGCAAGCACACATGCACAATTTGAGCGCTGTTTGCTCTGACAGATTTTTTTGTCTCCAGACGAATGATTTGAGACATTTAAGACGAAACTAGAGGAATCGCAGAGGAATTCAGGAAACATAATTTAGCTAAACGATTGCCATGGCAGTACTATGCGTGTGTTGTGTTGACAAGCCGGATGGAAGGGGGTTGGGGTGCGCTGTAACTTATTATCATTTAAAGACACAAGTACTAAAACGGGTTGCTGAGAGGAGAGCTGTTTTTGACGAGGCAAGAAGGGTTTTGTTTACACAGCCATTGAGTGTTTTTATGCAAAATATGTTCCAGACATTTCATGAAGACGCTAATAAATCCTACCAACTTGTTGAAAGTGGTCATATGAGGAGACCTTTAAAGTAAAACCCAAACAACTATTTAACAAGTAGATATCAAGTGTTTTCCATACAGACATATTGAGAATCGTTGAGAAATGGAAAGCCCTCACACAACAATCTGCAATATACAATGAGCTTGTCCTCATAATATACATTCATAAATACCTGCAAGCATGGTGCAGAGTGATTATGGCTCATTGAGAGAGCGGATGTTAATGGACACGACAGAAGTATATACAGTAGGCATCACTGTGCTAAAGTATTAGCATATAGCTGACACACTAACAACACAGCTGATAAATAAACTTGCTATTGAAATATGAATCATGTGTGCATGGGCTCATTATACACATAAGACTGATGGTTAAGAGTTTACACAGTGTTACCGAAGGACCATCCGCCACCTTTCATACTTTGTTGGACAACAATAATGGGAGGTGATTCTTTCACAAGTAATCCAATGTGAATAATAAGAAATATATTCATATTTCTTTGATTTATTATGTTTGTGGACTTAAAATACAAATGGATGTTATATTATGAATGTTTGGCATGGAGGAGTAAGCAGTGTGAGCGCATTTGGATTTCTGAGTGACGTGCAGCATCAAAGTAAAGGTATGTAGCGCCGTTATTAATGTATGATCTTATTCACACTCTGCAAATTATTATATTACTGCTGCTAGAGCAAATATATTTAAAGAAACAGTGTTTTGATATCAATGCAAAACAGTAACCTTTCATTTCTAAAGTACTCGAAATGGCTGTTTCATCACAACTACTGTATGTTCCTTCCTCCAAAGGAATGACATCTGATAAAAATTCCAGTCAGGATTTAGAGCACATCACAGAGACTGATCTGATCCGAGAAACAAATGATTTGCTTCTTGCATCTTATCTTGGCTGCACCTCGTTACTTGTGCTATAAGATCTAAGTGTCGCTTTTGACACTATTGACCACACAGCATACTTTTACATTGACTTGAAAATTATGTTGGCCTTAGTGGAAAAGCATTTCATTCAGGTTCAGGTTTCGTTAATACCTATCCAATCGTTTTCAGTTATACTATCAAACTATAAAATACAGAAAAGTTAGTTCACACATTCATGATGTCAAGACTAGATTATTGTAATGCACTGTTAGGCGGTTGCCTGTAGGTGTATTACAAAACTCCAATTAGTTAAAATGCGGCAGCCAGAGTTCTCACACGAACACAACAATATGAGCATATTACCTCAGTCCTGCCATCATTGCACTGGTTACCTATTAAGCAACATTTCATGGTAATTTTAAAATCTAATTTACTACCTTAAGGCCCTACATGCTTTAGCTCCACAGTACCTGAGTCAGCTTCTAATACTATACAGTCCCTAGAGTTTCAAAATCAAGGGCATGTGGTAGATTCTTTTCCTACCTACTGCCCAAACTCTGGAAACAGTCTACCGAATAGTGTGCAGGAGGCAGACACACTTTGTCAGTTTAAATCTAGACTAAAGACGTATCTATTCAACCATGCATACAGACCACTTCTATAATACAAATCTTCTAAGGGATTATTATGCTGCATTAGTTAGATCAACCAGAACCAGGAACACTTCTTATAACAACTGATGCACTTTTAGAACGGTATCCTGCTTCTTGTCTTTTCTCATTGTTCCAAGGTCCGTAACCAGTCCTGATGATGGAGCTGAAAGAGGGAGCCTCACATGTCCTGACCTGAAATGTTACCACTACACAACAAAATTGCAACTACAATTAACTATTATATATACTAGGGTTGCACGGTCTACCAGTGCTACAGTAACATTGCGATGCTAAAGTTAGAAAAAGTAAGCATACGGCGAATACATGCGAATGGCCCCAACTACACCATTGCTGTCGAGCTTGTAGAGATGCAGCAGTAGTGCCAGAGGAGAACTGGTTCCCCTGGCTGGACCGGAGTCCACTGGGGTTTTGCATTCCTCGCCACCGTTTACACATGTCTGCACTCGTTTTGCTCGCCGGGGGGCTGCTGACATCAGCTTTAGAATTTTGAACTTGTTAATATTATTTTAAGCATTTTGCTTGAATTAATACTACCCCGGATAGGAATAGTCTGCATAATATATTACGTTTGTTTCTCTTCTTTTCTCTTCAGTCTATGTGTGTGTGCGTTTGTGTGTGGATGCGTGTGCGTGTGTGCATGTCTGTGCATCTATGTTATGTTCGGTGTGTGCAAGCAAGCATATAAGTTGTGTGTCTGCCTGTTTTCCATGTATCTGCGATGTGTAAATATGTGTGTTTGTAAAATCTGCAAGGTTTTTAATAGTGGCACATTTTTTTTGTCAGAACACTGGCTTAACCTGAAACCTTGAGTGTTTTTAATACAATCGTGAGTTTATATTTAAGCGCAATAAGACATGCAAAAACAATAATATGCTTTTAAGACAGTTCAAACGCAAAAGGCCATGAAAAAAACTTTAGTTCTTCTGTTGTGTGACAGCTGGTGTCTTTGCCAGGTCTTTGAGAGTGCATGCTCATAATATATGTCAGAGTGCCCTACACTTAATCAATACGCCCTTTTATGGGCAAAGCATATCTGCGTAATTCTTCATATCACACAATTTACCTCTTGAAAGTATTTTTTAAACCAATGTGTAAAATAACAAATCATCTCATTTTCACGTACCTCCCATTCATAAGTGTCTTTAACGGTGGTGCTCTGCAGTCCGTTGTATGGTCCAAAGCGTTCTCCCATCTGAATTTTGGCTTTGGCCCAGATTCCAAGGCCAGCCCCTGGAACAGATGATTCTCTGAGTTCCAGGTCAGAAGGGATAGGAATATCATCTGGAATGTAGACTGGCACCTCGTAGGGTGAGCCTTCTTTAGGAGTAAATTCCTCATTGCAGGGATGAGGGGACATGGGCCCAACTGCAATGGGGGACATGATGCTGTCTTCTGTTTCCTCTTCCGCACTCTCGCCAGTCATGAGATTAGGTTCTGTGTCGTATATGCGGTCTAGAGCTTCACTGTCATCTGAAAAAACAATACAAAGACAGACATTTCTAATAGATTAAAGTCCCACTGCATTTCATCATTTTAGCATTTAAAACACACCTTTATGCATTATAATTGCATTTGTTAAAGTTGTATTTGATAATAATATCATGACGTGAATGTACCTCTACACCTTTGCTTTATTATGTATACTCAGAGTCATGAATAGGCATATTAGTCCCTGCCAAAATTTAGTTGTGTGAGTTCGGACAATTGATTACAAAGATGCCTCATTCGACGTGTGCGCAGAGCATGCCCGTGTTGCAGAAGCAGTGCTGAAACAGCAGCGATCGTTTCAGTGCAGAGTCTGTGCACTATCCTGACATATCTACGGCTCAATCTTGGCTCAAATCTGGTAAAATGATTGGTAACAGAGTTATGATGTCATAAATAAAGGCAGTTTGAAAAAAAACAGTTTTATTCTGTCTTTATTCAGTTTTATAGAGAAAATACTGGTTTAAAATGATATATTTGCACATGGTTTATCTTAATGCATATTAAAAATCCCACATAGACATAAACCTGATTTTCAGCACAGGGAGACTTTAAGGCATACACACAAAATTTTTCACATTTTAAATTTACTATTAAACTATAAAATCATTTATGTTGCACAATGCAGTTGACCCATTTAACTTCTGTGATATAGGTTTGAGTGAAACAGAATATTCATCTTGAAAAAATGAAGTAATGAGCTTGACTATATCGTTTAGGAATTACTTGGGTCATGTTCCATATCAGAATGAAGATACACCTGGGCTGTGTTTCCCAAAAGCATTGTTAGCCAACGAACTTGGCAAGTTCCGGTGTTGACAGTAGTTCAACTGTTCTCTGTTTTACAATACCACCATTCCAATGAACATTGGAAACAGCATTGAAAAGTTCTGTGGTTGGAACTACAGCTGTCAAGGCATTCTATATCCATCATTTTAAATATATACAAATTATTTATCTATTCATTTGTCAAGAGATATAAAGTGTTTTTTGAAGAGTGTGCATGTGCCTATGTCCTCTAGTACACCAGGGGAACTCCGGGGTAAGAGAAAACATCTGGACATAAAACAGCAGACAACAAATACACCCTATTTGCTATAAAAACAGATTGATGCAGGGATGCAGGCTTTGGAGTGATGATAATAATCTGGATGGTCCCTTTCCTCTTAAATCCAGAAGACTATGATTGGATATGGCCATGATTTAAAAAAGAATCAAATTTCGATATGTCTGACCGCATACATTTTTTTTCAACTTTATCTTTCAGTCCATTTTAAATAAGCAATGGCCCAGAGAAGACATTGGTGATTCTAGACTGTGTTGACATAGGCTTCTTCTTTGCACAAATAAAACTTTCACCTACATTTGTGAATATAACGCTTTACTTTATTTTCAGACAGTGATATCTTAAGGTGTTTCTGAGCCCATGCAGTGCTTTCCGTTAAAGAATCTTGCCTGTTAAAACAGTGCCATTTGAGGGCCCGAAGATCACGGATATAATATCGATTTTACAGGAATCATGGAGATACACTTTAAATGTTCTATTTTCAATTGTAAATACAATATGTGTTTTTGAGATATGCTAATGATTGCATTTTGTTAAATGCAATTGCTGTTCAACTTGTTTTAAATGTCAACAAAAGACAACAAAATAAGCCCTCAGACACCATATGCCATTATTTGCAGCAATAATCTAACATTAATTAATTCATTTATTTCTCCAGATGAATTTGTAGATGTTATTACCTTACAACGGAAAAGTGGAAGTAATATTGGTAAATACGAAAAACACAAAACGTGTCTGTGAATGTGCCTGTTATGCATAAAAAGACCTTTAGATGGCACCAGTCTAAATTAAATGTAGATACTGAGCAAATTGATGTACAATTAGAAAGTAATAGTCAGATGTCTATATATTTACATTTAGTCATTTAGCAGATGCTTTTATCCATAGCGACTTGCAGTGTGGAGTGGATATTTTAAAATGTTTGACATTAAACATGCACAACGTGTATTAATGCCCGAAGACACTAACTTGAAAAAGCTTAATTCATTACAGTCTAAGGGCTTGTCCACACCGTCTACGTTCAACGCCACGTGACTAAACAACGGGCGCCATTGTGAGTGTGCCCCGACGTGCAAAACTGCAGGCGCAAAAGCAAAACATTTTTAGACACCTCAAGCTTTTTTTTTTACCTTTGAAAAACGCATATAATGACAATAAGCTTATTTTATAGATAATTTAGATTATATGATTATATGAGATGTTTTATCCAGGCTATTTCCGTGCAGTGTGAATTATGTAAAGTTTTAAAACAAAAAAGTTTTTAATTTAAATATTTATTGTTAAATGCAAAGCAGGTGTAATAAGAATGCAAGCCATAGCAAGTTTTCTCTTTTATAAGAACTACTAAGCCCAACCAGCTTGCCAAGCACGTTTGAATGATGTATAGCCTACCACAAGTCAATCTTATATCGAAGAACTTTATCACTGAAATCTTTTTTTTTTCTCATAAAACAAGTAGGCCTACACATCATGTTATGCTTTCCTGTAGCTCAGTGGTAAGAGCAAGGTCGTGGGTTCGATGCCAGGGGATTGCACGTACTTAGAAAACAAAATGTCTAGGAAAAATGCAATGTAACTCGCTTTGGATAAAAGCGTCTGCCAAATGCATACATGTAAATGTATATTGTATATGTGTGAGGGGAAATCGGTGGTGTAAATATCTTTTGCAGTGATGAATCCTCAGTCAGGTTTCATCAAAACAATATATAAAACACAATGTATTTAGTGCCTGTAATTCGCACTACACTGAAATGTTTTGTCCCCATTGTTTTCGGTTCTCAATGATATGTACAATGGCTGTGATTTGAGTGGCAAAGTAACGGCAACTTGTGAGAACTAATGGTACACCAGAAAAAGGATAGAGAAGTGCCGTACCGGCCCACTTCATGCACTGTACATGTGACAAATTGAACTTGAATTTTAGTAAAATGTTATTTTTTATAACTGTAGATTAACTAAAGTCTTTGTTTGATCAATACATTTTAATTTGATATCAAAATTACACAAGATGTAATAGTGATGATACATACACATATTTTTTTATGTTGGGTTAACAGGCAACATCTGTGTCACATATTAAAGGGAATACCGATGAAAATTAGCCAGTGTTGGCTTAATCTGTTGCAATTTACATACTTAATTATGCTATTGATGTGCATTGTCCTTGATTAAATAAATGAAATGAAATAAAGTTATGTTTACTTTTTAAGTAAAAGTTGATGTTCAGGTTACCCAGTTTATGTTTGTTAAACAAACATGGATTTTAACGGTAAAATTTTATTTTTATATTTTCAAATATTTTAGTTAATATAAAATAAAAATTTATTTTATCTTTTACAAGATGTGTTAACAGATCTTAAATTCAATTTAAAAAAGCAAAGGCACCTCTTTCCTGAACAGTGGTAACCACAAAAATATGACAAACTCTTCTGAATATTAAAGATAATTGACGATTTTTAAATGTTTAATTTCTATGACCTATGGCTCAAAAGATTTAGTGAAAATGTAAGCAAACTTGGTGGTGGTACTAAAGGCCAAAGTATGGTCCATACGTACGCGTCCGCCCGCCGTCTGCATGACGCAATTTTTGTCATCAGAAGGGTCCGCGGTGGTCGGCATACAACAGCGCATGCGCAAAAAGTGCACTAGTCCACTAGGGGTCAATACACACACCATCGTCTTCTCCTCTTTCTCTTATTTTCCTCTTCCTCCAAGAACAATAAGCAAAGAAGCATATTTTCTTCCATTCTCGCTGGTTGCTGTTCCTTCTTTATCACTGTCATCTGCAATGGAGTGCATGGCAACTCTTTCTATCATGGATTTGCAATGAGCCTGTGAATAATGCAGCTCAGTGCTGCCCACTGACAGTCTGGTGAAGTAGACATAATTTCCTTCTTTTAAACTCTAGCAAAACGGAAATATTACTTATAGCACCAAAAACACGTAAAAAGAATATCTCAGATTACAACCTGCAAATTGAAGGTTACACTGTTACTCCAACAACTACAGTTAAAGACCTAGGCGTTATATTAGACGGCAACCTGTCATTTAAAAATCACATCTCAAATATAACAAAAACAGCCTTCTTCCCCCTTAGAAATGTTGCCAAATTACGAAATATTTTATGTGTTGTGGACAGCAGAAAAGCTTATTCATGCATTTGTGACCTCAAGACTTGACTATTGTAATGTTCTACTTAGTGGTTGTCCTGTATCATCAATGAACAAACTACAGTTAGTTCAGAATGCAGCTGCCAGAGTTCTTACCAGGTCAAGAAAATACGATCACATAACCCCAGTTTTATCATCGCTTCACTGGCTACCCATTAAGTATCGTATTGATTTTAAAATTATTTTAATTACTTACAAAGCCCTGAACGGTTTAGCACCTACTTACTTAACTGAGCTTTTATTACATTACAACCCATCAAGCTCTCTACGATCTCAAAACTCAGGACTTTTGATGACACCTATGATAAATAAATCCACTAAAGGGGGTCGAGCTTTCCCATACGTAGCACCTAAACTCTGGAATAGCCTTCCTGATACTATTCGAGGGTCAGACACACTCTCCCAATTAAAATCTAGATTAAAGACACATCTGAAAGACACATTTTCACTAAGTGCATAGTTAATGAACAGCAGCTACGCTAATTATTCTCCTTCTGCCTTCGCCTCGGGATGCCCATCACGAGGTAGGAAGAAATTCCGCCAGGTCCAGATGATCGATATATGCCCATCCCCACCTAGAGATTATGCCTGTTACAGCTGCAGACTGACTGGCCATTCCAGCACCATCTAAGGCAATTCCACCACCACCCAAGAGAAATACGACCATCGGACCGTCCCAACTCAGACCACTTCATCCACAACCAAGAACAAAGACGGACTGATTGTCACATTAAGGCTGAAGTTACAATACTTGGTATTTAATGCTAAACTTACATCACATGTCAGCAGTTTGAAGGTGTAGCTGCATTCAGTGGCCCTGATTGGAGGTTGTTGGGTGGGTGTTGGAGATGGTGGTCTAGTGGGTTAAACCACTGAAATGGTAAATCAAACTGGTAAATCAAAAGGTTACTGGTTCGATCCCAGCAGCCACCACCAGTGTGTCCTTGAGCAAGACACCTCACTCCATGTTGCTCCAGGGGGATTGTCCCTGTAATAAGTGCACTGTAAGTCGCTTTGGATAAAAGCGTCTGCCAAATGACAAAAATGTAAAAATGTAAATGTAAATGTTTGTGGGGAGTGGGGAGTGGGGAGGCTTGTTGGTTGTGGGGATTCATCTGCTGGGGCTGTGTGGGTCCGGTTTGGCCTTGTTTTGTGGTCGATGTTGGACAACACAGGAATAAAGTTACAACATGCCAGTACAATTTTCCCTGGTTGTTCCTCTGTTTTCTTGTGTCGATCGTGGAGTGGGACCGGGTTGAACCTGCACGGTTTTCGGTGAGTGGGACTTTCTGGGTTGCAGATGGTGGGCTCTCCCTCTTCCTCGTGGATATTTGCTCGGTGGCTTTTGGTCGGGGTCACTGAGTGCAGCTATGACACGTCAGAGGGGATCTGGCCCTCCCGGCTGAGCCTGGTTTCTCCCGAGGTTTTTTTCTCCATTAATCAATCGTTGGAGTTAGGGTTCCTCGCCACAGCAGGGCAGTGTTGGCTTGCTCACCGGGAGACTGCATTTAATTATTTATTAAATAGATATTTTTTATTAGAATGATCTTGCTTGTTCTACAGTATAAACACCATGCACTGTGCTGTGTTTTACCTTTTCTGTTTTTCCTGTTTGCCCCTGTAAAGCTGCTTTGGACCAATGCACATTGTGAAAGGCGCTATATAAATAAACTTGAATTGAATTTAATTGAAAATACTCATTTGTACTGCGCATGTGTAGAACTCGTCCGTCCGTGCGGATGCGTTTGCGTGAGACGGATAAGGAAAGTGAAGTATAACTGGGCCTTAAAGAGTTTGACTAAGAGAGTCTGGCCACTATCAGGCAAATTTCATAACTTTCCTATGTACGGTTCAATGGACCGCTATAGTGGAAGAAGAAGAAGACTAAGAACACTAAAGAATAATTGTAAAAATAACGAAACAAAAGGTTTCTCAGAAATATTTCAGGACCATTGTAAGATCCAAGAAGATTAAAAAAATAGATTCAAAAGAGAGCTTTTAATTGTGAATATCTCAGGAATTGTTAATTTACGTCAAATTAACTCCCTGTTATTGGATGTTGCGACTTGGACATCCTTAGACACAAATTAAACACTGTAATACAGGCTGTCATTCCTCAAATATAACTTGTGACGTCTCACTAGGGATGGTCTCCGAAATTTCATTGGTGTGGTATGACCATTATACTGTTATGCTACCATTCAAGTTTGCATGGATGGACCTACTGTAATCTATAGTAGCACCACTGTAGTTTGCAATCCAAACACAGTCAAGCAATCAGGACTAACTAGGCTGCAATTACACCAGGAGTGCCTGCAATCAGCCAGACTATGGCCCCCTGTCAGCACTGCCAAGAACATAAGGTTCTGACTCCAAACTGTTTTCAGTTACATTCAGACTGCACTCAAAAGCAACTACAAAGCCATGAATATGTATAATACCCCTAATTGGCCATAAGTCAAACAACAAACTAAAGTTTCACCAAGCCACTAGTCAGAAGCAATCTGATCAACATCTAGAGGTGTAAAAGCTGCAGTAACAGAAATTGAGTGAAGTATGATTAAAAATATTTCTAAATTTAGTGACCTTTCAAATACAAAGTTGCAAGTCCATTAAACCACAGAGGTTTTGCAATGTTCTGATGTCAAATATTTATATTGTTATGTCTTCTGTATCATATCCACACTGTTAAGATAATTGGCTGGGTTTAAATGGTCTCCCAGCCTTGTTGTGCTTAAATCTAAGATGCATTATTCTATACTTTTCTTTGAGTATGTGCAATCCCCTGGGATCGAACCCATGACCTTGGCGTTGCTATTGCCATTCTCTTAACACTGTCAATGTCTCTCTTAAATTGTTAACATTGACTATGTTTCTTTTTTCCTTTTCCTTTCTAGTCTTGCATGTTCATTTAATTAGACCACTTCACATAAGGTTTGTATGTTTTGTCTGGTGACCAACTAAAAAAAGCCTACAAAATGTACCTTACATAAAAAAAAAACATCACATAATATAAATAATATAGCTTCACGATGCCAGAAGAACATTTTTGACTTAAATGGTTCCATAAAGAACTTTTAACATTCAAAAGACATTTCTGTTTCAAGATAGGTTCTTTGTGGCAAAAAAGTTCTTCAGATTCTAAAAAGGTAAGAATGGCATGTTTTTTTAAAGAACCTTTGACTGAATAATTATTCGAGGAACCAAAAATGTTTTTTCTAAGGCACCGCTGTGAATAACCTTTAATGCACCTTTATTTTAAATAGTGTAAGGTTTCCTTGACCTTGAAATTTATTACTAAATGAAAAAGAGAAAGATGTCAAAATAGATCGACATTCTGTATTCTGTATTGTAGCAAATGTTAGCTAGATCAAAAAAATAGAATATTACAAGTAAATATTGTTGCTTTTGAGCAGAAATCTTGTACCTCCATATTTCTTTAGTTTAATTTTTGTCATGAATCAATGTAATTGGTCACCCTTTATGTCTGTCAGTGTTCCTGAAAAGTGATAGTTTTAAACATACAAGGTTTCTGTCCAACAGTGACAAAACATATTTACTGTGCTTGATCAACTGTTTGATGTAAATTTGAAAATATTCTTATAATTTTAATGTGTTAGTAAGGCTGGTCCCAGTCATTCTAAATTAAAATCTTAAATGATTTAAGAGATCCTGCGTGATGAACAGCATGAAGAAGATCCTGATGCAGGAGCACAAATGTGTTGTTTTCATTTTTGTAAGACATGTTAGCACTGAGTTGGCAATAAGATCTTGGAAATGTGTCATTTTAATTTGTCTGTTTTTTCTCTTAATTGGTCACCACGATTCACTAAAGTTGCGCTACAGATACACTTTAGTTCAAATGAGTGTTATCAGATATGATATGATAGTGTGAAAAAGTGGCAAATACATATATTTAGGTGTTATTTGGATTTCTAAAATAAAATATTTCAACAAAATGTTGTCTCTATTCTTTTTCTCTATCATAATTGTATTGATGGCAAAAACATACTCCTAGGAAAAAAAGTAAAATAAAATGTTTATAATATTCATGAATCATGGATTTCAGAGACAATAGAATAATAAATTATGAAATGGTTTACATTCAAACGATGAAAACATGACAAATGTTGTGCATTAGAAGGGGTAATTGGTTATGCATCAAAGGGTTAAATAAAAGTCTCCTTCATCTTGTAATTTTGAGTGAAAAGTAAACATTTTACAATTTTCTTCATGATAACAGGAGTTTGAAAACAGCGAGGCAAATAACTAAGGAAAGACAGAGCTGGAAAAAATCTATTAATTACTCAAAGTAAAGAGGCTTTTAGTGTACTGCTTAGATTTCATATACAGTATAAGCCTATATTTCACTGTGTTTACAGAGTCACATTATAATCTGTATTTGTATTGTGTTAGAGCCAATAATAGGTAAGGCCATCCATAAACAACAGCTGAAGAAGGAAAGCTGTTTGGATGCTTTACATACGTTGTAAACGAAGGGGGCAATATAAAGCATGGGTGAATTTTTGGAAAGGTTTTCTGTTAAATACCGCTGTAAAGTAAAGGAGGCACTGAGAAAAAACTCAGTAGTACTTCAGTAGCACATCTCTTTGTATGCTCTTGCTCTCATATTGAACTGTTTATCCTGATTACATCAGGCCGTCATCATTAATTCGCACCTTGGGGGTCTTTCTGTTGCCTCCGAGCTGCAGCCACAATGAAATGCTTGTTCAGTTTTGTTATTCCATTGGAAACTACTGTGTTGCCAAGCTGTAGACAAGAAGGCATCAGATTTATTTGATAAATTGTAAAAGCGTCACTTAAGCAGGAGAAACAGTGCTTTGTTATTGCGAGCTTCTGCGAAGTCACTGCCAAGCTCTTTGTTCATCAGATCCTTAGTACCAGTGATCAGAGGCTTTTGACCTACAAGCATTGGCATTTTAACACACTAAAGTGGATTTTATCATTCATTATTACATCTTTGAATGATCGGATTAAAAAATCAGTTTTTTGTCTTAAATCCTGATTGCTTTGTCTTTAGTCCCGAATTACATTTGTGTCACATCCACTAGTTAAACAAAGAGGCATTTTAAACATCACAAAAATATCAAAACACAAGTTTGTTATTCTTAAACTGTAAAACAATATATAACATCTGAACAAGATTTTCACTACACTATATTGTAAATTATGGCTAAACTAGTTCTTGTAATGAAGTACACCCATGTGAACTGTGAAAACTGACACTTAGCTATGTGACTGCAAAAAAACCTTAAAGAATATTACTCAGATGTTAGTTGTAAAAAGTGATGAAAAATAATTTGTTGTCACCTGTGTTTACAACAGATCTGTATCATTTATTGATTTCTAAGGGTCACTTGATGATGATTTCAAGTATAGCTTCAGATTAACCGTAGGTAGAGGATTACTGGGTATTTGGAGACATTTTTGTAATAGGCGTACACATCTAGGATACGTCAATAAAATGGTTCAAAAACACAAAAATATTTAAAGCATAGTTAAAAGTTAAAAAACATGATATCAATAATAAAAAATGACCAGACTACAAAATAACCACTTGTTGTACTGTAATGAAAACTATGCATTAATTTGCTTTGGTCTGAGCATAGATTTCCTACTGATGCATGTACATGCTCTGCATGAAGAAGTTATACAGCTGTCCAAAATTTGCTTTCCAAGAACACACACTGTTACACCCTCATAAAGGCAGTAGGCAGATTTCCTGATAAGTCTTAAAACAGCAACTATTCCCTGTCTGGATAGGTCAGTGACATGGGGAATAGAATTACAACGGAAGGCTCTTCATGTTTACACCACAAATACACTGCTAGCTATATGATATGATATTCCCATTTTAATTAAAAAAAACTGTGAAACGTCGTAGTGTGAACAGCTTCCGTTATTGGATTATATGACTGGAGTTCTCCAGATTTGTTGCATCGCTAGCCATGTTTGTTCATGTATTCACACTAACACATTCACATAGAGCTAACACTCAACACACACAGACAAGCGTTGGCACTTATGTATAACCGCAGAAAAAAGTTAAGAGACCATTCCAAAATGTAATTCATTCAGAATATCTAGATATATTTTGCCCATTCCAGTCCAGTGGCATGACAAGACACATGAACACTGTCCTACAAATCGAGGTTATCACATAATTTTTTTTTTAAACTTTTCCTAAATACATGGACAAATATAACTGTTGTATTGCTTGAAAGTGAACATGAACTTGTTTTCTTTGCAGTTTTTCTGGAAAACTACAGAGCATCTTTTCTCCAGTTTTCATTTTCTGCAAATAAATGCAAACAGAAACAATATTTTTATTTGGGAGAAATGTTGATAGTAGTTCACAGAATGAAACCAAAATTATAATTTTACCTAAACACAGACATAGGAATTTCATGAAAACTGAAATTAATATTGAAATGGTCTCTTAATTTTTTCCGGGGCTGTACTGTACGGGCCAAAGCAAGCTATGTGATCTGCCCAGACGTATGTGTTAAAAACACAAAGAACCAAAACCACAAGGTGTTACAACAATTTTCACAGTTCTGCAGTGTCCATAAAGATTTCTTTACCATTTAATTCATGCACATAATTAGGGCTTAAATCTTCACACCTGGGTTTACAAAGCCTAATCAGTTACCAAATCAAACCAGGGCCTGTGGGAAGCTTGCTCTGTTTGTCTATGTGTGTGTGTGTCTTTCCTGACGGCATCCTGATTGCCATTCCAGTCTGCCTCACTCCCCAGGGAGCAGTGCAAGGCCTTGAGCAGACATTTATTAACACGTCAGATTAATAGCACCAGGGAAAAGAAATTTTCACAAACATGAAAAATTGTAATAATAATCAATACTAACTTACATTTGCTAAATTGTGTCGCAAACATCACCCATGGGGGTAGGAAAGAGAGAAGCACAGTGAGGCACATTGGGATGTGGATACTAAGGTTTGCTAATAAATGCCAGAAGGTCTCAGACATGTCTGGCTAATGACGGAGTAGCATATGCTCTGTGCACTCCAGAATAACTGCTGCTGTTTCTCTAACTATACACCATATAATGCACAATACTCAAGACTATGATAAGCATTACTTTATAAATAATAAAATGTGTTGTTTTACAAAAAATGATGTATGCCTCTATGCAATCAAAGAAATTGTATTTCACCTTCAACAGTGCAGTACACAAGCAAAGCATGATTATTTGCCCAGAAAGCATGTGTACTCAAAAAATCATTCATTTTAATTAAAATAAAATTATCAGCTTGACACATTTGATTTTAGGAGCATACAAAATACAAATGAATTAATGCCAAGAATTAACCATGTATAAATTGAATAACAACAGCTGAAGAATTGTGCAAAACATCAGCCACCCTGATATTTTCATTTTTATATTATACTTTAGTTGTTGTCTGTTCCTGTAGCTTACATAATAGAGCATTGTGTTAGCAATGCAAGAAATTGTGGGTTTCAATCCCAGTGAAACACAAAGACCACTAAACGCATTGAAGGCAATGCAAGTCATTGTAGGTTTCAATCCAAAGGAAACACACAAATACCACTCAATATATTAAATGCAGTGTAAGTAACTTGTCCGAAAATGTGTAAAGGTAAAGTGTCTTCTAAACAGTATAAGTTACATGATTACTTCTGTTTGTAAGCACAGGTTCGCACAGTTACTTCAGAACTATCTTACGCCATTGCCCACTATCATTACAGTATGAATGTGAACAGTATGCACTCTTTAATACATTTTGTTTCCATCCTACCAAGCACCAATATCTTTGTTTTTAAATTTTATACAGCTTAATTTACTGATCTAGTGTAAATAATAGAGAAGAGAGAAAGATAGAATTGCATTTCTCTTATTAACAGGAAAAGCCATTGGTTCGGCTTGCGACAATATCTGAGTTAGAGGAAATGATTTTCACCTCTGGCATAAAGAGCACTCCCCACCTATACATCACCCGATTACTCCTGGACTGGCCCCGGTCTTAGTCATTAGCCAGTGAATTAACGACAATCCAGCATGCTATTAATCACACTGACAAAAGTGTTAGCATGCCACTGACCTGCTGCCGCACGGGGACATTAGCAAGGGAGGGGGATTTCAGAGAGAGAGCTAAACAGTGGGGTGCAGTGGGTTAGTGGTTGAGGGGGTTAATACTTACAAAGATAGAGTAGAAGAAATAGTTAAACAGTGGAAAGGAAAAGCCGTCTGGAAATTCAGACGTGTGCTTTCGTACCTAAAGTATTGCAACATGGTTTAAACAAATTTAATTTTTGTTCTCTTTTTATCTTCTGGATTATTCATACAACATAGTACGTTGTCTTAATAATATCAGTTATTAAACTCAAAGGGGCGGTTAAATTTCTTGAGACAAACCATAGCACTGATATATTTTAAGATCCTCTAACATTTAAATTGGTGTGGGACTAGGCTCAAGCCTTTTTCCGGGAACCTCCCCATATGTTTAAATGTTGAAAACATTTATTTGTACATTAATCTGCATTATTCTGCATTATCAGTTATTAAACACAGTGAAATAGTATACAAAGAGGTGAATCTAACATTTAAATAATTTGGTTTAAATGGTCACTTATCATGTCCCAAGTTAAATTACATTTATTGAGACATAGTCAATGAATATATTTCAAATTGTTAATACATGTATTTATTATTTCATTTTAATGCCATTCTAGCATCTAAGGCTATTCATGAAGAGAACTAGTCAATCTTTACACAAGTCTGTTCTAAGCACAAGTTGTTTGGACAATTTGGAATCTTCAATCAACCTAACCTGCATGTCTTTCGGCTGAGGGAGGGAACCGGAGCACCTGGACTAAACCCACACTGACACAGGGAGAATGCAAACTCGTCACAGAAAGGATTTCCGTCCCAGCCGGGTCTCGAACTGGGAACCTTCATGCTGTGAGGCCACTGTGCAGCCCCAATTGTTTATACATATTGCTTTTCACTTTTATGGAGAATTCAGACAAACTAACTAAATAAAGAAATTTTAATCAACTTTAAAATTGACTGTACATTTGTAAACGTGATGAAATATCATAGTACTGTTAATTTTCTTACATAGCGTTATATATTGCTTCTCTTCTGCACTAGTATTTTCATTTGTGTAGTCATGTGTGATTGGATCAAGTGAATAAGTCAGCTGCAGCACTGGGCTGCCTAATCATGCTGCTTTGCCTCATTGACCTCCCAGGCAAAGACTATAAAAGCTCAGACTACTTAATAAAAAACTTAATACAGAAGCTGCTTTCACTTCAATCATATTACAACTACAAATCTAGCCTGCTATTGTGTAGTTGCAGTGTTCAAAAATCTATTTACCACACAATTTCTGCACTATGCAATACTTCAAACTAACTGTATTTTATTTGGATACAATACACCATGTTTTACAAATGCAATGATTAATGCAAATGTCATGTAGCACCAGTGTTGCATAGACTAATATTATACAGATTTAGGAACGTGATATTTTGATTTGGGCCAGTAAGGTTCTGCAACCACACTGAAATGGCCTGAGTTTGGCAGAAGCTTTTTTTCCAAAATATAGGTGATATTGCGGTTCTACAGTTTTGGTTATTTTATTTTTTATATTTTGATGCTTTCGCAATTGTTCCTTCATGCATTGCCAATCACACAACCATTAGGGGTGGTTTCCCGTACAGGGTTTAAATCTAGTCGTAGACTAAAATAAATATTAGAGCTGCCTTAACTGAAAACTGCTTGCACTGACACAACGTAACAGCAGTGCAATTGTTTTGTCTCAAGATTCACAACTGTAATGCTTGTTTGTAAGAAATGCTTGTGAAAACTACTTAAATGTCCAAATTTAGCTAAGGCCCAGTCTTGACTCAAACTAATACTGATGCCAGAAGCCCAAAGTGTTTGGAGAAAATAGAAAGACATCCAAATAAATAAAATGTAAGGTTATATTTGACAAATTATAAGTGCATTCATTTAATTTTGTCTTAAGCAGGGCTCAGTTTATTTATGATCAAGCACACTTGAATCTAAGCCTAGGTAACTTTTCTGAATGTCTGATAAACATGATATTTTAATACTGATAACTACCTCAGTCATTCAGTCCTCTCAGAAAGTGATGAAACACACAACATGTTACATCAGATGCATGTAACAGCATTTTAAGTAGAGGAGAGCAGGGCACAACCTTACCTTTTGGTTTTAGGTCAATCTCTCAAAAATATTTGATCTTGATTAATCATATTTTTACACACGAAACATAAACGTTTCTGCTACAAATGAGATTAAAGTTTCTATCTAGAACCCTCCACTCAATATACCAAAAGTGATAGAAGAGCAAACTTCATACATGAGTGTCATTTTCATGCCTAGCAAAGTGTGACACTGTCACACATCCTCGAGTGGACCGGCTTGTGTATTACAAGTTACAATAACTTTGTATTTCTTAACACTAGTAAATTTCTTAGCTAAAATTAAATAACAATGAGCATTACAGTTTTTAACCATTTATTATTCTCTGTTAACACTAGGAAATGGAGATACAACTGTTTAACCATATGTTAGTTCCCTTTTCATTATCAGTCACAGGCTCTAGTTTTAAAAATGTATTAGTAAATGCTGTAAGATTATATAAATGTTGTGGAATAGTGTTCATCGTTTGATAATGCCTTAACTAAAGTTAACTAATAAAACCTTATTATAGACCGCTACCATCCTCTTAATCAATAAATCTATCAATTAATTGTCTTGATTACTATTTTCCATGCAGGTTATAGAAAAACAGCTCTGAAGGGGAAGTCGTCGTGTTTTACGGTCGGAAGGAAGCCGGAAAACAGATGTGGCAGTAGAGTAAATGGTAACAAGTGCATTGAAGAACAATGTGGGTGCTTTCCTGCGAAACAGAGCTGAGAACCTGCTCAGATGACAATCAGTCACTGTACAATGCGACACACATACTTGACAAACAATGGGCATAGCTCTAAGAATTCTGGGAAAGGGGGCCTGACCTGCCTCTCCCATGTGGGCAAACCAACAAGGGACCTGCACTTTAAGATGCAAGTGCATGGTGCCAGTCATTTTAATATTTTGACATGGACTGTTTCACAAATAGGGAATACACAAATAAACCTAAAATAATTATATAAAAAGAAAACAATTAAACATCAAATCAATGTTTATGTCAACTTATTTATTTATTTATTATATACATATAAGGGATTAAGTATCACATAATGTCCACATATGCTCATTTGAAATGCACCTCTGCCTACATTTCTGCATAACCTCAAATACTACATCTTTCATTTGTAGTGTCTACTAGAGGCACTGGCACGTTGGTGCACGTTTTTTTCTGTTCTGAACAGAGAAGTGTATTATCAAAATACATTTGTATGTTTCAGTTGGGTGTGTTTTATTATAATTAAACCACAAGGACAGTGTTGGTCCAACCTGATCTCACAGGAAGTCGTAACTATTTCACAAAATGGCTACAATAAACAATACAGAAGCCCTAATCCTAATGTCACTGGTTGTTTTACTAAAAGAACTTATAATAGCAAATCTTTCTAAAATGTACGATTGAGTTTGTGCGAATTTATACGAATTAAGCAAAATTAGCCACCTCGTAAAATAGTTCTGTTTTCGCCATGAGATCATGTTGGTTGGTCATATAGTCAAGCTCTGCATTTGCACAGGGATAGGTAAAAAACACAGAAATCTAGTTAACAAGACGAGCATGATTTGTGTAGGCCTTTGTCTCTGTTTCATTACCTTTATAAACTTGCATCAGAATGGAGAAAAAGCGTGTTCACATGATTTATTGAGAACGTAATGTTTTTACAGTGTACAATTAATTGACAGGAGAATGTTTTAACCACACAATTACCCAATTTTAGCTTAAAATAGCTGTTATTGTTAAGATATAAATGTTAAGAGTTTTGTTTTGATTAGACCTAGCCTTAATACTTCCCTATATTTCTGATTTGAACCGAGGTTTATTAAGACAGTCAGCTATGTCCTATTGATAGGCCTATGTGAATGCATACTAATAATGCCTTAGATGGCTCTACTGTATATATAATGTATACATACTGTACATAACAATTTTTAACATTATTTTATTTGATCATTATTATATGACATTTTAGCACCTGAGCTGAGGCTCACTTGGACAGCCTCTTGTGGTCAACACTCCTAAATGCTTAATGATGCAACTTATTCCTTTACTTAATTAACATTCACCAGAGCATGTGACTTCATTAGCAGCATTGGGCTCCTTTTCACTCACATAAAAAACAGGTACATGTGTTATAAAGAGGTGGATGAGGTGGGGGGTTGAAGGCAATTTTCTTGTTGCCAGTGAATTGCACCGAATTTCAGATAATTGGCTGGTAATTAGGAGGGTCGGCAGGTCGATTGAGGAACAAATGGAACCCTTTAACAGAGGTCGTCTCCTTAGTAATCTGAGCTGACCCCCCCGCTTTGTCTCTGTTATCTCTGCCTATGCTCACTGCGTGACATCCTAAATAAGGTGTCCCTCTCCATGGACATACGGGTGCAGAGCAACAATTTATTATGCGCCAGACAATGGTGCTCAGAGCTTTTTGCAGCTCCCTGCGGTACCTACCAAACTAGACATCCAATTGCTGGTGGAGGCACGAGAATCAGAATAGTCACATGCAGAATAAATATTTAGCTGGTCTCCTGAGATTTAGCATGTACCTTGCTTGTCTCCGTTCAAACAACAAAAAATTGTCCCTGCATAATAAATGTCTTACACCTGTTACGATTATGTAAAAAGTCCCTATTGTTTTATATTTATGCTATGTCCTATGCCCTTCTGATTGAATTCAATTTAAAGAAAAAACAGCTTTAACTTTTTGTCATTTTTCTTTTTGTGATGTACTTTGTGCGCTTTATTTTATATCTTAAAACATTATACAATTTTTTGTTAATACAATTATGGCACAATTGAGTTTTTATATTAAGCCATGACAGCTGCAAAAACTGCAGTTTATAGATGGCCTTTGTTGCTAATACTCTATACTACATCATTATACTTATTGGCTGAATTTATTGATTAAATTTAAGTATTTTACATAAAATACAAGGTAATTATGAAAATGGTCCTTAGAAATCACATCCAAAGGGCAAATTTTGCCCCTTAATTTGAAAGTTAATTTCTGGCCCAAATTGAATATGAGCCTAAAACAGTACTGAATAATGTGGAATAAAGGGATTATTTTTGCAGCAGTGAAGTATTAACTATAGACAATAAATCAAATAAATAATCATAATGCATTGCTGCGCTATTGAGAAGGACATCTCGAGGAGAGAAAAAAAATATAGACCACATAAATGTGTCAAAGACATCTCGGGTCTCTGTCTTTAATGGCTAGGAAATGCATTCTTCTGAGGCAGCTGGATTTGGATTACGTATTTGGAAGACTTTTCTCAGAAAAAATCACGAAAGGGACCGCTCGCCTTGGTTAAAACAAAGATATTAATATTAACAAGATGCACCACTACCGCAACACTCAAAATGGCTGCTCCATTGGAGGAAGTCCCGCCTTTCAGTGATACGAGCCAATCGGCAATGAATAAAGACAGATGAATATGTTTAATTGTGATTTTGCCTCCCACTATTCAAGTAGATAGGACTGTGGACTTGCTATGACATAAATAGCTGCCCAGAGGTGTTGCAAACATGGCCGCCGATTGGCACAACTTGGTTACAGAGATGGTTTAAACCAACTTTTTATTAAGCTACGTTAAATGCTTTGGTGATTGATATTGCTTATTTTGTAATGCATGGACTCGACTTCTAAATGCAGAAATGTCAATTATGCAAGGATATGCATATTCCTACGTAATATGAGTTATGTCTGATTATGTGAGTTTATTTGAGTTGTAATTTTATTGTGATGGCGTTTTCCTGTTTACTTTGGCTGGAACAAGCTGGAAAATGTTGATTTGAATGCATTTGTTAACCAAATTTTTTCCTAATAACTGATTAAACATTTTAAATATTAACTACTGTCCCAGATGGGCAGTAAAAGACACAGATCAGTAAAATGAAATATATATAAATATATATATAATATATATATATATATATATATATACATACACCGTATTTATATATGTAGGACGAATCACAATCACCCAGTGGTGTGAGACACCAGAGGTAAATAGACTACTTTCCAGAAGACTTTCAAGTGTGGCCTTTTTTCTGAATTAGATAATTCAAGAGGAAATATGGAGAGAGGGAGAGGGAAAATGAGCATTTGTGATGATAAAGAGACAGAAGAGAGAGAGAGATCAAAGGCTATGTCCAAATTTGCTACTTCCCCTCAGATAATGTGTGACACAATTAGACTGTCTTGACAATTTCCATTACGCCTAATCAAATATTTATCATGCTTTGGAGATGATGTCGTACCCACAGCTCTCACCCGTCTCATTTGCATAACAAATGGGAGAGACACTTAACAAATAAGTGGAATAGGGAGCAACGAAAGGGCGGAGGAGTGAGCGAAAGAGACAGAGAGAAAGAGATGGGACATGGAGGTGTCACTGCTACAGCCAGACTCTCTGCATTTGATTTGCAAATCTCCAGCCTCTGTCATCAATTTAGGGAGCAGGGCAAAGCCATCACCTTGACGAGAGGGTTGAAGCAGAAGACAGCTCCCCAATGTTACCTTACAGCACTATTAATCATCCTGCAGTGGAAGAAACGCAGCCAAATTGGGCTCATCAGTCTCTATATTAAACAGGATTCAAGGTACAAGGACAGGGGCGAGGTAAGGGGTGTATTGGAGGAGCAGTGGAAATGGACTGAAAGAATAGCATCGACTATATCACCTTGTTCTTAGCTGTATTTCTTTTTTTATATTTGCACTGCCCAGGTTATTATAAGCAATATAATGTATTATACTGTTTTGGTTGCCGGTTTGCCTTAACAGTTATTATTTAAATAAACATCCTCCAATCTGATATTTTGCTGGACTCATGTTATATTATTAAGATACCCAACAACAATTATTAACCCAATTAAAGTTTGATTTATATAACTTGGAAAACAGAATAATAAAACATGATTAAAAATAAAATATATTTATCTCTGTTTTTTCATATATACATGATATGTAAGCATATAATATTAGACAAATATTTGTCATCCATAACATGAAATGAATAACCGTTTGCCCAATATCAATGCTGTACATGTGAGTGTTCAGGTTTGAAGATGTTCTCACACCCCACAAACAGACTTATAGATTGTGGCTTGAGGGCAAATGCCGCCTTCATAAAATCACCCTAGCTATCACATCTCTCCTGGAACTAAAGGAAAACAGGCGTAATGAATGATGGAAAGGAGGTAAAAGGTGAGGGGCCGGGCTGTCAAAAGGAGGGATAGGACCACAGACATAATAAGACTATTAAAAATGACTAACTCCGCTAAGATTTATCAGGCCCACATGACACAATATGAATGACCCTCCAAAGCATTTGACAAGCAGCCACTAACATATATAAACACAGCAAACGTGTTGGAGGAAAATACATAATACAGGGCAGGAAAACAGTCAAAGAAAGAAATATAAAGATAATATTGATCGTAATAATTATTGTAAAAGATTGTAATATTGTAAATAATAAATCAATATAAAATAACCCTAATTCTATCCTCAACCTTCTAGTTGGTAAATAAATATCATCCAGTACATTTTGGGTAGTTACACTGTAACAAGGACACAATAAAATAGTGTAACTAAATTATATTTTGGAGATATCCATGCCTTACACTCACATTATAATTGTGCAAAAACGTTTTCCGAGATTACTCAAGCCTCACCTAAAAATCAGTGCTAAAATAAACTTACCAAAGGATGACATGATCTTCACAGGTTCTTCGAGTTTTCAAAAAAAAACTTTGGTTACCAATTAACTAAGTCCCAAACAGTCACTGTCACACAACCACAATGTCAGATAGGCTGTAAAGAGGCGGTCTTCTGGGCTGATGCTGCTAACGTGAGAGAATGTGAGGCAGATAGCAGAGGTGCAAGAACTTAACGGCCTTAAAGAATGACAATTCAGAGGTCAAGCACAGAGAGGGACAAGAGTCAAGCCCTAAGTGCCTGTCTATATAGGGTTTAAGGTTTTTCTTGTTTTAACTGGAAAGCTTCTAAAATTCAGTTTTATTAGATTAAGTTGATAATTGATTTGATAAATATTGTGTATGCAATATATGTTGTCCTTTGATCTATGATGAAATAATGCCCAATGCCAAGCCTAGTAGTAATGATTTTGGACTAAAAGCTGTCAAATTTAGCTAGATTTGCCTAAATTTATTTTGTTCTTATAAACATCATCAATTAAAGCTATTCCTTTAAAAAAAGTATCCTTAATCCTAAATTTAAATAAGAACAATTTATTCAAACCTAAATCTAAATCATTAGCTGAGTGGACAGCAAAATTTAGTTTTTTGTTGTATATTTAAAATTATATTTAAGTTTTAATTAGAGACTTGGACAACAATGATTTTGTTAAATAAAAAAATAAAAGTGTGCATGGCTGAGTTGATCTGTCCCCATAACTGGGCTGGCACAAATGAAGTGGCTGTGTGAGAGATTCAGACAGAGGCTGCATTCCTTTGATAGGATGATACAGAGACTAAAGCTCTTCCATATGACACTCTTCACATGGCTGCAGAGTCTGGCTACCTCATATCTGTGTTTGCATGTTGTGAGTTCACAGGCACAAAAAGGGGGTCTCTAGTGACAGGGGGCAAGGCCTGGTTACACACCAAAGCATCTGTTTTTCTTTATCTGTCTTCGCTCGCCCACCACAGAGAAACAGGGAGAAAAAGATTAACATCACAAGAGGCTTTCTGAGTTTATCAATTATTACATTTAGACTTTACCACATTCACCAGCCGCCTAAGCTGATGGAGAAATATTTCAGTTGTTTTATGTAAGAGTGGTCTCTCCTACTGACTCCTAATGTGTTGCTTATTAATAGTAAGTAATGGCTTGAAAACACTACAAGACTTTTAAAATCGGAAAAGATTTTTTTAAACTAGATTTAATACACTTGCAGAATTTTTGAAAGTTTCACTTAGAAACACTCTAACTTATAAAATCTGCAGACTGGCACGGACTTTCTGCAACAAGTCCAGAGTGAAAATCTGGGCAAAATCTGAACAAAAGTCTTGTAGTGTATGTTCAACCTGATCGCACCCAATTGCGTATAAATAACACGCTGTTGCATTATCGTCTAATACGTACGCCAAATTGCGATTTTGCGTGCAAATGATACGCCAATGTTTGCTTGTACCTGGGTGGAGGGCAGCCATTTTAAAACGTACATGAAGAGGAAACACTGAAATAATTAAAATAATAAGGTTAGGTTTAGGGTTTGGGTTAGGGTAGAGGTTATAATATGCACGGACGCTAACATTAGGTTTAGGGTTTGGGTTAGGGGACAGGGTAATGACACAAATTGCTGTTTAATATGCTAACACGCTAATTGGCGTATCATATGCACGCAAAAAAAGGCGTATTTATGCACGCAAAATCGCGATTTGGCGTCCGTATTATACGGTAATGCACAGCGCGTGTTATTTATACGCAATTGGTCAGATGGGCTGCAACCATGTTAGCCTTAAACTAGTTGTGAGGTTTAGGTGTTTGGTAGGATTAGAGACCAAGAATATGGTCATGCAGAATATCTGCTTTATAAGTACTAAAAAACAGCGAATATGCGAACAGTAGGCATGCTAATATAGTTAATTGTGAGAATTGCTAACTATTATTTTACCCATTGTAGTTTGAATGTGTAAACAATACTGTTAACTGTTCTGTGGAACAATATTTATATTTATAATTCTATCTGATGACTCCAGTGACACTCAAAAAACATTTAAAATACAATTGAAAATGTATACAAAAACGGCATGCTTCAATGTTGTGTTCTGACCAGATTTACTATTTACTTTTATCAATATTATTGACATATTTAATCACTGTTTTACAATTTTCTCATCTCCTGCCTGTGTCACTCTAACTTGCTACTGCTTTGACCTCCTGGGTGGGCTGAACACTCCCTTCCCCAGTCCTTATATTTTTTCAAGTGCTGTGCTGGTCGGTTAGAGTCTAATCCTTGTCTAATTCCCGAGGCTGATTGGGTTTACAGAGGCAGGGATCAGCAGTGTTGTCTGGTCCCGCACACAGCGACTTAGAGCCAGGCTCCTGCCCGGCATTGCCCGTCCCCTCCGCAGGAACAAAAGAGTCCCTGTTTGTAGACCCTCTTGCTCAAGCGGCTTAAGGACATTTTTCTCATTTTTGAACAGCTAATATCTTGCAAAAGTTGTCTAATCTCTTTAAGTTATTGTTGAGCTTTTGTAAAAGCCCATGCTAGATGTGCTTATGACTTGACTGTTGTCCAGAAGCATCTAATTAGGTCAGAGTCAGCATCCAAAGCACACAACAGAAAGAGGACTGTGGGTATGCAAAATCCTAATATGTTTACAGCCATTTGCAGCAAACCTCAACCAACTTAGAAGACCTAATTTATTTATTTAAATTTAAAATGATTGTTAAGCATGTGTTATGGAGAAAGTTCCAAAAAAATAACTCTGTGTTGAAATCATAAGGATGTGACTTCAAATAAAAACTATGAATTAATATTGTAGATATGTCACCAAGTGTTTGTCTATTGATTTGCAGTCACAGCATATCATTTGAATTGCAATGATCTTGAAAATGGTTCCTTCGACATCATAGCAAAAACTAATCGTCTTATGAAAATGTTCATGAATTGAAGAGTGCTCATTGCTCAACCAGTTCAGGAAGTCAGTTTAGAGTATGTGTCTAATGGCCCATGGCCCCAGTGTAACTACACCACCATTATGCACCATCCAATCAGCACTTCGACACCATCCAAATCCAGCACTTCGACACACATTATAAGAGCCTGACTAATCACATAATTACATACAATAAAAGTTTGAATGGAGAAGGGATGCACATGACATCAGCATGAACTGAGAAGGGAACACTTGAATTACAGTTTTCTCTTCTTATTTACCTTTGTAATGGGATCAAGACACAAGACACCACCTTTGAGAATGGCCTGTGCATTCTGTGCAAGAACATACTAATTCTTCTTTCCCTTCCCTCTGGAGTTTGGATTACAGGAAGTTAACCTGAGCCGTGTTCCGCCTCTCAGATCCATCAATCTGTAAAGAAGACGGGGCGTTGAACACCTGGACGTGCTTTTGAAAGACAGGGTCAATGAGACACTAAATGATGGCGATACCGCACAAACTTGGGAACCCAGTGGGTCCGCAATCTTTGTGTTGATACTTTAGGCCTTTTTAGACCTGTGCTTTGAGCTGCCACTGTTTGCCCAGTTTGCTGTCTATTTTGACAAGCCTGTCTATTAAAATATATGGCAGGTTTAAATTTATCCTCTGGCAAAAACCCACAAATCCATGAGAGAGTTTAGGAAGTGAAGTGAAGAGTTACATGACAATCTTCTTCATGCCATTTAATGTAACAAACTAACTATTAAATTAGTGGTGGGCCGTTAACGCCGTTAACGCAGTGAGACTCTTATCGCGCGGTAAAAAAAATGTCGCCGTTAATCTATTCTCAAAGTTGGGTTGGGAGCTGGGTCTATACTACGCAAGCTATGATGACTTTCACCTTGATATTTTAGCGCGGATGTATACCAGTTTAACTGCACTGTACGGGGCGAGAACGAGATTTTTCAACTCGCGTGATTCGCGTCATTCGCGGAAGCAGAAGCCGCCTCATCATCTCATAACCAGGGCTTCATTCGCGCGATTCGCGCAGCAAGTAGGTCTATTGGCTCTTTGCATTAACATATAAATCACTCGCACTTGACACGCCATTCGCGTTTGGTCTGAACACAACATAACGTTACTGTGAAATTACCACATCAAACGTGACGTGCTAACATGGATGCAGCTATGAAGCCGCCGGGTTTGCTTCAGGGAATATTAATTTTTAAGAAGCTTCCCAATAGAAACATCGACAAGACTAAGGTTGTTTGCACCTTGTGCAATGCGGAATTGGTTTAAAAAAAACACTTTCTCTCAACAGGTACTGGTCTAGCTTTAGTTGAAACCAGTAACTTTGTATTGAGATCTAATGTTTATGGCTCCTGTATGACATGAGCCATAATCGACATATCGGAGATGAGCCCCTGGTCTAATGCGCCACCTGGCTTGAGAAACCCGTTCTCAAAGACTTACTTTTAGTCATTATTTGGGTAGCACACATATTCTGAATGCATTCGGCAGAATTCAAATTAGCCATTTTAAAAAAAATAATCTATGCCCACCACTATATTAAATACATTTTAGGTAATTCTAACTGTGGCAAACCATAAAATAAACCCCTAAATAAGATGAAAAGCAGTGAGAATATAAATTGTATAGGTACAGCTACAGAAAACATTTACAGACCATCCCAAATTTTAATTTAATCAGCATTTCTAAATGTCCTGTGGCAATTCCAGTACAGTGTCTGTTGAATTTGAACAAAATCAAACCTCAGGAGTGACAAAGTCATCCAACAGCAATGTGAAAGATTGACAGTATGACATGAGATGGTTATCACATTTTATTTTACTTTTCCTAAATTTATGTGCAAATATGAATGATTTGTTACTTAAAAGTAAATATGAACTTGCTCTCTTTAAGGTCTGAAAAATACAGAGCATCTATTTTTCTTTTTTGACCTGTTTCTCCAGTTTACATTTTTGGCAAATAAATTCAAATAGAAACAATATTTTTATTTGAAATTTGGGAGAAATAATATATTTTTAAATAAAACTGATTTTGAAATGGGCCCCTTATTTTTTCTGTGTCTGATTATGTACATGAATTATATGTAATTGCTGCATTCAATTCAAAACAGTTTTAATTTACATTTAGGCAATTATTAGAGGAATTATTAGTCTTATGGAGTCAATAATATAATACGTATTTTAGAAACTGCTGATCTACTGGAATTTACACATACAACAATATCTAGGGTTTATAAGAGACAGCTAAGAAATGTATAAGATACTGAGATCTCCTTAAATAGAATACAAAACACAAGAATACACATGCTGTATCACATCAATTTGGTAATTTTTTTAAAGATTTCCATTAAACATTGCCCTTTTCTTGGTGACAGAATTTAGATAGGCCTTATTTGTAATTTTTCTTTCCTTTGGGTTATTAGTGCCCACATACTGCACCTAAGTTCCATCCATTTTTAAACTCTGTCACTCACCACCCCTCATCCCCAACTCTTTTTTTCCTCCCTACGGACATAGATGTGGCATAGAGATGGTAAGTTGTAAGCCGGTGCGTTGGCACAGAGAGAGCTACAAAGAGCGTCTGATTGGAAGCAGCGGGTGAGGACCTTTAACAAGAGCCAGTGAATAGGGGATAGCAACGGCCTGGTCCGCCTCCGCTTTCCTCACTTCTTCACACACCCAGCTGTCTCTCTCCATCAAAAGCCACACGCAACAGGCATCCATCTTTTGGCCAGCTTTACATTGGAAACACACACACACATATAGATGAGTTCTGCGCTTAACAAATCAGTTACACACACTCCGACTCAATGAACAAGGGCATTGAAAGCATGAGGATTTCATCATTCTCATCAGGACATCAGGTCTCATCATGATCCATGATTTTGACCCTGAACTTGATCTTTCTACAATGACAATTAAGCAAACATGTTTAAAAAATCTGTGGTGACTGGTCTGTCAACCTTAATAATGAAAAATAAAGAAACAAAATAACTAAACAACACATTGGCTGTCCAGTTACGAGTCAGGGCACATATTTCACCACTGACATTTCAGACTTCTGGAGCCAAAGGCCTTTTAGCAGAATGACCTTTGGTATTGATCCAGACCCTCTGCATCCATCTAAGCCTCACGCTGAGTGGAGAGACTGATTTCCATCAGAGCTGGAGGAGAAAAGGTGAACGTGGAGGTGAGAACAGCAGTGGTATAGGAGCACTTCGGAGAAATGGTGCAGCATTCTGAGAATGTCAGAGGCTTTACAAATATATTATCTTGCACTTAAATGTGTTGTCATGAAATACATGATCTAAAATTCATGTTTTAGAGCAACAGACTATTTAAAGCAGTATTTGCTTGTAAAATATAATAAAATTCTAAACAAGTTTGTTACTTTGCAATAATGTTGTATTACAATTATGTTATGTAATGGCAGCGGAAGAATCATCATGAAGTATAAAGTATAAAAATGTTTTTATTTATTATCTTTAGTAAAAATATTAAACGTAAATAATAATATTTTTATTTTAGATCTCTATTTGTATCTCTAATCATTTCAAAGGTAGCCTAAATGTAAAAAAAGTTTATTATATTTTAGAGATTTTACAATTACTATTATAAAACTAAACAGTAATAAAAGAGTTGAGGTTTTATAACTAAATCTTTTGTCTAAATAGAATAATGTTTTAAGATTAACATCTAGACAAAATCTCGCTGTTAATTGAACAACTGTAAAACGACTAAGTCAAAAAATAAATAAATAACAATGACAATGAAGAGAAGATTATAATGTTTATAATAATCCAGGAAATGTAATCAAGCATGAGCTGCTCATTCAGCTTCAATAATAATCACAAGTTGTTATATTAGTGCACCTATTTTGATTTGGGAATTTTACATAGGCCTACTTTCTAGACATTCTGTTTCATTTATTTTGGATATTTGGAGCAGAAAAAACAGTCTCCCATTTAAGTAATGCAAAAAACTATTTTGCATTCAGCCACATCTCCCTCTAACCCCCACAAACCGAAAATACAGACCACTTAGCATCGTAATTACCAGATGATAGGGGCTGATAAACAGCCCTGATAATTAGGGGTTAATTGGTTGTTGAGAGTACAACAAACAGTTTGAGATTGACACTTAGTGTCTGTGCTCTAAATTACACAGAACAAAGATCAATGTCCAATCAAACAGCAGATGAGTCTTTTGAAAGCCTGAAAGCATGATCAAGCTCTCCACTCTCCTTTAGCTGTAATTAAGGACTGGTAATTGCCACAAAAGCCCATTGCCATAGATCCCTGTATAACTCTAGAATCAAAACACAGCCACTGACAAAACCATTATGTTATAGTTGTTTTATAGCTTTTTATCACTGTTTATTTTTTCCAGTGTTTTTTTGTTTTTACTTGTCAAGTACTGTTCAGAGACTGGTCAAATACGACTTTTTTAGATGACTGGACATAGTTTAATTTAATTTAATTAAATTCATTACAAAAATCTGGGATTATTACATTTACTAACAAAATGAAATATAACATTTTCTTTTGAGTTTTTTTTTGTATTTTTATGTCTTAGATTGTTTTAATCAACAACATCTGAAAACGGATTTATGTGTTTACAGGTGTTTTATTGTGGATGGTCAACTTCTGGAAAAAGAACATATAGACAAAGATTGTTACGAAATGAATTAATGATTTTTTTGGCTTATGTTTAATAAATTGCTACAAAATTCTGATAATTTTACATTTTTTATAAAAGTTTTTTAAGACTTGATATAACACTTCGGGCTAGATATGTGCATCTGACAAAACTCTCTATTTCACTATCTCATGTCTCATGGTATCTCATGGTTAACTTCCGGTCTGCGATTGGTAATAATATAACCATTTATTTTACACTAAATTTATGGTTATTCAAATTATTTTTTTTACATTCATAAGTAGTGGGAAAAGCTAATTTACACGCAGGAATGGGCAGGGACACACCAATACACACTGTTCAGGGATCAGTTTTAGGCTACACTTCCAGGCTTTCCTTATTGGTATTGACTTCTATTGGCTCTCACTAATTGTGTTTAAGTGCCGGGTAATATGCATTCTACTGTCGTTTTCCAAATTAGCAAGCCCTTAGGGCCCAAGACCGCAGATAACTCCCAGATAACTCCCAGAATTTCGCTGAATTTTGGTGTTTGTCATTGACAAGAATACACACACCACTCCAGCGCATTTGTAAACAGCAGTAGAGCAATGAGACTGAGCATATAACTTTTCTGATATTTCAGACATCTACAAAAAATGGGGAGGGGTTAAGGAAACGTTGCAGGTCTCTGCAGAGACATCAAGAATGAATGAAAGGCAAATACTGTTGTTAAGTTTTATTGATACTGATATTTACACTGAGTTGTAAAATGTATTATATTAAATTATTAGTGTCAATAATTAAAACAAAATTCCAAATAAGATTGTATTAACACAAACTCTTTTTTTTGTTTCTATTGAATTTTAAAATCATAGAAATGCTATTTCAATAATCATTTATCCCCCAAACACAGAGCCTACCCGACGAAACCAGTAAAACATCAGACCTCTCATATTCTTGACTTCTCCCCCTGTAATGCATAAGGCATGGGAAATGTCCTATTGGGCAATTCAACTGTGCTAAAATAGTGGGATTATAACACCTAGTCGTGTTAAGCGAATCTTATTTAATTCATACTTTTAAACTTAAAGAAAGTGAATATTTATGTGTAATAGTTTCCATACTCCTTAGCCCTTTTTAACATATATAAATATATTCTAATCTAACGTATTTTAATTTGCGGTATCTTTCTTAAATATAAATATATATCAATGCAATCTGATTTGTGTCTCATTTGTGTAAATTATATCATCTAACTTTACGTTTTGATATGATTTGACTTTGCACATGTGACATTAGGGTTAGGGGCGGGTTTTTACAAAGTAGCAAAATTTGCCTTTGCGGCTGTGATTTCAGGGTTTGGGGTGTTGTACATAGTCCTTCACTATGTACGACTTCCTTTGATTTCAGGATATAAATGTGTAAAAGTCGCCCTGAGTGACAGGAAAAACTTGTGTGCTGTCTCACACGAAACAATGGGAAATTTGTGTCTTCTTGAACACGAATCAATAGATTCTAAAATTTGTGTCTATACCAATAACTTCCACGAGACTGGGTTGTTCTAACAAGCCTATGCAATTACCACTTTCACAGTGTCACATTCAAAAAATAAATGTCTAAATTATATATTTTTTGAAAAGTTTTGTTTTCTTGCTCCTTCTCAAAGTGAATGCACTGAGGAGTATAACTGAAGGGTATAATACACAAAGGACATTTCCTTGTCAGAAAATGACTGTCTTGTGTTCCACATTGTTTGTGCTTTGAACATATCTCAATTTCTGCACTTTATTGAGAAAAAAATTAGAAGACTCTATTTAAGAAGATATATAAGATTCTCTATATAAGAAGAGAGAAGACTCACTCAAATTATATTTTTGTGAGTTGATGTCTTTACTTGGCCCACCAAACAGAACATTAGTATAACTAAAAACATCACCCAGAACCCCCTTGCACCCAAATACATTTTATATTTTGTAAATTGTAAACAATATTTAAAACAATATTTTTTATCATAAAGCTCTCTTTATTGGTTTAGATTATTTCTCAAAATAAGGGGTTTCTAAAACATAGGCTAGACAGTCCGCATTTATCAGAGTGTAATTTACTCGACTTAGAACAAGGTTTCCTTACAGAGCCGAAATTTAGATTTTGCTCACCTATCGTGAGACTCATTGCTTTCCATTGATTTAATCCCTTGCAGTTACTGAATGTACAATGTTGGCAGTAAACATCCTGTGAAATTCCTTTATATGGCGTGTATCTGGTTGTGAATATCCTTGTGTTTTACGTTTTTAACATCATATTGCTCCTGTTTGAATTTATAATATCCTCTAATAAAATGCTGCATTCTGGAAAATTCCGTTTCAGTTGCACTAAGCTCTCTAATAGAAAGACAATAGTAAGCAAGTAATTCGGAGAGAAATCTGTGTATTGGTGTGAATTCAAAATTGAGCTAAACAACAGATTTTAGTAACTGACTTCAAATAATTAAACTACAGCAATAAACACCATGGACATATGCTGTTGCTAGAATGTTTAGCTAGATTTTACATCCACCGTTTCTTGGCATTTCAAAAGAATGGTGTAAGCCTTTTTAAAAGCATGGATCTCTTGTTTATCAGAGATTTCTGAGGCTTGCCAATTGGACAAAAGATATCAGCAATTAAGTGTTATCCAAATAAAATACAAAATCTCTGGATCGCTTTCATGTTGAAGTCTAATTTGCAGTTTGTGCAGGCTGACTGGGCTCCAAGTCTGTGCAGTAGGCTGGCAGCAGTCCTTGCAGCTTTTAACGGCCTGCAAAAAGGAGGGGGAGGTGAATTATATGGATAATGTTATGAAAATTGAGATCGAAGGAGATTTGAAAAACAATAGAGCACTTTTCCTGTACTGCCTGAACAAACACAAATCCCTGTTTATCTCCCAAGTGTACCTTGGAAATCGGTACAGACTTAAAAGTCATTAATGTTTTCTGTGATGTTTTTGGAAGTGTACAATAGTGAAAAGGTACTGTGGCCCCTTGAAAAGCGGGAAGAAGCTGCACATGGCAACCATTAGTACCTCTGTAATGCTGTTGAGATGGCCTGATGGCCAGGTCTGTGTGTGTGGTGTTTGGACCCTGTGTCAAGAGGTCTGCAGGGGCACTGTGTTCACACACTCTATCCCTGTGGTTGTCAGTCTAAATGCTTAAATATGATGATAGTGTGCTGACAATAATTTGTTTAGACATTGCCTTAAACTAAAGCAGTGATTTAAAAATGGGCAACAGTGACAAAAATAATTTCAAAGCAATAAATCTATCAGCACTCAAGTCACAAAAACCCACAGTTCTAAAACTGAAAATATAATGTTGGAGTTTTTGGGCCAATTAAATTGACTTCACAATTCATTTTTACTTACTATTTTTTATTTTTTAATGTCTTTACATTATAAGGCTTGTGCAGGTTTCTTATTTTTATGTAACTGTAATTAATTACGCTTTTATGACGGTATGCTGTATTATCACAGTGATAAAATGCATTACAAAAACAGGTCGAAAAGATGAGCAAAAATCAGTGTTAAAGTGTCAATAACGACTTTTTCAAATATCAACCAGCAATTCAATTCAATTTATTCATATAGCGCTTTTCACAATGTGCATTGTTCACATGCAGCTTTACGGGAGCAAATCGGAAAAACAGAAAAACACAGAAAGATAAAACACAGCACAGTGCATGGTGTTAATAGAACAAGCAAGAATATTATAAGCAACATGAACAAATGGAACGTAAAACTCACTGATAATTTGTCAGGTTTTTAATTCCATTCCATTCCATTTTCTACCGCTTAGCCGAACTACCTCGGGTCACGGGGAGCCTGCGCCTATCTCAGGAGTCATCGGGCATCAAGGCAGGATACACCCTGGATGGAGTGCCAACCCATCGCAGGGCACACACACTCACTCATTCACTCACGCACACACACACAGCACCTACGGACAATTTTTTCCAGAGATGCCAATCAACCTACCATGCATGTCTTTGGACCAGGGGAGGAAACCGGAGTACCCGGAGGAAACCCCCGAGGCACGGGGAGAACATGCAAACTCCACACACACAAGTCGGAAGCGGGAATTGAACCCCCAACCCTGGAGGTGTGAGGCGAACGTGCTAACCACTAAGCCACCGTGCCCCCCAGAGGTTTTTAATTAAATATGACAAATACATATTTTAGTCCATACTAGAGTTTAGCAAAGGCAGACATGTAATAGTGATGATTAAGCTTAAGAAGCAAATATGCTAGCGGAGCTTTAGTTAACTCTTCAACTATGAGAAATGCAAACAGCAGTCATTTATACTATTTTCAAATTTTAGTTTGGTTATTTGTTTCTATGTGGTATTCAGAAACATGTTATGAGTTATGTTACGGCACTTCTCATATTAACATAACACCTTATATCGGCAGAGCTCCACCTTCTGCCATTCTTTTCAACGTGAGAATGTTTACATCAGAGAAGGGCCATTGAGAGAGAAAATTGTGACAACGAAAGTTTATATTTTTCGAGCGTCACGTGATTCATGGAGCCTTCACATAGTTCCAGGAAGTTATATTTTTTGTTTTAATTCTTTATGTCTTTAAATGTGTTAAAAGTTTAGCTGTTTAGCTGCCGCTACAAGCGTTCATATTAACTTCCGGGAACTATTGAGAGGCTCCATGAATCGCCATTGATGAGCAAACTTTATCATTAGCGTCAACAGACAAAATAGGATGTGCATTAGAGACTGGCGTGGCAGTGAGGAAATTGTTGAATAAAGTCATTATATTAGTTTTATCTTAATTTGTGTTCCAAAGATGAACTGAGTTCTTAAGGTTGTTGAAGGGGTTAGTAATTTTAATTAAAGAATTTCCATTCTCCAGCTGACGTTCCCCTTTAGCCATTATGGTATAATTGGTAAAACCTGTTGGCCATTGAAAGTTGCTGACATCAAATTGAAGGAACCAAACTTCTGAGCAATAGCAAAGGGATGAGCTCTTCATAAACATAATGGTTAATTTAGCCTGCTTCCGATAATTGAGCTGTCCTATCAGAGCAACATGAGGAAATCAAAATGTTAAAAATGCAAGTGAACGATTGAAAAACATATGAAATAGGTGAAATAGTTACTAATACATAGGCCTGTCCTGATCAATCAATTGATTAAGCGATATATAAACTTAACAATTGTAGTGGTTGCTGTTGCTATATATCACAATTGTGTTCATTTAGGCGTTCGTTAACATAAAAAGAATGACATTAACATTTTATCCTATTAGCACTTTTAGGACTGGCCTGTGTCTGTTTGTCCAAAGTGGGGCTCGCATGTGCAAAGACGCACACACAAGACTGACTCCAAGTGAAGACTTTACACCAGGAGTTACAGTATATTGTGTTTTCCTGACCATAAATTAAGCCAGTTAGGAATAGTAATCAACTTGGTGTCAAAGCCGAAATGAAAACAAATGAGCATGGGAATGAGACTCTGCACTTTTTTAATAATGAGGTAACAATACAGAAATACAACTAACCTGAAAAGTGATCTAAAACAAAAGCCATTGAAACAGAAGCTGGAGCTAGAGAGATGTCTTCTAGACAGTTATACATATATATATAATAAATATGAAAGCATGAAAAAGTGCAGTAATACAGTACTGTTTGACATAAATAATTACACCTTAGATGAATTGCTCCAAGATACAGAGACATTGTTTTCAACGCTCCATTATGACAAGTAATATGAATTAAGTTATAGGTTCAATATCATGTTGCCTTTACATATTTCACATGTTTTTAATACAGACAATGTGCATGTGTGTCTTGTATGTAAACATGTAAAGCCCTTTAACGCAAACTCACTTTGACCCCACATCCCCCCACACACACTTCTTTTTTCAAGTTTATTTAGCATACTTTAAAGGGCAAGTAGGAGAAAAGTGTGGTTTAATTTCAGAATAAAATCTGATTAAAGTATGGTTAAATTCACTCTGATAGTTCCATTACAGGCATTGGAGAGTTAGTCCTCAGTCATTGTGCGTTCTCCATTAACAACTGCTTCTATTCCAATTAGCCTTCACAATAAAGACAAATGATCTAAGGGGGCCCAATTAATTTACTTCTGTCAAACACTCTGTGTCCAAACCCTGTCAAAGCTCACACAACACACACACACACAAATTACACTAGGGAGCGCCAAGGGCAATTATTCATTGGGCCAAGTAAAAAAGTACCATACACTTGTCAATAGACACACATATTATTTTTCATGTTTCCCTTTGCATGTCTTAAAAGGTTTAAAATTACCCACATTATTTTGTTGCCATTGCAAAAGTTGCTGCCGACATACTAGGTTATTTTAACCATTGGTCAAGGCATTGCTATACAGGTTTAAGTATTCTGGTCCACAAATTTTTCATATTTTCATCCGCCACCACCACAATAACTTTTTTGATGATTAATACCATTTGAGCAGAAGGTGCCTATTATATTATTCGTTACCATTATGTACCCTTTGGTTGACTACATAAGCTTGCAATAGCTTGCAACGCAAGCAGACCGGATCTATTCAGAGAACACGTGTACTAGTAAATAAGAGCATCTACCAAATGTTTACATGTAAATTGCTATAAATTAAAAAGTGAATTATCTTTATTGTTCTCAGGAAAATCAAACCACGCAACAAAATTATTTTTTAAATCTGTAAGAGTGCAACATTGCTTGCTGCATAGACACGGTAAATATCTTGAAACTGATATGTAAATTTAGTCCCTCACAGACACTAGAGAATATGTGTCACCCTTCTCTAATTCAGTTTTTACTGTTGCAGCTGCAACAGTTAAAAGGTGGACTCAAAGCGCCTTGCACTGGCAGGCCACTTTTACTGACATTGTTTGAGTTCTTGTTTAATTTTTTAGGGATCATTTAGTAAAGCTTTATAAATGTCTTGGGGATGACTCATAAACTTTACCCAGTAACAAAAGATTTCACCAAGTTGTTCTCATATCTTCTTTGTGAAGAAGATAAGATCTTTTGAACTGTTTTTGTTTAAACAGGTATCATCATTTATCACACCGTCTTCTGTTTGTTTTGTAGTTATTTGCTCTAACTGTGCCTGCCACAACCAAACTGGCAGCAACATGACAAAAGATCATTTCTACATCCCTCCCCACACTAACATAAAGAATGTCATACTGACAGGAGTCAGCATGTCACCATGTATGGCGTAAATCTACATTTCTTAGAATGAAAGATCCATCATTAAGCCTTAACTAATTACTGTTGCACAAAGAACATCTAAGCTCGTTGTTTACCAAATGCAAAGGTCAACCTCATGTGAGAGTTATGTGAGAGGAATGTATTTTGCTTTGAGTGGATAATGGTCGTCCTTGAGTTGATAAAATGAGATGCAACTTTTGCTTATCTGTCCACTTTTCCCATCCGCAGGTACATGTGACTTTCCCCCAACACATCTGATCAGATAATGTTTTTTTGTAACCAACAAAAAAGTTCAAAGTCACCTTTAAGTTGGTGTAGTACCTATGAACTGACTGAAAGACAATATAGGCTTACGTCAAACTGCACACCATATTTTATTTGGTGCAAAAATAAGGCTTAATTTCTTTAATAACAATCTTTACTGTGTACTGCTCTTAGATTACATATCAATTTCACAAGCCATATCATGTGAAATATGTTTTGTCTGTTGTACTGTCTTTCAGAGGGTCTTGTCATGAATGAAGCAATAAAAGAAACCTGCTCCGTTTCTAAACGTGTTAGAAACTAGTGAGAGAACTCAACTTTGTCAACCTCTTTGTAAGGACAAGAACTGAGTGGACCGAAGTGAAGCCAATTTAAGCAAGATCTCTCCTGCGGATACACCGGCAAACCCACATGATTTTTTTTATTAACTCTTTTCTATTAACTTCCTGGACCGATAAGATCTTAATCAGATACCCCAAATTATCCGCCTTGACATTTATCAAGTCGAATCATTGTGATCTCTGTTCACCCGTTCATCCATGGCTGCCTATTCTTTTTCGGCACTTTGAATGGAAGTTAATTTGGAGTGCATGATTTATCTTGCTGGGACTAACCACAACAAGGCGAGCAGCTTTATTTTGTTTTTCAAAGGAAGCAAATTATTGTAGGGCTGTCCGGTGATTGCATTCAACAAGGGAGGGTGAGTGGAGAATCGGCGTGTAGCTGGAATCTTTTCAGAGCACATGAAAGAACAGATTAAGAGTCTGACTGAGGGGGTGACGGACAGACAGCCATTACACAAGCTAACAATAATATAAATACCGAACAGGATCAGTGTCGCTGTATCCCTGTTTTTCAAATTCTCTTACTTTTTACAGCCTTCTCAATTAATTTTTATATGTGAATAGGCTGGACATGAGTTACATATACATGATTTACAGTGCATTTAATCAGTTATGTTACATCATATCACTGTATATGTTTTACTTTTGAGAGTAAAAAAAATGTCTAGTGTCTACACACAAATATTGTGAAATGAAGACATTCACTTCTTTTTTATAACGGTCATCATGTCAAATCCTATTTTGTTTTGGATCTAAAAAGGTCAACAGGTTTCTGTGAGAACTAGGTTTTATAAGTAAACTATAGTAAAGATTCTGCATCTGTGTGTATGTGTGTGCAAGTGTGTCACCAGAACTGTTGACAGATGTAATGTTATTGAAGGCCACAGTGACTCTGGCCAGCTGCTAACATTCACACAACCTTGGTTGTAATGTTGATTGACAGAAAATGCATGCCACAAAGCATATTGTCCCATACTCAATATATCTTTTTAAATACAAAGCCAGCTTGCATTTTGTTAAGTCTTGATATGCTTAGCATGTTTTCAGGGCAGGTTAAGAATGTGTTAAGCTTCACTGAGATTGTTCTCAGTGCTAGAAGGTTAGAGCTGGATTCTTGGGCTCAGACTATTCATTGTCTGGTGGATGTAATCACTGTCATAAGGAAGGGATTGCACCACAGTGCACCAGCCACTTACCAGAGCCCACCTTACCTGTAACAAATCTGCAATTCTCTGAGGTTGATCAATACAAACACATTCAGTAATACTCTTGTTTGAGTGGCAGGTTAGGTGATTCTGTTTTAATGTCCTTTTCTTCTTCTCTTATATGTGTGACATCCAAGTAACACACTCTTTAGAGGGGCTCTATAAGGGCTTTAAGGGATCAGCTCTCTTAAGAGTCAAAAGACCCTTAAATCATGTGAGAAACTGAGGCCATGGCACTAATTGTCTAAAGGACCGAATCTAAAGGACAACAAAGATAATAAGGAACGGAACTGGTTCAATATTGTAGAAAACATTCATCATATAACCTAATTACAATCATAATATAAATGATATGCCAAGCTGAGCCGAAATGTTGTTATTTTCTACTCCCTGTCATTGTGGTCAACCAAAATAGTGTTGAGGACATAGTTCACACATCTGTAAGCATTTAGTGAGATGGATTTGGGAATTCTGTCCTGTGTTATTCTTCTGCTCTTCTGACATCCTGAAAGAGAGACAGAGGAGAGCAGACACTTGCCAAAGGGGCTTCAATACCTCACAGAAAAATAATTTCCTCTCATGAAGCTGGGGTTACCTGTCTTGACTTAAAATAATCCTGCCAAATACAAGTCAGCTCACCATATAAGAAATAACCTGACAAAATTGGATTAAGCCTATCACATTATAAAAGAGGTGTGTCATTCGATGAGATTTGGTAAAACTAACTAAACATAGTAAGCCCACCCAGAGAGCGTTTTCGTTATTTTGAAGATTTAATTAATGTATGCTATTTAACTAGACCATCTTTGTGTAAGTAGAAATTCATTTTTCAAAGAATAGTTTTGATAGTTCCCTATCTGTTTTTTTTAACTTATTTGTGCACATCCAATCCATCAGAAGCAGTAACAGACACCAACAAATTTAAGGTAAAAATTGCAAAACCAATGATCATGTGCCTTGCGCGAAATCTAGGTCCCTAACCTACAATGAATGAGGAATTCACATTTTCCAAGACTAAAGCCCAGATGTAAAAGCATCGTGCTGCTTTTTCCAAAACCAAGCAGAAGGGTCACTTGCCAAAATCATGTTCAGTCTGTACTACTCCGCCACCCTCCAGTTCACCAACAACATGACAAGAAAAAACTATAATGTCAGTCAGTTTACAGGAGAATTAGTTCTAATTTCAGATTCCAAGGATTTGTGTTCCCAGTATATATTCAAAGTGTTGGATGTTACGATTGTGATAGGGTGGAGTGGAAGAATCTCTTTTTCATACACTGTGTAGTTTGTTAAACTGGTCAGATGTACAATATATGTTATTCAACTGTTTTAATATATGGCAACTACATTTCATCTGATTATTTTCTGATTCATAGAGGGGCTAAGCAGGGAGATCAATTAAGTCCATCACTCTTTGTTCTAGTAGTAAAACCACTCTCAATTGCTCTTAAATGTTACAATGAACTAAGAACTTCATCATGTTTGGCTTTTTCATATAGTTTCACTTTATACCAGTGAATAATTGTTATGTTTCCAACCAATCCTTAATATAAGTTTCCACACAGTCCTTAATATAAGTTTAATTTAATCAAAAGTATTGTGTGTACCTTTGGATACCTAAAATATAGCAACTAAAATAAAATCTACAGTATAACATCAAGATATTATCTTGTTTTAAAAAGTAGCTTTAACTTTCTTGTAAAGCCTGGGTCAACAGTGAATAAAAGCCAGTTAAATGTCACCTTGACATATATTCTTTTACCCTCTGGTCCCTACCACTCAAACAAATCAGGCTGCTGCTTTTATATCCTGCTGGTCTAACTCCCGCCAGACACAAAACAACGAATCCCGCACCCAAGGATCGAGTCTCCCCCACGATCTCTGTTTCATGCTAATTAATTTAATCCTGTAAGCAGGTGTAAGCCTGCTTGTTAAGAAGTCCAGACGGACCAGAGATAGAGAAAGAGGTGCCCATGAACTGTGAAAGAAGGGAATTAAAAGAGGGCATAAACAACAAGAGTGAGTTGCAAAAACGGCAAGTGGAAAATCCTGTTTAGAGGGAAGACAGCAGGGGGTAAAAAATAGAGTTGTTCTCCCTCTTTCCTTCATGTTTTCTCTTGTTTTGTTCCTGAATGAATAATTTATATATATCCTTGGTCTCTTCCATCAGTACATAGAAAATGTTTGAAATAAGAAAAACTGAACCACCACTTATACTTTATAGAGCGGATAGTGTGTACAGAAGTTATTTTTCTCCTTTCTCTTTAACTTCCTTTATATCTTTTTCTTACTCTCTGTTTTGCGGTTCTTACAGGTCTGTTTTAAATGCACATTAAACATGAAGATTCTTCCAGGATCCTGGTGTGAGAGATCAGTTTTTGGCAGGACAACTCGCTGGACAGCATATAAAGGGTTGGTGAGAAGGAGCAGAATTGGCGAGGGCATTCGCTGGGGGACAGATAAAGTGATGCGGCAGTGGGCTTTTCATATGATGCCATCGCTTTGCGTGCCAGCAGTGCCAGAACCGGATCTGTTTTCCGATGTGTGACATGCTTCCAAATGTCATTTGGCATTGGAGAGGTTGGGGAAACGAAGGAACAAAAGAATATCGTATGCTCTCAAAAGCTCAGAGACAGTCAATCAACCCCCCTAGCATTACACCCCCTCCCAAAGCTACCGTGATCCCGGCCTGTCCAAATGCACATCGTCTTTCAATTCTCTAAGCACCACAAAACTCTGATTTGCTTTTTGCTCATTGCTCCTTATTTATTTTTTCTTCATAAGGTGTCAGCAGCACAAGTTCACCAAACACTTTCCTTTGCGCTTGTAGCGCAACAAGCTATTGAGCACGGATAAGCTTCTTTGAGAAGCGAAGGAGAATTTAATTCAGGTTTGAGTGACAGCAGGAAGATTTATCCCCTCATCAGACAATGCAGTCTTTTTGGGACTTTAATCTCCTGCAGACAAAGGGCTGTTTCTCGCCCCTCATCCTGTGCTTTTCCCACGATGCACGATGATTAGCGTTTGGCCGATTGGACACTAGCCATTATCTCTTGTTTTCTGTGAATCTTATGCATTTGTAATGAGAATGGAAATGGAGGAGATGATGGAAAAGGAAACTGAGTTAGCAAAACAGAGAGAAAGAGAAAGTATAAGAGGAGAGGTAAAACAATTTTGCAAAACAAATTAATCCATTGGGACAAGGGAGTAGGTCAGGACTAAAAGTTCAGGTCTACAACATACAACATTAAAATTTATTTTCTCAGTAATGTATTAGTAAGACTGTGTGAAGGCTGGGAAAATAATATAAACCAAAAAATAGTTCACCTTGGAAAGTTTCAGGTGCAGGAGCTACAGGTGCATGACACCATGCAAGCTTGCTGACAACCAGGAAGATGAATGACAAACTGTAGATACGGTCAACATCACCAAAAAGTAAGTTTAAAGTCACAGTGAAATCAAAAGTTACACTGCCTATTTTTCATGAATTACTGCAGCGTTTACTGTAAATAGTTTATCAATGTGGGCCATTCTCTTTTAAAATATCGTGTGCCCTCATAATCTTTAGCTAAAATCTAAAATGACTTTCAATCTTAAATGATCTAAGTTAGACCGCTTGGGTAGAGCATCCATTAACTCCTCCCCTTCAACTGTCAGTCTGCTGCCAGTTCCATTTCAAAATGCAATGGCTGTTTTATACATCCAATCATATCGCAGAGAAAGACGGAAGCCACGCCCACTGTTTTTAAATTCAAAATTTCATTTCAATCGGAAATGCATCAAAATATGTAGGTAAAAACGATCGGAACTTCTGGTTCACGGGACTTTAAGAAACACATTTTCTTTATAAGTTTATGAGGTTAAATTGTCAAAAAATATCATTGTGACCTAATAAAACAATTTTGGACATCGTTTTGCCCTTTTCAAGTAGATTGGAGCTTGGTTTTGTATGACCCAAATGTCCACCCAAAGTTGTAAATATGGCTGCTGACATGCCAAAGGAACTTTGGAATTATATAATAAATTATTACATAAATAAAATACATAAAGGAATAAAGTTTCTATGATATTCTATTTCTGATGTTAATATCTGTTGAGCTTCGATCAGCTGGGTTAATAAGTGTAGAGCTGCAAAATAAATCAGCTAGTTCATCAGTAAAAGAACAGACATATGTTGTATGAGTTTATGTGTAAGCATATCCAACCAAGAAATGTTTTACTAATCTGTTTTATGTTCTGATTTATTTTAGTAAGAGCCTGACCAAGAAAACAGTGTATCATTACTGTTCTCATAGCAATCCTACAATGAATACTTCAATCTGATAATAGAATACATAGGCAAAATCAATATGGGACAAAAAGTCAGATCTCAGCCATAGACTCATATTGATTGAAGACCATCTATAGAAGTAAAAGTATGGATTATGAATAAGAGAGTGCATAGATTTTCCTATTCGCTTTGATCCAATAATGAGATTAACTAGTTATGTTTGTATACCAAGCAAAATGTTCTGCTCTATCCTCTCTTCATGTAATTGAATTGCCACTAAATTCTACCAGCCAAAATGTCCTCCTTTTTATGCTTGTCAATTTCAAAACTATAAGCTCATAAAATCTTTACTACTCGAACATTGCATTTCATAGTCCACAAAACCCCAGACATATTATGTGCAATCTTCGAATGGACAAAGGTAAAATAAATATTCCTATGATTACCAAAGAATCTTAGGCAGATGTCTGACATGACAAAACCCTGATGGATAACTTTTACAGGCACTGTTATAAACTTGTTAGCGATGCATACACACAGTACAATAGACAAACATCAAATGTTAAATTTTTTTTAAAAGGTACATATTTGTCAATGCTGTGCTTTTTTAAACCAAATTAGAGCTTTGCAGAATTTGCTTAGCAGCATGTTAATGCCAAGCACTAATGTGAATGAGTCAAATGCATGTTGTGGAGAGGTAGTTGTGTTACACACAGAGCTGCCTGTAACTACAGCATTCCGAATCAGTCACATATGAGATTCCATTGCAGTGGAGATGCTGCCTTTGTATCATGACCTTCTGTGGTGGCAGGTTATTGTTTTACAACAGGTAAGTAATGTTAACCTGCACATTTGGAGATGCTCTAAAAACAGAAAATGATTGTTTATTGTACCTGTGGCAAAATCCCTCCCGCATTCATACCTCCTCGTACACTTTAGATCTATTCAGCTGCAGTATTTACAAAACCTATTCTAAGAAAAAGGGTCAGGAACCCATTAAACTGCAGCTTTGATAATGAGCCATGCTTAGACCACACTTCCTCCACCTGCCCTTTCCCCCAATATCCTAGTTACAATTTTTATCTTATTTTGTAGTTCATCATTGTCAATTTATTACAAATGTACCTAATGCCATTTTAATCCATTTTAAATATTACATTTTCATTCTAGGATTTTATTCAGTTTATTAAATTTCTGTATTTTATGAGATCTGTAATTCTAGTAAATCTGTAAAACTTCATCTTTTACAAAAAATCCAATAAATAAAATTTTAGTTTTTATTATTTATTTTGTTATAAGTTATTATATTTTGTCTCAAGATAACCAAGTAAAAAAAACGTAATTGTCAAGTCTATAAACTCCAACACGTATCAGCTCTAACTGGCCTTCATTTTTTATTTAACAACCTGATGAAGGCCTGCTAGGGCAGATACACGTTGGTTTTTTACTAGCCCAAAAAATAAAGGCTTCTCAAATATTTTAGTGCCTTGATGTGGAATCTTTTTTACTCATTGAGAAGAATAAATGTTTTGTTCAGTAAATTAAGCATTGGATAAAGAAGGTCTAAACTTAGCCAAAAAGGAACTACTCTGGCCACTCATCATTTCTTATTTGTGCAGCACATGAGTCAGCCTTGGTGATATTATTTGTTCCAGAGCTAACATCAACTCTCGTTTTCTTTGTCTTGTCCATGCCTCACTGTTTAACTATCTATCTCACTGCCTGTCTCACTACCTCTCCATCTCCGGCACAACACGCCCTGAAACATTGTGATTTAAATCCAGTCCAAGAGTAAGTAATTCAAAAAACATGCTCATAATTTGCTATGACATGTCTAATTTCTGAACTCAGATCAGATAGCGTCTATATTCTGGGCGTCCTGCGGACAGAAAAGTGGGGCTATTTAGGCAGACTGAAAATGAGTTCTGCATGCTCCATAGAGGTATTGTGACTGGAGGGTATCGATTTGTTTATTCTTCGCTTGTGTCTATAGAGCTCAAATGAGCCATAATCCCTCATATGGATGTCGATTTGGAACCGATCTAGCGGCTTGTTAAAAAAAAACATGAAATAAAGCAAACTGCAGTAAATGAAGCACATGTAGGGCGGACTGATCTTACTAAAGGATGTTTGTATGAGAGGCTGAATGAGAGGTTTGAAACAACCAAAACGTAAAGATGGAAATATAAAGTACTTCATCGTATAGGGTCACATTATAAATCTGTTTAAGCACCAATCCAAGCCTCAAATATGGGTATTTTCTGTAAAAAGTCAGGAGGAGGGTAAATAAAGCCATAGATGGAATCAGTTGAAGAGTATAAAAAGAAAAATATTATATAATTTATCAATAGATGGTTGATTCTTGGTCGGTTTTTGGCATATTTCATTTTGTTACATTTTTATCAAAGAAAGCAAAGACGAAACATGCCCACACATGTACATCTACTTTGCACATACATTTGGATTTATTTACTGTTAGCGTTTAGGACTTTCAAAACATTATTTTCTTATTTATTCATTTTGTGTATTTGGTGTTTTGTCAGCTTTAGCTTACTTCAGGGGACATTTTTAGCAAGTTTGCCCCTAAGTATAGCAAGGTCAGAAAAACATTTACTCACACTAGGGAAATATCACTCTCTGTCCTTCAGCTGCCTTCCAGCACCTTTAGTAATAGCCATTACCACCAACATCTTACCTCTGTCCCTAAAGCCCATCGTATCAACTCAAGGCAAAAAACAAAAGTGAGCCCACAAACGACACACTAAAAGATAACATCCTAACATTGCAGTAAATCAAAGTATGTTGGGTAATCACATTATGACCAACTCTTATTGAATCTACTGCTTCAATCATGATCTTTCCCATTGTTTTTCATTTATTCTGGATATTAACAGGAACATTTCCCCACAAAGATAGCAGAGTCAGCATAAGCTAATTGTGTCTTTCTACATCCCCAGGATGACAGATGCTATCACACAATTGGGCAAATCCTCATTTGAAAGCTGTCTGTGAGCTCAGAAACCCCCCCAAAACAAACCCCTAAATGGGCAATCCTCAGAACCCCAGAGAAAGCCCTCACAAATCAACAGTGGTAAACAGGTGATAATTGCTCTCATTGCTTCCACAGCTGTACAAGCTGATGTGCTCGTGGGAGGAAGAAAATAACCCTTCAGACTCCCTGTTCTCTTCACATGACTCTTGAAAAACATCTACTCAACCTGCCCCTCCAATCCCTGCTCAACAACCCATAATTTCAACATTTTAAGACGTGTCTTGTTGCCAATTTCCCATTTTTGGACTCAAAAGGAGCAAACCATTGGATTGTTGAAAATCAGGAAGTTCTTTGAGGTCACGCAATTGAAGTCCACCATTCTGAAGGTTGCATCTCAGGTCAAATGCAAGCATGGAAAACTGTCTTTCCTTGCCTCTACACTCGATGAAAGGGTAAATAATATTGTCTGGCTAATTAAAACAATAGTCTTTCAATGAACTAGATAAGGAGCCTTAGCTTGCAGGGATAGAGAACTTTCCTTCACATCAAAGCATAAGTGGACGCTATCGGACACCAACCTAATTGAAAATTCAATCTTAAGCAGGGTGGGGGAACGTATATACAATTGATGCCTTGAAATAAAACCAGTTGTGACCCCCCAGACCTGATTAGTTCAAAAAGTCTGTCAAGACAATAAGAAACACGAAGCATGACCTCCTTCAATTGAAAACGGATCTGAGCTTTGAGACCAGCCCAGCGATGTAATTGAATCAAGCTTTGCAGACGCTGCAAAACATTTGAGAAGAAATGTTTGGCATAAATCTCATTACTGATATTTTAAGAAAGAAAACTAGCATGGTCATTGATGCCTAGTTGACGTGAAATGGTTGAAAACTTTTTTCTAGACAAAAGTGTGCACTAACGCTATAAGATAATGTAAGACTTTTCTAAGTTTGGTGCAGGAAGGACACAACTTTCCTAAATTATCCTCCTGACAGTTCACATTCTGCAGTTGTGGCCCAACAATAGGGCCCTACACTTATGCCTGTAAGCACTCTATCATACCCGAGAGGCATATAGAGGAAACTTCCCACTACTCCACTACTGCATAAAAGTCCACAAGGGGAAAGGGGGGGCTGTATAAACCCAGGTGCTCACTACAATAGCGACATATCTTCCGTAACAATACCCTGAAAATAGTTTCTTAAAAATTACTGTATGTTCATAAATGTCTGTATATAATTGGCATATAAATCTTAACATAATTATAAATACTAAGTGTGGAGTCATAGGTCTACAGTTTTCGGCCTTTTGCATTGTTCTTCGACAAGGCTCATCCAAACAGAATTTAGAGTTATACCCTCAAATAATATACCTTGATCAAACTAGGCCATGGAAAATTTTGCCACATGTTGCTTCTAAACTCTTGTCAATGGAAAAGCATGCTGCCTACACAGACATAAAGCAGCATGTAAAAACTTCACTTGGCCACTGTCAATATCCACAGAGAGCTATGGGGTCTGCTGCTAATTTCCCTCCTCAAGCTATGTAATCTATGGCAGAGATTAGAGTGAAGCAGTTATTCTTGAGTATTTTATTAAGAGGTGCTTTAGGCGCTGGAAGAGAGGCTTTATTGCTTTTCAAACGTCCTGCTATACAATACAAGACAAACATTTGCTGTTATTTCAGCAAACTCGAGTCAGATGTGGTGGCTTTTTTAAGGCGGAACTTGGCATCAAAGAAAAGTCTACTAAAAATCTTCCTTTCTGCACAGGTCTTGACCTGAACTGTGTCTGCTAGATAAATAGCTAGGTGTCAAAAGAGCATAAAGGAGTCCCACACCAAGTTCCAACATTTCTGTTTAAGTCCATCTATAAGTGTGCCAATATTAAACATTTTCAACACGCGGATTCAGAAATATATATAGATTTTTTTAACCTAGTATTTGTTCAAAACAACAACAACAAAAGAGCATTAGGATATCATTACTATTGACCCCTAGCGAAATCAGCCAACATAACATGCTTCAATTAACAACAGTACTGCACACAGGTAAGCAGAAATAGCTTATTTTAATCATTTTTAAAATTACTTATTTAACCGATAGTATTAATCGATCAAAAGTTGTGCTATCTAATTAAAGCGGAGATTAGGCTACTCTATTTTAGTCAGGGCTGGAAATGAAGGGGAACACGGGCAAAAGAGTCCAGGGAGTAAACTTCTAGAAGGGTGGAGTTCGATCTCAAAATGTGAGGATTTCCATATTTTATCCATGAAATGGCCTCCAAATGCTATGCACATTTCATACACAAATACAGTATGTGATGAGAAAAAAAAGAAACAATAACCCATCACAGTAACCCATGTGGCTCAATAAGCCCATTAAAGATTAGTACAAAAGCTGGTTTAAATTATTTGTTGATTTTCTGTATAACTAACGTAAAAGGAAAACTGCCAGGATCTTGTGTCACACAAAGAGTTTAACTTTATCCACACACCATAACCAAGTAGCAAGGGCAACTGGTGTACTTTGAAAAAACCCAACCTCCTGACATTCCAAATATGCCATTCAAAAACCAAAAAATAATAAACAAAATGTGGCTACTGAAGCCAAAGTGGTGTATAGGTGCAATAAGAGGACAGCAAGAATGGCCCGTTCATGCTGCCAATGGTAACACTAGTTACATTTTTGTATCCTAAAAAAACAAAGACTTGAAGTTGTCAACAACATTTAAAAAACACAAACCCCTCTGACTTCTATTATGATGACATATTGCACAGAATTTTACAACAACTGAAAGGAAATTATATATTTGGATAGAAAGAGTGAAGACATGTTGAGGGTGAACAAAAGTCCTTGTTTCTCAGTAGAAGTTACAAAAAACATTTGTAGTCCTGTCCAGAGCTCAGATGACCTCACTGGCAACAGACACAGTTTAAAGTAAAAACTGATATACAATCATTTTTTTTCTACATAGAAGTAGGCCACTGAAAAATAGGAAGTCACTATTGTCCCAATCGATTTGTTAAGTACATGTTACTCTTTTAGTATCACCATAAGACTGCTTGTATTTTTTCATGCTTTAACTAGGTAACTAACCCAAAAGGGAAAAGATGCATAAATAATTGTCTGAAAAACAACAGGTGTAATCTACTTCCTCCAGAACCAAACCTCTAGGTATCTTTGTGCAAGGGAGTTAATGATTATCTCCCGGTTGGAGGAAGACTGTGGCAGGCTGCCAGTAGCCTATACAGTGTAGGAACGTCCCTTTGTAGACAGTTCTAATCTTGTGAAAGCCTCTCCACTGAGACCATTCTATGATAATGTCATGGACACAGAAGGTATAATAGAGCAATTTGTTTACCTCCCAAAGCCTAGATCTCTCTCAATCCAGCCTTTCACTATCTCTATCTTTTTCTTTCACATTGAGCTCGGCACTGCTGGAGTGAGATGACAACATATTGATTGGAGCTTGGTTTTCAATAGAGCAATGAAATGAAACCCAATGGGTATAATGGAGAACAAACCCATTGGAAAACTAATTAATTTAAGGATAATTATTGTGTTTTAAAGTCCACTTGAATGAATATTTCACCCAAATAAAAATTCTGTAATCATTAACTGACAGAAATGTTACTTTAAATCTACATTACTTTGTTTTGTGGAACAAGGAGAAAAGGACCTGGACATATTTATTATTTGAATAATTATTAATTTAAATTATTCAAATAATTGACGTAAATAGATACAAACTCTATCAAGAATTAAAAATGAGAATTAAGTAAGAGAGTAGTTAGGTAAAAGGTATATTATTGTTCTAATCTGATCAAAGAGCTTGCAGGTGCAGGTGAATCTGCTCAGTGCAATCAAAAGAATGTCTATATGTCAAAAACTTTGGCGCAATTTTGGCCTGATCTGTGTCATAGTGATTCATAAACGAAGTCGGGCATTAGTACATACGATTGTATGGTCCAATTGAAATTATCATATAATAAAACAAGGAGATCAGAAAGATTAGTATGTTAATTTTTTTCCTCTGCAATACTTCTACCTTTATGATGTTTCCTCAAGCGATACCACTACAGAGTAAAAAAAGATGCTGGTAAAGATAGTGCATGCGCTTTGCAAACCAGAGAGTATTGGGAACATTAAACTTGTAGCCTATATCATTCCATCTTATGATCAGAAACCCATAAAACACACAGCTTTGGTAGCCTTGTTTATTTACTCTCCTGTTTGTGAAAATCACTTGTTAGTTTCGACCTTTTTTCGAAGAATCACACACATCGTAAAAGACAAAAAGCTGCACTCACTAGGAAGCAACTTAGTCTGACACTGTTTCTTGTCCACGACACAACCAGAATTTCAGAGTTAAAATCGCATAATCTAAACACAGTGACTTTGGTTACAGGCAACAAAATAATAGTGTAAACTAAAGCAGGCATAGTCCACTTACACCAGGACCCTACTACACTGAAAAAAAGTAATTGTTTACAAGTTGTTCAATTACTTTACCCTTAAGCTTCATTTTATGAGTTATACAATAAAAAAAACTTTTATTTAAATCAGTTTACTAGTATTTGAATTCAAATAACTTTGATTTAACCTAAAAGTGTTAGTTCAAAAGCTACCTTAAAGTTTAATTTTTACAGTGTATAAATAGTCAGGACAAATACAACTTGCCATCTTTTCATCTTCAATTGTAACCTACAAGAAAGGAATTATCAGTATAACTTACTGTCATCAACGGTTTTATGTAACAAGTCCAAAGCTGCGTTACAAGCAGTGGACAACATGTTTAGTTAGACACCTTTAGATATAGACATATAAAACCACAATTATAAGCAAATATATAGATCCACAATTAGTAGGCCAAGACCCAACACATCAACTAATTGACTTTTTCATAAGTCAGTGCAACTATACCTTTAAGTCCCAAAGCCAAACAATACACACACACACTTCAATCCCATCAACACTCTCACCCAGGAGGATGCAGACTCTCTGCTCTCAATCTCCTTTTCAACAAGAACAGTTTGCCAGGGCCAGAAAGCAGTTCAAAATCTCTATTAATAAGAGAGTGAGAGAAAACTGTGGTACGAGTAGGATGAGAAGAAGGGTGGGGTGCTCGCAATCAAAACCGACAAGAAAAGAAGGCCAGGTGTTTGTGGGAATTCAGGCTTTTTTGCAGAGATGGAATCTTCAGTGTAATTAACAGGCTGGAATCAGGGCTTTTCTGAAACCATGAGGACAGCCCCCTTGGAGGGGACAATTTGCACTTTTACAAGAGTCGCTGAGGGATGAGGAGAAAAGAGAGGAAAAGGGAAACTATGGCATCTTTTTTCAGTGACACAAAGCACCGCATCTTTTCAAAGGCCTGAGCTGAAGCTTCTAAAGCAGAGGAAGAGTAAGTGAAGTAAGGAATAAAAGGAGAGAAAGGGGACTGAAGAAATGAAGAAGTGCACAGCAGTCGGAAAAGGGATATTGGTGCCAGCATGCAGTTTACAGAGCGGAAAGGGTCGGGAAGTAGCTAGGCAAGTGTGGACAAGAGAGGCCTGACATGTAGCAAACTCATAGACACTACCAGAATTCAATAATTTGCCTTATGAAGACTAAACAGGGCCAAAAATCATGCAAATAACTCTAAATAGATCTAAACTAGAGGCATGGGCACGTTTTAAGCCAATATGCAACATAAAAACTGTTTATTAACACACAGTTGTACTATGGTTTGTGGCACATACAGTATTTTGTTTTTTAAAATTCATTAATAATAAATGCCTTCTGTGTGGACCCCTGCAAAATTTGATTGTAAAGGTGTACATTTTAAATGTCTGATGTAAGATCACGCTTTCCTTTGACAGAGAAAAAGCAATATTCAGGTTTCCATTTCAATTGCTAGGAAGCGCCGGTCTCCAATGTCAGATGTCTGAGAGAGGCGGTGAAATATCCAGAGGTCAGATGCACGGCTGATAACAGCCCCTCAGATTAACTGCTGGAGATGGGACGTCTGTCCAGCACAAAATGCCATTTGTTGTCCATCACTCAGACACTGCGAGTTTAGCGGTGGTGCGGCGCTGAAAGGCACATTCACACAAGCTCACACACTGGATGTTTTTGCAATTCAATATTTTCACACACAGCCTCATCATTATGCTGCAACTGGAGCCTTGCTGGAGAGAGCCAACACTTTCACAGACAGGCAAATCACAGTTTGAGATTGAAGTTAATAGCCCATCTTGAAATGTTTTGCTGACTCCCTAAAAAACCCTACTCAGCGTTTCACTAACAATCTGACTAGGGTTTTAGTTTTTTCTTTTCTTTTGCCTTATGAGAAAACACAACTTAGGTCTAGTCATCAGCCAAGAGGTGACAGTAAAGATACAGAACACTAAAACATCAGACCGAAAATCATAATTAAACCATACTTTACACCATACAATTCTTATTAAACACGGGTTCTAAACAACACTATGAACTCTGGATAAAACATTTTAAAATAAAAAATAAAATACTGGAGGGAGAATAATAGCCCTTTTTTATATTTGCCTGTATAAAAGCAGTTCCAGTGACAAAAGTTTTAGGCACGACATGTAGCAGAAATGATTTGCTTAGAATGACAGCCTTAAAGTGGTCAAAGAAAATTGTGGCAGCTTAAGGTTTTACTGCAGCTTAAGGTTTTACCACACTGTATAGTTGTGAAATTTAACAGACCAATAGTGCTCACTTCCATTAAGAGTAAAAGCTTCATAAACAATGAGCCAACACTCTTGTGAATGTTTGATGAAAATAAACTGCAGCCAGGGAGATGGACTAATTGTGTTGCGGCACAGAGCAAAAAGAAACAGCTATTCACATAATTAAACCAATTTTCATGGACAAAAATAGTTGAAGCAGCAGTAAGTAAGAGTATTCATCTGGTACAGACTGTGCAATCCCCCTCCTGCATACAAAGAAAAGTAAAGTTTTGAGCAAATATAGACTGCCTCGCCCTGTGAAAATCACAGGATAATAAAGGTTCAATTACAGTAAATCCAAGCATACCTGGACTGTAACGTCCAATTATGAAAAATGATAATGGGCTGACAGTGGTCTTTGGTAACATAAAAGACATCTGTATCAAAGCAAATCTAAGCACTCTTTCTCTAAAGTACAAAACATCTGTACCACTGCCATTAAGGAGCATCATGCCATGTTAACCGGACAGAGCTGCCCATCTTCATGTAATGGCCATAGATGGGGGTAAGATGATGGGTTAAAAAGATAATGTGTAGGTCGGGCCCTTTGAAAATGTGCTTGCTAGTAAAGTTCAAAGTGAGCAACGAGCAGTAATGCCCTGCTGAAGTGGTCCACAGGGGAATCCTATCCCCTCTCTTATCGACAAAGGATGCAACATCAAGGTTTAATCCAAACTGCCTACGGTAGCCAAACAGATGCATGGGAATTACAGTGTACATGTGAATTTGTGTCGTGTCCTCAAAACAGGGGTAAACTGGTATTCTAAACAGATACCAAAACCATATGGGAAATGCATTTACTTCCGAAAATGAATTCCTTTGCAATAAGATGGTAAAGAAAAGGATTTTATAATTGGCAGAGTGTTGTCTATCCAAACCAATATTAATTTGGATTACAATTAAAACACCAACTTTAAAATGTTGGATGGAAACATTTCTGGCACCTTCTGGGCTGGATTCACTCCAAAGAAGGTTTACAGTCTAAAATTAGCTACCCTGAACACATAATGCTGGGTTAATTATTTCTCACAGCTCTTCCTGGTGGGTGTATGAAGCAACATTTCCTTGTACATTATCAGCAACCCAAAAACATTTAATGCATTTTCTAAAGAAATCTTCTAGTTAATGTTCCAAAAAAGGCATCATCAAAAATTACTATAATAATATTATATTTCAGAAAATTAACTCCCTTTAACAACTTAAAAAAACAGTACATCCCTTTCATGGCAAAGGAGCTGCAAAGAGCATACGCTGTAACACGATAAGTGTTTGGGTCTTGCAGTCATGGGTTTAACAGTTCTGTAATGTCTATTGCCTACTGCAGGCTGCTCCCTGTTCTGCTCATCACCGTAGTGGACTCTTACTATATATCTACCTTTGTCCATCTTTTTCTTAAAAAACAAGGTTTGAGAACAAAAAAAGATATGCTTTGCTGGGAGAAAACAAGCATAGCAAGACATCAAAGTTACCTTTAAGGCAAGCACATATGCCTGCCAAAACATGGTGAAAAAAGGCTATGACTTTTTCCCTCAAATGAGTCAATGAAAAAGGAAAAGAAAAAAAGGGTGTGCGGCTACAGTACAACAGAGAACAGCCGAAACAGTGTTTAGACATACACAAAAAGGCCCTCCCACCTGAGTGACAGTTACTGTGATGTCATAAAAAGGTGCAACAAGTAAAAAAATAGAAGCACAGTGCAGCAAAACAAGGAGAATGCCTGACGTGACAAATGTGAGCAAGGTTGAGTTTGTATTGCCACACCTTTGGGAAGCACAGGGTGATAAACATGGCAGCCCTTTCATCTGAAAACCGTGCGGCTCTGCCTGTGTCCCCTTATGCCACTGATCAACAGTTCCTCTCGCTGAAGATTTGCGTTAACTATACAATCCATCTGTTCACAGGCTTTTCTGCACTCTGCCAATAAAGACAAGAACATGTATGCTAGCATTAAGTGTAAAGTGTTGCATGCTGGACTGAATGCAAACTGGCTTCATCATGGTTAACAGGAATCAGTCACAGTTGAAATAAAGAGCATGCTCACTTGTGACTCTCTGTGTCAACTGGCAGTTTTTTTTTTGACGTACAAACACACACACACACGTGGGCACACATTCACACGCACACACACTTAAGGCACTTCAATCTGAGTGGTACTTTTGTATGGTATTTATAATAATTTCTTATCTAAGACTCAATTAGCCTGAAGCTAAATGCCAACCATTTTGCTTATAAAAGCTTAGTTGTGAGTGCTGACAGGCCATGTCTTCTAGACATCACACATAGCTTTCATTGTTGCTTTACAGCGTTATGGTTTGGCTTAACTACTGCTGCACAAGAACTTTGTGATAGGTGATTTTTAAATTCCCTCCTTTTTTCAATTAAAGCAAAAATGTATAAAAAATCTAAAATCCTTTGTCCTCTAGAATAGACAACACTGTTATTTATATAACATTAATTATATATTGCATGTACATGCATCCATTCAATTTACATTAAATATGTTTTAATTTAAAAATAAAGTAAAAGTATGGTTATGTATATGTTATGTATCATAAAATACCATATGTTTTTAAGAAGTCCTCATTTTGACAGCACTTCTCTGTAAACCTACTAAATATATTTATTCAGTGTCATCATTTGGCTGTTTAGCCTAAAGCCTAAATTTCATATTCTCACCAGCAGTTCATACAATAGACCTGGAGACAACACTGACCACATTTACTTTTTTAAAAGCAGATAAAAAATTAATTTAAAGCTAGCTTAACCCATACGAGATGGATTCAAAATAATTAAAATATATATATATATATATGTAATTTTTTATCCCACATAATGATACATATATATTATGCTTGTTGTCAAAAAATGACATGCCTTAATGTGATATGTGTTTTAAAATTGTGTGAATAGTCCTTTGTTTAAGAGAAAAAAGGGGGAAAGTGTGATAAGTTTACCTCTACACCCTGAAAGGAATGTTTTCACTTTGACGGTGTAAAGGAAAAACACGAAACGTCTTAGTCGTTATAAGAATATTTTATATGAACATGCACCTACAATTATTAAATAGAGAACCAATGGTGAAAACTGAAAGGTCAAACATTAGCCTGATTTCAACCCGTCAGCTACAGTACCAGACCCCTTGAGTCGTACAGCCATTATTGGCAAAGGATCCACCGGCCAGTTGGTGTTTTACTGGTGCCTTACTTTGATCACTACGTTAATTTATTATAATTTAAGTAAAAACAATTATTGGAAAAAAAAATTGTTTCCATCGAGGTTTGATATAGACGGACGGAAAGGTGTTTCCTAAACACGTTTGTGTTGCAATTATCATATTTAGAGAGATTTTTTAGCCATATCTGCAATTTATTGTGAAAATTATGTCCAAAGAAAGGAATTGTATTATGATACTTATTATTATTATTATTATTAGCCTAATATTTTTTTATTATTATTAGAATTAGCAGTATTTTTACTGCTACATATTTTGTGTTTTAACTTAGTAACAACTAGCATACTATAATAATAATAACAACAATAATAACTATATTAAATAGGCATAACTATATTAAACACAATGACTTATATACTTTGTTCAACACTTAAAAATGTATGTATTCGACCGCTTTTTTTAAGACGGGTACCTCACATTAGCTTAATTATATCCCATGCATATACACCCTACAATTACAAAACTTCAGAATAAAACGCTGATAAAACAATGGTGTTATGTATAAAATAAAATATGTTATAGGTAGAATTTGCAATAGCCTTTAATGAGCACATGTATTAAGAATTGTGATTAGGCATTACAGACCTTCTTCTTTTATGAAAACGAAACTTTAGAAAAGTACAGGAATGTTTAGGCTCACAGGTGAGCTGTGGAACCACATTTTGCATAAAAACTGAACCTTTTCTGAATGACCAACAAAAAATCCAAAGAACGGCTGTCTAATTAATATTATTTTTCGCAGTCCTAAAAATCCTGAAATAATTTTTCATGTAGCAGTTTTGAATTGTTTTTTAGAAAAAAGCCAAAATTTAATAATAATAACTCAAATAACTTGGCATGCATTCTCCTTAATCTACGGGTTATTAGGCCCATGCATGCCTAATTTCCTAAAATAAACAAATCACAACGCGTCCTATATCGCATAAATATAAATGTCGCATATGTTTACTTTTTTCATCAATTGCTATTAATAACACAGTTGCTACTAATACAACAGCATGCATTTCTTTAATCGTAATTATCTTAATTAAAACATATGTCCTCAACAACAACGTTTAAACAAAAAATTATATCATATAGCTTGACGTAAGCAGTCTGAATATATTTTTTATAAATCTGTATTAGTTTAATCAATGTAACAAATCATTTGCCAAAACGACTTATTAATTACAGGTGAATAGTGTATCTACAATACAAACTGCGTTGCAAAATTGTATAATAAAGCAAAATCTGACGCGCTCTAAATGTTCGAAAATAGTTTATGCTTCCAAAGAAACGTTTAGAAAAACCCTACCTATGGCAAATTAAAGGTAAACAAACAATAAACACATCAGGCAGCATTTATAATAAATGCACACATTCCGGCGTTAGAAATAGTCCAAAATGTTGACTGCTTTTTCCTCAAACATGTCACGGTATGCATAACATGGTTTTCAAAGAACAAACCGCAACAGAGGAAAGTATTCATAAATGCAAGCTCCAAAGTTCAGATTTTTGAAGAATAGTCCGTTTTGTGTCATACTCCTTCTTCTATGGCACCCAGTAGTCATTCAGAAAGCTCTTGAGATCTCTACACTCTCTGTGCGTTCTGGGGTTCATGAGCAGTGCTAGAGCGCCCACTATTTCAACAAGCAGGAATACGATTTCACAAGACCTGGAACCACTCAATAAAAAGTTACTATCCCTTTCGACAACTATTTGCTAACTGTCGTGTAACAATTCTCTACGGTTTCTCGACTTTGCTAAAACAAGAGAGTGAAACAACTTGGCATGCCACAGCTCGCTTAACCATTTCTGCAAAAGCTCCATCACACACGAAAGTTTTGAACAAGCGCGCAACGTCGGCATCTGATTTAAAGACTGGACGCACGGATCACGGAGAGTGTGAGCTATTTCAATGAAAGTGAGGTCTTAAAAAAGAAATGGACCCTGACAAGGACGCTTTCTCAGCAGGAACTGATCAATGAAAACGACACATTGATGATTTGCGCAAGAGTTCAAAGTATCGTACTGCCGCTCTGGAGTGAAAGAAGTGAAATTAGGACCTACTTTTGGCCAGTTTTCTAGCTCTCGCCTTGGATCTCATCTTGTCGGCTTGTAGATTCCTCGCGTCCTCCTTGAGCTCAGAAGCTGCAGCAGCGCTATCTTCATCGCACGAGCATTGTCAGTTTGGACACCTTCGCACATGCGCAGAGGCCATTCAATCTGACACCCTCGTCAGGGCCAAAAAACTTTCCAATGTATTCATCATCATCACTTTTGTCCTATCGTGTCTCCTTTAGATCACTTATCTCTTTCCCTCCTCCTCCTCCACTAGCTCCGCAACATCTCGGATCTCCCCCCGCCTCCCCTTCTCGAGCTCTTTGAGAGAAATAAGGGCTCCTTTTTGAGGATCTGCAGAATCCGGTACGATACTGGACATTGAATCCTCGATGGGATCAAGGTCGCAGCCCTCATAAAAGGTGATCACGTACATACACCCAAACAACAAGCCAAATGTTAAAAAATTGTTTAAAAGTATGTGAACTTATATTAAACATTGGGTCTGATATTATAGGTTACTAGTTGTTATTTATGTTGATCGCACAAAAAGACAATTAAGTAAAAGTTCGATTTAGAGTGCAATTGAACTCTAAATCGATTGCTGCATTTTTTTTTTTTATTACGAAATTCTGTCTTCCCACGTCGGATGCAACAACATTGGTGAGCGGCGTACATATAAAATGTATTAACATTATTAATTTAGATGCGCTCTATAAATATGTAAAAGGTGTGTTCAGTTTCAATGCTGAGAGTCACCCGATTCAGCGTGCGCTATTCAGGCGGCCAGAAACTCCCGCGTGCTGGTATGTGTAGGTGTGTGTCTGTGTGTGTGTGTGTGTGTGTGTGTGTGTGTGTTTATGTCTGCGTATAATGACAAAATATGTTTATGTGTGAACCATAGTGTTAAGGTATGCATTTTAACTTTCTCTTGAAGCGATGCGTGTTAGTCTTGATTTGTACTTGGTATTTCCGATTTTTTGTTAATGTGAAGGGTAAAGCAGGCGAGAAACGATCTTGCTCACGTAAGTATGATTGCGTTTAATTAACTTATTAATTGTGTAGGTATTTTTGCGTCTGAAAAAGTGAGGGCTGTGCGTTGCGCTCTTTAACTCGTGCATGCATGTGCACAGTCGTTGCATTAACCGGTGTTTGTAGACGTAGCATTCTGTTGTCAGAATCAAGCCGGGAGTGCAGGACATAATCACACAGCGAGTAAGTTTGGGACTGTTGTTATCTTAAATTAAAATGATTAGAGCGTTTTTGGCTACAGCTAGAATCCTCTTAAAATTAAGTTAATGAATAATTAAGTTAATTAAGGTATGTTAATTGCTTTATGAAACGATATTTTAATAAATGTGCAAATCATTGCTCCACTCGAAAGGTGTGTTCCTCATATAATACATTTGACCTATTATCATTATTATGTAATTTAAAGCGAAAGACTTTCGATCTTTGCGATCTTTGCGATCTTTCACAATTGAGCGATTTATTTTTCTAGCTCCCCTACCTTAGTATGCATGGATTAAGGTGTTTTCCGTCAGTAGGAAACCCTTCCCTTCAGCAAAATAGTGAATCTGATTTTTGTAAATATAGCCTATAATTCAGGTGCAGATGGGATCATGCAATTTCTAAATCATTCATTAACATTATTTTGTGTCAGCTGACTTTGATGGTAGTTTTAAGTGCTTTTTCGTTGATTTAATTCATAGTGTCGATAGTTTGGCGCCTTGTCAACATATTTTAAAGAAAATCTAAGCATTAACAACATCGCTAGGAATATGTCTATGTTTATTTTAGCACAATAATTATGAGAGGGGAATTGATGAATGTTGTTTTTCCGTGAAAACAAATACTAGTGCATGTTTTATGCAGGATGATTTTAAAATTGTGTATTTTATTTGTCTTATCTGATTGATCTAATTAAAAAAGCCAAGAGAGACTTAGCAAAATGTACCACTTTACTCTAGCTCAAAAAAGAAACTATATTGTTACTACACCCAGCACTGACATATGGCGTTTATGGCTTATTGATTGACTCCACGTAATTGGTAAAACCAGAAACTACACACAACAAATTGCATTTAAAATAACAATTGAGATTAGGTCATCAATACACGACAATTTTCACAGCTAGGAAGAAAGCGAATCTTTTGATAAACAGCAGGGCATAGGTTACATGATCCTTACACGGAACATTATTCAATTATTATCACTTTTATTGTATTAGTGAGTGATAAACTTGAAACTTATATAAAACATTACTTACATATATTTATTTAGTTTTTAAATGTAGCTATTTATTTGCCCATTGCTTATAAAACAAATCTACTAAGTTCTTTCGCATCGAGCTGGACAATTATTTCATAAGTAGTAACACCTTTTTAAAGATTAATCTGTAATTATACTTGTACAGAAAAGCGTTTCTCCCCATCACCAGCTCATTAGGGAATAGTTTTCTGCGTCATTTAAACGCCTGCTTTTTTACGAGCTCTTGGAAATGTGATGACTGTAACCATGCATTTGAACAATTTTCTTTCTAGACTGTGGACATTTTCCTGTGGTTTAGCCCAGAAAAGAAAGGATGCTGGCCAATTCCCCGGAAGCGAGGTGTTGTTGCAAATCAGGCCTCAGTAACATCCACGTTCATTCCGGGTGTCAAGAAAATAATTTTGTCATCTTAATGAATTAAGAATTGGATTCAAGTGTTGAGTGGCCTACCTATTGTGTGGAGTAAAGCAATGTTCCTACTTTTTCCATACGGGTAAACATCTAAACGAGCACATGTTTGAATGTTTATATAGTTACGTTTTAATTAAGTTTTTCTTTAATTTTGTCAAATAAATTACATCCCATTGTCTTCTCTGTGTCTGTCGGTATCTGAACCAGATTTGAGAATTTGAAGTGATTCATGCAGTAGCCTATATGCACGTTTATATGTTACACAATCTTATACATATTTTGACTTATACATAAAAAATGATTTATAGTTATTTTAGTATTAGTGCCATGATTATTATTATTAGTAGTATTAACAACAATAGCCTAATATTGTAAATAATGCGAAATAAATAATATATTTATTTAGTATATTTGAAAAAGATCGAAATAAGATGTCAATAAAAACAAGATAAATTAAAATGGGGGTGTCATCAATTTTTTATAATTATAAATATTAAACTGTTTAAAAATATATAATAATAATTGGATGGATATGATAGGTTACCTCTGGTGTTACTGCAAAATAAGGCTAATCTATAGCAAGTGAAACTAAATCTGTATTCATGGTAGGAAAGGATTTAGCTTATGTTGTTATGCACTAATGGGATCTCGTCACACTTGAAATGTAGCAGTGGTCACAGTCAGAATACATGGAAAAAGAAGGATTTGTTGACATCGCAGACGAGCACTGATATTTACATGCTAATACAGTGGATGTAATGGTAAAGTAAACACAACTTCAAGGTGACGGGGCTCCAGGCAACTTCACTCTCTCCTACGCGCACACACACACACACACACACACCTACACACACACACACACATACGCACGCGCACACACACACACATACACAGGGCATCAGAAATAACGCACTGCTACTCATTGGCTCTAGGAATAAAACATCAAATAAGACTAAAGTGGCGAATGGAGAGGTGAGGCAGACTAATCGGCCTAAGACCTGCTAAATCTGTTTTACACGAAATCCAGCAAAAAACACAAATCTTTTGTTTGAAATTTATATTAACATATGTAACACATACCTGCACATTGCGCATTTGGTTGGATAATAAGGAAGCCCTTATTTTTAAGGCGCGCCTTAGCCTACAGCCCACCACAATAAATGAAATCGCGCCAGCAGCCACAGTTAAGTTCCCTGGGTAATTATTAGCCATTAATTGGGTTCAAGACCTTAGGAGGGTATGGAAAATAAGAAATCTGACCACTAAGCCGAGACCGTTTTTTTCGTCCCAAGCGTAAGACTTCGGACGCCATAGAGGCTACTGCACATGTACAAACACAACAAACATTTACAACATAACCCAGTCCATATCTAACCTAAACGTGTTTATACAACAAACCATATTATGTGTGTGCGGTCTAACGGAATCAATAAACATATAAAAAACGATCTGCAGGACATAAACTAATAGACAAATAACATCTGAGGCTTGTGACACTGAACCTGAACACTGAAAATAATATCAGATAATATCAAAATCCTTTTTTTCTGATTTTAATAATTTTAAATTTTTGTAATGTCACATCAAACTTTGATGTCGCTCCACAATGATTAATGTAGAATAACGGCAAGGGTTGTGTTCTACATAGAAAAATAGATCACAAGCGCCTGCAAATGTTGAATAAAGTCATATATGCGAATAAGCAGACATATGACATGTAACATTAATTATACTTCAACCATTTGCCCTGTTAAATTACACCATCTTCATAAACGGTGATGATTAATTGAGCTGGGAAAAACTGCGTTAAGTGCTTTTTTCTGTCATAATTTCGAATCGGAAAGGCACATTTCGTTGTTGTCGTTGTTATTGTCATCCCTAAAGATGAAAAGAGAAGGGGGTCTAAAGACTTCATAGAAATGCACATGTAAGTATGGCCCAGGGCTAGGAAAGAAAATTACCCTTGTGTAGAAACGAGCCTAATATGATCTAATCAATCACTCTGTCTGTGGGTCCGACCAGTCTCTTCACATTTACAAATATGTGTTCAAATCGGCAAACAGGAAGATTAATAAATGATATGTTTTCTCATCTTCTTACAGGGTGCTTGTGTACTTTTTTGACGACAAATGTAATTGAATTCTGATTTTAACAACAGTAAGAACACACATAAATTATTTGTTTGTGCAAAGATCTGTACATTATATTTCGATTATTCATATTAAAACCACAAGAATAAATAAAAAATGTAAAGCATTTTTTCTTTCATTTGAATTAAAATACATCTACAACTGTTTTACCATGCCACTACACACTAAACTCTGTTGTGTAAAATCATATACATTTTCAAACTCAAAATGAATGCAAAATCTTATATTATTAAAATGCTTGTTTGGGCATCATTTTTTCTACCTCATCATAATTTCGCAAAATGTATGTAACTAAATATATATTTTTGCGTCGGCTATTTTTATAAACAAAAAAGAGAAATAAAATAATATTTAATCACGCATACATCAGAGACGCTGATGTATTTCAATATAAATACATATTTTAATATAAAAAGAATTACATGAAAGGGCAGTGTGTTCAATAACATTTTGCTTTTGCTCACTACATTGCTTAAGGGCATCAGCATAAATCTCCAATCATCTATGGAAATGTGTGCATTAACTGTATCCGTCAATTGTAGCGTGACGGGCCTCGTGGTGTTTTAAAACAAACTAATTTATACACTTACACAACTTTATTGATTATTCACATTCTGCATGCATCGTCAATTAAAAAACAGAAGTCGAAGCCACTAAAGAATCCATAAATGAAAACATTTTCATTTATGGATCCGTCTTTTTTTAAAAATGTCCATAGGCTGACGACTGTCTTTTAACAGAGTGGGTTAAGAAAGTTTTAAACAGCCTACCTAAAATCTTCGTAAATATTAACAAATTCTTAAGCCCCGTCTAAAACAATACATTGCAAATAGCTTTTGGTAAGCATGCAGCACCATCTTCGTTTATTGGGGTTATATAATATTATTGAATATAAGGTTGTATAAGGTTATTGAATATAAGGATATGCTGTATAAGATTATTAAATATAAGATTATTGAAAAGTCTGAAACTATGTTAAAACTATGAACGGCAATATTAATTGATTTAAACATTACCAAAAATAAAAGACCCCACAAAATGAATCAAATGGTCACTTGGCAGGGTTTTGACTTTGACATGCAGAAGAAACTGTTTGAGTGGCTCAAAAATTAAAGAGAGCATGTTTCAGTGAAAGACCTCTTAGTGTTCCCCTCTTCTTTCTCATCAGCCATTCCTGGAGTGACTGCATACTTTTCTTGTGATTAGGACCATCTCTTAACTTTTATCCTTGTAAAACCAGCATGTTTGTTTTTATGCACAAGCACTATAGATCACTAAATTGAGACAGAAGCTAAACACTTGGTCAAGCATGTAAAATCTTGTTACATAAAAATGGTGATGAAATGTGTAGCCTACATGGGTGAAGGAATAATACTGTAGTGATTAAGGTGCAAACATACATAGTGAAGGTCTTTACATCTGACACATTTTCATTTAATTTTGTATTCCTGAAAATGATGATAAAATACTTTGCAGCTGTTAAAAATGTTTTCATCAGAGGAGCAGCTTCCATGATTAAACATCATGACATTTGACATACAGTATAACTAACAAACACAAATAATACAAACAAATGCAAATGTAACTGAGACATGCATTGAAATACACTTACACATATAAAGACAACATACCTGCACCAACACACATTCTCACAACAGTAAATCAGTCTTATTGTCCCTGATTTAAACTGAGGACTGTTTCTTATTGCTTATTCACAGCTGGGATTAAGACTTGAGCCAGCTGCTTATTTACCTGTTTATGAGTTTTATTAGGCAGTCAATATGAGGTAGTGTATGTCTGACAGCAAGATTAATCAGCCCACTGCTTGGACCAAACTACACATCACAACGCACATACCAACACCTCACTCTCTGCATTTCATTTCCTCTAAAAGGCAGAGATAGAAAGATTTATATTCCTTTGAGGAGAATGCCCCCTAAAAAGGTTTAAGAAACCTAAGACAACCAGTTTAAGGGAAAGGCTGTCTAAATTTTTCTCAGCAGATCAGCCTTGTTGTATATTGTGTAGCTTTAGTTTAGGCCATGCAATCTGCATCTGACCGTTAAAAATGTTTTTATACTTAAACCACACTTACTGGAATGTGTTCACAGATAATGTGTATTACAACTGTGGTTACTGCTATAAGGCATCTTTGTGAACATGAGAGGAGCAGGCTTCATACATCTTTTCGAACTGATACTAGCTGTTTAAATTTTAAAGATAATTTCTGAAAAATAAAGTTAGTTTTGAGACGACATATATCATTTGTTTTCAGATGTCTTGATTTTATACTTTGTTGTCTAATGCAATGACATTCACACATTGTCCGAGTACATTGGGGACACATTTGGTTCTTCAGTTAGAAAAGAACCACAGTAAAGACTGCCCTCCTGTGTTCCTTAAATAAAGTGATTAATTTCATAGTTTCTTTTATTCTCTCATTGTTCTCAATCGATGATAAAATAAGCCATCCACAACTCTAGATAACTTAAAACTTTACAATTCACGACATACCTATCACACAGTGGACGGAGATTGAACTTTCTCCAAATACCACATTTTCTGTATCATGGAATTATGCTTTGCTTTAATTGCAATGTAAAAAAAAATCTTGACCACACATGTCAATATTTAAAACAGTATTTTGTGTATGATGGCAACAAAACTGTCTTAATAGGATATTTTTATCAAATGAAAGTATCTGAATCTGGACCACACATGAAGAGCTGAACTGTTATGTGGCCAATGTCAAAGATTTCCTCACTGAAGCTTTCAAATCTGAGCCTGGCCCAGGCTGTCGGGAGCACAGAATTGTGGGTAATAGGGGCAGCTTGGTGCCCATTCAGCCCTGCCAGACACACGTTTGAGTGAGCAGACACAGGGCTGCATCTGTGCATCCAGACAAGTAGCTTTACTTTTTCTCAAGAGCTCTAAACTCTTGTTGACAGATGAATCTCCGACTCCCTACTCTGAAATTCCTCCAGTTTTTTTTTCAAAAGGGCGGTTGACCTTATGTGGAGTATCCTGTTCTGTTCTGGCTCCTTCAGATTTTTGACAGTGGAGTGATTTAACATCATCCATACTGTATTATTTACACAATTATCTCTTCTTATCAAAGAACATGTTAACAATCTTTTCTTTCCTTTCTTTAAATTTACATTTACCTTGTTTCATTCCAACCGCCCCAATTCCACTCATGAAAGAGCATCTCTGGCCACACAATGAGGGTTAAAGGGGGGTAGAGGTGGAATTTGCCAGCCTGGGACTGCACCTGGATGCCTCAGAAAGAATGGTCCTGCTGTGAGGAGCTATTGTTTGGCAAGTCAGAGACTCGCTGTCCTATGTCCCTGTATATCATCATTGTGATTATGTCAAATGCCATGGTCTGGCCCCTTCACCATGGAAGGCTTCTATGTGGACCCCTGTGTCCCACTGGATGAAATCTTAGCACTTAACCCTACACTCTAAAAAATGCTGGGTTATTTCTGTAAACACATTTTTGGGTTAATTGTGCTGGGTTATAATTTTGGGTTGTTTGAGGTACTGTAAACACACAGTTGGGTTGCTCATGCTGGGTCAAATGGACTGTAGGGGTTCTTTCACCACTGAACAGCTGGGTTGGGTTATTTTGACCCAACCGGTTTGTTCATTTTTCCACTTCATCGAACCTTCTGGATCCTTCACGCGTCTCCTTGTCAGACGGCAACACACATCACAGCAAGCTGATTTTATAAGGTAAATTAATATAATAATATGATTATTTTTAATAACTTGTGGTAAGAGCACACTGATTTTACTGTTTAATGCAGTATTTGATCTGTCGCTGTGCGGAGGAAGTGTTTTATTCTGTGATTGATTAACGTTAAGTAATTTAGCAGTTTAGCATGCTATTTTTTTACCAAAAAAGTCCTTAACAATCGCTTTATCGTTATGTTATATATATGTGTGTACGTGTGCATATTTTTACTTTAAATGGTTTTTATCCTTCACGTTAAATCCTCATGTATGAACTAGCCTTAGGTCAGAAATACATGGTATTGTTCGGTTACTGTTTGCCTACTGTATGGCTTTGTAATATTTAGTAAGAATTAGATAATTTCATACAAAACTTAATCTAAGGGGATATTTTTTCAAGTGTCTGTGACGTGCCGGATCCAACCAACTAGCAATAATTTAAAATTTAGCATTTTCGCGCATTTTCCCTCAGGTAACGTTACCGTTAGCTGCATTAGCTAAAAGCTATGCCTCTTAATCTCACTGATTATTACAATTAATGACAAGAATAATGTTTGGAAAATTAAACAGAATTTTCCTTCTGACACATGACAGCAAACGATTGAAATAACTGACTTTTATTCCATTTTCCAGCTGGTAAAAATACTAGTGTTCTAATAATTTTAGCCATCACTGTATGTTATATCCTCAGAAGTAAATGATATACAATATGAATGTAGTGAATGAAGTAAAATACTAAAAGGGAAGTTTGAAGTTTTCTTCTAAAATTAGCATTTTTATAAGGCCTCTGTGTTTGTTCATTAAATGCATTTTAACTTAAATGTTAGTTATGTTTTAAGACTAACTGTCATATATTTAACAGGTGGGGACTTTCATGGTGGAATACTTGCAAAATGCAAAGACCAGTGATGTATTCTGCACATTTTGTGCCTTTGGGACGAGGCAGCAACGACATCCCAGACCTTCACCATTGTTTCGGGACATGCCATTGAAAAACTGACTTGTTGCTAAGTCTATCTGTTTCAAGTCCTTTTCTGTGCTTGATGTTAACTAAGCAGTCTCTTCCTACTTAGAAATTTCTCCAGCATTCAGTTTATCGTATTGATGGACATGAGTGAAGAGGGAAGTTTTTGAGGACAACAGTTTTTTCTGGACACATGTAACATGCTTTAAGTTGTCACATGTATTGTCTGTTGCTTTGAGTCTTTGTTTGGCTTAGTTTTAATGGCACACTGTTTGGACTGATTCTCATGTCTCAATAATATATTTTTGAGTGTTCTAATGCTACAATGTTGATATATAGAATAGGAATCTACAGTGCCTAATTCACCCAGTTTTGTGTTTTTAAAGAAACTGATCTACAGAAACTTGTTTTTATGTGTCTGTAGGTGTTGGATGAAATGTATGACAATTGCACCCATTCAATAAATGTAAAGAAATAAATTTAATAAAAATGCATATTTACAATTGCATTTGTTTTGTGTAGTTGTATTACAGAAAAAATATAAATAATTTTACATTCCCTTGAGATTATTTATTTTTATTGGTAAATATAAAAGTAGCAAGGCAATGGGAAAACATATAACCCAATGTTTAGGTTATGTTAACCCAGAAACACAGTTAACCCGACCCACTATTTGGGTCAAACAAACAACCCAGCATTTTGGGTCAAATAGTTCAACCCAGCACTTGGGTCAAAATAACCCAGCGCGTGTTCTGTCCCATAGTAACCCAGCAGCTCGGTTAAGGTTGGGTTATTTTCTAACCCAGCAATTCTTACCGTGTAGCTGAGCATTATGTTCCATAGAAGTGGTTTCTATGTCTCTCTCCCTTTGTCAACTTTTACAATCTTTTTCACCAAACCATTTCGTTTGACCACTTATTCTGTCCTGTGAAGTTTTTTCTTTGTCATTTTTACCCTGGTTCTGTTTGATAGATAAAACTCAGAAACACCTGTCTGCTCAACATCCAGAGTAGGGTTATGGAGCTATACAAAGGTCATGCCACCAGGTCATTTCGAGTGGATATCTTGGATGGAAATTTTTTATAAAATGTGACCTTCACTGTAAAAAGAAGAAACCCTCAGAGGAAGAGTCCTCTTTGTCGTGGTCATTTGCCGATCCTCTTGCCCTCTCTCCCCCCATTGCTTCCTGACTGTACAATAGATAATGCCATAAAAATGAATACATGTAACATTACAATTTAGTTTTACCACGACAGATGTGATTATTTGATAAAAACATCTATTCTAAAAACATAAATACATATATAGTTTTGGGTAAGCTACTCTGAAAAAGTAAGTAATTACTATTTAATTATTACATATTCAATAGTGTAATAAGATTATTGTACAAATTACTCTCTCCAAAAAGTATTTAGTTACTTATAACTGATTTCTTTCTATATCCTACATCAATCTTGATTAGTTAAGTGATACAAGGATAGACATGAAACGGTTCTTTTAATTCATTCAAATAAATAATATTAAACTACATAAAGTAGTATTATTAAATGAAAAATGTATTACAAATGTGAGAATTATACACTAAAGTACAGATTTTAAAGTTAGACTTTGAATTTTGATGTCAACTCCACTATAACACACGCATATATTACACAAAGTATTTAGTTAAATTATATCAAAAGTAACTAATTAAATTACAGAAAAAATAAGAGTAATCCCTTACATTTTTCAAGGGAAAAGTAATTAAATAACAGTAACTAATTACTTAGTAACTAGTTAAACCCAACAATGCATATATAGATATATATATATATATATATATATATATATATACAGTTGAAAGAAAAAGTATGTGAACCCTTTGGGCTTACTTGGATTTATTCATAAATTGGTCATAAAATGTGTTCTGATCTTCATCTAAGTCACAACAATAGAGAAACACAGTCTGCTTAAACTAATACCGCACAAACATTATACGTATTCATGTTTTTATTGAACACAACATGTAAACATTCATAGTGCAGGGTGGAAAAAGTATGTGAACCTTTGCGTTTAATAACTGGTTGACCCTCCTTTGGCAGCAATAACCTCCACCAAACGTTTCCTATAGTTGCAGATCAGACCTGCACAACGGTCAGGAGAAATTTTGGACCATTCCTCTTTACAAAAGTGTTTCAGTTCAGCAATATTTTTGGGATGTCTGGTGTGAATCGCTCTCTTTAGGTCATGCCACAGCATCTCAATCGGGTGTAGGTCAGGACTCTGACTGGGCCACTCCAGAAGGCGTATTTTCTTCTGTTGAAGCCATTCTGTTGTTGATTTACTTCTATGCTTTGGGTCGTTGTCCTGTTGCATCGTCCATGCTCTGTTAAGCTTCAGTTGGCGGACAAATGGTCTTAAGTTTTCCTGCAAAATGTCTTGATAAACTTTGGAATTCATTTTTCCATTGATGACAGTAATCCGTCCAGGGCCTGAGGCAGCAAAGCAGCCCCAAACCATGATGCCCCCTCCACCATATTTCACAGTTGGGATGAGGTTTTGATGTTGGTGTGCTGTGCCTTTTGTTCTCCACACATAGCGTTGTTTGTTCTTTCCAAACAACTCAATTTTGGTTTCATCTGTCCACAGAATGTTTTGCCAGTAGTCCTGTGGAACATCCAGGTGCTCTTTTGCAAACTTCAAACGTGCTGCAATGTTTTTTTTTGGACAGCAGTGGCTTCCTCCGTGGTGTCCTCCCATGAAGTCCATTCTTGTTTAATGTTTTCCTTATTGTAGATTTGTCAACAAAAATGTTATTATGTGCCAGGGATTTCTGTAAGTGTTCAGCTGACACTCTAGGATTCTTCTTCACCTCATTGAAGGTGTGCTCTTGCAGTCATCTTTACAGGACGACCACGCCTAGGGAGTGTAGCAACAGTGCTGAACTTTCTCCATTTGTAGACAATCTGTCTTACCGTGGACAAATGGACATCAAGGCTTTTAGATATACTTTTGAAGCCCTTTCCAGCTTTGTGTAAGTCAGCAATTTTTGATCATAGGTCTTCTGAGAGCTCTTTTGTGCGAGGCATGGTTCACATCAGACAACGCTTCTTCAGAACAGCAAACGCAAAACTGGTGTGTGTTTTTTATTGGACAGGCCAGCTTTAATCAACACATCCAATCTCATCACATTGATTGGACCCCAGGTTGGCTGACTCCTGGCTCCAATTAGCTCTTGGAGAAGTCATTAGCCTAGGGTTTCATATACTTTTTCCACCCTGCACTATGAATGTTTACATGTTGTGTTCAATAGAGACATGAATACGTATAATGTTTGTGCGGTATTAGTTTAAGCAGACTGTGTTTCTCTATTTTTGTGACTTAGATGAAGATCAGAACACATTTTATGACCAATTTATGAAGAAATCCAAGTAAGCCCAAAGGGTTCACATACTTTTTCTTTCAACTGTATGTATATATATATATATATATATATATATATGTACAGCCACAGAAAAAAACACAAGCCCATTCAAAATTTTCATTTATGTAGCATTTCTAGATGTACTGTGGCCATTTGTAAAAGTGAGAGTTACCTAGTGTGAACACAGCAAGTTGTGAACACACGTACACCCGAAGCAGTGGGCAGCTATCACTGCAGAGCCCGGGAAGCAAGTAGGGGTTAGGTTCCTTGCTCAAGCGCACCTCAGCCATTACCCACTGGCCCTGAGAATCCAACCGGCAACCTTCGGGTCACGATTCAGACTCTCTAACCATTAGGCCACTGACACTTAGGCTACGGCGTAGGTCCGACATTCGGGTTTAAACTTACCTTAAGACGGCAAGAGGTAAGAGCTTCAAAAATGTTTGCATTTTTGAAGGTAGTCTCATCCGGATGTCCCTCGTGTAGAGCCACACCTTCTGACACGACTGGTACTGTCGAGTTTCACTGCGACGGGTATCTGCCTGGATCTTAAGTCGCCGTATGGCTCTCTGGAGGTGTTGATGTGCTGAGTCCCAGACGCTCTCGCTCCTGGAAACAGTGATTGATGGTGGGTATCTCAGACGGTTCCCCTGTCCAGGGGAACAGGGGTGATTGGTATAAGAGTTGTCACTAGAAGGGTGTGAGTCCATTGCCAGGTTGATGTAAGGAGTTCTGGGCGTACTCTGTTCAACTGAATTCCAACAGGTCTACTGGTGGTCATGGCAGAAAGTGCGAAGGAATCTTCCTTTCTCCTGGATCAGGCGCTCCGTTGAAATAGGAATAGGAGTTCCACTGTTTCCAGGGCAGTTAGCAGACCTTTAAGGGGGATCATATGACAAGACAAAGAGAATCTATCTACTACTACAAACATACATGTGTTACCAGATGACGGAGACAAACCAAGGTTAGATTTTCCTCCAGGTAGATGGCGAGCACTCTTTGAGATAGCACACTCTCTGCAACTCTGGACCAACTGTCTCACGTCCGCTGCCATTCCAGACCAACAGAAGCGTTGTGTCATAGTAGGAAAAAACAATGGTGGTCAAAAGTGCCCAAGAACTGTTTGCTGTCCGACATTCTTCAAAAGTTCTTCTTTTATGTTTAACAGAACAAAAAAATCATAACGTAATTCTTCCTAGTATGGGAGTCAATGGGTTTAGAGATCTGTTTGGTTATAAGCATAATTCCAAATATCTTTCACTGTGTTCATCAGAACAAAGAAACGTATACATATTTGAAACAACTCGAAGGTGAGTAAATGCTGACAGAATTTTCATTTTTGGTTGAAGTATCCCTTTAAAGACTCTTCTTTTAAACAAAGACAGATTTCTCCCTCCCCCCATAAAAAAACAATGTGCCTAACTACTATAAAATGTCTTATATAATAGGTAGTTCAGCAAAAGAAGAATAAATAAAAGAGTGCCACCTTGTTGGAGGGATAGATACTGTGACGTCTGCTATAAATACATCTGCGTCTTACAAACCATTGTTTTATATTTACGGTGTTTAATATATTTATGTATTACATTGTGTAGACAAGATGTAAAAAGTTAACACTTTGAGTTCAGGAAACCTGATATGAAAACATAGATTCAATCTTTCAGCAGCAGCACAATAAAATGCTTTTTCCTATCAAAGGCCAGTGGGCAGGTCTGGGAGGTAAGTGATTGCAGCAGGACTGCAATGTAAGATTTATGCAGATTTACAGAGTGTGAACAGTATCCATTTTTTTATTTGACTTAATGATGTCTCAGGGGACGTGTAGGCCATATGAAATGTCTAATCTCATAGGTAAGTTTCCTTTTTCGAAACATTATAAAATGTAGCTCTGCCTTTTCTCTCCCTCGGTGGGTTAAGTGAGATCAAGAAAATGTGTCTTTAATAGCAAATTGTCTGTAATTGAACTGATGTTAAACTTACTCTGATTACTGTCATATCCTCATCTGTACAGGAAAAAAGACGAAAAACTCATTTCGCATAGAATAAAATTAAAGTCCTTGTTGGAATGACATGGGACTGATTAAGATACAATGTACTGATGAAGGTGCTGTGAAAACTCACTAGAGATAACGTGTTTATAATGAAGGTTTAAAATGTGAATTTTTTGGGAATTTATATATATATTTGTTTAATATTTAATAGTTATTAATATTTGTTCAACATAATCTGAACATAAATATTCATTATTATTATTATAAAGGTACATTAGCATTAATATTAGAGATACTAAAGAGATCTCATCGGTGAGCATCGACCTTATCTCTCTGGCCGTCAGAAACTATGTGTTACGGAGATACCAAACTTGGTTGGATCCCCCCTCTAATTAGGCACATGCACACACATCAGTAGGACACAAGGTGGTGTTAATAAGCTAATTTATTTTTCACTGTCTTGTAATCATACAGGGAACCATCATAGGAAAGTGCTAGGCTATGAAGCACCATTCAACGTCTACTATACAGCATATTTGTCATATGGTGTTATATGTGGAGTTATTTGCAATGCCAAAGCACTTTATTGCTACAACAAAATATGTTCAACAGTACCAAACAGTGGATATTTTGCTTGCAATGAGAACCTGTAAAGAACTACAGGGGCTCAACACTCAGGTTCTTTGTATGGCAGCGGTGCTACTGCACATATACTGCATATATATAGCACATTAACCAACCTGAAGAACTGCTGAAAAAACGATTTTTGTGTGTGTATCTCCGCAACCATATAGGGATAAATCGAAATTATATTTTTTCTCCGAATAATTGAGCTATCCCCTATAAAATGTATGAATCTGATTAAGCCTTCCTGTAGCTCAGTGGTAAAAGCATTGCGTTAACAAATGCAATGTCCTGAGTTCGACCCCAGGGGATTGCACATACTGAGAAAATAAAATGTTTAGGAAAATGCAATGTAAGTCGTTTTTGAATAAAAGGGTTAGGCATCCTCTGTGTTTGGTCATAAATGATAATAGAATTACATACCATACTTACCTGTCCTTGCCATTATCAGAGAGACATCTCATGAGTTGTGTGTCCCAATTTCATCACATTATCCTAAGTGAAAGATGCCTTTTGGGGAGGTGCTGCTGATAATGCCATTTGTATGGTTCCCAGTAATGCGACACATCGTCAGTTTGCACCTTAGCCTCATTTGTGTTTCAGCCCTTTATCACAAGACACCCTCAGCCAAGTGAGGCCCACCGGAAGTTGATCAAACCTGGGTGTGTGTTGTATTGTTACAAGATCATCTGGCAGAAGCAGTGGACAGCTATCACTGCATTTCATAGGCACCGAGGTCGTTACCGTCCGGCCCTGAGAATCGAACCGGCAACCTTCTGGTCATGAGGCCGACTCTCTAACCATGACTACCCAAACCACTTACGTGTGCTCAGTGCCCCCGGATCTGTATCGCATACCATTAAACATTACCAAAATCAACACCACCATACGTGCCGACCCGTTGGCTGAGGCTGTTATAGCCCCACTGGATCCGTTAATGCAAGCTCAGTGCCCATATGGCATAACAATACAACACACAACACCATTTTATTACCTGGTCACTTGGAACCCATATTGCATCCTTCCGTTTCAACAACAGCCAGTGGCTGGTTCTCTCAGCAAGCGAGGACCGGAGAGCGCACCATAGAAGGCCAAAAGGTCAAAACCTCTCTCTCTCCACATAAAACCTAAGGCAATGCCATGACTCCGCCACAAGACCAAGAATAAACATGACATGATGGCGGAATCATGAAAACATTTAGTTTGGATTAGGGATGCACAATATATTATTGGTCATATCAGTGTAGGCCGATAAATTGTAATTTGGACTGTTATCAGTACCGGTCATACAGTAAAATTAGGCTGATATATTTGAGCCGATAAATTATGATTCACTTCCACTGATTGAACCACATCGGGTTCACGATGCTCACATTTAAAATCCTGTACAGTCGTATTTTTCTGTCATGATCATTTACTTAATACTATTAGAAAAGCATTGTTGATGTAGTAGATACAGAATGTAGATATTTATAAATGTGTAAATTGGAAACAAAAGCATACTTTTTAATGCCGATTGCTATCTGAATGATTTCTTTTCTTGAGACGTGTTAGAATTGTGGAAGAATATCATTAATTTGTTTATGAAATCATGATACCAGAAAATTTTACTATTTTCAAGTATAGGCTTTATATAGACTAGTTCATTTTAAAAAAAAAAAAAGAGTACTAAATGTTACCTGGTTTACCTGTCCACTTTTTGTCTTTTGTTTCAGGCTCACAAAAATGTATATTAAGACACTAAGATATTAAGTTATCGGTAATCGGTTTCCAATGTTAAAGAATTCAAAATGAGGATTTGGGAAAGAGGGTGGATTTATAAGCTTGGCACGACAGAACAGCAGTAGAGGAGCTGTAAGAAGGCAACTTAAATTGGACACAACATATGTGATGGATCAAATTGGTTGACACTGAGTAGCTGCACCCGATGAGATCAGAGCAAGATTGACTAACGTGGCCTGTCAGAACTTACACTATGCCTACGCTTGATACTGTATTAGTAACTCAGTAACTCTATTAACTGCATCTACTCATCTACTGCACTGTAACCTTAATAACTTCATTAACTCATCTTCTGCACTGTAACTTTAATAGCTAATGTCTGTAATTAATGCACACTTAAGTCACTTGCACTATTGTATAGTCTAAATTGTTATCTGTTCATATCCACCTGTACATTAATGTTCACAGTATATATCCTTCTGTATATATTGTCCATAGTACATACTGTACTGACTGTCATATTGTTATAGAACATTTGTATAGTATTTCCCTAATATTGTATTCTGTATTTATTCACACTGAATATCCTGCACTTGCTAATTGCACTTCTGGTTAGACCTAAACTACATTTCGTTACACTGTACTTGTATATGTGTAATGACAATAAAGTTGAATCTAATACGTGCTGATGTTTCAATGTAATGTAGAGCTTGAGAAAATGTGAAGCTTGAGGGGAATATGTGAACTGGACAGAAAGGCTCATTTTGACATTTCTATATGTTACAGGATCAAGCAAATGTTTCAATTCAAGTTTATTTATATAGCGCTTTTCACAATGTGGACTGTTCCAAAGCAGCAACAACTTACTGCCATGGCTGAGATTTTTGAAAACAACACAGCTACACAAGGGGCAGTTGCATCAGTTCATGTGCTGAACTGGCAGGAATTAGTCAGTGTTCCTTATAACCAGTTCAGTCCTATCCAAATACAGATGCAGCAACTCTAAGAAGTAGACATTCTTGCAAGACCTATAAATAGTCAGGCCATGGATGCACTCTAAACTGTGATTCATATTGTACAAGAGTAAACCTCTGCCTAGGAGTCCATTTGGACACTTTTCCACATGAACTCAAATTCGGGTGTTTTTTTTCATCATACCCTTCTAAATGCATGTTATATTTGTGAATCAATATAGTATATTAGTTTTACATACAGCTAAAAGAAGTAACATGACGTCTTGATTGTGTAAAACTATTTCAGATTAAAATGGTTTAAAAAGCTGCCTTTCTGTTTTTTGCCCATGTAGACATAAACCATGCCATTTTCACAAAACATCAATATAGATTAATATTTTAATCAGTGCTACCCTGTAATGGCCTAGTTTTTATTTAATAGTTTATAACAGCAGAATTTGAATATTATCCAGTTATTGTTTATATCCAGTACTGGGCTACTATTTTTTTATTATTTCTTTACATTTATCAAGGAATCATGAAAAAAAAACAATTTATTAAATTAAGCAGTACAACAGTTATGAGCAGTCCAACAGTGTGTATATACATATTCTTGTAAAATCATAGGCATATCACAAGTGATTCCTCCATCCTGTATGCCTTGGAAGCTGTATTTCCTTATAGAAAGTATTTGCAATTACGTCCAATTTTTCACTTTTAATTTATTTAAATGTTTTATTGGTTATTTTTTATTATATTTACAAAAATCAGAAAACTACTATCCAAATAGAATGAACAGCTGCAGATGACCCACTAGGACTACGGTACTTGTCAAGTTCCTTTGCTTTTACAAAGTTTTAGTCTGCAAAACTCCCCACTTGACAAGGCAGCGAATTTTCAGGAAGACTTTACAGGATTCCACTCATCACACTTTTGCTTTCTTTTCCTTTATTTAGAAGATTGATGCAATGTGAATATCCAGGTGAAAACCCTTTAAACACGAATAAATACCATTTTAAACAATGAAACATTAAGTATTAAGTTCTCAATAAGCAGAAATAATTGAAATACAGAAAACACCTGCAATACTTTCTCAGTGTGGAATTTGACTTAACCTCGTGATTTACTATGCAATAAATTAACAGCTTTTAAGACATCTAAATACATAACATTTGAATTGCATTCAGCTCACATGATTTTAAAAGACATTAGTTTTATATATTTAGTATATTTCTCCAACATGTTTTTAGCCATTAACATGTATAGCTCACAAGCAAATCATCTAAATGACTTGCAAACAATGGACTACAACAATAAGGCCCAGTTACATCCAAGAATAGCAAGGAGCTCACCGGCAGCGTCTTCCTTGAAAGCTTTCAGTCTTGGTTTTTCAGTCTAAACTTCCAGATCTCATTCACCTCTCATGCTGATTGCTCCCACTGCTGCTCTGTAGAGATTATGTGTGTGCGCGTGACTCCAACCCCAAAATGATTAGTAAATCACCTTCACCTGGTGCACTCAGCCTAGGCCCTAGTGTATCAAGGCTGGAGGGGCGTGGCCCACAGTTCAGCTCAACAGTACTATATTTATTAGTGGTGGGCCGTTAAAGGCGTTAACGCAGTGAGACTCTTATCGCGCGATAAAAAAAATGTCGCCGTTAATCTATTCTCAAAGTTGGGTTGGGAGCTGGGTCTATACTACGCAAGCTATGATGACTTTCACCTTGATATTTTAGCGCAGATGTATACCATCTTAACTGCACTGTACGGGGCGAGAACAAGATTTTTTAACTCGCGTGATTCGCGTCATTCGCGCCGCCTCATAATCTCATAACCACGGATTCATTCGCGCGATTCGCGCCGCAAGTAGGTCTATTGGCTCTTTGCATTAACATATAAATCACTCGCGCTTGACACGGCATTCGCGTTTGGTCTGAAAACAACATCACGTTACTGTGAAATTACCGCATCAAACGTGACGTGCTAACATGGATGCAGCTATGAAGCCGCCGGGTTTGCTTCAGGGAATATTAATTTTTAAGAAGCTTCCCAACTGAAACATCGACAAGACTAAGGTTGTTTGCACCTTGTGCAATGCAGAATTGGTTTAAAAAAAAAAAAAACTTTCTCTCAACAGGTAGTGGTCTAGCTTTAGTTGAAACCAGTAACTTTGTATTGAGATCTAATGTATTATGGCTCATGTATGACAGGTCGCTTGTTGCTCCCTCACTCTTTGTAAGTCGCTTTGGATAAAAGCGTCTGCTAAATGACTAAATGTAAATGTACTGTAGGAGCTCTTCCAGTCTCAAGTACCACCTAAACGCAAAGCATCCCTTAGCTAATGCGGAAGTAAACACAAGTTCATCTTATTGAACATAATTTAATTGTCATCACCAATTTTCATAGTAGAACAGCTTTCTCAAGCAGTTTGAGATGCATTTTGGAAACAGGAGATGAGCACCTGGTCTAATGCGCCACCTGGCTTGAGGAACCCGTTCTCAAAGACTTACTTTTAGTCATTATTTGGGTAGCACACATATTCTGAATGCCTTCGGCAGAATTCAAATGAGCCATTTTAATCTAGATAAATCTAGATTAAAAAAAAAAAATCTATGACCACCACTAATATTTATATATATATCTAGGTCTACAGTGGCGTATATTTGCAATATTACACTCTAAAAAATGCTGGGTTATTTGTTTAACCCAACAGCTGGGTTGAGCCTGTTGGGTCATTTTGTTGGGTTATTTTCTTAATTTTGGGTCATTTTTTGAGTAACCCAAACGCTGGGTTAGCAGTCGGGTCCAATTGAGTGACAGTTGAGAGAGTAAACCCCTCCCACTCCTCGACGCATCAGACAAACTTTACCTTCGCGGGCATTTTGATCCACCTCATCTCGGAAAGTTGTTATTCGGAGAAGAAAAGGTATGTTTTACGAGTTTTTAATGTATAAAACTATTACTGTACAATAAAAATGCAAAAGTATGCAAATTCGGCTGTTCGCATTAGGTTTGAAAGTAACGTTACAATCTAGCTTCGTTAGCTTTGTATAGCTAGTCTGTAACGTTATGCCCACGTTGTTCTAATTTACAGCTTTTTAATCATTTAAACTTCATTTTTGGTCAATATTTCCCTTTGAAATTCCTGACTCGTGTGAGTCATTTAGTTCAGTAACTTACGCAACTTGATATTAGTTTAAGGTCGACACGAGAGAGCGTCGTGTAAAAAGCAAAAATCCAGCAATTTTTTTATTTAAAAAACCGCTAATGTTCGGTGAGGGAACTTAGTTTTAAGAGTCTTTTAGACCAGAATGTAGTTGTTAAGAACTCAAATACGTGATTTATATATAAACATAACGCCTCTTTGAGATTGTGTTAAGACGCTGTCGGAGGTGTGAGCTTCAGGCTGTCAGCGGTCGTGGCTCCGTGGAGAGCAGCTCTATCTCGGCCAGTAGCCGCTCTTATAACGTTAGTGGTTAACCGTGAGATATAATTTATTTTGGGTATATGAGACGAACAATTGTTGCTCTTTTTAGACTTCTACTTATTCCCGAGTGTGTCGAATTAGTTAAGAGTTGTGTTAACGTTTATAATATTATTTTTTAAGACTGTATTTCACTTTCTGTACTATATCCCACTCTTCTTTTTTCCCCCACTGACAGCGTGCAGAATAACAGCTAATATTAATGGATCATTCTATTCAAGAGAAAGTCAACTGGAACGTGGATGTTTTCATAACAGGCTTAAAGGTAAACATTATTTAGGTCAAATGTTAATGTACTTCTTTATATGTTTATTATAATCCATTGTGCTCTGGGTAGCCCAGTTTCCTTACATTCTTCTCTTGTCTCTTTTTCTCTTTATAGATGAACAAATTGATAAAGAAACCCTCCTGCTGAACATCCACTTCCAAAAGTGCACGCCACACTGTTGTCTACAACTCCCAGGAAAAGAATCCTCTTTAGTAAGACTGCTCCGTGGATATGTCAGGTTAAGCAGTGCTGAAACCGAAAGAACTAACGCTCTTTAAAATGTTTTGTGAGTTTATATGAAGAGGAAAGTTACGGTGTCCCTTTTTCACATCCATAACGCTTCTTTATTTCTTTTTTTATAGAAAACTTGTGCATAGACTGATATTTTATCATATAAATGCGGTTCTATCAACAAGGGTTTAGTAAAATACTTTTTATAGTGTTTTTATGTCGCATCCATAACGCTGGAATTGCCCTAAAGCATTTTACTCGTGCCACTTTGTTAACTGTATATGAATTTTTGAAGTGTTAAGTTGTCTAACTATTTATATTTACTTGTGCCACTTTAATAACCTTGTTAAATGTATATGTAAAAATCTAAACTAATGTAATTTATTGAAGTTAATTTTCCTTAAATATGTATAAACATACATTTCATCAAAGTGTTTTATATGCCATTTTATTGTTCATTGACCATAACATATTGCATGTTTTTATGATTTCCTTTTGTCTTGCATTTTGATCCTTAATAAAACTTTTGATTCTTACTGATGCCTCGAGTATTTCTCTGTGATTTTGTTATTATTATTTTTAAACATTTCGGGTTGTTTTAAACCAGCAATGTAATTTTTAAGCAAAAGTTGATTTAAATAAAACAACCCAGCATGTTGGGTCAAAGATATAACCCAACTGGCTGAGTTAAAATAACCCAACGCTGGGTTTGTCCATATTTGACCCAATGTTGGGTTACCAAAATAACCCAAATTGGGTTGTTTTAACCCAGCCTTTTTTTAGAGTGTACCAATAAGTTCTATAAATTATTCAACATGAATAAATTTACTGATTTATGAAGTTAAAAAATTATAAACGTATATATTAATGGACAGGGTTTAAAACTGTGGATAGAGGTTTTCTAAAACAAATTTTGTTAAAGGAGGACTAGTCTTCGCGACGAATGGGCTTCGATCCTACGTTGAACCAGAAACCAAGATATAATGTATATTGACAGTTTCTCTAACCACTACACCACTGGAACTGTGACATTGTTAATGTGTTTTATCAACTATTGTCTCTGCTAAAACAGCTACCAACATGACCCGGCAATAAACGACTAAAAAGAATATAAAACATCTATATTTAATAGCTTATTAGATAAATGGATACGTAAATAGATAAGTGGATCTTTCGCATGTTACATACATTGTGTTGGCAGGGAGTCAGTAATGGGAGGCAACCCCCTAGGCCTACAGTAATGGTTTAACCCTTCCGCTCGTCAGCCAATGGGAACTCATCACGCTTACACGTCCAAACTGGGCAAGTGGCCGAACGGGCCAAAAACACGCCAAATTGACGTCTGACGTCACGCGTTGAGTACGCGTCGATTTTTCACGCGTAGACTACGCGTAGGCTACTCTACGCGCAAACAACGCATACTCTACGCGCAAACAACGCGTTAAAATACGCATGTTTTTGGCCCTCTATGAGGTGTGATTTGTGCATCTGCATTGCAAACAAAGCAATCAGTCGTGTCGATCGTCGCGCACTTTGCCATGTCAAAGAGTCGTGACCAATGACGTGTGATAAGGAGCGTTTGAAAGAATGGCCATCTCACCTGCCATAGTTCAACTCTTGCGTCATCACAACAGGGTGTTCAACCGCACAATCGTTTCCGTTTAAAAAACGTTTTGCATGTTTGTTGGGGCTTAACGGAGCCCTGTTGTAACATCGCGACAGGAGCAGCAGGTGACGCATTTAGGCAATCAGGAAATCCTATCCGAGGCTACACCGTCTCATTTCAGTTCGCTTCTTGGGCGTTCGAGGCTGTCCTCATTTTTAAGTCTGAATTTGGACACAGCTACTGTTGATAAATGGACCCCCGGTACGTAGTCACAACGTAACTGTGTCACCTGGGTACATCCTTTGGCGGGGACGTTAGACGTATCGCCAGGCCCGGAATGGCTAATCGGGAGCACCGGGAGAATTCCCGGTGGGCCGGTCTGTTTTTTTGGCCGTGAGGGCCGGTGTTGTCATGGCATGGTTGAAATGTGGATGCTATTGTTCCTAGGCTGCCTGCACTCACAGCGGCCCTAATCTTTATATTTATTATTTTACCGCAGCCCCACTCTTTTTTATTTAATGTTTTTTCGCAGCCCCACTCAGAGTGCAGCCTGAGGGTTAATGATGACGTGATTACCTTTTGACTCCCTGGCCCCGCCCCCGACAGCGACACTGCAAGTTGCTCTAAATAGAAAACCGTCAGAAATAAAAATGAATAACAGAAAGCGCAAAGACGGTGCTGAAAAGGCCAGAATAAAAAGAAGAAAGCTCTGGAAACTGACGCGGCCAAATGTTCTAAGTTGACCACATTTTTTCTCAAAACAAATAAAGACGACCAGACGGTAAGCTTTGGGTGAGCGCGAGCTCATTTCGCGTGGCCGGATGCTCAACATTTTTTGTGACTCGAGCGAACAGTTTGCGCAGCGCCGCAGTCAACATGAAAGCTTTGAAGAGATTTAGACTTAACAGATACCCCTGTACAGACATCTTTAATCATCAGTGTGTCTGTTTTATATTGTATTCAGAATAAAACAATATTTATAAACATTGCTCTTTGAACTGTTCTTATATCTTCTCATTTTATATAACATAAAGACATCCAATAGGTTAATCTATGGCAATGTACATTTAGCAGTCCCTAACCAACAATATGTAGAAATGTGTCTGCATTATGCACAGAAATGAAAGTATAATAGTTCGAAATGCATTTCAACGTCCATCACACGCATCTCCTTCACAAGAGCGATGTATTCTACATCTCCACGATTTTTGGCATGCAGCGGGTGAATATTCCATCTCCTTTTTAGACCTTTTTTTTGATAGTAGTAAAAACACAAAATCTCCTACGTTTCCTTGTCGAGCAGCTGCTCGCAAGACGCCATTCTGAATGATCTGACGTAATTCCGGTAAAATTCCTACTTTTCTTCTACTTCCTGCGCTGAAAATGCTTATGAAAAGATTTAATAGCACAGCAATTTAACAAGTGAAACTAAAACACACAAAAATGACAGAAGTGTCCAACGCATTAAACAAAGCTGTCATAGTAAAAAAACTTTATATAAACAGATTTAAACAAAGATAAGTGAAGACAAGGAGCAAATTCTAAAGAATTGTAAATGATTATTGTAAAAAAAATTGGGTTGAATTTAAGAGTTTCTGATTTATATTAAATAGGTTTATGCATTAAACAATTTAAAGGAGAACATACTTTTGTTCCTTTGCTTTTCTATTTTTTTTGGCTCCTGAAAAGTACCATTTTGATGCTATAGTTTGCCTAAGCCTACCACCGCTACCTCATTGGTTGAGGTTTTTGAGCTATTTTTGTGTCTGGTTGTTTTGGTGCTCCGTGCTCTGTAGCGCAGACAAGATGGCAGCATTGTAAAGAGATGATTGATTGGATGTGAGAGGTCCAGGGTAATTTTCTGTGCCCTTTTCCTCACCCTGGATGTAAACAGATCTTGGAGGGTGGGCAGGATAGCACCAATGATCTTCTCAGAAGTCCGAACTGTCCTAAAAAATTAATTGTGCTGACACTCGCGAGAACTGTGTGATTGCCTGTTTTCCACACGTGTCAGACTTTCAGGTGCACACGCCTCACAAACTCTGGATCAAATCCGGGTTGACAGAGAACGTTTTTACCTAGCGTTTTGCAACATCTGAACCTGATCTAAACAAGGTTGCGTTTATCTTGTTTTTCCAACCCGAAACTTGCAACCTGGAGTTTGTTCATCTTGCTTAGTGCCATAGGCCTCAGGAGAAAAGAGGGCCTCAGGAGAAAAGAGGGCCACATGCAACAGAATCTCCGCGGACACAGACATTGCTGGAGCGGAACACACATGTTGCAGGAGCGGAACAAACATGTTGCATGAGCAGGCTATAATGGTCAGTAATTCAGTGGGATCATGATTAAATGAGAATAAATAATATCTGTAAAATGATGAAGCTCAAATATCAATGCCAAGCGAGATATTGTCTTTAACAGAATTTGCTTCGAAGAGCCGCTGGAGTAGTGTTTGGTTATCAGAGATTGTAAACATTTGACTGAGCTACGCGCTAAACTACTTTCACTTTCATCACAGTCCTACAGCTGGTAATAAGAATTCAGCTGTCATCAGTGTTAATTAATATAACAGAAAAAAAAGATTGACGTCTGCACATGCACTAGAAGACCTCCTTTACACTGTAGTGAATGGATCATTGAGAGGAAAGCCATAAACCCCCTCACTCCCTTTTGTCCTGGTTTCTTGATTATTCATCAAAAGACCTTAGCAAAACCTGGCTCCAGAGGTCTGGTTTTAGGTTTTGAACTCTCACCGAGAGTGTGATAACCCTTTTGTTTCTCTGTATGATATTTACGACTCATAGGCTTCAAAGCATTAGTGATAAGTCTGTGTATCATCTCTAATTTAACATCTGAGGCTACCCAGAGAAACTTCTCTTACAAATTGGAACTAATGTGATTTAAACTATCCTTTTCTGTAAATGTATCTAAATGTCTAGGTTGTGTGTTGGCGCTCGTGCCATTTTAGATACCCTGTAACTGTTAGATATACAAGTTTTGATTTAGGGTTCATTTGATGTATTCATACGTTGGGATGTTTCACAGTTCAAAGCCTTGCATTATTCATATTTTACTACTCCGCTTTGAATTCCCTATATGATGAGCTATGTTATAAAAACATAGCATGCATCATACTATGTCCATAACTAAGTTTAGGTATTAAATGCAAACGGACCATACTGTCAGAGCTATGCAAATGAGGCGCCATGAGAAACAAAGGAACTTTCTCTGCCCCACTTTCATGGCATTGGCCCGCAGACCATCTGGGGGCAGGTATGTATTTAAAACACCATCACCGATCCACTTCGGATGGGCTTTTTGGAATTAGGAATTGGAAGGGAAAGAAAGAGGACGCTGAGGACAATCCAACGGACACCCCGGCTTGGGGCTCCCCTCTGGGGAGTCCGATTAGGCCATGGAACTTCGGACTCAGAACCTAAACTCAGCGTTTCAACAGGACTGCATTCTGAAACCATTCAAGATTTCCATCCACACGCATATGGATATTGGTCCAACACCGAGATCGCAAGTATCCGTTTCTAAATAAAGAGTACGTTAAGAGCGTGCCTCTTTGTTAAAGATGATTTTATTGGTTTTCAGACATGTTTTATCTGCCTCGCGGCCATGCCCTCCCTCTCTCTCTCTTATTCTCTCTATCTCTCTCTCTCTCTGCGCTTCCTAGCGCGTTTGTGTTTCATGTCTTATGAATTTGTTTTTGTTTATGCGATCGTCATTCATGTTACCATGTAGAGTAAAGTTTAATAAAAACATGAAGGCATTTGTGATGGGTTCTCTGTGTTCACACTCACAAATTGGTCACTTAAACTGTGTTTCGATCTCTGCTACCTCTGCTCTTTATTCTGTTTGGTAAAGTCACGTTACTTATGGTCATGAGATAACGTTAGTGTAAAAATCATCAATTTATTTGCTGGACAAATAGATATAGGATTTTTATCACTATACTGCTAATCAGAATCGTAAAATATGTATGTGTAATGACGATTATTATACGTATTTTCCTTTGAGCTAAACTAATTCCTTGATTGAAATTGATGTTTTAAGTAACTCATTTCATCTATGTGATCTTGATAGATCTGGTGGAGAATCTTATTTGGTGAGTTAAACTCATCCTTATTTTAACATGCAGCTAAAATCGCTACAACACTTTTATAAATCCGCATGTTTTTAACTGATGAAGTGAAGTTGATGGCATTTTTATAGTTTATTGCAAAAGCTTTTGAATAAACATGTACTGACCAATCACAACAGCTTGAGAAGCAGAAGCTCGCTGATGTGGTATGGGTGGAACATCTTCTGTCACCAGATAATCATGATCATTTTGTGAGAAGAGGGACAGCGGTGAACAAGAGACTTGAAATATAACGTTTTTTTTTTAAATGAACATCGATTGTTAAATACCCAATGTTCCTGGTTCCGGTTGATCGAACTAATGCAGCCTAACACTCAGAGGATTTATATTATGGAAGTGTAGTGCATGCAAGATTAAAAAGATGCATCCTTTGTCTAGATTTTGACTGACAGTGTGTCTGCTCCCGGACAGAGCAGGGAAGACTGTTCCAAAGTTTAGGAGCTAGGTAGGAAAAGGATTTACCACATGCACTTGATTTTGAAATTCTAGGTATTACCAGCTGACCGGACGCTTGAGAGCGTGTGTATGTGAAGGACTGTAATACAAGAGAAGTTCTCTCATGTACTTAGGAGCTAAACCATGCAAGGCTTTTATAGGTGAAAAGCAAGATATTAAAGTTAATGCGATGCTTAATAGGTAGCCAGTTGAATTTTGACAGAACCGGCTAATATGATATTTTTTTCACGTGTTAGAACTTGACCCATTTGGAGAAGCAGTTTGTTGCAGTTTGAGAATCATCTGAAAGTCGTAAGTTTAATTGATTAATATAGTGTGTGTGTGTCTTATTGAGTCTAACGCAGTTTCGTTTCCATTGTGTGCGTCCGGTGAGTCAAGCTGAGTCACGTCCCAGATAGCAAAATTGATGTGGCCCAGATCTGGCTCACATTAGACACATTCATCAGGCCCACTGTTGGCATGGAATGATGGCACTTGAGCGGTCCGCCCTTGTTTGCCAGATATCAACCAAAAGAAAGCCTTAGCAATGCCATATGTCCGCCAAACACAGAACAAATAAACCAGATCTGGCCCAAATCTGGGCAACAGTAAATTTAATTTTGGCCCAGATTTGGCCCAGATCCAACACCTTGCTCCGGCCCACATACAGCATGGAATGATGGCACTTTGGTGGTTCACTCCTGTTCGCCATGTCTCACACACAAGAAAGCCTTAGCAATGCCACATGTCAGCCAAACACTAAACAAATGAAGCAGATCTGGCCCAAATCTGGGCAACCATAAATTTAATTTTGGCCCAGATCTAACACCTTGCTCCGGCCCACATACCGCATGGAATGATGGCACTTGGGTGGTTAACTCCTGTTCGCCAGGTCTCAAACACGAAACAGCCTTAGCAATGCCACATGTCAGCCAAACACAAAATAAATAAAGCAGATCTGGCCCAAATCTGGGCAACCGTTAATTTAATTTGTTGCCCAGATCCAACACCTTGCTCTGGCCCACATACCGCATGGAATGATGGCACTTGGGTGGTTAACTCCTGTTCGCCAGGTCTCAAACACGAAAAAGCCTTAGCAATGCCACATGTCAGCCAAACACAAAACAAATAAAGCAGATCTGGCCAATATCTGGGCAACTTTAAATTTATTTTTGGCCTATATTTGGACTAAATACCGGCCCACATACTGCATGGAATGATGACACTTGGACCCACTCCTGTTCAACCAAAATCAAGACAGATCAATGCCACATGTCAGACATGTCATTAAAACAAAGCTGGCTAGATCTGGCCCAAATCTGGGCAACATTAAATGTTAATTCTGGCCCAGATTCATCACCTTGGATGTAAAGAAGGCTTTAGCATGAACAATTGTATTGAAAAGATTACGAAATGCCGAAAAAATCACTGTCAAGTAAAGTAAGCTAATGCTAATGCTAACAAATACACCCCTACTCTTAAGTATTACCAAAATACGTCTGCATAACAATATAATAAACACAAACATACAAAACTTACTGTGGAAAATGTTAAGATAAGTTACAACAGATAATTCAGAAGCATTTTTTGAAAACAACTGCTTAATTTATTAATATTGCCAAAAAAACAAACATTGCATGATTACACATCCAAAACTGGGAAGCAATCTGAATATGCAAAAACGTGTATCTTGGGCACTCCTCCGTTTCTCTCTTTCGCGTCTCCCACCATCACGGTCACCAGCCAGGTGAAGCCATTTTTTAATATATAATTCTATTTCTTGGTCAGTGGCCGTCGATGTTAGTGAGTTCTTTCTGACAGTTCCTAAAAAACAGAATCAATAAAAACGTAACAATGAGACTATATATTATAAATAAAGCACTCAAGGCCACACATAATGTTGTTAATGCTGTAATTTGCTGTTACACCACCAAAGGTTTTGATTATATCAAGAAAAAAAACAGCTAGTGAAAACTGAAAAAAAAGTTGGAATAATTATATATTTAAGGAAAACAAATCATAACTGTAATATTACTGCAAAAAAGCCATAGGAGCAAGTAACAAATTAATTGTAAAATTCTTTCTGTGGATCAGACTGCAAACAAAATACCCTTTTTGGATGTGCTTTGCATTCATGTTTTCGGATATTTTGCAATGTTTTCATAATACACTTTATTAAGGTGAATACTAAATTTAATTTTAATGAATTACGCCACATTTAGCATTTGGGAACACTGCTGGAACCCAATTTTGTCTATATAGTTGGGAAAACAGAGCTCTGTGTCCCACAAAATTAAGGCTACGTTTCTACTTTTATGAAGAAGCACGCGGATGGTGGGGATGAGGTAGAGGAAATGGGGCACATGTGGAGATCTGGAAAATGTAGGATTGCATTCCTCATTTTTCCCCCACCACATTTAAATATGCTTATAAAACTGTCTTTATCCAAGTTAGCGGCTACATAAATTGATTAACATGGTGCAAGCACATTAGAAATGATAAATTGTGACAATCGACTACATAAATATATAATAACAGGATGCTCTGGAAAAGAAATAAGAACAAGTTGTTTACTTCATGTACTGTACTACATAGAAATACTTTTGTGTCAATAGAAATGACCCCAAACTTTAAAGAAATCATCACTGTAAACCCGAACAGTGTAACCTACTAGATAGATCTGGACAGAAAAATACACTTGCTTCTAGGTTTAATTTTATTATTCTATTACATTAATAATTTATTGCAATATTCATCTATCGCATGTATTCATTCCTTTATATTATTATTCACTTTTAGTCATATTATCTGTTTCTTACTTTCCTGTTGTTTAACATCGTTGGGGGCTGTATTGTCAATTATGCTGATATGAGTATCCGTTGGTCTCCATCTCAAGGTTCATAATAATGTCAGGAGACAATGTTTTGATACTGTAATCTTAAATGGTTAAAAACACATATTGAATCTGTTTCAAGTCAGACAAAGTTTGATAGACCTTGACTGAGCATTACAGCACAATTGAGATAATTCAATAAATCATTTTTCAGTTATTTAACATCACTTCGTCTCCGGCCTGCTGTTCTTCCCATCAGCACTGTATCTACCTGGTGGTTGGGTTAAAGTATTGACTCACAACGAAGTTGATTTTCCAGGTTTAATAAGTTCCTGACAGAGAGAGATCTAGTGAAACTGGACTCAAATTGTAGATCTATAAGATCTACAAGCCATATCTCATAGTTAGATCTATCACTACGGAATATAAATGTGTAAACTGTTCTGTAAGTTCTCAGACTACCATCATCGTGATCAGTGTTTGCCTTAGTTGGCATCTTGACTTGTGTTTTACAGCTAAAACGTTTGTCGACTGTTTCTTTGCCACAGAAAATAATTATTTATAATGGCACAAAATACAGAGAGTAGAATTTTATTTCCACGGCTGACTGATATATTAAGAGTGCGTTTTGTTAATGTTGTAAAAAGTTGTACTGTCAGACCTGTGCTACTACTGAGTAGTTGTAGATATCACATTATTACTACAATACAAAACATTTGGACCACAGAATAAATTAGACATCAAGAATAAGAGTATGAGTTACATCAATAGCTGCGTTTACATGGAACATTGTAATCCGACTAAAAATCCAATCCCAATGAAAATGCTTCATAGAAACACGTCAATCAGACTAAAAATCCCGATTTTAGTCGGATTGTAAAGGGTGGTCTATGTTGTTTGTAATCCGCTTGACAAGACATGTAAACACTTGATCAGATTGAAAATTCAAGTAGGAAATTGTGCGCATGTGCAAAGACGTCACTCTGTTGTACAGACGTATGACGCACAAAACGAGCAGATGTTGCTGAAGAAACCAAAATCCATAAATCTGACAATGCAGCACAAATTCCATATGCTTGTCATCTCTACATGAACATTCATATTTGTTTACATTTAAAATGTCTTAACTGTTTCCATGGAGTGTTTTTTTTAACGGCAAATTCTCCATTTTATTTAAAAATATGATAAAATATCTTATCATAAAATTAAAATTGTATAGTTACCGAGGATTTATTTTACATTTCCATGATAAGTCAGATGTGCAAAACAAGATTGCTTCAATGATATGTTGACATTAGCCTACTTTGCGTTTATGAACTGTACATTATTATGCTGGTGTCTGTGATATAAAATAAACACATGTGTACATGTTACACTTGTTTAAGTAGCCGCTTGTGTGAATATTATAATGATAGCCATGTCCACCGTGACCGTCTCCGTTTACCATTATTGCAGATATGAATCTGTGTATTACCACTTCTAAAGTTCAGTATTAGCTGTCATTAGACATTTATTCAAATTATTGCTAGCATCCAGATGCTCTGGTGGGTCATTGTAATTTTGCCAAAACTTTAACAGCATCAGATGTGCTCCTGCTTTATTGGCACGAGATATCACTCTGACTTTATAAACTCTACATTCTATTCATATATAGGCTACACAAGGTGTGCTTTAAAACACCGTTTTAGTGGTGAACTTGTGCAGTCTGCGCATGTCAGAAGATTAAATCAGATTTTAAGCTTTCACATATTAACACATACATAAATCAGATCATATTATTTACCATTCATGTAAACACTACGTTCGGATTGCACAATCGGAATAAATTAAATTTGATGTGTCCATTTAAACGTCCCTAATAGTGAGAGTCAACAATCACTCATTCATGACTCCCAGCATGCATTGTAGTTGTTCTTTTTATCTGAATTAGTTTGATGATTGTCACCATTGTTGAGGTCTGTATGACAAATGTTGATGTATAAGTGTCTCATTGATTTTTTTGTACCTTGTCATAATGTCTCTGCATTAATGAACCTTAACATTCACACCAGTCATAAAAGTCTACTCTATCTCAATGATTATTTGTTATTATTTGTTGCAAGAAATGCTGTATGTCATGAAAACCACTCCTTAACTCCTTACACCCACAAGGTATCTTTTTAGTTCTTTGCATAAGTATTTTTAATAAAACACATGCAAACAGTGAAAGGGAATTAACCTAATAATAAGCAAGTGTCTCTCAGCTTAAACAAACACTGATCACCATGATGGTAATTTGAATTTCAACATTATTCTGGCTGGAAAAGGATATTGGATCAATGGTTGCTTGCTGTCTAAGATATTGTCTGTTATATTACAAATGTTTTATTCAAATATTACATGTAACCATAAATAATCTTGTCTTTACTCCGTCTTTACTCATTTTTGTCATATAATAATCAAGCAGCCCTATTTGAAAACCATGGGAAATTATTGTCATTTTATTCTCATTGTATATCTTTGTTTGTATGAGTTTTAGTATTGGCACAAAAATAAAACCTGAGCTGTTTTAGCTTCTTACCTAAAGGGTGCACTGAAAACTGTATTTGATGGCCACCAGGAAATTTCTGTAAAAAACACATTGAATGTTAAGGACAAAAACATCGTGAGTCAAAACAGTACATGGTATAAACATAATACAGACCAATTAATTTTATAATTACTTGAAGAAAAAAAAAACTCCTAAATTAACTTCCCACTATTAAAACCACATCTTAATCATTAACATATTACTTCATAATAACCACATAAAAGGGGCTGATACTAACCATAACCATACATAACCCTAATGTCGAGAATTTTTGGGGAAATATCATATTACAGACAAAACTGCATTTGTTTAACGGTTTAGTTACGATTTAGCATGACATACAAAAGTAATATTAGACTGGCAACAAATGACATCAATCATCAAATTCAGACTTCGTCAAAATAATCCGGTTGTAACCGTGTTTATATTAAACAGAGTTATAAAGATATCTGATTCTGAAGCTGCACGTCTATAGCCTACTGCAAAAATTAATCTCTTACTTACATCTTATCCCCACGTTGTGTACGATAACGAGAGAATTGGCGCATGTGCAGAATTACAATTTAGTTAGCCCGCGCAACTCCCATGAAGTCTCCGCGGTGCCAAATCAAACACCTCTGATTGGACATGGCATTCCTACAGTTTAAAAGAAACGTTTGCTATTGGTTATAATGCTCAGCGCTGCAAATCATATGTAAACGTACAATAATGAAACACGTGTATGTCATATCTGTAAGAAGCGCTTTACATTACGTGTAGACTAACCCAAAATGATATTTGTATGTATTTCAACTGGTATTAAGCCATCATTTTAAGCGTACCTTGTCTTTTTGCAGATTCCAACGATCTTCCTCTCTAAAGCTGAATCATCTGTTTTTTGTCTTGTGAACCATTTCCTCGGCTACGTTTAAATTTAAAGGAGCAGTACATATTACAGTTTTTTCAACCGCTAACAAGGATTGTTTAATACATTAAGCTACATTTTCAAAACTCTTCACACAGTCGACCATTAACTTGGCCAAACCATTTAATTTCACCCCCAAAACTCTCTCAGACCAACAAAATATTTCAAATATGTTTTAAAATAAACCAACACAACACTGTCAACAATTTTCATTCAGAAAATATACATATTATTTATAAAACACTGCCCTTAAAAAACTGGGAGCATTACATAAATTATGAACTTTTATTTTTAAGCTTTTTAAGTTTAAATATTTTTTCACATAAAACATAGTAACAAAATATGTTATTATAGAATAAAAACAAATTATTTTTACTTTATTTACATCAGTACATGTCATGTTTATTTACATGTCAGTAGATGGCATGTGTACATTGTACTGTACTGGAATGTGTTGTTCATATGTCATATGAAGGCTAATCTTGTTAATGTTGTTTTTAACCAAAATGCTGTTGGTGCAATGGTTGAGTGATCCAGATTTTGTTTGCACCCTTTGTGAAGAAAGAATGAGCAATGGTTTTCAACATGGTCAACCTTGAACCTTGCTAAAACAGAACTGCTTGTAATCCCGGACAGCACAAAGTTTCATCACAATTTATCCATTCAACTGGGCTCATCAACAATCACATCTTCCTGAACGGCCAGAAACCTGGGAGTTGTGATCGATGATCATCTTAACTTCACTGATCAGGTTTCACTAACCCCACCAGTAAAAAAACAAAAACAACCCCAAAAAATAAAAATAAACAAACTAAAAGGGCAGAACCTGACAGAAGATTCAGCTCAAAATACCCCACTGATCATTTACAGTTATTCTATTCTATTCTATTGCTAACACTCATCTCCATTCTCATAGCTAAATGTCCAGTGGTCTAAACCCATTCTTCACTCTTTTGGCAAAACCTTATACAAGTTTAGGACTCTTTTTGCACAGAGGTCTGTGCGACCCTGGCAGTGCTCCTCCTTTTCTCTTTCTTCTACAAAGAACCAGATGTCACATATTTGGGACATTACAATTGGGCCACTATAGCTCAAACCCACATAAGCCAGCACTCCCTCTGCCACATCTTTGCCAAACCTGGCCAAGATACGTTATAATACAACTGGGCTAATTTTGCAACATTACATGTGGGCCACTTTAGGCTCAAACCCACATGAGCCAGAATTCACTGTGCCACATCTTTGCCAAACCTGGCCCAGATACGTTATTATACAACTGGGCTCCATTTGCAACGTTTCATGTGGGCCACTTTAGGCTCAAATCCACATGAGCCAGAACTCCCTGTGCCACATCTTTGCCAAACCTGGCCCAGATACGTTATTATACAACTGGGCTACATTTGCAACTTGCATGTGGGCCACTTTAGGCTCAAATCGACATGAGCCAGAACTCCCTGTGCCACATCTTTGCCAAACCTGGCCCAGATACGTTATTATACAACTGGGCTACCTTTGCAACGTTTCATGTGGGCCACTTCAGGCTCAAACCCACATGAGCCAGCACTCCCTGTGCCACATCTTTGCCAAACCTGGCCCAGATACGTTATTATACAACTGGGCTACATTTGCAACGTTTCATGTGGGCCACTTTAGGCTCAAATCCACATGAGCCAGAACTCCCTGTGCCCGCATTTGCCAAAGCTGGGCCAGATATGTTATTATACAACTGGGCTACATTTGCAACGTTTCATGTGGGCCACTTCAGGCTCAAACCCACATGAGCCAGCACTCCCTGTGCCACATCTTTGCCAAACCTGGCCCAGATACGTTATTATACAACTGGGCTACATTTGCAACGTTTCATGTGGGCCACTTTAGGCTCAAATCCACATGAGCCAGAACTCCCTGTGCCCGCATTTGCCAAAGCTGGGCCAGATACGTTATTATACAACTGGGCTACATTTGCAACGTTTCATGTGGGCCACTTTAGGCTCAAACCCACATGAGCCAGCACTCCCTGTGCCACATCTTTGCCAAAACTGGCCCGGATGCGTTATAATACAACTGGGCTACATTTGCAACATTACATGTGGGCCACTTAAGGCTCAAATCCATATGAGCCAGCACTCCCTGTGCCAAATATTTGCCAAAGCTGGGCCAGATACATTATTATACAACTGGGCTACATTTGCAACATTTCATGTGGGCCACTTTAGGATCAAATTTACATGAGCCAGCGCTCCCTGTGCCACATTTTTGCCAAAACTGGCCCTGATATGTTTTAATAAAACTGGGCCACATTTGTGGCAGCAAGAGAGGGCCACATTTGGTTTTTACCAAGATAAGCCCTTGTCAAGTGTGCCACATTTTTGCCAAAGATGGCCCATATTTCTTCTTTAATATTTGGGCCATATACACCATTTACCACATGGGCCATGTTAGGTTCACATTCAGATTACAAATTGCTGTGAGTACAGCATCTTTGCCAAAAAAGGCCCACATCTGTCTTGTTATATTTGGGCCATATTTGCTACTTTACATGTGGGACACTTAAGGTTCACGTCCACTTTGTCCGGGCCACTAGAAGACCTGAAGTGCCACATCATTGCCTGAAGTGGCCCACATACGTTTGCTATCTGGGGTGTTAATAGTTGCGTTTAATTCGCGTGTTATTGGGAGATATTGGAAGGCGTGTCCAGCGCCAGCTAAAGTATTTAAACAGTTGTTTAAGCCCAGTTCGTGGGAGAAGCAGTTTGTTGCAGTTTGAGAATCATCTGAAAGTCTTAAGTTTAATTGATTAATAGTGTGTGTGTGTCTTATTGAGCCTAACGCAGTTTCGTTTCCATTGTGTGCGTCCGGTGAGTCACGTTGAGTCACGTGTTAATAGTTGCGTTTAATTCGCGTGTTATTGGGCGATATTGGAAGGCGTGTCCTGCTGAATTCTATTGCTAGACTACACGGTATATAAGTAGACTAACCACCACATGCAGCGGTCGCGTGCAGCCCTCATCGCGTGAAGAACGAAGAGAGTAAAGACCATCGACTCTACCTGTGCGACTCCACCGAACAAAACACAGACAAGGCACTTGAGTATTACTGTTTTGCACTTACACTATTGCACCTTATTTATTCTCTTTTCTATATTTGTCTTGTACATCCCTTCATTTTTCACTATGTGTTTTCAAATCCATACTGTCATTACAACTCGTAAATCACCGTAAAAGGACACTGCCACATCGACTGCCCTCTCCAATAATTACACTTTCTCCCACAGCCCACGCATATCAGGGAGGGGTGGAGGAACCGGACTATTTATTCCTAATGACTGGAAATTCAAACAGCTGGCACCATCTTGCAACAACACCGCCTTTGAATCTCATGCTGTTACGGTCATCCACCCTGTTAAAACGCATGTTGTAGTTATCTATCTTCCCCCAGGGCACCATGGACTTTTCTTGGAGGAGTTGGATGTGCTTCTGTCCTCTTTTCCAGAGCACGGTACTCCTCTGGTGGTACTTGGAGACTTCAACATCCACCTGGAAAAACCACAGGCTGCTGACTTCAACAACCTGACTGCGTCGTTTGCCCTCAAGCGGGTCCCAACTTCAGCAACTCATAAATCTGGTAATCAACTCGATCTTATCTACACACGCCATTGTTTCACCCATCACTCCCAGGTCACCCCGCTGCACAAGTCAGATCATTTCCTCATTACTCTTGATCTCGACTTAACTTCTCCAGACACAACACTGGACTTCCCCACTGGTCACATTCCGACGCAACCCACGATCACTCTCTCCCTCCCGCTTATCCTCTGCAGTCTCTGCCACTCTCCCACCCCCTAAATAGTTCTCTCTCCTTGATGCTAACACCGCCACCCACACCCTTTGCTCCTCACTAACCTCCTGCTTAGACATCTTATGCCCTCTTCGATCTAGGCCATCTCGTGCATCTCCTTCTGCCCCCTGGTTATCTGATGTTCTCCATGAACGTCGCGCCCCTCTAAGGTCTGCTGAGAGAAAGTGGCGCAAATCAAAAGAACCTACCGATCTCTCTCTTTATCAGTCTATACTCTCTTCCTTCTCTGCGGATGTCTCCTCTGCGAAAACCCAGTACTACCACGCTAAAATCAATAACTCTCCTGACCCTCGTAGTCTCTTTAAAACCTATTCTGCTCTTCTTTTCCCGCCTACCCCCTCACCTCCATCGGACTTTACAGCTGACAATTTTGCGTCGTTCTTTGTACAGAAAGCGACCACCATCAGTAATCAATTCTCTGCGCCACCACCTCTTGACCACGCCCAATCCCCAGACACATGCTTGCTCCTCTCGTTCTCACTCGTATCTGAAGAGGACGTTTACAAGGTCATTTCTTCTAACCACCCGACTACCTGCCCCTTAGATCCCATCCCCACTCATCTCCTCCAGGCCATTTCCCCCTCGGTTGTTCCCTCTCTGACCCACATTATCAACTCATCTCTCACCACAGGTACATTTCCTACACTCTTCAAAGAGGCCCGTATTACCCCACTACTAAAAAAACCTACTCTTAATCCTGCACTGTTAGAAAACTACAGACAGGTATCTCTCCTCCCTTTTGTTGCAAAACTCTGGAACGTGTTGTATGTAACCAGCTCTCATCCTTTCTCGCCCAGAACAACCTCCTAGACAGCAACCAGTCTGGTTTCAAGAGCGGTCATTCCACTGAAACTGCACTGCTATCTGTCATTGAAGCCCTGAGACTGGAAAGAGCTTCCTCTAACTTATCTGTTCTTATCCTACTGGACCTATCTGCCGCCTTTGATACCATTAACCATCACATCCTCAAGACTATGGTGGTCTCCGGAATGGTGCTACAATGGTTCAGGTCTTACCTCTCGGGTAGGTCCTTTAGAGTATCTTGGAGAGGTTAGGTGTCTGAGTCCCAACATCTCAACACAGGTGTGCCTCAGGGTTCAGTGCTTGGTCCGTTGCTATTCTCTGTATACATGTCAACCCTAGGCTCTGTCATCCAGAAACATGGCTTTTCCTATCACTGCTATGGGGATGATACACAACTCTACCCTTTCTTTTCGCCCAGACGATCCGACGGTTTCTGCACGCATCTCAGCTTGCCTAGCCGACATCTCGCTCTGAATGAATGACCATCACCTGCAGCTGAACCTTTCAAAAACAGAACTGATTGCAATCCCGGCCGATACAAAGACTCATCACAGCCTCTCCATTCAACTGGGGTCATCAACCATCACATCTTCCAGAAAGGCAAGAAACCTGGGAGTGGTGATCGATGATCAGCTCAACTTCACAGATCAAGTTGCCAGCACCGCCCGGTCCTGTAGATTCATTCTCTACAATATTAGGAAAATTAGACCCTTCCTATCAGAGCATGCTACCCAAGTCCTAGTACAGGCTCTGGTCCTGTCCAGACTGGACTACTGCAATGCGCTACTGGGTGGACTTCCAGCTTGCACAACCAAACCTCTACAGATGATCCAGAATGCTGCAGCAAGTGTTATCTTTAATGAACCGAAGAGAGCACATGTCACTCCTCTATTCATTAAGCTACGTTGGCTCCCTATAGTTGCTCGCATCAAATTCAAGACTCTGCTCCTGGCCTAAAAGACCACCACTGGTTCGGCCCACCTTATCTTCACTCACTACTCCAGACATATGTACCCGCCAGATGCCTAAGCTCTGCAAACGAACGGCGTCTTGTGGTGCCATCCCAAAAAGGTAAAAAATCTATCTCGCGCACCTTCTCCGGATCTGTTCAACCTAGGTGGAATGATCTACCTGCTGCTACAAGATCTGCAGATTCTGTAGCCATCTTTAAGAAACGTCTGAAAACGCATCTCTTCCGTCAACATCTGACTGATCTGTTCTGACTCTATTTTCTTCTATACTCTTTAAAAAAAAAAAAATGAATGAATGGTTCTGTATACTGTGTTAGGTTATATGAGACCAGTCTTCTTTTTTGATTGCACTTATGCTTTTGTTGTACTTATGCTGTCCCAATTGCTTCCATTGCCTACCCCACATGTAAGTTGCTTTGGATAAAAGCGTCTGCTAAATGACTAAATGTAAATGCGATATATTGAATTTTTGTAAAACGCCTGCAGGGCAACCACCTAATAGTGCAGTAATCTAGTCTTGATTTCATGAATGCTAAATTAACGTGTCTGCATCTGATAGTGACAGCATATGACGTAGTTTAGACAAATTCTTATAATGGAAAAATGCAATTTTACAGACGACAAGACTCTCAAATGATAGATTTATATTTTTATGTTCCCATATGTGTATTTTCTCTTTCAAAATAAGAGTAAAAAATATCAATGTTGGTGTAATGTTGTGAGTGCTGAATGCTGGCAGTGGTGGAAAAAGTACAATTACTGTTACATTGCTAAAATTGTACTCAATTACAGGTAAATGTCTAGTGCTAAAAAAGTAATTGAGTAAAGTAAAAATTCTCAAAAACTACTCTGAGTATTAGTTACTCATTACTTTTTTAAGCTGTGTTATTTAATGAATTAAGAATATTTATTAATAATCAAATTCGGAGATTTATATAGAAAATATCACCTTACTTATGAAGCTTACAACTCAGACGAAATAACAACTCAAGGATTTGTTCCGTCAGTCTATCATGAGTTCAGTTCTACAGTTTAACCATTTATGCACTTCCAACACTGTTCAATCATGTGTACTAGGCCCCACAATGCAGAAATGTATAAATAAGAGCCCAAATACTGTATGCAAAAACTGCAAAACATTTGTAACCTAAATTGCATTGGATTAGCATTAACAGTCATATCTGTAGAGGAACTGGCTGATCAATTTATCAAACTCAAGCCATCCAAGATGTATGTGATATTATTTCTTAGGTAGAACAATAAAGATTTTTACCTCGAATTGTGGTTTTTAGACGCAACATAAAAGTAATCCCTGCGGCTTCTTTCGATGTAATGACATCTTATTTAAGCGAATCGATCGAATTGTGCATGAAACTGAACGCTATTTACAACATTATAACTGGTAATGCACAGTTGGCGAAACTGCTTCGCATGCGTTCCAACCACATATGTTCCCGACTCACTTATAAGGGCAGAGCATTTTATGTAGAGACTTTGGAGATAGAAGATAGACAATTTTATCTCATGATAAAGCAGTTTGGATGAAACTTGGCAGACCGAGTGTTAAAGGAACTCAATATTTCTCCAAATCTTTGACGAGCCTTCTTATTGTGTCCTTTTCCCGCATTGACTTTCAAGAGCGCAAAACCGCAGTTGATTAGCGTCCTTCCTGCCATAAACGTTCGTCCTCCTCCATGATTAAACTAAATTGGTGGCAGATGTCTTGAAATCTTTGTGTCGCAAGTTTTCTATGTGCGATTTGAGTGGATGGGGTCACGTGACTGGACTGATTATTCTCCTTAGCCAATCACATGAAAATGAAACATAAATTAGAGACGACAATGTGAGATAAAATTTGCGGTGTTTGAACTATGCTCTTGTGTGGACAAATGTGTGGGCAAATGTGTGGGCAAATGTGTGGAATATTGAGTCATCCATTTACTATTGTTGTCTACAGTGATCTTAAGTGCTAGATCAGTTGTGCTATAGCTATTGTGCTACCAGCGTGTGTAAGTAGACTGGCTACATTTAATTGCTAACTCTCACCATCCACCTCTTCTTTGTTTGACAACTTATTTTAAGTCTATTATTGAAGCAGTAGAGAGTTCAGAGCTTTTTTTTTTACTTTTGTTTGCTAATAATTGTAGCCCCTTTTTGTTTTCTCATGCTTAGTTTAGCGAGGAAAACAGGGAAGTCCTATGTTGTTTATTTATACTTTCTATGTATTAGGTTATTTATATCCCCTTCGCGGCGCAGTAAGCTTACTTAATTTATTTGTTTATTTGGCTTGGCCCTCTCCAGAAGTCTATATGCTTCTTTACATTTGTTCAGTGCTCTTTTCATTTTTGTCTGTTCAACAATAAAGTTATGAACCGAAACCCTTGTTGTCGTTTGTGCTGGGACAGAGGACACAGTAACCTCATCTTTCTTTTCTCTAAAAATGTTAACCCCTTATACCCCTAGATTTTTGGGGTTGTAACACTATAAAATAAAACGGCAAGATTTTTTTTATGGAACATCCTTCAATAAATTAGTATTATTGGTTGTTACGAATGCCGGTTTTCGGTCCAATAAGAAACACTTCTGTTTTGACCGAGTAAAGTAATACGTTTTCACTCATCCAGTCTTTTAAATCGATTACGCATTCCATTATTCGATGGAACTGCTGTGTTTCATGTGGCTCAGAGGAAATATAAAGTTGAATATTATCAGCATAACACTGAAAGTTAACAATGTGTCACTTTATTATATCTCCTAGAGGTAGTATGTATAAGGCGAAGAGCAGAGGCCCTAAGACTGAGCCCTGTGTTACACAGTACTGGATTTGCGATTTACGTCACATCTTATTGTTTATTGCTACAAATGGAAAACGGTCAGATAAATAAGATTTATCCATTTCAAAGCTATTCCCGCCGACATAATTTTCGATTAGGAGTGCGCTTTGGTCAATGTTGTTGAATGCAGCACTAAGGTCTAGCAGCACCAATAACGAGATGGAACCTCGGTCAGACGCCAAAAGCAGATAATTTGTAACTCTGATCAAAGCAGTCTCTGCACTGTGATGTGCTCTAAATCCCGACTGGAATTGCTCATAAATGTCATTCCTTTGGACGAAGGAACACAATTGGGTTGAAAATACTTTTTCAAGAACTTTAGATATGGAAGGTAGATTCGATATAGGTCTGTAGTTAACTAGTTCTCTTCGAGTTTTTTATTTTTTGACAAGGGGCCTTATAACAACCACGTTATAGTTAAAAAATGCTAAGAATAGGATCTATATTTCCTTGTAGCGTCTCTTTCAGTAGTTTTGTAGGTATAGGTTCTGTCATGCATGTTATTGATTTAGATGATCTTATGACATTAGACAGTTCATCGTGATCTACAGTGGAAAATATTTGCAATTTTGCCTTAGGGGTGCTGTAGTTATTTGTTTGTTCAGAGGGTTTCACTTCTCTTCTATTTTAACAGCAAATGGGAAAATTATGAAAATGTGTAAATTAAAAGAGGACTCTTATAAAAGTAATATACAGGGTAGTATAGAACAAGCTGTATTGATTACTTGAACTGTGTGCTCATTTGTTCTTGGGAATGACAGACCATTTATTTTTATTTGGCAAAAGTGCATTTATCCAACATTCACCTGAATAAATGTAAGTTACATTTTATCTCATCTCATTTCATTAATAAATAAAATGTCTTTAGTGTGTTACACGTTCTCTGACAGCAGCTGGTTTTGATTAGGGACAAGTCATGGCTGCTTTATATGTAGATGTAACATGCGCAACACCGGAAAATATAGGTCAGTAATATTTTCATTAGATTTTTACAAAATATTTCCATCACCATTAACAGCGTAATCTTGCTGAAGGCGCACAGACTATGCTATAGCGAAGGGAGCTAAGTCGTTCACGGGCTACATAGAACATTCAAAGCCAGTGTTAAACTTACTCTATATTTATATGTACCCATGTGCCAAAATGGGCACTTGGAATTTAGATGTATGTATGTTAATACATTAAGTGGGTTAATATGTTCATCTGCAGCAAGCTGTTTGTTTTGCTTATTGACAGGTGTGAACACGGCAGTTAGTTTCCTTTTAAACATCTCAAATAATTTGTCACAGCATACTAGTTATGCTCTCACATTGTGTGTGTAACATAGTAACTTGTCAACGACAAGTGCTCAAATCCACGTAGTTCCGGTGAGATCTGCAGGTGCGCATTCTGTGTATTTTAGGCAGCCATACACGCATACCGTGAGCGCTGTTTGCTGTGACAGATCTGTTTTATTCTAAGGACGAATTTTTTGAGACTTTTAAAATGAAACTAACCGCAGAGCAGTTCAGGAAATATAATTTAGCTAAACCATTGCAATGGCAGTACTACATGTGTGTTGTGTTGACACGCCGAACGGAAGGGGGTGGGGTGCGCTGTTACTCATTATCATTTATAGAGACATGCACCAAAATGAGCATAGTTGTTTTTTAAGCGTTTTTTTTTAACAGCCATTGAGTGTTTGAAGCAAAATATGTCCCAGACATTTCATGAAGACCCTAATAAATCATACCAACTTGTTGAAAGTGCTCATTTAATGAGTCCCTTAAGCGCATAGGAGCAAGTTAAATGGGTCATATGGTGCGAATAGGTGTTTTTCTTTATTTTTGATGTGTTATAACGTTGAACATGTACAGTTGAAAGAAAAAGCATGTGAACCCTTTGGGCTTACTTGGATTTCTTCATAAATTGGTCATAAAATGTGTTCTGATCTTCATCTAAGTCACAACAATAGAGAAACACAGTCTGCTTAAACTCATACCGCACAAACATTATACGTTTTCATGTTTTTATTGAACACAACATGTAAACATTCATAGTGCAGGGTGGAAAAAGTATGTGAATCTTTGGGTTTAATAACTGGTTGACCCTCCTTTGGCAGCAATAACCTCAACCAAACGTTTCCTATAGTTGCAGATCAGACCTGCACAACGCTCAGGAGAAATTTTGGACCATTCCTCTTTACAAAAGTGTTTCAGTTCAGCAATATTCTTGGGATGTCTGGTGGAGGTCATGCCACAGCATCTCAATCGGGTTGAGGTCAGGACTCTGACTGGGCCACTCCAGAAGGCGTATTTTCTTCTGTTGAAGCCATTCTGTTGTTGATTTACTTCTATGCTTTGGGTCGTTGTCCTGTTGCATCGTCCATCCTCTGTTAAGCTTCAGTTGGCGGACAGATGGCCTTAAGTTTTCCTGCAAAATGTCTTGATAAACTTTGGAATTTATTTTTCCATCGATGACAGTAATCCGTCCAGGGCCTGAAGCAGCAAAGCAGCCCCAAACCATGATGCCCCTCCACCATATTTCACAGTTGGGATGAGGTTTTGATGTTGGTGTGCTGTGCCTTTTGTTCTCCACACATAGCGTTGTGTGTTCTTTCCAAACAACTCATTTTGGTTTCATCTGTCCACAGAATGTTTTGCCAGTAGTGCTGTGGAACATCCAGGTGCTCTTTTGCAAACTTCAAACGTGCTGCAATGTTTTTTTTGGACAGCAGTGGCTTCCCCCGTGGTGTCCTCCCATGAAGTCCATTCTTGTTTAATGTTTTCCTTATTGTAGATTTGTCAACAAAAATGTTAGCATGTGCCAGAGATTTCTGTAAGTGTTTAGCTGACACTCTAGGATTCTTCTTCACCTCATTGAGCATTCTGCGCTGTGCTCTTGCAGTCATCTTTACAGGACGACCACGCCTAGGGAGTGTAGCAACAGTGCTGAACTTTCTCCATTTGTAGACAATCTGTCTTACCGTGGACACATGGACATCAAGGCTTTTAGATATACTTTTGTAGCCCTTTCCAGCTTTATGTAAGTCAACAATTCTTGATCGTAGGTCTTCTGAGAGCTCTTTTGTGCGAGGCATGGTTCACATCAGACAACGCTTCTTCAGAACAGCAAACTCAAAACTGGTGTGTGTTTTTATTGGACAGGCCAGCTTTAATCAACACATCCAATCTCATCACATTGATTGGACTCCAGGTTGGCTGACTCTTGGCTCCAATTAGCTCTTGGAGAAGTCATTAGCCTAGGGTTTCACATACTTTTTCCACCCTGCACTATGAATGTTTACATGTTGTGTTGCATAAAAACATGAAAACGTATAATGTTTGTGCGGTATTAGTTTAAGCAGACTGTGTTTCTCTATTGTTGTGACTTAGATGAAGATCAGAACACATTTTATGACCAATTTATGAAGAAATTCAAGTAAGCCCAAAGGGTTCACATACTTTTTCTTTCAACTGTATCTAAAAGCGAATATGCACTAGACCTGCCTGAAACGCCTTGTGTAACCACAACCCCACAAATACAAATACACCACTTCATGGTATGATTTGACTAAGATCGCCCAAATGTATATGACTCGACCTGATTCTGCCAAATGGTTGATGTCCACGGGGCAACAAATTTTGTTGACCTAAGGGACATCATTTTTATGGATAAAACCTAAACCCACACCAAACCCCTACCCTAACCATAACTTACCCCTAAAAGTATAGGGAAATAATTGATGAAAACAATCGTCTAGTAGCGCCTAATTCTGGTTGGAAGATTAAATAGAAAATAAACTGTAAACTTATTTCTGAAATCTGATTGGTTGATTTAAATGTTGTCCCAGGGTCAACATGATGTTGCCCTAAGGACATCAACCAATTGGCAAAAAAAGGAGAGCCATGTTTACGCAAGTAAGGTGGGCGTACCTGTCACATTTAAGAGGCGTCAGAGCGTAAGAGGCGTCACATTTCGGTCACACACTTAATTCAACCAATTACTACGCACTGGTTAACTCGTTAATCATAGCACACCTCGCTATACATATCGATGAGCTTTGTAATAAATCCGCGCGTTTCAGAAAGATGGGGCAAAGAGAAGATACAAACACACGGTATGCACGGGTATGTGGAAATTACAGCGTTTTTTAACCTTAAATCATGTATACGCATTGCATTACATCTAAAACAAGCTATAATATTCGTTTTAGCCATGTCATATGACCCCATCAAAATGTTCAACAGTAATGTCAAGATCTTTAACATTATTACTCATGCTAGAGATTTAAGATACTTCAGGCAGATTATCGATTAACACACCTTTGATAGTTTGAATTCTGTGTTTACATCCCATGTCCAGATTTAAGGGGGTTGTGCGTCAGTAATAATGGTCTTTGGGGAATCACAGTGCTTCGTGTGTCCTGTAGATTAAACGATCGTTACAGCCTTAAGGTCTTTGCACATTTCTCATGTGAACGCAATCCTGAACGGACCGACGGAGACCACGAACAGCCCCGGGAAACCCCGCAGGTCTCCCGGATTTGGTTATGTTACCGTAATGTTGAGGTATGGTCTTGCGTTTGGTACAGTGGTTAGAAAATCAGTTCATAGGCCTACTGTCTTGTTATCAATCTGCTAACCTTAAGCTGTTATCTGCCACACTCTCTCATTATATAGGGAGCAGCAGAGTTAACTTATTTTTGTAGCCCCACCCGGAACTTGGCAGCTAGTGGTGCACTGAAAATTTAGGATGCACTCGACCAAAAACGATACCTAAAATGAAAATTACTTTAAATAACTTTTTGAAATAGTTTATATTATGTTGTATTAATTACATAAAATAAAACCACAAAAATAAGGAGAACATACTTTGAAACAGTACAAAAACATCATCAGTTACTGGCAGATGGTTCCGTTGATCATTCACATATGAAACGTTTGTTGCGTTTAAAGTTCGGCATTAAAACATGCACGAGTAAAAGCACATGATCCAACATTTTAAGTCAGTAGTTTACACGACACTGTGATTATATTATGATTGCATATTGTTTGCTTTAGGCATCTCATGAAGCATTTGGACACAGAAACGCCCGTTTGAGGTGTCAATTTAACAAGTGAGTTGTTTGGATTTAATCTTGGTATTTAAATGCACATCCACTATAGACAACTCACTATAAATATTACATTATAATCTAATATGTATGTACGACATAACAAACCAGGAGAAGGGAGGAGATCTGACATTTTTACATGAACCACAATCCTGTTTGTGTACATTTCGAAGTTGGCTGCATTAAATTGTATAATTCTGGGACTTGCAGCCTGTTTTCTGAAATTGGGCAAGGCCACATGAGAAAGTGGAAAATAAAACATTGCTTGTGTGTCTTGCCTTGTGCTCCAGTTTTCTTAGTGTTATGAACGCTGGTCAAACATCTGTAATCCACTAACCTAAATATACTCTTCTGTGGTGAGAAAAAACATCTTATGGGGAATATTTGCTTGCCAAAGGCATGTGCTCCAAACAGTGGCTAAAGCAAAATGTTCGCAGAGTGCAACAGACTTGTTTCCAATAAGATATAGTAATTTTTATATGATGTTGTCATACAAGATTGTGAAAGACGTGTTCCAGATTTCAAACAAAGAAAAATAAAACGCAGCTGTTTTATCAGTTGGCTCATTTTTCTCAAGACTGTTTGCATTTCTTTGCTATCAGGTCTTGTACTGATTTAAAAGAAGTATATGTCGCTTTATTCAAAGCAACCTAACTAACCTGTATGGTCGCAAAAATCGTATAATCTCTAATTGTAAAGATTTTTAAAACTCATAACTAGAAAAAAATTGTTTTGACATTTTATTTGAATTTTTAACATATGTGCAGTATAAAGTAATTTTAATTTATAATCACAGATGCATATTCCAGTATATACTGTATATCACTGGTTAATTAGTTTGTGTGGGCCCTAAGGTTGATTAAAGACCCGTCAAAGAGATAGAGTTAGCATGAGGGCAGATGACTTTTGACTGTCTTTCTCTTCAGAACGTCATGCATCAAGAAATAGAGTAAATACAAAACCTTTGCATGCATTTCACTAATTGGCTGCAGAGAGTTGGCCAACCTCTGACATCTGCATTTTTGCTGAACATAAATATCCTGCAGTGAACGCACCAAGATTATTAATGCAATCTTTGGTGAAATTACGTGCGCACAGTAAAACCCTGGGGTTATACTCCTCTGGTGTCATTTGAGAAATGAATTGTAACCATAGTTTCCTCAGAAGTTCTTCCTTTGGTAGTTTAAGTTAGACGGACTTAGTTCCACAACGTAGAACACAGGTTCTAGACATGATGCACACGCATCACGAACGAGCGACAGTGTTTGGGGGAGGAGAGTGAAGCAAAAAGTAAGCGCGACTCTTTCTAGTGACGTAGATACACACCGGTTAGAAACTCTCGTTTGCCTGATTCAGAGTCGACTCCCTTTCTTTCAAGCCAATAACTTTACTATTCATTTACCTTCAAACTTACAACTTGGCAAAATGCTTACTTTCAAACACAGCAACATCATAGACTGCATGAAATGTAATTTTCATGATCTAATGTTACTTACTCTTTAAATATAATGTAAAATTACGTAATTGACATTTATCACATTTAAAAACTGTCATTAACTCATTAACTTTCCAAATTCCTTTATGAACAAGCAACAGAATTTATTACATCCAGTCTATTAGCAGCATTGCATGTGATTCACACAATATCCACCTTGATCTCACATGCGGATGGTCTGGAAGTGAGAACTGTTCATTTAGTCCACTTATCACTCCTTCTCTGAGTGGCTGTAAACTTCTCAGATGTGTTTGACTCAGGCGCGCAGATATGGGAATGGGTGGGACACCACTCAGATTCCAATCCGTCCTCCTCACTCTCCATATGAAAGGTTATAAAATCGGTATATCTGAGGAATAATCAATGTTTCCACTATTTACATAAGCCTCTTAATTATTTTGCCATCACTGCTTTAGAATCGGGTCAGAATGACGCTCAATAATAATCTACCGGTCAGCATTACTTTCTTCCCACGTTATTATTACATACTGTTATGTTGTCAATAAACACATACACGATGGTGCTGTCACCAACGTATACGTTCTCTGTTCTCTCTATAGCTTTATCTAAATTCAGGTGCTGCGAACACCGGCGCAGATGGGATTTTTTAACTGGGAGGACCAAGCTGTTAGCAAATGATTTGTGCTCAAGTAGTTACTTTGTGTCATTTGGGCCAATTGTTTGCACTAAAATGAACTGTGTTAATTCGCTATTTGCCTCGATCTGTCCAATCACTTAATAGTCATGCTTTCCACGTATTGCTTTGTTTGGTTAGAGCAAGACTAGCTATACAAATAAATAACAAAACTTATCTACCACATCTGGGAAAAGTCAACATGGCACAGGATCCTTAAATTTTTGGGATTTAAAAAAAAACGAGTTGATTGTTGTCTCTTCATTGCCTTGTGTGGCATTTATGCAGTCCATTTATTTCAGTTCACCAACTCATCAAAAATATCAGCTCAGTCATAGAAGATGGCATTTGGTCACTATGTTTATCGCTACTACAGGTACATTTGAGGCCGCTAATAGCTACACATAGGACCACGGGGCGGGATCAGGAGTCATAAGCAGGCTAGCAGAAGCACACACAAAAGCTGTGTCCCAATTGAAGGTCCCGGACTTAAAAACTAGGACTTTGTCTTCAAAGCACAGTCTCAAAAGTCCATGAACCGAACTGAAATTAGATGGGCTAGCCCGCGGAGGATTTCCTCATTGCGTCACCTGCTGCTCATGTTGCGTGGCGAAAGCAGCAAGACACAGCAGATACGTTTCTGACTTTTTTAAACAAATACATAGCCAACAAAATGTTCTGTTGTTTTAGAGAATATTACACGTTTATATAGATTAAAACAGCCCAACAGTATATTAAATTAACCAACCTTACTAATTTAAAACACAGTAATGCACCAAATGTTAATGAACAACATCATATAGAATTTTAAAACACTAAAATGAACTGTTTTTGTGAATTACATGATTATTGAAAATGTAAAGCTGTTACAGGCAGCGAATGAATCTCAGGATAGCCGAAGCGGTTAAGGATACATTCATTCTATCCTTAAAACCCTGCGGATTTAAGGTCACATTTTGGGGCCGCTTTTGAAGCAACTTTTGAATCTGGAAAGCCTAACCAGCCTTCAGTTGTGCTGCTGTGACACAATCGGTCTTAAAATGCAGCCTTCGCAGCACCCGAAGAGAGCACGGGGAGCACAGGGAATGTAAACGTTGGTGGCAGCACCATCGTGTGTGTTTATTGACAACTGAACAGCGTGTATTGAGAACGTGGGAACAAAGTAATGTTGAACGGTAGATTATTATTGAGCGTCATCCCCGACCCAATTCTGAAGGCAAAATAATTAAGAGGCTAATGACTAACGTACAGTACATAGCGGAATCATGGATTATTCCTCAAATTTACTGATTTTGTCTCCTTTCGTAGGGAGAGTGAGGGGGACGGACCATAATTTGAGGGGGTCATTGTTCAACCCGTCCCCAGTGCCATCTGCGAGCCTGATTTTAATGTACTGTAACCACATCTTAACTTTAATGTTACATTAATGTGTTTAATTTTCATGTCTTCATGAAGGTCATAGTAATTTTGTTAAGTCTTACTTCATATTCGAGCACTTCCTCGCAGTTCCATCGCTCGCGCAGTAGAGACATTTGAATGCAAAAAATCGTTCGAGTTGAAGTCGAGTTGAAATACCCCACTTCCGACAGCGTTCCAGTCTCTGCAGTTTCTTAACAGTTCGCATGAGTTAGCTCCGTGCTAATCTTTCTGCAAGCATTTTGCATGTGACGTGTTTCCCTTCGCTCAGGCTTGATTGATCAGTCCATAATGTTTGGTCAATGCTTTTTTACCATTTTTCTCTTTTTCGTTAGACTAAAAATGTCCAACTCAAGTAAATTTCAACTGTAAATTGTTATTGAGTTAACAGCAAATAACATTGGGATTTTTAATGCCTGTTCGTCAGCTCAGACCACAGATCTTCTGCTGAGCTCCCTGGGAAACCGGACCTCCATTTCCATGTGTTTTTCCCATCAGGCTTGAGCTACATTAGTATTGTTGCACTTATCTTTACCTATTACACTGAGTATTAAGATCTGGTCACACCTCTTTCCTCAGAGAGAGGCCATAAACATGCAGAGAGAGTGGGAAAGCATGCACAGCACACACTGAAAGCAGCCGCTTAACCCTGACTGTGACTCACATTACGTCCGCCACCATGTCATTCAATACCACAACTGTAAATTTTACAAAGCGTGTGAAATCACAGATGCCTGTCACAATGGGGTTGCATACATTACTTGTTCTGTCACCCTTTACTTATTTGCTATACTTACATGTATCACAACAAAGATTAATGTAGTTAGGAGTCTTAAAATGTAGCAGAACAGTGTCATTTATTATTGATAATCGTGTTCTCTTTTACAAAGGTGCCAAAAAGTATTTTCATTGCAATGTGTGACAAAACACAGAATTTGAAAACAGACCTCTGATGCTTTAAATGTAAAAGTTGAGCAAAAGTAAAAATAATTTTGAATAAAAAAATGTAAAACTGAAATTTTTTGTAAATAGTTGTAGCTCAACAAAAGCCCAGCCAATCGAACAGAAGAAAATTGTTCAAAACATTTGGACACGTTTTTCAAACACTTGAGTCTCTTATTGCAAACCAAATTTTCACCAAATTTTGTAAGCAATATGTTTACACTAATTTCACTGAGTATGTGCTAAATGGCATTGACATGTTACAGGTACCTTTTTGTTTCTGTAAATTTTAGAAATATTTTATTGGGAAATTTTCAGACTTCCGTTCATTTAGCCTAATAGTCCAAAAGGTTTTTGTGCAACCGCAGCAGTGTAGGAGGAACATTTAAGAGTGCTCACTTGTAAACTGAGCTGCTAAGTTTAATTGACCTAATAGAATTTAATATGGTGTTGTGAATCAGTGCCGGCAGTGGAGATTTATCTGTGGGCCTCCATGAGAACATAATAGTGCGGTGGTTTTGAGTGGGAGGATATTTAATTATTGCCACAAAAGTGATTTATTTTATCTTGTCTTAAATTTCAATGCTGCTTTAGAGTAAATGTCCCTCTCTCTCTCTCTCTCTCTCTCTCTCTCTCCCCCTCTCTCCCTCTCTCCCTCTCCCTCTCCCTCTCCCTCGCTCTCTCGCTCTCTCGCACTCTCGCACTCTCGCTCTCTCGCTCTCTCGCTCTATCTCTCTCTACATATATATATATATGTTCACAATTTTATATCTACAACATACTTAAACATACATGTGTATTATTAAGAATCCTGAATATATGCAGTTATAAATCCAGAATATTGAAATACACATTTTAACAGTCATAAGCCTATTATAAACGCATATCCGTAAATCATTTTGAATACACGTCTGGTTATAAAGTTATACAGTCTGATTATCGTCCCCGTTCATTGGAAACTCTTGTATCTCTAAAACCGCTATGCTATAGAGAATGGAAAAATAAAGACTGTTGTCTGGTTTTACAGACAAGGCCTAAGGCTAGTCCCAGACTAAAATGACTGTTTGAGCTGTCTTAACTGAGTTAAAATATGTCAGTGCCATTGATTTGTCTGAAGATGCACACCAGTAATGTTTTTTTAATGCAAAAACGACTTAAATATCCTAATTTAACTAAGGCATAGTCCTGGCTTATGCTAAACTCTGTCTCTAAAACTGGGCATGCATGTTTTGAATAAACACAGAGTTGTCGAAGTTCATATTCTCTGCAGTCAAAAGTTTGGAAACACTAGGCTAAAATGATTCTAAGGATCTTAAAAATGTTTTAATCTGAAAATTTATGCTTAAATGTTTGATATTATGTTTGTAGACAAAAATATCAAATATTGTGCCAACATATTAATAAAATGTTATTAAAATATTTTTGAAATAGATGACTAGGACCAAATATATACAATAATAACAGTTTTGCTAATTTTAGTCAACAGGTTGCCACTATGAAGATGCTAAAATAGAACAGTTTAACAGTTTTATTATTTGAGTCCCATCCATAATCTTTACAAACACGCCCTGATAAGAAAACTTTTCCCAAAATAAAACAAAAGTTTATTTATGACATGACATAATTGAAACGTCTTTTTTTAAATAATGGACCGTTTCCAGGGTAGCAATATAAGAACGCAATCTTGATTTCATAATGGGGGTCTCCACTTTTCTCCAGAGGGACTCAAGACATTGCTTATTGGCTTTCTACCCATTCAGTACGAGAAAAAATCAAGACATGTAATTAAATCCTTCAATCTGCAAGAAAGAAAGAAAGATGACAAGGTAGAAGACAAGGTAGAAGAGGAAACATATTTCAAGTGGCTTAGGGTGAATGAATTACTGGAATGTATAAGACATTGGCTGATCCCCAAACCTAAGAGCATTTGGCTCAGCAAGTACTGTAAGTGATGCAAGATGCAGTGACCCAGCAAATAGATTCAGAAGGCGACTTTAATGGTGATAGATCATCCATTCTGCCTAGGGACAGAGCCGTACTAAAGACAATTGTCATTGGTTCAGGTGCTAGACCATTGATATCTGTCATTTTATTGGCTCTGCTTTTGAACTTCTCAGATGGCTTACATACTAATTAACCTGGCTAACCATTGAAACTAATAAATGGAGAACCTGAAACGCAGGAGGCCAAAAAAAGATCTGAATGTAAAACTCATGCTAATCAGGGTGTTTTATGAGGAAAAGGTAAAGAGTTAGTGCTGTCTGACCCCCATTACAAGCATTCCTTTGGTGCAGATGACCATATTAACGAGGATCCAATCCAGATGTTTTATTTCTTACAGTATACTGTAGAAAACATGTGCTCATATAGCTCATCAATTAGGTTTCATTTGCATCAACTTTGTTTCAGATACTTTCTTTGAGTTCTTCTTATAGTTAAAGTGTGTAGTTATTTTTTATAAAACTACAAAACTAAATTGCATTTTTACATGTCTATGTTATCTATCACTAAATTTTACCATTTATTATATTGTTCTATTAGATCCAGTGTTTCCTGTGTTATACAGTAAGTTAAGCAAAGTGTTACACTGCTTAATCACAGGCAAGTACCGGTAGCTCCCAGTCACAACTGAAATAAAGTTGTATAGCTTCACCTTACAAATAACAACCACATGCTGCTCATGGGTTCGATCCCAGGGGTTGCACAAACTCAGAAACAAATCTGTAGTATATGCAATGTAAGTCGCTTTGGATAAAAGCGTCTGCCAAATGCGTAAATGTAAATGCTGTCAGCAGACCACAAAAAACCCACCAGTCCTTCCCACCCATGCACAAAGACATACTTGTTTAACAAGTAATCACCAATGGGCTTGCAGAACTATGGATTTAAATGCAGAGATCATGGTAGATTCTGTTCAAATTAAATCCTGTTTATGACATAAAAAGGCTATGTTGCCTTTTGTGACAGATCTAAAATGAGACAAAATTTAGCCTTTTCATAATTGTTTTACCTTTTCAAATTTTACAAACAGTATACTCAACTCCTGAATAATAAAGCAGATGTATGCGCCATGCAGTAGTCCATATGGCTCTCCTTAACGGTGTGTCTCATTCATTAATGATTTCATACATGTTCAACAACGATTTCTTACAATGGTTGTTAGATGTTCTATGTGTGTTTTAATTAAATTAGATGTTCTTTCACATTGGACAGTAAAACAATTAAAATAACGAACAGATTTAATGTCAAATAAAATAAATACATAACTTGTGCAAAATGTGCAGCATTTAATCTGAAACTACTTTTTAACAAAAGATTGTATGGATTAAAAAATCAGACACTTTAGATTTGGCAGCAACAGCTCATTGTCAACACGTATAACAAAACTACTGAGCTGTAAGATTTCAAGTAGGAAGTACGTCACAAGGCTTTGTTCAAGTAGTCCATTACTTACCAAAAGCCCTCTTTAGTCTGAGAAACTGCAGAAGTGTTTGCTTTTCCTTAATGATGCAGAATTTAAGAGAGTTTTTGAGCTAGATGAAGCACAAATTAAGGCTTAATATTTTTAATCAGTCACTGTTATTACATCTGTTCAGACCAACACGAACGTCTGCAATCCATTCATTTGCCAAACATTTGCTGGTTAGCAGGTCCCCTTTAGCTGGAATTATACCCTAAAATTAGAAAAAGCATGTTTTTTGTGTCACAAGTGTTTTTTTAGATTTCTTTACTTTTCCTGTTCAATTGAAACTGCACTTGCATGACTGAAAATAATGGCTGACAGTTTAATACTGATGAATACTGATGATTGGAACAGTGAAGACTAAACATCCATAGTAACATAGCAAAACATGACTAATTATTGTTAAGAGGCTGGACTGATATCTTTAATTAGATTTTAAAAAATCCTAAATTGCAGCCACATATTATTTGTAAATACTTGTTACATTGTCTTCATTACCTGTTTTGTACTGTGTGTACTCGGGCTTCAATCTAAATGTCGTATTGTGTGTTTTTGAAATTAATCAAAAAGTGAACCAACACTGCTTGGAGGACCTGACAACAACTGTTAGGGAACCGTCATTGACTGACTCTCAGAGCAGACACATTTGTCTTATTTTTAACAGAAAAATCAGATCTTAATTCTGCATTGTCTTCTAACTAGCTCTGAATCTGATGTTGCGCTACATAGCTACACAGCTTCAGCTTTCACCATTGTCTCACAAAAAGCCTCTTAAACAACACCGCTTATCCATGAATAACACTCTAATGGAATCGTTTTTTAACAGTAATAATAGGGGCAATGTATTGCCACTATTGCTTAGACATCTTAGATGTGAAAGGCATATGTCTGGCTGCAGGAGCATTTTCCCACACACTGTTACCTGAGCATATTTGCTCTCAAATTAAGCTGTTCATTTGTAGAAAAATGACCTTTTAAAATGCAGTTCATGGAGAATGTTGATCACTATTCCCTGCTATGCGTTACAAAAAAAATTGGCCTATTAGGTTGCTGGAGTAATTGACATTATAATATATCAAGTCACTTTACATAATATATGAATGATATTAAAAAGTTTAAAACTTCTTACAATATGGGAGCATATTTATAAAATATAAGAAGATAGAATAATATTCAAAGAATTCACATAGGTTTGTCACCGTGAATCGCTACACTGGTTGTGGTAGAACTTAATGCAAATGATTATAGCAAAACATCAATAATATTTTCTCATTATAACAGCTTAGCTTTATAGGTTTTTTTGCATCTTGATAAACAATAAAGCACAATTCAATGATTATAAATTAACTGAAGTCAACTTGGTTCTAAATCCCTTGGGCTTTGTGTCCAACTGTGGATTTAACTAAAGAGCTCCCTCTAGTGTAAATAACTGTCCTCTGGGAGAAGACATACATATATCAGTTTATGAAAAGAGCTAAGGTCAATGAGCACTATATTCTCCCAAGAAACAGTTAGGTGCCAAAAAGAGACTGACACAGTCAACCACAGTCTTACCCGCTAGATGTTTATTGTCATGTAGCATTTTGCTAGCCAGCTTAACTGTAATAATGTTCCCCTAACCCCATGTGTGTTTAGATTTTTCATGTTTTTAAACCTTTCACAATGTTATGAACAGCTTATTGTCAAAGAATGTTAAGCACTGCCTCACAAATGTGATTTTAATATCTTGGCAAATGATATCTTGACACTCATTAGTTTATATACTGTAGCTTCTTTCTTTCAGACTACCTTTCTATACAGTTCTTGGAGAGCATAGCTCTAGCAACACCAAGGTAACTGTTTTGACTCACAGGAAATTCACATACAAGCTTAGCTTGAATGCACTGTTAAGTTTGCTATCAATTAACTTTATGTTAGCTTGGACTTTTGCATACTGAATACACATTATTTTAATAAGAAAAATGTCTTGGTGAAAAAGACACTTTAAGTGAAAAACAGTTGTAAATAGTTTAAACAGTCTGCTATTTTTTATGAAAATCAACATCTTGGAAATAAAGGTGCCAAAATAACTTATAATAAACAGAAGATTAGGTTGAAATTTTATGAGGTAAAAGTATACATAGACGCAATGCCCATGAAGAGTCCAATCATGGTCCAATAAAACAGATTACTACACAGATACAGTTTTTGTTCTTCCAAGAAGAACAGTACATTATGCAGTGTCTCTTTGGCATTCTGAACCCTGGTCCCTACGGTAGCATCTTTTTCTAACACACTTATATTTAACCAGAGTCAAAACAATCAGTTTGAAGGTCAGAATCAGACTGCCTGACAAATTCAAAGTGATGTACCGCTAAAGAACTGGATAATCTGTCAAAATAAAATAATCTTTCAAAATGATTCGCTGAACATGGTACAGATAGTTTTCATTCAAAAAAATTGTTGAATAATTGGCTGCTCTTGGTGGTTGCTGTGCCACTTTGCCTTTTACAAAACCATCAGCAGATAAGAAAAAACACCTATCTTATCTAACACAAATCTGGAAAAAATACAAGAGAGGAAATTAATCTGTATTTTGTTTAGAATAATAAACACAAATAAAATATTCCATTACAGCACTACACTACATAACACATTGATGACTCACTGCATATGTTTTCAATACTCACAATAGAAAGGCAGCTGTAAAACACATTGTTCTAATATATTATTTAGCCACATTCTCTGTATTTAAAAAAAATACATTTCTAAAGTCTGTTTATGCATTTTATAGACAATGTTTTTCCATTATTTTCTGTTTAAACATTAATCATGCCACCCCTTCTTTCTCTCAACTGCTTAAAGATTTAAATGTTGCCCCATCAAGATTTAGGTCTGGCTATTTTGACAAGGCTCAGACAGGAAAACTGCTTGGCAAAAAATGTACAGAATTGCTTTCTCTATATTCCATTCCATTAACAGGAGATTGCTGTGGCTGCAGTTTGCCATACCTCGACATATTGCTGAGTTTGGCCTTTACAGTCTCTGCTGTCGATAACGGAAAGCTAGTGTTCCTGCAATCTAGCCTCGCCTATTTCACATCTCAAATACACACACAGTCTAAAACAGAGGTTCTCGGCTGTTTTTTTATTAAAATTACTTAATTGGACATGAATAAGAGACCCAACACAACACCAAATTGCATACTATACAACATGGCAAGCAAGTAAAGCTTTATCTACATGTAAATTAACATGTATAAATCTACATGTCTACATGTATAAACATGTAAAACATAAAAAAATAACACAGCCTTAAAAACTAAATAAATTACGTAATTATGAAATAAAAGAAAATAAAAAGAAAATATAATAGATATGAAACGAGGACAAAACTTTTTTCAATTGAATTAAATGCCTAAAATGTCTGTTCCATGTATAGTATGCTACCTTATTTTACAATCTCAAAAGCTTATTAGCACAGACTACTGCGTCCCTAACCCATTATTGCAGTTTTTAACACATCAAATGTTAGGACACAAACACTGGAATTATTGATCGAAGAGCATCTATTGCTAAAAATCCAGTTATCGTTTTATTTATTTAATCAGCTATACAGAACTTGGTATTGACACAGTATGTGTAGGGCCTCACAAGGGTGGTCTTACTTGTGATTTACAGAAAGTAATGAAAAGAACAGACCCATGCAGAGATCTTAGATGAAAAAACTATCAAAACCATCATAGACATAGGCCTGCTGTAGAGACCACAGTCAAAAATAACAAAGCCTCCACCCAATTAAACAATCTTCAAGATCTACCAATACAGAATAATCCCCATTACCTTTCCACTCTTTACCAATATTTGTCCTAAATTTAGAGAATGGATAAATTATACCGGCATAAATCAATTTATAGAAGACAATATTCTATTATATAGGACAGAGATTATGTATGATAAGAACCTTCATAAAATTGTAGTTGTAGAGGTTTACGCTCTGCAAACGAACAATGTCTTGTGGTGCCATCCCAAAAAGGTAAATAATTGCTCTCACGAACCTTCTCTGGATTGCTTCCACATTTGTGGAATGATCTGCCTGCTGCTTCAAGATCAGCAGATTCTGTCGCCATCTTCAAGCATCGGCTGAAAACACATCACTTCGGTCTGCACCTGACTGATCATTTCTGATTACTATATCTTTTCTACAATATCTAAAAAAAAGAAAGAAAAAAAAGCATGCTTATTTAAGCTTAGATAAACTTAACTTGGCACTGCACACACGGTAGACATGTTAATATTGCTCTTGTGCTTTTTCTTGTCCTAATGTTTGACCCAATTGCTTCCATTGTTTACCCAACTTGTAAGTCGCTTTGGGTAATAGTGTCTGCTAAATGACCAAATGTAACTGTAAATGTTTAATATCTTATTTCAATCTTGTTTCTTAGAACAACAGACATGCAAGAACCAACGAGATTTGAAGATATCTGTGTGTGCCACAATATTTGTTTCACTTGGGAAGATATTTATATTTATGCTTGTGTGCTTTTTGAAACATACTATATAGGGTCCTCTTCACTCTTATTATATGGACATGCAGAAACAGCATGGTTTATATACATGTTATATGTAAAGTGTTCTCATTTTGTGTTCTGATTTTGTGTTCTATTCCCTTCAGACTTTATTATTAAAAACATTTAAGAATGCAGAACAATATAAATGGAGAACAATATATTTTGTTTATATACAAAATAAACAATATAAACATAAATATAAATACCCTACTGTAGCATTCTGGTGGCAAGTGACTGATTATCTTAGTGTAGCCTTCACAGGTAAGCTTTAATTGTCTTCCATCTTTATAAGGTTTACCATTTGCATCAGAGGGCCTGGCTAAACATATTAATTAATTAGTGGACTGAGCAAACAGCTCATTCAAAGGAGACGACCCAAGGGCAAGCAGCGACGTCAAATGTGCTGGTGAAATGTGCACCAAAGGCAGTGGAGATGTCATTAAGATACAGAGGGCTAATAAACGTGACAAGAGAGGATGGTGGCAAGAATATTTTACAAAGGGATATTAATCCCACAAGCAACAAAAACAGAGAAATTGAAGGTATAGATCACAAATCTCTTTATGGGATAATGTGGGATAATTTCCCTGATAAACCCAAGGCTGACATTCCCATATAAACTATATGGATTTATCCCTGTGGAGCCAGATGAGATGACTGTGGTTCAGGGCTCCTGCTGAACTCATAACAGCACTGGCAACCAAATAAAAATCAACAACTCGGCAAAGCGCTGATAGCAGCCATCCATTCCGTGCAAATTGAACTGTCACCTTTAGTGTCACTTTCCAGCCAAGCGGATGAAAAAGACAACCATGTGGCGGTAATGTTCTGTAAAATTAATTCCTGGTGGGAGAAAAGGACGTCAAGACATCAAATAGATAAACACTCTATATGTGGGAGCAGTCTCAAGGGGCCTGTTTACGTCAATAGTGATCTATTTAGCGACCCTACTTCGTTAATATGACAGGGTTTGTCATCCATCCCTAAATGAATAGAGCTGAGTTATCCTCTGGGTAAGCATGCAATGTAAGCAAAGTAACGAAGCTTCCTGTTCTCCAAATCACATGGCTGTGAGGATTACAGGTTATATGACCAAATTCATTTTGCCCAAAAAACAGGAATAGTACAAACTCTCTGTATCAAGCACAAAAATGCTGTATCATGACGAATAAGCAAGAGCACAAATGATTTGTACTGACATACAAATTAGAAAACCAGCATCTTTGGTTGGTGTGACCTAGTAAGTGTAGTCACATTACAATTTTGAAACGCTAGTCTAATCATTCAATTATGTGCATTTGTATCGAATATGATACATACAGTAATTTCACCCAAAAGCGGTAAAACATCAGCAGTGCATTTGAAATGTCTGGATATACCTCTTATTTTCTTCACATTCACACACACCACCCCTAAATCGACTAAAATATTTATAAAGATTCCTTTTATTGTATTAACTATTAATTGATTCATCATTTGAAAAATTTATACTTGGCACTTAAAAACAGCAAAAAATGACTTTCACAAATAAGAGATGTCAGGAGCTATTTAGTGTCAAATATTTGAAGCTCAATTCCAAGAGATCTGCATGCTTGTGGTTCATGCTTAATATTCATGCTGTTTTGCTGTTGTGTAAGTAGTTCTGACTATAGCAGGTCATGCTTAGCCAGTTCTGGCTGTCGCTTCACAATGAAAATACATGACTGTGCCCACTCCACTAGCCCTTCTTATTGATTTATATCTGAAACAAGTTATTTTCTCTCTCACATGCATTCACATAAGCAAGAACAAACAGAAATACAGGTCAGTGATACAGGTCAATTTGTGCAAAAATGCTCTAAAAAGTGCCAAACATTTAGCTATCTACCCTGAAGTTGAAAAAAAATACAAATCCTAAAAGTGACTTTCAGGGTAAAGTTTTATTTGCCTGAAAATACAATATTTTTTAACTTAATATAGTGTAGGGAGAGGTAACAAATAATAGATTTTCTAATTTGAGAACTTTGTGGCAGATTTTGGTTGGATTTATCATAATCCCTTGCTAAATTGAAAAGAAAGAGAGAGAGAGAGCGAGATAGAGAAAAATAAGGAATGGAGAGTGCGAAAGAACCTGCAGAGAGCACATCAGAGTAGTGAAAGGAAACATGCTTTCTTATAAGTCCAGTGAGTGACAAGAAAACCATTAACACACACCGTCAGTGTAAGGGATTACTCCTACGCATGCTTGGCTATTATTCTGCCTAATTAAGTCTTTCGGCATGATTTCCCAAGAACAAAGCGAAAAAAAGGCGAGCAGAAACAGCTTAATGGCTTGGGGTGCCTGGATTCGAAGGAAGAGATATTAATATGTGCTTTCCTATGGTGTGTTATTTTTTATTTAATTCCCCATTTTTGACAAACCATAAAATATGCAACAACTTCCAGAGTTATGAACTTTTAAAGACACTTCTTAGACAAACCATATGCTTTTTAATCAGTAAGTAAAGCAAATGAATAAAACCTTTAATTATATCCTGACCACTTGTTTCATTAGGACATATAATGGTAATTCAAGCTAAAAGTATACTTAATTTTGTTAAACTGTTTCAGAGCTTGATGTTTAGTGATTGTAAAATGAATAAAACGATAAGATATTGGTATATATTTTTGTCATAAAATTATGTATATAGGCTACTGTATGTCAAACCAAAAATTACATAGACACCAGATATAATTTTTTATATTTTTCCTAGTGGGTGCAGGACAATGTAGTTCATTTATTTACAACAGTGAGGATAGCAAAATAAAGTAATCCCCAAAATACCCAAAGATTCTTCATACCAGTAAAATAGATCTAACTTTTGGACCAATTTTTTAACTTTTGGATCACAGACTGAACAAACTTAAGCATTGCTTGGTAGTTGGTGGCCAAAAATTGTATTATCCAATTGTGTACTTAAATTTCAAGCTGACAATGGACAGCTATTCAACCTTTTCCATTGCATTTCCATCAAAGTTATCTGACATTATTAAAATGAATTTAATCCGACACAGCTAAACTTTGAGTTCTTGTCATATTTAATTGCAATTTTCTAAACTATAGTGAATAAGATGTAATTATGATACAGTTTTTATGTTTTGTTATTGAAGATATTCTTGTTTTTTCTGTCGACTGGTCCCCTCCATATGGAAGGATTTTACGGAGAATATATTAAAATGCATTTGCAATTGCATTTTCTATTTGTTTGTGTGAAAATGTTCACCCTTGTATGAATACAAAAATTGCATTGTTGTTCATTAAGCATATAACAAGTTCATAATAAATGACTAAAGTATGTGAATTCTACATCTCTTTATTTGTGTATCGTAGCATAGTGAGAGAAAGGTTAGAGCCTTTTATAGAGCCTGTTGAACTTCTTTAAATTATATTTGGTAAATTCCGCAATTGTGATTTATTGATAATATTTTCTCTAGATTAAACTTTGCATCTGAATCTTGTTTGTTCCTTTATTGTTATTATTGTTATTTTTAGACGTGTGCGCTAACACGAAATTGTAACCGTCCAGTGAATGGGTAGGGGGTCCCAGAGATTTGGAAGGTGGGAAGCCCCTGCCACCCGTAATCACAGACAGAGGCCTTGTTTTTCTAAATGCGAGAAGCTGCCTGGCACTGTAAGGGCCACTGGGGAAGAGTTATTTCCTCACTGAGGAAACGCACTACACAGACCACTTCCTACCATAGGTAGGAGTTTAGTGAAGACACCAACATGGTCTCGCCGTCAAGGGAGAACTCATGGGAGGGATGTGCGGACTGAAGGAAATGGCGCAAGGTGGAGGTCAACCTAGGGAAGGCTATGGGCAGGAGGTGCTTAGTGATGGATGGAATGCCTATTCTTCACCAAGTAGGGGAAGAACGGAGGCGGAATTAGCACGCTGACCTGACTACTAGGAGGGAGGTGGTTTCACAGGCGTATGGTTACCGTCTTGCATGTTGGTACCATGCAAGACTCGGGCAGACACTGGTTCTTCACGGAGGCTGTAGAGTGTCGTGAAGGTGTTAGGCGTAGCCCAACCCGCAGCTCTGCAAATATCTGTCAGAGAGGCGCCCTGAGCCAGTGCCCACGAGGAGGCTGCACTCTGGGTGGAGAGTGCCATCACTGCCAGTGGGCACGGCAATCTTGGGATCGGTATGCCGTTGCCATGTTGTCCACGATCCAGTGCGCCAATCTCTGTTTGGAGACAGCCCTCCCCTTTTGTTGACCTTCAAACAGACAAATAGGTGGTCAGAGCTCCTGAAGCTCTTTGTGCAGTCCAAATAGAGGCAAGCACGCGTACTGGACACAACACAGATTGGGTTGGGTCTTCCTCCCCGGTGGGGAGCGCCTGCAAGTTCACCACCTGGTCCCGAAAGGGAGTGGTAAGAACTCTGGGCACGTAGCCGGGCAGGGGTCTCAGGATAACGTGAGAGTCTCCGGGCCCAAATTCTAGGCAATCCGTGGACACTCATAATGCTTGTAGGTCCCCTACCTTCTTGATGGAGGCGAGCGCCACCAGGAGAGCAATCTTTGTTGTTAGATGAGAAAGAGCGGCATCTCTCAGGGGCTCGAAGGGGGCCTGACAGAAGTCAGGATGCGCTTCTGCGTGAGCATCCTGAACGGCAGCTTTTGTAGGTGCCTGTTCAAGGTATGAAGATCTAGAATGAGGCGCAAACCCCCCCCCCCTTTCTTGGGGACAATGAAGTACGGGCTGTAAAACCCGCTGAACATCTTGGCTGGAAGGACGGGCTCGATCGCTTCCTTAACCGGAAGTGTGGCGACCTTGACCTCAACGGGAGCATCCTTGCCTCTGACTTAGATTGAGAGGATGCCCCAAAACTTGGCCAGGCGTCTGGTGAATTGGATCGCGCAGTCTATCGATCATGTTCCGTAGCCACTCTGACGGTTTGGGAAGCTCTAGCCAGGCCCAGGGACCGAGTCAGGGGAACTAGGGGTACGATCTGATTCATCAACCCCCCGGGGGGTGGTTCGATGGCAAGCAGTGCGGATCCTTACATGTGGGGAGGCCCCCAGGGTAGAGATCGTTTACCTGCCCGGCAATGATGAAACTCAACGCACCATAGAACTGAGTGTGCTGAGGGCGGCTGATTATACTTGAGATTGTGTCTCGTCGCAATGAGATTGTGTCTCGACATTGCGCAATGTCGACGCAATGTCGAGTTGCCTAACACCGTCGTGTAGAGGGTGAGAGCGGATGTGATAAACACCCAGAGAGAGAGGAAACTCTTTTTGCGAGAATATGGGGAATAGGCCCCGGAAGGGGCCCAGCAGATGTTGGGACAGGTTAGGGACCGCCCAGCGATGGGATGGCCAATGGTCGGGCCGATGGTGTTCTCGATCTCCCTGTGGTCTTCCGGTCAGGGCGCCTTCTACTCGACATCTTGTGCTGGGGGGGCAAGGGAGCGAGGACCGGGGCTGCTGGGGAGCAGACGCCGCACGGGATCTCGACGGCCGGGGGAGGATATGCTTGATAGCCTCCTCCTGCTTCTATACTGTCGAGAACTGCTGGGAGCTCAGAGGAATCGTCAGGGTCGGATGCCAGTAAGTCACCCTCCGATGCTGCAAGGGAGATCTCATCATCATCACGCACTGTTTGCGAATACGTGGCTGAGGAACAAGACGGGGTGGGACTGTCTCTTGGGGAACGACAGACGAGTGAGACAGTGCGAACTGTCCGCGAGCCTGTGGCTGACAGATTAATTTAACTGTCTTGAGAATGCACTGTGTATTTAATAAGGAGTTATCAGCATGTGATGGTTACAAATATAATACATTTAGAAATAGGGATTATAAGGTTTGTGCTGTTTTAATTTTGTAGCCTGGATGAATGTTGCTTTTCCCGGCCTGAAGTGTGTCCCAGTCTGGCCATGCTTACCCTCTATCTTTCGCTACTATTCTTTTCTATTTTCTGAATTGAATTTGACAAGAAGTGATTACCTCTTGTCTCTTATTTATTCCCTTTAACTATAGTATCAATTACCTTGCTCAAACAAGCAAGGGAACCGTCTTGCTAGACACTGTGCCACTTTATTCAAAATGTTCCTATAAACTGTGTGGTTTGTATTTGTTGTCACAGTGGCCTAATTATTCTTTAGATTATGCTCATGACCCTTAAATTTGATAAAAAACAGCCACTTCCAAACCAAACTTGTTCTCAATTTTCCCTGACAGGCTTGTTTAAACATGTGGACAGAATGCACAGTCTAACTGAAACCACATTCCTATTCCAAACAAATTAAGCACAATTAAGTCCTTTAAATTATGAGTATCTATCATGATGAGATGTTTTTTAAAGTCACCACATTCAGATCAAAGTAAGCCAAGCCTTTTTTTAAATAGCCTCATTAGAATCCTCTGCAATGGTTTTCATAAATTGCCTCATTAGAATCCTCTGCAATGGGTTTCATAAATAGCCTCATTAGAATCCTCTGCAATGGGCTAGCTAGTTTTATTCGGGAATTACTCTTAAAGACGACCCTAAAACTAATTGTTTCCAGATTCCCATAAAAGTTTCATCTGTTTAAGGTAGAACGAAAACATTTTTTTTCTTTCTGTTTCTTTGTGGCAAATAATTCGGGGGTTGTTTTATCAACACCATGTTTTAATCATTAATTCGTGACCACTGCAGGATGAAACAGCAAGATAAAATAGAAAAAAAGCAATGCAAACATTTTTAACAGGCCATGACAATGGCCTCTTCACATCATTAAGATTAGACGTAAACAAATCAGTCAAATTGTAACAAAACTTTTGTTTTGTTTAAAGCACATCAACTGATTCATTGTCTCGGACAGTGTTGCTGCAGAATAGTCTTTAAAGGCCTCCTATTTTCCTGGTCCATTTTGTTCTAACTCAATGAAGCCCCTCCCTCCGAAATACATCTGGGACAATGACTTTGATGTTTTATGATTTGTTAAACACCCAGTGCGCCTTGTCCGGAAATGTCACGCCCCTTACCATGACCATAGGTTAGTTGCATATGCTCTGGTATATTCTAAGGCCACATCCAAAGAAAGCCAGAGCTTTTCTTATCCAATCATTTTTTGTCTTTTCAGTGCGTCATCTCAAGAAATATCTGCGTACACACAAAACCCCTAAACCAACTAAAAAACTATGTAGCATACACACCAAATCAGTATGTGGCGCTGTAATTCTGCCATAGAGATACACTAAAAATGTGGAAGAATATTTGGAGCATGCGCATAAACTTTGTGCGCTGGGGTGATGACATTATTATTTCAGTAAATATACGGATCGGCTGTAATTTTCAGATTTATCCACTCTGGGACCCAGTTTAAAACAATAGCAGTTTCAGGCTCCCAAAACGCCAGATCGGTCTGGACGAAATGCCAATACGATACAAAATCTTTATGTATACAGCTAAACTGTATATGGCCTGTAAAGCTGTACACAGTAACAGTAAGTAACAATGGCTTAAGCCTCATCAGTTCAACACAAGAATCGATCATGAAACCTTTTTTTCAAACTTAATGGAGGTCTGCTAGTGTGTCAAAGTGCGCATGTGTAAATGTCCATCCTTGTTAGAGATTTTTTTTCATACTATGATAAGGATGCGATTGCCCAAATCTATTATCATGATGAGGGACAAAACACAGAGCGGTTTCCAACGAGTCCTGAAGGAGTGCAGAGATGCGGGCGGGTACTGTCTGATCATCTGAGTAGGAGAAACCATGTTTCTGAATGACAGAATTTAGGGATGACATGAAGAGAGAGAAGAGAAGTGGCCAGTGTACTGAACCCAGAGGTACTCAAGTAGTGAGATGTAGTGATTTTGAGACTTCACACCTCCAGACACATCCATCGACCCCAGGGTTGACAGGAGGATGTGGTGGATGACCGTGTCAAAGGCACCAAACAAATCCAGCAAGATCCAGTTGTAGAAAGTCAGTCACAGAGAGTAGAGTGGTCTCCGTCAAATGGGCGATTTTGAAGCAAGACTGTTTCTTGTCCAGAACGTTGTTGAGAGTTGATCATACATTACTCGTTCAAGGAACGTTGAACCTAGGCCAGCGGAGGAGTGGGGAGGGGGAATAATCATGCTCTAGCAAAAGTTGAGAGTCACGGTATCAAGTGTGAGTATGCTCTGAGATGTCAGCGTAAGAGATGATTCAGAAGGCAGAAGGTTTGTCTGTGTAAGTGGTTGTGATGTGCTCATGAATAGGTGGTGAGGAAATAGCTGATGATTGTTGATATTTAGTAATCAAAGAATGTGGCAAATTCATTGGCTGTTAGAGATGATGAAGGCACAGGGAAGAGGACAAAGAAGTATTGAGAAGCTTCTGAAAAGTGTTCTACAGTCAGTGCAGCTGTGGATTTTGTTATGATAGTAAGTAGTCTTAACCGAAGAGAGATCGGTATAGAAAGAATATAATGAAAAGAATATATGAAATCTCAAGTTCTGGAAAAAGTAGTTTCAACTCAATTGTGCTCCTTCTTCCAAAGTAATGACATCAATGAAGAAGTCCAGTCTGGATTTGGAGCATGTCACAGTACAGAGACTGCTTTGATCAGAGATACAAATTATCTGCTTTTTTGCGTCTGACCGAGGTTGTATTTCTTTATTGGTGCCGTAGACCTTAGTGCTGCATTTGGCACCATTGACCACAGCACACTCCTACATAGACTCCAAAAATACGTCGACATTAACAGAATAGCATTGAAATGGTTTAAATCTTATTTATCCGACCGTTTTCAATTTGTAGCAATAAAAACAGGTGTCACGCAAATCGAAAGTCCAGTACGGTGTACAACAGGGCTCAGTATTAGGACCTCTGCTCTTCGCATTATACATGCTACGTCTAGGAGATATAATAAAGCGACACGGAATTAGCATTTACTGTTATGTTGATGATACTCAACTTTATATTTCCTCGAAACCTCATGAAACACAGCAGTTCCATCGAATAATGGAATGCATAGTTGATATAAAAAACTGGATGAGTAACATTTTTTTATTACTGAACTCGGATAAAACAGAAGTGTTACTTACTGGACCGCAAACTGCTATGCGTAACAACCAAGAATACTGCTTAACGATTGACGGATGCTCCATAAAATCCTCGTCATCAGCTAAGAATCTTGGCGTTGTATTCGACAGTACTCTCTCATTTGAAAGCCATGTCGCAAACACCTGTAAAATTGCATTTTTCCATTTTAAGAATATATCTAAATTACGTCATATGCTGTCACTGTCAGATGCAGAGAAATTAATTCATGCATTCATGACATCAAGACTAGATTACTGTAATGCACTTCTAGGTGGTTGCCCTGCGGGCCTATTACAAAAACTGCAACTGGTTCAAAACGCGGCAGCTCGAGTTCTTACACGTTCAAAAAAGCATGACAGATTAGCCCGGTTCTGTCAACTTTGCACTGGTCACCTATAAAGCATTTCATTGACTTTAAGATCTTGCTTATTACCTATAAAGCCCTACATGGTTTAGCTACACAGTATTTGAGGGAACTTTTATTGTTTTACAGTACTTCACATCCATTACGCTCTCAGTCATCCTGTCAGTTGGTTATACCTAGAATTTCAAAATCAGGTGCATGTGGTAGATCCTTTTCCTATCTAGCGCCTACACTTTGGAATAGTCTTCCTGCACTGTCCGGGAGGCAGACACACTCTGTCAGTTTAAATCTAGACTAAAGACGCAAATTTTTAATCTTGTATACACTACACTTCCATAATATAAATCCTCTAAGGGTTTAGGCTGCATTAGTTAGATCAACCGGAACCAGAAACACTTCCAACAACAACTGATGTACTTGTTGCATCAAAGAGTGCAGAACTGTACTCTACACTCAGCCAGTCTTGTCTTATTGTTCCAAGGTTACCGTAGGATGCAGAATATAAGAGAAAAGATAGGAACTGTTGAAAATCACTAGTCTCTTTCCTTCTCTCTCTCTCTCTCTCTCTCTCTCTATCTAAGACAAAATGCATGTTTCATCTTAGGATAATAGTTATATATTTTCAATTGTATATATATATGTATATATATATACATATATATATATATGTAACCGGGTGGTGTTAGAATTTAAAAAACACAACCTTAGGTATAGTTTCCATTTAAGAGCGTGGCCGCTGTAAATGAAGTAATCGGAATGCGATAATGGAAGAGACACCTCGTGTGATACGTGAGAGACGAGCGCGGTGCATGAGAGAGGATTTCAGACCGCTAATGTCATCACAGGTAAAATTCATGTTTCCTATGAGTTATTGAAGAGATTTACATTTAACCTGAATGTTGTGGTTTCATTTAAAACATGTATTTTGTTGGAAAAGATATGGAATGATCTGTGTTGCGCTTCGTTACTTGTGGCGAGTGTGATGGATTCTTGGTAAAATAGATGTAATATGAAGGTGTATGATGTCTGTGAATATCCTGTGTATGAGATATTTGATAATGTGTTTTTGTTTACCTGAGGAAAATACTTATTTGAGGTCTGTGCTTATGTTTGTTTGACTCTGAAGTGTGGTATTTCACCCTAAAGTGTGTCCTAACCTCCGTACTAATTTAACCCGTGTGAAAAATTGACACTGTATTTGAGTTTCCGTCTTTAAGTTGTGAGAGTCAGCTGAAATCTTAATTTGAGAGTAATACGCCGTTATAGAAAACCCGGTTGGACAACACGGGTAGTGTCATACCTTTTGTTGTATTCTGTTGAAATTGGAAACTCTTTTATGTTTTGTTACAAGAATTTTATATAGATCTCTTGAAGGAGTCACTTTAACTAATTCAAGTATTGCATTGAGATAATGCAACGCAAATCAATCAAAACCTTATAACCGTGCGTTAGTGTCAATTTATTTTGATACCAGCCAACAAAACTTTGTACCAGGAGTGGGGTCTCGCTGATTTATCGGGATCGCCAGGGATAATTGAGTGTTAGTGACACAAAGGGTGTAAAACAAACACGGTGCTTGTGAAGAGGAGCCTCTGTGTTTGTAACGCCAGTGACGGCCGCACAGAGTGTTCGACGAGTTGCGACGTGACCTGGGCTGGGGAACGTGACTGAGCAGGCGGTGTGGTAGCATCTGTGCCGGTGGATTTTGGAAGTTAGCACTAGTTCTGAAGTAGGCACGAACAGTCTCTGTTGATTGCTACGTGAAAGTCTTTGGCTCGCAACAAGTTTAACCAATCTGAGGGGGAAGAGGACAAACTTCGTCGGAAGTTAAGATAACTGAATCGAAAGCACGAAAAGGCAATAGTGTGCTAGTTATGCCAACATTTCTGAACATCCTGAAGGTCCAGGACAAGTGTTTAACCTGTCTAATGAAAATGTGTGGGTGCACCCCAGGACTCGAATAGGTGTGCTGTCTCCCGTAAAGTGGGTGGATAATGACCCAGGACATGAGGTAAAGTTCCGACGCATATCTGCAAATGCTTAAGAGATCTCCATGGGTGTTGAACCATTGTCAAAGAAAGAGCAGCAATCCAACTTGATATCTCAGATGGATACAGGAGGCATGAAGGAGCAGCAAGTTGAGCTGAAAGCCTTACTGCCTGAGTTTGTGCATGTGTTAGTCCTAGGTGATGATGACCTGGGTTTCACAGACAGAGTACAGCACGAGATCAAGATGGTGGATGATGTGCCTATTAACCTGCCGTATTGCCAGATTCTGCCAAACCAGTACAAAGAGGCTAAGGAGCATATAGCACAGCTGTTAAGAAAAGGTGTCGTCCAGGAGAGTTAAAGTGCATATGCATCTCCAGTAGTGCTTGTAAGGAAGGACGACGGCAGTTTAAGGTTGTGTGTTGATAACCGCAAACTCAACCTGAAGACAAAGCGGGACGCCTTTCCTCTTCCACGAGTGGATGAGAGTTTTGATGTGTTAAGAGGCGCTCAGTTCTTCTCAAGCATCGACCTGCTAGTGGTTATCACCAGGTGGCAGTAGCCGAACAGGATCGGCCTAAAACAGCCTTTACTACACCATTCGGACTGTTAGAGCATCTGAGAATGCCAATGGAAGTGTACAATGGGCCGGCAACTTTCCAGCGATTGATGCAAACAACCATGAGTGATCTTACCTTTCAGATTATGCTGTATTATCTGGACGACATCCTAGTGTTTTCTCGAACATTTTCTGAGCATCTGGAGAGGTTGTGGATTGTGTTCACAAGCTTGCAGGACACTGGACTTAAGGCCAAAGTGGAGAAATGTCACTTCCTACAATCTACCCTGACCTTTCTGGGACACCAGGTATCCGCTGAGGGCATAGCCGCATGCTGGTCTGACACAGATTGGACACACCTGAACCTCATCACTTCCTGTTTGCTGAGAGAGCGTGGTTTGAGACAGAGCTCCGTCAAACTTTTTCTAAATATATCATTTATTTCTGTTATTTCTTAATATTTATGTTCTAAATTGATAACTCACAGAGGGTTAAACCTATCCTTAGGTGTATCCCATACCAAATATCGTCATATAACGCACAGATAAATTTGTTTTGTACGACCATTCGCTATTAGCACTCAGGCTGTTAGCATTCCCAGCCTTTATTTTCTGAATATTGCCTCTACTGCTTAACCCACTGTTCTCATTATGACACCACTAATGGCTAATGATTCAGATATGTGTTTAACGTTACCTCTGAGTGCAGATGATGAATCTTTCTTCGCACTTCAGTCAGAACTGGAAGTATTGGAGAAGCAGATACACGATCTACTCGAGAGGCAAACACGTCTGCGAGAACGAAAAATGGCGCTGGAAACATCCCGGGCTGACGCTCGCAAAGCTGCGGTAAGTGTTCGACGTGATTGTAATACTCCTATCACTTCTACTCCGTGTGTTTCTATGCACAGAGCCCAGGCTTCAAGATCACGATGAGCTGAAATGAATTTCACTCCTGCACCTGCACACGCACGGCGATAGGCGAAATCCAGGACCGGAGCAATGAACTCTCCCCCACCGCCGCCACCGGTCTTCGAGATTTCTACGAGATATCGCTATGCTGCCCTCTGCGAGACAAAATCCAACGCTGTGGTCATCGGAGACTCAATCGTCCGGAACGTACGCGCGCCTCCTTTAATGAAGGTAAGGTGCGCACTCACTGTTTTCCTGGCGCCCGTGTTCTCCATGTCTCTGCGCAGGTAACTGCGATTCTGAAGGAGGATGCAAGAGTGGGAGCCGTAGTTCTGTATGCGGGGGTGAATGATGTGAGAATGCGTCAGTCGGAGATCCTGAAGAGGGACTTCAGGAGTCTGGTCGATACTGTTCGCAACGCATCTTCCACGGCGAGGATCATCGTATCAGGGCTGCTTCCTACTTACCGACGAGGGAACGAAAAGTTCAGTAGACTATTTACGCTTAATAATTGGTTAATGTCATGGTGTATTGAACAGAAGCTGCTCTTTGTAAATAATTTTGATCTGTTCTGGGAGCGACCAAGGCTCTTCCGCCCCGACGGGCTGCACCCCAGCAGCATTGGAGTGGAAATTCTGTCTGACAACATCTCAAAGACGCTACGCACCATTTGACTAGTAAGTTCAAATTTTAGCCATAGTCTGTGTTCTTCTCACCCAACTGTTAAGAATGTTACAGTTAAGAATGTTACTGCTTTCAAATGCATAGAGACTGTGTCTGCCCCCCGAATAATACAACCAAATAATAATTTATTTAAAAGTATGAGAAAAAATCTTATCATGATTAAACCAAAAGACAATATATTTAATGAGCAAAACCAACGCCTAAAGTTTGGGCTACTTAATATTAGATCACTAGATCCAAAGGCAGTTATTGTAAATGAAATGATCACAGACAACAGTTTTGATATACTTTGCCTTACTGAAACCTGGCTTAAGCCAAATGATTACTTCGGTCTAAATGAGTCTACTCCACCAAGTTACGGTTATATTCATGAGCCACGTCCGGTTGGTCAAGGTGGTGGTGTCGCAACAATCTTTAGAGACTTTCTTACCGGTACTCGGAGAACAATGCATACATTTAAAATTATTTGAAGTGCTTGTGTTGAACATAACTGTTCCAAATAAAAGTAAAAAACCATTGGTCTCTCTTACATTGGTTACTTTGTATAGACCCCCTGGGCCTTACACTAATTTTCTGATAGAGTTCGCAGACTTCTTATCGGATCTATTGGTTAACGTCGATAAAGTACTGATTGTTGGAGATTTTAATATCCACGTAGATATTGCTAACGATCCATTAGCTGTGGCGTTTAAAGAACTACTAGACTCTTGTGGTGTAACACAATACATCAATAGTCCTACTCATCGCCTTAATCATACCCTAGACTTGATTATATCTCACGGAGCCGATCTAACCAATGTCGATATTATACCTCAAAGCGACGATGTTTCCGATCACCATCTTATAACATGTACACTGCGCACTGCAGAAATCAGTTGTATATCTCGTTATCGACAAGGTAGAACAATCACCTCAACTACTAAAGATAGTTTCGTAAAGAACTTGCCAGATCTGACTCCTCTAATAACCTTTCCAACTAATATAGAATCGCTCGATGACATGACCAGCAACATGGGCACCATTTTCTCTAATGCATTAGAAGCGGTCGCACCTATGAAGTCAAAAAGGATAAATGAAAAGATCACAGCACCATGGTATAATAACACCACTCGCGCCTTAAAAAGAGAAACGCGTAAACTGGAGCGCAAATGGAAACAAACGCAATTAGAGGTCTTTAAAATTGCATGGAAAGAGAGTGCAAGCTGTTACAAAAAGGCACTAAAAGCGGCAAAAGCCGAGCACTTCCGTAACCTCATAGAAAATAACAAAAACAATCCAAGGTTTTATTTAGTACAATTGCTAAACTAAAAAACAAACAGACTCCACCTGACCTGGGTATTCCGCCAATGAATTCATCGAAATAATCGAAATCGAAATAATACGAGACAACATAGCTAAAACCAAACCTCCAAGTGTGTCGGAAGAATTAGTTTCAACCGTCACCCAAAAAGAAAAGCTAGAGTGTTTTTCTAAATCTTCCTATTAATCAGGAAGATTTAATTAAAATTATTGCAACATCCAAACCGACGACATGCTTATTAGACCCCATTCCGACTACTTTATTAAAAGAGTTACTACCTGCTGTAATTGAGCCCATTTGTAACATAATCAACTCGTCAATTAATCTAGGACATGTCCCAGGGCCCTTTAAGCTGGCTGTAATTAAGCCTCTTATCAAAAAAACAAACTTAGACCCCAATGAACTTGGAAGCTATAGACCGATTTCAAATCTCCCGTACTTGTCTAAAATACTAGAAAAAGTAGTGTCAACTCAACTCTGTACCTTCCTACAAAATAATGACATGAACGAAAAGTCAGTCTGGCTTTAGACCGCATCACAGCACTGAAACTGCGATCGTTAGAATTACAAATGACCTCCTTATTGCTTCAGATAAAGGTAACATCTCACTCTTAGTCCTGCTTGACCTTAGTGCTGCTTTCGATACTGTAGACCATAAAATACTAGATCGTTTACACAATTATATCTGTATTCAGGGACAGGCACTGCAATGGTTCAGATCTTACTTAACAGACAGATATCAATACGTCCATTTCAATCGGAAATCGTCAAATCTTACACAAGTAAATTATGGATTACCTCAGGGATCGGTTTTAGGACCCTTGTTTTTTTTCCATATACCCACTAATAATGTTGCCCCTCGGCAACATTATTAGAAAACATGGAATTAGCTTCCACTGTTATGCAGATGATACTCAGCTATATATCTCATCAAGACCAGATGATTCCTTTAGGCTATCCAAACTGGCAGAGTGCATCGAGGACATAAAACATCGGATGACTAGTAATTTCCTCCTTCTAAACTCTAGCAAAACAGAAATATTACTTATAGCACCAAAATCAAGTAAACAGAATATCTCTGATTACAGCCTGCAAATTGAAAGCTGCACTGTTACTCCAACAAATACAGTTAAAGACCTAGGCGTTATATTAGACGGCAACCTGTCATTTAAAAATCACATCTCAAATATCACAAAAACAGCCTTCTTCCACCTTAGAAATGTTGCCAAATTACGAAACAGTTTATGTGTTGCAGACGCAGAAAAGCTTATTCATGCATTTGTGACCTCACGGTTTGACTATTGTAATGCTCTACTTAGTGGTTGTCCTGTATCATCGATAAACAAACTACAGTTAGTTCAGAATGCAGCTGCCAGAGTTCTTACTAGGTCAAGAAAATACGATCACATAACCCCAGTTTTATCATCGCTTCACTGGCTACCCATTAAGTATCGTATTGATTTTAAAATTAGTTTAATTACTTACAAAGACCTGAACGGTTTGGCACCTACTTACTTAACCAAGCTTTTATCACGTTACAACCCTTCACGCTCTCTAAGATCTCAAAACTTAGGACTTTTGACAACACCTAGAATAACAAAATCCACCAACGGGGGATGAGCTTTCTCATACGTAGCACCTAAACTCTGGAATAGCCTTCCTGATACTATTCGAGGTCAGACACACTCTCCCAATTTAAATACAGATTAAAGACACATCTTTTCAGCCAAGCTTTCACTTAATGCATAGTTAATGAACAGCAGCTACGCTAATTATTCTCTTTATTTTCTTTCCGCCTCTGCCTCGGGAAGCCCAACCCGAGGTAGGAAGAAGTTCCACCATGTCCAGACGACCGACAGATGCCCATCCCCACTTTGAGATTACGCCAGCTACAGCTGCAGACTGACTGACCATCCCAGCTCCATCTAAGGCAATTCCACCACCAGCCAAGAAAATATGACAATCGGACCATCCCAGCTCAGACCACTACATCCCCAACCAAGAGCAAAGATGGCTATTTGTCTTATTAATGCTGAAGTTACAATATTTGGTATTAAATGCTAAACTAAAATCACATGTCACCAGTTTGAGTGCAGCTATGACACGTCAGAGGGGATCTGGCCCTCCCGGTTGAGCCTGGTTTCTCCCGAGGTTTTTTTCTCATTAATCAATCATTGGAGTTTGGGTTCCTCGCCACAGCAGGGCAGTGTTGGCCTGCTCACCGGGAGACTGCATTCATTCATTTATTTATTTAATTAGAAATTAGATATTATTTATTAGAATGATCTTACTCGTTGTATAAATACCATGCACTGTGCTGTGTTTTAACTTTTCGTTTTTTCCTGTTTGCCCCTGTAAAGCTGCTTTGAAACAATACACATTGTGAAAAGCGCTATATTAATAAACTTGAATTGAATTGAATAGCCACCGACCCCACTAAGATTTCATCTGTGAAGCAGATGCTGTTGCCAGCCACCCTGAAAGCATTACGATCTTTCCTCGGTTTCTGCGGATATTATAGGCGATATGTTCCGGGATTCCCAAAGATTGCAGGGCCTCTGCATGACTTAGTCGCCAGTGTCTGAATGAAGGACCTCCAGCGAAGCCAATCAGAAGGTAACCTGTGGATGGAGTCGTGAGTGTCAGGCCTCGATTGATGTTTTGAAGGAGAAACTGACCTGTGCCCCGTGCTCAGATTTTGGCTGATTTCTCGTCTACTTTTCTTCTAGAGATTGATGCAAGCAACCAAGGCTTAGGGGCAGTGCTTCTGCAACAGCAAGAGGGAATGAAAAGGGTCATCGCTTATGCCAGCCAAAGACTGCGAAACGCTGAGCGGAACAATAAAAACTACAGCAGTATGAAGCTAGAGCTGCTGGGCCTCAAGTGGGCCGTAACAGAACAATTCAGGAGATATTTGCTGGGTTCCAAGTTTACCATCTTCACAGATAACAACCCACTGTGTCACCTCAACACTGACAGGTTAGGAGCCCTAGAGCAAAGGTGGGTGTCTCAGCTAGCGGCTTGGCAGGGTAGCCCGTGGTGGACTCCGAAGATGTGGAGTATGATGACTGCGTAACCATTTGTTACTTGATACAACATGGGACTGCTCTTTGTGCGGAAGTGATTCAAGCTGGAGTAGAGAGGTGTGAAATTCAACAGATGCATGCTGAGACAAGTGGACTTACCAGTACTGAGACCCAAGGAAGTGACGACAGTTTGTAAAGGAAAAGTTAGGCGGAAAGCCGTAATATCGGGATGGACTGGGTCTGTTTTATGCAAATGACTAAACTTGTCCAAGCGGCTGCTCATTTAGAATACTCCAAATTCACTAACATTCGAAAGAGGTTAAGAACAAATTCATATACTTATGCACGTGTTGTGAATTGGGTGGAAAGGTTAGTGGGAGGTTCAAATGTGCGTATAAATACTGAAAATCTACGCTAACTAGTGAATGAGACCCACTGTTCTTATGAACTTGAATACAGCTATGCCAGTGCTGTACATTTGTTCTGTCGCAGCTTATCCTCTGGTCTGATCCAGGTCTCTGTTAGGGCTTAAAGGTTAAGACCTGACTGAGTAGCAATTCCACTAGCCTATAGAAAAAGTGAGTGATGCTGAAGCGCAAACAGAAAGAGCGCACAGATTATTGAGATTTCGCCAGTGGTGTAAAGAGTACCTGAAAAACATACTGTAGAAAAACTTTACATACTTGATTTAAAAATAACTCCACTACAAGTTACAAGTAACAGATTCCAATATGACTTGAGTAAAAGTCTTAAAGTATCTGATTTTAAACGTACTTAAGCATTTAACTCATTCTGAATGTAGGCTCAAAGATGCATTAATCCTTTACTCTAAGAGACATTTCAGTGAAAAAAACGTATTTATGAGTTTGTATTTCCTTAAATAGAAATGAAATAGAACCTCTCACTTTTTTTTAACATGACAGAACAAAACACAGATCAGGTGTTCAAAAAGGCATACTAGTCGACAAGTAAAAAATGTTTCATCAAAAAGATCTTTTCAGTGCAATGGACAGATAAAATTAAGTTAAATCAAATATTCAGATCGGACTTTAATCTGATTTACACCTCAGTCTCAGAGGGGGGAAATATGTTTTTTCTACTTCATCAAAAGCTGGTTCTCAAAGTTCTATAAATTTTTTCTGAAGCTTCATCAGTTTCTATATTCCTTCACATTGCACTACGAACAACAAAGTAATGTTAGCAAACATTATGCTGACATAACCATTCTATGTCAGACATGGTCTGTGTAGATGATTTTGGCTAAATTCACGTTAAATTACCATTAAATAGGCTCTAACCTCAATGTATTTCCTCAAATTTGACGATGAATTCTTAAAAGCACTTATTTTCGTGGTTTGTGGCAAAGAAGACACTGCATCCTGTAAGTCATTCTGTAAACCGGCAAATGAAAACATTTATTTCAGTAAGGCCATGGATTGTTGTCAGTGTCTCTGTCAGTGGCAGTGCTGGCATTCCATGTTGTGTTGGCTTCAGCTTCATCAGTGGTTGCAGCCATGTTGCTAATTTATGTGAAACACCTGGCATTCACCGCTGCTTATTCACTCTCATGTGGATTAGCCTCATTTAGCGTATATAGGCAAATAGCATCTAGTACCTTCTATAATCTGCAGATGGCGATATCGCCTTTTCTGCCCATGAAATAAGCCACCGCAGATATAGTTTCCGACTTCTCGTGCACAATCACAAAGTAACGGTAAGTGTCCTTTCAAATGTAGTGGAGTTAAGAGTACTCTTATTCAATCAAAAAAGTAGCCAAAAAAATACTAAAGAACAGTAACGAAGTACATTTATTCAAATACTTTACACCACTGGATTTCGCCGCCTTAGGTATGAAGCTTGAGATTTATGACCATTACAAGTAATAAAGGGAAACGTGGTCCAAGCTGATGTTTCTTAGAACGGGTTTTGTTTAAAGCGGCCTTGCAACGACGTGTCATGCATTCTGACTTCTTTACAATGTTAAACGTGCTGTCTTCTCATGCTTAACATGGTTAACTTGTCAAAAAACGTGTTGGGCGTATAACGTAATATTTCTGTGCTCGATACTCTCCCCCAGCGATCGTTCAGGTTTTGGAAAGTTTTTTTCGCACATATGAAACTGTTTCGTAACAGGTTTTCTTAGTCTCTTACTGGACAATTCTCCCGGAAAAGCACGCGGCACGGCCACAGGGGAAGGAGCATGTGCAGATGGCACTTTCACTTGTAAGCAGGAGAGAGAACATACGTTAGCGAAGTGTTTGTTTGTTCACTGCATTTGGGTGATGAATGTTATATAAACGGTGCATATAACGCTGGATTTGGAGATTGTTTGAAACTGATATGGAGCCGTGCCAGCACTAAAAGATGTCCGACATGACTCGCATCCAGTGAGTGAAACTGATGTCTGTGTTTTGTTGATAATGGGTGTGCACGTCCTTTGGTTCATGGATGATAGATAGCGCGATGACATTCCCCCCTGTGTTACACCCATTCTAAGAATATAGCTACAGAATGAGTAAAATAAATGCTGTTCAGGTCAGCCGGTGACTAAGCTTTGTTAGAGATCTTCAGTCTCATTTCCAAGATGGCAAGGCAGCAAAACGAGTGCAGTCAGTGATTAAGTAAAAAAATGGACTGTGCCAAGGCATGGCTGCAAGGGAGTCTATATGTCACTCAAGTTCATGACTGATGGTAGAGGAGCAGCCAGAGCCCCCTTGCTGGGTTTATTGCCCCCAAAATGCCCCTTACCTCATATGTCTGCCATCCTGCAATGACAGCATTAATAGAATATGCATAGGCCTATTAGCATACAAGCTAATGGTGCCCCAGAGGGAGGCAGAGATGTCAAACTTTAAGTAGAAATCAACGAAGAGAGAGAGGGCATGGAAATTCAAAGGACACCAACAACTTAACAAAACAAAGCCTGAGGCGCAAGACAGGATCCAATGCTCTTATCGTCAGGTTCATCCGTCCCGCTTGCATGGATATAGAAGAAAACAAAACAGGAAAAAGTCCAATCAATGTCACTCTGAACATGCATGCTTTCCAAAATTGCTTGTATTCGAAGAAATAAAAGTTTAGTAATATATAAATAAATTACACAAATTAAGTTCAGTACTCCATAATTGTTAAAATAATTGCTTTGTCTTTCATTCTCTGAAATTTTCTGGGGACGCCTTAAAACCTTTCAGAGGCTCCCTGATATAACAGGTATTTGTAACATCTGTGATAATTTGCTTTGTGTACAAAGTGTAAAAAACATGTGTAATCTGTAATTTAGAATAGTGTTATCTCAAAATTGAAACATCATATATTCGACTAATATGTGATAGACATCATAATCTTTTATTCCCCACTATTTATCTTTCCACTTATCTGCTTGCGTCTGTAGAATCTCACAGTTTACAAGCCGTATTAATCTTGATTAAAAGTTACAGCAGTGTTACATTAATATGCCAGAGGAGAACTACTAGTTGAGTCTAGGCTCTGCCAAGGTTTTTTCACCACATATAGCCTATACAACAGTGTGGTTCTGGTTCCTTGCCACTGTCACCTCTGGCTGGCTCACTGCCAGAGACTGATGAAATTTGGTACTCATTGTTTCGCCTTTGCAGATAGGTTATTGTGACCTGTAGTCCAGTTTTATGAACACAAAGTCTATTCAATGACCGTCCCCTTGGTCCCCCTGTCACAGTCCCTGGGAGCTCGAGAGCTGCCCACACTGTCTCGGGGGCTAATGAGGGCGGTTACTCGATCCAGTTCGCCAGAGACTCTCCCAAGTTTCGGAGCATCCTCTCTCCTTCTGTCAGAGGCAGGAAAGCCACCGTACTTCCGGTAGAGGTCACCATCCTTCTGGCGAAACAGGTATCGAGTTTGTCCCTCAAAACCAAGATGTTCAGTGGGTTACAGGCCGCACTTCATCGTTCCCAAGATGGCGGGTCGCTCCCCATAGGTCTGAGTACCCTGAACAAAGCACCTTCACAGGCTGCCGTCCAGCGCCCAGTTGGTGTTGAACTGCCTAGAACACTTCAGGCAGCCAGCGGTCCCCCTGAAACAATTTCAGTGGCTCCTGGGACACATGGCGTCCTCGGTGGGGGTAATACCCCTCGGGTTGATGCAAATGAGACCGCTTCAACACTGGCAACAGAGTTGAGTTCCAAGGACAGCGTGGCACACCGGCAGTAGGCGCATGGTGATGACGCACTTCTGCTGCACACCCTAACCCCTTGGTCTTCCATGACTTTTCTCCGATCGGGGAACCCCCTCAGGCAGGTTATGTGGAAGGTCATGGTGGCGACGGACGCCTCCCTGCAGGGGTACGGTGCAGTGTGTAACGGGAACGCAGTAGCGGGGCGTTGGATGAACCCCCGCCTGCGCTGACATATCAATTGCCAAGAGTTGTGGGCTGTGCTACTTGCACTGAGGAGGCTGTGGCCTCCTGTGATCCGCAACAGGTGATCCGCTCCCTGAGGGCCACACACATCCCGGGAAAACTGAACCAGACAGCCAACGCGCTTTCTCGTCAGTATACGCCTCGCGGAAAGTGGGGCTCCACCCTCGCAGTCCAGCTCATTTGGATGCTGTTCGGAAAGGCCCAGGTAAACCTGTTCGCAACACTGTGCAAGGTCAGGGAAGAGGAGCACCAAGTGTTATTGGTTACACCGCTCTGGTCTAACCGCACTTGGCTTCAGACTTGATGCTCTGGACAGCGACTCCCCCTGACCCATTCCCCTGAGAGAGGACCTGCTCTCTCAGGGGAAGGACACGTTCTGGCATCCCAGATCAGACCTCTGGAACCTCATGTCTGGTCTCTAGACGGACGAGAAGATCCTGAGATGGCCACTCCCCCTCTATGGCGGAGACCATCACCCAGGCTAGGGCCCCATCTACTAGGTGGTTATACGCCTCTAGATGGCGCCTCTTCTCATCTTGGTGTCTCTCTCAACGAGAAGGCCCACTGAGGTGCTCGATCGGGATTGTGTTGTCCTTCTTAAGAGACTGGAGACTAACATCTCCCCTGCACACTGAATGTGTATGTAGTCGCTATCGCCACTCATCAAGACTCAGTTGATGGAAAGTTTCTAGGGCAGCTCGACCTGGTCACCAGGTTCCTAAGGGGCGAGAGAGGGCGGAATCCGCCTCACCTCCGCTCCATACCCTCTTGGGACCCTAAGGTGGGTCCAAGAGCCCCTAGGAGGTTCCGATCTTCCTCACCTGATGAGTAAGACGGCCCTCCTGATGGCGCTCGCTTCCTTCAAGAGAGTAGGGGACCTCCAAGCATTCTCTGTGTCCCCGGATTGCCTTAAATTCGGCCCTGGCAACTCTCACGTTATCTTGAGACCCAGGCCCGGATACGTGCCCAATGTTCCCACTTCTCCCTTCTGGGACCAAGTGGTAGACTTGCAGGCGCTCCCCATCGGGGAGGAAGACCCGACCACATCCATGTTGTGTCCTGGACCGCACGCAGAGCTTCAGTAGCTCTGACAATCTCCTTGTCTGTGCTGGAGGACAGCAGAAGGGGAAGGCTGTCTTCAAGCAGAGGCTGGTGCACTGGGTCGTGGATGCCGTTACGAAGACATACCGATCTCAGAATCTCCCATGCCCATTGGCAGTGAGGGCTTAAGCCACGGGGTATAGCCACCTCCTGTGCACTGGCCAGAAGCGCCTCTCTAGCAGACATCTGTAGAGCTGCGGGTTGGGCTACGCCCAAACACCTTCGCAAGGGTTAACAACCTTCGCGTAAACCCGGTGTCAGCCCACGTCCTGCGTGGCGACATTTAGGACTGGCATCAAGGGGGGCGTATGCCTGCGAAAGCACCTTTCCACCCTCCAGTACGTTGGGTCAGTGTGCTATCTACCTCTCTTCTTACCCAAACATATGGCTAAGAACAGGTATCTCACCAACCTTCCTTCTTACCCAAACACTGGTTAAGAACAGGCATTCCATCCTTCACTAAGCAAGCACCCCCTGGGGGTTGGCTGGGCAGCGCAGCCTTCCCCTTTAGGCCGGGATACCATATGAACTATCACAGATAGCTCTAACCGGACCTAGTGCTACCGGACGTCTGTAACACCCCCTCCGTGGGCTGTTCCGTCTGATGTATCCTCATGAGAATGGTTCCCACTCCTGGTAACCCATGAGCTTCCCCAGGTGGACCTCCACCTCACGGTTAACTACTCAGTCGGCACGTTCCATGCGTTCTCCTCCTAGGACGAGACCATACCTATGTTCACCATATTCCTCCACACGGGTAGGAGGTGGCCTCTGCAGCGCATCCCTAATTAAGGAAGTTGCGCTTACCCGTTGTAAACCCGAGCCGGACGGCCTCTCGCCAGTAGAGAGCTGAGGCCTCCGTGAAAGGTTACCGGTCAGGGCTGTACCCATCTTTCTCCAAGAAAGCCACCACACTGGAAGGTTACAGTTTCGCGAAAGCTTCGAGCTGACACGCCCTGGCCTGTTACTGTCGCTTCGCTAGAGATTTTGACTCGGTACAGCGTTGTGGCGTTTTCCATCTGTCGTTCTCGACACAACGTCGAGAGACCGAGAGAATGGGAACGTCTTGGTTACGTCTGTAACTTCAGTTCCCAGATGGAGGGAACGAGACATAGTGTCCCTTATGCCACAAACACGTATCGTATTCTGCTGCAGTCGTAAGAGGCTCTCAGGCTCTTCAGAACAAGAGGTAAATGAATGCTGCACGCCGGCTTCCTTTTATACTGGACATCCGGGGGCGGAGACCGCCATGCAAATTTCATTCGCCAAATTTCATTGGCCTTTTCTATAGTAGTCAGAGTTGATTGGTTCTCAAGGGCGAACCCCATCTGTCGTTCTCGACACAACGTCTCGTTCCCTCCATCAGGGAACTGAGGTTACAGATGTAACCAAGACGTTTGTAACTGTAACAGAACTGCCACAACCATGAGTTGAAGGTATAATCCAAACACATTGTTTAAAAATAATTAAATATGAGAAGATGAAAATGAACAAAAACTCAGGGTAGTATTTCACAGGTTACATTTACGAGAAGAGACATAGAACAAGGGAACAGAGGTGAGTATATATACATGGTCTTAGTGATGAGCATGATAGCTGACAGGTGCTTAGCTGTGACAGTAAAAAACGTCTTGGTTACGTATGTAACCTCAGTTCCCTGATGGAGGGAACGAGACGTTGTGTCGAGAACGACAGATGGGGTTCGCCCTTGACTATCAACTCTGACTACTATAGAAAAGGCCAATGAAATTTGGCGAATGCAATTTGCATGCCGGGCTCCGCCCCCGGAAATCCGGTATAAAAGGAGGCCGGCGTGCAGCATTCACTTACCTTTGTTCTGAAGAGCCTGAGACCTCTCAAACTGCAGCAGAATACGATACGTGTTCGTGGCATAAGGGACACAACGTCTCGTTCCCTCCATCAGGGAACTGAGGTTACATACGTAACCAAGACGTTCCCTTTCTGTCGGTCTCTCGACGTTGTGTCGAGAACGACAGATGGGGTTGCCTATGGAAAACGCCACAACGCTGTATCGCGTCACAATGTCTAGCGAAGCGACGGTAACAAGCCTGGGCGTGTCATCTCGAAGCTTTCGTGAGACTGTAACCTTCCAGTGTGGTGGTCGGGGGGTTCCAGAGCTTTCTTGGAGAAAGATGGGTACAGCCCTGACCGGTAACTTTCACGGACGGGGCCTTAGCTCTCTATAGGCGAGAGGCCGTCCAGATCAGTTTACACCGGGTAAGCGCGACTCTTAATCAGAGAAGCGCTACAGAGGCCACCTCCTACCCGTGGGGAGGAATATGGTGGATATAGGTATGGTCTCGTCCTTGGAGGAGAACGCATGGAACGTGCGGACTGAGTAGTTAACCGCGAGGTGGAGGCCCACCTGGGGAAGCTCATGGGTTACCAGGAGTGGGAACCATTCTCATGAGGATACATCAGACGGAACAGCCCACGGAGGGGGTGTTACAGACGTCCGGTAGCACTAGGTCCGGTTAGAGCTATCTGTGATAGCTCACATGGTATCCCGGCCTAAGGGGGAAGGCTGCTCTGCCCAGCCAGCCCCCAGGGGGTGCTTGTTTGGTGATGGATGGAATGCCTATTCTTAACCAGTGTCTGGGTAAGAAGGGAGGCTGGTGAGGTACCAGTTTCTTAGCGATGTGTTCGGGTAAGAAGAAAAGGTAAATAGCACACTGACCCAACCTGTTAGAGGGTGGAAAGGTGCTTTCGCAGGCATACGCCCCCCCGGATGCCAGTCCTACATGTCGCCACGCAGGACGTGGGCTGACACCGGGTTTACGCGAAGGTTGTTAACCCTTGCGAAGGTGTTTGGGCATAGCCCAACCCGCAGCTCTACAGATGTCTGCTAGAGAGGCGCTTCTGCCAGTGTCCAGGAGGTGGCTAAACTCCGTGTGGAGTGAGCCCTCACTGCCAATGGGCATGGGAGATTCTGAGATCGGAATGCCGTCGTAACGGCGTCCACGACCCAGTGCGCCAGCCTCTGTTTGGAGACAGCCTTCCCCTTCTGCTGTCCTCCAACAGACACGGAGCTGGTCAGAGCTTCAGAGCTCTGCGTGCGGTCCAGTACGTACTGGACACAACACTAATCGGGTTGGGTCTTCCTCCCCTATGGGGAGCGCCTGCAAGTTCACCACTTTGCCCCGGAGGGAGTAGTGGGAACTTCTTGGGCACGCATCCGGGCCTGGGTCTCAAGATAACGTGAGAGTTTCCAGGGCCGAGTTTAAGGCAATCCAGGGACACGGAGGATGCTCGGTGGTCCCCTACCCTCTTGAAGGAAGTGAGCGCCGTCAGGAGGGCCGTCTTACTCTATGAGGAAGATCGGAACCTCCGAGGGGCTCTTTGGGGGGCCCTGAGGCTCCCCAGGACCACTTAGGGTCCCAAGAGGGTATGGAGCGGAGATGAGGCGGATTCCGCCCTCTCGCTGCTTAGGAACCTGGTGACCAGGTCGTGTTGCCCTAGAAACTTTCCACCGACTGAGTCGTGATGAGTGGCAATAGCGACTACATACACTTTCAGTGTGGAAGGGAGATGTTAGTCTCCAGTCTCGTGAGAAGGGGAACACAATCCTGATCAAGCACCTCAGTGGGTCTTTCTCGTTGAGAAAGACACCAGGTCGAGAAGAGGCACCGTCTAGGAGGCGTGTAACCGCCTAGTAGATGGGGCCCTAGCCTGGGTGATGGTCTCAGCCGTATAGGGGGAGTAGCCATCTTAGGATCTTCTCGTCCCGTCTAGAGACCAGACATGGGTGTTCCAGAGGTCTGATCTGGGATGCCAGAACGTGTCCTTCCCCTGAGAGAGCAGGTCCTCTGTCAGGGGAATGGTTCAGGGGGAGTCGCTGTCCAGAGCATCGGCTCTGAGGCCAAGTGCGGTTAGACCGGTGTGGTGTAACCAATAACACTTGGTGCTCCTGCTCCCTGACCTTGCACAGAGTCTGTACAAGAAGGCTCCTGGGGGGGGGGGAGGTGTGCTTCCGCCCATCCCGCGGTCAGCTGTGCGCAAGGATATCCGTGCCGAGGGCAGGGACTATCAAGCGGGCAAATGGTGGTGTTACGGGAGGTGAACAGGTTTTACCTGGGCCTACCCGAACAGCCTCCAAATGAGCTGGACTGCACGGGGGTGGAGTCGCCACTCTCCACGAGGCATAAACTGGCGAGAAAGCACGTCGGCTGTCTAGTTCAGTTTGCCCGGGGTGTGTGGCCTGCAGGGAACGAGTCACCTGTTGACTCCACCGGAGGAGGCGTCGAGCAAGTTGTGTTTAGCTGCTGTGTGCGAACGCCCCCTGACGATCTGTATTCGCTACAGCTATTGTGCTGTCCGCGGAACAGCACGTGCATGTCTCGCACGAGAGGCCGTAGCCTGCTCAGTGCAAGTAGCATAGCCCACAACTCTTGGCAATTGATATGCCAGCGCAGGCGGGGGTTCGTCCAACACCCCACCTGCGTGCCCGTTGCACACTACACCGCACCCCTGCAGGGAGACTTCAGTCGTCACCACGACCTGCCTCATAACCTGCTCAGAGGGACCTGAGTCCGTCGAAAAAGTCATAAAGACTAGGGGTTATGGTGCGTCGGCAGCAGGGCGGCATCACCATGCGCCTGCTGCCGGTGTGCCACGCTCTCCTCGGAACTCGACTCTGAAACCAGTGTTGGAGCGGTGTCATGTGCATCAACTCGAGGGGTATTTACCCGCGAGGACGCCATGTGTCCCAGGAGCCTCTGAATTGTTTCAGGGGGACCGCTGTCTGCCTAAAATGTTCATTTCAGACAGTTCAACACTGGTTGGGCACAACTGCGGACAGGTGTGCCGACATGGTGACAGAGTTGAGTTCCATACCGAGAAAGAGGATGCTCTGCACTGGGGAGAGCTTGCCCCTCTCTTGGTTGACCTGGAGTCCCAATCGACCTAGGTGCCGGAGCACCAGGTCCCTTTGTGTACATAACAGATCTCGCGAGTGTGCCAAGATAGGCCAGTCGCTGAGATAGTTTAGTACCCGCTCGCCTTCCTCCTCTCAGGGAGAAAGGGCGGTCAGGGACAGACCGAAAGGGAGGACTCTGTACTGATATGCCCGCCTCTCGCACGCGAACCGTGGGAACGGCCGGTGTCGAGGAGGATCGAGACATGAAAGTAAGCGTCCTTCAGGTCGATTGCCACGAACCAATCCTGACACCTCATAGATGTCAGGACGCGACTCTGTGTGAGCACCCTGAATGGCAGCTTGTGAAGGTGCTCTGTTCAGGGTACGCAGCCTTTGGGGGCAACCCGCCGTCTTTCTTGGGAACGATGAAGTGCGGGTGGTGACCCACTGAACATCTTGGTTTTGAGGGACGAACTCGATGCCTGTTTTGCCAGAAGGGTGGTGACCTTACGGAGTACGGAGGCGTCCCTGCCTCTGACAGAGGGAGAGATGATGCCCCGAAACTTGGGTGAGTCACTGGCGAACTGGATCGAGTAACCAAGACGGACCGCCCTCATTAGCCAGTGAGACAGTGTGGGCAGCTCTCGAGCTCCCAGGGACTGTGACAGGGTGACCAAGGGGACGGTCTGCTTCATCATTCCCACGGGGGGTGGTTCGTCGGCTGGCGGAGCTAACCATGTCGTGGGGAGTCCCCGGAGGGAAGGTTTGCTCCGCCTACTTACCTGCCTGGCGGGACAACGGCACGCACTGTCGGTTTGAGAGTGGTGACGGCTGTCGTATGTGTACGACCTCACGCCTCGCCAGGGTGTGAGGTCGGTTCGCCGAGCACAGTCCAGTGGAGTGTGCGATCGGCTGCAAGTAAACCCGGGGAGAACAGAAAACTCAGTGAGTAAGTGGGCGCCAAGCCCTAACAAGGGCCCGGCTTTGGTGACGAGGCAGGAGTCGTCCCGTACCGACCGATCAGAGCCGTGGCTGTGAATGTTCGGGCCCGATGTTGTTCTCCCTGGGGTCTTCCCGTCAGTGTCCCTTCTCGCGAGGAGGTTGCTGACGGGGTGGAGGTTTCCCCCTCGACCTCTGCTTCCGGGGTGCCGCCTGTGGCCGATGTCGAAAGGGTCCTGGGTTGCAGGGAAGCAGACGTCACGTGAGATCTCGGAGGCCTGTAGGCGGCCGAGTCGCGGCATGAAAAAAAAAAAAAAAAAATGTGGTTAATTGCCACTGTCTGCTTCGCCGTCAAAAAACTGCTGAGCGCAGTCCTCGAACGGTGTTACCAACAACCCACCCTGCGAGATGAGTGCATCAAGAAAGCGGACTTCCTTGCTGTCACTCTTCTGCACAAGGTATAGCCGGGGGTGTCTCACCTGGACCACTACCGTGGACATCGTCCGACCCAGGGCCCGTGCCGCCGCCTTAGTCGCCCGTAGAGCGCTGTCAGCGGTGGCACGGAGATCCTGCATTATACCCGGGTCGGCCTTACCCTCGTGGAGCCCTCTCAACGCCCTGGCCTGGCGGACCTGCAGGATGGCCAAGGCATAGAGAGAGGAGGCAGCCTGGCCCGCAACATCGCAAGCTTTCGACACCAGTGATGCCGAAGTCTTACGTGCTTTGGACGGTAGGAGTGGTCGATCCCCCCCCAGGTGGTAGCCGTCCGCGGCACAGGTGCACCGCAGGCGGACGTTCCACCTGGGGGATCTCGACGCAGTCCTTGGCTGCCTCACCATCGAGGGAAGTAAGGGAGCCAGAGCAGGTTTCACTGGAACGGTCCGTGAGTGGAGCGTTCCAAGTTTTACACAGCTCCTCATGCACCTCCAGGAAAAATATGGCACCCGGGGTGGGCGCGGTTTGCACCGCGCACCGACCTCGGGAACCACGTATCCCCGGGTTAGCACGGATGACATCACTTCTGCTTCCTCCTGAACTCGACCGCTGGGGGTGGAGTTTGGATTCGGCAGAGTCGGATGCCAGTCTCCCTCCGATGCTGCGAGCGACATCTCATCTACGTCACACATCGTTTCCGAGTGTGTGCGTGAGGATCCGGACGGTATGCCACCGCCGGTTGGGGAACGTTCAGAAGAGCGAATCGGGGTGTGATCGGCCCGTGAGCACTTGGCTGGCGGGTTTACGTTCGCAGAGTTCCCCATATCACTAACGCTGCTAACGTGGGTGGTCATCGGGGCCGTAGCCACAGATGTCACAGCCCGGGTAGCAGACGAAATGGTGGCTGGTTCCCGTAGGAAGACAGCCACCCGTGACCGCAACTTCTGAATGACAATCTGCCCGCAGTGCAGGCAGATGTGTCAACGAACGCTGCTTCAGTGTGCTGGACGCCCAGACACCTAATGCAGCGATCGTGTCCATCCCCCTCCTCGATGACGGTGCCGCACCCAAGAGAACAGCGGGACATGCCGCGCTGGAGAATGCTCAGTCAGTCCTGAAAAGGACTTTTAGAAAAAATCTCTAACACCTCCGGAACCGCCGAGACGCCCAGGGGAAGGTCGCTGCAGGAAGGGACGATCCGCTGTAACACGTCGTAGCACCAGCGTGTAGTTGTAGAGGATTGAATCCTGAGTTGTACTCATGAGCGATGGCTCTGAAGAACAAAAGGTAAGTGAATGCTGCACGCCGGCCTCCTTTTATACCGGATTTCCGGGGGCGGAGCCCGGCATGCAAATTGCATTCGCCAAATTTCATTGGCCTTTTCTATAGTAGTCAGAGTTGATTGGTTCTCAAGGGCGAACCCCATCTGTCGTTCTCGACACAACGTCGAGAGACCGACAGAAAGGGAACTAATGTTTTAAAAACTAGTTTTACTTATCGATCCAAAAACTTCAACATTTAACAACTATTTAACACTTGCTGGATGTTTCATAAAGCCCTCATTTTCAACTAGATATTTAAATGTTAAATTTTATAATAATCTGTCCTTTGAAATCCACATCTCCAGCATTTGTAAAGCTGTGTTGTTTTTCAATTAAAAAATAAATAAAAACTACGGCACCAGCTATCAATGGCAGATGCACAGGGGCGCCTTTAGGTAACATAGGCCCCTGGGCTAAAGCTTTACAGTACATTTATTAATTTGGCAGACACTTTTATCCAAAGCGACTTACAAGTACGAGAACATATAAACATTTTGTCAAAAGCTTAACAGTACCCTTAGTTTACAAGGCCATGCTACTAGGTGGATTAAAGCTGGAATAAGCAGGAGAGGAGAGCATGAACAACAAGATTTTTTTAGACACAGGACAGACCAAACTATTTTAGGTTAGTCAAATAAATGTGGAAAAGGTATGTTCTGAGCTGTTTTTTGAAAGTTGTGAAGGATGGTGCAGTTTGGGTGCAGGCTGGCAGTTCATTCCACCACAGGGGAACCGAATGAGTAAAGGTTTTTGCAAGTGATTTGGTGCCTTGCTCATTTTCAGTAGGCCCCCTTACACCTCTACCCTTAAACATTTCAATTTGTGCATATGTACAAAAAAAATGTCCTACCTTCATAACAGTGGCTGCTGCTGATCTTTTAAAGAGGGGAAGCTCATTTTCGGCCTAAATCATAAAAATTGTCCATTTACAGTTGAAAGAAAAAGTATGTGAACCCTTTGGGTTTGCTTGGATTTCTTCATAAATTGGTCATAAAATGTGTTCTGATCTTCATCTAAGTCACAACAATAGAGAAACACAGTCTGCTTAAACTAATACCGCACAAACATTATACGTTTTCATGTTTTTATTGAACACAACATGTAAACATTCATAGTGCAGGGTGGAAAAAGTATGTGAAACCCTAGGCTAATGACTTCTCCAAGAGCTAATTGGAGCCAGGAATCAGTCAACCTGGGGTCCAATCAATGTCATCAAACGCAACATTTATAAAACTTAATCACTTTACATCAACCGTAAACGTGATTCCTCATTCACGTCTGTTGGTTGATTATTAGTAGTGGAGTTGAAGAGGACAGTTCCCATTATTCCATGCTCCTTGACAGTGTCATCAAGCTAAACTTGTTGTTTTTTGAACATATCTGTTTTGAATGTGCCCCCTCTGTCTTTGGATTTTAAAAACTGAGCCTTTATCCCCTCCTTATTTAAAGCGAAATTAATTTGAGAAATGATGATCATTTAACATAGTACATAATGGACACCAATAAAATGTCTGGGTGCTGCAACTATTGATTAAGCAATACATAATTACAGATAGTGATAAAGGGAATTTATTTTAAAGAAAATAAACTTCACAATGACGTCAACGACTTGAAACGATGTTGTGAAAACAAAATCACAAGCTCTTGACTTTACCTCACAATATTAGCTGAACATAAATTCAAGTAATATGGGCTGCTCTGTAAATGTGTGGGCTTCCCTCTGGTCCATACAAATGGTTTGGCAAAGTGACAAAGCAAATTGGACCTGGGCCCAGACTCCATCCTCTATTTCGTGGTGACTTAACACTCTCACTTTCACTAAATAACAGTCACAAGTCTTCAAGAACACAAGGCCAAAATCAAATCTATTACATAGGGCCCTTCTGCTAAAATGACAGTAGCTAAAGCTGGTGAGTAATGATGAACTGTGATAATGGTTGCTTAAAGTGTGATAGTAATGCTGGGATCTGTTTCAATCTGGCTGTAATTGATGATGAGAGGAGGTGTTTATGTACCCAATTATTTAGTATCAAACATGATTTTAGTGTATATTGGCAGGGTGTGATGTGGTTAATGTTGTATAATTCTTTCCAGCTTTAAACATTGACTGCATACATACAGGAAACTCCAACACTAATCATTGACCCAGTGATCTTGTGTAGTAAAAATTATTACTGAGATTTGCACTCACAGAAATTCATAACTCAAAAAAGATATTTTAAAGCCGTTGGTTACCAAATAACTTTGGCCCCCCTATCGGCATAAGAGTGAATGAATGACAACAGAATTTGTATTTTTGATTGAGCAATCCTGAACTATACTTTTATTTATACATCGCTTTTAGCTGTACATGAAAACATGTTAACTACAGTATAAGCAATACATTCAATTTATAAAATAGATAACGTGTCAAAAGCAAAGTGAATAGAAACAATCTCATTCACACAAGACACAAAATAAAAATAAAAACTTAGCTATTTCACGATGTGGCTAATTTTGGTTTATTCATAAGATTCTGTATCTCATTCATACATTTTTGAACGCTTTGCTTTTGTACCAGTGACGTTAGTGTAAAGGGCGGAATATTGCTTTTTTTCAAGTAATCATACATTTTTAAGCCTTACGAATTTACACAGAATAAGAAGTATGACTTCATAAGAATAAGTATTCATTTGAATTAAATGTATTTAAAATACTTATTTAAACACTTTTGAGTATTTCGTAATTTGCATTTTCCTTAACAAAAAAGTTACATTTAATTAATTTGTAATTAACTACATTGAGAGACTATTTTGTATTTTAAACTACTTATTCAAATATGTTGTTTTATTCTTGCTTGCAACAACTTTCATCACCAGGCGGGGGTTACCACTGATCAGAAATTGCTGTAAATATTTATGCTGTAAAGAAGACAATATTTTAAGACCTTGATGCCCGATGACTCCTGAGATAGGCGCAGGCTCCCCGTGACCCGAGGTAGTTCGGATAAGCGGTAGAAAATGGAATGGAATGGAATATTTTAAGACATATTTAAGTATACCTTTAATACCTTTAAACTACAAATTTAAATAAATTCCATGTATACCATATTCAAAATCTTACATTCCAAAACCTTCCTAAAACATATAGGATGCTTAACTAAAGACTGATTTTGGCAATTACAACAATTGAATTAGTCCTATTTATATAATTTCAAGCAAAGCACAAATTTATAGTTATTGATGTGCTTCAGAAAAAGAGATAGACATTTTTTGCTAGATTTAAACAAATTCTACATGCATACCTGTGTCAAGTCCCGGGTTTGAGCACCTGTTTGTTTTGTTCATTGCGACTTGACAGCTCACCATGTGCTCTGTGCCTACGTCAGTTACCCCGCGCTCTTGTTTCACTATTACCAGGTCGTTATTGCTTCAACCTCCTTACCTGGTTTCACTTTGGTTTTCTTGCCTTGTGGAGATCTGTACAATATCTTGCCTAGTGGGGATTTCTCAAGCAATCTGTCTTGTAGATATTTGACCTTGAACCTGGCTTGTGGAGACTCGTCAAGCAATCTGTCTTGTGGATACATGAACTTGAACCTGTCTTGTGGAGATTCGTCTAGGACTTTCTCCTTGTGGAGAGGAACACTCTGTCCTGTGGAATGCTGCATCATGTAACAATCTAAACGGACTTGGTCACAGAGCAAAGAGTGCAGTAGTTGTATTGCAGTGTTATCGCCATAATTGTTTGCTCCCTGCCTTGTGGAAATGTTCAGAACTTTACCCTACGGAAATACAAGATTCTTACTCAAAATTTTGGGACTCTATTATTTTGAACTCAGCCTTATGTTACACTTGTAGTTATGAAGTATTGTTGAATCTTTTTGGATCTCAGTTTTGAGAAACCACGCCCCCACATGGTGGGAATTTATCTACCTCATAGCAGTATTATTACTCCTGTACCCTTATTACCATGGCCGAGCGCTCAAGCCCTTGTCCCCTAAGTTATCCCTTTTATCCGATCCAGGCAAGTATACTCTGCCTTAGCGGAATCTTACCTGAGGTGTTACATTACACATTTTGTCCATTGTGAGGAAATGCAATAAAGACTCTTATTCTGCACTTGACTCGGAGTTATCCATGTCTGATCCTTGACTGTTTCCAGGAAAATCAGTTGAATCATCTTTTTGTCTGAAAAATGTTGATATACACCTTTGTTTTAAAGTGGCCCTGCAACGGTGTTTCATGCATTCTGACGATGTTAAACGTGCTGTCTTATGCTTAACATGGTCAACTTTGCAGAAAGTGGCAAAAAATTGGCAGATGTACGCTGAAAGTTGGGCACATTATGTAGTATTTCTGTGCTCGATTCTCTCCCCCAGTTCTCTTACAGGTTTCTGAAAGTTTTTTTTAAACTCTTTTGTAACAATTTTTCTTAGCTCCTTATGGGACAATTCTTCTGGAAAAGCACATGGCACCCCAACGCGGCAGCATGGAGAGAAGGAGCATCCGCAGACCTCACTTTCACTTGTGTTCAGGAGAGAGAGATCATATGTTTGCGAATTTCAGACGTTTGTTTGTTCACTGCATTTGGGTGATGAATGTTATATAAACGGTGGATGTAATGCCGGATTTGGAGATCGTTTGAAACCGTCCCAGCGCTAAAAGATGCCGGACATGAACCGCATGCGGTGAGTGAAACTAATGTCTGTTTTGTTGGCGATGGGTGCTCATGTGCTTTAGTTCAGCCTACTCCTCCCCCCACACGCGCCGTATGTTTTCGAAAACAATCGTTAAGCTGTATCTATCTTTTGTAAATGTGAACAAACTAAATAATCTTCGAAGATATGAAGTATGCAATACTACTCTATAGGTACTCAAGATTAATATGAGGTTGGCAGAAACCGCGTGTTACGCCCGCTTTAACACCAAATGCTTTATTTAGCATTGTTCTCAGACGTAGTTAATAACAGCAAAATATAATTCACAAGGTCAGACAGCTAAAATTGTAACATGTTTAAAAAATGATGTGTTTACATTCCGTTGTCACTTTACTCTATTTCAGCAAACTTTTTCTCCAGCATGACTTTACTTGAAGTACCCCACATAAAGAATGTTTACATTTCGTTATTTAGCAGACGCTTTTATCCAAAGCAATAGGGAGCAGGGAGCAATAACCAATATTTTATACAGAAGCAAATACAAAGTTACTAGTTTCAACAAAAGCTAGACCACTACCTGTTGGAAGATGAGGCATGCTGCTGCATTCTGAACCAGCTGGAATGGTTTGACAGCCTTTGCAGGAAGACTAGCAAGGAGAGCATTACAGTAGTCCAACCTTGAGATTACCAGGGCCTGGGCAAGGAGTTGTGCCGTATGCTAAATGAGATAGGTTCTAACTTTTCTAATGTTGAATAAGGCATATCAGGATGACCACGTAATCTTTGCTATGTGATCATTGAAGGAGATCTGTTCAAATATGACTCTGAGGTTCCTGGTTATTTTGGAAGGCGTGATTGTGGTATTGCCAAGCTGGATGGTGAGATCATGTCTTGGCAGGGTTCAGCTGGAGGTTATGCTCTTTCAACCAAGCTGAGATGTCTTCTTATTGCCAGGCCGTAATGCGAGCTGCTACAGTGGTATCGTCAGGGTGAAACGAGATGTAGATCTGGGTTTCATCAGCATAACAGTCATACGAGAAGCCGTGTGCCCATATGATGGATCCCAAAGATGTCGTGTAGATAGAAAAAAGCAGCGGTCCAAGCACCGATCCCTGAGGGACCCCAGGGATAATGTGGTGAGCAGTGGACAGCGAGCCCCTCCGTGACACGCTAAAGGATCTGCCGGAGAAATAGGATTTGAACCAGCGGAGAGGAGTGCCTGAGATTCCTGGAGATGACAGGGTTGCTAACAGTATCTTGTGATTGACATGTCAAATGTTGCGGATAGGTCAAGCAGAATCAGGACCGAGGATATAAATGGCAAGGAGACTAAATAGGGGAAGTCATGAGACTGACAACCTGCTGCAGGTGTACACATTAAACAGAAAATGAACAGAATAACAGGGGGGAGATGCAAGATGCAGGACTGATACTGAGGCCATACTCCCTCAATGTACTGTGCATTACTCCATCACATGTATGTGTATGTATGTAGATAGAAATAGCTTATTCTAAGGTAATAAAAACATAATGCTTCATTATGGAAGGTTGTTAAAACACATGAATTCTCCGGCAATGATCCACCCTAACCCTTATGTCACAGGGGCAAAGTCCCGAATGTCACAAATTTCCGTGAGACTGTGTTGTTTTATTAGGCTAAATATGTTAGATCTATGGCATTAAAGTAATGGTATTACTGTTTAACTGGAAAATATTAAATCAAAGCTAACACTATTTCACTATTTTATTATGATAAATAAAAAAATAAGACTTCTCAAGCATTATCCAAAAATGCTTCATGTCATGTCACATAATTACTTATTACGTGAATTCATGAACGCACATCGCAGAACAGAGCATGGCAAGCATTTGTGTTTATAAAGCAGATACATTTGATAGTTTTTTTGAAAATTACCGATCGTTTTGCTAGATAAGTCTGGTATTGTATTGTTTAAAACAGTAATGTTGACTTGCAACCGTTGGGAGTCCATTGAAGTCCACTATACGGAGAAAAATCCTGGAAGGTTTTTATCAAAAACCTTAATTTCTTTTCGACTAAAGAAAAAAAAACAGAAACATCTTGGATGACATTGGTGTGAGTAAATTATGATGAAAATGTATTTTGAAAGTAAACTACTACTTTAACTGAGTCAAATTATTTATTGCAAATACTGAACAAAATGAATCTAAACATTTTTCTAACAAAGATTATTTTGTTGACTGGGCTTAGATTGTAAAGTTTTCGTCCAAAACTAAAGAATTTGCCCAACTTGCAAAACTGTGTAATCTGAACAAACAATATTGCTAGAGTTTGAAAGATCCCAGGATGCATTGCAGCATGTTCAATTACATCACATTTACATTTACATTTAGGCATTTGGCAGACGCTTTTATCCAAAGCGACTTACATTGCTTTATCCTATACATTTTACATAGGTATTTGCAATCCCCTGGGATCGAACCCACGTTGTTAATGCAATGCTCTTACCACTGAGCTACAGGAAAGCTATTAGCAATTCAGTGTTTTTAATTACTTTTCTTTTAAAGATTAGTGTTTTAGTTCTTCCTGGGTTAATTCATGCTTTAATATTGTTGTTACTGTTACGTGTCTGTTGTGTTAAGGTCCCAATGAAATGAAAAGTAACAGTTCTTATATATCATGAAATATTGCTGCGTTTATAGTAAGTAGTGAATCAATGTGGGTCATTCACTTTAAAAATTCATGTACACTTCATTTAAAATCTGAAAATGCATTTCCGCCATGAAAAGACTATCAAACTCAAATGACGTAAATCAGACGGTTTGGGCGTAACCACAGCCACAAATTTTCTCCTTTGAAATTGAATACGGAAGTAGAAACGATCGCAACTTCTGGTTCGCGGGGACTTTAAGAGTTTTTTGATGAATGATGTTTGTTGATTATTAGCATGGTTGAGGTTTGTGTGTTCAGTGTTGAGGTGTAGCACTGAGGCTCTATACAAGATATCCGTGTATACAACGAATGCCGTTGTATTCAGACGTCATGATGCAATTGGTCATGAAAGCCAATAATACTTCATTATAAAAATGTTGTGATGACACAGTCGGTTACAAAATTCACGAGAGCCAATGCTGTTTCACAATTACAGCTGACGTGTTAATTTGTCTGTTGAAATTTGAAATGTGTTTCACCCGGAAGTTCCAGGGTTTTAAAATTGAATGCGGTTGGTGCTCACTTATCGTCAAAAAAATTGATCGGTACACTTTGGCACATTTGGAATATTTGTTCGTTTTGTAAAAACTTTACTGTTTTATATGCAAAAATTGGGTTACATTACTTGCTCAAAATGCATGAATAGTGTAATGGGTGATGGTTTAAATTGAAAATCGCACTCCAATACAGATCATCAATGCAAAATTATAGTGCAATTTATAATTTTATAATGACTGTAGACAAATATTCTCCTGCTGCTGGTAGAGGCGCTAATTCAGTTAACAGTCCAGGTTGTGGTAAGGAACAAACAACTTTTATTGTCAAATGGGTTGGAGGACAAATTGCAATGAAACTGAGGAACTAGAGAGCTATTGTCAATTTTCTGCATGGAACAGGGGCGATTCTGGAATTTTTATTTTAGGGGGGCTTAGCCCCCAATAAGGGTATTATTGAAAAATTATTATTTGACTATTTGGGTAGGGTTGTATACCACTAGCCTTATTGCTATTCACTATTTCATTGTATTCCCTGTATTTGATATTTGGGAGTAGGAGTACTGACTGAGCCATATACAACACTGTAAACTAATTTTGAAACATTTGGATGTGAGAAGACTTCCTGATTCATTATTCACTGTACAAACACAAGTACACACGTTTAATTAAAAGTAACAACATGAATTATCAATTTGCCACTGCTATAAAACAATTAACTTAAATAAAACACAAATCCCTTTACTCTACTCTTACTCTAATGAAACATGATTAACTCATTATTTCTTAATACAAAAAATCTATTAATTCACACAAAATAACTTCACATGATGTTTCTCTCTCTCTGCCATTTGATTCTTTTTAGACAATGATGTGTGTATTTAACCATTTCTGTGCATGATGGCAACATCATGTAATGCCGAGATGTACCTCAATAAGTTTTAAATGTTAAAAAGTAAATTAAAATAAATCCTCATCGTTTTCTAAAGTATGTTTGCATGGGTGTTAATCGCTTCATTTTTGTTGGAAGAAAAAAACAACTATCACGCTGTGATAAGGTCTAAACGCAGTGAAGACGTTCAGGTATTGGATGAGAAACCTAACCGTGTATTGGTCCAGTAACATTATGTAACCTGAAATTACAAGAACTATACCGATGCAGATGTCATATCATAGCAATCTATCAATTACTGCACACACACACCTTGTACTCTCTGATGTTCGCTCCGCTCGGCGCCCCTGCGGATTGAATAACGCGCTGAATCCATGCAGACTTAGATCAGGGAAGGAGCCGAAACTTGACGCATCGCGCCGCCGTTTCAAATTAGTTTTTAAAGGGGACTGAAGCGATCACAAATTAATTAATCTAATAAATTTTAGGGGGGGCTGGGCAGAAGTTTAGGGGGGCTAAAGCTCCCCTAAAAAGGGCCTAGTGACGCCCCTGGCATGGAATATTTGGATAATTAAATGATTGTGAATGTAAGATAGCTTTTTAAAGAATGGGACTCATTCATGAAACATGAGTAGAACAATGTTTTGTGAAAATCGCTTTTTTGTGCAAGTCTCCTCCAGTTTTTTCGGATTTAATGAATATGCTTATATTTAAAAAATGTTAGTTGGTATCAAAGCAATATACACTTACTCTCTACCACCTGTATATGATGTGTAAAACATAAAATCCTTCTAACAGACTGATAGCACTGAATTTGATTTCACAAGTTCTTTTGTCTTTTTTTCATTTTTTTTTACTTTTTAACATTGGGTACAACAGAAAGCTCATCACTGTCCTGTTTTACAGAGCCCTCCAATCACAGTGGAGGAGGGGGGTGTCACGTTTTGTGGACAGAACCCAAGCGCAGACAGTGAAGGGTTAACAGTAAAAAAATGTCATATACAATAAAAACAAAACCCATGAGGGGGCAAAACCATAAGACAATAAACTAATACTTGACAAAGAGCAAAAATGCTTGACTAAAACACTGACTAGACTTTACTCAACTTTGATGACAGGAACAGGGTATCAAGACAAAATAACGTAGCCTTCTTCACAGAAGCATTTGTCAAAACAATCCACAGAAAACACCAGGGCATTAAATAGGGGATCAAATCAAGAAGGAACAGGTGAGGGGTATGAAACCGTAGCAAGATAATGGAGGAAATGAGAGGACAAGGGCATAAAGGAGACCAGAGAGCGCATGGCATGCCAAAGCAAGCGATGCACTTCCACTCAAAACATTTGGAACTGTCATGGTCCTGCCTCAGGACTCGAAAAGCTTGACAAGATGACGCAGAATCATGAAAGCACACCAAAGACTATATTGACCAATCATCATACACAACAATGAAGAAGTTAATATTGCTGCTTACTGCATTTTTTATTCTGTAATATTTTCAAAATAAGATGCACAAAACATGTTATTGCCATAGATATTTCAAATCATATCAACTAACTTGTCTCTGAAAAAACGCAGTGCCTTTTAAGCACCACCAGCTGGCCGTACTCGAAAGAACACCAGGCATTATTTTACATGACTAAAACCTCTTTGGTGGACACACGTTAATTTATTAACAATGTTATTAGACTAATATAATATTAGACTAATAGGCCTGTTAGTCTCTTATATGTTTACTGTATGCAATATAACGTGCCAAACCTGAGAATGGAGTCCAGAAGATTCCACAGCATTCCTACATACGTAATTTGCGTTGTTGTAATTCATAGGCAGGGTTATGTTAATTGTGAAAGACTATCAGCGAATAATTGGAATTCATTAACATACACACATTTAAAGCAACACTATAGAACTTTTGCTCATGGTTCTCCCATGTGGTTGATAATTACAGTTGTCTGTTACCTGTGTTGTAAATAATGTGGCTGTATAATCTTCCCAATTGTAGTGCAATAGACAATTTGTTAACCAAGATGATGAAACCGGCAAATGCAGAAGTGTTATATGGAAACTATGTTGCACTTCCGCGGGCAGGGTATGGGCGGGGTTGTGTGTATAGACCTGACCTCAGAACTTACAGGGTTTGGTTGTAGCGGCTTTGAGGCTGCTCAGGTAGCAGTGGCAGTACAATTCGAATAGCTAAGGAGTTGTTCTACCACTGAAATAATTTAAGAGACATTGTTTAAGGTCGAAAAACTACAAAGTATTGCTTTTACTATCAAATCTGATCTTTACAAATTTTTTGTGAATCCGGAGAAGAGTTTTCGTTTGGGTCTAGCTTTGTACAAAAATATCCTGCACAGCACATACAGTATGGATCATGAACATCGTAATAAAAAAGCAGTCTTACATCACATATTTAAACGGCCACCACTGCAAATGACAGATGGGATACAATAAAGCAAGAATGTTCTCATAATAATTACTATTGTTTAAGATTCATTGCATTACTTCTTAAACAGTACTATTGTTTGAACAATGTTAATAATAGATCATAGACTGCTTTCAATATAGACTCTGTAGTCATTAGTGTTCCAACAGGCTCTTCTTTGCATTATGCTATGCCGTTGTTACCCACCAGATTGACTGTAGGTGTACACAGAAGGAACCGTTGTTGATTGTTCATTAATTAAAGTGTAATGTGTTCCGCCCCCTTTGTCTGCATGTTGTTCCCCCACCCGGTCTCCATTCTCTCACTCCTCACTGAAATAAATGGAAAAATATTCCCTGCCTGAGGCTAGCACTGAACTTCTAACTCTCTGCATCCAATTAAGAGCCACTACTCCTCTGATGTAATGTAAGAGTCCCGCCTCAGAGAAGAGGCCACAGAGGGAGAGAAAGAGAAAGAGGGAAAGTAAAAAAGAGACCCAGACCCCAGAGGATACCTAACCTTTGTAAAAAGTTCACTAACTCATTATAAATATTCCAGTTTTGGAGCAATTAATGATGGTTAGCATGTGTTTATAAAGCTCTACCTCCCTTTCGGTTTAATTAGAGTCCTTCAGCCGGTTGACTCCTGGGATAAGTTGTGGTTCTCTTTTGGGTCTACATATGCTTCTATGATTTGACTTGATGTTATCGTATAGATAGCAACAACATAAACAAATGTTACTGCGCATGCACGCTATTTTTGTACAAACTTAACTTCTGGTAGACCTCGGCAAAGAATAGAGTCCCTGCAGATTATTTCTGATAACATGCAAAGAAATAACAGGTAAATTACATTAGCTAGCAATTTAAAATTATTTCTAGACATTATTAGTATGGGTTACCAGAAGAAGAACCAGGGGTGGGCTGGCCATCTGGAGCTCTGTGAGTTGTTTTCCTGGTGGGATGCTGCTCATGTGGGCAGCCCTATAGATGCAATCAAGAGGGGGACACCCCCTGAGGTTTCATTTAGTAGAAATGTGTACACTATGACAGCATGACAGGACACATGAAAACTGTGATAAAAATCGGTTTTTTTGTAGAAATATTACTGTTGTGTTTTTTAAAAGTGAAAATGAACTTGTTTCCTTCACCATATCTGAGGTCTGAAAAAAATACCAAACATATTTTCTGTTAGTTTGACCCGTTTCTTCGGTTTTCATTTTCTGCAAGTAAATGCAAATAGAAACAATATTAATATTTTAAATTTTATAAGTAAAACTGTTATTGCTTAGTAGTAATTTTCCCTTAACACATAACTTAAATAATATATATTCATTGCTTTGGTGCAAGGTCATCACAATGCAGCCCACAATAAAATCCATTATCAGGTATTTGGGCGACCTTGTCAACATTGCTCTACTTTTCCAAAGCTCTTCATGTGAGTTGTAGTGGATTGAAACAGAACCAATCTTAGGCATGACTTCATGCCAGCGGTCTCTCCAAATTGGCACAAAGACCCTGCATAAGGCTCAGATGAAAAGCACCACCACCACAGTGGTTCAGACTGAATACATATTGGCAATAGTTTGACATAATCAAGAGGGCCTGCAAGTTCCCATCATTATGCTTTGCTTTTTTTTTTCAAGCTTGAAATGGGACTCGATCACTCTGTGTGTCAAAAAGGAGGCGCCTGGAAACGTGTAATGACAAAGATGACAGTGATGATGATGATAAAGTATCTGTATATGACTCAAAGCAGAGCCGTTTCATTACTGAGTGTGGTCTGGCAGGACATGCATTGTTTGTTAGCTCCTGACCCCTAAAGTTTATGTGTTCTGTGTGTGTGTGTGCGTGTGTGTGTGTGTGTGTGTGTGTGTGTGTGTGTGTGTGTGCGTGTGTGTGTGTGCGTGTGCGTGTGCATGTGCGTGTGCGTGCATGTGTGTGTATGTGTGTTTTGCTTGACCCTGAGGGCAGTCTTTATGTGAGTGTGTATCTGTGCAACATCATGCCCATTATGAGCTGATAAAAACTCCTCAGCCGGCATCCATCCATCATGTCCCGCCTCTAATCAACATGTTTGTCACTGTAACTAAACAGAACCATGAGCCGCGCCATCATGCGATTGGCTGTGACAGAGTGAAATAAATATGCCTCCAGCCTATCAGGGGCAGGCACTGGTGCGTTACAGCGGAGGTGACAGGCGCTTTAAGCCTCAAGTGGTGCAAGATTAGAAGAGCCAGGGCCAACCTTAGCCCCAGAGGAAATGACACAAAAGCAAGCAAAAGGCAACTGTGTTAGAACAGCTCTAGTATTGAATTGAGCAGGAGAAGGTTTGTTCAGGGTTTTATAGTTGCACTACAGACAGTTCTATTTGCTTCTAGTTACAATGACCGCAATCTCTTGCTGTGGAAGCACATTTTTGTGTCTTGTTCACTTTCATGCTCCAAGTTACATTGTGATATATTTTGGACACACAGATCTAATGTGACCCATAGAAATGGAATGGCGAAACTTTAAAGTACAGTAGATTTTTTTACTTTGCCAAATCCTTCCTGCAAGTAATCACAGCCAAGTTACACTACAGTTTGTGATGTGAAAATATATGATAAAAAAGTCAGAAAGTCCAAAATTAAAATCCATTTTAAAGTGAAAAATGTAGACATGTTAATGTATTTATACTGTATGTTATTGTCAAATAAATGTTATGCTTATAAACTATGTTTATTTATATTAATCTCTTTTTATTGATGGTCTTTAATGGTGTTAATAATAATTTCTATCGTGGTTTAATAATTCAAAAGTGTAAATAAACCATGTTATGTGTTGTGACTTATTGCAGAAGAATTGTATTTGTTTTTTTATTTATTTTAAATAGAGTTCATAGGTTCAATTAATAGAAAGCGAACAATTGTTTACATTTGTAAACATTGCTCGTACTGTAGTTAGCTTTGGAAACGCCTGCCAAATATGGAAATGTATAAATCTTGCTGTGCATTAGAATTTAGTGTAATTTATGTGTAGTTTTATTTAAAAAGTGTTTTGTATGTTTTATAATATATTGAAGAAAAGCAACACTCGACTGTGCATAGTTGCTTTGCTGATTTGTTTCTCATGTAGCAGTTAGATATAGCTGTTATGTTTACTTCTCTTTCACGAATTCCACACAGAAGCTCTGTGTCAGTGACCTCTCTCTCTCTAATAGACACAGACAAACAAACTTATACAGAACATACGTCTTTACCTCTCAAAGCAAACAAAGGCTCATAATTCACTCTTTTCTGATCCCTTAATTAAGTAGTAAGAATGTCAGAGAGGAGTTACAAATTATGGAGGAATTTAGTATCAGTCGTGCAAATTAATATTATGATAAATTGTATTAGTACTATTGTAAATATTCAGTGAAAATGTTCAGACAGACAGACAGACTCTCCAGTGGACTGTTAATGATTTATATATAATGGTTTTATTAAGACACTGGTATATTACCGGTATTAAGGCTGGATCAGGTTTCTCACTTCATTGTTAAGGGGGCTAAAAACGACATGCACTTATTTCTGGAACATAAAGTGACACTACATCAAATCAAGCACTTCCATATGTTGGTTGTAGCCACAATAGTTCTGTGATGAGGTGTGTGTCTAAGGGCTGTTCGGCTCAGGGGGAAGATATCATGGGTTATGGAGCCACCTACTGTGAAAAGTGAAGATCATTTTTTATACAGCATACAGACTTTAACAGTAATGGTTTATATATTTACCCTGAGTGCACATCTTCTGAGACAAAACACAAACATGATTAGCTACATGTTATATTCTTTGTTATAATCTTTTGAGACCACATTTTTGTGTCAATTGTTCCCCCTTCCTAATATTGTGTACTTACAGTATTATTGAATATAGTATAAAGTAAATCCCTCTTTATAATGTAGCCTATTATAGTATGCTTGATCAAATTCTTAATTATTATTATAATTATTTAAAAATTTCAGATCTGCTATTTGGGGTCGAAATGTAATAAAGAAGTGCTTTCTGTCTGAGAAAGAAATGAGCTAGTTCACCACAATGTTAGGCAGTGGTTGTTCACACTGGGGCTGCTGTTGCCAAGCTTGTCTTAGCAAACATAAATTAACCTGAGTGTGCTTACCTTAAACGTCAGGGTTAAACGAAGATTGAGCAATGAGGTCGAACGGGGTAGATTCAGGAGTGTGTGGACAAATGGAGCCATGAACTCGCTTGCACCCCCAACGTCACCACCAGCCTGGTCCAAAACCCTATAAGTTTAGGAGGGAGGGGGTTCACCAACCAGTATATTAGCTGGCACAAGCGAGTAGTCAGGAAGTATAAGAGACGCCTCCTGCCCCCTCTGAGAGTGTAACCCAAAACCAATGACATAGTCAATACATGTCATATTCCCTCATGAACGGTTTATTTTTCAACCTAAAACCTGTCTCTCAAAATGATTCTGATTGTTTAAAATCTCACCAAACCATGAACAAGAAACCACTGTTGTTGAAGTTAAAAAAAAAACGCCACAACCCACATATAAATGACCAGATTTTTCCTTAATTAATAAAACAATGTCTCCGGCTGTTAATGTTGATGATGCTGTCAGTGCTGTAACTCCTGCCAATACAATCAAGTGTAGGTACAAACACATTCAAGATGGTGGATAAAGAATTCCCGTAAAGCAGCTAGGCCTATAATCCCAACCGCAGCGAAAGTGAGATTCCTGTTTTGAGCCAGAGGGTACTTGGATCTCTCCCAGCTGTGGTTCCTGGCCTAAAGAACCCCAGTCACTAGATGAGTGCTGTTAAATACCAAATTCTGCCAGCTTTGAGTAAATATCTCAGCCATCTCCAAGCAATAGAACCACAAATATAACTTCCATTCTTAAGACTGAGTAATGTCCCAATACTGTGGTGAACAATATTGTAGGAAACATTTTAAACTGGTACAACTAAAATGTTTAAATTGGCTGTTAAATCAGATTCCCTTTTTTCTCTAGGACAAACCATCATTTGCTACACTGGAAATGTTAACAGAAACCAGAGAAAAAATCCAGAATACTTAAGGTCTTTAAGAAATCACGTGCTGTATGTAAATATATACAGAATGTTAACTATGGACTTTTTTTGAAGCAGTAGCAAGACAAAGACTACATAATTTACTAAACTGCGTTAAAGATCCTTTATACATTAATGTTAAAATAACATACATGCATGTGCACACATAAAACTAGATAAAATATGAAAAAGCGCAAAAGTTTGAAAAACATCGCTAATACCTGGTGAAGCTTTAGTGCTGGTTGGGGGGACCCAAGCATTTTTCAGTGTTTGTTCTGTGTAAAAACCCTGCGGTATAAGGGCGCACTAATCTTTAAAAGGTTAATTTATTCATAGAGATTTTGACAGAGATGTATGGGCCAGCCAACATCTCAGGCACCTCATCCCACAGGGAGACGTCCAACATGAGGGTTGGGGGAAGGGAGGGATAGAGAGAGAGCGAGAGAGAGGGGGGAGAGAGAGAGAGAGAGAGAGAGAGAGAGAGAGAGAGAGAGAGAGAGAGAGAGAGAGAGAGAGAGAGAGGAGAACAGAGAAAGTGAGGGGAATTGAAGAAGGGAGGCAGGGAAAAGGAAAAGTGGGCAGTCAACATATTCTTAACACACAGACATAATTACCTCATCTGTAAAGGCATTGGCTTTTAACCTCAAAGCTAGTATTTCTCTCATTTCATCACAAAAAATGCAATGTACACATTTGCAGTAAGTTAAATTTGAGCATATTTATCTTCAGCAAGGACACATTTATCTTAAATCAATCTCACCAGTATTTAGAAGTCATCCAAATACATCAGTTGATTTTAGAGTTGGGAAAAATGTGTTGCATATCAAGTCTCTGCTCGAGTTTCAATTTGCTAAACATTGTGGATTATGATGTGCATGTCTTCATATAAAGCACACAGTTTAAACTAAACGATGCAGAAAGCATTTTGCATGCAGGAGGTGCCTAGATTTTCATGAAACGTTTACATTAAAACATTTTTGCATTCCTTTTCCAAGGAAAAGGAAATATCCTGGATTTTAGTTATTTAACAGTATTGTTTACAGTATATTTACATTTATTCAATTCATACTTAAAAATATATGCTTACACATAAGGGAGCATATAACATTTTGTCTTCAACAAGAGCTAATAATAAGCATACAGAACTAGGGTGTATGCTAAAGATCTTTTTTATTAAATTCTTAATTTTACTCAGTTTCAGAGTTTTACAGAAAAACATTTCAGTACACAATTATAAGTTCCATAAGTGTTTATTATGCAGCTCTATTTAAAGCTTCAAGACATGTATGTTTTAATGTATTTGTCTATAAAAATGGAATGTTTACTTGCATGTCTTATTTAATGCATTTTGGAACACAACGAATGTCAAACTACTAAGCACATACTATGTATTTGCAAAAAGTATGTTTTGGTTTCTCATGATTTGCATTGCATTCTTAATGTTATTGCATGCATTAAATGACAGGCCTATTGTCTGAAATTTGCAATGTCAGGGTCAACAGCCAAAAGACATGGGCACATCCTTAATGGTGGGTCTCTGCAGTGTGCTCAGACTTCTTGCAAATAATATTCTTAACAACCTGTTTGTTTTTGTTAATGTGTTTAAGGCTATTATGTCTAAAATTAAACAAAGTTCTACCCAAAAGCCAATCGAAGATACACAGGTGTATCCTTGCCTCACATTCCATGGGGCATGAGGAAAAGATGCAAGGAAAGGAGGATGCTCACTATCGCTTTCTTTGTTTTATTACTTGACCTATAACTGTTCTGTGTGGGATATCAAATTATGTCAAACAGACATTTTTCACAAAATTGTAGGGACAACATAAAATTCATTATTATCAACATATATTGTTGTGACTCAGGGTAAGGTAAGGAGACAGTATTTCATTTTTATTTACACGTTCAATAACCTTTTTTTGTTTGTTATATATATCTCCTTTTATCTCTTTATTGAGGACAGTAGAGAGCTGACAGAAAGCTGAGACAGGAATCAAACTTGGGTCTTCATCAGCACACTGGCGCTATGTGACTAAAAACATATCTCCTAAATGTCTTCATATTACCAAGTCAATGACACAGCAATGATTAAGGCTATAACTGTATAATATAACATTTGCATCTTGTCTCTGACAAGTTCATTTATTCAGTATATGCATAACTAAATGCATGTCTTATGGAGTACTCTAAGTGTTTAATATAAACATGTAAGCCTCCTCGCTCATTGGGTTTAAAGTAATAACTTCATGCAGCTAGCAGGAGTATTTCTTCAGCCATTGTACAGTGGGTTAAGAAATTCCAGCACGTTGAATCTTTTTATGTTTTTAAAAGATTTGTTGTAAAGTTTGACAGATAATAGTGACATGGAAAGTTTTGCCGTTTATTACAGCCAAGCAACGAAGAGTCATCACTGCCTAAATAAGAGCCTTTTTACAAACATCATTTCATTCCCTCACCAAAGCTGTTTATGTTGATTATGTTCTAATCAATGGTAATAATGCCCAGTTCAAAAAAGTGTCAAAGTATAAAGCTTTGTATAATGACAAGACAACATTTTAAAATTATATTCATATGGAGCATCTTTCTCCTATCATTACAATGGTTTTATAGCATATAATTTGGAACATAGACATCACTTAGATAAGAGTATCAGTTATACAAATTGGTCATTAAGACTCCTTTTATGATGCTTTAATTTTTATGTGATTAGCATTTTAAAACTAATATTTGATTGTTAGAACAAGAGCTACTTAGACATTCTGCCTTGGATCTCATTTTGTGCTTGACTTCAAAAAATAAGGGTTGCAATGACAACTTTTTTTGGCACATGATCATCAGTATGGTACATTTTGGGGCAAAAACAAAGCATGGTTTCTTCCTTTAGCAACATTTAGACATGACCCCAAGATGCTCTGTGATTGACACAACATACTGAATATTTCACCAAGTACCTCTCTATCATTCGCCCTGAGCGCATCTAATTGAAACCGATCTCGAGGCCTAGCAGAGTTCCGTTTCTTTGCTAATCCTCCGCTGGGGAAATCTCACATGGACCCAATTACGTTGCATGGTTGCTGTGACTGCCCCTTTTTTCTCCACTACCCTTCTCTTTTTGAGTCTGGCCTGTGCCGAAGTTTATGTTATTAACTATGCGCTGCACAGTTCCTGTCTGTCACGGGGGCCTGGAGATTTTATCAACGACGCCCCGCGTATATGGTTACCTTCAAAATTTTACATAAATTAGATTGGAATTGGCAATATTCAGAATATGGAAGAGAATACAAGGCAAAATGGAGATAGGCTTCAGTGTAAAGAATAGGACAAAATAATCTACCAGTATTTGTTTTGGACAGAAAGACATAGAAGTGTGTCACTGGCCAGCTATGGAACAGTTTTTGAGGTAATTCTTAGGTAAGAAAAAAACAGGGGAAGTGCATTAAAAACTTTTTTTCAAGAGACAAAGCAAGCAATTATTTTTCGGACTGAAAGTCGTATGGTAATGTTCTGGATAAAAGACCTGTCTGTGCTGGGATTTTATTGGTCGAGGCCTCATCTCTCAATAACTGGGAGATCTTAGCACTTAACGGCATTGTTAAGAAGTCATTGAGGGAGTTGCTTTCCATTCCATATATATATTAATAAGGCATTTAAATAAATAACAAATATATTAATATTTGAATAAATAGCCAATAATATACTTTGTATAAAAGATGCCAAACTTTTATGCTTTTTTTGAATTATTTCTCTAATGTATTTAATTTGCACCACTATATATTTCTGCGTCTAAAAGAACATGTTTTAGTTCAATGTTTTTGGTGTGTATGAGTGACATGTGAGCTTTGTTATTACTAATAGGTGTCAGGTATGTAATCTTCGTTTAGGATGAAAAATGTTGCAACTGTGTGTTTATTTGTTTATTATAATCCCCTGTTAATGGTTTTGTAAGAAAATAATGCTAAGTGATTATTGATTAATAAACTGATTATATGATAAATAAATAGATTTTGATAATAGATTTACACGTATGTACAGTATGAGGTGGCTTGGCTGGTGTGTTTTTTATGTAGAGCCACTGTCGTATTTCTTTAATGTGTATTACATAATCTCTTTACTTTATCACTTCAATCTGATTTTTTTTCGGTGCATTTTGTGATTGAAGAGTTTTCAGCTGATTTGGCATTAATCTCAAACATCTAAAAAAATGGAATTTCTGTAAAACTTTCATAACCAAATGTATTGAAGGATTAGGGATTGTCTTTTTTTACAAAGTAAGTTTTTACAACAGTAAAATTAAATAGAAACCCTGAAAACAAATCTGTTTCTTTGCTTGATTACCTGTTGATTTCTTGGCTCCCATCTACCACTGTCATAATAAAAGTAATAGTGGTTTAAAACAGATCCTCTACTCTTCCACGTGAAACCCAGTAGCTTGACCTCTGACCCACTTTTATCTTCATTTCTGCGTATCGAATTTTTGAATATTGAATTTGGTGTTCTGAATTTCTAACATATCTTGAAGTTGAAAACAATACATTTTGTTGAACATCAAATGTCCAGGATTTAAGTTTTTCTAGTTTTAATTCAGAACTAGATATGCGGCATAAATGTAAAATAAATATTAAATATAAAATTTTGTTAAATGACACTTGTCTATACTTCAGATGTACATAATTTACATGTATATTTGTTATATTTCGGTTATAGTTTAGGGTTTGACTGAGAAGGAAACTCCAGTATTCTCACAAGCTTACAAAGTGTTGGTTAGACACCTCCTTAAATACTGTGTGTTTGAATTTTTTTGATATCAGGTTATAAATCACAAGGTCTGTGTATTGAAAGTCGTGCTGAGTGACGCAAAAAAATGTTTGTGCTGACTGACATGAAAAAGGGGAAATAGATTCTAAATTTCGTGCCTGCATAAACTGCCTTGTTGAGACTGGGTTGAAATTACACATAAAACTGATCCGCCAAACCAAAAAGAGTTTAAGAGCAATTACCATTCCAATAATTATTGCATGATTACGTAGTACGCACAATTTTATGCAAAGGTTTGGGCATCCCTAATAATGATCAATATTTTAATTTATAATCTGCTGGCATTTTAAAGCAGCAACTTCATTTGGATATAATTTATACCTAATGGAAACAATAAAATTTTAGTCCTGAAATAACATTCATTTGTTCTACAGAATCACTGCAATTAAAGCCATAACAAAAAAATAGATGTGCAAAAATTTAAGGAACCCTAACGGTATAATAACATGAATATTAATCCCTTGAAGAATGTCTCCAGATCAGGTTTGATGACTGCTGAGCAAGGACAGCACGCTAAATCATTCCATAGATTTTCAATTATGTTCGAGTCTGGGGACTGGGATTGCCATTCTCGAACATTGTATCTGTATCTGCATGAATTCCCTTATAGATTTGGAATAATGCTTTGGAGCGTTGTCCAGCTGAAACAGCCGTAACTTCAACCTCTTGACTGATTCCTGAACATGTTCTTAAGAATCGCTACGTGGACCGGATGTAACTGAGCTGGCTGAGACTTTAGCAGACATATATCATCGCTCTATGTCTATATACCCTAGCTACATTAAGTATCTTCTTTCATTATTAGTTGGGCCTGTGTTTGCAGCGTAAGGGTTATCTGAGCCAATCAAATAAATTCTGTGTTGCAATTAAGAAATACAGCCATTCAAATCAACTCAATTTAAGGGTGCCCAAACTTTTTCACAACCCTTTTTTATTGCGGTACCATTGAAAGGGAAAAATAAATAAAGTGAAACATGCATAATATAAAGTGTGAAAAAAGAGGTTGGAAAAAAGACTTGATTTTGTCTATGGCAAACTTTAATGGTTTATTGTGTCTCTGTAGTGTACAGTATAACCGATAGTAATAGAAGGCCTGGCAAATATAGAGGTATTTGAGGAAATATAGAGTTGTTTCAGGAGAGAAGTTATTGCTTGTTGTAAAAAAAATGCAGGTGCACTTGGTTATAAATTACAAAAAATGATGTTTGTCTGTTAAAATAGATAAAGGTAATATAGACAGGTAATAACAGATTTAAAATGCTTTGTCGGCTGTGTCTTATGCATGACAAACTCACTGTGATGCCAAACATAAACCTTGTCAGAGCAATGGTTTCAGAAAGGAAAATCCTATTACTCCTAACTTAATACATGCACACACTACTGACTACGTGGGCTGGTTGCTTAGAAACATGGCTGGCCGGCCCGTAGGTCAGAGGTTCAACCATGTCTTGGGGCAACGAATGTAAAAGTATGTTACCTTTTGACTATTTCTCCATGCATGGCTAGGAGTTACACGCAAGCTCTGGTTTTAACACTGGGCCCCTGTCTCCCACCTGTGGAGCGCTTTAATTGTGTGTCTTGAAAGCCAGCCACCTTTGAGAAACCATGTCATTCCACATGCTGTAAACTTGTGAGCGGGAAAATTATGCCTGAACTTAGAGGCATCTTTGAATAAAAGCAGTAAAACAGATTTGTTCTGAAACTGTTCTCAAAACCAAAATGCTGATTTTTTCCAGGCTATTTAATAACAAAGCTATCAGAGAAGGATAAAATGCATTAGCTGCAGCACAAGTGTTAGTATGAGACACAGATGTGCACTTGGTCACCTCTGTACTTCCTTCAACTCATTAGACAAACATTTCACAGGCTTTTTTGCATTTTGTTTAAAATGGCAAATATGCATGCAGTGTGTAAAAACATACAATGAACAAACAAATTCTTCGAGAGCTTTGTATAATGTCTTTGCAGAGGCTGGCTCGAATAGAAAATGATTTAGCTGGAGACAGTCTGAAAATAATTCATAATCATGTTTCTTGCATTTTCATATACAAAACACTTCATGTAACTCATTTTTGACAAATAGCCAGCATAGGGGAGGGAGAAATACTTTCTGTTTTAACAGTAGTTAACAGAAAGGAGCAAATTGTGAGCCTGTCCAAACACTCAACTCATAGCAATCTGTTCTATAGTGTTTCAAATCTCTGTAACCTCCCCCACCCCCTTTTCCTCCAATATGTTTCAAACTGAGTCTGTTATTCATTTGAGCTTCCTGATACAAATGAAAATGTGCAATGTCCAACACCAGTGTGGCATGACTCGGGAGCCAATGGTCCCCAGCTGAGCAACAGCTCCGCTATGCAATGTAAAGCGTGTCCTACACTTTGGAGCATGTGGTTTTCATCCCTGAATTTTTTATTGCTGAACAATGTTTCTGTCTTGGACTGCAGAAGCGCACATAAAGAGCATATTGTCCCTGTGTGCCCACCCTCAGCGCGCACACACACACACTGTATGACATAGTCCAGCTCTGGATTGCATATTTAGTTTTTATACTAAATTCTGTCATTGAGCAGGGACTCCACTTTATTCATTCATATTTTCCCATATACTTCAACCGGTGGCTATATGTCCACATGATGCTTATCTCCAGTGGCACAATTTTAATAGACACTAGTCTTTCTGCACTACGTTGCGGTTATAAAACTCAAACCACAATGACCAGTCAGAGCTTAAACGATAGCCAAGATGTGAGATCAAAGAGGAACGTTTCAGAATACGAAGCCAAGCGCTGTTAGCTAAAGCTCTTAAAGAACACAGATATCATATAAAGCAGAGAGAAACAAGAAAACTAGGGCTATTACACACACATTTGGTTAATGGAAATATAAAACCACAGACAGCAATGATCCACACACCCTCATTGTAAAAATGAAATGTGAACAGCTTGTGTAACGGGAAACGTTTCTGTGAGAACTGATATCATTGGCTAAAACCCACTAAACCACAGACAGATATAATCTCAACCACAGTTTGGCCTGTAGACGACATAATGGATTTGAAGCAATAATAGTGCAGTCAAACTACATTCATTTTTAAATGATTAAAAGTGTTGCTCTATAAATGTAGGGTAAATAACAAAATAACTTTGATTTTGAAATGAAGTCTATAAACAGTGTATAAACTTTATTATAGCTAAATTCAGGTAGACTGGGACACTTTTAAACATTTGTCTTAATATTTATTTTCAGAAATATAACAAAAAGTGTTAAGGGGTAGACTATAAAAGTAGGGTCTTTATACAGTATCAGGACAAATGCAAAGATGTCTGCAGTCGACAATCACCCTCTTGTTGATGTTCATTTTACTAAAAGTTTTATTTTTTATTAATCATTTTTTGAGGTTTGCTTTTTAATCCAAGCACTGGTCTTCAGACTTGAGTGAATTTGTTTTTGTCCATTTACACCGCATTAACGCACATCTCTCTTTAAGATAACTTGATTTTAATCCAAATTAAAATTGTCTGTTTTCAATCTATTCGCTTGAAACCAGAATCGAATGTCAAGCATGTGTAGGGCACTGATGATGACACAACATCAACTAGGAGTTTCCTGTACATGGCACAGTCCTGAACGGTATTACACTAATTTTATGTGAATCCACTACTTTAGGGTGTTTAGAGTAGGTCCATCACTCTACAATTTTGAGATTACCCACAGTACTCACGCAACAGTTGTAAGTACTATAATTACAGTACATGTTTACAGAAATAACAAATGGCTTGCTGAATCTGAAAAAGTTCATCAAAATTAAGGGACTGATGCAAAACGAACTATAATTTGTAACTGAGAGACTTATACAACACTAATATATATATTTTTTACTGATGTTCAAGATGGAGCAACACATCAAGAGCCAGGAATGTATGTAATTGTAGCTATGTTAATTATTTTGTGTATAAAGCTTATTTTTATTTACTAAACATCAGAAGCTACATAAGATACATTTGCAAATATTTCCCAACGTATGTTATCTAAAATAGCTTATCCAGGGTAGTATTAGTATTAAACAAAAAAGCAATTTACAGAATTGTTCTTATTTTATAGAGCAATTAAAAAAAATTACTTAATGTGTGTGTAAACTCATTGCAACCATTTTCTGATTAAATAATTTTTTACATATAAAAACATGGTAAGATTGCACAGTGATTTCTTGGAAGTGACTTTGTCTATTGCTAGTTGCATTTTAGTGGCATGATTCCAATAATATTTGGTACAAGCATATGGAGTAAAAGAAAATATTTAAAGTTAAACCATTCACAAAAACAAAACAACATAAATGCATAACATAATACTGCAGAGCAAAATAATGTGCACATTTATTTTAATGTTGTTATAGCTTGGCCAGTCTAAATGTCTTTTATCCATTTTCTCTGTATTGGTAACCAAATGGTATTCTGCTGTACTACAGGCAGCTGTCATGAAGCCGAGAGCTCTTGAGATCTGCATTGACTCTTTGACATATGATTTTTGTACCATATACTGTAAAAATGTGTATGTGAAATTGGTTGAATCAGTTAAAATAAAGTAGGACCGTTCAGATATTATTTTCTAACATTAATAATTTATCAAGCACCTAATTAAGAAATCAAATGCAACTAATGTGACAGTTCACTGTCTTAGCTTGTTCATCTATAGGCTACCCTATTCTACAAAGCAGATTTAAATGTTTAATATTCTGTTGCAATTAGACAAAAAAATACAGTGCAGGCGGAAACAAAAGGTGATCTTTTTTCATCTAATTAACAAGTATAACACAAATATTACCATATAAGCACATTTTAATTTGTGGTAACATCTCTTCCTGACCGAATTTCATTATATCATAAGGTTAGTAGTGTTTTTAAAACACAGTAGTATCCCATGTCAACTCCATATTCCTATTCAGCTTCATATTACAGAGTTGTTCACCTCTAAATGTCTGATATGGTGAATGAACTGCCGTTTGTGTTTTTTTCAGAATGGTAGAGTTGTGCTTTATCGCCCTCTTTTGGTAGGATGGTAAATACAGGTAATTCATATTTGACTTGATTTATAGTTTTGTTAGTTGACATAGCGCTAAAAGAACATATTTTAAAATAAATTACCAGTTTCATACGATTGTAAATGGGTTTAAAAGCTTTTAACAAGTAAAGTCTAGCAAGACAAAATCACTGCATAACTACACAGTTTATACAGCAACACAAATTTCAAGGTTGTAATTTTGTTAAATGTACTAAAGATCTAAAGAAAGCAAGCAAAAAGATGGGACTATAAAAAATAACTAATAGATTTGTTTTTCTTTAAAAACAGGCCAAAATATGATTGAACTGCTAATTAAGCTGTTATGGGTCTCTTTCCCCTCATGAAGCTAATGATAATTAACATGCAAATAAGCTCAGGGATGTGAGGTGGGGGCAACAGCGCAATGTTCATTAAGGCCTTAATTACGGTTTAAAAACTGAAACATCAGGGTTATAAATGGACATATTCATGTAATGAGTTGGGTAACAATTAGGGCTTTCATAACAGTTTTGCTTTGTGCAGAACATCTGGGTCTTCAGTTTAAATTGAATTTATTAATAATCTCCATGTTATAAACTTTACATTTAATTTAATTTACTTGGTTTTTCACATTTAAAAAAATGTCAAAAACTATGACCACTGCCCACTAAAACACCATTCAAGTACCCAACAATTTCAGAGTGCTTTTAAACTCGGAGCTAAAAATTTGTTTTCTTTTATCCAATTTAAATGAAGTACTTTGTTAGAAGTAATTTAATTAAACATCAAATTAAAAGTTTCAGATTTGTCATTTTTAATATGCAGTAAGAAGGACCTTTAATTACCTTCTCTAATTAAGTAGTACATTACAATTTATTGTGATTCTTGAAGAATGAAGTCACCTTTATGATAATATACAACTATGGGTTTCATATTTTATTGCGATTATAAAACAACAGTTAAACATATGAGATGAGGATATACAATTATGTATGTTGACTTTTTGTAATATTGTGGTGAGCAATGTATCCACATGTAAAAAAAATCCCAGTGTCGAGGTAGACAGAAAGGCCACTGTTTGGGACAGAGGACATTTGGGACAAAAGGGAAATAGTCTTAAATCAAACTATATAAAAACACAATTGCAACACAGGTGATTTGGTTCATGTCTTAAAATATGTTGAATAGCTATAGAAAAAGATTATAGGAAAAATACTCAACTTTAAGACCCTTATCACAAAAAACAAGCCATCAGAGTATTTTGTAGAACTTTATTAGCTGATCTAACAGCAATTGTGAGTAACACATGATTTTACAATAGTCTCTGCATGCTTATCTATACATTACAGTTTACATAAATCACTGTACCATTCCCTATCTAATGTACCTGCTGGAAATGTATGCAAAACAAGCAGCAAAATATAGTGCATATATCATTTTCTGACACAGTTGGCAAAGCATAATCCAGACCAAAAACGTTCCCATAGACCATAGATTTGTGAGGGACAATTTGATTGGTTAACAAAGGCTCATACACATTCAAAGCTCTATTAATTAAAATAATGAAACTCACAACTGTATGTATGTATAGGTTATACTCTTGAAAAGAAATACTTCAAGCACTTTTTGTGTGTTATATAGGTAAATATGCTTAATTTAAAAAGTTTCGCTTTGAACAATGTTACAATGTTGTTTATTAAGCTTACTTAAATTTAGCCAAGTAAGGGTTCTTCTAGGTTTCTTTTGATTGTTATCAGAAATAATCTACAGGCACTCAATTCTTTCTGAATGTGTACCGGAAGCTAATTTGTGGTCACAAAAGAGCGCATGCGCAGTAACGTTTGGTTATGTTGAAGATGAAACCGTCTATAGTGCCTCTATTGATACAATAAGTATTACTATGGTGTAAACAAACAAAGCACAAAAAAATGTATACGTCAAATACACAATGAAGGTGTATCTTCAAAACAATCATTTTTTTTGTTGCACAATAAGTTAGGCTAACCAGGACTTCGGGAAATACATAATATTTATTTTTGCTCCTATTTCAGGTATTCGAGCAACACTGAGCTTGTATTTACACTGAATTCCGACAAACTTCAATCGAGGTGAGGTTAACCTGCTTTCCAAGTTCAACTAAGATCTTGCCATTTTAAAAACTATTTTACACAGTTAGATTTCTGAATACATGAAAAGACTTAAATGGGGACAACACATTAAGCTTAAATAACTTTACATATATTAATCTGTTAAAGCAGTAATCCCACTTTAGTTCATTGTTGTACAGAACACCCTACAAGACATGTTAGAACCTATTTAAAATGGTCGTCTTACTTTTTGCTTGTACTTTTTTTACTTTCTGGTATATACCAAGAAATCTCAGCCTGGAAATCTGTACAGCCACAACACAAAAGGAGATCAAGTTACATATCCTCATGTCAATAAATAGTAGTTACTCTTGTCCTAAACTGATAAAGTGTTCAGTGCAAAAACAAAATGAACAAAGCACATCACTATAAAGTCAGGATTCAAATTTCAGGAAAGAAATACCAATAAAACATTGTAGATATGCAATAACAAATTATATTTGGTATTTATCCAGGCATGGCATAGTGTTACAATATTTGCAGTAAGACATATTAAAAGATAATCAGACTGTTTTACACTGCTCATAGTGTTGGTCCCAAGTAATCTTCCTATCGGCCCTGTTGAAGATACTGTTGGGTGAACATATTCAGTTCACTGTCCAGCCAGCCAGCTTTGTTTCTGTAGAAGATAGAAACACAGACATTATGTAACATAATACAAAATGATATTCAAGTCCTTCACAAATCCTCCACATTTGTGAACAAACCCTAAATATTTATAAATATTATTTAAAAAACTACTTCTACGCTGTAAAGATTGTTTTTGCTGCCTTAAGTTTTTAAGTGCAAATCTTTGCTTTAAACCAGATAATTTTTAAATTACTTCTGACATTATTTCAACTCATCAAAATAAGTTTGAAATTAAGCAATTATTACATCAAATCAACCACTTGTCAAAATGTAAAATTGTTGAATTGACTTGTAAAGACGTACTGTTTTGCGGTGTACATTTCATTTGTTCATGAGCCAGTCATAAAATCAGAGAGCTCGTTCGCTTTTTAAAGCTTCATACAGAAGGTAGATTAAAATGCCTATGGTTGCTTGAATCATAAATATTGATACACAAATGTGTGCGCTTCACAAAGCACTGCACTAAGTTCAGTAAAGAAATAAATCAAAAGGGTACAAAAATAAATGTTGTTGATAATAAATAATAAGATCTGGAAACCCTATCACATGGAGAAATTTTACGTTACAAATATTTCCAAATCTGTTTTTATTTCTTTCATACCTTGTATGTAACAATTATTATGATTATCTGAAGTCGGTTGATAGCTTTGATTTTCAGGCATGGAATTTTGATCAATTTAAAGATGGGCAATGAGAAAAAGCACAACAGTAAAGCATCACTTGTGACAAAAGTCACTTTACTGTGGTGAAACTTATTTTAGTCACTATGCCTATTAAAAGTAAGTTACATACTCAAGTTACAATTTGGTCACACTTACCAAAACAAAAATTCAGGCACAGAACGGAGGTGGCGACCCGGTATGTCATAACTACACTACAAAACTGCAACTGCAATTAACTATTAGAACATCAAATTAATATTAAATCTAACATCATTTTTGGTTATTTCTTTATTAAGCCTAGTAGTGCAAGCAATGTCGAGCTTGCAGAGATGCCAGAGGAGAACTGGTTCCCCTGGCTGGGCCTGGGTTCTCCCAAGTTTTTTTCTCCACTGGAGTTTTGGAATGTTTGCACACTGGCTGCACTGTATGCTGCTTACATTAGCTTTCGAATTTTGTACTTAATAATATTCCTTTAAGTTTAAAATTTTTCATGAATTATTACTACCCTATTGGAATTTATAGTCTGCATAATGTGTTACTTTAATTTATCACTCATTTATGATGTGTGTGCGTCTCTTCGGTGCTTGTTTGTGATACACTGCTGTGTGTGCATTTGGTTATGTGTCTGGCATGTTATGTGTTTGGCATGCATGTGTGTTTGGTATGCGTAAGTGTGTGTGTCAGTGCTTGAATGTTATGTTCAGTGCATGTGGGTTTGACTTTCTATGTTTTAAGCATATGGGTTGTTGTCTGTACTTTGTTTATATGCGTGATTGTTTGTGTTTGCTGAGTGTGATGTGTGTCTTTGTGAGTGCATGGGAGTGTGTGTGTAAACACATCTCTTCCGTCAACATCTGACCTCTTTTCTACTCTTTAAAAAAGTCGTCCTTATGTTGATCCAATTGCTTCCATTGTTTACCTCATTGTTAGTCCCTTTGGATACAAGCGTCTGCTTAATGACTTAATGTCAACAACAACATATCTTGGTTCTAACAGAAAAATCAACGTTACTAACATACTTATCCGAATCAAAGCTACCTCCACGGGGGTGATTTTAAGACGATGTTTCTGTCCAACAACTCTCTGCCTGATACAGAACATTAGAGTTTGTTTAAGGGCTGCAAATAACGATTATTTTGATAATCGATTAGTTTGAGGAATATTTTTCTGATGAATAGATTAACAGATAAAAAGTTTAATTAGATCTATTGCTTATAATAACTAAATCAGAAATGGGAAAAGTATGCACAACTGAACTTATTTGCCTTCTCCCAAAATGTTAGGGAGTTGATTCAGGTGTGTCATATTAGAAGGAGACTACAATAGTAAGGGCGGTTGGCCAATGAAATAATTTTTTGGTGGGATGAAAAGTTAGATATTTGGCTTTTAAAAGTGGTGAAGTACAGTAAAAAGTATCCAGAAAAAATAATACAGATACTCAAAAAGTGTACTTTTTTTACCGAGTAAATGTACATTGTTACTTCCCACCTCTGATCTAAATAATCTCCCAAATCAGGTTTTTTTTTAGTCTAATATGTACTTGCCAAGTGCAAATGCCACAAATTGGGTTATACAATTTAATTTTGTAATTTTAAAACACCTCTCCCCTTTAATCTTTAAAACTGCGGCTCGAGGATATGCATGCAAAACAAGTTGACTTAAAAACTGCTCAACTTGTGCTGCACGGAGAGATGCATGGATGTAGAGAGACGTTCGACTTTTAAAGTGCACACCTCTCGCTGCACGGAGAGACGCATGCATAGAGAGACACGCTTGACTTTAAAACTGCACAACTTGTGCCGCACGAAGAGACGCATGCACGGAGAGACAAATCTCTTAAAAACAGCACAGCTCGGGCTGCACGGAGAGACAGGTGCACTGAGAGACACGTCTGACTTTTAAACTGCACAGGTCATGCTGCACGGAGGGTCATTTTAAAAGGGAAGACGACACGCTTGATTTATAACTATGCAGCTCGCAAGTGACGTCAAGGACCAACTAATCAATAATGAAATTCTTGAAATTCGTTGACAACTATTTTCATTATCGATTATTATCCATTTTATCGATTAGTTGTTGCAGCCCTAGTTTGTTTGGGTTATCAATTTCAAACATTAGGGTGTGTTTGTTTGGGTATCAATTTAAAAAATCCACAGTGTTTTTCAGAAAATGCTTACTGCACTTTTAATAAAAAGTAATTTAATTTAAAGCTGCAATCCATAACTTTTCCAATGTCACCATCACTATCTAAAACATGGTTACGTATAAGTCAAATGATGTCAAACTGACCTCTCCTGCTACATTGTACCCAACAACTCAAATTATAAATGAATAATAAGCTTGTAAGTCAACACAAAATTGTTGCTTATTTTTAACTAAAACAGTAGTGTACTGCAAGGATCAAATATTTAACTGAAGACTGTTTTACAGCAAATGAAACTTCAAGCACCTTTGGTCTCACAATAATGGATGTGACAGCCTCACCTGAGCAGCTTGGCTTTACTCTGCAAGGAGTCTAGTTGCTCGATCTTGTTGTTAAGGTCACGAATCTCATTGTCCAGCTGCTGTCTGGTCACGTCCACCTGCTGACACAGCTGAGCAAAGGTGCTGGCCAGCTCTCTGTGTCAAACAAAGGTCAGTTTACAAGCCTTCCACAAGAATTCTTGAAAAATTACTTAGTACCTGGAACAGTACTCTAAAGTGAAAATGTAGGGAACCCAATAATTACTTAAGAATTAACACACATTCCCTACATTTCGACTTTAGAATACTTTTCCAGGTTCTAAGTAATTCTCTTACATGGTAATACTCAATGGTAATGTGATATATATACTGTGGAAAACAGACCGACTCCTTAGCAATTCAGAATTGCCCTAGACAGGTATAACTTGTGTTAATTGCGATATATATCGTCCAAGCCCTAGCTGCAATGATTCACACATTACTGTATTCGACACAACAGTAACTGTAGTGGAACTTACTGTTGAACCTGGTGGCTGCAGTTGGATCCAGTGTAACTGACGATAAGCTGTAGTTTCTCACAGGCATAGTCCACAAACTGTCTTTTAAATGCCCGCTCTTTGGCCCTGGTTGTCCAAGTGAGTCTCTCATAGACATACAGCAGCCCATACAAACCCACTGAGAGAGCAATGAGTCTCCAGCCCACAGCCTTCCAGATCTGAAACACACATTTCAATTTACTAATCATTAGTGAATATAATTTTTTTATTAGTTTATAAAAAAGATCAAATCCATAGATCCCCGTACTGACACACATCCGATATCTTTAAGCCTTAATAACCGTGTGTGTATTTGTCCATTTAACTGCAAAAATACATGGGGAAAAAACACTTTGAATATGTGTGTACAGAAAACCACAGTCTGTGAATGATAAATGATTTGCTGTGACAATAGTGCAAAACACACAATTAGAGATCTTTATATTATTGTGCAAGAATATTTATGGTTTATTATCAAACTGTAGTGGGCTGCCACAATCAAGGTAATTAATGCACTCTTACCACTCCGCCAACGACAATAATACCCATTGATGTCCTGGAGGTAAGGGATGCCAGTCCTGTTACCATGGAAACCATGAGCTCTTCCTGGGTCATGGTGCCCTGAGGGAAAGGAGGCATACTGGTGCTGACCGGAGTGATGGCCAATGGCCTTGGAACCTGACACAACAAACACACACACTTCCTTAGTTTAGAAGACAAATGACTGCAGCATAAAATCATTTATTATTACCATTTAACATTTACATTTTACAGTTAGTCATTTGGCAGACGCTTTTATCCAAAGCGACTTACAGTGCACTTATTACAGGGACAATCCCCCTGGAGCAACATGGAGTAAAGTGTCTTGCTCAAGGACACACTGGTGGTGGCTGCTGGGATCGAACCTGCAACCTTTTGATTTACCAGTTCAGTGGTTTAACCCACTAGACCACCATCTCCATATAATGAATTTAAAAAAAGTGAATTAACATTACCTGGTCATTGTAGCCCATGAGGGCACGACGTGTGTTCTTGGGACCCAAGAAGCGGTTGACAAGCATTGTCCAGCCCAGAGAGAAGTGAAAGCTAACATCTTCTTGGAAGTCACTGCAAAGTTTGTCACAGTTAAGGTCATAGCTAAGGGCAAAACATTGCCTGGGAACCATCTTATCCACCTGCTCTCGAACCCCAATGGGCAATAGGGGCTTCAGACCATCTGAGGGAAATGAAAATCTCACATTACCTGCTGCTGTAACCTGTATCAACACACTGCAAGAATAAAATACTGACCAATCATATCAGTCTGTGTGGTTTGTAGAGCAGAAGTTATAGCAGAGGAACATCTTTCTGACATATTCCTGCCCAAACCATCCTCTATGTGTCTGTGAAGCTCCTGCAATTTAATCAAATCAACAGAACATGATCCAAATGATATGTAAGCAGCTCTACTACAGTAGTCTATAACATTTAAATTAATGGCAATAGCTACAGGAAAGTCGGGACGTTGATTATGATAAATTATTTTAAAAAGCAGACAGGAAAGGCGGGACATTGATTATGATAAATTATTTGAACAAACAGACAATCGACGACCCAACAAACACAGACTGAGGGGTATCACACTGATCCATCAAACACCGACAGTCATGTCCGTGCGGTGGGAATTGGCCTTAATTTTACTTAATTTTCTCCTGGTTGTGTTAGATAGGGAGTAAGGTTATTTTTGTTATTTTAGGGCAATTCAATTGTTAATGCAAAGTAAGAGAGGTTTTGTTTGATACTTTTGGCAATACCCCCTCATGGAACCCTCCTATGATTTTGTAAATAAAAATACTTTGAATTGACATCTAGGGTGGTCATCTTATTTTTAGATCTATTACTGCCACTGGAGATAGGTAATGCCTTACTGCTGCCACACACACACTTAACCACAACCAACCATCCATCCATTTCTTTTAGTGGACTAGACATTAGGAATTTGTAACATTCATTGAGTTATGGTAAAAAATGTAATTTGCCTTAATCCAGGAAATTGCTTATACCTCTGGAAAGAATTTAAAAAATATTTTAAATTTAACCATTTGAGACACTACTATCCTTCTAAAAAAGATTGAAGTCAAAGTTTGACCATGAGCCACAGGCAACAACACATTAGTTGCCAATGAAATAAGATCACATCGTGTTATTGGGCTGCGGTGCAATTTTTTTTGAAACTGATAAAAAGCAGAAACTGACATTTAAATAGAAAAGACACTCACGTTCTTATACACTTTCAGCACCACTGGAGATGGATGAAAATCTATGTGGAAGTCATCCACAAGCACAGCCAGTCTCCTGATCTCCTCTGCCATAGCATTGGACACCTGCACATCCACAAAAACAGTTTGTGTTTGACATTTTAACTGAAACTAAAAGTTGATAAACACTAAATTTTATTAACAGTAAGACTGTTCGGGTAGTCTACACTTAAGACATTACACCTGACAGTGTAAACATGTACATTTTTTTCCGCTACATTCATTTCGCCCTGTCGCACCTCCACACCAAAAATCATCCCCTACCACAGTGACGCAGAATGTCCTACTCATTCCTAATTTGTTCAGCCATTATTGCCAAGTTAAGAAGACCAGCATAACGACAAACCTAGCGACTTTTTGGATGACCTTAAGTGGGAAAATATCGACAATACTGCCCCGCGAGTGTGATGTGCCTTGGTCATAAAACAGAATTGACAACAGAAAATATGTAAATGAGAACAGCTGTATTAAAATCGAAACGGGTCTGAAGTTACAACTCAAAACAATGTGAAGACATCACAGATATGTTAATTAGCGTGTGACATCATCCAGCACCACAGTTCCACCAAGTCCTAGCGAAAATACAGTACTAGTACAATTAAAAGTGCTAATGTTGTGTTCAGGGGGGCACGGTGGCTTAGTGGTTAGCACGTTCGCCTCACACCTCCAGGGTTGGGGGTTCGATTCCCGCTTCCGACTTGTGTGTGCGGAGTTTGCATGTTCTCCCCGTGCTTCGGGGGTTTCCTCCGGGTACTCCGGTTTCCTCCCCTGGTCGAAAGACATGCATGGTAGGTTGATTGGCATCTCTGGAAAAATTGTCCGTAGGGTGTGAGTGCATGAGTGAGTGTGTGTGCCCTGCGATGGGTTGGCACTCCATCCAGGGTGTATCCTGCCTTGATGCCCGATGACTCCTGAGATAGGCACAGGCTCCCCGTGACCCGAGGTAGTTCGGATAAGCGGTAGAAAATGGAATGGAATGGAATGTTGTGTTCACCTGTTTCTCAACCTCCTCTGTTATCTTCTTAATTTTGGTCTTGCAGTCCAGGGTGAGCAGATCCAGCTGTTTTTCGATAAACTCCAGTCTGTCCTCTTTCTCTTCCTTCATCTCTAAACAATGTATCCTAGAGTACAAACCATCACGTCACAAATGCAATGTTTACATGCACCCATTTCTGTCAATCCAACTGAATTGAATATGATTACAGATGGCAGAAGTACGGTTTATATGTACACTAAAATGTGCAATCAGAATCACATATTCATTTACATCCAGATTAAATGTATTCTGACGCAACTTCAGCACAAGCACACAGTCAGGATTTGACAAATCTGTGTAGTGAAAACTGTGCAATGGTCATTCGAAACTAGCCAAAACCACGGACTTAGTAAAAACAGGGCCAGTCATCTTTCACTTCATCTCTAGATCAATGTAAGTAGTAACTTGTCGAGACTGGTGAGAGAAAGTTTTCAAAAGCATTTTTTTGCTTTATATGATGTTTTGAAACAACACATTAACCTGCATAATGTACATCATCTAACCACGACCCTATGAGCACCTTTATAAATCATGTTCTTGCACAATGAATCGTGTGATATTGTTACAAATATTTAAGACACAAACATAAGATGTGAACACTCATACCATCTATTTTTTTATAGATATATTTTTTAATACTTTGATTCTAGCTTTTACATACTTACCTTTCTAGTGTTAATCGGGTTACTTTTGTAATTTAGCCCTTATTGCGTAATCAGCCACTGAAAATGCAGCAACATTGTGGAAATGTATAACAAAGCTTGAAACATATTTTGTTTCAGAAGACCACCATAGTCGTAAAAGTGCATACTCACTGCTACCCCATCACTTCAAACCGTTTTCTAAACAAACGTAACGCTCGATAAAAGGATCTTTTTCATGTTAATCAGAGGTTTTGTCCTAACCAGCCGCGACAGGGCTGCGCGACGAGCAACGGTCATTTCTATTTAAGAAACGGTTTCTATTTCTGCAAGGTCGTGGCAGACAGCTCCGCCCACTCAACAATCTCATTCGATGTATTTTCTGCACCTCATGAATATTAATCGCCAAACATGGATGAAGACAGGCTATATACATTTGATTACATAAATTTAGATTCGGAAATTATAGCATAGCAGGCATAGTGAGGCATAACTGAAGTCATGAGAACAAGACGCATAGCTCTTTCAGCACCCTTCAGCTGCAGATAGGCAAGGCTGCGTGGACAGAGAAAAACTGTTCTGATTGGCCGTATCTTACGAATGATTGTCGCATCCCACCCCTTTTTCGCATTTGGTATGGACAGGCAAATTGCTTATTGCAGGAATCTCATCGCGTCACGTTTGGTTTGGTTGTGGTGTCAGTCTAAAGGTGGCGCAAGAGGGCCTCCATATTAGTATAGTTAATTACGGAAAAGTAATGTTTGGATAACAGCACCTTCATGCTCACCTCTGCTCTTGTGCTGCAACGTGCACAGAGTCCATTATCTTACGCAGGGCTTCAGAAATCTGTTTAGCTCTCGTTGTGTGCTGCTCAAACTTTGTCTTCACTGCTGACTGTGAGATGCATTCCTATAGGTGTGCATGTTTATGACAGTCAGGCAAACAACAATTTCAACTAATGATACCCGCTGGCCCAAAAGCAAACTCACCTCAAAGCGTCTTTCAAAGTTCTGAAACTCAAACATTCTCGCTTGGAAACCTTCCGCCAGTGCACCACCTACATAAATCCAAAAAGGGTCAAAAACTAGAAATCAACATTTTACTTGCACTTCCATATCAACATATGAGCACCAGCTTTTCATTTTTAGTAAATTAAACGATCAAGAACATAAGAAACAATATTTGCAGAGCTTGGTTCCAAAATGTGTATATATAACAAAAGAAATATATAAAATCATGTTTTTTTATGGTGAATTCAAATTTTGTTGTGATTTAAGCCATAATAACTCAACAAATACAGCTAACTCACACAATAAAACACAATAAATACATGACAACTTAATAAAAAAAATTAAAAATAGTCATCTCATTTTGGAAACAAACTCTTCATTTGAAAAATGGTGTTGTTATAATGTGTCAACCTGCTTCAGGCATGCCCTGAGCTTTCTGAATGCGCGCCTGTAAGACTTCCTTAGCAGAGACGAAGAAGATCCGGTCACTGGCCTGTGCACGGTCCACCACCCGCAGCTCTTCTACCAAAAAACTAGTGCAGCGGTCCATGTGTTGTCGTCTCACCTGATAAAAAAAAATGTAATCCTAAAGTGAACAGACATTATACTCAGTTTGCAGTTTTATTAAACTGAGAGGATCAGTCATCATCTATCAGCAATCCTATCTTAAAGCCCCTGTAAAATCAAAATGAAAGATTTTAAAAATATGTTAGCCTTAAGGACCCGCTGACAAAATTCGTAGTTCACAACTGACAGTCTGTCACATGCCCTCAAAAAATTCGAGAAATACCATGACATGAGACTAAACTTCAGCCTCTCGTCAAAGTTCTCAGATGGATTGATGGGGATCTGCGGCGTGTGTTCACTTTCAGTTTGCATTCCGTTTTTGAAAATAAGGTAGATTAATTACCAAAACCTCTTCAAGGTTATTTTACTTTTGAGCATACGACTTACTCATTGTTTTAAGTTGCTTTTTTTAACCTATAGTGTGCTTTACAGACATACTGTACCCGTCAACACTCCCGTTTTCCCACAATTTCAAGTTTTATCTTTTTTGTCATTCCGTGGGGACATACGGTGGAACGAAATGTCGTGCCTCACAGGACCAAGGTGCTACATAGTACAGACATACAACATTTTAGTAAAATAAACTATACACACTAACCTACTGACAGATTGACTGTTAACCTATAGACCAAAAGATTTAAACTATACGAATGTTAAGGGGCGGAGTGATAAGAGTTCAGGGCTCTCACAGCCAAGTGAAAGTGACGTTTGCGCATGCTCCTTCTCCTGCTCTCCTGTGGCCATGCTTTTGCGGGAGAATTGTCCAATAAGGGACTGTCGGTACACGATCTGGGATGCCTGCATGATTCATCATCATGCATGCGCATAATGACATAGTAGAAAACGTGCATGCGCATAATGACATAGTAGAAAACGCGTATGCGCAACAGATAATTCTGTTTTGCGATGATTTACGACACTGCACGATCTGTTCCACGCTTGCGCACCTTTGTAACAAGAGGCTCTCATTCACTCACAGCGAAAGAAAATATAAGTTTGCCTTTTAATAAAGGTTCAAAATGCCACCTTTACATGTCAAGTGAACCAATTAATTGAAAAAAATCTTAGTATGAATAATCATCACAGTTATGAATAGCTATAAATTTTAATTAAAATCAACAATGATTTCTTAACACATTAAACAAGTGGAAAACATTTTTAATCATTTATTTTGTTATATTATAATGAATGTCTTAGCTGGGTATTTTGGACACTTTCAGCTAAATTTCTCCCCTTATCATTATTCACAGTATAAATTATGAATCAAATTAAATCAAAGTCAATTATTATTATTATTTAGATTATTGAAGGGATTATTTAGATTATATAGATAGATACATTAGCCTATATAGACCCATACTAATATAAAAATACTAAATTTAAAGTTAATACAAATATTAGCACCTTTTAATAAAAAAACAACACAAACCAATACTACTGACCTCAGATCAAAACGCGGCAAGTTAAGTAGGCCTAATGCCATACAGCAATGAATCGCAAAGGGGAGTATAGAGGAAACAGAAGGTTTCTAACACTGTAAAGAAGTCAGAATGCATGAAACACCGTTGAACTGCCGCTTTAAACTCAGTGAACCACAAGAGAAGTACATTTAGTAAAACTGGTGAATTCAGTATTCAGTTGGTTAATTGTGGGCTGAAAAGTTAGTTGAAATTATAAAATATAAGCTTACATTTGATTTTAAGAAACTTTTTGTTGGTTGTATAAATGTTATGGTTGATAATTCATTTAATAAGGCAAATTTTCATCTAATTTTTTGAACTTTTATGTTGTTTGTAAAGTGTTTGGTTAATCCACTTAAAGGGACGGTAGCAGTGTTGTCAAAAATATCGATATATTGATACTGAAAAATCTGAAACGGTTCCAATACGCATGTCCCACGTATCGATACCAGTTGCCGCTATCTCTCTTTTTTTCTTTTTTTTAGTCTTTCGGTTTCCCATAGCGCTCTATGTATGTGTCCTGGTCAATAATTTCATACACTCGTCCGATTCGCTCCGGATAAACGTTGTTAAATTTAGAAAGATGGCCTGTGCGAGTCTCTGTATCAGATCTTGTGTTTAAAATTTGTGTTTGTCTATATGTATGCTGATCAATAAATATATGTGAATAAAAGCCAATTTTTTTATTTTAATCATATAAATGTAGACTTTTAACATTAATGAGCAATGAATGACCAATAACATTTGTTCAAGTATTTTTTAAACTCCTTAATTTCTTTATCAATCTCTCAACTATGTATGTAGCCTAAGGTCTGGTCCATTAATACTGACAAACAGAACTTTGATTTTAAATAGTAAATGTATTAGTAAAATTTACATTAGATCAACAATTATTGAATAATGTAAATATATACCTCATTGTCTATTCTTGTTCAATTTAACTTTAAATAAAAGTAAAACATTTAGGGCCTTATTGTTATGGCAGTTTCTTCCCGTAGTATCAAAAATGGTATCGAATATTGATTTTTTTTAGTATTGAATCGAAGTTAGAAATTCCAGTATCTTAACAACGTCTACATGTAGGCCTACATATGTACAAGATCAGGATCGCACCACCTCCACCTCATTTTGAACCTGGAAAAACCCTATAATAAGAATGTTTATTTTTGTTAATTGATCCCCTCTACCCGCAGATCATCAGCAGATTATGCGGGTATAACCGCAACCCACGCATTGACAGATAGAGGCTACATAATGTTATTAGGGCCATTTCATGATCTGACTTTTTCCATGTTTAAGACCTATAATCGGGTCTCTGGTGATTCTGCAGATTCTGCAGCAATGAGACGAGACAACGGAGACGGGAGCCCTCGGAGCGACCGGAAAGAGAGAGAAAAAAAAAAATTATAGTCCGGTTCCCTCGTTCCTCAACCAGCCGGAGCACTCTCTTTCGAGGTGCCTTGCGGTGGCCCTGGGGCTTCGGTGGACGGCTCGACCGTCCGCCCCCTGGCGGCCGGCGGTGGCTCCTCCTTTATCTGGGAGTCGGGGCGGGTTCCCCGTCCCCTGCTCCTCCCCCTTGGGCGACGGACTTAGGCTCCGGCCTCTGGCGGACGGCAGCAACTCCGGACCCGCTTGGACGAAAGCCACCCCACCTCGACCCAGGGGCGCGGCAGCAAAGGTCGCCGTTCCACCGAAGCTTTGATGGTGGCCGCACTGTGCACTTCTGATTCCCCAGAGCCACCCAGTTTTAATGTAAATAATAACAGCCTGAAAAAAAATCTCTCCTTTAAGGCTATACGGAAGATGAATGGCCGGTTTCCCTGACAGGGATTAGCTTTAGCCAGGAGTAGGCCTTAGTTAAATTGCTGTTCACTTTCTATTAGACACTCACTTTTTGCTACGTCTCTTTCAGATGTTTTTCATCAAGTGTGTTTGTATTATATTTGGAATGTGTTTCAAAACAACATCATTCCATAATTGAGAGTTTAAATGATATTAAACATGAGCAAGTTTATGTCGCACATGAACAGTGAACAGAGAGAAGAGAGCGTGGTGGCATATGAGGTGCACTCATAGTAGTTTTGATGCACTCACACTGATTGTAATGAAAAGTTTTCAAACGCAATTGACATTATTGTCATTTATTGAATGACACTGTGCCTTGTAAAAATGTAATCGAGGATTTTTTTTAACTGTGTACACAAAATGGATTGCGTAATCATGACTGGCCAAGTTGATATGACCATACATTAGCTACTCAACCAGAAAGAGCCTTCCGCCATCGCCGTCTCCGCGGGGGTACTTCTTTAATGTGAGTTGAATCTTGTTTACCGCTAAGTAGTAGTCTATTCATACAAACGCTGCCCACAATGTCAAAGTTACAAGAACAGTAAGTTTTTACATACATCTAATGCAAACGGGTATGCAAATGAGAATTTGAGGATGTGTGGTGTCGTAGTATACATACTGTGTGTAGTTTGTCGTGTCATGAGTCTCACCTCTTCCATGTACTCTGGTTCGTTGGCTGAGGCGTCCCAGCGGTTGTTCAGAACAAAGATGTTGGGGCTAGAGAGTCGCTCATTCACTTTATGGAAAAAAGATTTCTCCTTTAAATCACAGAAAATAGATAAAATGTAAGCTTCACAAAGACATATGAATTCATGAAATAATGCAAATATGAGATTTGAAGTAATCGTGCAGTGAGGGTTTAAAGATTTATCTGGGTACATCTAACAAGACATTTAAGAAAAAAAGTCATTAGGTTTTTTATGTGAAGTTCATAGTAAACCCACTGTTTGCATTAAAGTGGATTCTGAGTTGGCCACCAGCACAAACACATCAGCATCAAGGCAGAAATTGTCGATCCAGCTGTCCAACTCTGTTGTGACATCAATGCCAGGGCTTGAAAAATAACATTTAATATTTACAGATATGTTAGTCACATAATGAATAACATATTTATTACAACACTTAATTAGTACACTTACTATAATAATTACTATGGACTTTGGATTACAATCAATATTTTCTAATAGTGAATAATCAGTAGTATTATATGTATCAGGCATCAAAGAGACACATGTGCTTACCTATCCACAAGCACCAAGTCATCTCGCAGAAGGGCACACTTTGCTTTTGGCCACATGACACACACCAGACTGCCTGCGTCTAAATCCTCATCTTGATGCAAGGCATGGGCCAAATGGTTTACTGTCTGCCAACACACACCACACATAACCAACTCATTTTTTAATCTGACTATTATCAAAACATCTGTTAAAGCTTAAAGGGTCATTTATCAATAAACAGAAGTTTAATCTCTTTAGAAATATATGTTTATCAATTGTTTTGTCTCACAAACGCATTGTTTCACTTCTGAAGACTTGGAAACAGTCAGAAACACTTGCATTACTTTAATGATGGAAGTCATGTCAATGTGTATTGTGCTGCCTCACCATAATGAATACCACTATAGACCCTTTCATGGGAAGCGTGCGCCTGGACTGCAGATAACTTCTGTGTTTGGCTAGTGTCTAATAATAAAACTATTTATATTTTATTTTATTTATGTTTAAATTAATGTATATTATGATTTTATTGCATAATAATTTCTTAAATAAACGATTTGTTGAATTTTGTTGTGTGTTCATTTTAAAAAAATAAACAATTTGTTGAATGAGTCCTGTAGTTTTGACACATTAAAAAACAAGCCCTATGGTACAAGTTCTAAATTCAAAATATTGGAGAGACAAGTTTAGCCATCTTTCAGTTCTTCTCTGCATATTTTGCTTGTTATCAGAAATAATCTCTAGGCACTGTTATTTGTGAATGTATACCAGAAGTTAAGGTCAATCCACGAACGCACGCATGCGCAGTAACATTTGTTTATGTTGTCAATTTAAAACCGTCTATACGATAACATTACAGTATTAAAATTTAAAACTGTGTTCAACTGAATGAATAAATCCGGGATGGCATAAGGTTGAGTTAATTATAAGATTCTTTTTATTTTTGGCTGAACTATTCGATTCAATTGGGAATTATCTGCTTTTTGTCTTTCTGTCCAGTTGCTTACCTGAGCTGACAAAGAGAACAAAGCAAATTAATAAATTTGCAAAGTCTTAATAAATTAAAATATTGTATTATATTAGGGCTGGGCGATATGGCATTTTTTTCTAAATTGATCGATAACGATATTTATTTAGATATGTAATCAATTAAAAAATATAAATTTTAAATACACTTTATTAACAAAACAGTCTAACAAAAGTTAACTTTAAACTAGTTAAAATTAAATGAAACCAAGTCATTGATATTACCTAATTGGACATGCACAGTTGCAACACAGAAGATAAATAACATGTACCAGTTCATTCAGTCTCATTTTGACTCGTTAAGTAAAGGTATTGTTTATTCAGTACATTCAACCAATGAAAGGGATATGTTACTCTGTATATTCTAACGTTATTGGCTCAGCATCTGCCCACATACATAAGACTGCAATAATGTTTTGTTTGAGTAGTGGGATTCATTCAATACATTCAGTGAACCTTAGTCTTTCAAAAAGACATCTCACATAAACTGTAGTACACTTCTTTAATCATGCAAGCATCTTACATACAAGGTTCAATCTTTTAATGTGCAAACAACTCACTTCATTACATCCCTAATCTGTAAAGGGCAGCACTGGTTTGTTTCATATGCATCTGCTCATGTTAGCAGATATGTTAACGGTGAACATAAAAAACGTTTATGCTTGAGTTTCGAAGTAACGCGCTTGCAATAGCGCCTCAAGTTTGTTTTGTTTAACCGGCGATTGCGAAGGAAAATAAGACACTGGGTAAACCGCGATATGACAACTCGAGGTTAGTTTCACTTTCGTTTCCGCTTACGGTCATGTTTTCCTCCTCATGTCGAGTTTTCTTTGCCAAGTGCACTATAAAATGGACTTTGTACTTTGACGCGCATGCTAAAAACTGCCACTGACTGACTGTTGTTGCGTTTATTTCTGCTGTCTGTTAGACTGTAAGATTAATCCATATTGAGTCAAAATGCCAATAGCTTATCATCGTAATCGACATAAAGTCTATCGCGATTCGAAATGATATAATTTATTGGCCCAGCCCTATATTATAATATATCTCCCTTTGCAGTGAAATTTGAGCGAAGAACTTTGCATGTCTTTTTTATGTTCAAACAACATGTTCAAACAAACACAGAAAACGAATAATACCTTCCCTTTAAACCATTTCAGAGCAAGTACTTAAAATACACATTTACACAAATTTTGGAAAATAGTGAAAAACACTGACATTTTTAATGTTTAATGTAAATTTAAAACTATATCAGCAATAAACAGTATGGTTCATTAGTTCTCAAAAATCATTGTTTTGTGGACATCACTACAAGACAAAACTGGCAATTAAATCAAGTGAATTTCGAGGATTCCATTCTGCAGACAATAAGTGCAGCATGGACAGATTTCTTAAATCTTATAATGCATTACAGCAGAGAAAAGGTCAGGTAACAGGTGTTAAATGTCAAATCGAGTACCCTTGTGACAGCTGGTAGGTCGACACCCGACTCGTGTAAGTGTTAATATAGATTGATCCGCACAAACAGCCAAACAAGATCCAGTCACACCGATTAAGCACAGGATGAAATTTTAACACCAACTAGTTTATAATCTTCGGTTCACATTAATTATTTTATATGACCACAGTGTTTCCTACAGGATTTAGTGGGACTGTGGTACTTGATGACGTCACACGGTAATCAGCATATTACTGACATCATCACATCATATTTGAGTTGCACCTTCAGATCTGTTTCATTCTACTCTCTGAACATACTTTATTTTACAGTAAACATACATCTTACTTCCCAATATTTACATATTTCCTGTTTCTGCAGTCAGTCCTGATTTATAGACTGTTTCATCAGATGCGTGTGCGCCTCACCCCCGTTAACTTCCTGTCTAATTAATACTATAACTATTTATATGTTATTAAATTTATGTTTATATTTATATTAAATAGTACTATTATTTTACTGTATAATAATTGTATTAAAAGATTTGTAAAATTCTGCATTATGATAATTTTATTAAATAGGTCCTGTAGTTGGGTCGCATTTAAATAGTACATAACATGAGATCATGAAAATGACATTTCATGCGGTGTGTAATGTTGCCGTGTTTGAAAGTAAGCCGCCTGCCAAATTTTAAATACGAACTGGAAGGAGTAACAAAGTTATTGGCTTGATAACAAGGGAGTCGACTCTGAATCACGCAAGTGAGTCGTCCCTAGTCCGATTCACGCCAATGGTTTGCTAGGACTGCCAGCGAAAACTCTTCTCCCCCAAACACTAGCTTGTGAGGCTCATTTGCGGTAGACCAATCACAGCATAGTAGACCATCGGACTAATCACATAAGACTGGGCTAGTGATGGGAGGGGATTAGACAGATGAATTATTTGAGAGTCAGTCAAAAAGTAAGGTAAGAATAACCTTCTATGTAGATAAACTTGTTGTTGAACACTACATAAACCAAAGTAGGACGTTAAAAATCCCTAGTTATGTACTCTTTAAACAAACCGTATGGCACACTGATATCTAGCGGCCGAACTTGGTATCAAACTATGGCTAAATTCAAATACTGGAGAGAAATAATGCAATGAATTATAAAACACATATCTGCTCTACAGGGTTGATCCCTACACATGTCTGACTTTAAAGATTACACAGCCTCATTAACACTTTCAGCAAGCAAAGCTTATCAATTGTTGCTAAAGGGAGATGTTACGCACTGTTACGCAACGGGCCAATTTCCATTCCTGATACAACAAGGTACTGACCTGACTCAACATTTTAACCACACCCAGTGATTCACGAGAACAAAACTAAAGAGTCAACATGACATGGTTTTCTGACAATTAAGAATGTAATAAAATTTTACCTTAACACTCTTTTTTTCATCTGATCCTTCGGTGAGCAGGAATGCCTCGTTGCCATCAGTACCCTCCACTCGCAGGAAGCAGTTAGTGGTGTGTCCGATTCCCGATGGCAAGACTTTATCCCAGAGCATGGCATTAATGACAGAGCTCTTTCCATTACTGGTCCTGTAAAACAGGGAGTATGGCTGAGTGCTATATTTAATGCAACCTTTCTGTGTTCATGCTTTAAGCAGCAATACAAGAGCAGTGTACCTGCCAAAGAAGACCACCTTCATGTGCCTGCGAGACAGGACCTCCGCAATTCCTGCCACTTTCAACAGGTATCCTCGGACCTCCGCCACCTGCTCCTCTGTTGTAACAGGATCCAGTTCTTCATTGCTGTAGGTCTCTATCACAAAAAAAGGAACTTACAATTTATTTTACAAGTACTTTTACATTTACAACTTAAATGTGTCCAGACAGTATTCATCACAATACAAACCTTTGTGGTGAGTGCGAATAACTTCACAATTCTGACACTAAACAGTAAAAACACACTGTCTATGAGACAATATATTAATCAAATTTGCTTTCATCATGTCATAAAAAATTCCAGGGTCTTTATAATAAAAAACATAATGTCAAACCTATGATAAGGCCAAAATATGCTTTACCTCAAATCAATCTACTATTATAGCAAAAGCTCAAATGGTAAAGTTACTGAAACAATTTATGATCTCAAAGCGATAAGTAGCAGCTTTATTGACATGATACGCTTACTAAACTAGGTTTTCCTTCCTAAGCTTTCAGTCATCTTCCAATCTTTCCCATCTGCTGTTTGCGAGTCATACTAAAGCAGCTGCTCTTCTCAGCAAGACAGATGAACAGAATGCAAAAGTAAGCTAAAAGCTCCAGGTCAAAAGATGAATTGCAGCAGTTACCTTCCAAAAATGCAGAGCTCTCCTTAATATAGGCGGCCAGTTGTTCAAAGATACCGTTGATCTTTTTCTTGGCAGTGACAAAGTGTTTGAGCGGAGAGGCGTTCACCTCAGCCATGAGTCTCTTGTCCTTCTTACCAATAACACTCGTTTTGGGTCGCGGAAAAACCAAAGACATCTCACTGAAAATGTAGAGTGAGAAAAATACATTGTTAACAATTTTAGTAGTGCCTGTCCATGAATATTTTGCCAATCGTAAAACAGCCTAACCCCAAAATGAGTACTGGCCAGTTTGACCAAAAATCTGCATCGTATTTTTGACCAATTCTGCAAGTGTCCCAATTTATCAAGGTTTGTCCCCAGGCTGTTTTAAATGTGTAAAAAAAATGCACAAACTATAAATAAACCAAGTATTGAGTTGTACTCATTAGGGATGTGGCAGTGAGGAAATTCTCCCAACAATTCTTAGAACAAAAAGTATTGGTTACATTATTCATAATTAACAAAACGAAATAAGACATATCACATGATATATAACACAACTAAACAAAATCCTTCCTTTAAAACACAGTTTTATATTGTGGTTCATTATTTTTTTATTTCATGAACTAGGTTCATTTTTATTTCAATTTTCTTTCGTTTAACCGTTGTAAAACTAATTTCGTAAAGGATTGCCAACGTAGCTGCCCAGCATACTTATTTAAACTAACAGTATTCTATTATTCTTGCAGACTTTTTCACTGGCATGTTAGGGCGCCAAACCTAGCTCGTTTTTGCTAACAAATCACTTTTGCTCCATATATCACACAGATATGTGATGCAAAATGAGAGGGAGTGCGAACTTGTGTCCGATGTGGCCTCAAAAACATGCTAATTATAAATATGAGGATCATATATCCGTTGTATTCATTGTTAAGTACCTTATGTTCTTTATATTATTGTTCTCTGTGAGGTCTGCTTTATAAACAGATTTTTCATTCTCTCTGCGTGAGATGTGCTCCTTATGTTGTATTTTATTTTTTAAGTGTCCTTATATTGTATTGAGTCCCAAACAATAGGTCTAAATGCATCAAGGTACAAAATAGCTAATTCTAAGGTAAGAAAACATACGCCTCATTATTAGGGAATTTATAGACCTCTGAACACATAGTTATGTACAGTGTATATTATATTGCATTTCTGTCAGTCAATAGATCCACCAAAAACCTACACACTGGCTCTTAAAACATAATTCTAACTAGAAAAAAGTGGATTTTTTTTAACCTCACAGCAAAAATATTGACACACTGCAGTGTGTACGAGCGAATCAATAGTTGTCACATATATAGTCTAAATGAAAAAACCCGGGAAAATTTAAATTGTACTGTAGTAATACTATTATACACCAGTTGTGCTATTGTATCATTATTATTCATTTGGATCTGCCCGTCTCAATGAAATGCAGTGTTTTTGTGTTAGGCATGTAAACTGTCTGTTAATGGCACTATTCTATTAGTTAATTATGTTATCATTTTTTTAAAAGCATACACACATGCACATCAAACTCAAGATTACAAGAAATCTCCCTTATCAAAAATATATCATAGTAACCACTGTTTCATCACAGTATAGCGGGGGTGTCCAAAATCAGTCCAGGAGGGCCGGTGTCCGGCAAAGTTTAGCTTCAACCCTAATCAAACACACTTGAACAGCTAATCAAGGTCTCACAAAGCAGACTAGAAACTTCCAAACAGGTGTGAAAAGTTGGAGCTAAACTCTGCAGGATTGTGGCCCTCCAGGACCGACATTGGACACCCCTGCAGTATAGTACCTACAGATATTTCTGTCAATAAATGCATTAGAAGAATACTTTACAGGTCTGCATCTTGAGACAAAAAAATTCAAATATTTCATGGCTAGTTTTATTCAGGTAACACAGGTCAAACATTCATTTTAGTCTGGGACTAGACTTAAACCTTGTCTGTGAAACAGGCCTATAAGAGTTACTTTCAAGTCTGCTTCTACAGTCTTACCTTACAGCTAGTTTATACCTATTACACAATAATCAGATGGTCAAATACTGCACCGTATCCCCTTTGCTTCATCTTCCAGTAACCTAACAACTAGATTTCGCTCAGTAAAATCAAGTCGTGTCCGTTCGAATAAAGTCATGACGCTTATATACAGTCAATAATATATACTAATAATATCCGAGTCATGACTTTCACCACACCAATGTCACTGACAGCAGCGCACGACCAATGTCATGGAGATCGAATCTAGCCCGGTTTAGACGAGTTTAAACGCTGTAAATAAAGGGAACCACTTTGCCTTTAGCTCAACCAAGGACAGGACAAAAATCAAACATGCGGTTTAAGTAACGTTATCATGCTTCGCTGCGCAGCACGATCGGCGAATGACAACAATGTGCCGCGAGAGCAATTCGACATATTTTTATTAATGTAAGCGAGTACATTATCCTGACACAAACCTAAGCAGTAGAGACACTTTTATGCCAGGTAGTAAAGAAGCTAAAAACAGCACCTGAACCACACAGTAATGTGTAACGTTAATGTTTCTGCTAAAGCTAATGCAAGATTGCCCTGAAACGAATGGCTGATTTTCGGGTCTACAATTTCAAAACACATCATCCGATTTCTATTGGTATAACTATACCATAACATACCAAAAAGATCAGCAACCCGAACCAGTATAGCAACAGTAATTATATATACTACTCATATACGTTTACCGGGGAATGCGGAGTAATTATATCACACATTCGTCAAACATGATGATCCAGCAGAGTGTTCCAGAATAATCCCAAATTCAGGAAAAGCTGTTCTGATGAGTAACGCTGACTTAAATTATTCGATGGACTTCAGGCTAACGTTAAACGAAAACGAAACGAGTGAAAAAGAAATGTGTGTTTGACTGTTCACGGGTGAGACAATCTGGCAAAAATGAGTATTACGATAAAAACTGTATGTTTAGAGCATCAAAATATAGAGTGCTATTAGCTTGGAGTGTGATATAAACATACAACTACCGGCCATCCACCATTACCCTCTGTGCGTTATCGACGTGTTGTACGTCATCTAAATGCGACCGCTTTATTCTTGTCATCCTGCAGAGGGCGTTCATAGCGGCAAATATTTTATTGCCAAATGTTTAGTAGGCTGTTTAGAATTCGTGTTTTTGTTTACCAACCCTAACCTTAACCATAACCCTTATGAAACCGAACCAATAACTTAAAAACACAATACAAACATGGTAACATAATAAAACTCAGAGTTATGTCTTTATGGAACCGAACTCTTCATTTGTTCTTTTTAAAGCATGGTTTTCTAAAGTAAGGTAAGCATGAATATAATCACTATTTGATTTCCTATGACCCATTCCTTTTTCATTTGTTGGATATTATTGCTTCTGATTTGTGCATTATACAGAAATTGTCTGTCAATACTTTTTTTGTCATATCCATAACACATGTTTATTTCCCTTTGTTAAATAGAAAACCTGTGCATAGACTAGCCTAACATTTTGTTCTTATGTCTAGACTAGCAACAGGGGTTTGGGAAAGTATAAACAGATGGTTATATATATTGGTTGTAAATTGTTGCATCTGACAACCAGATGTCCATGTGTTCCTCACATCTTGGTCTATAATCTTGCACTACACTTCCCATAATCCAATGCTGGACACATTATGCTTTATTACCTGTAGTTTAGACCTGTGGGGTGCTTTTTGAACATCGCCCATATGGCCAAGCAGGTAAAAGTTGAAGCTCCTTCTCCATTATGAATGAATTCATTATGAAGTAAGGATGAATTAATGGCTCAATATTAAAAGTCAAGTGTGTAATTTTTTGAAGTATCTATTGACAGAAATGCAATATGACATATACTGTATATAATGTATGTATATATAACTAGGTGTATAAAGCTTTTACATAAGGAAGCATTATGTTTTTATTACCTATGAATGAGCTATTTCTATCCACATACACCGCAGGTGCATGCAATTTGCCATGTTGTTTCTACAATATCCCTTAACAAACAAACTGCTCTATAGCACAATTTCGTTAATACCTAATCAAGTTCGGGAAAGAAGTGAAAATGCGACAACATTTTATTGATTTCTCCGTAGTCCTTCGAGAGGGATGGGTGGAGTGAGCCGTTGGTTGCAATTCCTCACCACTAGATGCCACTAAATATCATACACTGGACCTTTAAAGTTTGCAAGGAGAATCATCAGTTAAAGGAAGTGATGCATGGGGGAATGAGGGGAACATAAAAATATTATAAAGTACACCACCGTGGATATTTCTATTTCCTATAGTCGTTTGACAAATACAAACAATTTAGAAGGAGAAACATATCTCCCAAAATTTTGTAGAGAATAATTTAGGTCAAGTTTCTTCATAATGGTTGCAATAATATACTGATGGTTCTAAAGATCCTGTCTTCATGTCAAGATTATTCATAGTGGTTGCAATAATATACTGATGGTTCTAAAGATCCTGTCTTTGTGTATCCTTCAAAACCGACTGAACGAAGGACACAAAACAAAGGCTGACTTCCACGCATCCTTCTATTTGAGATGTCCTTTGCCAGCACTTGATGACGTGGCAATCGAAATTTGTAGCCTTCCTAGGAAGTGTCCTTGTGTTTGAGAAACTCACCCCCTGTCTTTATATTTTAAACCCGAGCAGCATCCGAAAGCTACGGCAGCTGACTTACTGCCTCGCTGCCCAACCATGCAATGACTTCGGAGGCAGCGTTAGCGCACAAAGGAAGCTCTAAGAAACGAATTTCGACAGACTTCATAGGCAGTGTAACAGAATTATATTTTAATTGTAAATGGAAAGCATATTTGCAGCAATTAATAATATATTTGGAAACTACCATACCAATTTCTCAGTAGAAATGCAAACAAAAGTTATTGAAAGAGAAAATTAAACTAAATTTATCCAAAATTGTGCTCCGAATGGTTTCTCAGCTGCCTTTTTTAGTTTTTTAAGCTCGATCCTGCTCGATAACTTTTCTTGCACATGTAAACGCATAGCACTGTGGGACATTGTAGGCAGCGAAGGATACATCCAGGCTGCCTTAAAAAATCAACCAAAGAAAGGTATCTCATGAGACAGGAAGCAAAATTAACTTGGAATCGAACCAGAATCCTTCTGGTCACAAGTTTGACTCAATAACCACTAGACCACAACTGCCCCTTTCCCTTTAAAGAAAAATATTAAAAGCGTTGAGGTCATCAACAAGGGCATCTGTTGGTTAGTAAAATGCAGTCAAAACCATGTGAGATTTGGTAATAGAATAATGTTTACACACAGAAATATATATATATATATATATATATATATATAAAATGTTAGTATACCTGCAGCAGTTATAGTATTCAAAATGTTACATTCTAAAAAGAAGATTGCGCATGTGATTAAGCAAAAAGTGAGTCCTAAGTCTAAATGCCTTAAAAACTGTGCTTTACTAGAAATTGTGCTGCGTGCTCGATATATGTTGAAAGTATCAATGTTTCCCTGATACATGGTTTACCATTCTGAATTACCCCTACATAGACTGGCCTAACTTCGATCCTCAACCCCAGTGTTTTATCTTTGTAGTTCTTGACATAGATGCATTCTTTGAAAGTTTTTATTTTCATTCAAAACGTGAAATGTCACATCTGTAACGCTGGATTTGCCCGAATGCATAATGGAACCTTATTATAATTGCTACCAGAAATCACATAGTAAAGTCCCATTAGGGAACAATAGGCTGGACATTGATATACACTAGAATGACTGAAACATTTTAGACATTAAAAATAAATAGTGAAAAGAAAGAAAACAAATGTTATTCAAGTGAAAATGCTATTTTCATCAATTACTTTATAATCTGTGATTATGGTTAAATAACCCAAGTTATTTTTTCTTGGTGTGCAAAAGTTTAGATGCTCTAACTTCATACTTCTATGACTGAGGCTTTATTTAATTGATTGGTATGATACTTTATTTAAGGTGTCTTTAACTATTATGGACTGAAATACATTAAATGCAATGGACCTATTTTGTAAATACAACATGAGTTGTTAAATTGTACTGAAGTATCTGCGTGTAATTACACTCTTGACCCACTAAACCTTCCTAAAACAACATAATGTGCAAAAAAGTGTCAATACACAAAGTGGGACTAAATAAAATGGAAAAAATTAACTTGAATATATTAGTTTTCCTCTTTTCCCTAAGTCATGAAAAGACAACTGATTCATAAACAAGGCAAAACAAAACATTTCTAAATAATATTGAGCTGTGATACATTTATATGTCAGTTTTGTTGCAGCCTTAAAAACAGCACCAAATGCTTTAGATGCTTTCTAAAAAAACAATGTGATTTGCTGATTGAATTTCAAAGATAAAAAGGGTACAGATGTCCATTGATTTTGTTATCAGTATGTATTGAATACATGCATGCATATCACCTCAGAAAAATAAATTAAAATGGAGTAAAAAAGCCATTGCATAGAAGTCAAAAAGTGATCTGTCAAAACTGAAAATCAACCTTTAGTATTACCTTAATGTAACAAAATATTTACACTGACATAAATTTAAATATTCAAGCAAAGAGCTGTTGATTCTAATTTTTGATGAGCTATGCTATCTTCTTTATTAAAAGTAGATTCAAGTTTCTGATAAAAACAATCTCAACTCAGGGGTCCACAAATGAGACAACGATGTATCTAACCCCCTCCGTGGTGGGCAGGCCCTCGTGGTAATGAGTGAGGCGTCCTGGGTGCATGAGCGCCCAGCCCTTTCTGGGGGCTTCAACCGAGCAGTTGTACCTCAAGAACCGGCAGCCTCCACCCTGATCAAAAGAGTGGGTGTAAATGTTCAAAAAATAAATCTAAACTTTATGCTCTACAGTAAAGTAGTACAACAAACAAACATTATGCAGTTAATAGTAATAAACAAAGAAGTTAAACTGAAAACGGGACATGCAGAAAAACATATTCTGTTCTTCAGGTATAAAAAGAATCCTGAACTCTAGTTATGTCTTGATGACATTCAAATTAGAGTCATTTTAGTGCATACCTTGAGGCTTACATCCAGTATATGCTCATATGCTTCTAAACAGTGATAAAATGTACTTTATAAAATGGTCAGTTCTGGTTCTTTATTCTGATTGGCTGAGCCGAGTTCAAAGCCGTTAAAAAATACCCTGATTTATAACGGCTGACCGCATAACATAGCCTAAATATCATTTTATTAAAAATTATTTTATTAATCCTTGTTACGCATTTGTAATAATATGTTTTATAAAAGCAATAAGCCCCGGGAAGCTGTGGGTTACAGCAAAGGGCGTGGGGCTTATTGCTTTATTTCCATATGCCGCAGTATTTTAACTCTTCAGGAGATTCAAACTGCAAATGGTTAATGATTGTCTTTGCATATGAAATTTCAACAGCTTAAAGTATTTTAACATTAAATAATTATTGTATTTCAAGTTCAACCGTTTTATGAGAATTCAAGGCAGAGCAAAACCTGGGCCCGTATTCTTAAAGTAATATGGAAATTGTCATGCATTGCAACACATTTCTTCTCACTTTACGTGTTTCGTCCGTTTTCTCTGCAGCCAAAGAAATTCTTAAGTCTCTTAAAAGTCCTCCTCGCTCCTCCTACTCCTAAAATGTTGGACCTTAAGAGTTCTTTTAAGGGTTAAAATGCTTTATGAATGACATATTTCTTTACAAGGATCTTTTCTGTAATTCTAAGCGAAAACATTTCTAAGAATTTTCTTATAATTTTGTCACTAGGAGCAACTCCTTGCCCTAAAATGTTTCATTAATACGGGCCCTGGTGTATAAAAAGTCTGTGTGTCTGAAAGGACAGTTCAAGGAAGGTCAAGGCATGTTGTAGGTTATGTTAGAATGTAAACACAATCATTTCAGCATTGTCAGGACACCTGCATTTTGCAGGAATAAGTAGCATTTTTGTAAACTGAAAGATCTTTTTTGGCTTCTAGCATGGAAGAATGGAAGAAATGTCTTTGTCTTGCATTTTTATAACAGCCCTTCAGTGACATATACTATGTAAACTTCTAAAATGTAGCTCGAATGCACTTTGGGTCAATAAGTTTGCCAAAAGCACAAAAAAACTAATCTAGTAAATGGGCCATTCTACAGAATCTTTTTATGCATTCAAATTGTAAAATATCAACGGTACAGATTTATTTGTGCAGTTAATTTTCATATTGTAATTTCAGAAAGTTTTAAAATGTTCTTTTCTCTACCCAAATTTTGTCACTACTGAAACACAATAATATATCATTTAATAAGGATTATTTAGCCTATCAAGATTTTGTTGAAATCTACCTTGTAAATGTATTTTTTGCTACTTTAAAAAAAAATCACATGTAAATCAATAACACTTACAATTTTAACATTATTTAAAGTATAATTCATGAGATTTTTGTATTTTGAATCCAGTCTTCGTATGTAAAAGGCATAAAGTTGATAATGATTTCAAAGTTTATGATTCATTAGTTTGAAAATAAACACTATCATAAAATGTTGCACACCATTTGGAGGCTGTCATCACAATGGCTCTGGTGGGACTCCTTCGCTAGAGCAGTCATATTGAGCATTGCATTCCCTGCCCATTTATGTCAGTGACGCATCTTGTTATTATCTATTATCTTTATTTAAGCTTACCTGATAGTCAATTCCCACTTGATTGAGTGCCATATTGATAGTGAAAGTGGAGGCGTCATGATGAGGTCTCAAAGCGGGCTGCTCATCTGGTTTATATCTAACTACAAACGCCAGATCAAACTGCGCCTGCAGAACATACACACATAAAACACATGAACAGCAACTTTTCTTATCTAGCGCCTAAACTTTGGAATATTCTTCCCTGCACGGTCTGGGAAGCAGACACACTCTGTCAGTTTAAATCTAGACTAAAGACTCATCTTTTTAATCTTGCATACACTACACTTCCATAATATTAATCCTCAGAGGATTTAGGCTGCATTATTTAGATCAACCGGAACCAGAAACACATCCAACAACAAATGATGTACTTGTTGCATCAAAGAGTTCAGAACAGTACTCTACTCTCAGCCAGTCTTGTCTCTTTGTTCCAAGGTTACCGCTGGATACAGTTCATGCCCAGACCTGATGGCAGAGCTGAGAATGGGAAGCGGTGACCTGACAAGAGCTAAGAGGATAGAGCTGGATAAAGGACGCGACAACTTTGTTTTTCCTACAACGTTTCAAATGCTATTAGATTGTTAATGATAATCTTAAATCCTTAACTTTTATATTTTTATGAAGCCTTGTTGTGCAAGCACTATTGAGCTTGTGCAGAGGCAGCAGCTTTTGCCAGAGGGGAACTGGAATCCCCTGGTTGGGCCTGGGTTCCCCTGAGGTTTTTTTTCTCGATGGGAGTTTTGGGTTCCTCACCACCGTTTGCATATTGTTTTGCACTATCTGCCTGGCCGGGGGGGCTGCTTTAGAATTCATACTTGTATTCAATGTGTCTCATGTACAGCTGCTTTGTAACAATGTAAATTGTAAAAAGCGCTATATAAATAAAGTTGAGTTGAGAATTAACCTCAAGCATTGTACATTCATGTTCACAGGCAGTCATTTGTATAGAGAGTACCCACTTACCTCACTTATCTTATTTTTTCAAGAGCTAAATTAAACGTAAACAATAATGTATCTCGACGGGTGAAGTGTAGAAAATGATCCTAATTGGCATGCCGAAAGAAATGCTAAACAAAAGGGAGTCTCTTTGAGGTGGACCGAAACTACATATCAAAAAGTTTTACCCTCATTATGGTGTAGTTAGCTACAACATCTACCAGCAGGATCCATGCTAACCACCCAAACCTTTGGGAGGTACTAATGACAAGGAACAGTCCGGTGAGTCAAATCTATATGATAAAAGATACAATTTGCTCTAATCACTCCACTATTTTGCTTCTACCAATATATTGTTGCTCGGCACTGACTGTTCAGATCATATCTGAGTAGAATACAATAAGATTAAGTAGTAGTCTCAGACACATGAGTTTTAAGGCAGTAATGATCAGTATCATATTTCAATAGAAATATACAGATCTTGTGAATAATAATGCACAACAATATTCATATAAAGTCTGTCAAAATAGAATTCTAAGCAAACCCACACAAAATATGCTTTCATAGAACATAGAAATACATTTTCAAAATCATTTAATTAAGAAAAAAGAAGTGTGTCGATTCGAATTGAAAGGTCAAAGCAGGGCTTACCGTTGTGTGATACCCAGGAAACATTTTCTCTGTGACTGGGGCTATATAATCGACCAGGAACTTTCGCCATTCTTTCTCAAACCCCACTTGATTCATGTGAATATCGACTGTGGGGACATTTTCATACCCCCCTTGGATCCTTTGATCCTAAACACAACAAAAAAATATTTGTTAAACTAATAGCTACAAGATGTAGCAATTTGATAATTGACTCCTCGCAAGCAGTTGGTTTGACAGGCGATCTGACCACTCATTTTGTTTAAACAAAGAAGGATCACAAATTTTGGAGTAAATATAAACAATTAATACACCATGTTTAGGTTAGCTATACATCCATTTGTGAGACAGCAAAGTTAGTAGCCTACTGCATCTTGTGAGTTAAGAATTAACGTAACGTTATCGTCCCTCCTTGAACTGCCACCTTACCGTGGTGGAGGGGTTTGAGTACCCGAAAGACCCTAGGAGCTATGTTGTCAGGGGCTATATGCCCCTGGTAGGGTCTCCTAATGCAAACAGGTTCTAGGCGACGGGTCAGACTAAGAGCGGTTCAAAAACCCTTATGATGCCAATTAATTGGAGGACCGTGACGTCGCCCGGCATGGTGCAGCCGGGGCCCCACCCTGGAGCAAGGCCCGGGGTTGGGGCTCGTATGCGAGCGCCTGGTGGTCGGGCCTCCCCCCATGGGGTCCGGCCGGGCTCATCCCGAAGGAGCGATGTGGGGCCACCCTCCCGTAGACCCACCACCTGCAGGAGGGACCGTAAGGGGCCGGTGCTTAGTGGATCGGGCGGAAGTCGAAGGCGGGGGCCTCGACAACCCGATCCCTGGACGCGGAATCTAGCTCTATGGACATGGAATGTCACCTCTATGATGGGGAAGGAGCCTGAGATTGTGCGCAAGGTTCAGAGATTCCGACTAGAGGTAGTTGGGATCACCTATACGTACAGCTTGGGCTCTGGAACCACACTCCTCATGAAGATGGGCTCGTCACCACTCTGGAGTTGCCCATGGTGAGAGGCGGCGGGCTGGTGTGGGTTTGCTTAAAGCTCCCCAGCTCAGCCACCATGTGTTGGAGTTTACCCCGGTGAACGAGAGGGTCGCTTCCCTGCGCCTTCGGGTCGGGGATAGGTCTCTCACTGCCGTGTGCGTCTATGGCCAAACAGCAGTGTAGAGTAACCGGCCTTCTTGGAGACTCTGGGAAAGGTGCTGGAAAGCGCTCCGACCGGGGACTCCGTCTTTCTACTGGGGGACTTCAACGCCCACATGGGCAACGACAGTGAGACCTGGAGGGGCGTGATCCCAATTGGTGTTCTGTTATTGGACTTCTGTGCTAGTTACAGCTTGTCCATAACGAGCACCATGTTCAAGTATAAGAGTGTCCATCAGTGCACATGGCACCAGGACACCCTTGGCCGGAGGTCGATGATCGACTTTGTGGTTGTTTCATTTGACCTTCGGCCGCATTTCTTGGACACTCGGGTGAAGAGAGGGGCGGAGCTGACAACTGATCACCACCTGGTGGTGAGTTGGATCTAATGGCGGGGGAGGCAGCTGGACAGACTCGGCAGACCCAAACGTACTGTGAGGGTCTGTTGGGAACGTTTGGCCGAATCCCCTGTCAGAGAGATCTTCAACTTCCACCTCCGGCAGAGCTTCGACCAGATCCCGAGGGAGTCTGGAGATATTGAGTCCGAGTGGACCATGTTCTCCACCTCCATTGTCAACGCGGCCACTCGGAGCTGTGGCCATAAGGTCTCCGGTGCCTATCGAGGCAGCAATCCCCGAACCCGGTGGTGGACACCGGAAGTAAGGGATGCCGTCAAGCTGATGAAGGAGTCCTATCGGGCCTAGCTGGCTTGTGGGACTCCCAAGGCAGCTGACGGCTACCGACAGGCCAAGCGGACTGCAGTCCGGGTGGTTGGGGAGGCAAAAATTGGGGCCTGGGAGGAGTTCGGTGAGGCCATGGAGAAGGACTATCGGTCGGCCTCGATGAGATTCTGGCAAACTGTCCGGCGCCTCAGGAGGGGGAAGCAGTGCCCTACCAACGCTGTTTACAGTGGAGGGGGGCAGCTGTTGACCTCGACCGGGGATATCATCGGGCGGTGGAAGGAATACTTCGAGGATCTCCTCAATCCCGCCGTCACGTCTTCCATTGAGGAAGCAGAGGCTGAGGGCTCGGAGGCGGACTCGTCCATCACCCGGGCTGAAGTCACCGAGGTAGTCAAGAAACTCCTCAGTGGTAGGGCTCCGGGGGTGGATGAGATCCGCCCTGAGTACCTCAAGTCTCTGGATGTTGTGGGGCTGTCTTGGCTGACACACCTCTGCAGCACCGCGTGGCGGTTGAGGACAGTGCCTTTGGACTGGCAGACCGGGGTGGTGGTCCCTCTTTTTAAGAAGGGGGACCGGAGGGTGTGCTCCAACTATCGGGGATCACACTTATCAGCCTCCCCTGGAAAGTCTATGCCAGAGTACTGGAGAGGAGAATCCGGCCGATGGTAGAACCTCGGATTCAGGAGGAACAGTGTGGTTTTCGTCCCAGTCGTGGAACACTGGACCAGCTCTATACCCTCTCCAGGGTGCTGGAGGGTTCATGGGAGTTTGCCCAACCAATCCAAATGTGTTTTGTGGATTTGGAGAACGCATTCCACTGTGTCCCTTGCGGCATCTTGTGGAGGGTGCTCTGGGAGTATGGGATTCGGGGCCCCTTGCTAAGGGCTATCCGGTCCCTGTACGACCGGAGCAGGAGCTTGGTTCGCATTGCCGGCAGTAAGTCAGACTTATTCCCGGTGCATGTTGGACTCCGGTAGGACTGCCCTTTGTCGCTGGTTCTGTTCATAATTTTTATGGACAGAATTTCTAGGCGCAGCCAGGGGCCGGAGGGCATCGGGTTTGGGGACCACACGATTTTATCTCTGCTCTTTGCGGAAGATGTCGTCGTGCTGGCCCCATCAGACCAGGACCTTCTGCATGCACTGGGACAGTTTGCAGCCTGGGATGGGATGAGAATCAGCACCTCCAAATCTGAGGCCATAGTTCTCAGTCGGAAAAGGGTGGCTTGTCCATTTAAGGTGGGTGGAGAGTCCCTGCCTCAAGTGTAGGAGTTCAAGTATCTAGGGGTCTTGTTCACGAGTGAAGGAAGGATGGAACGGGAGATTGACAGATGGATCGGCGCAGCTTCTGCAGTAATGCGGTCGCTGTACTGGACTCTCGTGGTGAAGAAGGTAAGAAAATTTACCGGTAAATCTACATTCCTACTCTCACCTACGGTCATGAGCTGTGGGTCATGACCAAAAGGACAAGATCCCGGATAGAGGCGGCCGAAATGAGCTTTCTCCGCAGGGTGGCTGGGCGATCCCTTAGAGATAGGGTGAGAAGCTCGGTCACTCGGGAGGAGCTCAGAGTAGAGCCGCTGCTCTTCCACATTGAGAGGGGACAGCTGAGGTGGCTCTGTCATCTTTTCCGGATGCCCCCTGGACGTCTTCCCGGGAAGGTGTTCCGGGCATGTCCCACCAGGAGGAGACCCCGAGGAAGACCTAGGACAAGCTGGAGGGACTATGTCTCCTGGCTGACCTGGAAACGCCTCGGTGTCTGCCCGGAAGAGCTGGAGGAAGTGTCTAAGGAGAGGGAAGTCTGGGCATCCCTGCTTAGTCTGCTGCCCCCGCGACCCGGCCCAGGATAAGCAGAAGAAAATGGATGGATGGATGGTTATCGTCTGCTGGTGTGGATGCAAATATAGGTATAATGTATCCCTCGAACGCATATTGCAAACCTTTCTGTCTGAAATCAGCATGTTTTTACAGAAATTCTGCACCATTTCCCGAGGGAGTGGACACATTTACACTGGGAGCGCATGGCGGATACCGAAAGCTTGTCTGACATAGCAACAATAACGATGGGCGGGGCTTTTGAGGGGGTAATTTTTTTTTTAAGTAAAATACAACATACCACATTTCCACCACCTGACCACTGGCCAAAATTCTCCATCTCTTCAACAAGATGATCGCAGCCCACTTCATTGAGAACAGGGAACCAGTACACATCAGGGCATGGCTAAACAAAGAAATAAACATAAGGATCACTTGAGGTACAACAACTTTACAAAACACTATGTTGATTAGGGAAATGGTTAGTGATCCTTGTGTGCTTTCCCATTCCTCAGGGAAAGGATTTTGACAAACCCTAAGTAAAAACCTAAGTCCACTGGGCCTGCACCTAGTTTGCTAAATTGACTATATTTTTAAAGAAAATTGTGCTATACACTTAGTTTCCAGAAGATAAAATTGAACATGGAAAAAAAATTCCATAATTGTATGTTGTCATAATATCATAATACTAGGTACAACTAGACTGATAATATATAATACTAGACTTTTTCATTTAGACCATGCTGACTTTTTCATTTTGTCCACCATTAAAGAGTAGTAAAAGTCTTAAACAACACTAGGCAACTTTGTTAAATGTCATATTATAAAATTTAAAAACATATTTAGAAAATTGTCAACTTGTATTTATAAAGTTCTATCTGCATTCTGTGCAGTTTTAGATATTGATCTTCAAAATGATAGCGAACAAGTTTCTTTTGTACCTGAAAAAGACAGAGACTAAATGTATTCCAACTGTAAAATATCAACATCCTCACTAATTTGTTTTAAAACATGAAATTGGTGTTGTTATAATAAAATGTATATTTAATGCTTCCACAACATTTATTTTATTATTTAGGACAAATAACATTTTGTCGTGTTTAAGTTAAGCAAAAAAGTCGTGCTGAATATTTTGACAAGTTAATGTTATTTTAGTTATGAACCTGGACTTTATTCCACAGAAAGTGGGACAGGTAAATAGCTTTCTCTAGAGACAAGTATGGCTGAAATAAGTTGCTAACGTTTATTGTTGTTATTAAGACCCCATCATTTAATTTGTTTACAGATGATCGTTAAGGTTTAATATTTTAACATTTAAGACATTTTTTACTTAATTTTAAAACAAGAAAAAGATTTTAAAAAATAGTGATCAAAGAAAGCTGATTCATATTGATCCTCTCATGTGCATTCATAGTGCTGTTAAACTCACAAATAGAACCTTATAGAAACAAATTAGACCATTTTTAAGTATATACACAACTCATAATGTATATAGGTAACAGAATATGAATTCTGTGTGATAACTACATTTTGACAAAAATGTCAGATAAAACCTTATAATTCAAAGGCTTCTAAATGTTTTATCCCATTCTGTCTGTGGGTGAATACTCACAGTTTCTACAAGATTGTCTCTCATTATCTTTGAATAGTTCTTATGAATGTATCGCTCCTCCCAGTCCTGTTCAAAGGAAATGTACAAGAAAACAAAAGAAAACAGTTAACAGGAAAAAAACAGGAGCATTTAGAATGTTGTGTATAGTAACTAAATTAATATATTCTGTGAACTATTTATGTTTATCTTACCAAAGGATTTTCAAAGATCTGCCAGAGATCGTTGTGCAAGTGGTTTGTTTGGTAATTCTCTACAGATAATACTCGACCAAAAGTGTTCATATTTGTTACAAACATGAAGATGCCCTAGAAATAAAATATCTTATTGGGTCATACGGAAAGCACTGCAAACAGTTGTTGATTATCATCCACATTTTGAGCATCATCCAGAATTAGGTTAATAGTGGGTTGATTAATATTTGTGTGTCTTACCTTATTTCGGACGTTGGCGCAGAAGGCCATATCTGGATCAAGTGTTGCAGACTCAAACAGGTCAGGGGCTTTGAGGTCAGTCCTTAATACATCTGCTTTCACCAAGAAAATGTGATACACATATGGCACGTTCCACAAACCCCTATGGAAGTTCCAGAGAATTATCATTTGAGCACTGTACATTTTCATAAGGGTCTAATAAGCACAAAGTATATCCTTCACATGAAATAGATTTTATAAAAACATGTCGATATGATCGCCCACATAATTATACTGTAGTATACCATTGTACAATATAGTAATTATACTACAGTATTATCTAAAACTTTGATAAGTTTATATAGTTTAACTATTCAGTTTGACTAATTTGATACTATATACTACTAATATTATAGTTTTACTAATTATACTATATTTCTTTTTACCATGTTTATTTACTTTTTATTTAGCCAAGTTGTGCAAGCACTGTCAAGCTTTTAGTGATGCTGCAGTTTTTGCAATAGGGGAATTGGTTCCACTGGTTGGGCCTGGGTCCTCCTGAGGTTTTTTTTCTCCATTAGAGTTTAAATTGTAAAAAGCGGTATATAAATAATGTAAATAAAGTTGACTATAGAAAATGTATAAACTGTTAATAGCATACTTGCTGTTCGTGTTCACTACACTCTGGATGGGTTAAATGCAGAGGTCACATTTCGGGTATGGGTCACCGTATCTGACAAATAGTTCATTTTCACTTCACTTTCACTCTCACTTCAATATTTATTAGTAAGACTAAACACTACATTACCAATCATTATTGCAACAGTTTACTACAGTTAATCATGTGGGCTGTCTTGCATCGCATTTTGTGTGTTGCCCTTAACTGAACACAAAAGGTGCTGTAGTACAACAGTGTACTAAAGTAAATATTTTTGTTTGTTATTTTTTTACTTTATTGATGTTTTATTGTAATTTGTTTTGTATAAAATACTAAAAAACTCTGGTGAGTCCTTGTGTCTTAACTCTTTGTGAATGGCTTGAACGAATGTGTAATTGTATGTCCAGATTAAGGAAAATACTGACACTGTATTGAATAAAGTAATTAATGTTAACAAATAGTTCTAAAGTTGTGATAACGTTTACTAGCATTTTCATTTTTTTTTACAAATAATAAAAATTGTACTTGTGAAGGGCTGCCCCACGATGTGCCATTCATTCTGACTTCTTTACAATGTTCAACATGCTGTCTTCAAAAGCAAAACATATTCAAGTTTTAAAAAACGAGTTGGGCATATAACGTATAGTATTTCTGTGCTCAATTCACTCCCACAGCGATCATACAGGTTTTGGAAAAAAAATTCGAACATATAAAACTGTTTTGTAACAATTTTTCTTAGTCCCGTATTGGACAATTCTCCCGTAAAAGCACATGGCCCCCCACGCGGCAACATGGAGAACCGGAGAAGGGGCTTGCACAGACGTAACTTTCACTTGTGTGCAGGAGAGAGAGAGAGTATATGTTCACGAAGTTCAGGTGTTTGTTTGATCACTGCATTTGGTTGATGAATCTGTTTTGTTGACAATGTGCTTTAGTTCAGCCTTTACATTACATGTTTTGCATGGTTAAGTCCGAATTTTAAATTATCCTAAACACAAAAATGTCTAATTTTCGTTAGGATAAAGTTTTTAGAATAATATTTAGAAACTTTTTCCAAATTTCTATTTTATTTCAATTACTATTAAAGTTTTTAAATGATTTGGGAAACTACATAATAAATAAATAGTCTTGCTACACACTCCTTAATAACAATATTTTGACATGTTTTCTCTAAGATGAAAACTTACACTCTGCTTCCCTGAACTATGTCCACGTAGTCCTCCGATCTGGCGTAATACCCGTCTGCACTGAGTGCACCCCAGAAGTTTGTCCACAGTCGCCCAGGTTTTGTCATCATTGGAGCAATAAAGGGCCTGTGGGGTTCATCAAAATAGTGATCACATCAGACGCGATTTCTTTAAGACTGCAAGGGAAGCTCAGCTTCCCCTATAATTGTCAAAAAATGAATGGTAAAAAATATATGTACTATTATGTTAACATTTTATTGGTTAAAAAAGCGTTAAACACGTTCATCTCGAACGAAAACAATTTCGTTCAGAATCAGCTACTTAGGTCGGCTGACTCGATTTCCTTCTCATTCATTCCCGTAGCGTACAGTGCATTACTCTGTTGAAGCCCAGCGTCCATTGACTTCATGGTCATTGGATAATGCTGCGATTATGTCCCGCCCACGGACGCTCAGCGTCTCTGGGATGAATGGAGGAGTGGGCTGGCCCGGACTCCGAGTGTCTGGGTGATGATTGGAGGCTCTGTCATCTCTTTTTAATCCACTTTTATGTCCTAAAACGCTCGTTTTTTGGGGACGACAGCTTATAAAAACGTATTTCTTGTTTTTTTAGCTTGTTTGCTATACACATTGTCACATATCAGCTTTTATACATTTTTTTTTTTTATCATAAATGACAAGGAGGCGGCAGCTTCTCGCAATGCAAAGAGACGGTATGTGTGGGCATGGGCGTGGTCTTCAGATTATGACGCCTATCACTCTGTGTCTCCATTTCCAACTCAGTCCCATCGCGGATTTTGCATGTGTAGTCGAAAGACAAACTGCTGCAACCTTCATCGTATATTTCACACAATTTCACACCACATTCATTGTTTCAGTTTAACATAATTCCCACATTTCCTCCCATTGAGTTAAATATATATATATATATATATATTAGATCGTATTAAATAAATGGACAATTTTTATGATTTAGGCCGAAAATTAGCTTCCCCTCTTTAAAAGATCAGCAGCCGCCACTGGATCACATGTACATTTGATTCAACTGTGATCTTCTCATGTTTTGGTTTATAGACTACTCTAAACAGGCATCACTTGTCAACAAATTAGAGTTTATTTTTATGGTAATCAACAGTATACTTATATGCTTCCTTTAGGATCAGTGAGTAATTAATCATTATAAGGCAGATCACTTTTTTTACCTATCATACTTTTAGTCCCATGTACTTACTTATTGAGCTCAATTAGGATTTTAAGTGTGTCTTCATTTTTTAAAACCACCTCCACATCTATGCTGAAGAAGTATTCACAGTGAATGTCATCTCGACACATATCGCTGAAATTAAACACAGGAAAAAATTGTATTAATGTAATATACAAACAAAGGATTTGCATAATGGAGCATAAAGGCATACTAACAGCAAAAGTTAGAGTAGGGTTTACAGGTGCCTGAAATATTGAATCACTCAGAAATTACTGTGTTTAATCTGTGTAAAAATAATGAATGAAAACATAATAACAGCACACTTACAAGCCTATGTTACGTGAGGTGGCAGGATCTATACCCTCCTCAGGTCCAACCAGCTTCACTGCCTGGTACTCTGACTCATGATCCTCCAAAAATGTTCTGACTTGTTTCTCATGATGTGGTTCCTGCAAAAAGACATTCAAATAAAAAAAAATTATACTGTACAATTTGTTGCAGTTTTTACCAATATTCATATTTTCACAACTTCATAACATCTGGAATGTTTGGCACATTTTTGTAGTTAGTGCACTTTGCAAAAAAGGAACACTAGATAATAAACTTGGTAGACTACATTGTATTTCACAAGACAGGGCATATCGTGTTCTTATACACTCACCTAAAGGATTATTAGGAACACCTGTTCAATTTCGATTTAATGCAATTTTGGTGGTGGTGTAATGGTGTGGGGGATGTTTTCTTGGCACACTTTAGGCCCCTTAGTGCCAATTGGGCATCGTTTAAATGCCAATCTACCTGAGCATTGTTTCAGACCATGTCCATCCCTTTATGACCACCATGTACCCATCCTCTGATGGCTACTTCCAGCAGGATAATGCACAATGTCACAAAGCTCGAATAATTTCAAATTGGTGTCTTGAACATGACAATAAGTTCACTGTACTAAAATGGCCCCCACAGTCACCAGATCTTAACCCAATAGAGCATCTTTGGGATGTGGTGGAACGGGAGCTTTGTGCATCCCACAAATCTCCATCAACTGCAAGATGCTATCCTATCAATATGGGCCAACATTTCTAAAGAATGCTTTCAGCACCTTGTTGAATCAATGCCACGTAGAATTAAGGCCGTTCTGAAGGTGAAAGGGGGTTGAACACAGTATTAGTATGGTGTTCCTAATAATCCTTTAGGTGAGTGTATAGTCTTATATAAGTCAGATAATACTAGATATACGTAAACACGATATAAAATATATATGTATATATTGAAAAGTATATACTACACTATATGAAAGGGATTATGTTCAGCCAACTGGTTGTTATTTGAGCCTATGCTATCAGTTTTAGCGATTTGTTACTTGTTATCTGGGAAAACATACCTTGGAATGTTGCAACTAATCAAATCAAGCATTCAAGAGTGGTGTGTAGTAAGTTTATAGTAAATGATATATCTTTTATGGTATATGTACAGAATATTCACAAAATTAGTAGGGGATGTTGATAAACAATACACAGTTTACCACTTTTTGCCTGGTTTCACAGACAAGGGTTAATAAGGCTAGTCCCAGGTTTGAGCTGTCTTAATATAAAATAACTTGCCCTGACATACCTTAAAATATGCCAGTGCCATTGTTTTAAGATGCATTTTTATGAAAGCATTTTTATGAAAGCAACTTAATTTAATTAAAGCTTAGTCCTTGATTGAGTTAAGCTTGTCCGTCAAACTGGGCCTTTGTGTTGGAAAATACATCTGCAGCAAAATATCTTACCTTATTATAAATGAATAAACTAAGTCGGTTTTTGGGGTATTTGAGGTTGAGCATGCGCTCGAAGAACACAGTCACGAATGGGGTGGGCTGCTGAATGAAGACCCCAATAACCACGACGGGATGTTCACTTTCCTGAAGACAAACGGGTCAGGTTAAACACAAATTGAAGGGAAACAAGTGGTCACAATGCCGTAAACTGCTGATCTTTATGATCTCACAAAAGTAAAGAAATCTGTCCCTTACTGTCATGATTATGTCCCTTCTCGTCATGTTTCTCTTGATCTAGTGTCAGGATCATGACAGAACCTCATGTTTTATGTGGAGAGAGGCATTTTTGTCCCAGTTGGCATTCCACATGCTCTGTTCCCGGCCTTTTGTCTCATTATTGGTTGTTAATTAGTTTGTTCGGCGCACATGTCCCCTCTTGATTTTGATCCCATATATTGACCTCGTGTCTCTTGTTCATTGTTTGTGTCATGTGGGTGAGTTCTTGGTCCATGGTATTGTAGGGTAAGTCTAGTTAGTCATAGTTTATGTAAATGTTATATTTAGTCTTGTCTAGTTTAGTTCAGTGAGTCTTTGTTCCTGTTGGTACCCTTTATGTTATGTTGTTTAACCCCCTCGTGGGTTTTTGTTTCCTGTTTTGTATTTGTCATTAAAGTCTATCTGTTAAAACCCCTTACCCGCTGTCTGCGCCTGGGTCCTCTGTCCATGTCTCACCTCGAGTTTCATGACACTTATTTTCCCTTAGAATTACTTTTATGTGTGTAAGTTATCAGGTCCATTCAGTCATATGAAATAATATATTTATAAAATATTTAATGCTGAGCACTTATTAAAGCATAACATTGCATTTCAACATGGTTGAAAGTTTTTATAACTCTGTAAAAATGATTTTGTCGGGTGACAAAAGATGTCTTTACTTTGGAGAACCTAAATCTAAAATTTAGATTGAAAAAACGGTTTTATTCGAAACATAAATAATTTCATGACTGGCTTAACATGATTGTAGGTAACACCAACACAGTCATGAGAGGAGAGGTTAAAACAACCCACCTGGAGTTCAGAAAGAGGTCGCACATCCTTGTTACAAGTCGTACAGCCAGTTTCAAATGTCCACACATTCGGAATATAGTTGCCAAGATAGTTTATCTGGAGCTGTAACAACGTTATAAAAATAAGGACACTGAATAAAACTAGTTTGGTAAAGTATAATCCATGGTATGCTTTTGAATCATGACTGTACTTTGGTGGGTCCGTTGCCATGGATTATAACAGGAAGGGTGTCATAAAGCAGATTCCTGGCACGCACACGTCCATCTTCGAACTTCAGCACAACCTCATCTATTCATGCCATGCAAAACCAAAAAAAGATTACAATTGATATTAGAAGCATACTTTGCAATACAATCATCACATAGTATACACATATTTTTTCTTAAATACACATATCAACACAAACACACATAAAGTACATAAATACGTTAAAGGGCTATATATAAGACCTTAAAGGGATATTCCACCCCAAAATTCTGAAAATGGTGTCATCATTTAATCACCCTGTTTGTTCCAAACCTGTATAAATGTATTTATTCAACTGAACACAAAGGAAGATATTTGGAAGAATGTCGGTAACCAAACAGATCTCATCCCCCATTTACTGCCATAGTAAGGAAAATAAACACTATGGCAGTAAATGGGGGAAGAAATATATGTGGGGTTACTGACATTCTTCCAAATATCTTACTAAGTTTTAAGTTTTTAAGTAGATTTTTATTTACAGTGAATGCTTAAGTGAATGTTTGTGAAATTACTGGTATTTGAGGCATTATTCAATGCCCAAAAAAGCATGTCTTAAAGCCTGCACTAATCTGTGTTGCTCTCAGTAGATTGCATTGGTCATTATTGGAATTAGATATTGCATCTGTGTTTTTTAAGGTGCGCTTTGTGAGTAAATCACCCACAGAAATTTCCACTCCCATCTTCGCTTTTTTACTAAGCATGCTAATTTAGCCCTGTTTAGTAAATCTGGCCTCTGGACTCTTAACATCTTGCTAGAATTTGTGTATGTGTGCTTAGGTACATCTTACAGTTAGTTGTAACATTCCAGCCTCATAAAGCATTACAGGAAGTAACAAAACCCATTATCAAGCCATAATCTAGCTGCATATCAAATCTACAGCTGACATCCAAGCAGAAAACCTTTACACCCAAGAGACTATAGCCTCCGTTGCTCCCTATACGCAGCGGGGGGGCAACAACGTGTATAAAACAATAAGAAATACAGTGTTTTTGAACGCATTTAGTTTTGACAAACAATGCAATTAATTACTTAATTATATAAGATTACAAAAGCTTTCCTGTGGCTCAGTGGTTAGAGCATGGCGCTAGCAACACCAGTTCCTCAAAACAGCAACGATTATTTGTTCTGACAGCATTCTGAGTTCTTGTCATATTTTACTATAATTCTCTAAAATATATCACATAAACTGTGATAATGTGGAAAAATGTTGAAGGTGTCTGAATAATTTTTGGTTTAATATATTTTTATATCTATTTTTTAACTATTATTAAGGGACCCCCACTAAGGTTTGCTTAGAGCCCCGAGACGTCTAGGATCAGCACTGCAACAAACTCAGTTCATATGGAATTAGTATTTTTACCGCCATCAAAGCATTTAATTAGAAATTCCTCATAAAACAGAAGGTGGAAATTTCCCAGCAGGTATCAAAAGGGATGGCAAGAACTTTACTGTTGCTCCATTTATGAGAACAAGAAACAGGATGTTCTCTTAAGAGCTGACGCTAGAAAAATTTGGCTTACATTAGGGCTTTAAAGATTTTTTGCAGAATCTCCTTTCCAACTAAAGTAGTATACTTAAAATAAGCAAGCTATAAGAGGAAAGAGTAACTAAGAGCTACACTTACCAAGAGCTCCATAAAGATTTTGGAATAATCTGCACCTGTTGTCCAAAGTTATATTTATAGATCTCTAAAGTGGGAATGACAGGAAACAAAATGTCAAAACACAGCATAAAACACATGTTATTCGTCACAGAACAAACCAATTAAGTTTTATGAAACCACATCTTGGGTAACTTGAAAAAAAACTAAGGTGAAACACTCACTCTTTTGTCTGGGTTGATGAATATTTTTGTGTAAAAGAGTTGGTCACTGTCATTATCTTCTCCTGACCACTCAGAAAGCATCTTTTTGAGATTGGGTGCATAGCCAATAAAACCTAGAAAATGAAATGATACAGCCAGTGTTAAATTTATGCATTTGGTAGACACTTTTATCCAAAGCAACTTAAAGGGATACTTCACCCAAAAATGAAAATCCTGTCATCATTTACTCACATTCAACTTCTTCGAAATCTGTAAAAATGTCTTTGTTCTGATGAACACAGAGAAAGCTTATAACCAGACAGATTTTGCCATCCATTGACTACCATGGAAGTCAAAAGTGCCCCAGAACTGTTTGCTGTCCTACATTCTTCAAAATGTCTTCTTTTGTGTCCTAAAAAATGTAGTAATTTTTGTAAAGTAATTTTTCCTACAAAATTTTCATTCTTTCCAATATATGTTGGAGTGAAGTATACCTTTAATGTACATTCAAGCTACATTTTATCACTATACATTATGTTTTCCCTGAGATCAAACCTACTTCCTTTGTGCTGTTAGCTCTACGAACTGAGCTACACTACAAGACTTGGTGTTGAAACGCAAAACAGATGGACAGAGAATTTATTGTCTTTTGGTTTAGGTTTGTGAACAGGTTAGTTGCACAGATTATTTAGCTGTTAGATACATTATGAATTTCCAGAAAGGTCACAGAGTATACAGACAGACACATCCTGCTTATTTCACCTCTGTTAGCCTCTTACATCACCTTATAAATATTGTTTCTAGAAGAACATCGGAGAGGGTAAAACAGGACATAATAGGTCACATGTACTGTATATTCTGTTTTGTTGTGGTTTATGCCCTGTCCACATGAACACGGATATTTTCAATTTTCTATGCGGTTCGGTTGTTCGTCCACACACAAACGCAGTACCCGGTGAAATCAAAGTTTTGGTGTTTGACACTGGAATGAGCATCTGCTTTGTTTGACGTCAGATTCCAGGCTTCTGATTTGCCAACACAACTTCAAAGTTAGTGTTATATCGCCACCTGTTGGTTTGGCATGCTTTTGACAGCGCTTTATAATGTGTTTTTACATTTTCGTGTGTACGCGATTTTATTTTTCAAACAAAGAAGGAAAAACTACCCATGAACCTGTGAACTAGGCCTTTGTCTTCTGTATTCCCATTTACCCAAGTTCCTTATTAGTTAATTAGCTCCTCGCTTGTTTCTGTTTTCCTTGATTACGTTCATCCTGGTATTTAAACCCCTTTTTTTGCTTTGTTACTTTGTCCAGTATTATGGATGCAAGGGTCTCGAGACACACTTTACATAACAGAAATTGCCGTGCCAACTTTCTACTGTAAACCAAATGGGAATACACATTCTCAGTTAGTTGCCTTTTACAGTCTTCTCTTTCAGTCACATGCACGTCCTGCCTCATCATTTTTCACTTAAAGTATAACTTTACTCAAGCAGCACAGCCCAAATTTAAAAGATGTGAAAGTTTGGAATTAGTAGCAGTGGTTTGTTTAACTGTTATGCTGGGCTGAAATTCGTGGCAGAAGAAAGCAATTCCCCAGTTCCTTTAAAACCGGAGGGATTTAAAGACACTATGTTGTTTCTAATTTATCTTCACACTTGTGCCATCAAACTGTAGCATAAATGAAATTGCACTCTCGTATAGTCATGTGATAGTGCTCTATATCAGCATGGCTATGATTGACTCCGACCTCCTACCTCTGGCCTAATCACAACCATGCTGATATAGAGCCTTATTACACCGCTCATTTGAATGCTTGATTCTGATATTTTAAAATAACAACTGCTCAAAACTAATAACACCCTGTAACCCAGATGCTGCAAATCATTTTGAGAGGGGCAGTTTACTATTACACAAAAATGTATTATAAATATGTCTTTTAATAACACATATGATAATATATTTACAAATTATTAAACCAATTAGCCTGTTTCTTACTTTAAAACCGAAAGACCTCAGGAGGCCGGTATTCGGTAAACATTAGCGAATAAAATATTTCAAATTCACATTTTATGTCCAGTTTTCTTCTCATGTGGCAAGTAGCTGTGTAATAAAGGGGTATAATGTACAAGCAACCGGCTGTTATCGCGAAATAAGCCCCGACGGTGTGATCAGGACCCGACACAAAGCGGAGGCTGCACAACCGGAGCCTGTACATTATCCCTTACATATCACACTAATCTTGAGTAATACTGCATTTATATACCCTGGATCGTCTTACATGTAAAACAATGTAAGATAATACAAGTTATCCCACCTCCTGCTCCGAGAAACCTTTTCCCTTCCCTAACGTGAGGATGTTTGTCTTCCAGATGGCGGTCTGGCCATATAAGAGTTTCGGCAGAAAACACAACTTTGTGCTTGGTTTGCTGAAACTTCTTTAGCAGCTCTTTTGGACCAGAAGAAAAGATTACATCATAGCTGTAAAAAAACGAAACAAATAACTGTTATGTCAAGGATGAAAACTCTTAACGCTCCAATAAGCAGTTTAAAAGTTACATTTACTATGATGTAGGAGATAACTACCTATCCACAAACAGAATAACTTTGTTATCCTCTGTTATCTCATCCAAAGCAAACTTCAGCAGACGAACTTTCTGTCCTCCACCTGGAGGAGACATGTAATCTCCACCCTTCCATATTTCAGCCCTTCCAAGTACCTAAAAAACACCAAAAGAGTTTTCACTATAATTCGGTAGATATAGTGCTTGATGTTGGGTCCATATGTCCTCCTCCTTGTCAAATTTTATATCAGGCTGCTTTGCAACAATACATGGTTTTAAAAAAAAAAAACATCATTCCTTCATTACAGTTTTTAAATTCAGGGTACTGAATTTATTTTAATTTATTTGCAGATTTTACCTTTTAGCATGGTTGTTTATAGTTTTTTGTTTTTTGTTTTTTGTTTATATACAGCCATGGAGACCATTTCTTAATTATTTTCAGTTTTTCTAAATGTACTATTTATAGGTATGTGTTGGAATAAAATGATCATTTTTGTTTTATTCTGTGAACTACATAGAATTATTTTCCCAAATTTCAAATACAATTTTTGTTTCAATTTGTATTTATTTATAGAAAAGACAACTATGTAAACTGCTCAAATAATAAAAAAAGATGTTCTTTGTTAACCGACCTCAAAAACTGCAAAGAAACCAAGTTTTAACCAATAAAACAGTAAGATTTGTACATGTGGAAAAGTAAAAAAAAATGTGATCACCTGGATTTTTAACACAATTTATATGTGTCATAAAATTCAACAGACGCTGGACTAAAAAGGCCACAATACAGTCAAGCTATTTAAAGAGAAATTTAAAATGGCTTTATTTACTAGCAGCAAACAATTAATAAACTATAAACTTTTAACAATTTACTATGAACTTTACCTTAACACTGTAATTGAAATGTTGTAGAGATCTAATGAAACGTTTGAATCCATCCGTCTCCTGTGTGGCTACAGTCAGCACTAGAAGATCTCCTGAGAAGAGAATAAGCACAAGTTAAAGTAAATGCAGCTAATATTTGTAAAAACATCTCCACAGCTGTGCTGCTCCTCTGCCTACGTGCCAACAGAACACTGTCTAATGGGTATTTCATATCCTATCCTCTTCTTTCAGAGTAGGACAGCACAGCTGGAATATTTAAATATATATTATCAGTTTTCACGCCTGGTGCAAGACATCTAATTTTACTGGAATATGCAAAGGGATTATTTTGTATAAACGACTCAGTGTCAATGTTTGAAATCTAAAAAAATATTGGTCGTGTTTAGAAAACTTAAACGCTGCTGTGTTACAATATAACATATATATATATATATATATTGTTGAAAGCATGCTGCTCCTGTGCAGTAGGCAAAACATTGTTGGAAACTGAGAGATTAAGTTACTTTTTGCGGTGTTTTGTAATTGTTCATCATTGTCAACTCAAATTGTATGCCAAAGTAATTTCACACGGATCCGTAATGATATGGGCAAGAGCGGTCCACGTCAGCGGTATGTTGGAACGCGCATTATTCCTAACTAACTGTGAGCAAAGCATAGGATGGATTTGATTTACATGTAACAAATCATTGTAGCATTGCGGTAGTGAAATGCATTATCAAATACACGTAACGGCGTGATTGAAGACGTATAAAGACATTAAACCAAAAATCACTGCCTTACCCTCGGGGATCGAGTCCTGCTGGTTACAATAAAGCGTAGAAAATAACGCTAACAAACACACAAGAAAGACTGAAATTGTTTCCCTCATGTCTGATTCGATTTTCTTCAACCCTCTGCAATGACGGCGACTGATAAAAACGGGCTTTTCTCGAGAGAAAGTTAGTTGTTAATGCCGTTCAACATTTCCAGCCCACTTCTGCAATAACTCCGCCCTCGACTCCCACCCTCAGCATACTCTTCAACCCTTAGCATATCCCGAACCGGAACAATACATTTTTTCTGCGTTTCTTTTCTATTTGTCTCTCTATTTTCAAAAATAATTTAATACTAATAATAAATGAATTCATATTTCAAAATACAAAAAAATTACGCAGCATCTCCTTTCATGATTGTTTCGTTTGAAAGGGCAGAATTTTATCTTAGTAGAATCGTATTTTCCCTATTTAAACTAAAGTCATTAAAAAAACTATATATATATATATATACACTATGCTTCATTCTCCATTTCTCAAATCACTTAATAATGTTCTAGTAGGCAAAATCAAACAGAGGTATATCAAAGAAATAAAGATATAATATATTATATAATAAAATAGTATATAAATTTAAATTAACAAGCAATATCACATTTAGAACTAAACAACTATGTTAATTTGTGAATATATAAAGATAAATAAAGATTTGTTTTGTAAGAAATGTTTTGTAAGACTAATTTTTATCATTAATATAATAACTGATATCAAATAGCCAACATAATTGTATAGCCGACAAATTGCAATAAACATTTACAAGGTTTTAGAATGAAATAGGCTAATCATTTTGTCCATTTTATCTGACCTAACGTTACCCCTTTCATTTCCTCATAAGTTACTCGTCATATCAGAATTAGAAGGAGCTTTATTAACAAGTGTGTTTACACACACAAGGAATTTGACTTGGTGACAGGAGCTTAGTGCAGAAGAAAGTGTACATATGGTGCAAACATAGTGCAAATATACATTAAGATTGAAAAAAAATAGAATTAAATAAAAACATTAATGCACTATACACAAAAAGTGAAAATATATAGTCAAAAAACAACATATGATTTTTTTAAGAGTGTACTGATGTGTTGTTTACAGGTTTAACCTATTGTTGCTTACAATGTACAGTTTCCGGATGCTATGTGCAATGTGCAAGTGGCAATGTGATGGACAGTGTGTAGTAAGAGCTTTTAATATGAATAATGTAAGGTTTAAATCTACGTAGTTTGTATAAATATGGTAACAATTATAGGAGATAAGAAAAAATAGATAAGAACTTTTAGATTATTGTGTGTATTTGTTCTCATTTTTATTGATACAACAATCCTGTTGTCTCTGTGGTTGCGTTAGAACCGCAAAAGGTTGTGAATCCCAGGAAACTGATATAGCCTGAAAAAGCGTCTGACAAATTGCATAAATGTAATTATAATTTTGTGAACGTGAGCACAGCAACTAACATAACTTAATACATATTACTAAAATTGAATTTAAACCAAATATATTTTTTAAACGTTATATATACAACTTTAATAAGCTGTATGTATTATGCGCTGATCCAGAATCTGCTTTAATGTCCCGTGATAGTTTCCATGGGACATAACACATGCAGACGTATGATCGTAGAACAGTGACGTGCTTGAACTACGACGGTTCTTGAACTACGACAGTTCCGGTGTTTTTACGGCAATCTGATTTCCTTCCGCAAACACGAGAGATGTCAGCTGGCTGAGAGAGATGACAGGAACACACCAAAAATAAACAACCGCAGACAAACATTAATCGACGCGAATGTTTTTCGAGCTTCAGAAAATAAATCTAAAAAGTCAACGTGAGCCGGGTAAGCAGAAATGTATTGACTATCGAGCTGACTGACAAAATAACAGCAACTGCATGAATGCAAACACAACAGATCAAGTGGATCATTTGTCATGTATTTGGATGCACATTTTGCATAAAATGGACTAACTGGAAAGACTGAAGACCAAGGACCCGAGAAATATGTTTCAAACTTCTTGTTACAGGAAATAGTTTTGCCTCAATAAATGTTATATACATAGTTGTCTATTCCGGCAGCTTGTCGCGTTTGTTTGTTGTTTTTCAAGTTAAACTTGATGAATTCATATTGTCAGGCCTGTCAGAGCTCTTTGCCACTCCTAGCATTGACTGTTTGCAGGAAGTCACTCATGCACAATAGAGTGCTCACAACGGAAGACGGCAGCAGTTTATGAGTAATCCATTAAAGATCTTTTGGAGCAAAAGACAGCGATCATGTGGCTGCAGCAGAGATTAAAGGGCCTGCCTGGTTTGCTTTCGAGCAGCTGGGCCCGCCGTGTTTTAGTTGGATTACTGCTTTTTTTCTTTTTTTACTGGTACTTGAGCTCAGATGGGATCCTCAAGTTTCTGAGCCTCTCCGGGGAATCTAGGGGAGCTGCGGGGGTGTGTTTGCAGAATGATATTCACAGGTGGATGTCCCTGGTTGACAGGGGAGAGGGAGTGGTGTTCACCCCTAAGACAAAAGAATCAGAACCGTTAGTTGTTGGCAATGGACATTTTTTAATTGATGTGGACTCCAACAAACTCTGGTTATCTTCATCTTCACAGCCTGGCTCTGCACCCGTTCACCAAACAGATTACTCCCCAATAGTGAGGCTTCAGATGCCAGGAGCTCATCTGGAGGCTAGGGCCATGATGCTTTGGTACAGAAAAGGCTCCGTGCTATCTTCTCGGTGCATTCTGACGGGTAATTCTCAGTCATCTCGTGATTGCCTCGTTGTGCGAGAGGAGTTTGTCGCCCATCGAAGCCGACCCAATGTTTATCTTCAAAGGATTCACATATCAAATCCTACAGACCACATGGTTTCATTTGACGTGTCCATGGAGTCTCCTTCGTTTAGGAGCACCATGGAGAAGATGGAAGATAAAGAATGCGTGCTGTCCTCAGGTAGGGTGCTCACGGAGAAGAAGGAAATTGTGTTGGTTGTGGTAGCAACGAAGCGTCTGAGTACCAAGATCCAGATCCCTGCCAAATCGGAATATTCAGAAAACGTTGTGAGCGTAATTCAAACCTCAGAGCCCACTGAGGGGACCAAACTGGACGAGACACTCGGCAAGCTCAGAGAATTAGTCAAGAAAGAGATGGTGGACGTTCTTCGACCTAATTTGGAAGAGTTAATGCAAGAGCATCAGCAAGCATGGGTTGATCTCTTCATATCTGGCAAGTAAACAGTTTTTAACACAAGGTGGCCGCTCACATTTTGGTGGCTACTGGGTTTTTAGAAGAAATTTGAAATTTTTGAAAAGTAAATCGGTTTAATGAAATAGAAAATCAATTGAAGTACTTTCACAAGATTAATTTGTGAACTGCTTGTTGTAGTCTTAAACTATTACCTAGAGCACCATATGTACATGAAATAAAGGTGGCATGACCAGAGTCAAATTCTGTGGTAAACATGTGGTCACTCTTTCTTTGTACTGTTTTATGTTTCACAGGAGTCGAGATCAGAAAGATAACAGACACGCACACTCCGTCCAGTCGCACGGTCAACAACACCCTCTACTACATTCTCTCCACCTCCACAGCACCCCTGCTGGATCGGAGTCTCACCACAGAAGAGCATGAGAAGCTGGAGGCGAGTCTGAATTATGCTGACCACTGCTTCAGCGGTCATGCTACCATGCATGCTGAGAACCTGTGGCCAGAGCGCCTAACCAACGTAGCTCAGATTTTACAGCTTGTCAACCTCTGGAATTTGACATTCCAGAAAAGAGGCTGCAAGGTGCTTGTTGCAGCAGGCGCTCATGGTATGATGCAGGGCATGGTGCTTAGTTTCGGGGGTCTGCAGTTCACTGAAAACCATCTCCAATTTCAGGCCGACCCCGACGTTCTTCATAACAGCTATTCTTTGAGAGGTATCCATTACAATAAAGACCTTATCAACTTGGCCGTGTTGCAGGATGTTGAAGGAAAACCATTCCTTCATATGTCTGTCAAACCCCAAGAGAAACCCGTCAAGTTGTACGCCTGTGAAGCAGGGTGCATGAATGAGCCCGTGGAGCTGACCTCAGAGCTGCGAGGTCACATGTTTCCTGTTATGGTAACCCAGCCAATAACTCCCCTACTGTACATCTCCACTGATCTCACTCACCTTCAGGACCTGAGGCACACCATGCACGTGAAGGCCATCTTGGCTCACGAGGACCACATGGCTAAACAGTATCCGGGCCTGCCATTCCTTTTCTGGTTCAGTGTGGCGTCTCTCATCACACTCTTCCACCTGTTCCTTTTCAAACTCATCTACAATGAGTATTGTGGGCCAGGAGCCAAGCCACTCTTCAGAAGCAAGGTATAGACGGCCAGAGCAAGACATTTGTGTCTTAGGTGGTATTGGTGGTGTGGTGTCTTCTCTTTTTTTCTCCTTTAATTTGATCTAACTTAAATTCTGCTTCTGGACAATGAGGAATAATTTGATTATTTGGGTGTTTTCTGCTACATGGTGGTAAATTGAAAGCACCAGTGTTGTAGAGCGGTTTCCTCATTTTTCAACACAATTTGTTCTGATTTTTGTAATAAATGATCATTGTGAAGATTATCATATTTATTTTTTATTACAAAATTATATTTTCCATTTGCAAAGATTGAAGGGCAGCATTTTGTTCAATCATTTTAGAATCCAATTTATTCAAACAGACCCGCTCCATATTCTATATATATTGTGATGTGATACTGAGTCAGAATTCAAATTTATTTTTGTTCCAAATTTGTGTGTAAAAATTTCACTGGTGCCTTCAAGTCTTTTTTCTTCCAAGTTTGTTTCAATGGATTCTGCTTTTCTGCCAAGTCTTTTTTTGGTTTACATTCTGCTTCTTTTTATACAGAGTCTCACATGTGATTTAAATGTTTAACTTTTTTTCAACTTTGAATACCTTGTTGATATTAATCTGTTGCTGCTGTGGAAATTTTAAACCCAAATAAAATAGGCATCATCTTTTTCTCACTAATCACCATTACACACTATCTATAGTCATCAATCCCAGAAGGCAATTGTACTGGAAGTTCTGATAGCAGGAGAGAAGAACAACTATAGATATATGTATAGAGAAAGAGAGGTATGCAATTAGTCTAAACTACTTATGTCAAATACTGTTACACATAATCCAGTTTTTTTGTAAGAATATGCATTGTTTGCAGTGTGGATCTCAAATTTTTTAGTTTTGAAGTACAGAAATAACGTATATAAATATTTTAATTTGTACAATTTGAAATATCATTTTTTGCAGTGTTGCTGTTGTGTTTTTTATTGCTTTAGTTTGATTAAATGAACAAATCAACAGTTAGATATGGCTCTTTTATTTGATGAGCTTGTTTCCAGAATAAGATGTTTCAAAAATCATGTTTTTATTATGATTTAATGTTTTTATTGTGTTAGTTAGCTGAATTATTTTAGTTATTATGGCTTAAATCTAAACAAACCAATTGCAGTTTGATTAATATTAATTGGAATGCATAAAAAAACATGATTTTTGTTACCTCATTTTGGAAATAAACTCTTCATTTATTTATTGTGTCATTTCTGTAAGTAGTTTAACCAAAAAGAATTGCTAATTTAATTTTTATGTTTCCAAACAAGTTTGCCGTAGACTCTTGATTGAGACAAGTTTTCTCTGTCGTCCTATGTCGGTTTTAAAAGGATGGTAAACATACAGAGCAATGTTTTTGCAACACTGTTACAACATGTCTTGGGAAACATGCATTTTAAACCAGGACAGGTCAAAACTGGATTGAGTACAAAGTTGAGTGTTATAAAGTTTCAGGAAATTTTGATTTAACAAGCTGGTACAAAAATGAAAATATTAACAATCAATTCCAAAGGGAAAAAGAAAGCATGCACTCAATAAAGAAAAAAGTGTTTGTATCTTTGTCCTTGATATTTGTCCTTTATGGGTACAGCATCATTGACTTAAATGTATTATAGTGTATAATAATCACTATTGGTGAAATTACTCTGAATTAAAGGCAACTGAGAGAAGGAGAGCAATTTTGCAGTAATTAAAAAAAATAGATTTGGGTGTCAACATTGTAGAATGTCAAGAAATGGTGCTATTGATCAATCTTGATTCCGAAAAATTGATCTGTTCCTCACACAAAGCATATTTCAAAGTTTTAGATGCACAAAGTTGTTTTGTTAACCCTTGTGATACTTCAATGGTGCTTTTCAGAAATTTCCTAATTTCAACTATTTCTCTAAAACTGGAAACAAAACAAAATCCTTAAATTAATGTATAATTTGAAGTCGAATCATGAACCACAGTGAAGTCACAACTGCTTTCTAAATAATAACAAATGTGTTTTTCACCCTAAATATTTACATGATGTATTATTTCAACAGGATGAGGTCACTTCTTGAAGCCTAATCCAGTGTTTGCAGAAGCAAAACATATCTCTGGATGTCCTCTCAGGATTGAGTTTGCCTTTATATTTTGTGTATTTAATTAACACTTGTGATTGTTGTCCAGTTTGTGTTTAATGGATTATTAGAGTTTGATAAAGTTTTATATTAACAATAAGGGTAAGAGATAAAATTTATGAAGGATCTAAACAAGTTTTGAATGAATTTATTTTTGTAGTTTATGAAGAAAATACAACAAAATCCTTGGAAAACGTCTGATATGCAACTATTGTCCTGATCATCACATTTTTGCATTGATTTTGTTTTAATCCCTATCATCTGCTGTTAAGTGTAAAGTTGCTACGAGCACTGAACACTGGGACTTCTTATGAAGTATTGTTTGTATGAGAATGCCAGTTTCCCAGTTTTTTAACAACATCAAATGTGTTTCCTATACCACTCGATCTGTCATTTCAGTTTCTCCATGCAGCAGAAAATTCTTGAAGGGCAGGTCATCTACATACTTGCCCAAAGAAAAGCACAAAGTTGCATTGTATAGTATCTGGAAATAAAAGAGAAAGATGAAAATAATTTAAGAGACGATTATGGAGAAAAACATTCACGCACAATGGTGACTCTTGTTAATGCATCCCAGTGCATGTCTCACAGCAGTGAAAGACCTAATCACTTTTAAATGATGGTTTAAACTTTGGCAGCAAACGTTACATGCATTTGTATAAAAAAACTAACTGTCTAGTTGAAAAATATGGTAAAAAGCAATAATAGACATGCAGGTTCAAAGAAAACAACTGTTAGCAGATCACATATTTACTTAATCAGTTTCTGCCAAGTATTTACAAGGTACTTCTGGCAACTAAATGGCATTTTCTGGGAATTGTGTTTAAAACATCACATTGCTGCTTAGATTACAATTCAAGTGTATTTAAAACAAATAATGTGCTGGCTCTTTTCTTTTTATTTATGTCATAAACACGTAGTTACAATTTGATGTAATTATGCTTGTAAATTATTAAATCAAAGATTCAATCACCTCAATACTATGTGTCTCACCTTGCCACTTGTTATGAATCAAGGGGGATCTTTATGAGCACTATAACACATACACACAATGATCATGCATTATACACTAAGAGTACGAACTGTATGAGGTTTGTATTCTCTTAGATGTATTGACACAGTTATTAAACACAGCTTGGAACTGCCAATGGCGGCCAAGAACTATTTGGTTACAAGCATTCTTCCAATATTTTCTCTGTGTTCATCAGAACATAGAAATGTACGAAGAATACACAATAAGCAATTTTTAACAAATAAACAGAGAAACAACTTAAGATAGGGAAGATAGGATGCATCAATGCATCTGTGAACTAGCTGCTGTTTCCGAAGCCTAACCTTTCCATTCCGATTCCAGGATTGGAATTGATTTTCGATTCCCAACCGAAATGGGCAACAGTGGTTCTCCAACTGACGGCTGCCAGATGGAGCCAAACACGGTGGAACATTATTAAAAAGCGTTCAAACATTATGGCCGTTTTTCGTTAGTGTTAGTTCGTGGTGCATTCATAACTAAAATGTTTGGTTTTAGATATTTGTTACTAAATGTGGAAATTATTAACTACTGTTACAGTTATAGGAACATTGTAGTAAAATGTTACAAATATCATTTATGTACAAAAGTGGCAACGCAGTAATTAATTTATAAACTGAGCATATCCCTTTAAATCCTGAGTGGGCGTTCCTCTTACAACACAACATAACAGTGCGGCTGAGCGGAATCACTGCTTGTAAGCTACTGTATTCGCAGCTTTTCGTCGACCGTGAGATGCTGCAACTGAACGACAACGTAGACCCTGAGAGCCCGGGTGCGGCTGTTTTACACCCGGCTGACTGTGATGATGCAGTGGCCCTTGACGGAGCTTCAGTGGCCTGCTGCACCCCGCTACAAAAACTCACGCCTTTCCATGTCCACAACCCAACCATGCGAGCTAAAGTCAAAGATTATTTCGTCTTTAGGGTAAGAAGGTACTCCTAAAATATGTTCTTTCTAAAATATATTTTAAGAAATAGAAATGTGGCCTATAAGGTTTGGAGACACATCCGTTTATTAGACACCCCTATACGCCCCTTTAAACTTAAATAGTGGAGACATAACAATTTACAGTAACTGATTTAGCCTATTATGAATAGATCAATGACCTTAAAGATGATATAGTGCACACGTTGACACATGGGCCTACTGCTTTGGAAATTCAGGTATTTGATACATAAATATATATACATAAAAATATATATTGCTTTTGATGCATAATCCAGAAATAGTATATATTTATGTACATTTAATCTGTCTCATCTTCTGTGTTTTGAGTCTTGAGGTTTCATATGAATGTGAGTTGTGCAGAATTTAAATATTCTCCTTGTATTTGCAAAATGCTGTATCTGAATGTCTGTATTACTTTTTCACATACACTGTAAAAAAAATCCTGTAAATTTTACAGTAAACTACTGGCAGCAGGGTTGCCAGCCAGTTACTGTAATTTTTACAGTAGCAATTCTGTAATTTGTTTTACAGAATCTTCCTGTAATCTCAAATTACAGGAAATAACTGTATTTTTTATATTGCTGTATTTTTTTACAGTAAACTACTGGATAAATATGTTATATTTTGAGGAAGCATTTAAAATGTAGTATATATTTTCTTGATTGCTGAATATTAATGTCAAGCAACTGTATTTTATTTTGTAAACTGTTAACTGCATAAGCATTAAACTAATTTTAAAGTATAAAGTGTTGTGAAATGCAGAAATTAATTCACATAATTTAACAAAACAAAATTAACAATTTGACACTTAAAATTTTGAAACAGGTAAAAATTTATTTCATATATATTTTTGACATTTTTCGAAAATGTATGCTGTATCATCTTTTAGAATTTTTTTTTTAAATTAATTAAAAAAATCATTAATAATGCAATCATGACCCCTCACATAAAGAACAAATATGCAAACTGCATAATTTAAAAATATGTTGATCAATATGATCACAATAAAACAAGTTTATTAAATCACAAACATGCTGGGGAACTCATCAACTCTCCACAAGGCCCCAAGTGAGTCCAACGAACATCGGGGAGGTTAGCAGAACAAATCAGCCTTAGGTGCTGTTCCATCACAGGATGCAAAGAGTTACTTGAAATATAAAAAAAAGAGAAAAACAATATTGTTAAAAACACAGACAAAGATGTCAAATAGATTCACACACAGACAGAGATGACAAAGATTCAGAAACAGACAGAGAGATGACAAATAAATGAAGACACAGACAGAGATGACAAATAGATTCAGACACAGACAGAGATGACAAATAGATGAAGACACAGACAGAGATGACAAATAGATTCAGACACAGACAGAGATGACAAATAGATTCAGACACAGACAGAGATGACAAATAGATGAAGACACAGACAGAGATGACAAAAAGATTCACACACAGACAGATATGACAAATAGATGAAGACACAGACAGAGATGACAAATAGATTCACACACAGACAGAGATGAGAAATAGATTCAGACACAGACAGAGATGAGAAATAGATTCAGACACAGACAGAGATGAGAAATAGATGCAGACACAGACAGAGAGATGACAAATAGATTCACACACAGACAGAAATGACAAATAGATTCACACACAGACAGAGATGACAAATAGATTCAGACACAGACAGAGATGACAAATAGATGAAGACACAGACAGAGATGACAAATAGATGAAGACACAGACAGAGATGAGAAATAGATTCAGACACAGACAGAGATGAGAAATAGATTCAGACACAGACAGAGACAGAGATGAGAAATAGATGCAGACACAGACAGAGAGATGACAAAAAGATTCACACACAGACAGATATGACAAATAGATGAAGACACAGACAGAGATGACAAATAGATTCACACACAGACAGAGATGACAAAAAGATTCACACACAGACAGATATGACAAATAGATGAAGACACAGACAGAGATGACAAATAGATTCACACACAGACAGAGATGACAAATAGATTCAGACACAGACAGATATGACAAATAGATGAAGACACAGACAGAGATGACAAATAGATTCAGACACAGACAGAGATGACAAATAGATTCAGACACAGACAGAGATGACAAATAGATGAAGACACAGACAGAGATGACAAATAGATTCAGACACAGACAGAGATGACAAATAGATTCAGACACAGACAGAGATGACAAATAGATGAAGACACAGACAGAGATGACAAAAAGATTCACACACAGACAGATATGACAAATAGATGAAGACACAGACAGAGATGACAAATAGATTCACACACAGACAGAGATGAGAAATAGATTCAGACACAGACAGAGATGACAAAAAGATTCACACACAGACAGATATGACAAATAGATGAAGACACAGACAGAGATGACAAAAAGATTCACACACAGACAGATATGACAAATAGATGAAGACACAGACAGAGATGACAAATAGATTCACACACAGACAGAGATGACAAATAGATGAAGACACAGACAGAGATGACAAATAGATGAAGACACAGACAGAGATTACAAATAGATGAAGACACAGACAGAGATGAGAAATAGATGAAGACACAGACAGAGATGACAAATAGATGAAGACACAGACAGAGATGACAAATAGATGAAGACACAGACAGAGATGACAAATAGATTCACACACAGACAGAGATGAGAAATAGATTCAGACACAGACAGAGATGACAAATAGATTCAGACACAGACAGAGATGACAAATAGATTCACACACAGACAGAGATGAGAAATAGATTCACACACAGACAGAGATGAGAAATAGATTCACACACAGACAGAGATGACAAATAGATGAAGACACAGACAGAGATTACAAATAGATGAAGACACAGACAGAGATGAGAAATAGATGAAGACACAGACAGAGATGACAAATAGATGAAGACACAGACAGAGATGACAAATAGATTCACACACAGACAGAAATGACAAATAGATTCACACACAGACAGAGATGAGAAATAGATTCACACACAGACAGAGATGACAAATAGATGAAGACACAGACAGAGATTACAAATAGATGAAGACACAGACAGAGATGAGAAATAGATGAAGACACAGACAGAGATGACAAATAGATGAAGACACAGACAGAGATGACAAATAGATTCACACACAGACAGAAATGACAAATAGATTCACACACAGACAGAGATGAGAAATAGATTCACACACAGACAGAGATGAGAAATAGATTCACACACAGACAGAGATGACAAATAGATGAAGACACAGACAGAGATTACAAATAGATGAAGACACAGACAGAGATGAGAAATAGATGAAGACACAGACAGAGATGACAAATAGATGAAGACACAGACAGAGATGACAAATAGATTCACACACAGACAGAGATGACAAATAGATGAAGACACAGACAGAGATGAGAAATAGATTCAGACACAGACAGAGATGACAAATAGATGAAGACACAGACAGAGATGACAAATAGATGAAGACACAGACAGAGATGACAAATAGATGAAGACACAGACAGAGATGAGAAATAGATTCACACACAGACAGAGATGACAAATAGATGAAGACACAGACAGAGATGAGAAATAGATGCAGACACAGACAGAGAGATGACAAATAGATTCAGACACAGACAGAGATGACAAATAGATTCACACACAGACAGAGATGACAAATAGATGAAGACACAGACAGAGATGACAAATAGATTCAGACACAGACAGAGATGACAAATAGATGCAGACACAGACAGAGATGACAAATAGATGCAGACACAGACAGAGATGACAAATAGATTCAGACACAGACAGAGATGACAAATAGATGCAGACACAGACAGAGATGACAAATAGATGCAGACACAGACAGAGAGATGACAAATAGATTGAGACACAGACAGAGAATAATGAGATGGTATAAGAAAGCAAAAATATATATTGGTGTGTGTGCTACTTACATTTCAGAACTTCCACTGAAAATCCATCAATTTGGAAAGAAGAGTAGCAACGTGTGGATTCACTTCAAGCTGCTTCTTTTGTACCATTTGCCCTGTTTTTTTAGATGGCACCTTTCCTTTGGACGTCTTTGTTCCTCTAGGATTTATACCAACAAAGCGCCTAAGGGTTAAGGAAACAGAAATTAATGTTAGTCAGATTTTATTTAGTTTTAGCTTTTTAGGCATGGAATCATGTTTTTGAATTGAACCTTATATATAGTCTTAAGGACCCATTTCTTAGAAAGTTTCAGATGTCCCACTTATTAAAAAGCCAACTGAATGCGTTAGCCTGATAGTCTTAAATAGGGAGACATCTAAATTATAAAAAAAATGCTTCTTGAGCTGAGAAACATGGAGGGCAAACTGAAATTGCGTCCAAATTGTCCATTCACATTGGTGAATGGACATTGTGCGATAGTTGTTATTGACCATTAGAAAATCCTCAAAATATTTGCGTAAATTTGTAATGGAAAAGCGCCTACTGTCTTTCCTCAACAGATATATAGCACATAACAATATAACATGTGTTCAAATATAAAAAGGCAAGTTATGATATTACTTATTTAAAATGGAGGTACTGAGGTTGTTAGAATTCAACCATTACCTCTGAATAAACTCCAATGTACATGCTGCCTCCTCCTGGTAATGAAGATTGAACACATAATATGCTGTGAACAGAGTCGCCAGGCCGGACAGGAAAGTGGGCTGAATGCCCTCACACACCACCTCACCTTCAATTGTGAGCATCCACTGCCCACTAGACAAAGTGTCTCCTAAAACAATCAATTTCACAGTTGTTATTTTTTAGCATAACATTTTTCGCTCTTAGTTTTTTTGCATTTAAACTATATTATAGTACGTAAAAGTTAATCTACTCAATATTTTAAACCAAAGTTAAAAAGTGTTATTACAAACAAACTATATATATATCGAGACAGAGAGAGAGATTTATAATTAAATACTATTTTATACTGAAGTATATTACCATTGTATAGTATACCGAAAAATTAAAACATAACAGAATTTGGGGAAACAAGTACCTAATAAAGTGGTTGGTGAGTGTGTATAGATATAACTCCCACAGAGTGTACTATAAACCTCTGTATGAAACTAAAAACATAATCATACTGAAATGTAGGCAAAATTAGCCAACTAAACACCCGTACAAAAATGCATAACCTGAAAATGAAATAAGAGGAACATAAGAAACATTCTTAAAGGGATAGTTCACCCAAAAGTTAAATATGTGTTATCATTTACTCACCTTCAAGTTGTTCTATTCCTGTATGAATTACTTTGTTCTGCTGAACACAAAGGAAGATACTTGGAAGAATGTCAGTAACTTTCAGTTCCCGGGACATTATTTACTTCACAATGGTAGTCAAGGGTGTCCCAGAACTGTTTGCTTTCCTACATTCTTCAAAATACTAATGTGCATCAATGGTGCTTCAAAACTGAAAACAGCAAACATTCTTCCAAATATATTGCTTTGTGTTCAACAGAACAAAGAAATGTATGCAGGTTTGGAACAACTTGTGGGTGTGTAAATCATGACAGAATTGTAATTGTTGGGTAAACTATCCCGTTAATAGAGACAGAAACCAGACAGAAAAACATTAAACCAACTTGACCCATCTTATAAAAATAAATGTAAGTAGTTACATTATACAAAAAGTTTGTGTAGTGTTAAATTCCATTCTACAGCTATTATTGTAAGATGGGCTGGGTCTTTTATGATCAATCAAGAGAGGTCACTCAATGCAGACTTACCAAGCACAACTAGTCGTGGGCTCCCGGGTATTGTCAGAGTCGTGTGAATGTCAGCTGCTGTGGCACACTTCTATAAAGGGGGAAAACATTTTTCTACAATGTGATATGGCTTTCAGAAACAGGATCCCAGGGGAAGGCATATCCTTATAAACTAATACAAGAATATGAAAATTTTAATTGTGGTGTTCAGCATACTTACATCTGCAAAGAGCAGAAGTCCATCTGGATCCTCTCGGAAATGTGCCAGGATAAGTTTAATCACGAGGGGTCCAACTTCTTCTTCTTCTTCGCTGGACAAGACTTTCTTGACATCATCATTTGTGGGTCTGCTCTTAAAGAAGTCAACGAGGATGTTGCTGTACTGCTCCATTGTCAGGCTGAGCTTTTTGTGTATGGTGATATTAGTTAGCTCCTCAAAATGTGCATACATGTGCTTTTGCTGAAACAGATATGGCCATTTGCTTTTTAGGTCTTTGATAGGAGATGTTTGTGTATCATTGATGTGCTTTCTTTGTAAATAGTATGTTTGTTTCATTAAAGCACAAACATCACCCCTGTCAGCTCCACTTTTTCCATATCTCTGGTACAAATTCTCTAAGGTTTGTCTTTTTTCCTCAAGAACATCATCAGAATTTGCAAGGGGAGGCTCAGGCTGCCATTTGGTACACCCATATGTGGCTGTTTGTCCCCTGCATTGCATTTTCTCAGTAGTGTCAGTTAATCCCATTATCTGCCGTTTGCGTGCTAAGGTATTATTTCTATTAACGTGTTCAACACGGGTTTTTATTTGCTTTAAGAGGGAGTAGTACCCAATTTCATTTTTTTCTTGACCATCATCAAAATCAGAAAAGCTCTTTGGATAATGTTTGACCATTTTGGCAGCAACAGCATGGCACTGCGCTTTGCTTGGATTTTTTTCGTATTTCCTGATCTCATCAACAATAATTCTAATCATTTTGCGGCGATCAGAAGGGAGTGGTCTCTTTCCATTCGCTACTGCACTGCGTAATTTGCTCGGCATTTGATCCCAAGGAATCTGAAATGATTCATGCCACGTAACTGGTGTGGCTGAAGAAGGGCTTGGTGGGCCAATGTCCAAGGTGGCAGTGGATGATGGCGGAGGTATTACTGGAGAAACATTAGTACCAGCTAGATTTTGTTCTCCAGCTAATAAAACAAAACACAAAAATATCAACATGTCAGTGTTGTGAAACTATGCTAATATTCTGATCAATCAAAGAAATCGTACTATTTACAGAGTAACACAAAAATACATACTTTATACATATACATTACAGAATCTCAAAATAACCTTGTTTAAATCTGTCTAGAAGTTTGCGAATCTGGATGGGCGGGAGTAAATCAGACAGGTCCACTCCAGGGGCTCCCTCCACATACTTGAGATCATCCTTGCTCTCCACACCCCAGCTCAGAAGTCTCTGCAGCAACTGTTCCTTCTTTTCTTGAAGAAGACCAGGCAGCGCTTTTGAAATTACTTGTAGCACCTCCTCCCCCACATTTGAAGACATCATTCTAGAGAAGGAAAAGAATGGTGAAGAGCAAGAACTGACAGGCTACACAACTTGTACATAGGCAAGGGATAGTAGTCCAAAAGGTTTTCCTGGCTTACACAACACAGCCTTTTTGCAGATGTCTCTGAAAGGCAATGAAGGCCCTGATCAATGAGAACTGAAGAGTTATGTCTTTCTGTGATGAAGTTGACATAATCTCCTTGAATTAGAATGGCTTTAATTTTGCCAAACACAATTCCATCATCACTTTGATCAAGTACAAGAAACATATTTTTCTTGTATTTAGTACCTTTTACTTTTGCCTCATGTGAAATCAGTGTGTTTGACTGACAATTAAGGTGTGAAATAGCCTCTCTAATATCATCATTGTAATCAGATGGGCAAAAATCTGTTCCTTTCTCAACCACAATATGATGTGGAAACAGGCTACCAGTACTCAAGTACGCTTGAAGTAGCTGATGCCGTTCAGCAAGAGTTGAGCAAATGTTCTTGAAATTGTGCAACTTTCTACAACACTGTTTGAAATACGTGTGCTTGCTTTCAAATCTAAGTGTCCAGAGACGAATGAGGGGCCCAAACTGGACTGTTAATTCAGGATAATGGATAACATAATGGTGTTTTGGCCTCAGAGGATGGTCAGGAAATAGTTTCTTTCGAAAATGCATGTAGTCTTCAATCATTACCTTCAAGTAGGCGATCTGTCCAGAAGAAATGGCAGGGGCACAAATAAACTCTACCATTTGTCGCAGCTGCAAAACAAGTTGCCACACATCATTATCAGCTGGGTTGCTTATTTTATCTCCTATTAACACTGGTAACAATCTCAGAAAACACCAGTTCTGAACAGCATGCCCTCCAAGTTTATCACTCCCAGGATTGACCTCACATGGCTTATCATGTGCATCATTGCCGAGGTACCTAAACTGATTTATCCTTCGATTCAGTTCCACATACGTAAATTGTTTCTCAACTCTGACTAGATGTTTAATGCAGAGAGCCAAATCAAAGGACACCACACCTTCAAAAAGATCATGCCCAATGCATGGAGGCAAGCCAGGCTGGCAGACATGGTACTGTGATAACTCATTAAACAGGGAGTCAAATTTGACCCCTTTTTTCTGGTGCAAATCATCTGCTTGGACATTACCTTTATATGACTGCACTGTCCTGTTTGGTCCCTTGGCAAGCGGGTCTGCCACAAAACTTGCTCTATCAATTTCACAGAATCTGCAAAAGAAGTGACTGGTGCTGAAATTTTCAGTAAAACCCCCGATAGCATGTGAGCCTAAATTATCTCCAGCAATGGCACACAAGGCTGCTTTTCTAATCTCACCATTGGGCATTTGGATGCCACTCACCTCGAGGTCTTTGAGATCCTTTAGCAGTTGACCCATCACCAAGTTTTGTCCAAAGAACTGAAAATCTTTCTCTCTGCAAAGGAGAACAAGCTGCATTTGGTCAGTGGTTGATCGATTATGAGGTAAAATGTCTACTAAAGTAAGATAGACTGACAGCACTTTATGCTTCTTCCTTCCTGAACCTAATGGATTGACTACTTCAAATGAGTCCTGATAGAGAATCAAGCCCAATGACATGGGATCTGACTTAAACAACGCATTGTCTGCGATTACTTTTCCATCCCAAATGTCCTTAAGGACATCTTTGTTGTGACCTTGCGAATGGGTATACCTGTGCTGCTCCCTTACTGACTCGCTCTTGAAAAGGCCAGAAAGTGTTTTCTTAATTGGAATGTATTGGGCAAAACATTCATGTCCTGCTTCATTGTTCCCTAAACAAATGGGAACTGGCTCAATGTAATTGAAGCTTTTTTTAAACATGGTTTTCCTCCTCTGATCTGTTTTCAATATCTGAGAGTTGCAAGTGTGGAGAAGATCATCCGTTTTAATTTCATCTACCACTCTTTCTATGTCGTTCTCTGGAACATCAAGTAGAATCAATTTTTCTTTTAGTTTACTCAGCAAATTTGACAAGCTCATGTCATGTATTTCCTGGAATCCTTCAATGAGTGCTTGAATAACAGATGCAGGAAGCAACAACTTAGCCTGCAACTTAAGATAAAACAGGGACAGATTTTTTAGAAACATGTCCTCATCTACACGTTCAGGGCAAATCTCATCTTCAGTCATTTCACATGATGCAGCAGCCTCATAAATCTCCTCAGAATGGACCATAGAGTCACGAGTGGTTCTTTGGCTTTCACTTGTTCCCTGAACAATAGTTTCAATTAGACTGTGCTCTGTTTTTCTTTTATGACATCTTGATAAATGAGATGTGAATGTTGACAAGACAGTAAATGTCTTTTTGCACTGTTTAAAAGGACAATTTACTGCTGTGCCCTCTTTCAAATGGGTTTTTAGATGTGAAAAGAAATCAGACAAATCCTTACAATGCACAGAGCAACATTCAATGTGGCAAGTCAAATCATTACTGCAAAGTTGTGCCACAGCTACAGGTTGTCTTTCATTATGATACCTGTATGAGTGTGACTTAAAGGCATTAAAGCTTTTGAACACCAAACTACAGTTAGCTATTCCACACTTAAAAGCTGCATTTGGCAAATTCCTGTGCAATTTCATATGCCTTATGTAAGCCAAAACATTATCACAATTAATTGAGCAAAACTGACAGATCATTTTGAGCCTTAGCCTTTTAAATACTAACTAATCTTACTTACAAACCTCAGTAAAAAATGCTATCTTGTGGCAGACAATAAAATAAAATTGATGCAAATTGTCTCGCGCATGTAAAATACGTGTGAAAAACCACAAGTGGTTCGTGGGATTTTTAATATACTTAAAACGGTTACATTTCTACACAACATATGATGAACTGTTTAACAAGATAGGCTACTAAATAACGTTTAGCATGTTGGCACTGTATGTACAATTTTACACTGCCGCAAGAAGTCCCACTCTAATTCAAACACTATCACGACTGCTCGACAGCAAACAAATGAACGAAATCCCTCTAACGTTAATGCTTTTAAAATAAGGATTTATAGTTGATATTCAATCAATTACATTAATTGCTAGCTACCTTTAATTCTTGCTTTGAAGGGCCTTCTCAACTCTCATCTCAACTGCTGCACTAATCCAAGCTGAGGCGACAACTAAAATTCAGTCAGTGAACGGCGCAATTAAACTCGAGAAAAATAAAGTATTCCACAACAGCAATAAGTCAACTCGTTTGCTTATTGGTCACCGTCACACATGATCAGTTCATTTATTCAAGTGTCATTGTTCTGACAAGATCCCTTGTACGCTCTTGGTACAAATACACAACATTTGCCAGTCGTTACAAACATAACCTCAAATATCTGTAACAGTCCAAGGATTTTCTAACAAAAAAATGTGGTTGTGCTACGGTAAAAAGTAACTATGTACGCCTAAGGCAAACTTTATATCCAAAGAGATGTTATAAGTGTTGAAATTACCTGAAATTATGCCACGACCTCGCTGCTGAAAGCCCGAATCTCATTCGCGCCCCACGGAACGAGGATGCGTAACTTTAACGTTACCAAATCCGGGTCAACCTATATGAACTACAGTACAGTGAAATATTTGAAATTTACAGCAGTATTCTGTGGATCTGCGTTAAACCGTCACGTGACCACAGAATGCATCGCAGTTTACAGAAATATGCTGTATTGTTAGAAAAACAGTCACCGCTGTAAATCAGTGCTGTAGTTTTTACAGCAATTCGTTACAGTGTATGTGCTGTTTTGTTCTAAAACATTTGCTTTCGTTTTAGACAGGTACCATAGAGCAAGCGGTTAACGACATCCGCACAGTTGCCTTGCCTTCACAAGATGGAGAAGTTCTTAGTGTGTGGCTGTTGGCAGAGTGAGTTTATATTGTACAAAAATACTGTTCATTTGTTGAAACAATGCATGCAATTATCAGAATGTTGTGATATGTGACCCTGTCTGTGAAAATGTGCAAATTTGTGATCTAAATAATACAAATAATATTATCAAAAATATAACTTTGATGTCTTTTATATTGACTGAGTAAGTCATGTTATAATGACTGATCAAACTTTCATGCTCGTTATGTCAGGATTAGATTTTTATACCTTAGCCTGGTTCTCACAGACAGGGTCACTGATTTGTTAATGTCAGTTTAGCCATATTTACAGTGTCTTGAAAAAGTATTCATCCCCCTTCATTTTATTCACATTTTGTTATGCTGCTGCCTTATCTTAAACTACTTTAATATTATTATTTTTACAGTAATCTAAACCTCCATGCATGATAATGATAAAACAAAAACTAATTGTCAAGTGTCCCAGAAAAGGGTATGAATAGTATCCAATGTACTTATTTTATTTTTTTATTTTTAATACGTTTGGAAAGCTGTCAAAAATCAGTGTTTTTGTTTTGTCATTATTGTGCTGGAGTGTAGATTACTTTTTTTGTAGTCAAGGCATAGCATAAGGCAGCAGCATAACAAAATGTGAATATAATGAGGGGGAATTAATACTTTTTCAAGGCACTGTATGACTGCTATATCTATTTCCACAGAATTGATCACTGGAACAATGAAAAAGAGAGACTGGTACTTATAACTGAGAGGTAAGAGCAAGAGAAAATACAGACAAGAGAATTTTAGATAAGTTTTAAAAGAGACATTGGTGTGTTTCAGGTCTTTGTTGGTGTGCAAATATGACTTCATAAACCTCCAGTGTCAGCAAGTGATTAGAATTTCTCTAAACGCTGTGGACACAATTTCTGTTGGCGAGTTTGAGTTTCCCCCAAAATCCTTAAACAAGTGAGACTTTTATTGACTCTTTGTTGTATATGTGTGCCTTTTATATCTGCTGCTCTACATTTACTGTAGACAAATAAAGGTTATGTTCGAGTCAACATTAAATATGAACCAATTTGGAAGGCAAATAAACCACTTCGCAAGATGAACACACTGGTCACTGGACACGTCTTCAATTTAATTTATTTTATTTTTAAATCTTACATGCATAAATAAATCTTAAATATAATAGTTTAACATTTTGGTTCGGTTACAATTATTCGGTTGATTGTGTTTCATTCAAACATTTATATAGTTATAAAGTTATTTTGGACCAGCATTGAATCAGCGTTGTTTACATCATCCGAAGTGGTTTATACACAGTCAGTATAAAGTATTTTTTGCCCATAAATTTAATAACTTTCTCCCTAATTTCCTTTTTAGTTGACATAACAAATTACAACCTCTTATGTTTAACCTCTTTCTTCCACTCACCTTATTGCTTTCTTGTATGTATCGGCCAGTTTTGATGATAATCCAGTCGTAGAGTGAATTAAGTCCACCATACATAAGATGCATCACATTACTAACATGAATACTGAATGCTGTTTCACTGTAATTATTTATAAATAGGCTTCTTGTATAGGTTATATAGTGTAATAAACATAAAAAATGTTTTAGTATTTATTATTGCAGTATTGAATGACTTAGTGTGTTTGTCTGAAGGAGAGAGGGAACTGGGATCCGTGTGCAGTGGGATAAGCGTCCAAGAGCGTCATTTTTAAATCGCTGGAACCCGTGGTCTAGTGACATACCCTATGCTACCTTCACTGAACATCCCATGGCACATGCAGATGAAAAGGTATCTTCCATCTGCCAGGTAAATGTTTTTTAATAAAACAACAAGTGCATCCATCCTTTTATATTCTATAATAAAAATAAAACAAATATCTTTTAATTTCCTTTCTTTGTTTTTGTTTGATCTAATTTTTCTTGCTACTTAATTTTTTCGCCATTATTTCGGTTAGAAGAAACATCACCTTTTACTGTTTTTAGTTTATATGTTGAGTTTTTGTCTCTCTCATTAAGAGGAAGTGTGTAAGAGGAAGATACACATGTCCAAGTGCCGGCAAAACATTATTACATAGTTTAGCCGGAAGTTTAGTTTAGCAGTTCAAAGTTTAGCCACCTAGAAGAAAAAAGTAGAAAAATATGTGTGTTATTTCTTTCAGCTTGAAAACTTCAAGACCCAGCTCGTGCAGGCAGTGAAAAAGGCCCATAAGGAGTTCCCGATCCCTGGACGAGCTAATGGTGTGCTGATACTGGAGCGTCCCCTTCTCATTGAAACATACCTGGGCATTATGTCTTTAATCAACAATGAAGCCAAATTGGGCTACTCCATGACAAGAGGAAAAATTGGGTTTTAGCTACTGTCAATACTGTGACAGTATGTAAGCTGTTTTGCTCGTTGGATGTTTGTGGTTTGTGAAATATGTTCACTGAATGTGCCTGGATGCACTCAATGCCAATCTTTGTGCCCTCCATCCATTCACCGCATAAAAAAGCCATTCTAACGGCTAAATGGTTTGATGGTACATTTTGTGTGTGTGGCCTTGGCTAATGTTAAGATGATTAATGTTAAGTCTAAATGCATTGATCCTCTTTCCGCATGCTTTAACAACAGTTTTTAACAATTGGCCAAAAACTGTCTCAGTCCTTGACAAGGGTGATGATTTGGGGAGTGACATTTTTATCACTCCTTCTGTGCCCCTAGGTCAGGTTAACCATCTGGTTACCTTCAATGATTCCATAATCTTAAGCAAGGTGTTTGGATAGGGAAAGTGACAGAATGCTTGTACAGGATTTAAGGTTGTTGATTTTTTAACAGACTGGCTTTTCACTAGAAACAAATACTTTGTAATAGAGTCAAAGCGTGTCATGAGATCTTTTTGCATGCCTTCTCTACTTTACAAAACATTCTTTAGCCTCTTTCATTATGGTATTCTTAGACTATAGCTGCATAAAAAAGTTTCTGTTTATCTTTTGTTATTGTCTTTGTGATGTTTTTGTAATCCTGTAATTGTTACTAAATAGTTGCTAAAAATGGGCTCAGAATGCGGTTTAACTTTGAGGCTAAAACTTTGAAACTTTTTTGCGCCCATATTGCCATGTGGTCATTGTCGATGAGATCTCAAATATTTTAGGATTTAGATTAATATACACCACAAAAAAATGCTGGGTTATTTACAACCCAGTGATGGGTTCGTCCCCTTTTGAACCAACACTGTGTTGAAAATAACCCAGCATTTTTTTGTAGATATCCGCAAGGCCTTACATCCACAATATCAGCTGTTCTGTCTTGTATATCACAAACTATTGTATATTATACTACATGTGCATTTCTGTGTTAATTATGGTATGCTTGCTTTATTATTTGATAAATTAAGCCATAAATGAATTGTTAATTTAATACATTTGTGATGATACTATTAATTCCTCAGGTCAAATTGGTATCACTTTAACTTGTTTGCTTGTGGATGCAAGATAAAGTGTAGGAGTCTATAAAGACTTCCACAGTTGATTGATTACGGGTTGAGAGACTGAAACATTACCTTCAGCACTTTTTGTCACTTTTGCTTATTCTGCTTTGCATAAACAAACAGAGGTAGTCTTATTTAATTGCATTGTTGCGTAGTGTAAGATTTTGTCGTTTTAACATTTTAAAGTTGTGCATGCATGTAAGGTGTCAAATTGTTATGTCATAGCTTTAAATCACCAAAATAACCCAAGCACTTTTGCAGTTCACAACCGTGTTGTTTATCATGTGCAAAATTTCAGTATTTTGAAATTCATTTTATTGTAATAAAAAGACTTTCTAATACCCAAAGCAGCCATTGTGGTATAAATTGGATTAGGAATCCTAAATTACCTGGATTTTTCCAATACCTAGATTCAAATACCATTAGCATATGAATTGTTATAATTTCTTTAACTATTTAATGAGTTAAATCAAAAGGGCTTGGGTGGAAAATCTAATCCCCAATTAGTTTTTTTTTCCATTTTCCGGGTGGTGAAATTGTGACCTGTTATGACAGGTTTCGAGATATGAGATTAACATGAAAGCTAAAAAAGGGGAGACATAATGATACTTTATACAATGTAGTTTATTACAAATCCTATAAAAATAAACCTAAACAATTTTACACACAAAAAAAACAAACAAATACAACACAGACATTATCAACGTATCAAACGGCTTTACATTTACAATTCAAATTAATAAAAAAAAACACGGCTACAAAACTTTAATGCTAAAGTCTCATTCATTTGTGGTATTTTTAAGACGATACAGTACCGTACGTTTGGTCTTTCATGTGTAACAGCTATAAATAAGGACATGAGAAGCAGATCTTAGAGAATGCTTAAATCAGTTCATATACACTATACTACTGGTGTAAATATCACAGATATCAGACATATTACAGCTGCTGTATAGATTCAAAGTTGGACTCCTTGACCACTGTTCTTGTGACTGAACTTCTGATTTAATTTAGGTTTCTTTTAGTTGAAATGTAATAATCCAGTAAAAATCCCATTTGAAAAATGTGATGAAAAGCTGATGTATGGTTGCAGGAACAATATTTTCACTGGTGTTTTTCGCATCTCTCATGCTCACGTGAAAGTACTTCACCTTTTTTAAATGGAAACAAGTTCTGTATTGTAAAATCAAACTCTTGGAAGTATTGATGAAGCCCTTTGGTCTATTTCTTATCATCAGAGTCCATGTAACACAGACAGAGCTGCTCCTTAGACAACAGGATAAGCGAGTTGCCACTGCAGTGCCAAAACAAAGACTGAACCTGGAAACTGCCTGTGTAGAAACACAGAACAAAATATTTCTGTTTCCATAGAACATTGGGAAAAAAGTTGGTTTAAAACATATCTGTGATGATAACTCAAATGAGATGTACGTATCACTTCAAAACAATATGTGAATCATATACAGTATTATGATGATTTTTTTCTAGACATAAACCTTGTCCGTGATACCGGGCATATAAATCCTTATTAGAGGAGGCGCAAATGGATGCACCCTACACCAGGGGACCTCAAAATGAAAAGTTTGAGAAACACTGATTTAGGCTGATATATCATATTAATTTGCAGAACAACTATCATTATTATTAATACATTTTAATGACGATAAAGGTAACATTTGAGCCATCATTTTATAAGATGAGAGGTTGTACATTATAGGGATTTCACTACAGATACGGGGTATCAACATGTGGTGAGCTTTTCACCATACCTTCTACTGGTACGTTTACAGACACGCAACCAGCTGGTGACCAGAGATAAACTCTGGTGTTTCCAGTGCAGAGGGCCAGTCGGGGTCTGCAGGGGTCCCAGTTAAAGCAGCGTACTGGAGCCGTCTGTTCGAGCACAGCCAGTAGACTGAGTCTCTGCATGTCCCACACCCACAGACTCTGAGGCATGTTATCTGACGGCAATTTGACACAGCATCAGCATCTCAATAACAACACCCTCATAGACAGAATCAGAGACTATGAATCAGACAGTTGTCAGGACATCTGAATAGGTGGAATAAGCTGTGTGTATTAAATACAAGGGGATTTCCCAAGAAGCAATGTGCCAAATGGTTCAGACAATCTGATCCAGTTTAGCAGGCTGTAATGCTTCTCATAGCTGTTGCTGTTGCCAAATAGAGCAAGGGGCATGAGGTTTGAGATGTGAAAAATAAAAGACACTGCTACTGTAAGTAGCAGTACTTCACCCCAAAATTTAAATTCTGTCATCATTTAGTCTATTTTGAGTTGTTCCAAATCTGTATAAATGTATCTGTTCTGATAAACACAGAGAAAGATATTTGGAAAAATTCTTATAGCCAGACAGATTTTGCCCCCCTATTGACTACCATAGTAGGAAAAAATACAGGGATTGTCGAAAGTGCCCCAGAACTGTTTTCTGTCCTACATTCTTCAAAATGCCTTTTTTGTGTTTAATAGAACAATAAAAGATCAAGTAATTTTTCCTACTATGGGAGTCAATGGGGGTTGAGATCTGTTTGGTTATAAGCATTCTTCCGAATTTCTTTCTGTGTTCATCGCAACAAAGAAATATATTCAGATTTGGAACAACTCGAAGGTGAGTAAATTATGACAGAATTTTCATTTTTGGGTGAAGTATTCCTTTAAAATAAACTGGGGTTTATTAGTGGTTCCTTTTTGTGTTCTCTTCTTATTTTACACATTTTTAAATACAACCTTAGATTAAAGACACAATCTCACCATTTTTTGTAGCCAGGTAGCGATTATCGGCACTAAAAGCCATGGCAGAGATGCCGATTTTAGGGTTGGCGCGGTCTAGATCGGGCTTGATCACCGGAACTTGGGTTGGCAGCTCTATTATCTCATCTGTAATAAAGTATTGCTGTTTATTAGTCAAATGTTTTCTGAAATGGTCTCATTTGCATAGCATAAGGAAAGAAAATTGCTTGCAGTATTTAATAGTTTCTTTCTGACAAGGGTGCCTCAATGCCATTTTTTAAGAATTTAAGAAAAACTAGTTTTCCCTCTTGATTTCAGAATGAAATATCAACTGGACTATTTTTGTAGCATTTACTCAAACAGACTTTTATATGTAAATATGCACAAAATAGTCGTAGATGTATAAATCTAATTGGTCATACGTTAATGATTAAGAAGATTTCTGAAAAAGACACTTTTGTAGTTTGGGGTCAAAAAATTGTCAGAATAAAATAGAGGAAGCTTTCCATAATAACAGTTAGAGTTTCTGTGAATGAGGTTCTCATGTTACCATTAACATATAGGGCATTTCAGATTATGCAGTGGTATAGGCAGAACTCTGTCATCAATAGAAATAGTCGCTTTTACAATTCTTAATGACCTGACATCATGCTTAGCAGCGCAACTAGAGTCTCCATCGAGACAATGCTGTCTGCATAGCTGGTAATATTAGTGCAAACGTAAATAGTATGGACTCTCCTCACATTATTAACATAGTTTATCTAGCAAGAAGGGTACACTTTAGTCGGACACAAGATTGATGAAACTTACATTTGCTCTGTGTGCTAAACAGCGAGTTACCCACTGTTAACTGATGAATAGAAAGATCGTCTCTGCCCACAACAACACTTTTCTCCATTTCCTTAAATACCACCTAGAACAAAACAAAAACAGAAATTTTACAAAGCTTTTTCACCAGGCAAAATTTTTGGATGACTGTCTTGGATTACAAATGATACTGGCTTGCTTGTTTGGGTGTTTTTGAAGGTGTCATAGAATTCATTTAGGGGAACGCAAAATGGTTCCTGTTCCAGTTATTAGTTTGAAATAATGAGGCAGGACGGGAGAGTGAATGAAAGAGAGAGACTGTAAAAGGCAACTAAATGAGAATGCGTTATTCCCATTGCACTGCGTCACTTTCCATTGTTTGTTAATGTAAACAAGCACTTGTTTACAGTATAAAGTTGACACAGCAATTTCTGTTATGTAAAGCGGACATCGACCCTCACGTCCCACCCTGTATTTTTTACACCATTCCTGAGCGCTGTGAATTGTTCTGTGAGGCGTTGCCAAATGTGTATGTGTTAAATTTCAGTTTTAACTAGCTGGGTGATTCACATCTTGGTTTCATAACATAATTTTCTTAAAAACACTTCAACAATGCCTTTTCAATTCATTTAAAACAAGGTATGACAAAGCATTAAGGGAAAAGTTCACCTCAAAATCTGGTTATTTAAAGTCGTTATTTTGTTTTGTTTTTTGCACAAAGTATTCTCGTCGCCTCAAAATTTTTTAATTCAGCCACTGTGAGCGTATGGATCTATTTAACAATGTCTGTGATACTTTTCTGGACCTTGACAACAAATATAACCATGACGTCTATGAAGAGGCATGGAAAAAGCTCGGATGTCACCTAAAATCTTTATTTGTGTTCCGAAGACGCTGGGAGGTCTTAAAACATGTTGAACATCACAAATAACACAGTTTTGGTTTTGAGGTGAACTTTTCCTTTAATTTAAATATTTTTACTGACAGTTTAATAAAAAAAAAAAAATCCACCCAAGCCATGATGCCTAAGTAAGACATTAATGAGTTACTGTATATTTTATTACATGTAAAAAAATGAGAGTGTAATTTATTACATGTAAAAGGAAATGAGAGTGAAAAAAGTAGTGTACCGAACTTGACAAGAAAATATTAATCTTTTAATATAAAGTAATCTGTTAATTTAGCCAGCTTAAAGGAACTGGTACATGTATTTCTTCACATAAAATCAAACTTCGGATAAAAAACCGGGCTTGTCCTGTAGATGGTCTGCTCGCGCGCTTTAACCACTCGCACGAGCAAACTATCTACAGGACAAGCCAGATTTGTGTCTTTATGTCCACAATATTAATCTTTTACATTGCAATCCATTCATTTGTCATATTTTGCATAATTATGTGCTGCTGCGCGTCCCTCTGTGTGTAATAAACATAATGTACGCGAGCTGTGCACCCGCGAATAGGCACATATACCAAACACACTCTTTATGTAAACGAAAAAAATATTGACTTTAGACCAGGTTTCAGTTGATCACTGGCGCAGTCTATTTCAGTTGCCTTAAAATAGCAATGTGCCAACAATGCACCTGAACAGACCTCGTTTTCAGACCAGCATGCCCATGGGCACACAAATGTGCTCTAATGCATGTGCAATTGAAACAATGTGGCGCAGGACGTGAAAATGAAATAGGCGTCCGGCTGAAACTAGCCAAAAACACTTGTGTTGCGCCTGGTGCAGCTTTGTGCCGAGTGTATGAAAGGTACCTATATGTTCATAAAAGATTGCATATCGCAGGCAGTTTCTGCCAATCTCATATTAATCTTGAGTGCCAATACAGTAGTATTGCATACGTAGTATCATCGAAGAGTATTTAGTTTGATCAAATTTATAAAGGGATATACGGCTGTATGATTATTTTCTGGAAAAACACAAGCTGCTCGAGGTGGGACTAGTGAGGAGAGTGGGATGGAACTACAGCACAAGCAAGGAACACATCATCACATTATCCCTTGATGAAACAGGTATCCAGAATAATGAAAACTTTCCGAAACAAGTTAGAGTGCTGGGGGAGTGTATCAAGTACAAAAATACTGTCATAGGTCAAAATCGTTTTTTAACAAGTTGACCATGTTAAGCATGAGAAACCAGCACGTTTAACATTGTAAAGAACTCAGAATGCATGACATAGCATGATCCCCGATCTTTAAAAATGTTAGTGAAGTATCGTAAGTGAAGTGACAGTATCGTATTGATTTTAAAATTCTTTTAATTACTTACAAAGCCCTGAACGGTTAAGCACCTACTTACTTAACCGAGCTTTTATCACGTTACAACCCATCACGCTCTCTAAGATCTCAAAACTTAGGACTTTTGACAACACCTAGAATAACAAAATCCACCAAAGGGGGACGAGCTTTCTCATACGTAGCACCTAAACTCTGGAATAGCCATCCTGATACTATTCGAGGGTCAGACACACTCTCCCAATTTAAATCTAGACTAAAGACACATCTTTTCAGCCAAGCTTTCACTTAATGCATAGTTAATGAACAGCAGCTACGCTAATTATTCTCTTTATTCTCTTTCCGCCTCTGCGGAAGAAGTTCCACCATGTCCAGACGACCGACAGATGCCCATCCCCAATTTGAGATTACGCCAGCTACAGCTGCAGACTCACTGACCATCCCAGCTCCATATAAGGCAATTCCACCACCAACCAAGAGAAATATGACCACCGGACCATCCAAGCTCAGACCACTACATCCCCAACCAAGAGCAAAGACGGACTATTTGTCTTATTAATGCTGAAGTTACAATATTTGGTATTAAATAAAATAAAAGTAATTTAATAAACGTTAAACAAATCAAACATGAACAAAATACAGATAATCAGCTGTTACGACTCGGATTGCTTAATATTAGATCTCTCTCAAATAAAGCACTTTTTGTTAACGATTTGATAACCGATCATAAAATAGACATGCTTTGTTTGACAGAAACATGGCTAAAGCCAGATGATTTTATTACTCTAAATGAATCCGTTCCCCATGATTATTACTATAAACACGAGCCTCGTCTAAAAGGTAGAGGGGGAGGTGTCGCTGCACTTTACAAGAATTCTTTTATTACCTCTCAGAAGTCTAATTTTAAATACAATTCTTTTGAAGTCATGGTACTTCACGTATCGACACCTAATACTAAGGACAAAACATTTTTAAAATTTATTCTAGCTATTGTATATAGGCCTCCAGGGCACCACACAGATTTTATTAAAGATTTTGGTGGGTTCTTATCAGAACTAGTACTGGCCGCAGATAGAGTCCTTGTCGTCGGTGACTTTAATATCCATGTAGACAATGATACAGATGCCTTGGGACTGGCTTTCAAAGACACTCTTAACTCCATGGGCGTTAGTCAACATGTGTCGGGACCCACTCACCTTCGTAATCATACTTTAGATTTAATACTTTCTTATGGTATAAATGTGGACGATGTTAAAATCGTTCAGCAGAGTGAAGATATTTCGGATCATTATCTGATATTATGTTTGCTTCAATGGCCTACGGCTGCAAATCAAACTCCTTGTTACAAATATGGTAGAACGATTACTTCAACTACCAAAGATGCGTTTCTCGATAATCTGCCTGAATTGTCTAAAATATCTAGCATGAGTAATAACATTGACGATTTTGACACTACTATTGAAAATTTTAACTCTACTTTCTCGGAAATATTAGACACAGTTGCTCCTCTGCGTTTAAAGAAAATTAAAAATAGCAGCCCAACACCGTGGTATAATGAACACACTCAGACTCTAAAAAAAGCATCCCGTAAAATGGAGCGCAACTTTAAGAAAACGAATTTAGAGGTATTTCGTATAGCATGGAAGGATAGTACTCGAAATTACAGGAATGCAATAAAAACGTCTAGATCCGCCTACTTTTCAACACTTATAGAGGAAAACCATCACAACCCTAGGTTCTTATTTAACACCGTGGCTAAATTAACAAAAAATAAGTCGTCATCGACGTCAGATTCTGATTATCAGCATAACAGTGATGAATTTATGAACTACTTCACGAGTAAAATCCAAGATATAAGAGAAAAAATTATAACAATGCAACCTGTAGTGAAATCCGCTGAACAAACTAACTACAGCACCCCTAAGGAGAAATTGCAATTATTTTCTACAGTAGATCACGATGAACTGTCTAAAATCATTAGATCATCTAAATCATCAACATGCATGCTAGACCCTATACCTACAAAACTACTGAAAGAAATTATAGATCCTCTTCTTAGTATTATTAACTCATCTCTGACATTAGGACATGTGCCTAAAGCATTTAAGGTGGCTGTTATAAGGCCTCTTTTAAAAAAAAAAAAAACTCGACCCTAAAGAACTAGGGAATTACAGGCCTATATCGAATTTACCTTTTATATCTAAAGTTCTGGAAAAAGTAGTTTCAACTCAATTATGCTCCTTCCTCCAAAGGAATGACATTAATGATGAATTCCAGTCTGGATTTCGAGCATGTCACAGTGCAGAGACTGCTTTGATCAGAGTTACAAATGATCTGCTTTTAGCGTCTGACCGTGGCTGTATTTCGTTATTGGTGCTGCTAGACCTCAGTGCTGCATTTGACACCATTGACCACAGCATACTTCTACATAGACTCGAAAATTACGTCGGCATTAACGGAATAGCATTGAAATGGTTTAAGTCTTATTTATCCGACCGTTTTCAATTTGTAGCAATAAACAATGAGGTGTCCCGCAAATCACAAGTCCAGTACGGTGTACCACAGGGCTCAGTCTTGGGACCCCTGCTCTTCGCATTATACATGCTACCTCTAGGAGATATAATAAAGCGACACGGAATTAGCTTTCACTGTTATGCTGATGATACTCAACTTTATATTTCCTCGATGCCTCATGAAACCCAGCAGTTTCATCGAATAAAGGATTGCATAGTTGACTTAAAAATGTGGATGAGTAACAATTTTTTACTACTAAACTCGGACAAAACAGAAGTGTTACTTACTGGACCGCAAACTGCTATGCGTAACAACCAAGAATACTGCTTAACGATTGACGGATGCTCCATAAAATCCTCGTCATCAGCTAAGAATCTTGGCGTTGTATTCGACAGTACTCTCTCATTTGAAAGCCATGTCGCAAACACCTGTAAAATTGCATTTTTCCATTTTAAGAATATATCTAAATTACGTCATATGCTGTCACTGTCAGATGCAGAGAAATTAATTCATGCATTCATGACATCAAGACTAGATTACTGTAATGCACTTCTAGGTGGTTGCCCTGCGGGCCTATTACAAAAACTGCAACTGGTTCAAAACGCGGCAGCTCGAGTTCTTACACGTACAAAAAAGTATGAGCATATAACCCCGGTTCTGTCAACCTTGCACTGGTTACCTATAAAGCATCGCATTAACTTTAAGATCTGGCTTATTACCTATAAAGCCCTACGTGGTCTAGCGCCGCAGTATTTGAATGAACTTCTATTGTATTACAGACCTCCACGTACATTACGCTCTAAGGGGTCCTGTCAGTTGGTAATACCTAGAATTTCAAAATCAAGTGCAGGTGGTAGATCCTTTTCTTATCTAGCGCCTAAACTTTGGAATATTCTTCCCTGCACGGTCCGGGAGGCAGACACACTCTGTCAGTTTAAATCTAGACTAAAGACTCATCTTTTTAATCTTGCATACACTACACCTCCATAATATTAATCCTCAAAGGATTTAGGCTGCATTATTTAGATCAACCGGAACCAGGAACACATCCAACAACAAATGATGTACTTGTTGCATCAAAGAGTGCAGAACAGTACTCTACTCTCAGCCAGTCTTGTCTCTTTGTTCCAAGGTTACCGCAGGATGCAGTTCATGCCCAGACCTGATGGCAGAGCTGAGAATGGGAAGCGGTGACCTGACAAGTGCTAAGAGGATAGAGCTGGATAAAGGACGCGACAACTTTGTTTTTCCTACAACATTTCAAATGCTATTAGATTGTTAATGATAATCTTTAATCCTTAATTTTTATATTTTTATTAAGCCTTGTTGTGCAAGCACTGTTGAGCTTGTGCAGAGGCAGCAGCTTTTGCCAGAGGGGAACTGGAATCCCCTGGTTGGGCCTGGGTTCCCCTGAGGTTTTTTTTCTCGATGGGAGTTTTGGGTTCCTCACCACCGTTTGCATATTGTTTTGCACTATCTGCCTGGCCGGTGGGGCTGCTTTAGAATTCATACTTGTATTAAATGTGTCTCATGTACAGCTGCTTTGTAACAATGAAAATTGTAAAAAGCGCTATATAAATAAAGTTGAGTTGAGAGTTGAGTTGAGTTAAATGCTAAACTAAAATCACATGTCACCAGTTTGAGTGCAGCTATGACACGTCAGAGGGGATCTGGCCCTCCCGGTTGGGCCTGGTTTCTCCCGAGGTTTTTTTCTCCATTAATCAATCATTGGAGTTTGGGTTCCTCGCCACAGCAGGGCAGTGTTGGCCTGCTCACCGGGAGAAATTCATTCATTCATTCATTTATTTATTTAATTAGAAATTAGATATTATTTATTAGAATGATCTTACTCGTTGTATAAATACTATGCACTGTGCTGTGTTTTAACTTTTCTGTTTTTCCTGTTTGCCCCTGTAAAGCTGCTTTGAAACAATACACATTGTGAAAAGCGCTATATAAATAAACTTGAATTGAATAGTGAAAGAAAAAAATTATATTTTGATTTCATGGGTACATTAAGGCACTAAATTGAAGGAATAGTTCACCCTTAAAGGAATAGTGAATGTTGACTTTTTTATAAAATATCAGATCAAAACATTTAAAAGATTAAAAAACTTACAGCTTTGGAGTTGCTTATTGTCCCTGGGTGCTCAAACTCTGTGATCTTTTTCCAGGTGATATGATTCAGGATCCGAACCTGGTGGAATTTCATCAAAACATCTTAAAACTGAAGTCCTCACGTCTTTAATTACAAGTAAAAAGTACATTAAATTTTATGAGGTATTTAAACAGCACTTTCTTTGACATTACAGATATTACAGACAATTTGATCACTTGATTACCATACTTGACTATTAATTTACCCTGAAATATAAATTCTATATCTAATATAAAGTCTAATATTTTTACTGACAGTTTAATAAAAAAATGTAATCCCCCAAGCCATGATGCCTAAGCACGACATTAATGAATTACTGAATATTTTATTTCATCTAAAAAAAAAATACTTATGTTAAAGGGGTCGTATGACACGGCTACAACTAATATTACCTTTGTTTTAGATGTAATGCAATGTCTATACACGATTTAAGGTTAGAAAATGCTGTATTTTCCACATACCGTGCATTTTTGTATCTGCTCTTTGCCCCACATCTCTGGAACATTACATTTTTTACAAAGCTCATCGCTCTGAAAAGCGAGATGTGCTATGATTGGCCAGTTAAACAGTGCGTAGTGATAGTTTGAATACTGCAAGCTTGTTACGGAAATGTAATGTCTCTAACCATATTTGGAACATCAGGTTCCAAAGCAATTGTACTGACAGGTTCGCCCACCTTACTTAGGTATACATTTGGGTGGTCTAAATCAAATCATACCACGCACTGATGTAGATTTGTGGGGGTGTGGTTACACGAGGCGTTTCAGGCAGGTATGGATGAGCATTCGCTTTTAGATAGAATGCATCCTTGGTTCAGACACTTGGATTTTTGCAATTTTACGTTTCTAATACATGCGTGGGCAACTTATGACAAAACCAAAGACACAGAAAAACACATATTCGTGCCATATGACCCCTTTTAGATCTCATACCTTCTCATCATAGCTGCCAATGACCAGGAACTGGCTGCTGGGACTCCACGTAACAGACTTAATGCCGAGAGACCACTCATAAGCACTATAGGAGGACAACAGACGGCCATCCAGCGAATACAACAACATTTTATACTAAGGAAATAAAGAGACAGAATCATACCTGCCGTTAAAAATTCTAGTTAATTCTTAGTTGTTTTTAGAATATTTAATTTCATTGTGATTCAGTTTTAATAAAAAAATTGGAGGACTACACACTTTTGGTTACAGTAATACCATAGCATTTGACAATAAAAATGTACAATTGACATAATGAAGCAGTTCACCTCCAGACAGCTGTCCCACACTGCAAGCACACAGCCGTTAGGAGACCACTCCAGCCCTGCCAGATCTTGAGTTTCACTCTCAAAATGCTTTCATGTGATGGAGAAAGTTATACAGTATTAGAATAATCATGAATCAATAAAAAGGTTTTATTTAAAACATGAACTACATCTCCGATGTAAGTACTGGGGCTCGGTGAACCTGCAGCATGTGTGTTAACTGCTATGCCAACACTGTAAGACGGATATTTACTTAAAATATTTTGGTTCAATTTTGTTACCATAATTTTTTTAAGTACTTTAAAGCTTATTTTTTACGTGATATATCATGAAAAAATTAAGTAAAATTACCTAAATTGTTGAAGCACATCACATGATAAATTAAAAAAAAATCAAGAAGAAATACTAATTTGAGCATTGGAGTTCATTTATTGTTCTTTTTAACTTCAGCTTAACATTTTTTTTTTTACAACATATATGATGAACAAGTAAGCTGATTTGTCTCAGTACTGGCATTAGCAGTATTACTTTTCACTGAGTGAAATAACAGACATCATGAGCTCTCTCACATGAGCTAAGCAAAAGCACCACTCTTCTGAATGATGGTAACCACCAAACTCTGCACGAAAAAATACAAACAGAATCTCTTCTAAATCTTAAAGACAACTGAACAATAAACAATATCCCAAGCATGCTGGGAACTTTAAAATTCACTGCTCAGTTAGTGAAATTAACTAAAAAAATGAATGTGTTCTCATCACAAAATTATTCAGTAAAAGATATAGAAATTGAAGTGGGTTAAACATGATCAAATTAAGTTGAATTCATTCAATAATTTGTGGACATAGAATTCCTAAAATAATTTTAACTTAAATTTTGGTTAAAAAAAACAAGAACACAAATGTAATCAGTAAAGCTTACTCAATTCATGTAATGAAATCTACTACGACCCAGAATCATTTTTTACAGTGAAGGCTCTGACAATAAACAAAACTATAAACAGAATGGAAGTGATAAACTCACTCTGAGAAGATGCCAGTCATCACACACAAACACGCTGATGTAGTCTTTACATTCCCGTCTCTCCGCTAGAGCCATATAACGTCCGTCAGATGTAAAGTCCATCCCTGGCACAACAAATTTATGCATTTAAAGCTAACCAAGATAAATATACCGTATGTTCTATAAATGTGTTCTGTGAGATTTGTGTCTGCTGTTGAGAAATGCCAATTGTGGCTTTGAGGAACAGAAGAACAAACTCTTTATACTTTTTCTGTTTATTATGCTTTAAACATCTAATTTTACAAACCATGTTTCAACGTGATCTTACTTGTCCAGAGGATCATAAAAGTAGCGTGTTAGACTTGCATGAAGCTTCAAATACTCTAAAACCACAATATAGCTCTTCAACCTCTTTAACAACACATTCAAAGCTGGCATTTCATGTTCAGTAATTATGTAAAAACAAATGTGACCCTCGGCCTCAAAACCATTCATAAGTAGATTGGGTATATTTTTAGCAATAGCCAACAATACATTGTATGGGTCAACATTATTTTATTGTATTTTATGACAAAAATCATAAGGATATTAAAGTGAAGATCATGTTCCATGAAGATATTTTGTAAATTTGACCGTAAATATATCAAAACTTTATTTTTGTGAGTTGATGCAGCAATATCGCAGCAGCCCCCTCTTTGTGAATTACCCACTCAAGTTTGGTATCTATATGAAAGTTTATTTATTCAGCTTTCAGATGATGTATAAATCTAAATTTCGAAAAATTTTCATCGTTTTGTGGTCCAGGGTCACAAATAACATCTGGTGTCACAGACATGTAAACTGGAGGAATTTCACAAATCAAAGCATGAATAAGATTTGGGAGCTAGAAGGAAAGGCAATATTTTGAGTAAATACAGAAATTTGGTCTGTTTCTAAAACAAAGCTTTCGCACTGTATGGCTACAAAAGACAATAGGAATATATACTGTGTGTGCTGCTGTTTTGACATTTGTGGAGTTAAATCATCTCTAATCATTATTATTATTATATATTATATACAGCAAGTCATTTGTTTTCTCACAGCATAATCTACATATATTTAGCAGTCATTAGACTATACTGCTTATAAAACAAAATATTTAAAAAGAATATAATAAAAACATTGGATCAGATATTTTCACCAGTTAAGTATTCTGGATAAGTGGCCCAACACGATGCAAGCACAATTCAACTATTCAAGTTTTTTTGTCAGCTTCTATTAGGTTACGATTCTATTGACAGCAGAATTGACAGAAAGCTGGATACAATGCAGGCCAAAAAATGAGCGATGTGTTTCAATGGTAGAGCTGATCTATTATAGTATTGTGTAATATAACTTCTCTACTTGTTGACAGGTGGTTATGAAGAATATGTGCCGTATAGCACAGCTGTCTTTGAGAGTGCACTTCTGGCTGAATGGCCAGGGACTATCCTTAGGTCTCCTGGGTTTCCAGACAAAAGTGTGTGTCAGTTCAAGCTGTTAAACCTGATAAGAGTCATTTTAAACTAGCCAATAAAAGCGCACCTGTGACTGTACATCGGGTTTTTTCATATTCAATAGTCAGGAAAAGACGACTACCTTGTTTCATGGGACAGAAAAGCATAAACCAAACATGTAAAAAATCCTGATGTAAGCATAGGAAATCCATGTATCTCTCACATATGAATTTTAAATTCTGAGTATACACTTTTTGTTTAAAAGCAAGTTGGCACTTTTTGACAGAGAAAGAAAGTGGATTGCGAAAATTGATTTAAGTTTCACACACCCAATGTTTACATTGACTCCCATGCGCTCACCTTTCTGACAGGCTTTAGGATACTTGATGTAGGATACAGATTTTGTGCAAAGGGACCAGACAGTTATTCTTAACTGTAAAGAGAGAGAGAGCAAAAACATTTAAGGAAAACCCATCTAAATAAAGCACTAAACAAAATCCCAATTACAAATCTGATAGCTGACAGAGCGACCAATTAAATACTTGGACAAAGATCCAGTGGCATACAAATAAAAACCAAACAAAAAGATTATAGAACACTTAATTTTTTTCTCATGTAAAGGAAAAACGGAACAGAAGGAAAAATCTTACTACTATAAAAACAAAAATCAATGTATGGAGTCATTTTATTGTCGTTAAAATGTATCTATGAAATATAGTCTATGAATGAGACTAACACCGTTAGGAACAGTTTAGGAAAGCGATAGACTCCTGCAGGGTGCATACAACAGCAGTATACGTTTATAAAACATATTAGGAAGTGAATTTCTGCTAATTTAAGATCTGTCATTAAAACACAAATTTAAGCTTGTTAAAATGCTTGTAAAATCTCTGCATGTAGATACACTTAACACTGTTACCAGAAATGACTGAGACGCTCGAGGAGAATGCGGAAGACTACATTCAAGTAGTCGATTACTGTTGTATTACTTAAAAGCGAATACAAACTAGTTTTCTTTGCGTTTCTTTTAGTGGTGGGCCGTTAACGGCGTTAACGCCGTTAACGCAGTGAGACTCTTATCGCGCGATAAAAAAATTGTCGCCGTTAATCTATTCTCAAAGTTGGGTTGGGAGCTGGGTCTATACTACGCAAGCTATGATGACTTTCACCTTGATATTTTAGCGCGGATGTATACCAGCTTAACTGCACTGTACGGGGCGAGAACGAGATTTTTCAACTCGCGTGATTCGCGTCATTCGCGGAAGCAGAAGCCGCCTCATCATCTCATAACCAGGGCTTCATTCGCGCGATTCGCACAGCAAGTAGGTCTATTGGCTCTTTGCATTAACATATAAATCACTCGCGCTTGACACGCCATTCGCGTTTGGTCTGAACACAACATAACGTTACTGTGAAATTACCGCATCAAACGTGACGTGCTAACATGGATGCAGCTATGAAGCCACCGGGTTTGCTTCAGGGAATATTAATTTTTAAGAAGCTTCCCAATTGAAACATCGACAAGACTAAGGTTGTTTGCACCTTGTGCAATGCGGAATTGGTTTAAAAAAAAAAACTTTCTCTCAACAGGTAGTGGTCTAGCTTTAGTTGAAACCAGTAACTTTGTATTGAGATCTAATGTATTATGGCTCCTGTATGACATATCGCTTGTTGCTCCCTCACTCTTTGTAAGTCGCTTTGGATAAAAGCGTCTGCTAAATGACTAAATGTAAATGTACTGTAGGAGCTCTTCCAGTCTCAAGTACCACCTAAATGCAAATCTTCCCTTAGCTAATGCAGAAGTAAACACGAGTTCATCTTATTGAACATAATTAAATTTTCATCACCAATTATCATAGTAGAACAGCTTTCTCAAGCAGTTTGAGATGCATTTTGGAAACAGGAGATGAGCCCCTGGTCTAATGCACCACCTGGCTTGAGAAACCCGTTCTCAAAGACTTACTTTTAGTCATTATTTGGGTAGCACACATATTCTGAATGCCTTCGGCAGAATTTAAATGAGCCATTTTAATCTATATTAATCTAGATTAATTCCAAGATTAATCTAGATTAATCTAGATTAAAAAAATTAATCTATGCCCACCACTAGTTTCTTTGTATTTGAGGTCTGAAAAATACATTGCATCTTTCTGTAATTTGGACCCGTTTCTCCATGTTTCTATCTGCAAATAGAAACAATAATAATAATTAGAATTTTTTATTAAGATATGTCCCAGAAGCATTTAAATTAGCGGCCCCTTTTAAAAAATATAGAACTTCTGCTAAGATTTTCTGGAACTGTGTTGCTTGATGACATTACACACTAATTAACATAATCGTGATGTCATTGAGTAGTTTTTGAGTTGCAATTTCAGACCCGTTTTGCACTTGCTTTCTAAACATTCTATATTTTAATACAGCTTACTGCCCAATCAAAATGAATGCAAAATAAATATGGCGGAAACACTTCATCATGCACACTGCACACGCAAAAGTGTGGTCTGTTTGTAGTTCAGAATGTTTACATTTATATTTTCATTTAGCAAACGCTTTTATCCAAAGCGACGTACAAGTGAGGTAAACAATGGAATCAATGTATTCCTAAGGCGGTAGATTCTGTTCGTATTTTGCTCCTAAACTCAGGAATAGCCTACCTAGATTTACTCAGGATTGAGACACACTCGATCAGTTTAAATCCAGACTAAAGATGCATCTCATCTAGCATTCATCTAATTCACTGCCTAAACAAGTTTATGCCACAATACAGTTAGTTTGGTAAAGAACACTCACACCTCCATCATACTTTTTTGCTGTTTTTGCAAGCTGCCCTTGTGCTACTATCAGTTTGTTCGGTCTTTCATGCCTTCTCTGGATCTGGCTTGTATTCAGATTGGATAGCGTAAAATTTTTTGATATTAGATATTGGATACAGTTAGACTTAAATACTCTTTTCTCAGTCTATTCTTAAGATTTATTGTTTATTTATTTACTTATTTTTTTTACTTTCATATCTCAGTTAGCTTCATCAAGCAGGTGATCTTGTCAAGATGCAGCAGTGTTTTCTTTGACAAGCCAGCGGAGGATTGGCTCTAGCTTATCTGTATTTAACATGTTTATTGTGTTTTTAATTGCATAACTGCTTTGATACAATTAAATTGTAAAAACGCTAAAAAGATAAGGCTTAATTTATTGACAAGACAATTCTGCAAAGAAGAATGCGTCAAAATTCAACGCTTGATTGCAGTTATTGCCACCAAAGGTTTTACTTATAAGGGCAATTACTTTTTCACATACTGCCAGGTGTGTTCGGATAGTTTTTCCCTTAATATATGAAATTATAATTTAAAAACTAAATTTTGCATTTACTTGGGTCAGCTTTTTCTAATATAAAAATGTGTCTGATGCTCTGAACCAAGTGTGACAAACATGCAAACAAAATAAGGGAAGGAGCAAATACTTTTCCACAGCTCTGTTATTCTATGTTAACTCAACCAAAGCTTCGTGGGTAAAAGATTTTGATAACTTTGGAGAAAGGTAAATTTTATTAACTACCATGAACGAATATTTAAAGGGATAGTTCACCAAAAAAAAAATATTCCTGAATGACTCTCTTTCTTCCGCAGAAATCAAAAGAAGATAATTTGAAAAATGTTGTTAACTGGACCCCATTCACTTGCATTAATTGGTTTTGTGTCCATACAATAGAAGTGGATGGGGTCCAGTGCTGTTCGGTTACCAACTTTCTTCAAAAGATCTCCTTTTGTGTTCTGCAGAAGAAAGAAAGTCATAAAGGTTTGAAATGACAAGAGGGTTAGTAAATGAAAACATGATTTATATTTTTGAGGTAAAGTACCACTTTAGTACACCATTTTGAAAAGGGTGTGAAAAATGACTCGCAGCATCATTATTTTTACACAAAGTTTGTCTCTCTCTTTATCTCTGTTGCAGTACATGCCAATAGTGATTGTTCAAAAATGTTAAAAAGCACTTGTTTTCCCCCCACAGTTGCATACCCAAAAATCTAAAGAATGTTGTTCTTTGCCTAAAATATTGATAATGTTTACATGGTTCATAATTTGACATGAAAATAGCATATGAGACAGTGGAGACGGTAAACTGATCATGGTTAAAAGACCTTACACCAAGCAGAAAGCAGGGAACAGTGCCAAAAGATGGGGCATGTGGGTACAGTTGGACCAAAATAACATGCAGCATCTTGTTCCTACTCTTGTAATAGGGACTGTTTCATGTAATGAGGTGAAGAGACGTGCTGTAATGCACACAGAAACTGCAGCCTGCCAAGCCTACCCTGAAGAATCTAAGAATCTTAGCCCACTGAATTATTCAGTGTGGTAAGGAAAAGCAATACATTAACAACAAATGTTTAGTTATATTCCTTTAGAGATTCCTTTATTCCTTTCTAATTTTGAACTACAGTAATAACATTTACCCATAGATCACTTACGCCTCTGTGATTTGTGCTAGGTTAAAGTGCACTATTGTACTTTTTGAACAATATTATTAAAACAAACAAAAATGGTATGGTGATGCTATCACGCACTTTAGACATTTAGTATACTCTAGGTGGCACCCTGGAGTAAGCTACTGCTTGTGATTTTCAATTTTTAAACATGCAACCATAAATTTGCATTTTAGGTTAATACTCTATATGTTCATTACCATTATAGTTTGGGAAAACCAAACTATCAGGGGTTAATGTCTAAAGTCAATGAAAGTAAAATTACCATTTAATCAAGATATAAAGTCTTTCTTGGATTATGTGTTGCAATATTTTACCTTGTGATGTAAAAAAATCTTTAACATCACCTAATATTGCTTTCGTACAAACTGAATCTATCGTCTTCAAAACTAAGCGAGTAAGCGAAGATGTTGGAAAAATGAAAACAGACTGTCTAGCCATCACTTACTCTCAGCCATTCTGGACAAAGATCAAGAATTCCACAGACAAACTGACAGACACATCATTCAAAGTGCATGAAGATCACACACACTCACACAGCTGCCCTCTATCTCAGCACCTGTCATTGATTCATGGAATCAAGTTCAGGCGACAGACGACTACTGTAACCCAGACACACAGACAAACAGAGGGAGAGAGAGAGGGGGCATATAAAATAAATAATACAATATTCATTTATGTAGATGAATACATTTCATCAAAAACAGTACCAAAAAATAGAGCGCAGATTGAAGTTCACCTGATCATCTTCCGTAGAGCCGTATACAAATTCTTGTGTATTTCAGACTCAACAGAAATTATTACTCATAAGTTAAACTCATCCCTGTCCAAAACAATTTGTTACTAGTTGCTGTTACTAGGGTATTATTTATAGGCAGCAACATTTGACACCGCACAGCACTCCTCCCACCTTCATACTTACATGAAACTCAGTGGTGTTGAGTATATGACGCCCGTCAGGACTCCAGCGTGATGAAACTAGTCCAATTGAACCCTCATCTATCTTACAATGCCAATCCGGCTGTTCTAGTGACCAAACCTGAAAATAAAATAGACACAAACACAGTTACAGTGTTTACAACCTTCTTTAATTCAATTTGACCTCCTTTTCACTCAGCATGAAAGACTGGCAGTGGCTTCCCTTACAAAGGTAAGGCGCATTTGACAGCTAAACTAAAGAGGAACTGAAGTGACAGTTAGAAATAAACGTATGTGTCTTTATATTACAACAGTAAACCTGTTATATAGCAGCTGATCGTGCTTAGTTATTTTACTTCAAAGAAATCTAATTTGTTTTACAAATCTTTCAGAAAGATTCTCTTTTTGTAAGTGATACAATCTGGTGTTCCGTAGTTAACATCCGATGAATCTACAGAAAATTGGTTGACAATGACTTCCAGAGACTGTCATTTAGTAAGTCATTGTAATTTCATTATAAAAGACTGACAAAAATTTGCAACTTTTCAGACACAGCTAGACACTGCACTATGTATTTTACACAAAACTGAACACACACACGCTGTGCCTCGAATGACAAAAAATCTTTTGGGGATCGCATACTGGGTGCAGAAGCGTAGTGCACCGTTTTTGAGTATACACACCGGCAGCACCATTCGGCGGTGCTCCTTTACAATTCTGGTCCCTGTACTGAGTCTTGCCGTGACACAGGGCGCCACACATTACAATCATATAGACACAACATTATAGTTTTACACCGGGATTTAAAAATAAATTATGTTAAGATAAACAGGATGAAATGCCCTGTTTGGTTAACATTCAAGCTGACCCCTAGGGTACGGTAGACTATACAACACAGAGTTGGCTAGACAACTGACATAACAAAACAATCGTACAGATTTGTGAACATTTCACATACACTTTTTAACGATTTACATATCTATATTTTACATTTACATTTTGTCATTTGGCAGACGCTTTTATCAAAAGCGACTTACATTTCTTTATCCTATACATTTTACATAGGTATTTGCAATCCCCTGGGATCGAACCCACAACGTATGCTCTTACCACTGAGCTACAGGAAAGCTTTATAATAGGAAAGCTATATAATAATTATGTTGAAACTTAAGCATTTTTGTATTTCTTGAATCAGAAGACGACTTTGAGCTTGTACGCTTTGAACCTGATCTGGCTAGTCTTGCATACAGAATGTACGTGTAAGGTATGCGATGCCTGTAAGCTGACCTAGACGTGGCGCTGCTCGGTGATTTCGCATTTGGTGTGCATGCCCCTTAAATCAGATTTAAACGCAATTTAAAAAATCTGACTTTAATTTGGTTTGGTTCTTCTCAAACCATCTATGGATGTGCTTAGAACCAGGTCGATTAAAATCAGTTCATATAGCAACAAAAAAAAAAGTAATTTGAGAAGTAATTACTTTTCTGGGTTTTTTTTTTATAACCTTCCACTACTGTTACCGAAAAAAGGAATTTAGGATACCTGCACTAGTCCTCTCTTGTACATGGCACAAAGGATAAATAGAGAGTCAGCAGACCATTCCATGTGCATTACTTGGTCCATGCAAGAGTATAGGTGCACAATCTGAAGGGTGTTGATATCCCGGACCATCAGACGATACTGAACACAGGTTGCCTACATGTCCAGATTGAATGGGGTAAAAAAGAAAGAGACAATCATAACTACCATATTGCATTGTCATTCTAGGCAAAGCAAACAGAGCTACTACGATGATATATTTGCACTGTGCTATTAAACACAAGGGCATTGAACAGCATTAAATCAGTTTAATAAGATAGGTTTGGAATTGCATTGTACTGTAGCTAGTGTGCATAGTGTTTTATCTGTTAAGCAGACTACATTATGCAACAATACATTTTCAATAATTTATATTTTAAATGTTTTATGCAGTTCTGCAAGTCTGTAGGCTCCGAAAAAAAGCAACTAGTTAAAATAGTTTTTGGTCCATTTATCTTAGAGTGGAAATAAATTGTGGAATATGATGTAACTGGTCTTTACTTGGATGATTTCTTACCATATATTTACCATCAGGAGAAACTTTGCACAATTGATTGGACTGTTTTAAGAACTCTGAGAAATTCATGGTACCGGATACAACAGCAAATTACTCTATGCATAAAAGAACAAACAGATTAGATGCACAAAAAAGAATAAAAATGTATAAAACACACCATTTCATTGCTATTGTGGGCTGATTCAAGTTTTGAAATGTAGACAGGCAAATATGATGAAGAAAATATTGCAAATACAGCGTTTCAAAAACCTTTGGTGACCAACCAAGAACGCATCAAACATGTTTCAAATAACCAGAAATAGTACATATGTGCATGCTGCCTTAAATCTTATGTTACATTTGTTTGTCCTCCTCATCATTCTCAACGGAGATTATTCTTAAATTGTTGTAACTTAATTAGAGTAATAAAGGAATAATGACATTACCCTAATAATATTATGTTTTATTTGCTACTAGAATTCAAATATTTCACAAAATACTTGTTTAGAAATTATTTTGTAATACTTTACGACCCTTATTTTGTATTTTTTTTACAATGAAAACATGCTCTGGGTAAAGTTAGAACGTTCACTGGAATTTGAGAAGCCTTTTTAAACATTATCATGTTAAAAACGTCTAACTTAAATTAACTGAACTGACACTTGGCAGAGACGTGGGATGTTAACGGCTTGATATCACTGTTAACATGTCGGTTAAAACAATATTGTTTGAGTACGCAGAAGGCTCGGTAATATGCAGTTGAACAATTTACCTGTTTTAGCTTTAAGTTTTGATGCGCTGAGTTTATCGATCAGTCATTAAGATTTGCTAAATGTAACAAAGCTGTTCAAGGCAACCAACTGTCTGAGCCGAACATACTGTTGTTTCGGATATGACGTGTACGTTAACGTCTCACGTGAGAGGTAGCAACGAATCAGCGCCGTGCTTTTTTTAGATGTCACCGGAGAGTTATGGGGAATGCAGTTTAATCGTCTATTTTCAATGAGCACGCTATATCAAAATAATTACGTCGTGCTACCTTGAGATCATGTAGTTTTATGACATTTACGTTGTGACATTACGGTTTTTAAAGTGATGTAAAAACGCTTGTTGTGCTACCAGGAAACACAGGTCCGCAGGTGTTTTGGGATGTTGTTTAGTAAAGTTTAAGTCTCTGTACGATCAAAGACGACTGTCACACCTCAATCACACCATTTTGTGATGTGATAATGGAAATGTCAGGGTTTTTAATAGCATTTCCGCGACATCTTCATGAGGGATTCGTGTTTCCCGCTCGTGTGCACCAAAACGGCGGCTAACACCTCCTCCTGTCCCCCCCATTCCCTCAACCCAACCCTCCACTGCCAAGTGCACACACTCAGTGAGCCTATTTACCCTATACCTGCATAATCAGCCTCATCTGCCTCTTTCTCCTATCTTGCGTTTTTAACTATTACAAGTGATTGAAGGTGCGTTTTAACTAGGCGTAACAAGTGATTGAAGGTACGTTTTTTATTAAATGGCTTAATTCGCAGCTCGTTTCCTAGTCCTACCTGGCTGTAGGGTCAGAATTTGGGTCCGTTTCAGGTCAAGGCAACTGATTTTGGGATCCAAGGAACATCTTTATTCCATAAGAGAAAAATATCTTGTTTGGTAAGTAACTGTAATATATTATAAATAATTTGTTTATTTAGACCGGCTTTGTCAGAGTAATAGTGAGCATTAAAGGAATGTTACTTAGTGTTCACATAACCATGTTTGTAAACCCACCCACTAAATGTTGGTAGGAAGCGCTCCTCATGTTTTCATCATCCACCCCATAGCCTAGATGATGAAATCATTTGAGCAGGGCTAACTCTGTGTGTATTGATATTCATTAGGCTATTGTTTTAATAGTATATGCTAAAAACGACTCTATACAAATGATAAAATGACTGTTTAAAGTAGCCTACAAGTACACGTGTACCCCACCGATTTTTGTTGCGGAATAATTTTGCGTCTTTTTAAGAAATCTGTAAAAAAATCGATTGTCTGTAAAAATCGATTTTGCCCCGTAAAGGCGATACACTGGTCAGAGTTCACTATGATAATAATTGTCTGTCAACAAGTATAAGGATAAACCCATGCTTAAAAGAAGAACTGAAGAATGCTTTTGTGCTTTTCTCGATCATCTTTTCAAACTAATTTATATCATGTTTCATCAACGATGAAAGCAATGAAAATAAATAGATAACGATTGTTATATTTTGTTTTTGTTATTTCATGTTTTAATATATTATTTAGTTGTATTATTTTTATTATTAGTAGGCTAGTAGTTATATTAGGCTAGTTGTTGTAGTAGCGTTATTAGTTATTTATGTGTTGATTATTATTATTGTTATTAGTGTAATTGTTATAGATTCAAAGAAAATATATTTTTGGTATTTTTTAGTCTATTATTCAATTTTGTAAAGGAAAATGTTAAATACTTGTTAAATACTTTGGATTTTAGCATCTGCTCAACGAATAAATGTTTTTATTATTATTATTTACATTATTGATCTATAATTAGGCTATTTTTATTCTATAAATATATCCCTAAATACAGACCTAAATGTTTGCATATATTATATTTAGATTTTTCAAATACATAAACACAGATATTAAAAAATAATGCTATATGTAATTTCATTAATGGCTGAGTGCTGGAGTTCAAATGAAGGCAGGGTATGTGTGACGGGTTTTGTGTAATTCGTTGTCAAGGGTGCCGCTATTATGCAAACAATAGTTATAATCTCTCTCAAACGGCTATGTTGTCTTTATGAATACTTTTTTTCAGTTCTTTCGTTTGCTTATAGCCTAATTCGAAATAACAAATATTATACATCAAAATCTTATCAGAAATTAGAGCGTACAGGCCTAAAGTTACAGTTTATTTCCATGGCGTGCTCTAGTTTGGCGGATATGGCTGATCCACTTGGGGGTTGTTCAGTTTGAGCATCGGTAAGCTATTGCTTTATTAGTCGTTAAATGAAAACGACGGTCTTTGTCAGATGATAATTCAATTCTCCGCCTGAATCCCTGTTGTCTTTGTATAATTGCTGGAGAACTCATCTCAAGGTGGAAACTACCACGGGAATACAGGTCACATTTAGTAAACACGTTGCTACCACATAAATGCATAATGAAAACCTGACATATATTTAACATAAACGAAAACGTGTTAATTATTATTGCTTTTTGTGGCATTTTTTTCTTAATTTTAAATTAACAATAAATAGATAGAAACAATAAATAGGCATATTGTTTAAACTAAATTGAAACAGTTCAAACTTGTTGTAGTTTTATATTTTCACGTTTATTTTATTTTATACGTACAGTGGTTCTTTTAAAGCTTTTGATTTGTTTATCTGAGTAAACTTTAATAGTCTTTGGTATTTGCACCTGACAGATCAAGGCAGTATTTGGCACTCAGCGTTACCGAGGAAACAAACGCGACTCAAGAGTCGCACACCGGTAATGCGGCTAAACTCACAAAATTCTGTTGGTCTACTTAGGGAATTTACATGTAGGCCTATTTCTATATTATATAGGCTAAAAATAAAAAAACAGCTCTGTTTTATTGTATTTATAGCTTATTTATTGCAATTTTAAACGGCACTGTTGGTTCTAATTAAAACGCTTTAATAAAAACTCTTTATTTTTTGTTACAATTTAAATAATTACGTTTAAATAGTGATATCACTTAGTTAGTTACAGCTTTTTTTTTACCTTGGTTAGTTCATTTTTTGGAATAAAATAAATTCTGATTCTGAATTCTGACAGTACACGACGAAAAACATTAATATGACATTGAGCGATTGTAAATAGATAGACATCTATTTTCTCCTAGTGACTGTCTGTCAAATGTTTGAAAATTTTGTATGAAGTATTTAATATTTTTATTAACTAAATGTCTTATATCAAATCTATAGCCCTTATTCCATGTGTGTAGCCAAATATAAAGGGAAGTATAGGTCGGTAGTGGGCTTTCACAGAAACGGTGCCAGGCAGGTTTGGGCACGTCAAGTCTGGCATCTTTTTTCTGAATTTGTTCATCCAATCTCCGATCTATTGGGAATCAAAGTTCAGAAGATGCATTGGACAGCATGCAGGCTGGACATTCTAATAAAATTCTGTGGCTACGAGTAGAAAATCATGTTCAATTTAATTAAATTGTAGCGCTTTTACAATTTGTATTGCATCAAAGCAGCTGAACAAGAAAACCAACCTAAATTGAACATTAATAAAATATAACACTAAAAAAGTATGAAATAGAGAAGACAAAGGAAAAAAGCAAATGGATTCACATACAACAGAATCAAGCATATAACATAAGCACACATTAGGCCTTAACAGTATTCGTCTTCCATAATGAAATGTTTCATTTTCCATTATAGAGTAGTATAATGATTATCATTGTAAATATATAGGCATTTGGTATTAATAAATATTTAATTTCTCCCAAAATAGTTTTCCCAAAAGGGGAGGGTGATTTATATTGTGAAGCTTCATATGCAAAATGTGCACAATGCATATTTAGCCGGTTATGATACTATTGGTCTGAATAAGCATATATACTCATGTAACTGAAGTAATGTCACTTCAATATCAAAGTACGTTTTTCTATTATGCTTGTAACTCTTGTTCGGCATATGTTTCTCAGCCTGATCTACCCAGCAGTGGATTTTTCAACATCTAAGATGTCCCAGTCATCCACTGCTGATGAGGGTACAACCTTCGAACACTTGTGGAGTACGCTGTAAGTTTATTTTCCCGCATTTTTTAGCTTCAGCATGTAAACAACTTTTTTGGATGCTTAAAATGTAAGAGCTGGCTACATTTTTAAGATCATGAAAGGGATACTTCACCCAAAAGTGAAAATTCTGTCATCATTTACTAACCTTCGAGTTGTTCCAAATGTGTACACATTTCTTTGTTCTGATGAACACAGAGAAAGATACTTGGAATAATGCTTATAACCAAACAGATCTCAACCCCCATTGATTCCTATAGGGACAAAAACAAGTCAAAAGTGCCCCACAACTGTTTGCTGTCCTACATTTTTCTAAATGTCTTATTTTGTCAGGTCAGGTCAAGTCTAGTCAACTTTATTCATATAGCGCTTTTTACAATTTTCAATGCTTCAAAGCAGCTAACTAAAACATATAGACTATAAGCAAAACATTTAGTCATGGTTTTAACAGACAAAGCCTTCAACAGAACAAAAAACATGATAAAGTACTTTGTGAGCCAATAGGAGTTGAGATCTGTTTGGTTATAAGCATAAATCAGATTAAAAAGAGTAAATGATGACAGAATTTTAATTTTTGAAGTATCACTTTAATGTCTGTTATATCAGCAGTATATTTCTTTTTGACATTTATTTCTTCTCTACTCTTTATAAAAAAAAATACTTACTAGCTTACTTAGCTCTGTATACTGTGTTAGGTTATATGAGACGTCTTCTTTTTTTTGATTACACTTATGCTTTTGTACTTATGCTCTCCCAGTTATTTCTATTGCTTACCCCACCTGTAAGTCGCTTTGGATAAAAGCGTCTGCTAAATGACTAAATGTAAATGTGAATGTAAATTTCAATATTACACCAAACTAATTAGCATAATTTTAGCAATTTCAAGATATAGCTTACTTTTTTCCAATTTATTTTATTCTCAGAATTAAAAAAGTGGTTATTACTACGGATAGATGTTGTCAGGCACAATAAGGTGAATCTGGTCAGCTTTCAAAGATTTTAGATTCCAAAAGTTGACCCTCTTTTATTGTGTTATAGTGAGCCAGACAGCACATATTATGAACTTCCTCAGCCTGGTCACTCAGGGGACAGGGTGGCTACTAGCAGCCTGCCCAGCAACCGTGCTGAAGTCTGCATGGGTGTTTACCACATGAGAGACATGAACGACAATGTGATGGTAAGGAAAAATGCTAAATGCTCCGATTGTGTGTTTGTATCAATTAAATAATAATAATACATTTGCAGTCTGTAACTTGCAAATAAACACATTCCCGATTGCAGTCACTATCTTTGGGGTAAATGCATTCGACAAATGTGGGACATTTATTTCCGCTCTTGTTATCAGCCTTTGCGTGTTAATTAGCTTCAAGTCTAAAAATTGAATCCGCAATACTAAAACTGGCAGATTTTCCCTCCTTATCCATCAGGATTCCCTCCACAGCCCCTAGTTTCCCTCTCTTGTGCAGATTTTTCCCTCCCTTCAGGCTCTGCAGGTCAGAGTATATTAGTGGAGGGTGTAGTGGGAGGCAGTCATGCCTTAATTAGAGGGAAAAGCCAAGCTAGGAATATGACACCTGCTACTACCTCCCATCTGGGGCAATTGTGACGAAAAATAGAATGGATATATGGACACATACTTTAGGATAGCAGGGGGAATCTTATGAAAACATATACTGCATGTCATATTTTACTCAAAAAGGAAAAATTAGCATATTACTAAAAAGTATAAGAAAAAGCAGTTTTAAGGGCAATAGATTTTTTAATATTTGTATTAGTGGTGGGCCGTTAACGGCGTTAAAAAAAATGTCGCCGTTAATCTATTCTCAAAGTTGGGTTGGGAGCTGGGTCTATACTACGCAAGCTATGATGACTTTCACCTTGATATTTTAGCGCGGATGTATACCAGCTTAACTGCACTGTACGGGGCGAGAACGAGATTTTTCAACTCGCGTGATTCGCGTGATTCGCGGAAGCACAAGCCGCCTCATCATCTCATAACCAGGGCTTCATTCGCGCGATTCGCGCAGCCTCATCATCTCATAACCAGGGCTTCATTCGCGTCCTTAGCGCCGCCTCATCATCTCATAAACAGGGCTTCATTCGCGCGATTCGCGCAGCAAGTAGGTCTAATGGCTCTTTGCATTAACATATAAATCACTCGCGCTTGACACGCCATTCGCGTTTGGTATGAACACAACATAACGTTACTGTGAAATTACCGCATCAAACGTGACGTGCTGACATGGATGCAGCTATGAAGCCGCCGGGTTTGCTTCAGGGAATATTAATTTTTAAGAAGCTTCCCAACAGAAACATCGACAAGACTAAGGTTGTTTGCACCTTGTGCAATGCGGAATTGGTTTAAAAAAAAAACACTTTCTCTCAACAGGTAGTGGTCTAGCTTTAGTTGAAACCAGTAACTTTGTATTGAGATCTAATGTATTATGGCTCCTGTATGACATATCGCTTGTTGCTCCCTAACTCTTTGTAAGTCGCTTTGGATAAAAGCGTCTGCTAAATGACTAAATGTAAATGTTCTGTAGGAGCTCTTCCAGTCTCAAGTACCACCTAAACGCAAATCATCCCTTAGCTAATGCGGAAGTAAACACAAGTTCATCTTATTGAACATAATTTAATTTTCATCACCAATTATCATAGTAGAACAGCTTTCTCAAGCAGTTTGTGATGCATTTTGGAAACAGGAGATGAGCCCCTGGTCTAATGCGCCACCCGGCTTGAGAAACCCGTTCTCAAAGACTTACTTTTAGTCATTATTTGGGTAGCACACATATTCTGAATGCCTTCGGCAGAATTCAAATGAGCCATTTTAATCTAGATTAATCTAGATTAATTTTGGAATTAATCTAGATTAATCTAGATTAAAAAAATTAATCTATGCCCACCACTAATTTGTATACAATTATTATGAGAGTATTACTTTTTTCGTACTGGAATTTTGCTAATTTCTATTGACAATTTTTTTTCCCTATAAGAATCTCAATAATATACAAAATTGCTGTAATATATAAGCCTATATTCCATTTATTAAAAACAGGCAGTACAAGAACACAACCATCGCGTGTTATCACTCTTGTTTTGACAATACTGTGCAAGTTTTTACAGTAATCAGAGTTTGGTGCCGGGGGTTTGGCTGAAAATTTGACTGAATTAAGTTATTACATAATTCTGGTTATTGCCTTGCTGGTATATATTTTTTAGTCGGCAGTTCACAGTCGCATTAGTCAATGTATTATAAGTCATACTCTCTTTAAGATGTTTTAGATGTTCACTTTAGACTTGGATTTCAAGAACATTTATTTTAAGTGTTATCTAGTCTTTCTTTAGTAGAAGTGTGCAGTAAACAAGTGTATTTACCACTCTGAAATTGCTCCTGCCTCGGTTTTATTTTAACATACTTATCCCTGAATTTTGTTGAGGATGGATCATTCATTTGGAAATGCAAAGCAAACTCTACTTGTAAACATAAAGGTGCTCAAAAAGTTGTTCAAAGCGTTGTGAACCACTTTTAGTACCACAAAGATCCATTCAGTCAAAGGTTCTTTGTTACCATCTCTTTCTTACTTGTTTTTTTTATAATCTTAAGAACCTTTTTTTTCCCCAAGTACCTTTCAGATGTAAGAGGTTCTTTATGGAACCAAAAAGGTTCTTCTATTGCATCGAAGAACCTTTTAAAGCACTTTTTTCAAGAGTGTAGTTGTCCCCTTGAACCAAAAAATGGTTTCGTCTAAAAATGATATGGGCAAGTCTAGACCTGCTTTTTTATTTAATGAATAATCATGAGGCCATGAAGTGGGAGGGCCAAGGATTTTTGTTGTTGGCTACATCTAAGCTGACAGGGCAAGAAGAACTGGCAGAAAATCTGAAAAAGCATCATACAGTTCCTTACCTTATCTTGAGTTGTTGTCCAGTTAATTCACTCAGAGCATCTACAGTAACGTATAGGGACGTGAAGAATTGAAACTTGCAACACTCACCTGTTTATGCTGTGAGGTCACATGACCAGACCAGTGGGAGAATCTCCCCTGTCTGTATCTGTCTTGCGGGATCGCTACAATGCTGTGTATCGGTGACCTGCCTCATTACTACAGCACGGTAGGTGAGCAGCTTCAATGATTTTCAATTGATTTTTCTGAGGTGCTATATTGTTTTTTCATGGACAGGCTATCTTACAAATTTATTGTTATTCCCTGTACTTGTCATTTTTAAAAAGAGTGAAAAAGTTAGGTTTGAGATATTTTTAATTGGATTCTTATGAACTGATGTCTTATTAATTCTTATATAAACTTTTTATTATGGACGGTTATGGCACTACTTTTTATAACTTTTGATTATATACAGTAAATAACATAAGTATATTATATATGTTCAGGGCTGTGTGACATATGGTATTTTATTCTTCATTGAATGCTTCTGCTTTAATTAAATGTCTTATTGTAAGTATTTCATTGTTTATTCACATATTGTAGTTAGTACTGGTAAGGCTGTTTAGGGGCAAATTTATCTTCAATGGTATTGGCAAAATCTTTTTACGCTCTATTAATGTTAAGATGATGATGTATCTATTTTTTAGACATACACCTGTTGATCTTACTCCACTTGTACATGATCAGTTTTGATTAACTAATTTATGGGAGAAATTTTTATAAAACTGTTAGATGTTAAATAATGCAAACTAACTTGTAATTGCTGATTTGGTTTTGGTAAACATTTGTGGACCAGTTTGTTGAAAACTATGCTAAACTTATACAGCAAACTCATTTGCGAAGTTCAAGCAAATGTACCGTACGTTATTAGCAGGATATAATTACAAGTTTATAACAAGAGTAACACTATTTTGTTGTGCTATGATAAATCTAAACAATCATAAAGATAATAGCATTGCTTTCTGTTTACAGAAGAGGGTGCTGTTTTTACATGTTGCTGACTCTATTGCTGAAACCACAGACTCTATTGCTGATAAATTGAAGAAGAATAAATTGCTGAATAAATTGATTAGATCAGATTTCAGATAATTGTTTTTTGGTATTTTTCACTTGATATGATGCAGAAAGATTATTTTGGTCTTTGATGGGTTGTGAATAGTGGTGGATAGAATATTTCTAAGCAATCTGAACTCTACATGTTGTTTAGATTTTGTTATTTAACTTTTGTTGTAAAGTTTATTTCTTTTTTATTTTGTGAGATTCCTTTCTAAGAAAAAGGCAGCACAGTTTGCACCGTCAGCAATGAATGACTAAATAAATGAGCAGTATTTAGGTGGTGAGAGAATGTGACAGTGTTACTCCTTAATTACAAAGAAAATGGCACAAGAGAAAATGAATCATCAAATGCATATACTTACAGACAGACATGCACTACACACACATGCTTTCTCTTTTACAGCCCCACACGCACCCATAATGATGCTTATGTTTTGTTTTCACTTGTAGCAGTGCATGTTTAGGCTTGGTAATGAGGCGGACCCGAGTGTGTGTCTATGTGACTGATTTTGAACACTGTTCTCACATTTAGTTGTCAATTTTAGGAGATCATATATTTCCTAAATGGAAAGCCCCCAAACTATTGCGGTGAGAAAAGCTTACATGCTAAGACAAGCCTCGCTATTATTATCACTCATTCTTAGGGTTAGGCATTTAAACAAACCCCTAAGCCTGCGTATTAGGCTTTTGTGCTTAACTCATCCTGTGCCTATGCCACAAACATGAATCATACTTGAAATGAATTGGTTTGTTGTGGAGAGACATACCATACTTTTTGAAGCAATTGGATTTTGGAGCTTCTGCATAATTAAACTGCCAAAAAATCCCATTGAGTAACATTGAGGGAGTGACCCTATCATAACAACTTGGGGATGTGCTCTTTTGACTTGAATTAATAACAGTATAAACGTCACCGAGAAGGCAATATTAAACTAATAAAACACTCAAAACACCTTAACAACCACATATCAAACCACAAAAAAGATTGAGGCATTGTGGCAGCCAATTTTGTACATTCGAGTCAAGTTTTCTGTTAAGGCAGGCTTGGCAAAACCTCCCTCATGTTAACGCTGCTTTTGTACTATATGGTAGAATAAGATAATTTGACACAGACATTGCCTTAGATAATGTTCTCCATCAAGTACATTCTTGTGTGTTTTTGTCTGCCTGCAGACATGCCATAATTAATGCAATGTGTGTTTTTGTCCTCTGTCCCTCTGGACTCCACCCATTCTTATTTGCTGTGTCCACAAGAATCACGATCAGTGAAAACAGTCGTTTGTAAACATGAGTGTCAACCATGACATGAGACCTGTAATGCTTTCAGTTTGGACAATGCACCATGTGAAAAAGAAGATAAATACTGCTTTTCATTCAATGCTTGACTGATGTACAGTGGCAGCGTGTTTATATCTGATTTCACATGTTTCAAAGGTTGAAAATCATTCTTCATTCAAATTTTGGAATGAATTGTGTGAAAATGATTTAGTTTTCCAACGTTTTTCAATATATAACATTTAAAAGTAAAAAGATTTGAAACCTCCTTTTAAGATTTTTTCACCTGTTAAATTATCAGATTGTATAGCAAAGGAAAAGCTCATTTCAAATAAGCATGAAGGAATAGAAAGAGTGACACGTCTTTTGAACAATCTCCAGTGTATCCTATTCCACGAAATGATGAAAAACATATTAAATGTTGCAAACAAAACATTTTTTATTAATTGAAGCAACATTAAACTAAAGCTCACTTCTGTGTATGTGCACTTGGATGGGTTAAATGCAGAGCAAAAACTCAGATTATGGAACACCCTACTTGGCCTCACATCACATCACTAAAGCTTTAAAGCATTGTCCCTGAAGCAAAATCTGTAACATTCAAATGTTTGGTTTAATTGCATGAACTATATTAATGTAATGTTATGTAATGAAATCATTAATAGGTTTAAAACTGGATATTCAAAAATAATAAGTCACATGAATCAAAAACATGATTATATTTATCCAGATAGCCTTTAACAGACGTACCTGTTGAGGTGCCGAGGGTTAAAGCACTTTATAATTTACGAGTGGGGGGTTATGATCTTTTTGTAAGGTAGAGAAGAGAATGGCAGGCAATTAGACGCTTTACAGATTACAGCTGTGTTTTTTTTTACCTGAAGGCATGGCTGCTTCCCATTTACGTCCCAATAGTGTGTAACTGGAGCTCCAGAGGTAGAGTGGTGGTTGCACACTAAACTTCTTATCTCCTCCCTCTTTCCTTTAATGTCAAACCTTAGCCTCCTTCTTTCACCTGTTCCCCTCCCACTTCTTTACCTTTCTCACCTTCCTTTCTATTGCTGTCTTCCCATTCAGTCTCAGTACAGCCTACTGAGCAGCAGCATGGACCAAAGTTTGGGGAACAGAGCAGCTTCGACCAGCCCGTACAGCTCAGAGAACACCTCCAACGTGCCAACACCATCACCCTACTCCCAGCCAAACTCCACTTTCGAGGCCATGTCTCCAGCCCCGGCAATCCCCTCCAACACTGACTACCCTGGGCCTCACAACTTTGAGGTCACATTCCAGCAGTCTAGCACCGCCAAATCAGCCACATGGACGGTGAGTAGAGCGTCTTCTATGTTGTGTCCCCATGGTGTCATGTGAGCAAGGGTTTATTTCCATGAACGGTTGGATGTGCAAGGTTTTTTATTTATATTGAATGATGTTTGTTCTTGTTTTAAAACTGCATAAATGTTTCCTCTTCTTGACTCTCTCATTGGCCTTCTTCTAACACTGTTCCTCAGTTCAAACACAAAGTTTGAATTTTTCATTGCTTGGATATTTGCTTGGATATTATGATGAAGTGACTTATTTGTCAAATATCGCTTAAGTTAGTCAAAAGTTACAGCGTATAAAACAGTATGAGTATAAGGATTGGTTGGCGTACTGAGGTGTTTTGAGTGGTTGCTAGCATTTTACTAAATCAATCAAAGTCAAAACCCACCCATTAGTCGTCTAAGTCTGGTTCTAGCCTCTCCTTTAATACAAGTGTTTAACATCAAGAAGGTGAAAATAAATGTGTCAGACTGATCAGGAAAGTAATCTCCTTCAAAAGCAATTCAATCATTTATGAAGTAGCCATTAGTCGAGTTTTCTTTTCTGTGTTTTAGGGGACTATTTTAAAGTTAAGCGATAGTCATTGATGCTTGTAATTGTAAGCACAATGTCTGGAATCACATCGAAGCTTGAAACCAGAGCAGTCAGTGTTTTCCCCAAAGTCTAGTGTCGCCATGCAGAAAGGTGCTACATCAGTATGTCATGAAGTTGACCCTCTGAAACAGAAGATGGGGCTTTTTCTTGTGTCAGGTGGCTCTTAGGTTGTTTGTTGGATGAAGTCAAGCATGAGGCTTGCTCTCTGAGTTGATGTGGAAGTGTAAGGTGATAGCACAACCAGAAAGGTGATTGCTATGGCCATCACTCAGTGCCTGTCTGTGAAGACTGTCACCTCTGGCACGTCTTGTTCCGCTCCATTCTCAAAGAATAGGTTTATGTGAAGCCTAAAAACAAGAAAAGAAGCTTCCAAAATGGCCTGAGTGGAGATCCAGGCACAGATTGCTATTTACACTTTAAGATAAATAGGCAGGTTCTGAATTTGAGCGTCATCACACCTCAGCTACAGTAGATCATAGCTTAACTACAACACTGGCAATTAATATAAATCTTGTTGTTTTAATGTTGCATTTTCATCACCAGCTGCTAAGTAAAATGTATTGTATAATTTATTTCATATATTCCTGATTATTAAAGAGATTTTGTGAAAACCGTTAGCCATCATACCCTTGAGTTGTCAGATCTCAGTACGTTTTGGAGGGTCAATTGTGCATAACTACTGTATAACATTACCTTTCAAGTTAATTGATATATATATATTTAGTAAATTGGGTATTTTATTTAAGTTATAAATAAACTATTCTTCATTATTGTTCATGTTGATGCATAATACATTTTAAGCAATGTCAAAGTGGCTCAAGACTAATCAATTCTGTTTCTACTAATGTTGACAGTACACCTTTATATCCAATTGAATTGATGTAGCCTGGCTATCGGTGCACTTAATTTTATTTTAAACTTGCCATTATGACTATACATCTATTGGTCTCGTATCAGTTATTGATGCCATTGTGAAAATATCCTATTTTTCTGCAAACAAATAGAGCGTTTATAAAGAAAGTAGTATCCATGACGAAACCAGTTCAATGTATATTACAAAAGCTTTTTCAAAGACCCTGATATCAATCAGCTATTTTTATTTGAAATAAAAAAGATGAATATATATAGGCACTATTGAAAACCATTTTTACATGAGGGCTTTTTCCTGGTTGTCACATGACTTAAAAAGATGAGCAAATAATAACATTTCCATTGCAGTAATTAAGATTTACACGTTCATTTAGTCATATTCATCAAATTCAAATAGGTTTCACGTAGATCATTTTATAGAGCCTAGGGAAATAAAATAGTTATTGATGTTTAACTTTTTTTTTAAAGATTTTTGTCCTTTGTAATTGAAATTGAAAGTTGCGACTTAACATGTACAAGGGAAAGTGCAATATGAATCATTAAAGCTTTTGGTATGTTTTAGTATGTTGAAAGAGGAAGACTGTAGAAATAGAAATATAGAAAATATATATATGTAGAAATATAGACCAATTAGCAGAATGGAAAAATTGGTCCGATTTTAATTTTATATTTTTTATTATTAGTATTTTTTAAATCTTACACATATAATTACAGCTTAGAGATATATGATTAATATTTTAAATCGGTTATAGATATTCTGTTGGCTGTATTTTTTTCAAATGTTTGTTTAGTGTAAAAGAACCAAAACAGGAAATTATTCTAGACCAGAGTTGAACCAGCATTGTTTACGCAATCTGAAGAGGTCTATATCAACGTTTAGAAACAAAACAAGAAAAAAAAATGTATGCTAATACACTAAAAGCCCAAATGTTTGACTTATTAAACATTAAAAAAAAAAAAACATCAAAATGTATTATAGTCATTTATAATTGTTTTAAAATTAAGGCAATTAGATTTAAGGAGATCCATATTTTTTTTTACAGTGAACAGGGGTTGAATGTCCATCACAAGAAGACAAGATGCTGCTTGGTTTTTTATTTACAGTATTTTGCTACAGCTTTAATTTTCACCCATTTACACCCACTATCACCCACTCTAAAGTCCAACTGTTTACTTTATCCTCATAAAGACACAAAAGAAAAAGTATGAAGGATTGATGTCACCCATTCCCAAATTTAGGGAATTTCCAGTTAAAAGCTTGCAAGGATATTTAGGATTAGTATGTTAGCGTAGGTGACTAATCAGATGGGTTGTAATATGCTGCTTTGGGGTTTGTGTAGCCTCGGGAGAGGGAGAGGCATGGGGGCATATTGATTGTAATCTGCTTGATCTGTAAATACTTCTCATTGCTCCCTGAAAACAACACTCCTCTAAACCTCATGAATAAACCATTTGTGAAAATGTTTTACATAGTCTGTGACTTCTTAGGGTACGTTTTTTTCTCCAGCTCTTCCCCATCCCAATTTGTTTTCAAATCAAAGTTCTGCACTAATTGTTCAAGCATTCATTATTTTACTTTACATGTTAAAAGAGGGTTTAAGTGACAATTCCGATTAAAAATCTTCTTCAAACTGTTGGTGGTAGGAAAGTGCAAAATAAAATAACAAATGGCAAAACATACATCTTAAAGCAAAAATCTTAAAGCAAAATAATAAGTCAACAACAACCCTTATTTGAAATTGTTTGTGTGTATCTAAATGTATGAACTATAACACACTTAAAGAAATTAGGTAAAGTCTACCTAAACCATTATACAACTAATTACCTAATTCATTTAGGTAATTTATGTAACATTTCCAACATTGATTGCGTAATACGTAAGTTGTGGTTGCCCATTCCGGAGTGCCTCCGAGGCAGAGCAAGCTATATATTTATATTTAAGAAGTATATAAATTTTTCATTTCTTGGAAAATGACCAATCGTTTCATTAGACAAAACTCTTATTCATCGGCTGGTTTCATTTAGAGCCTATGGAAGCTGCAATAAAACTGAAATTTGGACCTTAACCAACAGCCCCTTGTTGAAGACCATTATATGGAAACCTTTCCTCAAAAGACTCAATTATTTTCGACAGAAGAAATAGACACACAGGCGGCTTCTATGACATCTGGGTGAGTGAATTATCATGATATTAAAATTTTATAGTGAACTACTCCTCTTAATCAACATGATATGATGGTGACACACATTTCTAATTTCGAATGGATGGATAGTGCCAGTATGGCCTGTAAATGTAGTTTAGCTCTAATGATGAGCGTAATTGTTTTTGTTTAGTACTTTATGCTTCAGTGTGTGTAAAAAACTGGTAAAGTCGCATTATTCGGAAAGCAAAGTTTTTGTTTTGCTTTTAGATTTGGTATTGTGCTTTCAAATGTGAACTTTGCTTTGCCATTTAATAATTTGTTTTGCACTTCCCATCCCTTCATATGAAGGGTTAGTAGATTCAGAAAAACAATGAATTGCGACACCATTTGCTCACTCTCATGTTGTTGCAGGTAGGATTTTTTTCTCTTTTGCTTTGATTGAGTCATGGTGCCCATGGGGTGATAAAAGTTTGAGTAAGATTTGTGTAATTTCCTGTGTCTATTCCTCCCTTTTCTCTTCTGCATATATAGTGTTTCACTATAGCAGAATTGCTGCTAATACTAAATTGCTAAACGAAAAGTATATGATTACTTAACACGATCTGAGCCAGTAAAGTTCAAATTTGATAAATTATGGGATTTGAATACTTCGTCTCTGTCCAAGGTACTGAACCCCTTTCATTTACACTGCTTTGTGTTTATTAAATGACCTTTTAGTGAGCTCCTATATGATTCTCTTCACTGAAAAGTACAAAAGATCATAATGAAAAACAATACAACAACGCTGTCAGGGTCACTTACATATTGCTTCCAGAAAAATGTCTGTTTCTGCTTACAGGCCTTTGCCTGTGTTTTTTAAGGCCCCAATTATGGTATTAGTTTTTGTGAATCATAAAAACAAATATTGTGTCAGGGATAACTATTTAGAAGCTCACTCTCGAAAACACATCATGGCTGAAAGCAAGAGATGTCATACGGGATGAAAATGAGTCCTGACACCTCAGCTTTTCCAATAAAGACCCCAACACTTTTTTCACTCTTGGCATATAAGTAGGGCAGGTCTGAGCATGTCTTTGCTTCTAGGGTATTTGAGGCTGCTCTTCGTACTGTAGATTTTACCCTCATAGTCAGTGAGCGAGTCTAAACACGCCCCACAGCCAGCGCATCCTTCCTTCCAAAATAAAATCTATGAGTGCAATTGATGGGAGCAATTTCATAAAAACGCACATCTTGCTAATCTTGCTTATGGATGTAAAAAATGTATTTTGTTCTCTCTTGGTGCCATCATTCCTCTGGTTGAGTTCAGCCTCATTTGCTATGTGTTTTTATTTATAGCTGATGTGACTGCATGGTTTACTTCATCTAACACCATTTTGACAGTTATCTAATAATTGCTTAATTGTTATTTATGCAGGTCTATATTTTAGATTATATATATTTATTTTCAATTAATTAATTGAACTTAATAAAAACAACTAATAAAATACATACAGTATGTAAAACCAATTTTCACTTTGGTTACAATTTGAAGATAAATGTGTGTTTTGGTTCTTAAGGTGAGATATTTTAAATAAACAAGAATTGTTTTAAGAAAAAGCGCTGCCCCTCCCTAAAATGAATACCTGTCTCCACATGTCAGGCAACTATTCTGCAGCCGACTCTAAAGTCAGACTCTTTTAAAAAAAATCATACACCCTGATCTCAGGAGAGGCTGTTTCAAATAGACCTAAAGTGAATGTGAAAGAGCAAATATGTGTAATCCGTGCTTTTGTACTTGCAAATACTTCATCACCAGCAAATTATAGTGAATCATTTTTTTATGTATGTTTAAGTTAAATGTATAAGCAGTTCATTAGATCATTATACTTTCCTCTGAGAAAGAAAAGGGCAAACAGATATGTTAAAGCAAACTTACTCATACCCGGCCTAAAACAAACAATAGAAAGAAATCACAAATGGAATCACATAAAAATGTCCTGTACATTGCAGAGATGGCAATTTTTCTTAATGTTTAAAATCTTTTTCCTACAGCATATATCAGGAGAGATAGTTGCCAATGAGATGCCAATGGGATGCTGGCTTTAATTTCACAGCTGTTAGCATAGGGAGCACATTTGTGAATTTATTGACAGAATTTGCGGGTGGCTGAATTTGTGGGTGGCATGCTGAAACATGTCCATCAGGCTGTCAGACTCATCATTATCACTTACGCCTGCAAACCTGCCCAAACGTGTGCCTTTCCAAACCTTATGTACCTCTGGCCTGCCGTCTTATTCCACCTTATAACACTTGCAAGCGCATGTTCTTCTACAGTAAATAAAAGTTTTATGTGAACTTATAGATGTTATTTTGGTTCCAATAAGAACTTTTTTTATTATTAAATTGTAACACACTTTCACCGACAGATAATGTTTGAGATAAAAAAATGTAAACACACTCTACAAAATTGCTGTGCTTTGGGTCGTTAGGATGTTTTAAAGAAGCTAATGATAAGAATGTTCCTTGATCAATCTTAAAACAATTATTTTTAGCAGCATTTTCTTTTCGCTTTTAAGTAAGTATCAACATTTAAATTTGTATCTTTTTTAAAGCTATTTACATGCATTCAAGAATGTGTGTTAACCAGGACTCAAACCCATGACCTTGGCACCATGAGCTACAGACAATTATGAATCTATAATCTAACAGTATATTTAATAATTTTTCAACCCCGCTTTAAACCAGATTATCATAAATTATGGATATATTCTAAGGATAAATGGGTTGGTGTAAAACAATGAAAGTATGTTCTGAATATCTTTGTTATATGGACGTCTTAAAACATTATCTTGTTCTCACACATCTACAGAATAACCAATGATTTATGCAGCTCTATATCCAGCACTGCTTTTGTGCATATAAAAGAGTGTGTTCATATTTTTCTCATACATATTCTCTCACCGAAAGTATGTGAGGCAGTAGTGATGTTATGCCATAATTATAGTTAGTATAACAAGATTATACATTTTTACTACAACTCTTTTACTGTAATTTTAATCATTTATATACTAATTTGGTAATATTCTGTAAATTCAGTCAATTTATTAAGTTTCTAAAATATGTCATTTTGTACATTTAAGCCGTTTACTTTATCTTTCATGAGTTGAAAACAAAACATTTATAAAGTGCAAACAGTGTTACTGCACCTGGCCTACAATCTCCCTTTCATAAAATCTGAATCACATTAATACAAGTCCACACAAGGCAGGCTTGTACATTTGGTTTTTGGAGGGAATATTTGGGATATCTTTATAGTTTTCGACAAGTTCTGACATGTGCTGTGTGTGAGATTGTGTGTGTGAGATTTTAATGACGAGGAGACTCATCCCATGATGAGCTTGTCTTAATATGCCTGTAGGTCTAACCGTGTCTGGTTTGATGCTGTAAAAAAACTCACAGCAGTCATGTTTTGAGGCCTTTAAATGTATAATGTCTTATTTCTGTTTTTTTTCCACAGTACTCACCATTGCTCAAGAAACTGTACTGTCAGATCGCCAAGACCTGTCCGATTCAGATTAAACTGGCTTCCACCCCTCCAAATGGCAGTGTGATACGAGCCATGCCCATATACAAGAAGGCTGAACACGTCACAGAAGTGGTCAAGCGTTGCCCTAACCATGAACTTGGACGGGACTTCAATGAAAGTACATAAAAGTCATTTACTTTAGACTATTTTTGTTTAACTGCAATTATCTCAATCAAATATACAGTATGTTTACTGTAAATAAGACATTAATAAGTTTAAGAATTAGAGTACCACTTAATACGATTGCATTTCATTACAATTATCCATACCGTTTTTCAGCATTTATTTATCTTTGTTTAAAATCAATACAATTGACAAATACAAAAGTTAGTTGACTCTGCATTAACTAATGTAAACAGATACAAAACTTTTAAGTAAAAAAATGTATTAGTAAATGCTAATGCATTATGAATTTATGTTAGTTCCTGCATTACTAAACAAATATAAAAAATAAATACAACCTTATTGTAAAATGTAAGTGAATCCAGCATAAATGTGAACTCCTTGAATACTTTGGGATGAAGGAAAAATGACTGGAGAACATTTTTACAAATTATAGGTAAAGGTTGAATACTTTAAAGATCTAACATAGTTTTTACTATAATTACCACAATTAAATTTGCGATATAGTTTGAGTATTCTAAATATTTAGATTCCATAGCTTTCTTTGATGCCATTTTTTTGGGGGGAAAGTGACGCATATCTCTTGAGAGAAAGTATACTTGATCACAATGTAAAAATGCATCACAGTGATTAACAATGAATGGCAGTTTGTTAATAAACTGGATCTAGAATCTTAGTCATATAAAATCATTTCAAACTACAGCACAATAAATACTAGAAATACATAAAAATGTATATATTTAAATATTCTCTTTCCAACTCTTATTGATCAGTGTTTTTATTATTTTCAGGTCAAACAGCTCCTGCAAGTCACTTGATACGAGTGGAGGGCAGTAATTTGTGTCAGTATGTGGATGACCCTGTGACAGGTCGACAGAGTGTTTTAGTACCATTTGAAGCTCCTCAGGTTAGTTACGACGTCGCTTTCAGAACAATGTTACACACTGACCTAATTTGTATTATCCCTCTGCTATTTTTTAATGATCACACAGTTCAGGATACTTAACATGTTCTGACTGGATATAAATAGCCCAGGAATCATTCTGAGCAATAATATGATAGCTATCCCCTTAATTTCTTTTCAGTTTCTTCGCCCTAATTTAAATAACAAACTTTTGGCGCCACCTAAGGGACATGTATTCTTTTAGTTAGTGTTTTTTTTTGTGTGGGTTTGGTGTTGTAGAAAGTGTGGTATTATTCTAGTGTTAAAATGTGTCTTACTTTTAAAGTGCATATTTAAATTTTTAAATGACAATTGTGGGTGTTGAATCCTTTTTAATGGTGCTTTCACACTTGGGTCTTCTTTAAGAGAACCGTACTCAGACCCCTTTAAGTGGACCAAGAGGTGGACCAAATGTAAAAGGGACAAGTTCTTTTTACGTTCACAGTGTAAGAGTCCTGGATTGTTTTTTGGTCCTGTGTGTAATTTTTAGAGGATCTATTGGCAGAAATGCAATATAATATACATAACTAAAGACCTTACAAAATGAAGCATTTTTATTACCTTAGAAGGAGCTATTTCTATCTATATCCACTGTAGATCCCCTTGCATGGAATTTGGCATATTGTTTCTACAATATCCCTTAACGGATAAACTCTACGGAGTGCGTTTTGTAAATGCGTTAGCTCCTTCAGCAAAGAAGCGAAAATGTGAAGACATCTTAGTGTCGAGTCAGCTACCTTAGTGCTTCAAAAAGGAGGGGTGAAGTGAGCCGTTGGTTGCAACTCACAACCGTACCGCCACTAAATTTCATACACTGGACCTTTAAGCAGTAATCGTGACACAGTTCCATTTAATCATCAGGAAAGAGATTAAGCCGGGATTAGTTTCAGTTCACAGTGGACGTTTTTAGCAAACCATACTGTCAGCTCACAATGGACGTCTTTAGCAAACCATACTGTTAGACGCAACAACCTTAAAAGGGTCTGAGATTGTTTGAAGTGTGTGAAGTGATCTGGCCCAAGAACCTATCGAACCATGCTCAGACCCCTGAAAAGGACCAAGTGTAAAAACACCCTCACAAGATGTTTATACTGTTTAATTTTAGGGACCCACTTTTAAAGGTAACCGTGTTTTTTGGCAGGTAGTATCTGCTTTGTGCAGTGTAATGTAATAATGTGCAACTGCCCATTAACCTCTTTTCACTGTACATTTGTGTTTCTCAAGGTGGGGACTGAGTTCACAACCATTCTGTATAATTTCATGTGCAACAGCAGTTGTGTTGGTGGAATGAACCGCAGACCTATCCTCATCATAATCACGCTAGAGACAAGAGAGTGAGTTCTGGAGCTTAACTATCCTTTCATGTAAAACTTAATTTGAACTTTTCTTAAGTACATTAATAAATCATATGGAAGTATTGTTCATTGTTAATATATGTTAGATAATGCCTAAACTAATTGTTAACAAATAGCACCTTGTTGTAAAGTGTTTTAGATAAAGTAGTATCTTAGGTGAAAGTTAAAGCTAAAGTTTAGTATTTCTCTCCACAGCGGACAGGTCTTGGGTAGACGTTCATTTGAGGGGCGAATTTGTGCATGTCCAGGCCGAGATCGCAAAGCAGATGAAGACCATTTCAGAGAACAACAGGCTCTAAATGAAAGCGTGGCCAAAAATGGAAATGCTAATAAACGAAGTTAGTCACAGGTTTTTTATGATAACAAAATCATTAAAGGCTACAATTTTTTTCCAAATATCCTTGTGTTTATCAGAAAAAAGAGAAATGAATATAGGTTTGGAACAACTTGAGGGTGAGTAAATGATAACAGAATTTTCGATTTTGGGTGGAGTATCCCTTTAAGATTGTATTGTTGGAAGTCATCTATTATCTACTTTTTTAGAAAAATAAAACAAGTTAAAGAAAATATGTAACATATCTTCCAAAAAGTTAAAGCCCAACCAACCACTCACTCAAATAATCACAATACAGTCTCTCTTAAGACATTTTATGGTTATCTGTGTGAGTCTCTTGACCTTTGAGTCTCGTATTTTTACTTCATAGATTTCAAACAGACTCCAGCCAATTTAACAGGCCCTTCTATAAACATGAAGAAAAGGCGACATGGAGAAGAGGAGATGTATTACATACCAGTGAGTGTGGAAACATTTCATGTTTCTTGTTTGTGACTGGGTTTGGCTGTCGCAAAGGAACTCTTCTTATGTTATTCTTATAACCTTGAATTATTGTGAAGGTACGTGGCCGGGAAAACTTTGACATCCTTATGAAGATAAAGGACAGTTTGGAGCTTGTGGATTTTGTACCACAACAGTTAGTTGACTCCTACAGACAACAACAGCAACAGATTCTGCAGAGACAGTGAGTGTTTATATACACATGGTTTGACACAAAAATTGATTTCTGTCCCTAATGTTAACAGATGATAGCTTTCCCCTGCAGAATATTGTCTGAATATAGAATTTCTGAATAAACAGGTATTCATGTCAGTCCAGGTTTTCAGCATCAGATACACTCCTTTCTTCCTCTACTGAACATAAAATAAAAAGCAGCTGTTTTTCCTACCTTAAAGACTTTGTTTTGTAAAAGTATCATTAGCTTACTATGGTCGCAAGATCCATTGTTGACAGAATAGTTAAACCCCTCACTTTTAGCACAGGAAGGTTATGATGTCTTCGAGCGCTCACTGCTCTAGCGCTACAGTCCAAGTGCTGTGGCGTATCTCCTCTTTGCCCCGCCTCTAAGCGAGGTGTGCTGTGATTGGCCAGTTAAACAGTGCGTACTAATTGATCAAATACTGGTCGAATACTGGAAATGTAACGCCTCGTACCATATTTGGAACATCAGGTTACACGATTTAAGGTTCAAAAACACTATACTATATATGTGGAAAATACAGTGTTTTTGAACCTTAAATCGTGTATACTGTACACATTGCATTACATCGAAAACAATCGATAATATTAGTTTGAGCCGTGTCATATGACCCCTTTAAACAATTGTGAAGTATTTTTTCTCATAAAACTGCAGTTTGAAACTGCCTACAGTATGAACGTCATAAACCTTTAAAGGAGTCATTTGCCAGAAGTACGTGTTTTCCTTGTCTTTTGTGTGTTATTAGTTGCCCATGTATGTATTAGACACGTGAAATTGCAAAAATGTAAGTGTCGGAACAAAATTTGTATTTTATCTAGAAGCGAATGCTCCCCCAGACCTGCCTGAAACGCCTCGCGTAACCACACCCCCACAATTTGACGTCAGCTCGTGGAGTGATTTGACTAAAACTGCCAAAATCTACACGCAAGTAATTTGGGCGGTCTTGTTAAACTCATTGTACCGTCGCCGGTGCAGCCTGATGTTACGAATATTTGAAGAGGCGTTACATTTCAGTGAAGTATTCGACCAATCACTACGCACTAGTGACCTGGCCAATCATAGCACACAGCTTTGTAAAATATCAGCGCGTTTCAGTGAGGCGGAGCAAGGAGGAGATACAAACATACACGGTATGTGGAAAATACAGCGTTTTTAACCTTTAATCGTGTTTACACATTGTATTACATCTAAAGCAATCAATAATATTAATTTTAGCCGAGTCAAATGACGACTTTAACCAATCATGTATTCACATTTATATAAATGTTCTAGCCTGCTCAAAAAATTGCGCAGCTCGCGCATTGAGAAACATTGGCAGCGGAAAGGGTGTAGAGTTACTTTCAAGTCATTTTAAGGCATGAACAAATTATCACAGAAAAAAACTTTTATATATGCTATTTTGATGCTCAAGATATATTTAAAGTGATACGATTTTCGACCACAGTAGGACTTTAAAACGATGCATGATTTTCTCGTAGTTTTTTGGGGGGGAGAATAACTCTTTAATATAATCACAACGTATATGTATTAGCGTTTAAGCGAGTTTCACAATGTATTGATTTTACTTGGCTCATGTGATTTACAGGGGTCAAGTTGCCTCTCCATCAACTTATGGCACACTCAATAACATGAATATGAATAAGATTCATGGAACAATGGGCAAACTTCCCTCAGTCAACCAGCTTGTATCACAGCAGACTCAGCAGAACGCAGGGCCCTCTGCATCCATGTCACATATGGGTAAGTTGAATATTTTTCCACAGAGATGATTTAACTATTTAGAAATTAGTTAATTAGTGATGCATAAGTTTAACAAGGATGTTTAATTTGTTTATTGGCTATGTGGATATAACTGTATGGATGTTTCTATTTTAAATCCTTACAAACAAAAAGTAAGATTTTGGTTCAATGTAATAGTACTTCATTTAACAGCATATCAAAATAGTTTTTTATATGATATGTATCACAGCCATCGAATCCTCAGATGAAATGTTAATGACTTTATATAAAGCATACCCATTCAATGGTAAGTATCATTATACTTTATTCACCAGGATTATTAATGTGTTTAATTTAAAATGTATTTACCATATTCAATCAATTTAATTATTATACATGTTATGGATTAACTGATCTTGATCAATGTTTTGATGAAAATACAGTCAAACCAACTGTTGTTCCTTCATGTAAGTGAGGATAGCAAAATAGAGTAAACAGGGACATATTATACCCATGAATGCTTCATAACATGGATTAATACAAATTTGGAACAAAATTCTTCAGACACTGACCTGAACCAAGTGTTTCTTTGTTTAATTGCTAATGCGACCTTTTTTACACCACAGACTGAACAAAATTAAGCATTACTTGGTATTTGGTTGCCCTAAATTGGTATTATCTAATGGTGCACTTACATTTAACAGCTGACTGCTATTCAACCTAATTTATACCTTTCTGTCAAAGTGACATTATCAAGAGGAATTTGTTCTGACACAGTTCAACTCTGAGTTTTTGTCCTATAAATTTTTTCAATTTATAGCGGATAAACTGTGATGTTGACAGTGTCTGAATACATTCTGGTTTGACTGTATTTATATAAATAAAAATAATGACTCTGACATGATTTGCGGAACTTACTGAAGAATTATCTGTGCTGATTTTTTCCTAACAGGTTCGAACATGCTGGGTGGACACCACATGCAGACTAATGGTGATGTGAATGGAGCACACTCGTCCCAGTCTATAGTGTCCACCTCTCACTGTACCCCTCCCCCACCTTACAATCCCGACCCCAGCCTCGTCAGGTACTTCACCTTGCAGTAGCACTTACTGTACCTGTCTCTATCTTTCACACAAACTCATACTATACATAAAAACTGTATATGATATAGAGAACTTGTCTTCTACCAATACCAAAGATTCATACAGCAGTTACAATAGATTCCTAATGGAATTTTTAATTTCAGTGTAATTGAAATTAGCCAAACAATAAATGTATATGATGTCTGTTATCAAAACTGGTTACAGGTTGTCTTGTTCTCGATTATTTTTTTTATATTATGGGTGTCACAAATGAGTGAGTGTGTGTGCCCTGCGATGGGTTGCCACTCCATCCAGGGTGTATCCTGCCTTGATGCCCGATGACTCCTGAGATAGGCGCAGGCTCCCCGTGACCCGAGGTAGTTCGGATAAGCGGTAGAAAATGGATGGATGGATGGGTGTCACATACCATTATTGACAATCACAATGATATTAATAGCCGTGATTATTGATATCGTGTTAATAAAACACATAATATTGTAAACCGTTTAGTGCCAATATCTGGCTGATACTCCAACATACTGTAGAAGTGTATAAAATCGTTATCATTAATTCTGTTGACCATGATAATCCAGTACCTCAGAGATGACGTCTTTTTGTAGGCTATCCCTGAATATAAGCGGCGCCCTGGTTCCCTCGACCGAAAGCCTTTGCATTTTTCCCATAGACTTTTGGAAGATTGCAAAAAATTAACTCTGTGATTAACAACGGTTTATGATGTTTACCTGTTTTGCCACCATCTACGTGGGAACATCCGTCTTACTGCTCCCCAAAAAAATTTTCAGGGGCAGCCTCCACCTTCACCTTGCCTACGGTGAAGGGAGACCGACACGACAGCAAAGCATAGTCCATAAATTGGGCCAGAAACCCTAAAGGAACATAACAGGAGATGATGTTGTTGAAATGATCATTAAGTTTCACTAGTTTCACACGTGCAGTTTAACATTAAATATTAGGAAATAACATAACAAAATAACAGGGGAACACAGAACAGATCATAAAAGTATAAAGGTTTACCCCAGATCTTATTTCGGGCGATTTAGCAAAAACCCCAAAATAAAAAAACAGACATTACATGTTTTGTCTATCAAGAGAATCTTTACAAATGAACACCACATTTTTTACTTTTGAAGCCGAAATACAATCGGCATAAGTAAAAAGCTAACACAATGCTACAAACAGACTACACTTGAAGTCGCTCTATGTCAACGTCACCACCACCAAGCCTCAGACAACTTTCAAACTTTATTAAAAAAAATCCCTGGCAAGTAATTACTCTGTGAATGAATCGCATCTACGTTTGAAGAGATTTGTGCCCATATTGCATTATTAGTGAGCTTAATATTTGTGATGACGCCTAACGTCCCAGCAAAAGTCGCTTTTAGAAACCGTCGTTTATAAGACACAATAATGCTTTATATAAACACAAGCGGGTTATAATTGGTGTGTTTTGAGTCATTGAATAAAACGTGAAAATATCTATAGGTTTTGTTTATGTAACATGGAGTAGAGTAACCAGGCAGAAAGCAGATCCACATGCAGTGTAACATTTATTGAAACAATAGAAGAAAAAAAAAACACCCTTGGAAATCCAATGATTGAACAAAGCCTAAAAACAAAGAACGACACCAAGCAAAGGAAACACTAGGGTTTTAATACACTTGGGTAACAAAGGAAACAAGAAACACCTGGGGGAACCAATAACAAGAAAAACTACAAAGGACTACAAACATGGCACGCAACAGGAAATAATATAAGAGTCCTAAATAACAGGGGAACACAGAACAGATCATGACAGAGCCCACCCTCTAAGGGCGGATTCCAGATGCCCCAAAACAACAGTCCTGGTGTTGGAGCTGAGGCGGAACAGGGGGCGGGATGGAGGGCCAAGCCCATGAAGGGTAAAAGGGCTAGGAGCAGTGGCGGATCTGGCCATGTTGCAGAGGAGCACATGGGCCGTGGAGGAGAGGTGTAGTCCAGGGCAGAGTTGGAGGCGGAGGCTCAGGCAGGGCTGGACGACATGGAGGTACAGGCAGGGCTGGAGGCCTGGGTGTGGCAGGAGAAGTCAGAGAGGTCATCTCAACTGAGGCATTTGGCACGGAAGAGTCCACAGCAACATTCTGTTCAGTGGCCTCTGTAGGGGAAGAGCAATACACAGTCCAGACACACCAAAAGGCTGCAACCACAACCGGTAAAGCTGACTCCAGGGACAGGACATCAGTAACAGACGCCTCCAGGACCACCGGGTTTGGGACCTAAGGGAAATTAGCCACCCACACAGAGGCCAGAGGAGTATCCTCCAGGTTAGAGACCAGACGCCTGTGCCTTGACACCACCATCTTGTCAGCTAACTCTGCGAGCAGGCTCTGGACTGGCGGACATCTTGTGATTGGGCTCTGGACTGGCGGCGAGTTCAACTAGGGGCCATATAGGCTGGGGATTCTATACTGGCGGCCATGACGAACAGAGTGGCCACCATCTACGTGGGAACATCCGTCTTACTGCTCCCAAAAAATGTTTTTCAGGGGCAGCCTCCACCTTCACCTTGCCTACGGTGAAGGGAGACCGACACGACAGCAAAGCATAGTCCATAAATTGGGCCAGAAACCCTAAAGGAACATAACAGGAGATGATGTGGTTGAAATGATCATTAAGTTTCACTAGTTTCACACGTGCAGTTTAACATTAAATATTAGGAAATAACATAACAAAATAACAGGGGAACACAGAACAGATCATAAAAGTATAAAAGTTTACCCCAGATCTTATTTCGGGCGATTTAGCAAAAACCCCAAAATAAAAAAACAGACTTTAGAGCGATGGAACCAGAAATCCTAAAATGGGAACTTGCTTCCAGGTTTTGCATACAAAAATACGTTGGCTCTGGGGCTTCCTTTTGTGTACTTAAAATCTTAGATCTTATTCAGACTGCCGTCATGATGATTTCAAAAACAAGGAAAATTCAGTTAAATCATTTCAACAGGACAAAGAACTAAGGAAAACAGGGATAATTTTAGCATTAAGAATAGTGCATTGTCCATATAAAATCTAATATGGATATTAGACATGTTTACCTTTCCATAGTATGATATTTCATAAAATATAATAGTCCTATATGTCTCCAGTTGGTATGGATTGCGAAGAACACAAGAGTGTGAAATTTTCTACATTAAGTTTCTCATGAACTTTTCATGACCATCAGGTACCTAACTATACCTGTGAACATTTGGGTACCAGAATCCGGGAGACATCCATTCGTGATTAAAATATCATATTGTACCACTAGATTAGCGTTTTAAAGAAATATGAACATGAACAACATTAGAAGTCAGGCTAATGCCAAAAACAGACAATGCACTACTCTTATCTCAAATTTTCTCAAATGTCCTTTTTAATATGAATAATCTTTGTTTTTCTTAGTTATTTATCCTGTGGAAATAAGATACCAATCAATGCAGTTTTAATTCAGCCCTCTGCGCTTCTATCCCTCCCAGCCTTGCTTTGAAATCATCAGGACGACAGGCTGAATAAGGTCTTTGTGACTGTATCCCCCTTTAGATGCAAAACCATTCTGACCTGATTCAATCGTTCATCTTTATAAAGTCAGAGTCATGGAATTTTAATAATTCTTTACTCAACTCAACTTTATTTATATAGCGCTTTTACAATTTTCATTGTTACAAAGCAGCTGTACATGAGACACATTGAATACAAGAAAAACAACTAAAGGCATATAAACAAGGTGTTTTTACAGGTGTAAAAACAAGAAAAAGGTGAAAACAACAAAAGACAGACATACAAATGCTCCACACACACAATATGCGTACATACTTACACACATTGACATAGACGCACACACGCAAACACACTCACACACACGCAGAGTGAAAGCACACATAGGAGAGAGAACCACAGGTCAAACATTAAACGGACTATAAATTCTTATATGCAATATTAATTATGTCTAACTTCTAAAGCAGCCCCCCCGGCCAGGCAAATAGTGCAAAACAATATGCAAACGGTGGCGAGGAACCCAAAACTCCAATCGAGAAAAAATACTAAAATGGCAAAGCAAGATTTCTGACATTCCCTATTTGGCCATAAAAATAAATGCATTCTAAATATTTCTCGGCTGGCAGATAAGACCTCTGAAATGTATATTATGTACATCATCTTATAATCTGCATTTTAAAGACTACAAGCTTTTTTCAATATTAACCTTCAAACTTTCTTTCTTTTAATGATCTTGGTTGTATGTTTAAGTATAACTCAGCAAACAGCATGTTGAGTGCCTTTCCACTATTTACCTGATTCACATCAGAATTTTTGTGCTATCATTCAAAATACAATTATTTTGGTAGCAGTGAGTCATTTAGAGTCACAGCTTAATGTAATTTTCCATGTAGATTACATTGTTTTATTAACTGCATTGTCACTCATTTGATTATTACCGGTAATGTTCCATCTCTGTTTACTCTCAATGTATCAAAAAATTCAACATTTATGCCAAATCTAACAGAATCCAACAATAATGATACAGCATAACATGACAAAACATACATTACAAAAACACACCCTAATACTAAACAGGAATGTAGTGACTTATTGTGCAACCCTTTGACCTTTACCGTTGATGGCATTTTTTAAGATGTGTCACATATTTACGCAATAGCAAACACATTTTGTGAATTTTTGTTTAAAAATCACAACAACGTGTATGTAGTGATAATTAAGCGACAGATGTTGTAGACAACACAGACACATTTTCCTGAAGTTTTGTATGCTTCAGTGGGCGACTCTACCTTTAAAATGATTTTGTCTGTTGAAATGTAGCTGCTACATTTTCCAAATATTTGGATTTTATTGTTTGAAGCAAATCATTTTTAATGTTGAATTACTTATAATAAAAGGATCGATGCACTGAAAAAGTTGTCATGCATCATTAATGTAATTGCATGATCTTTATTGCAATGTTTTAATTTGGTTAAAAAAATAGAAGTCATTGCATGCTTAGTGTATTTGACTGCACTGCATTTGTTTCTGGTATCTGTTTTGTGATTGATGTAGTTTTGTTATTACACCATTGAATTATTTTTAAATATTTTGTTAGCTAAAACCATTTTTATTTATCTTCCATCAATACACAATAATCATTGTAAGCTGCAAATGCCATGGTGCTTTGCTTGTTATGTTCTCCATGGGTGAATATGTAATTCACAGGACGCAGCCCCTTGGTCTCAGTGGGATTCCTTTTGTCTCCGAACAGTTTCTTAACCAACCTGGGTTGCCAAAACTGTATCGACTACTTCACGTCGCAGGGAGTCCAGAGTGTTTACCACCTTCAGACTCTTACAATGGAGGTACCTTTCAGTTCAGTCAAAATATTCATCAAGTGAAATGATTTTCTATAACAGTGGTGTAAAAAGTAATATAATAATTTGATCAATTCACCAATGTAGATTTGTCATCTACTAATTGGGATGTGATTATCACACAAAAAAATCACGGCCAGATCGAACTGTCTTCTTTAGTGATAACCAAATGCCTTTGCATTATTCATTACATATAGTAAACACCTGTACATCCATCCACCCATTCGACTTTTACCGTCAAACGTCATCTCAGGATATTTGGAACACAAATCTAGATGTGTGCGATGGTGACACATGCACATACAAAATTCATGATGGATTCTGGGTTACGTTTATGTTCATGGAAACAAAATTTTATTTTAATAGTTAGATGATTAATATGGTCGTTTTTTGCAAGACCATTCAAATAAATGGGCCACAATTTCTGAGGTTCCTCAGAACCTATAAGAATCAACTATTATCATGTTATTCATCTTGTTTAACTGTTGCTAGCTGATATGAACAAAGCAGTAAAACTCACTTTCTATATTTCAGGATCTTGGGGCCTTGAAAATCCCTGAGCAGTTCCGGGTGGCGATTTGGAGGGGCCTGCAAGACATGAAGCAGGGCCAAGATTACGGCCAGCAGCTTATTCGCTCCAGCAGTAACATGGCCACTATGTCCATCGGGCCTGGTGGAGAACTGCAGCGTCAGCGAGTAATGGAGGCTGTGCACTTTAGAGTGCGTCACACTATTACCATCCCAAACCGTGGAGGGTCCACGGGAGGCGAGGAATGGGCTGACTTTGGTTTTGACATGCCAGACTGCAGGATACAAAAGCACTCCATTAAAGAAGAGTTTGCAGAAAGCAACGTCCACTGAGAAGGAACGGTGATCCACAGAGATGATGTCTTTAGTTTGCCCTGCATTTCATACTGTCTGTATGTTTTTTTAAACTACAATGGACAGTTTATATTTTTTATTTGTGTACTTCATATAGGAGCACTTCCATATTTGTCAACAAATTATTTTACGCATAATTATTTTACGGTACAATTTTTTTGCGTAAGGTAAACAAATAATGGAAAAACAACTGCTAGTGCTTTGTAGAGATAACATAGTCATTTACAATCCCATTTCCCAGGCATGATTTAGTGGTTCCTCATTGTGCTGCTAAGGGTTCAAATGCATCCTTTTCTCTTTTCAGCTATGGCCTTATGTTACTAAACACAGACAGAAAACGATATGACTTAATTTAAGTCATTAATATTAGGACTTTGGGTCATCACATTGTAGTTGTACATGTACATGGTTAAAACTAGTGTGTGATTTAACAACATTGCCTTATTTATTTTTGGCTTTTGGCTGTATGATGTTGAACGATGTATGTTCAAACTTCTTCTTGGCAAGAATCAGTGCCCACAAGTGAATTCCCTGAAATCATACTTTAATTATTAATTTTCTGGTGATAGGTTTATTAAAACAACTAAATAAATATGATGTGTTGCGTGTGGCTAGCTCAAAACACATTGTGTAACCTGTGGGAGGGACCATTATTATATTTACATGAATTTGGCAGACAATTTAATCAAAAGGCTGGGAAACATATCAATGTTCTTTGCATTTACACAGCTGAACTGCAGGAAATTACAAGACTATTCTCTCATTGCAAAATTTCATCAGTGTCATACTATACATGATAAGTCACATTACCATACAAGTTCATGAGTATATTTCGCAAATGTAAGCAAAGTGTAAATCTCTTAATGTTTGTTTTGTTTAATGATGCAAACATTTCCTTTTATATTTCAAATGATTTTATTAGATTGTGCTTTACCCTGCATTTAAAAAAAATATTTTAGGAATTTCCTTTTATGTTGTTGACTGGGAATAGGTTTTGTAGTATAAGCCTTGCCGGACAAGGTTTTATTTATCATGCTGTATTATAATAATGCGTATAATTTGTCTTTGTTACTCAGTAAGCAAAATGTAGTCACTATAATGTTTTATTTTTGTATTGTAATAATTATTTCTGTTTTCAGGATGCTTCATCAAATTGCAAAACTGTGCCTCACTTGAGAAAAGCTGAGGTATTAGGGTAAATCTCATGTAAAAATGTCCAAGTTAGATTTCACCAGAATTTTCTATAAATAAATGATAGTATATTGTATCTTTTTGACAATTTTCATGAAAATTGTCCCCCATTCTCACTACTGTAAATAAATAATAATATTTTTCTTATGCTTAAGTGTAATGTAAATTATGTCACAATGCACCACATTTTAATGATCTTAAAAAAGGCTTACTTTTATTCAAGCAAAAATGATTTCTTTCTTCTTCTTTGTTTTCGTTCTGGGGTGAAATATGACAAGGACATGACAGGTTTTGTAAGATCCCATCAATAATTTGGTTTCACAAATTTGTTATTCTTTGAGGCCCCAATAATATAACTTGCTACCATTAAAAAAAAAACAAGTGTACAGCTGACTCACACATCTAATATAATAGGAACTCATCAAAACGTATTTGTCCTGATATTGTTTAGGTGGGAAAATTTTAAGAAAGCAGAAATGTGTTCCAGGGACTAATAATTGTCCATTCATGAATGTGTACAAATTTTTTTCATTTATCATTTTCTAGAATGTTACATGTTAGCAGAAAATGTCTGTTTAAAAATAAACTAAGGGCCTATGTCTTGAACAATTATAGTTAAGTGGTTTGTATGCAGTCAAAGGTTCAATGTTAAATGATCAACATGCAAATACATAAGTATGTAACTAGTGTTAACAATACTGTTCATTGTTGTTCATGTGTTAAACATACCCTTTTCAATATTGGGTGCTGTTCAAAGGGTTGCAGGTGACGTTAATTAAGGATTTTTTTATCGGCAATGATGGTTAAATGCCATCATTTACATTAAGGCACTTTATGGCTTTAGGATATTGTAAACAATGTTATATTTACAGTTAATATCAGTCAGTATTATGTCATGCTGTCATTTTGACAATTACAGATTTTAGAAATGTTTTAATAGTTAATACCTTATGGTTTCATCAAAGAGATGTAATGCTGTTTCTTTTTTATATTGCCATGTTTAAAATATGTAATGTGATTTCTTTTTTAAATAAATGCTAAAGTGTGCAAAAAAATATGATTTTTGATTATATGGTATATGTTGTCAACACGTTTCTAACATTTGAATCCTCTACTTTTTCTAAAATGTTGACAATCTTATCCTAACCATTCAAAACAACACTCTAAAGTTACTTAAAGTTAAACTTACACATACTTAAAGTTAATATCGTGTGTAATTCTAACCTAAAAATCTGTGTTTACGACAATATTGAAGTTGCAGTAACTAAAAGTAATTTGCTCGATAACTTAATTTCCGGATTTCAAGACTCCCCTCGCATGTAACATACATAATTCAATTCAATTCAAGTTTATTTATATAGCGCTTTTCACAATGTTTATTGTTTCAAAGCATTTGTACAGGGGCAAACAAGAAAAACAGATAAGTTAGAACACAGCACAGTGCATGGTGTTTATACAACGAGTAAGATCATTCTAATAAATAATATCTAATTTCTAAATAAATAAATAAATAAATGAATGAATGCAGTCTCCCGGTGAGCAGGCCAACACTGCCCTGCTGTGGCGAGGAACCCAAACTCCAATGATTGATTAATGGAGAAAAAAACCTCGGTAGAAACAAGGCTCAACCGGGAGGGCCAGATCCCCTCTGACGTGTCATAGCTGCACTCAAACTGCTGACATGTGATTTAAGTTTAGCATTTAATACCAAATATTGTAACTTCAGCATTAATAAGACAAATAGTCCGTCTTTGCTCCTGGTTGGGGATGTAGTGGTCTGAGCTGGGATGGTCTGATGGTCATATTTCTCTTGGCTGGTGTTGGAATTGCCTTAGATGGAGCTGGGATGGTCAGTCAGTCTGCAGCTGTAGCTGGCGTAATCTCAAATTGGGGATGGGCATCTGTCAGTCGTCTGGACACGGTGGAACTTCTTCCTACCTCGGGATGGAAATCCCGAGGCAGAGGCGGAAAGAGAATAATTAGCATAGCTGCTGTTCATTAACTATGCATTATGTGAAGGCTTGGCTGAAAAGATGTGTCTTTAATCTAGATTTAAATTGGGAGAATGTGTCTGACCCTCGAATAGTATCAGGAAGGCTATTCCAGAGTTTAGGTGCTACGTATGAGAAAGCTTGTACCCCTTTGGTGGATTTTGTTATTCTAGGTGTTATCAAAAGTCCTAAGTTTTGAGATCTTAGAGAGCGTGATGGGTTGTAACGTGATAAGAGCTCGGTTAAGTAAGTAGGTGCTAAACCGTTCAGGGCTTTGTAAGTAATTAAAAGAATTTTAAAATCAATACGAAACTTAATGGGTAGCCAGTGAAGCAATGATAAAACTGGGGTTATGTCATCGTATTTTCTTGACCTAGTAAGAACTCTGGCAGCTACATTCTGAACTAACTGTAGTTTGTTTATCGATGATACAGGACAACCACTAAGTAGAGCATTACAATAGTCAAGCCGTGAGGTCACAAATGCATGAATAAGCTTTTCTGCGTCTGCAACACTAACCATTTCGTAATTTGGCAACATTTCTAAGGTGGAAGAAGGCTGTTTTTGTGATATTTGAGATGTGATTTATAAATGACAGGTTGCCCTCTAATATAACGCCTAGGTCTTTAACTGTATTTGTTGGAGAAACAGTGCAGCTTTCAATTTGCAGGCTGTAGTCGGAGATATTCTGTTTACTTGATTTTGGTGCTATAAGTAATATTTCTGTTTTGCTAGAGTTTAAAAGGAGGAAATTACTAGTCATCCAATGTTTTATGTCCTCGATGCACTCTGCCAGTTTGGATAGCTTAAAGGAATCATCTGGTCTTGATAAGATATATAGCTGAGTATCATCTGCATAACAGTGGAAGCTAATTCCATGTTTTCTAATAATGTTGCCGAGGGGCAGCATGTATATGGAGAAAAGCAAGGGTCCTAAGACCGATCCCTGAGGTAATCCGTAATTTACTTGCGTAAGATTTTATGATTTCCCATTTAAATGGACGTATTGATATCGGTCTGTTAAGTAAGATCTGAACCATTGCAGTGCCTGTCCCTGAATTCCGATATAATTGTGTAAACGATCTAGTAGTATTTTATGGTCTACAGTATCGAAAGCAGCACTAAGGTCAAGCAGGACTAAGAGTGAGATGATAACTTTATCTGAAGCAATTAGGAGGTCATTTGTAATTCTAACGAGCGCAGTTTCAGTGCTGTGATGCGGTCTAAAGCCAGACTGAAACTTTTCGTTCATGTCATTATTTTGTAGGAAGGTACACAGTTGAGTTGACACTACTTTTTCTAGTATTTTAGACAAGTACGGTAGATTTGAAATTGGTCTATAGCTTACAAGTTCATTGTGGTCTAAGTTTGTTTTTTTGATGAGAGGCTTGATTACAGCCATCTTAAAGGGCCCTGGGACATGTCCTAGATTAATTGACGAGTTGATTATGTTACAAATGGGCTCAATTACAGCAGGTAGTAACTCTTTTAATAAAGTAGTCGGAATGGGGTCTAATAAGCATGTCGTCGGTTTGGATGTTGCAATTATTTTAATTAAATCTTCCTGATTTATAGGAGAAAAACACTCTAGCTTTTCTTTTTGGGTGACGGTTGAAACCAATTCTTCCGACACACTTAGAGGTTTGGTTTTAGCTATGTTGTCTCGTATTATTTCGATTTTCTCAGTAAAAAACTTCCTGAATTCATTGCTACCAAGGTGCGGCGGAATACCCAGGTCAGGAGGAGTCTGTTTGTTTGTTAGTTTAGCAATTGTACTAAATAAAAACCTTGGATGTTTTTGTTATTTTCTATGAGGTTACAGAAGTGCTCGGCTTTTGCCACTTTTAGTGCCTTTTTGTAACAGCTTGGACTCTCTTTCCATGCAATTTTAAAGACCTCTAATTGGGTTTGTTTCCATTTGCGCTCCAGTTTACGCGTTTCTCTTTTTAAGGCGCAAGTGGTGTTATTATACCATGGTGCTGTGATCTTTTCATTTATCCTTTTTGACTTCATAGGTTCGACCGCTTCTAATGCATTAGAGAAAATGGTGCCCATGTTGCTGGTCATGTCATCGAGCGATTCTATATTAGTTGGAAAGGTTATTAGAGGAGTCAGATCTGGCAAGTTCTTTACGAAACTATCTTTAGTAGTTGAGGTGATTGTTCTACCTTGTCGATAACGAGATATACAACTGATTTCTGCAGTGCGCAGTGTACATGTTATAAGATGGTGATCGGAAACATCGTCGCTTTGAGGTATAATATCGACATTGGTTAGATCGGCTCCGTGAGATATAATCAAGTCTAGGGTATGATTAAGGCGATGAGTAGGACTATTGATGTATTGTGTTACACCACAAGAGTCTAGTAGTTCTTTAAACGCCACAGCTAATGGATCGTTAGCAATATCTACATGGATATTAAAATCTCCAAAAATCAGTACTTTATCGACGTTAACCAATAGATCCGATAAGAAGTCTGCGAACTCTATCAGAAAATTAGTGTAAGGCCCAGGGGGTCTATACACAGTAACCAATGTAAGAGAGACCAATGGTTTTTTACTTTTATTTGGAACAGTTATGTTCAACGCAAGCAATTCAAATGATTTAAATGTATGCATTGTTCTCCGAGTAACGATAAGAAAGTCTCTAAAGATTGCTGCGACACCACCACCTCGACCAACCGGACGTGGCTCATGAATATAACCGTAACTTGGTGGAGTAGACTCATTTAGACCGAAGTAATCATTTGGCTTAAGCCAGGTTTCAGTAAGGCAAAGTATATCAAAACTGTTGTCTGTGATCATTTCATTTACAATAACTGCCTTTGGATTTAGTGATCTAATATTAAGTAGCCCAAACTTTAGGCGTTGGTTTTGCTCATTAAATATATTGTCTTTTGGTATAATCATGATACGATTTTTTCTCATACTTTTAAATAAATTATTATTTGATTGTATTATTCGGGGGGCAAACACAGTCTCTATGCATTTGAAAGCAGTTACATTCTTAACTGTAACATTCTTAACAGTTTGGTGAGAAGAACACAGACTATGGTTAAAATTTGTACTTACCAGTCAAATGATGCGTAGCGTCTTTGAGATGTTGTCAGACAGAATTTCCGCTCCAATGCTGCTGGGGTGCAACCCGTCGGGGCGGAAGAGCCTTGGTCGCTCCCAGAACAGATCAAAATTATTTACAAAGAGCAGCTTCTGTCAATACTCCATGACTTTACAAATTATTAAGCGTAAATAGTCTACTGAATTTTTCGTTCCCTCGTCGGTAAGTAGGAAGCGGCCCTGATACGATGATCCACGCCGTGGGCGATGCGTTGCGAACAGTATCGACCAGACTCCTGAAATCCCTCTTCAGGATCTCCGACTGCCGCATTCTCACATCATTCACCCCGCGTGCAGAACTACGGCTCCCACTCTTGCATCCTCCTTCAGAATCGCAGTTACCTGCGCAGAGACATCGAGAACACAGGCGCCAGGAAAACAGTGAGTGCGCACCTTACCTTCATTGAAGGAGGCGCGTACGTTCCGGACGATTGAGTCTCCGATGACCACAGCGTTGGATTTCGTCTCGCAGAGGGCGGCATAGCGATTTCTCCTAGAAATCTCGAAGACCGGTGGCGGCGGTGGGGGAGAGTTCATCGCTCCGGTCCTGGATTTCGCCTCTCGCCGTGCGTGTGCAGGTGCAGGAGTGAAGTTCATTTCGGCTCGTCGTGCTCTTGAAGCCTGGGATCTGTGCATAGAAACACACGGAGTAGAAGCGATAGGAGTATTACAATCACGTCGAACACTTACCGCAGCTTTGCGAGCGTCAGCCCTGGATGTTTCGAGCGCTGTTTTACGTTCTCGCAGACGTGTTTGCCTCTCGAGTAGATCGTGGATCTGCTTCTCGAATGCTTCCAGTTCTGACTAAAGTGCGAAGAAAGATTCATCATCTGCACTCAAAGGTAACGTTAAACACATATCTGAATCATTAGCCATTAGTGGTGTCATAATGAGAACAGTGAGTTAAGCAGTAGAGGCAATATTCTGAAACTAAAGGCTGGGAATGCTAACAGCCGGAGTGCTAATAGCGAATGGTCATACAAAACAAATTTATCTGTGCGTTATATGACGATATTTGGTATGTGATACACTTAAGGATAGGTTTAACCCTCTGTGAGTTATCAATTTAGAACATAAATATTAAGAAATAACAGGAATAAATGATATATTTAGAAAACGTTTGACGGAGCAAGTTCAACTCTGTGTCAAGTTTTTGAAAAGCGTAATATAAATTTGTTCATGTTAAATCATTTAACTTAATCTATTACAGTTCAGGGTACATGACTGATGCTTGTTCTATCAAAGTATAGCATTGCTAAGGATCTCCATTTCCCATCATGCTTTGCATGGTACTGGATAATGAGAGTTAATGTAGAAATACAGAGTTATTTTAAGGATTTTTATTAAGATTAGAACAGCATGAGACTTAATAATGTTTAATATTTTGTTCTCTTGGCATTTAAAAGGGTTTTGGTTAACCTGTAAACCGTATCCAGCAATGATAGTTTGCGACACATGATGAAGGCTGTAACAACTTCAAGGAATGGGAAGGAGGCGGTCACCGGTGAACGTTCAACAACTTAAAAAAAAATTAAACAAACCAGAAAAACAAAAGTAAAATGCCGGCAGCTCCAGCACAGTCGACTGCCGGCCACACAAACATAATGAAACATAACAAAATCTAGGCCTGGAACTCTCTCGTCATCGCTCGTCCTTTTATGCGTCCAATCTCCTCCAAAGAGATGCAATACCCCTGCAACACAGCTGACACTCATTATCATCACTAGCTTTATTCCCTCAGGGCGCACGTCCCGCCTTGCTCGTTACAAACGCATTTGATCAAGCACAGCAGAATACACCATCTGACCAATCACATGACACTAGGCTATGGGATAGAATGGGGTTTGATTAATATTACTTACTATTAAAATGCAGTAACCATTAATATTTGGTTTCCTGTAGCTCATTGGTAAGAGCAAGGTTGTGGGTTCAATCCCAGGGGATTGAACATACCTAAATATAAATGGATATCTTACTGTAATGTAAGTTGCTTTGAATAAAAGAGTCTGCCAAATGCATTAATGTAAATGTATTAACTTCTCGACAAGCCGCCAAGCCCAAATTCTGGCTAATGGGGAACCCTTGTTCAAATCTGGAAGCAGATCTACTTATCCTTTGCGCACGATCAAACCAAACACACTCTTGGTGTGTTTGATTTATCGGTCAGCTCGTGCTGAGAAGGCAGGAATTTATGGTTATATCAGGAGAAGATTGACACCTTTTTCAAGAGAAATCCTGTAAGTGAAGTTGAAAGCTGAAAGTTGAAAAATGTTGACATTAAACAACAGTAGCCTATTACCATTAGATATTGTTTGCATTTATTTCTTGATATTACTTTTTCAATATTCACTGAGGTTTGCTAGTGCCACAGCTGTAACTGTTTGACCCCTACCCTTTACCACTGCACCATTGTTTAGGAGAGGAAGTTGCTGAAGGCATCAGTTTCAGAGAGAGCACAGGAATGTTCACAGGTGAGCAATGAAATGAACGTTATAGTTTGTGAAAGAGGTCTATGAAGGAAGAAAGGCCGTGTGTGTGTGTTTGTGTCATGGGTGGTGCTTATTTCCATCCCAGGTGCATCCCTTGTGTATTTTCAGAACATTCCAGAACCTAGGTGAAAAACCTTCTGCTTATTTGCAGCGATTGCATGTTGCATTGCAGACCACTATGTGCCGTTGTGAAGTGCTTAGCTCAGAAATTAATAAGGATCTGCTTAAACAGTTTTCAGAGGATGCTGGGAAAGCACCTTGAAATAATTCACCCCTCTCCTTTGCTGAGCTAATGACAATGATACATACTGAGGAGAGCAAATATACTTCAAAAAACGTACGGAGGAAACAACATTTGGGATATTCTAAGCAGCGTGTCATAGTACAGTCTCAAACAGCCACTGGCATTGTGGCCGAGCTAAAGGCCGTCCAGTCCGTGACATCTAGTAAACAGTTCCACAGAGTGGCCGAAACAGAACCTGCCCCAGACATTTCTCTTGAGTTCAACTTTGGCAATTTCGATTCATTTGGAGGAGCACAAAGAGAGGATATTCAGAGTTCTTAACAGGCTTAAGGAATACGGTCTGAAACTTGCCCCAGAGAAATTGATCTTTGCGCAAACCTCAGTTGGTTATCTTGGACATGTAGTATCTGACCAAGGAGTGCAAACAGATCCCGATAAAGTAGCAACTGTCAAAACCTGGCCGATTCCCCTGAATTTAAAAGAACTTCGGGGCATTTTAGGATTTGTCGGATATTGCCGTCGCTTTGTCAAGGATTTTTCCAAGAAAATCAAACCCTTGAATGACCTAACTGCAGGATATCCCCCTACTCGTAAGGGCAGTAATTCAGTTAACAATGGACATTACCGAAACCCCAAGGATTTCTTCAACGATAGATGGACAACTGCTTGTCAGGTGCCAATTGATCTGATCATTGAAGATTTCACAACTGCTCCTGTATTAGCCTTTGCTGACCCCAAATCACCATATATTCTACATACTGATGCATGTACATCAGGATTAGTCGCCGCTCTTTACCAAGAGCACAACGGACAAGCCAGAGTAATTGCTTATGCGAGTCGAGGCCTCTCAGCCAGTGAATCCAAGTACCCGGCTCACAAACTTGAATTCCTAGCGTTGAAGTGGGCAATCACAGAGAAATTCCTGGATTTCCTTTATGTCAGCGGTAGTAGTGACAGACAGTTACCCTCAAACCTATGTTCTTACCACTGCTAAGCTTGACGCAGTAGGTTATAGGTGTTTAGCAACACTCTCCACTTACAATTTCAAAATGCAGTACAGCTTTGGGAAGCAAAACATTGACACTGATGGGTTGTCTCGGTGACCTCATTCAGACCTCCTTGTAGATGATGCTTCTCGCGATGAGCATTGTCGAATACTTAGCCTCGTTGAACGCCTAACTGCAAAAATTGGTGAACAAGAGGTCGATAGTGATGTAGTTCGAGCCATTTGCGACAGCCGACTAACTCAACGGTCTGAGTACTCACACGGATCGCTAAGAGTTCCATGATTGAGTCATGTACCGAAGGAGGAACGTAGCTGATAGGGACAGATAGCAGTTGGTCTTACCTGAAAAGTTAACATCAATTCGGACGTCCTCAAACATCTACACGACGACCTGTCATATGGGCATTGACCGTACTCTGGACTTGGTACGAGCCAGATTCTATTGGCCCAAGATGGCTTCAGACATAGAGCAAAAGATCAGAACTTGTGACCGGTGCATGTGGAGAAAAGCCCTACCTGAAAAGGCTGCACCGTTGGTGAACATCTTAAACAATCATCCCTTGCAACTTGTATGTATGGACTCCCTTACTATTGAACCCGACCGTAGCAACACCAAGGATGAGTTGGTAATAATTGATCATTTTACCAAGTACGCCCTAGCTATCCCTACCCCCAATCAGAAAGCAAAGACCGTTGCAAAGTGTCTGTGGGAGCAGTTTATGTCATTGGGGCTATCCCGAATGTCTAAACAGCGTTCGGGGCCCTGATTCTGAGTCACACCTGATCAAAGAGCTGTGTGATATACTGCTGGGGAGCAGAAGGTAAGAACAACCCCAACAATCCGAGAGGGAACCCTGTTGAATATGCTGGGAACCTTGGAAGCCAAGGAAAAAAGTTGCTGGAAAGAGTTTGTAAAGCCACTGGTACATGCTTACAACTGTACCAGAAACAAAACAACCAGGTTTGGTCCTTACAAACTAATGTTTCTGGAGTGACAACCGAGGATGTCAGCGGGTTTAGCGTTTGGATTACGGAAGGTTAAGATGGATGTGACACACTTTGAATATGTGAAAAACCTCAAGTCGAGTATCGAAGAAAGTTTTCGAATTGCAGCTGAAAATTCCAAAAAGATGGCAGGGAAGAATAAAGCTAACTGTGACAGACATGTAACAGCATCAGAATTGAACAAAGGCGACAGAGTTCTCCTGAGGAGCGTCAGACTAAGAGGGAAAAATAAACTTGCTGATAAATGGGAGGGAACAGTTTATGTGGTAGTATGCCAGCACGGTGATATACCTGTATACAAAATATGCCCTGAGTCCCAGACGGGTCCTATTCGGACATTACATCGAGATCTGCTGCTGCCTTGCGGAACCCATTCCTCTGATGTGAGCCAACTCAAGTCACAATGTCCAGCTCCTAAGCCCAAGACTCGCAGCAAAACAGTCTGTGAAGATAATAAGAAGATCCCGAAGAAGATACTCCCGATTCAGAAGAGGAGGTTTACTATCCAGGGCCTCAATTTGGTATGTGTGAGCCTTTCTTAGTCCATACCTCAGAAGTGATGCAACCTGGGAAAGAAACCCTTAACCAATCCTTGAAACCAGGATTTCCAGGTGAAATACATGAACCCTGTGTCCCTGGAGAAAACGTACCTGCGAAGTCCTGGAAAAAAACTTACCTGCGAGCCCTGGAGTCCAACCCGAGAGGGAAGAAACTGTCAATTTGACTCCATCAACGTGTCATTTCGACACGTCCCGTCACGGTTGAAAAATAGTTCCGAAATGAAAGTTGAACCGACGTCTTTGACGTCATCTGAACGTGATTTCCACGTCTTTTCTGCCCGTCCCTGGACGTCCAAATGTATCCTCTTTCGGACGTTTATTAGATGTGTAGCTGCTTAATATAAGCGTATATATAAGAATGCGTTAAATATAATCAAACTCGCGTTGTGTAACATCGTGCAAGGCAAGCAATTATGTATTAAGGTTTACGTGTCTTAAATTGACTTAAGTTCTAAAAAGGTCCAAAATCGGTCCGGTCTGACCTGAACGTCTATAAAACGTTTCAATCACGTGCACATCACAAACAATAACACTTTATTTGTGGATTTAGGCAAAATTTAGTGTTTTAATTTAGCACAGCATATTTTATAGTGAACATCACATTTTTGAATGGTCTTCCATTTGTTTGACAGCTACTATTCAAACAAGAAAATAAAAATAGTAGAATCTCGAAAGCAATGGAGTTTAACATTGATGTTTAGCAGCCATTAATCAAACATGAAAATGACAAAAGTACAGTATTACAAAAACATGACACTACTTTAGTCCATTTTTTTCAAAATGTTTACTCATTTTCTTGGTCCCCGACCACCGGCTCTTCCGGGAGTGTGATTCATGTGTTCCACCATTAATGGTTAAAAGTCAGAGCTATGGCACTACCAAATTATTTCCTAACAGTCTTGTATTACTGTTAAAACAGCCATAAAACAAGTATCCATCAACCCCAGTGTGCTTCAGGTGATCTGCCATTGCTGCATCAAAGTCTGAATCTGTTGCATTTGGGCTACACCTGTTCACAGCATCTGAGTGAGAGAAAAGAATATGAATATTAAAAAAAGTAGAAAAAAGATCAAAGGCAAAATTTGAGGTAAATTACATTAATTTATTTAGAAAATGTCAGATTATCCCACAACTAAATTTAAAATACATACAAGATTGTAATTAACATGTGTTACACTTTATTCTTCTCTAGAATAACCGAATGTCAATAAAAGTTACTAATAACACTAGAATAAATTTATTTAAGGGTAGCAAAAGCACCTGATGAGTACTGTACTCCATGCTGTTCGTTTTGAAAGATGAACTTCAGCAAATAGCTGGTATTCTTGATCATGGCAAGTCTTCATCTTCTATGAAGAGTCTAGATTGTGACAAAGAATATATGTTAGATTAGCGGTGCCCTTGAGAAAGACCCTGTAAACTTTGTAAAAGTGGTATTTCTGGTAAAACCTGATGTTCTTACAGAGAAGTCCACTAAATAGAGAAAATAAAAATTACATAAATGAAAAAATAGACAAGGAACAAGAGATTTTTGCAATGTCATAAGGCCAAAATTACCTTGAATTACATAGTATAGCTTTGAATGGCTTCACCATAAATGCATTTAACGTGATTCTGTGAAATAAATGACTCCGGATTACTTCACCTCAGAAAAATTACAGTTTTGTTTTCAGATTTGTTGCTGTCACTATGGTTCTTTTGTTTACTACCCAAATATTTGTATCTACACAGAGAAAGAGATAGAGAAAAACAAACAAACACAAACTACATCCGCACAAACACACACATTCTTTGTCACAATGCAATCTCTTAATAGAAGATGTAGACTTGCCATGTTCCAGAATGCCAGATATTCACTGAAGTTCATCTTTAAAACCGAAAAGCATGGAAAATATTCCTTTGGAATCCTGAAAGAAAAATCTGTTCATTAATACGTACACACACCTGGACACATGACTACTTCTAAACTGAATGTGACACTTGCTGTCACATTTTGTGTTTAATACAAACAATTAGGGCGGATGTCCCAAAGGAAGAAGGTTTGGAACCCCTGATTTATTTACACATTGTTCCTGTAGTTGCATGAAATTACTCAACTTAATGTTAATTGTAACTGACACAAAACACAGCCAACGTTAGCTCTTTACCCGCCAGCCTTTACAAAAAAAGTTCTGAGCCAGCTTCAGCGTTTTTTTAACATGTTCTCTAAACTTTGATGGCTCACAAAACATTTTCTGTAATGAATAATAACTTGTCTTTGGCAGTGAACGGTTGATTTTTAAATGACAAGATAACTGTGGCAGGGAACGAGTTAGCAGTTTGGGGGATTGATGATTTTGCTATCAATATCCTAGCAAGAAGCATTAACGTTACACAGCACAGCTCAAGTGTAGAAACTAGCGTAACTTTAAACTACCTTTTAGCCTGCTAGCTAATTTCAGCCAAACACAAACTACATGGCAGTTGACAATGTGCGCAACATTTCTTTCAGTTCCTTCGTGTCCAACAAGTAAGACTCAACCACATTAATAAAACTAAACAAAATGCACTTACCCAACAGTAGTATTTGTATAACTCCGTCACTTTTCGAAATAAACCACACCGCCATTCCCGAGTCTTCTTCTTCTTTAGAGTTTATTGCTGATGGTAAATCAACTGAAGGCGCATTACCGCCACCAACTGGAGTGGAGTATGAATCACCGATTTTGACAGCACAGTTTTGGCAATCATCCACTTTAAATTGTGAAAGCAGATATTATAACATTATATATGTAAATGTGTCATTTAACTAAGATGAATACAAATGATCGTGTATTTAAAAAAAAGATTTCCTGCTTTTTGCAATGGGTGTTGTTTGACGTGTAACGTCAACGGACGTCTATCACAACATTTTTATAACTAATTGGGCACTCAAATGAATCATTGCAGTATTATGCAAGGTAAGCACAATTTATTTTGCTTATTTCATAAGAACTTTACAAAGGGTCACGATGGACTAAAAATGCACGTGTAGAGGACGTCACAAGAGGACGCCCTTTCAACCGCTTCAATATTTATATAATTACACGTAGCTAAAGTCAAAGTAACAATCATACATGCAACCCATAGAGATCTGTTGACATGTACAAATGTATCTCAATGCATTTTTAGGAAATGTTATATGTCACATATTTTTACCGGTTTATGCCGTCCTACCGCGACTATTTTAGGCCAGGGACACGACGTTGCCGTCGGACCAATGTTTGTTGGGCTGGGTCAGTTTAGTCAGCGAAATTACACCTAACTAATAAGTGTAGTAACGAAATGAAAAATAATACATGTAATCTATTCCATACAGATATGGTTTATAAAGGATAAGAACCAATCTGTAATAAGTTGCAATAAATTGTATTTCACTTTCAGCCTTAGCTGCTGCGCAGGTGAGCAGCCAATAGAAATAGACTAGGTCGAGTTGACTCCGCCCCACGGAAGCATCTCGGAAAAAAGAATAATAGAGAGACAGCGTGAGAATGCACAGAGAAACTTGCGCAAGAAGTTGCGAAGCATCTTAATCGCTTACAATTATTCTTAGATACCAAATTTTTCGTGCTGGAATTCAAATTCAAAGTAGTAGGCCCAATATTGCGTCATTCTCCGTAACTCCGAGGGAGATTAAAACACATGTTACATGAGGGAATCTAGAATCGAGTAAAGATGGCAAGCCACCCACGAGACAACCTGAGACATCTAATCTTTTGTTCTTTGGATATGTGGATTTGAAGTATTTTATTTCTTTTGATACTGGAACATTTCTGCAAGAAATTAAGGAAAGACACCTTTCTTCTTCTGGGGGTGTAGACCCCACTACCCAACTGGCAACACGAGCAACTGCATCACCGCTTTCGGCCACTGGCATGACAACATCACTCAAAGTTTCTCCATCAGGGCCATCTGAGAAATCATCAGAGTCGCTGAATTCAGGTTCAATTTCATCTGCCCTAACTGGCAGGAAGTTAACTTGAAGTAGTAGGTTTCTGTGAACCACCTTTTCTTGACCAGTGCTAACATTACGCACACGGTAAGTGTGACACTGAGGATTTGAAGCAACAACAATGTAAGGGGTAGAGTTCCATTTGTCTGCCAATTTTCTTCTTTCACGTTCTCCCTTGTTTGCCAACAAGACCCGGTCGCCAACTTCAATTCTGCAACCTCTCATATTGCGGTTATACATGTCCGCCTGCTTCTGCTGACTGGCTTCAGCATTCTTTTGAGCAAGAGTTAAAGCTTGTTTCAGATCAGCTCTTAGGTGTTTCACATATGCATCATAGCCGGCAATGTCATTGTCTCTTTCTACACTGCTGAACATAACATCCACAGGAAGTTGGGGAATCCTTCCGTACATCAAATAGAATGGAGCATAGCCTGTTGTCTCGTGTGAAGTACAATTGTAGGTGAACGTCAATGTTTGTAACAGCTGCGGCCATTTCTGCTTGGCTCTTGGTGGCAAAGCCCTCAACATCCCACCCAGAGTCCTATTGAACCTCTCGGCCTGACCGTTGCCCATGGAGTGATAGGCAGTTGTCCTGGACTTCTTCACACCCGCAACTTCCAACAGCTCATGAATCAGACGGCTCTCAGAATTCGCCCCTTGGTCCGAATGGATTCTGTCTAGAAATCCATACACGCAGAAATACCTATCCCACAAAATTCTCGCCACTTGCTTTGCCGACTGGTCGTTCCAAGGAAAGGCATGGGCTAGCCTGGTAAAGTGGTCAGTTACGACTAGAACATCCACAGTACCACCTTTAGAGTTTTCCGCGGACCAAAAGTCTATGCAAACTAATTCCAGCGGGCTTGATGTTTTAATGCTCTCCATTGGTGCTCTTCCCTTCAGGCTCTGGCGTCTTACTCACAACACACCGCTCACAACATCTAACGTGATCACGAACATCACTTTCCATCTTTGTCCAGAAGAACCGCTGTCTGGAGAAGGATAATGTCCTGCCCTGGCCTTGATGTCCAGCCTCGTCGTGGACTTCCTGCAGAACATGCTTCACTAAGAAATCTGGAACAACGTACTGCAGCCTCCTCTTGCCGGTAAGATTATCTTTACTCACTCTGTATAGGACACCATCAACCCTCTTGAGTTTTCCCCACTGTTTCAGAGTTTTTGGTACTTCAAATGTTTCTTTGGCTCTTTCACGCCTGGATGGCCTCTTCCCTCTATCCACGTAGAATAGCACTCTCGATAAAATGGCATCACTTTGCTGTCTCTCTTGCAAATCTCTTGTAGAGAAAACTGGCAGGGCACTGCAACCTGGAGGCAAGTACTGCAAGGTATCCTGAGTAAGCCACTTAACAGCTCTGTCGTGAGCACCGACTTCCCATTCTGCATGGCCATCAAGGACTGCTGCAACTTCAGCTATGGTAAGAGAGCAATGTTTCGTGGCTTCAAAGGGGAGATTTTCAACTTTACAGGTATCTGCAATTAGTCTGAAAACATCTTGGATGACACCTTCCTGCACTTGCTTTGCCTCATTTAGCAAGACACTGTACGGTTCAGAAATCAGCCTCTGACTAACACATTGACGGATGAATGGTTGTCTACTCAAAGCATCTGCAACAATATTTTTGGTACCTGGTATATAGTGTATACTGAAATTGTAAGGTGCGAGTTTGAACACCCACCTCTGTTCACATGCATCGAGCCTGGGTTTGGTTAAGATGTGTGTTAACGGATTGTTGTCTGTCCAAACTGTAAAATCGTGCCCCTTCAGCCAGTGAGAGAATTTGTCGCAGACAGACCATTTTAAGGCCAAAAACTCCAGTTGGTGTGCATGATACTTGGCTTGTGCACGTGTGAGGGCCCTACTAGCAAAGGCAATGGGACGTGCCTTAGTTTCACCCACCAGTACTTGCGACAGTACAGCTCCCAACCCATCCATATACGCGTCTGTGCACAAGATAAAAGGCTGAGTAAAGTCGGGATGAGCCAACACGACTGATTCCAGCAATGCTCCCTTTAACTTTCTAAATGCTTAAACATGTTCTGGCTTCCAATCTTCAGGGTTTTTTTCTGAAGAATGCTGTGCCTTTTGCGGGGACATTTCTCCCTTTCGGTGCAGCCGTTAAATTAAACAAGGGCTTCGCAATACTGGAACAATTCGGTATAAACTTTTGATAATATAGCGCCATTCCTAGAAATTATTTGATATTCTTTTGCGAAGGCGTTACACCATCCAACATCATGAGGTCCGCTTCTGAAATAGCAGTTATTGCTCTGACTTTATCCGGATCTGTTGCCACTCCATTCTGGTCGATGACGTGTCCCAGGAACTTCACGCTCTTCCTTAAAAAGTGGCACTTTTTAGGAGCCAACTTCAGTCCATGTTCGTTGAGCCTTGTAAACACCAACTCAAGCCGTTTGATAGCTTCCTCTTCGTTCGGGGCATACACGAGCAAGTCATCAAGATAAAATAGTAGTGTGAGAAGATTCTGATCTCCAAAGATGTTGGTCATGAGCCTCATGAAACTAGCCGGACTGTTACAGAGCCCTTGTGGTAGGCGATTGAATTCGTAAAGGCCCATAGGAGTTGTAAAGGCGGTGAACTTCTTATCCTCTTCTGACATGATGATGTTATAAAACCCAGAGGTTAAGTGCATAGCACTAAAGATGGCGTTACCTCCCAAGGCCGCTAAACAATCCGCCTGGTGAGGCAAGGGATGGGCATCCTTAAAACTCCTGGCGTTCAGCCAGCCATAATCCACACATACCCTGAGATCTCCGTTTTTCTTCCACACCAACACAAGCGGTGAGGCCCACTCGCTGTGTGATTTGCGTATTATCTACTGTTCTTCCATTTCAAAAAACACGCTCCTCAACTTCTGATAATGAGACGGAGATACACGGCGGTATGGGAGCCTAAATGGACGACTGGTTGACAGATGGATGCGGTGAACAAACTCATTGGCTTTGCCACAATCCAGTTTGTGCTTGGAAAATACATTCTCATGCTTCCCAATGAGCTGCACCAACTGGTTCTTCCAATAGGAGGACACCTCACATGCATCGATATTCAGGTCACTTAGGTTGAGTTTGCACAAGCTTTCATGGATGTTGACACCAGACCATGTCTCTTCGCCTCCAACAGCACTAGTAACACTCTGATTCTGCATGTACATAGTTTCATTACTCTCCATGCAGGAATATGCATCACGGTCCTCAACTGCGACAGCAGGAAACACGTCAGCTATTTTTGTGTTTCTTTTCAAAGTGACAGGTTTGTCCAGAGGATTAATGACCCTGACTGGGACCCATCTGTCACCAGACATGTGTGCAATGACTCTTCCCACTAAGATGCCTTTCTTATGGGTTTGTGCTTTGGGGGGGGTTCTATGACTATGGTGCTGCCCATTGAAATGGAAGGAAGGAAGCTTTGCCCATACAAGGTGTTCTTGACAAGCCGAAAAGTCACAGCCTGAGCCAGTTTTGCAGTGCCCACAATGTTAGGAATAGTGTCACCTTTCCATCGGATGGAGCCTGACAACATGTTCAGAAACTGCTCAATATCAGTTTCACCGGTGGTTTCAGGCCGATTTATAACATTCCAGTATCTGGGAGTTTTCTTAAGTTGGGTAAGCAAATACTTAATGACATTAGTCCCCAGAATCAATTGGTCTCTCTGGCCAGGCGCTACTAATGTGGGGACGATTACCAACTAGCTGTAAACATCCATCTTCAGCTGGTGAGTTGCTTTTGGCTTGACTTTGACACCACCACAGCCAACAAGAAGGACATCTGTATGCAACTGGTCTGATTGAATAAGGAGCCCTGTGCTCAGCAGGTCACGTTAAATTTCCTCGTTAATTGTACATGCCATAGATCCACTATCCAGTAACGCTTTAACTGTGACTTTGTCATTTATAACAACTGTAGTATAGAACAGACTATCAGCCTTTTCCAATTTCATGGTATTCTGAAATAAGACTGAACTGTTAGCACCGGCAGACTTGCAACACTCTTCGTAAACAGACATGTCATCTTCCATGGTGAGGGTTTGACTGTTAACACTCACATAGTCCCCTCCCGTATGCGAGCTTGCTAGTTTCCCTGTAGGGGCTGGCTGTTGGGGGACAAGGCAGCCGGAGCAACGACTTTGTGACAATCCCTTTGCTGGTGTCCGATCTCAAAGCACGACAAGCATCTCCTCTCACTCATGCAGTGCGAACGGGTGGAATGATTCTTATCACCACAGACTCTACAGGAGAAGTTTCGCCATTGAGAAGCTCTTGGTTGTGAGACAGGAGAGTTTTGGCTCGTTCGTTCCAGTACTCTTTCTAACATACTTAGCTCATAGACACGCTCAAGGGTGCCAGCTTCAGAAGTTGTAGGTTCAACGGCCTTTGTGGAAGTAACAGTGCATCTACATTCAAACATGCTCCCTGAACATCAACATGATGAGGGTCAGCTGACACTTTGGCTGTTGCGACTTGAATTATGTTTGCTTTATGTGCAACTTTAGACATTTTCTTTAACTGGGTTTCTCTTTGGTGTTCATCTATTGCCTCCTGAATATCATTGACAGACCATTTACTTATGGGTTTACATTTGAACACGCTAGATAATTCAGGGTCAGGACAATTCCGGATGAACATCAGAGCAATTTCAGAGCTCATGTTTTTAAACTGACCACCTTGTTTTCGGAGGTGGCTATCTGCCATTTCTGCAGCTGCATTTAATCTGACCCAGAAGTCAACAGGACATTCATTTGCTTTGGGACAGGTCGCATAAAAATCAGCAAGCGGTTGACATGAAGCAGGACTGTCACTAAAGTAACGCTTCAACTCATCATAGATAGTTTCAGAGGAAACATGTGTACTAGGACTACTCTTAAGTCTAACTTTGACAATGCTCTTATCTCTGCCTAACAGGTGGCCCAGGATCTCATTAGCTTGGTCAGCTTCAGCGCAGTCTTTTATCCGCAAATACAAATCCATTAGCTCAATCCATTCTTGGACATTGTACCTGTCTATCCCATCACCTCCAAACATAGGGGGTTCCTTAACATCTGGTTTAACGACAAGGCTGACATTAGGGAGGCTCAAGCCTGCATTGGAATGCTCAGGTCTGACGGAACTTGGTTGGGGTGAAATTGTAGAAACATTTGTATTGCCCGCTAATAGCCGTGAAGCAATTGAGTCTCCAATCTGACTGCCTAACTCACAAATTAGATCACGTAGCTGCTGTGTGAAATCACCATTGTTATTGTTTGGTGTGGAAGCAGTAGGTTCAGTAGTGTGATTTCCTAATGGACCAGGTGATTCAGGGCTGTAGCCTAACACTCTTGGTTTACCCACAACAAATTCATTGCTTTGCAATACCCCTCTGCCTCTACCAAAACATGGTGTTAACATATCAAAGTCTCTTTGTGCATCAGCCATGATAAAATCTTACAGCAGTAACAAGAGGTAAAAAAATTTCCCCCTGCAATTATCTTAAGATGTCAACAAAATATAGAGGGAAAATAACAGTTCAATAGTCCAGTTTACATATGAGCAGACTAAAGTGAGCCTCTCCAGAATGTTTTTTTTGTTACCACAAAAACTTTGGCGACCTTGGTTCCCTGGCCTTCATGTATGGCTATCCCACGCCACAGGCACGCTGTTCAACTCCGTCGATCGGCTGTGGCTGATTCGGACACACTGCACAGCTCTACACTAGCTTGCCTCCGTTACACTCACCCCCCTAAACCTCACTCCCAATCCGGGTCACGGCACCAATTTTATGTAACGGTTTTACTCTGGTTGTGTTTTTCAATGCTGAAAATAGAAGCCACGACAAACTGATGGGGTCCCAGTTTTATTGGACCTGTAGGAAACACACACAGGGCACAATATTATTTCCAGGCAATTCTCTCCACTCCACTCACGTGCACCACCCTCGCCAGAGAAGTGAGAGATCACCTAACCCCCACGGCACACAATGTGCTTCTAACAATGACAAATCAACACATAATACTACAGGTAAAACAAAACTAATGTATAAACACTGAAATGAATCAAAATAAAATAAAATGCACCGTAGCAGCAATATTTCACCATGAAATATAACAATATGAATATAATCTCAACACAAATAATAAATCACAATATGAAATAATAAAATATCACTCACCACAAGCTTAAAAGAAATAAGGAAGGCATAAGCCTCTTAAACTTTGTCAGAAAATACTCAAAATAAAACGCATTTCAAATATATACATGTATATGTGTACAGTAATCACATATAATTTCAAACATACCTGTAGGAAACACACACAGGGCACAATATTATTTCCAGGCAATTCTATCTACTCCACTCACGTGCTACACAAAGAAAGCTAATCGATCACAAAGAACACACTTAATGTGTTAATTCACACTTATTTCACAAAATTCACACGTGGACATATTTAAACATTCTTGGTGTGAACTAAGTTTCAAACATATTATTTCAAAGATGATGGTAATTACCACCACTCTCGCCAGAGAAGTGAGAGAACACACCCATCGGCACACAATGTGCTTCTGAGGCGAGCCTATAGGAACCACAGCAAAAAGCAGCTAGTGTTCCGCTATTTTGTGCCCTGATGGAAACAACATACAAATGAATGATTCTTACATAAAACATCAAATATAACCAGGTTATATATATAAAAGGTTACATTGTATATCTGTAAATTTGTTTAAATAAATTTGCGATTGATGAATTGCACTTTTGGCTTTTTAAATTACATTTTTCCTGTAGGAAAAAACAGGACAATCAATTATTTTAATAAACATATAGCTTAATATAGCAAAAAAATTATTTTGTTACTAATTGACAACCTAAGGTTATATATAAAAATACTTAAGAGCAGAATTTAAAACAGATAAAAACTGTTCTATAATGTTTATATAAATCAAGTACTTACCACCTTCAGCGCAAATCATGTCCATAGCACCCCTAAATTCTGCAACAACTCCACTTAACCCTGTCTCCCCTATAACTGCACCCACCCTTGCATCAAAGACTGAGAGGTCAGTGGTTCCTTGACCACCACCAGTTGTCCCAACACTGCCTGTGGGCAGAGATTCTTCTTTTCGCTACAACTTTTATATCTGACCGTTTTTTGGTCTCTTGGACTGTGCTTGACACTAAGGCATTGACTGCTGCTGTTACCTGTTCCCATTCTACAGTCTTTCTTTTATTGGAAATGCCAGCATGCGGAGAGCCCACCAAATAAAATATTTTTTAATCTTGTGTCATGTCATGTCTTTTGCCATAATCTCCTTTTGAAACAAAGTTTGAGGACCGATATGTTGCAAAGAATAGACTGAGTGAAGAAAACTACAGTTGAAAGAAAAAGTATGTGAACCCTTTGGGCTTACTTGGATTTCTTCATAAATTGGTCATAAAATGTGTTCTGATCTTCATCTAAGTCACAACAATAGAGAAACACAGTCTGCTTAAACTAATACCGCACAAACATTATACGTTTTCATGTTTTTATTGAACACAACATGTAAACATTCATAGTGCAGGGTGGAAAAAGTATGTGAACCTTTGGGTTGAATAACTGGTTGACCCTCCTTTGGCAGCAATAACCTCAACCAAACGTTTCCTATAGTTGCAGATCAGACCTGCACAACGGTCAGGAGAAATTTTGGACCATTCCTCTTTACAAAAGTGTTTCAGTTCAGCAATATTCTTGGGATGTCTGGTGTGAATCGCTGACTTGAGGTCATGCCACAGCATCTCAATCGGGTTGAGGTCAGGACTCTGACTGGGCCACTCCAGAAGGCGTATTTTCTTCTGTTGAAGCCATTCTGTTGTTGATTTGTTTCTATGCTTTGGGTCGTTGTCCTGTTGCATCGTCCATCCTCTGTTAAGCTTCAGTTGGCGGACAGATGGTTTTAAGTTTTCCTGCAAAATGTCTTGATAAACTTTAGAATTCATTTTTCCATCGATGACAGTAATCCGTCCAGGGCCTGAGGCAGCAAAGCAGCCCCAAACCATGATGCCCCATCCATCATATTTCAGAGTTGGGATGAGGTTTTGATGTTGGTGTGCTGTGCCTTTTGTTCTCCACACATAGCGTTGTGTGTTCTTTCCAAACAACTCAATTTTGGTTTCATCTGTCCACAGAATGTTTTGCCAGTAGTGCTGTGGAACATCCAGGTGCTCTTTTGCAAACTTCAAACGTGCTGCAATGTTTTTTTTGGACAGCAGTGGCTTCCTCCGTGGTGTCCTCCCATGAAGTCCATTCTTGTTTAATGTTTTCCTTATTGTAGATTTGTCAACAAAAATGTTAGCATGTGCCAGAGATTTCTGTAAGTGTTTAGCTGACACTCTAGGATTCTTCTTCACCTCATTGAGCATTCTGCACTGTGCTCTTACAGTCGTCTTAACAGGACGACCACGCCTAGGGAGTGTAGCAACAGTGCTGAACTTTCTCCATTTGTAGACAATCTGTTTTACCGTGGACACGTGGACATCAAGGCTTTTAGATATACTTTTGTAGCCCTTTCCAGCTTTATGTAAGTCAACAATTCTTGATCGTAGGTCTTCTGAGAGCTCTTTTGTGCGAGGCATGGTTCACATCAGACAACGCTTCTTCAGAACGGCAAACTTAAAACTGGTGTGTGTTTTTTATTGGACAGGCCAGCTTTAATCAAAACATCCAATCTCATCACATTGATTGGACCCCAGGTTGGCTGACTCCTGGCTCCAATTAGCTCTTGGAGAAGTCATTAGCCTAGGGTTTCACATACTTTTTCCACCCTGCACTATGAATGTTTACATGTTGTGGTTAATAAAAACATGAAAACGTATAATGTTTGTGCGGTATTAGTTTAAGCAGACTGCGTTTCTCTATTGTTGTGACTTAGATGAAGATCAGAACACATTTTATGACCAATTTATGAAGAAATCCAAGTAAGCCCAAAGGGTTCACATACTTTTTCTTTCAACTGTATATAGTGGCCACTCTGCATCTACTCAGTTATATCATGCAAATTTGTTGAAACATACTACGAAAAGTCAAAGCCAGGCAGTGAAAGCACCCTTCGTCCAGTACTCCTTGCAATGTCCGACATTGAGAATATTGGTGTAGGAGAGAAGGGGTTGGAGAAAGGGGATTATGAACCTCATGACAGTGTTTTACATGGGTGATTAAACAAAACTGAGTCTTTGGAAAAACTTGATGATACTGTGATGCATTTATTACCCCCACAGTCTGTGGAATTGATATCCTTGTTACAGAGTTTTCCAGAATTGCTTGGAGACACAACAACGCGAGCAGATTGGGCTGAACATGATATTGATGTGTGTATTGCTTCTCCAATCAACCAACGTTATTATTGAGTGTCCCCAGAGAAAATTAAAACTGATGGAAACAGAAATCAAATACAGAATATGTTAAAAAAATAAGACCCCGATTACTTCAAATTCAGACTGGCCTTACCTGTTGAATGCAAAGTCTGATAGGTCGGTAAGATTTTGTGATGACTTTCGTAAACTTAATAGTGTGACAAAGCCTGATTGTTTCCCACTTCCATGAGTGGATGATTGCATTGACCAGGCTAGTTCTGCCAAATTGTTAACCAAGCTGGACTTGTTGAGAGGATATTAGCAGGTGCCGTTGAGTCCAAGAGCTCATGAAATTTCCTCATTTGTTATTCCATCAGGACTATATTCATACAAGGTTTTGAGTTTTGGGTTACGAAATGCACCTACCACCTTCAGCAGCTAATGAAACGGGTAGTCTCAGGCCTTGAGGGGTGTGTGGTGGACCTTGTAGTGTTTAACGATAGTTGGGATTTACACTTAAATCGCTTGGGTGCTGTTTTGAGGCGGTTATCAGAGGCCAAATTTAGAGTTAGTAGGTTATTACCGTTCCTTCTGCTGCAATTTTTATTCAGTTGTCGCACCGCTTATTGATCTTCTAAAGGGTAAGGCAAAAAATGTTTGGGCATCAAATTGTGTATTCGCTTTTGTCAATGTCAAGTCTCTATTGTGCTCTTCTGCTGTTCTGGTTTTGGTTCCGTTTAACTTTGATTCCGTTTAACTTTGATTCCGTTTAACATTCAACATTGCAATGATTCATTACATTCATGCATATACTTACTTTACACTATTGATTTCTGACTATTTCATGCTTCATTGTATTTTCTTGTGTATAGTTATATTTTGTAATTTGCAATTTCTTGTGTGTCCCCGTTTTTGATATGTCCTGTTTCGAGTCTTGGGCCATAACAATGAGCTACAATTTTTAAGTTGGTGTTACATAAAAATAGAGAAAATCTGTCTGACCCAATGTAATTTGTTAGAAGTTGTCACAACTCAAACATTTTGATGCAAACTGTTGCGTTAATTTAATTTTATTACACAATATTTTTAGAGTGAAATGTTTTATTAAAGGTGAAGGCACATGTAAATATTATGACAATTTGATTCCAAATCTACATCGGTCAGATTGACAAATTAGATTGAATATAGAATAAAATGTATTCATTATCATTATATAATTATCTGTTTTGCATATGGGGTGCTTTTTTTAAACAATATGTATTCTGTATTAAGGCACATACAGCTGTGCTCAAATTTGTTGTTACCCTTACAGCGCATTAAAACAATGGTTCATTCCTCCTGAAGAATGATGCAATTAAAAGCTATTGTATCAAGTATTATTGCATGCCTTTGGTATGTCATAGAAAAAAGCAAAAAAGTTACGGACAGAGATTAATTATTGCTTATTCTACAAAGACATTTTTAAATGGCCTGGACACATTTGTTGGTACCCCTTAGAAAAGATAATACATCATTTGATTATAGTGATATTACAATACTAATAAGTTTCCTTAATTAGTATCACACATGTATCCAGTCTTGTAATCAGTCAATCAGCCTATTTTAATGGAGAAAAGTAGTCACTAAGGATAACTGCCAACGCGATCCAAGCTGAACTTCAGGGTGAAGGTACGTCAATTTCTGACTGCACCATCCATCGCTTTTTGAGCAAAAGGTCCATGGAAGAATTCCCAGGAGGAAGAAAAACAAAAAAAGCCAGACTAGAATTTGCCAAAATTCAAATTGATCATCCACAATCCTTCTGGGAGAATGTCTTTGGACAGATGAGTCAAAACTGGAGCTTTTTGGCAAGTCACGGCAGCTCTATGTTCAAAGACGAAAAGATTAAAAGAAGTGAACACCATACCTAAAGTGAAACATGGAGGACGCTCCATTATGCTTTGGGGCTGCTTTGCTGCATCATTGGGCAGGGCACAACGAAATCTCAAGATTATCAAGGCATTCTGGAGCGAAATGTACTCCCCAGTGTCAGAAAGCTCTGTCTCAGTCGCCGGTCATGGGTCCTCCAACAGGATAATGACCCAAAACACACAGCTAAAATCACAAAAGAATGGATAAGAAAAAAACATTGGACTATTCTGAAGTGCCCATCTATGAGTCTTGATCTGAATTCTATGGAACATCTATGGAAAGAGCTGAAAGTTGCAGTCTGGAAAAGGTACCTATATCAAAACTGAGACAGCTGAAGCAGTTTGCTCAGGAATTATGGGCCAAACTACAAATCAAGGTGCAGAAGTCTCATTGAGAGTTACAGAAAACTTTTGTTTGCAGTGATTGCCTCTAAAGGTTGTGCAACCCAATTTTAATTAGGTGTCCCATAATTTTCGTCCATGACATTTACATTTTTGAATTATTTTTATTTTACTATAAAAAATCCATCCATCCATTTTCTTCCGCTTATCCTGGGCCAGGTCGCAGCAGTCTAAGCAGGGATGCCCAGACTTCCCTCTCCCTAGACACTTCCTCCAGTTCTTCCGGGGGGACACCGAGGCGTTCCCAGGCCAGCTGGGAGACATAGTCAGAATCTCTTCGAGGCAGACCGATAGTCCTTCTCCATGGCCTGACCGAACTCCTCCCAGGCCCGACTACCTCTAGTCGGAATCTCTGAACCTCGCGCACAATCTCAGGCTCCTTCCCCACCAGAGAGGTGACGTTCCATGTCCCTAGAGCTAGATTCCACGTCCAGGGATCGGGACCCGCCTTCGACTGCCGCCCGATCCACTAACCACCTGCCCCTTACGGTCCCTCCTGCAGGTGGTGGGTCCACGGGAGGGTGGACCCACGTCGCTCCTTCGGGCTGAGCCGGGCCGGACCCCATGGGGGGAGGCCCAACCACCAGGTGCTCGCATACGAGCCCCAACCCCGGGCCTGGCTCCAGGGTGGGCCCCCGGCTGTGCTATGCCGGGCGACGTCACGGTCCTCCAATTAATTGGCATCATAAGGGTTTTTGAACCGCTCTTAGTCTGACCCATCGCCTAGGACCTGTTTGCCTTGGGAGACCCTACCAGGGCATATAGCCCCTGACAACATAGCTCCTAGGGTCTTTCGGATACTCAAACCCGTCCACCACAGTAAGGTGGCAGTTCAAGGAGGGGTGTATAAAAAATCTAAATCAAAATCTGATTTCTATTACATATGGAATAAACAATGGTGGATGCCAATTACTTTCTTCAGTTTCAAGTTATTTCATTGAAAATTGTCCATTCTTATTTTTTTGTGAGGGTTGGCAACAAGTTTAAGATCGTCTGTATAAAGTGTCTTGACCATCTCGATTGCAAAAGACACTGCTGTGGACTGTCGGTCAGTGATATGCTATAATACAATTCTGGATATAGAAATAAATAGTGAATATGTAAGGCATATTCAATCCATATTCATTTAGCAACAATAATGCATGTCTTATGATGATTATATCAATATAGTAGGCTGTGGGCTTTATGGGACTCAGTCTAGTGGGTCTTTTAATTATAGTTAGATATCCTTTTTGGAAAATAAAATTGGGCATCAAACTAAATTAAATAATAATCTAAAGTAAAAAATGTATTACCACGGTAACGTAAAATAAATGTGAAACTACTAACATATATAATGTTATTTAGCATGTCAAAAAAATATGACAGCATACCAAGGATAATTATTTCATTTCTTTCTAATCAAAGCATAACTACGCATTTAAAGCCATTCTATCCATCAAGGGGTCATGGTTTAAAAAGGCATACATATTTCTACGTAAAAAAAGTTAAACATATCTGTTAAGTTTCATATACTCAATTATATTTACACATGTTTTAGCTTTGGTTAATTTCCTGACTTCAAGTTAAATAAAGTGTACTGTTGTTCAAATGTAAAAAATTACAATGAAATGTCATTTACCACGGTGATGGGTTGTTTGTTGTCTGAGCTCGATTGATCAGGTCTGATTCATCAGAGATCACAGAAACACTGACGTGTACACAGAGCACCAGCAAGAGCGACGGCCGCGCGAATCGGCATCGGAGTCGGAGAGTGACACAGCGGTAGAACCGGGTAAGAGGACTATATCTTCTGTCACTTCACATATGATATTAACCTTTCAGAGGGCTTGACGCTACGAGATTGTTGATGTTTCGTCTGATTTTTATTTTTGTGTAATGACATGACAATTACAAAAGTATGCTTTGTGTAATCTGCAATATTATTTAGTGCTAGCAAAGTTTACCCCTAGCGTTTGGATTTCCCCGGAAGTGAGTTGTCCACTTTTCTACCTTCCTGTTGGTCTTTGTAGTTCTTTTAGAATGTGTTTTACCAAGACTTTGTTCCACATTGACTTAAAAAAAACTACAACCAGTTTGTTTCCGCCTAGGCTTACGTGTGGTTAAAAGATTTAGGGGATTGTAGTTCACTATCCTGCCGTCATTGTTTAATTTCAATAGAAATGGGGGTTTCGTTAAACTACAGTAACTAGTATGCTTTGCGTCCGAAGGAATCGCTTAGCTACGGCTAAACCGATGCTAAATTAGCAATTTAGCTGGAATGTGATAATCGTAAAGCTTTTAGTTACATTATCAATAAGGATATGACAACAAATATTAAACGTTTAAACGACAAGAGTTTCTCGAGGTGGTTTTACGGTAAGAAGAGACATATTGCCTATATATACCGGAACTGAAACGTCCTCTGCCCATGTTCATTTGCATTCCTTGTACTTTTCGAGTTATACCTCATATACAAGACTAGAATCTGAATAAGAAATTTCTGTTTCGTCAATATAAAGGTAAATGTGGGGCCATCCTCAGAAACGGAAGCAGAAAACTGTTATACAAAAGCAGTAATTGAAGTACTGGTTTGAGAATCCAGATTTGGGGAGAGGCACCACACTAGGTCTTCTTAATCTAAATTGTCTTTTTGGGTTTTTATTTATTCTTCCTACTTTTACCTTACACTCCAAATCCCTTGTTGTTGACTTTTTGTCAGGTTATTGTCCCTTGGACTTCAGATTACATGTGTAGATGGGCAGTAAATAATTACTGGAAATCAGTGTTTTTTTATAAGGTTATTGAAAATTTAAAACTACCTCAGTATTACCTCAGTATTTCAAAATGGAGTCAATAAACGATAAAAGAACACACAACACCTTTTATTACACAAGTAATTGACCTTTAACTCACAGTTCATGTTTATGTTTATTTACACCACCAAAGTAAAGAAAAGTGATACAATAACAAAAAATAAGAAATCATCAAGGTTATTTATTGTAAATAAACTATTGAAAATGTGAATCTCTGGTGTGATGTTCTTCAACTGGCTTGTAAACATTATTGTACTGCATTTTTGCATGCCAGCTTTTAGGAGTTGCCCTAAACTCAAAATGTTTCCCCGGCATTTGAAGAAGTATACAAACAGTCAAATTGTGATACAGAGTATGTTTGTTTGTTTCATTTTCGCATAATAAATGGAAATCTTTTTGTTTTGTTTCAAATTCACAGACAGAATGTCAGAAGGAGACAGTACTGGTGAGTCCATCCATGGGAAACCATCAGCGGTTGGAAACTTCTTTAAACGGCTTGGGCAGGTGCGACTGTGCAAGCAAGATTCCATCACAAATTTACTAACTTGATGACAAGGTGTTACAGTGTTTTGTTCTATTATTTATTTCAGGTTTATCAGTCATGGTTGGACAAGTCAACCCCATTTTCAGCTGTCCGATGGGCAAGCACCCTTATTCTAACGGCCATATATATGATCAGGGTATATATTTTACAGGTAAACGCATGGAATTTGCTATACTGTTTGGCTGTAAATTATTTTTTATTAACATTTTGAGTTAAAAACGTTGTTAGTCAACAGATCGTCAACTTTTTTTTATTTTTATTAAATGTCCTGTGTGTACGGTTAGTCTTGTATTTGACAACAGTATCCACATTTACAGTTAAAAGTTTTTGTTTTGCACTTATTATTAGTAATACAGAATCCTAATTTTCTTCAGATAAGAATAACGCAAAGCATTCAGAGTATTTCTCTCAATTTGTTCTTATGCTGTGGTTTAACTGTGATATGTCAGCTATCATTTTGAGATTGTGCCCTATATGTTTGTGTTTCATTGATTGTAAATCAATGAATCATAATTGAAATTTAATAAACATTGTTGTGTTTGTGTGTTATTTTTAGGGGTGGTATATAGTCACATATGCTCTTGGGATATACCACCTTAACCTCTTCATCGCTTTCCTCTCACCAAAAGTGGATCCGTCATTGATGGATGATCCAGGTAAGTCTAGAACTGCCTTTTGCATGTAGAGTAGTAAACTCTTATTTTGCATCGTTAACTAAACTGCTCATGCACCTCCTCACTCTCTGATTATTAAGTGGTTATTGAGGGAGTATTTTGTTTTATATCTAGATGAAGGTCCAGCACTACCTACAAAACAGAATGAAGAGTTTCGGCCATTCATCAGGAGGTTGCCAGAATTTAAATTTTGGTGAGTTGTCACTTGATGTTTTCAAAGACCTGTGGAAAGTTTGTCAAGTGCTGTCAATTTCTTTCATGTTATAACATATTTCCTGTTAAAAGAGTAAGTTTGTACAAGATTCTACAAAATACAGTTGTTTTACTAAAAAAAACACAACAATAGTAATAAAAAGAATAAATCTGCCATTCCTTAATGGTTTGTTTCTATCCCCTAACCCTAAAACTACTTGAAATAAATTCAACACAATCCACCTGTTCTATGAAGCCAGCCACATTACACGCATTCTCCTTTAAAAGAAAAAGTAACCCATGTTGTTCCAAATCCATCTGAACTTTGTGTAATAAACAGGCATGTTCTTTTTTCTTTTAAAAATGGATTTCCAGTTCCAGTATATAAGTTAACAAATTTTGTGAATTGTATGTCACAGTAAGCCCACAGAAATGTTGTTTTGACTTTGTCTGGATTAACAGTGTTGTATTGTTACCAAGTACATATTTACTGTGTGTTAATTTTGGATGACGTTTTAGGCATTCAGCAACAAAAGGAATTGTCATCGCTATGATTTGCACATTCTTTGAAGCCTTTGATGTGCCGGTGTTCTGGCCCATTCTTGTAATGTATTTCATCATGCTGTTCTGCATCACCATGAAACGTCAAATCAAGGTTTGTCAACACAGTATATTTCTTTTGCAGGATTTTTTTTATATCTATTTTAAGTGATTTCATTGATCCAATACAGTACTGGTGTAATATACTTGATTTTCACTTATAGTGACTTACAGTGCTGTAATGAATATTTTGATGAGCATTTCCTGAGTTTCCCATTCAGTTTTGACAATGTTTTATGTTTTCTCTTTCAGCACATGGTCAAGTACAGATACCTGCCCTTCACGCATGGCAAGAGAACTTACAGAGGCAAGGAAGACACAGAGAAACCCTCTGCTAGTTAAAATTCTCCCTCCTGAAATTAAAGTTATTGATGAATAATGGTGCGTAAAAGGGGCTGAGGGTTTTTTCCCCTTTTTTCATTTTTTTTCTAGAGTAAGACAAATATCCGGACCTAATGAAATAAGATTAGCATTATAATATTTTTCTGCCTTCATTGATCTTTTGGGTTTTGGGCCTTTGAGAACTGCTGTTAATTGCCTGTGCAGAGATAAGACTTGACAATTCAGAAAGTCCTAAATATTAAGTGTGAGATTTGTCTGCATTTTGATCTGTTGTCACCATTCTCCAAACTCTAGGACTTGATAAACATAATGTTCTCCGAGAGATTTTAAGGAATAGTACACATCCGAAATTGAAAGTTCTGTCTCATTTATTTGCAATCAAATGAAATAGCTACTACTTCACACATGGAACTTGAATGAGGTTCAATGTTACCAGTAAAAAATTCATAAAGCACCATAAAAGCAGTCCTTCTGGCGTTGTGTGAACTTTACATATGACCGACCATGAAGTGTTATCTCGATTGCACATGAAAACTCCGAAGGTAGTCATATGCATTGGAGCTTTTTGCCCTTTTTAAAGCAGGACATCACCATCTACTTTATGGAAACATCAGTGTTCTGCATATTTTGGGTTCCACAAAAAATGATGTCATAGAACGACAGGATGCCCGAGGATAGAAAATGATGACAGAATTTTCATTTTGAATGACCTTTTACATTAATTAACCTCTATCTGGTATTAGAAAAGCAATGAATTAGAAGTTTTCAGTTGTATGGCAATTCATGGGAAGCAGTTTAATCACCATCCCATAATCAATCATTACTTGACCTCCATAGTGACAGAATTTAATGTCGACGCATCTGTCATGTATTTGTTGTCCTTCACAGATCGACATAAACTTTAGATTCAGTGTTCTGATGTACTAATGTGGGAGACACTAGTGATTGTAGATATACTTAATGACGTTACAACTTGCCACATGTTAATAAACTTGCCTTTTATGAACAATCGTAATTCTCTTAATGTGCTGTACATTATTTGTTAATTTTTTCTTCACCATAATCGCATCTGTTTTTGCTCTTTGTAAGCTATTATTGAATATGGAAATCTTCCAAACCGTAACCTTTGTGTTTTTTAAGCAAACATGCATTCTATTATATTGTGTTATAAAAAATATTGTGTGTTTGTTCTTGTTTTAGCATTCTCAGTAAAACCTTTCTTTCTTTTTCTTTTGCAGAGGAAACATAAAATTGAGTGCTTTAACTATTACAAATGGATGGAGAGGGTTGAAGGTTTTTTGTTGTGCGGAGCTCTAAGAACTAGTGTAGATTTTAAAATTGAAAGATTTTTGGCAACTTCAGTTACCACTGGACATGAAGATTTTCAAAACCATTTTCAAAAAGAAAATTGGGAGGGGGTGAATTCTATATGTGTATAATTTTTTTTAAACCGATTAGCATGTTTAAGTTTTTTTTGTGGAGTCTTTTCTTTCTGGCAATGCCATTTGTACTGTTAAATTAATCTTCATTGGACACAGAATCATTGAATAGGTTTGTTAATTGCTGAATAAAGATGTCTGCATGTTTTAATTTTTTTCTTGTGCTGCTGTTAAAAATGATTTTAATAACTAAATGTACATTTTTTTTCACTCCAAATGCGATTAAAAGGCTGTGTACCTTAAAGCCTCACAACTTTATTTATCTTTATGGGTTTCAGCTATAATGATTATAATGTAATAGACCTCTTCAACCTCTGTAAACTGCACTGGGTCAACTTCCTGTTTCCGTTACATAAACATTTATAAAACACATCCAAAAGTATATAACATTTTAAAATGTTATACAAATTTCTTTAATATTTAACTATATATGGAAAATTTGAAAGATACCAATTAATAAAAACTGAAACTGGAAACTAATGTTTACAACTTGCAAAGTGTTCTATGAATGACTTTTGTTTCAAATAAATGTGGTCTCCAATGTAATCAACCACTTGCAACAGTAATAGAGCATAATGTAGTGATGGGGTGTGTTTAATAATTATCAAGATTTTATGTCTTTTTAAATGTCCAAACTTTAAAACAGTAACATATATCAGATTTTATTGAAAGCATGTTGCTAGCTTTTTTATATTCTAGGCCAATATAAAATTAAATAATGAAGCATATGATAGCATTAATTATTGTATTACACGAAAAAAGATGGAGGTGGCATTTCAAAAGATCGACAATACTATTAGGGTTAAAATAAATTTGGTATGTTGTTAAGTTTTCATATCTACTGAGAAACGTTTTGGGGAGATACGGTAATACTTTGAGGATGTCCCCTTCTAGTGGTTTAATATGAAAAATACAGCCGGCGCTTAAGGTTCAAGTTAGCCTATACATTACAAAGTAATTTGAATTTTTATTTTTTAACAACGTATCTAATGATAATAATGGCTATCTGTGAATATCAGAAATTCCCCATGATGTTATCAATGGAAAAATTAAATAGCTGTTGATATACTCTCTAAGGGGCAGGCCACTTGGCACCCGTACAGCCCCATATTTTCTTACTGTTTCCTTTTTATGCTCTTACAGTAAAAGTTATTTTCGTTTTCCATCATCTATGGCCATATTCATGGCGAGAACCAGTTCATCAAGTCAGGTAAGTTGAAACACACACAAGTTGGGGGAGGGACAATTCAGAATCATCAGTAAAATGAACCTGCATGTCTTTGGGCTGTGGAAGGAGACTGAAGTAAACCTACACTGACATAGGGAGAACATGCAAACTCCACACAGAAAGGCCTCTTGTCCCAGCCAGGGTTTGAACCGGGGATCTATTCCCACAGATGTACAGTATAAATATAAATATATACTGTACGTGGGTTAGTGCCTGATAGACAACTATTCCCCAGCAAATATTGTATAAATTATTTCAATTTATAAAAAATAAATTTTTAAAACCTGGATTATTCAAAGTTGTTTTTTGAGTGGGCCAACATCCTTAGCAATTCCTCACTTTGATTAAAAACTTTACAGCCAACAGCTCTCACAAAACTATTTCTGTTCATTTCTGTGGGAATCGAACCCCCAACCCTGGAGGTGTGAGGCGAACGTGCTAACCACTAAGCCCCATTTGTAAGTTGTCAACTATAAATATAAAGGCAAATCAAATAATGTTACAGTACTATTTTGGTTATTATTTATCTGGATGACAAATCACAACGCTGTAACACCACCGACCTTGCATTTTAAGGAAAATGTATATAATGTAGCCTTTAATGTCTATACAATTTACTATACAATTAACTCGCCTCGTCGTGTCTAAAGTTACAACAGGACACTTTAAGCATGACCATCACAAATTTACTTACTATCCACTTATGTCTTGGTATACCTATGTTATTTGTTTTGGTGAATGAAGCATCCAGTATACATAATCAGCAACCACAGTACCCAGAGACCATGACACAATAGAATACAGTACACCGATGATTAAAATAAGGGCCTATGGGTATAAACAATTAAGAAATACAATACAATAAACATAAGATAAAGATGTAGAGAGTAAAGCTATGTGAATATGTACGAGGAAAAAATAAGAATAGACTATTGTAGTACAAGGTTTGTGCTACATACTGCAGAATGAAATATAATTTACAGAAAAAGTCTAAAAATAGATTGTGTATTATCTGGAGGATATAATTAATATTGCATTTAATTATTATTGCATAGAGGTATTAATTGCAAGGTGGGTAAGAAACATTTAACCATTCAAGGGGTAGATGGCCTGAAGGAAGAAGCTGTTTTTGTGTCTGGTTGTTTTGGTGCTCAGTAGCGCCAACCAGACGGCAGCATTGTGAAGAGATGATGGCTTGGATGTGAGAGGTCCAGGGTGATTTTCTGAGCCCTTTTCCTCACTCTGGATGTATACAGTCAGTCAGTCATATTATTTATAAAGCACGTTCTAAAACAACAGCTGTTGGCCAAGATGCTGTACAAAATTAAAACATATACCAATATAAAAAAGTAAACAAAACACAACAACAAAGAGTACACTACATTTATGCCACTGTGCTTACTTGTGACCATATGCAATAGTGAATAAATACTAGTGGTGGGCCGTTAACGGCGTTAGTGAGACTCTTATCGCGCGATAAAAAAATGTCGCCGTTAATCTATTCTCAAAGTTGGGTTGGGAGCTGGGTCTATACTACGCAAACTATGATGACTTTCACCTTGATAATTTAGCGCGGATGTATACCAGCTTAACTGCACTGTACGGGGCGAGAACGAGATTTTTTAACTCGCGTGATTCGCGTCATTCTAGCCGCCTCATCATCTCATAACCAGGGCTTCATTCGCGCGATTCACGCTGCAAGAAGGTCTATTGCCTCTTTGCATTAACACATAAATCACTCGCCCTTGACACGCCATTCGCGTTTGGTCTGAACACAACATAACGTTACTGTGAAATTACCGCATCAAACGTGACGTGCTAACATGGATGCAGCTATGAAGCCGCCGGGTTTGCTTCAGGGAATATTAATTTTTAAGAAGCTTCCCAATAGAAACATCGACAAGACTAAGGTTGTTTGCACCTTGTGCAATGCGGAATTGGTTTAAAAAAAAAAACTTTCTCTCAACAGGTAGTGGTCTAGCTTTAGTTGAAACCAGTAACTTTGTATTGAGATCTAATGTATTATGGCTCCTGTATGACATATCGCTTGTTGCTCCCTCACTCTTTGTAAGTCGCTTTTATCCAAAGCGTCTGCTAAATAACTAAATGTAAATGTACTGTAGGAGCTCTTCCAGTCTCAAGTACCACCTAAACGCAAATCATCCCTTAGCTAATGCGAAAGTAAACACAAGTTCATCTTATTGAACATAACTTATTTTCATCACCAATTATCATAGTAGAACAGCTTTCTCAAGCAGTTTGAGATGCATTTTTGGAAACAGGAGATGAGCCCCTGGTCTAATGCGCCACCTGGCTTGAGAAACCCATTCTCAAAAACTTACTTTTAGTCATTTTTTGGGTAGCACACATATTCTGAATGCCTTCGGCAGAATTCAAATGAGCCATTTTAATCTAGATTAATTCCAAATTATTAGATTAATCTAGATTAATTCCAAGATTAATCTAGATTAAAAAAAATAATCTATGCCCACCACTAATAAATACGCTGAGTTTAAGTCTCTTCTTAAAACGTATTTTGGAGCAAATTTTATATAAATTGGCAAATTTTTCCAAAGCTGTGGAGCAGCCACTGAAAAGGCACCGTCACCTTTCAATTTCAGACGTGTCCTGCGAACAGTCAACTGAAGACTACTAGTTGAGCGAAGTTCCCTGGAAGCATTACAGTGAAACAGGAGACCAGAGATATCACAGATATATAGTTATAAACAAACTGACTTTGTGGTGGAGCAAAACCAGACAGTGATGGATGTGCAGAGGACAGACTCTATGAGTGCTGAGTAAAACTTTTTTAACAGAGTTTGTGGTAGGTAGAACTTCTTCAGCTGATGTAAGAAGTACAACCTCTACTGGGCTTTTTTATCAACACTAAAGCTTAGCTTACTAAATCTATACACTAAAATTCAAGTGCAGTGAACTTGAAATAATTAGTTCAAAATGCAATGAGAATAATTTCTAAGTCCTTGCGACTTGATATTGAATACTCATGTTTGGTCAAAGTATAAGTGAATTTGTTTAATCGTGTTTACATTGCATTTTTTCTGTGAAGAATCATGTTAACCATTGACAGTCAGTCAAAAACTCCTTCAATACTTTGTGTTATTTCATTTACCCCACACACATAACACCACGAACAAAAACATTCAATACAATAATACCTTTCATTTATTAGATAATAATGCCAACCTTCCAGCAAGCGCTTTGAATATCTCATATCTTATTTCAAAAGTGAAGCGCTCAGATTTTTATACAAGGCCACCAAACTATCAAGGCTGTTTCCACAATACGATTACAACTAAACAAACAAGATAAACTTCAATGACAAATACTTTTTTAAATACAACATCATTGATACCAACTTAAAACTTCACCCCATACGAGTAAACAAATTATGTAATACATAATAGCTACTGTTAAAAACAAATTCATGCAACCTTCAGGTTATACTGTCCAGTGGCCTGAAATTTGAACTGGATTTGGAGGAAAGAGAATACAGATTACAGAATACATGTATTGAAAACTCTAATTGACTGTAAATGAGACAATGATAATAAATGAGATACTATGCAGAAAAGGGGTATGGAGTTTAAACCTAATTAAAGGAATGATTTCCTAGTGCACAGTATTTGTGAAATTAAACCAAGCACCAATAGATTAATTTCAGAAGTATAAAGAGTACCTGAAAAACATACTTGAGTAAAAGTACAGATACCTTGCTGCGAAAATTACTCCATTACAAGTTACCAATTCCAAAACGACTTGAGTGAATGTCTTGGAGTATCTGATTTAAACAGTGTCAGGAATAATGGGCGTGATAGGGAAACAGGACCCAGATGCAGTACAGCGAGTAAAAAATATTTAATATACAAAAATAGTGAAAACAAAACCCACGAGGGGGTAAAAATAACAGGAGCAAACAAACAATCACACACGAAAAGGCTGGGAAAAAATAATCCAGTGCGCACAGGTAAACCACAGCATGAACCAGAACAAACCTAAAACATACAAACATAAAACTTACGAACAGCATACAACGAACCGACCCCGGACTCGGGAAACACAGGGTTTAAGAAGGCAAAACTAACGAGGGATAATGAGACAGGAGGCGTAACAAGGCTAAACATTAAAGGGAGACAGGTGACGGAGATAAAACACTAATGGGAGACTAACAGAGAAACAAGGGGCGGAGCTACACGGACAGGAGGACACGCGGCGAATTATCAAAACATACAGCCGCGTGTCTCCACAAAAAACAAAACATACATACAAGACATTGTACTGTCACGGTCCCGTCCACAAGGCATGAAAGCCTGAAACAGGAAGGACAGAACCCTGACAAAACAATACTTAAGTATTTTACTCATACAAAGTAGCACTAGTCCTTAACATTTAAGAGACAGGTCAGTGAAAAACAAGAAAAAGTTCATCAAAAATGTCTCTTTAATTGGACTTAACATTATTTTATTTATCAGTTAAATTGAAAAGTCAAAACCTTTTTGCACTAGACATGATGGTTTTGGCAAAAGCACTGGCTGCAATCGTGTCCTCATCTCACACATAAACTGCCAGCAATTGACAACTACCTGATAATGTACTCGCATTCACATAAAGAAGCCATGTTGACCAGTTTCAGTAAGTAAGGGCAAAATCCACAAGATTTAGTACCTTCAATGCCCTGTAAATGGCAATATTTATTATTCTGTAGCAAAAATAAACTGCTGCAAAAAAAGGTTTCATGCCAAATTTGATGTGTGTGATTTCGGAAAGTTTTTTTCGAACAGGGTTCATTATTGGACAATTCTCCTCTAAATCGCCTACGCGTAATCCTGCAAGCAAAAGAGCATGTGCCATCAATCAGCCAAAGTGAGAAAGAGAACACCCATAACTGCTGCTTCACCTGGCAGATGGAAGTTTAGCTGTTTGTTTGCTCACTGCATTTGGGTGATGAATTTTATTATATAAACAGTGGATATAACGCTGGATTTGGAAATCATTTGAAACTGATAGATGCCGCTGGTTTCCAGCTGTATAATGTATGGAATACTAAACACTGGTCTCCTAACATCTCTAGAACAGATGAACACTGTTTAGATAGATGAGATCAAGATGTTGCTTATATGGTGTCTATTTGCGGAGCATAATTCTACTTTCTTTTTGTTGGCTTCAAGGTATTAAGAAAACATTTTATGAATCAAAAAAATTGTGATGTAGCATTATTTGTTGCAATCAATTTAACGTGTCAAAAGGTGAGGTAATTTCAAACCTGAAAGAGTTTAATACAGAACACCAAAAAAATTAAATACATTCATAGCTTTTAGTGAAAATGTTTGTGAGCACTGGCAAAGTTTATTTTATGACGTTCCCGAGAGGAATTGGTTGAATAAACCTAGCTGAACAACTTAAAAGAGAAATATATCATTTAAAATCTATTTATACAGCACAATGCTGAAAAGGTTTTTTCCATATTTAGGAGGCAAATACAAAACAATTGGAGAGGTTTTGCTTTATGCTCTAAAAAACACCTAGTAAACAATATATTTTTATAATTTAAAGTGATAAAAGCAATTCAACAATATGAATAGTGATGAAACAGCCCACCGAACAATAATAAAAACCCTCCAACCCATTTACTTTGTGCTCAATGGAAAGAACAAAAACAAGATGTTGGTGATTGACAGCCTTAGTTACCATGACAGCATACTGTAAGTGAGGTAGCAAAAGATGACACACAATCATATACCCAGAGACAGACGGCCAGAGGCCATTAATGTGCTTTTATATTTACTGTTATAAGGCTTCTCATTTTGAAACTTTTAATCAGAGAAAAGAGAGGTTACAAACTCAAATCTTTCAGCAGGCAAGTGTAGATTGTGTGGTGTTTATAGACGCTCTTCTCTTAATGTTTATCTTGGCGGCCTTTAAGGTGAAAGGGTGCTGAGACAAACGGGTCACCAGAAGTCCCATGGTCAACTGGATCTCTTTTCTCTATGTCAGTCACACCCTGATCGAATACATTAGGCTCCGTGGTCACAGGCCCTTCGTAGTGTCTCGAATACTTAGAAAGTTCCTGTGGTCTAAAGGGAAGAGGAGCCACTTGGTCAAGGATGCTCTGGTCAAGGCTAAGAGGATTGGGTCGTGCAAATCCATCATGGCCCACTGGATGGTGGTGAACTTTTCCTTCTTTCTTCCTACCAAAAGGTGCCTGCAGGAAAATATCAGGCTGCTCAGGGTGAGCCAGGCCACAAGGAAAAGGAGCGTTGTCAAAAACATCTCCATCACTATCTTCTCCTTGACCAATCGGAAATGGAGCTTTAGAGAACACATCCACAGTCGGATCTGTGTCTGAATGTTGGAACAGATGCTTGGGTGAGTGGTTCAGGTTGTGAGCAGAAGCCAAGTTTTGTTGAGTAACCAGAGAGGACTTTGGCATGTCATATGACAATGAATCGGATGACAATTGGAGGTCTCTTGAAGATGCAGGACTTTGGTCATCTTCCTCATCAGAGTCTTGAAGCAAGGGTCTGGAGCCACTGCAATCCAAACTTGGAGTTTCTTCACCGCTCAACTGTAACAGTTCCCTCTCTTTTTCATCCTCAGCACCATTGTCATCTTCTTCATCACTGGAATGAAGACAGTCCTCACCAATGTTTACAACCTCACAGTTACTATCCGTTTTGGCTTCTGCGAAAAAGACCATAGAAGAAAATGGGTCACTACATGTACATTTAATCAGTGTGATTTAATAAAAGGGTCAGACAGTGAATGTGATAGCATTTTGTCACTCTATTAACATACAGAATGATGGAAAACCAAAGGGGATTGCGGGAACACTGGTACATAAAACAACCTGTAGACTAACAGCATTCAACTGATATTGTTTTTTTATAATGATCAACGCTGATATCTACAGAGTTGATAGCAAATGTCTCTCAAAAATGAATGTCAATTTTATTTGACAATGTTTGCTTTTTTACAATAGTGTAGTTAATAACTGTTGACAAATACTGAACAATAATCAGTCTGGAGAATATCAGCTTGTTAAGTGATCCGCCAATTAAAAAAAGCTAATTTTCACACAGCGATGTGTCTTATTGTGCCGCCAAGAGTGTGTGTGCTCAAAAATGTCTAAATAAATTAAAAGGGGCAAAAATCTTTATTGCAAAGGATGGTACACAGAACATTAACACAAGGGCGACTGTACAATGTGAACAGCTCATTCTACCACTGTAAAATCCACAAAACTATTGAGATATACCACAGACATCTACCACTGACAAACAACAGCCTTGTTTCCACAAACCACCACTATTAAACTTTTAATAACCACAGTGTATTTCATAAAAAAATTTATGAAAACACCAGCAAGCCGTCTATGAGGTGTAAGGAGAATTTCCTGAAACCTGCCGATAACATCCAGCCAATATTTCACCACAAAATCAAATGAAATGAAATGATTTTGAATCGTGAAAATTAAGAGCACCCTTTCTCAACTGTAATGTGACGGAGAAAATAATTTCAGCTATAAAGGTATTTATACATAATTAAAGCAAAATATCGCTTTCATTTCACCATCATGAAGAAAAAAAGGTTTTGTCCTCTGATTTTGAGGTGAAACGTGACTAGAACATGTTTTGTTTTCTTTTTAAATCAGCTATCTAAAGATATTTTTGTGAGAAAAGAGCCATGGAAACAAGGAGGTCACAGAAAAGACACAAATGACTAAGATAAAGGCAGAGAGATGATACAAGTCTTACCTTAAATATGAAGGCAAAGGTCAGCATCAAAGTCAGAATTAATACAGATGTGCACTAAACAAACTCTTTACAGTTAAACATTAGCGATGACGTCCCAATAGACTGGACAGGCTTTCATTGTGCAGATTAAGTATAAATAATTCAATATATAGAGAAATGTGAAAAATGGGATGTAGTTTATAGGTTCACCTCTGCAGGTATTGAATGCATGCTGGTATCACAGAAAAATGAGGAAGCACAAAACTACGTATACAGCACCTAAGGGAGTAATCCTGTTTAATGGACTGTATACATGTTTGATAGGGAAATGTTTTTTTGCTTTAAATGAGTCGTTGTTTTGTGTTATGTTATGAAATATGGGTGTATTTGGACCGGCTTGAAAACGAGAAGATGAAGCTCGAGTTTTGTTGCAATTATACAAAAAAGGATACTGACTTATCCTCCATTTTTACCAAAGGAACTGCAAATTTACTGCAAGTATGTAAAAATATTTTTGTTCAAGAGCTGACATAAATGATTCCATAAAAAATGTGTCTTCTAAAAATGTTGTGGTGTGGCTATATTAACCTGTCTCAATATGTGTGTTCACTGGTTATGAACCCATGACCTTTGCACAATGCTCCATCAACTGAGATTGACTTTCGTGGATTCACAAAAGAATACCATTTAAGGAGCATGGCATTAAAGGTCAATAAATGAATGAATTCCAGAACTCATAAATAAATCACTCAGAATCTGACACAAATTCATAGAGAAAAAACATGAAAAAAAACAATAGGCAGATGCCAACATAGACTGTTTGCTCAAAATTCTATGAGGCTTACTTCCCTTATTACATTAAATACCAACTTACTTGAAAGAGGAATTGTGATATGCTTTGTGTAAAAGACGATAACCGTAAAAACTTTCCTGTTTGGTCAAAATTTGGCCTATGTTTGGGCCAATGACGATCGTGACAATATTTATACATTTTACTTTATGTTTGTAAAATTGTGTTTGGTTTACACTTCATTTAAATTACGAGCATTTTCTATCATGGAAAAATACGTCTTTGACTAACAAAAGGTTATTGACAATTTCGGCAATAACAACATTAACGTTATACGTTCCGGTAGACCTTGGCAAATAACTGTTGAGTAGTCTAAGTTTAATTTAATACTAATATACAATAAATTACTCATATAAATTAATATTCATATCATATATAAAATAAATTGTCATATTATTAGCCACTACAATCACCACGCATAGACTGGAAGTTAACTGGGGGCACAAGGCGTTTCAGGCAGCTTTTATATAGAATGTATCTTTTGTTTCGATACTTAAATATTTGCCATTTTACTTGTCTTATAACTTATAACACACCAAAGACACAGAAAAACATGTATTCGCGCCATATATTAATTCCCTCCCGGGCTAATATTAATAGTATAGAAATTATGGTGACATGGAACGGTAATGTGGTCAACTATTTAAAATGTAATATTTGTGGATTTATAGAACCCATTAAATTCAATTTATTTTGGTGATTTTACGTCTGTGTTTTGTGCTTTAATGTTATTTAAATGCTAGTGTACACCTCAAAGTTTACCTTTACATATTCCAATATAAATTTGTTCGATTATAAGTTTTCAGAGAAAATGGGCCAAAACAATTAATGACTCACTTTACACTGATTTTAGCCAATCAATAGCTCTTGAAAATGAAAATATTCCTCCACCTACACTAATTGTATCTAAGTAGCAAGGGACAAATCATGGTTCACAGCTATGATGTACACTACAAGATGTTAGTTCCTTTAAAATTAAAACATTAGGAGTGCTTTGATATGCCCTTATAAAAATCAATGATGGAAAATACAAAATCCAAAATTAATTTAAGTAACAAATAAAATGGTTTTAATTATATTTAAAGTTAAACATCACTTGGGATTGTCTGTCAATCTATCAGAATCAAGAATTCAACGAGTCAGAAGAGAATGTTTACATGTTTGACAACTGCTGCCTAAACACCAGTGTAACATCAGTTTCAGGATTATAACCTTATGAACACATGAATAAAGAAATCTCTCATAGACCAGACCCTCAGGAGGTGCTCCTTCATGGGCTCAGTCTCAATAGAATAAAACAAACTTTTTACATTTACTTAGTTCACTTGAAATAAACATACAGTACAGTACTCTTCTTTTAATTTTATGTGATTATGATTCAAAATACTGGATTTAATAGAGGATGTAATGTCTAAAAGGATAATCTTACATAGAAATGTCTGGGTTAAATTAGTTTTAAGAGTAGCTTTGCATAAATGAATGTCTATATAAATATATAAGAAGTTTTCTTGATGATACCCCTAATAATTAACATACTTCAACGGGAAATATTAAACTTTAATTTATTAATCTCAAAATCTGTTAATTTCAACATTTCTTAAAGGAGGCATGAATTAAAATAAAACAATTTTTTATTAAAGAGGCTATCGTATTCACACGAACATCATGTAAGTGTGAACTGAAAATGCCCTTGTTACTGAGATTACATCTGTTATTGACATCAGGCCCAGCGAACAGCAGGTTCTGGAATGCACCTATCTATAAAGACATTGATAGGTTGAGACCTCCATATATGTGTCAGAATACACATTTCAAATATAGAAATGCGTGGAAAATGAGCCCGCCATTTTGTTGTTTTTCAAGGTTCTTGGGAGCTTGCACCGCTGTGGCATCTGCCGTTGCTAAGCAACCATGAATTGCGCTTGCCATGAAGGATCCGGCAAACTCATGCAGAGACCGTCTCTCTCTGTATTTGAGCGTATGCGCGCATCTAAATAAAAAAACTAACTTAAACATGCCGAAGGCGCAAAATGTAAACTAACCGTAAGTGATAAGTACAGGGCATGGTAAAAAAAAAACTTTGGAGCTTTACAGAAAACATTCGGGCTTCAGCCCCATTAACCCAACTCTAGCTCCGCCCCCGGTGTGTATGATGTTTTGACAGACATACTACACCAAAATGTTAACTTTTTTAAACCCTGCATCTATCTGAATATATATTCAATTTAATTCAAAATACCTTTGACATTGAAGCACCAGAGACAAAAGAAACACCAAGAGACATATAACACAAATGTTAAAAGAAAAAATTATATATTTGTGCTTTACCGTCTCAATATACTTTTTCTTATTATAATTATCATGTGAATAATACATCTTTTATAAAAATGTACATTCATCCACCAACAAGCCAAATATACACATAATATGTCGTACTATTGCATTACACTTTGTATGTATTTAAAGGGGCCAGTATTTTACTGAACAACAACAATGAAACAGACAATAAAATATTGACGCAAATACAGTGGCCCCAAAATTCTGCATCATTCTGTGTCATTCTGCAAACAAATGATGCCAGACCTCTCTCTGAAACAAGTTCAACTTTTTGAGCCATTTTTCACAATAACATTTAACCATTCTATGATCATTTTTAGTGAATGTATATCTGATCAGACAACCTAATGTATAATAACCATAAAAGGCAGTTAATTACATTAAATATGTTAACTTTTGAGAACAAGGAAGTTAAATAAAATATTAATCCTACAGCTCTGTTTCCAAAGTTAACTGTTAAAAACTAAAAAATTGAATACATCAGGCTGTGGTAGCCAAGTGTTTAAATTAGCTATTGAAATACCAAATAAAAATGGGCTAACTTCAAATCTTTGTTCATCTGGAGGCGTTAAAAAAAACTCTGGGACCGGATTAACGAAACTGTTTTTAAGATTGTTCTCAAGATTAAATAGAGGAAAATCGTAAGAATGTTCCTGAATGCGATTCTCGAACATTTCTTAAATATATTGTAATTTTTTTACAAGAAAAAAATGATATGCTCAATGATTACCTTAACCGGCTCGTGAGGTCACTGTAAACTATACAATAAACTTTATTTGTGTAACAAGTAATGCCACGCATTGCCATGTATAATAGCGTGAGATGTGTTAAACAACATTACCGATAGCATCTTAGCCAAAATGTTAACAAGCATTAAGATTTTATATTTATTATATATTTTGTGACGCTATAATATTTGTGAACCTATTAGTTTCGAGTTGCCCCAGAATAATTGTGAAAAGCACTTTTTTTTTTTATAATGAAAGCTAAAGTAAGGCAGCTATAGACCTTACCGTTATTATATCAATATAAAAATTCCTCTATGGCAAGTAAATGTCAAGTTTCTGGCTCAATGCAATACAAGTCAGATGTAAAAACAACCACAAACATGCATTACTTCTAAATTTTAGAAAAAAAATCAAAATTCTCTGTTGTAAGATTGGATTTTAAGAAAAAATGTGGCATTGAGGATAATTTTCTTCTTCAGAATACTTTGTGAATCCAGCCCCTGCATCTTTATCATTAGGTCTGTTAACTTAGTAAGTGAGGTGTTCTCAAGTTATTCATTTAAGTAATCAAGTATCATCTGCATAACAAAAACTAATGCTAACATCTTCCAGAAGGAGCACATATAAAGAGATAAGTGGAGGAGTCTACTTCGCCTTTTGATTTACATGGCAATGGTAATGATTGGATCGATACTATATGACATAATCTACAGCAATGATGATGGTAACCCATACCACTAATGACAACAAAGTTCTAAAGCATACAGCCATTATCTATAGAGCCAAAAGCAGGACTTAACATCCAATTATGCACCAATAATAAAGAGACATGATTCTACAGATCTACCTTACAGTATAATAACCTTCAATCAAAAACCAAGTTGTCAAGTCTGCTACTTCTAAAAGTGTACAAACACTTTTAGTCTTCAGTTAAAAAGGTGTAAAATTTAGCTTTTAAAGCTGTATGTCTAGCTTAATAAAAAAACCAAGTGGCATGCATTGACAATCATATCTAAAATATCAATATAATATTTGGGGCCACTGTTGGTTATGCTCAACAAGCAACAGAAAAAGAAGCAGAATGAGTAAATTAACAAATGATGGAGAAAAAGACAGATTGATAAACAAACTAATCATGAGACAACACAGAGGAATGAAATACAAGTGTCTTAAAAGCATAGAAGAGAGGGATTTAGTGAACGCTGCAAATAAGGCAGGTGTTTCTATAATAGAACCTCCTTTTTTATAGTGTAATAATAGTGTTTGCACTGATATGTTTAAAATTCATGCCTATTTTTGCAGGATATGCTGACTTTTACAGGACAGCCCAAAATGCAATCAATGCAGAAAGGGAAATGTTTAAAACCACCAGCAAAATTCTAAAACAACTGAAATTATTTGCTTAGTTTAACACGGTTTGCATAATTTGAAAACACCGCTGCAAACCTGTCGATGTCAATGGCAATAGCCTGTTGCAAGACAGACAAAAAGGGTTTGCAAAAGTGTTGCTCTCCCATGCGTCCAAAGCCTTTCTCACAACATACACTCTGACAAAGGCATCTGCTGACAAACTAAATTATGAGTAGTTATATCAAAATGTGAACATTCAGAAAATAAAGTCCAAGGTGCCCCAGGATGGTTTGTTTTCCTAATTTTTTTAAAAAATATATATTTTGTGTTTAACAGAACAATTTTTTTAAATTTAATTGAATAGTTTATACTATATTTTTTTCTACTATGGTAGTCGATGATGCCTCAGAAATCTCAGTTGCTAACATTCCTCTAAATATGTTTCTTTGTGTTCAACAGAACAAATAAATGTATGCAGTTTTGGAACAACTTGAGGGTGAGAAATTCATGACAAAATGTTCAGTTTATGGGTGGACTATCCCTATACGTGCTTTATATGCTAAAAAGTATTTAACTAAATGTAATAAGGATTTTTTGCTGAGGTAACCGAAGCGTAAACAAATTGGATGGTAAACATATCAACCATTTACAGTATATTCATGATCCAATTTACTGTTTATGGCTAAAATAAATGTCCTGCCATCATTAATTGCATAATGAATATTTGATTTTGATTGGAAATATGTAACAATAAGGAAGTTAACTGTCGTTGTATAAGCTATTTTTTTACTTTAAAGTAAAATGTACTACTCATCTAGATTTGGAGTACGGAATCCATTGCCATGTTTTTCCATTCTGGACAATAAAGGATTTATCAATGAATAATCAGAGTCATGAGAATGTTTATGGATCAGTAGAAGAGACAACACAAATTGAAATGTTTGTAAAAAACGTAATGAATATGAAAGTATGCCTTGGGTCAGGTGTACGGACAAGGCTAGGGAGTTGGAATACTCAAGATCACTGACATGTCTAAAACTCTCACTGGATGCTGCCCCCCCCCCCCGCCCACCCACCCACAAATACATCTTCCCTTTCTATCATCTGCCTCGCTTTGTTTCCTCTATAAGTCGATGAGTTGGTCCACCAGCAGAAGGGAGCGTGCCAACGTGGGCAGACTGGTCTCAGAACTGCCACTGTTGCTGTGAGAATGACCACCTAGAACATGTCAGAAAAGAAGGAAGAGAATGTGTAAGAGAGACGAGAGGAGAGGAATGAATCATGTGCCAAAGAATGTTGATGAAGGTAAGTGGAAGAGGGCAGCAGAGGGTAAGAGAAAAAAAAAAAAAAAAAAACGGGATGAATAGCAGGAAACAGAGGAATAAAAAAGATAAAACAGCACTGAAGTAAAGATTACATGTGGGAGTGGCTATATACTATACATTTGACAAATGTAAAAAAAAATTCTTGAGCCAGAATAACTGAAATATGTTACAGTCAAGGTGAAATTAATTTTGACCCATATTAATACAATTGCATGAATGTTATTCCTCCAAAAGAAGAATAACTTTGTCATCTATTATCAATATTTGCTCTGCTTCTGAAACAACTCTGCTCTAACCACAATCCAATCAATTTCCAATGGATCAAATCAAGATCTACCCTACAGAATAAAATGACTTGCAAATGTAACTTCATGTTGATTTCAAAAGGCTATAAGGCCCAAAATATGCAATCATCCTGAGACATTGGTCAATTTTTGTCACAGTCTCATTGTTTTTAGAAAAAAGGGGTTAACTCCACATTCAACAATATCCGTAAACAATATTTTAGAAATATGCTGTTCGGTATACAACCATATGGCGACATTGGTTTTTGCAGGATGAATTACAATTATCAAGTAATGGCAATAAACTTTTGCTGTTTACCTCACTTTCTTACCTTTGCTGGAGGTTTTGGAGATAATTACTGGTATTGGGTCAAACTGGTTATCAATGCTTTGGTCACAAGTCTCAGAGGACTGGACGCTGGAGAAAGTGTGAACAGGACCAGAGACTGTAGGAGGGTGTTAGTGGCACAGCAGACCAGCGGAGAGAAATGAAGAAAAAGAAATTAGGAAAAAAAAAGAGACCGAGAGAAATACAGAAGTGGGTTGAGAGAGAAGTAACAGAACTGTTGAGAAGTTTTGACTGCCAAAATGCTTGCACGATGGTAAAAAATCATGTTGTTCTTTGACTTGTCCAGTTGAGCTTTGTTCTCTTTAATAAAAAATAAGGCAAGACCAGCATGCAGGCAAAAAAAAAAAAAAAAACACAACGATACTTCAGGCGTACACCTATCTTACCATGATGAGACGGTCCACTGCACAGAGCAGCAGGGGTAAACTGGTCCATAGACTGAGCAAGGAGAGACGAGGGTGATGAAGCCAGTATTTGAGCCCCAGTGGAGGGGTGGAAGAGAAGGCCATCCAAAAGAGAATCTCCAGATACCAAAGATTCTAGAGGACATATATCAAGTATGGTGATAAAGAATTAAAGAAAACAGGGTTGAGAGAAAAGAAAACAGCTTGGTGAGTGAAGGTGACAAAAAATAAGTTTTAAGAGGCCATCCACACAGAGACGCGTTTGGCTGTATACGTAAAGATCATGTATGGTATTAGCAACGTTCAGACGAATCTGCTGTTTTGGGAGCCTGAATTGCAATTTTTTTTAAACCAGGTCCAAGAGCGGATCATTCTGAAATTGCCACCCCTGCGTTTTCGTGTGTACAGACGATCCATATATTAAAAAAAACTATGACGTCATCAGCGGGCATGCTCCAAGTAGGGATGGGAAGTCGACTCCAAAAGAGTCTATTCCTCGACTCTTAATGTCCCTAAAGTCGGATTCGACTCCAAAACTCTCATCGACTCCTTTTCTACTTCGTAATTTTTAATGTTTACAATCAAGCTTTTATTTCAATGAACAACTGTTAAGACTTTGTAATTTTTGGAATGAAAGCATTGCGCTATGCTTAAATGCGAGTCTGTTCACATAACTGGACAAAAATCTAAATCAAGTTTGAAGAAACAAATTATAAAGCTTAACATCCAGCTTAAAAGCGTAAAAAAAAATCAGCAACAACAAGGAAGTCACAAATCATATAGGACTTATTATGACAGCATATGTTGTTGGTTTTAAAGGGGTAATATGACATGGGTAAAACGAACATTATCGTTTGTTTTAGATGTAATGCAATGTCTATACACGATTTAATGTGAAAAAGCTGTATTTTCCACATACCGTGCATGTTTGCATCTCCTCCTTGCCCCACCCCTCTGAAACACGGAGATTTTTTACAAAGCTCATATCTCTGAAAAGCGAGGTGTGCTATGATTGGCCAGTAAACCAGTGCGTAATGATTGGTAGAATACTGCAAGCGTGTGACGGAAATGTAACGCCTCTTACCACATCTGGAACATCAGGTTCCAAAGCAATTGTACTGAAGACACGCCCACTTTACTTGCGTATAGATTTGGGCGGACTTAGTCAAATCATACCACAAACTGACGAGTGCATCTTCTGTTCCCACACTTTCATTTTAACAATTTTACAACTTATCAAAAAACAAAAACAAAGAAAAACACATATTCGTGACATATGGGGGACAGTCGCTTTGCCGCTCACTCTCCATCATAACTCCTTCCTGGTGGAAAACTCTTCCCAACTCGGTCCGGTCAACCACATGTTTCACAACATTTATAAAAATACTTAAAACACATCTGTTCGGTGAGTACTTGACAGACAAATTAAAGGAAAAAAAACTAACCCTCTCTCATTCTCTCAACAGGTAGTGGTCTAGGTTTAGTTGAAACTAGTTACATTGTACTACCACCTATTGTAGTATTGCTCCTGTATGACGTATCGCTTATCGCTCCCTGAACTCTTTGCAAGTCACTTTGGATAAAAGCGTCTGCTTAATGACTAAACGTAAATCTCATCCCCCAGTGACTCACATATTTATTTTTCCTATCATGGGAGTTAATGGGGGATGAGATCTGATTGGTTACTGACATTCTTTCAAATATCTTCCTTTGTGTTTAGCAGACTTTTTTATTAATACTGGATTGGAACAATCTGAGGGTGAGTAAATGTTTTGGGTGAACTATCATTTTAATATGTACGATTGTATCTTTGTGGGGGTGTGGCTACACAAGGCGTTTCAGGCAGGTCTGGGTGAGCATTCCCTTTCAGATAGAATGCAACTTTTTTTTCCGTCACTAACATTTTTGCAAATTTACAACTTATAACACACCAAAGACAAAGAAAAACACACATTCGCGCAACATGACCCTTTTAAAATGACAAAATTATATTTTTTAATAGTTTTATTTTTAACTGCCCGACACAGCAAGACAAGGAATTACATTTAGAAAAGAACACAGGGTAGATTCAACCTTCAATCTTCATCAAAGAATAGATTTTAAAAAAATGTGACCTTTAAAAGTGGCCCTTCCTTTTGTACGTCCATTGGCAAATAAACGCACTTAATGCCTTAAAAGCTAATATTTGGACACATTTCGGGTTTTAAGAAGATAAAATAAAGGAGCACATCAGTGGACAGAAAATGACACACAGGCTCAGTGTGATTCGGGACTGTTTGTGATTGTGCTTTTCTCTATTGACGGAGACCATGCGCATGCTGCTCATATCACTCGGCACACAGCTTCTCGTATCACTGTTATGCTGACGACACACAGATCTACATCTCATGTCACACAGACGATACCACTGTAGCAGCTTGCATTACAGGCTGCCTAGAAGACATCTCAGCTTGGATGAGGGATTATCACCTCCAGCTGAACCCTGCCAAGATAGAACTACTTGTCTTTCCCGCACAGCCCACTGCACAACACCATCTCACCATCCAACTTGGCAATACCACAATCACTCCTTACAAAACAGCCAGGAACCTTGGAATCATATTTGATGAACAACTGTCCTTAAATGATCAGATTGCAAAGACAACACTGTCATGCCGATATGTCTTACTCAACATTAGATAGGTTAGACCCTATCTCACTGAGCATACGGCACAACTGCTTGTCCACGCCCTGGTAATCTCAAGGTTGGACTACTGCAATGCTCTTCTTGCTGATCATCCTGCAAAGGCAAGCAAACCACTCCAGCCTTGTCTTCCAACAGCCCAAAAGGGCTCATATGACACCTCTTTTCATCTCTCTCCACTGGCTACCAGTTGAAGCCCTTATCAGATTCAAGTCACTAATGCTTGCCTACAGGACTATCGCTGGATCTGCACCGCCATACTTTCACATCCTCCTACACTCCTACACCAATGGGTGGGTGATGTGTAAATAACAGGAAACACCAAAATGATTTTGTTATTTGTTGATGTAGCAATATTTTGCAATCTTACTCCTGTGCCTTTACTCCGTAATCATTGCTCATTTTGTGTGTTGTGTGTGTGGAGCTCATGACTCTCAGCCAGAACATAGCCAGAAACGTTCCCATACATCTTTATTTAAGTAATTAAATAAAGTGTGAAGACCACAATTTTCCAAAGCTGGACACCACTTTTGGTCACTACTGTTTTATTCTTAGGTCAGAGAAATGAATCTCGGAAGTCCTAATGCCATGAAAACGTCTTTCAGATTTCACTGGTGAGAAAAACTATTTTCCCAAAAATTTTGAAATGGTCAAACAGTTCAACCAAACAAATATCTACTGTATAGAGTATTTTGGAATAAAATATCACAAGACCATACAAAAAACAATAAGTATATTCTCTCCTCACCCTAATACATAGTGAGAGAGATCATGGTACAGAGACTATTTTATCCAGAACCCATTGCACTCTTGGCCAGGCTAATAGTGTTAAGTGGTACTTCACAATGTCAACATTTTAGCACATAGCTGCTGTATGATAAAGAGCTGGATGGTATTTAAAGAACTGCTGACCTGTTATTTTGGCTGATCCAGGATCAGTCGGTAGAGAATCCAGACCATGAATCAGAGAATCCACAACAGCTGCAGAAAAACAAATAATATACATTGTTTTTGTATATATATACACACACAGTACTGTGAAGAAGTCTTAGGCACGTTTAATTTACATTTACATTTATGCATTTAGCAGATGCTTTTATCCAAAGCGACTTACATTGCATTATCCTATACATTGTTAACGCAATGCTCTTACCACTGAGCTACAGGAAAGCTTAGCCAATCAGCTTCATTTTTATCATCGATATTTAATTTTTTTATTTAAGCAAGGAGTCCTTAAGGGCAAATGGCAAATGGGTCACTTTTACTTTTACCTCCAACAACAGATGGTATGTCCACATACACTGCCCTTCATAATTATTGGCAACCCTGGTTAATATGTGTTAAAAGCCTTAAAATAAATATTTTTTTTATTGCAGAAGCATACTCTCACACTGAAAATTGTTGAAAAATGTAACCTTCAACTCAAGTGAATTTTAAGGGGGGAAAAAATCCCTGACTAAGAAATAATTATTTTTCATAGAATCACCTGTTCCACAATTATTGGCACCCCTAACAATTCCTAGGAAATAAATCCCCCTGCGGTATCCACTCTTCAACATGGGAAAAACAAAGGAACACACCATTCAAGGAACGCAGGTGTGTGTCGACCTTCACAAGTCAGGCAATGGCTACAAGAAAATAGCCACTCGCCTGCACCTGCCCATATCTACTGTCAGAGGAATCATTAAGAAGTTTAAAACAACTGGAACAGTGGTAAACAAGCCTGGACGAGGACGCAAGTTTATTTTGCCTCTACGCACAGTGAGGGGGATGGTAAGAGAAATAAAAAGTTCTCTAAAGCTCACTGTGAAAGAATTGCAACAAATGGTAGCATCTTGGGGTCACAAAGTCTCCAAAACAACCATCAGGCGCAATCTACATGCCAACAAGCTGTTTGGGAGGAATGCACGGAAAAAAACTTTTCTCACTCACAATCATGAACGCAAACGTCTGGAATTCGCTAAGCGGGCTTCAAATGGGACCGTGTGCTTTGGTCAGATGAGACCAAGATAAAGGTTTTTGGCTACAAACACTCTAAGTGGGTCTGGCGGAACACAAAAGATGAGTATGCAGAAAAGCACCTCATGCCCACTGTGAAGTATGGGGGAGGATCGGTGATGCTGTGGGCCTGTTTCTCTTCCAGAGGCCCTGGGAACCTTGTTAGGGTGCATGGCATCATGAATGCTTTGAAATACCAGGACATTTTAAAGCAAAATCTGGTGGCCTCTGTCCGAAAGCTGATGATGGGTCGTCACTGGGTCTTTCAGCAAGATAATGACCCTAAACCTTGTGGCCAAATCTACACAGAAATGGTTCACCAGACACAGAATCAAGCTCCTCCCATGGCCATCTCAGTCCCCAGACCGCAGTGAGTTAAAGAGGAGAGTGCAGAGGAGAGGACTCAGGTCGCTGGATGATTTAGAGAGATTGTGCAAAGAGGAATGGTCGAAGATCCCTCTTTCTATATTCTCCCATCTTGTGAAACATTATGGGAGAAGATTAGGTGCTGTTTGTTGGCAAAAGGAGGTTGTACAAAGTATTAACATCAGGGGTGCTAATAATTGTGGCACACATGATTTGATGTAAAATAATTATTTTTTAATGAGGGATTTTTTCCCACTGAATAAATGCACTTGAATTAAAGGTTGGATTTTCATCTTTTTTTCATAGTGGTCCTGTATTATTAAGAACAAAACTGAATTTATTTGAAGCTAAAGAACACATCTTAACCAGGGGTGCCAATAATTATAGAGGGCAGTGTAAAGTCAGTGGGATAACATTTAGAGACAGAAAAAAAAGGAACACCCTAAAAACGATTAGGTTACTCCCGTAACCCCGGTTCCCTGAGATAACCATAACAGGCATTGCGTTTAGCACAATGCTATGGCAAAAACTCCTGTTTTTTCCGAGACTGAAGCCTATTGGTTTACGTCTGTGAAAATCACAGACCAATTGCGTTTGGGCCCGCCATTTTGGGCGGCACCGCTAGCCTATATAAGTCCTGGCCGAAGCCATTCAGTACCATATTACACTGAAGTGCAGTGTAAAGACTCGCAGTGTGGCACTGTTGCACGGCCTGCTACGCAATGCTCATTCCAGTTATCACAGGGAACCGGGGCAACGCGAGACACCTTCTCATTCCTTTTCAATACGGTTCACTTAGAATTGCATTTAGCAAAATCATATCCCATCACACCATGCTACAACAGACTTGAAGAATGCGTGCAACCCGGAGATTGGGCACTCGTGAGGCTCACCTGAGCTCACCATATGTGCACTAACACAGCAGTATAATTGAATAATATGAGCGCATACAGGGACATTCAGTGTCCAAGCCCATTTCAGGCAGATCTGCGCTTGTAGGGCAGGCATGTCCAGACTGTAATATCTGGTGAAGTTGGACAGCGAGGAAGTTGGACGGCGAGGAAGTTGGACGGCCGCTGTGCAAATGTCCAATATAGATATCCCTGTAGACCATGCCCAGGAGGAAGCCTGTCTCTCGTAGAGTGGGCTTTCACCCCTAACAGACACAGCAAATTCAGGGATTCGTAAGCCGCACTGACGGCATCTACAATCCATCTGAATGATGGATTGCTAGAAGGGGCTCTAGCCTCGATTGAAAGATATTAAAACTACTCTCCGGAGGGGGCCTGACGAGAGGCCATACATGTAGGTCCCAAAGCTCGGGCCGGGGATGCCAGATCTTTCCCCTTGCGTGGGAGAGTAGGTCTCTCCTCAGCGGAATCTGCCACGGTGTTGCCGACAGCATCTGGGTCAATTTGGGGAACCACGGCTGGTTCGGCCAGCAAGGGCCAATCAATATTATTCCGCATTTGTCCTCCCGAATACTGCTCACGACCTTTGGCAGAAGGGCTACGAGGTTAGAGCATAAAGGCGTCAGCTCTGGGCTAGGGCAAGGAAATCGGCAATCATCAACACTTTTAGCGTGTGAACGGGTCCACAACCTATAGCATTAGCACTGTTTCCAGCGCCCAGCAGGGGATCTTGGGGGGTCTGGTCTTGACAAGAACTAACCCCTTTGTCCATGGGTTCGGTATTCGGATTTGACACAGGGTTGACCATCAGCCGGGTACCTCTTGCCCTGGGAAGACTGGCATGCGTATATATAAATATATATATCATAGAGTGAGGGAAACAATTATTTGATCCCCTGTTGATTTTGTGAGTTTGCCTGCTTGGGCCAGAGTGCCGTAAAATCTTGGACGAGAACCTCCTCTTAACTAGATCATTGAACATGGGTCATGGATGTGCCTTTAACACGACAAAGACCCAAAACATATTGCAAAGACAAAGAGTGGCTTAAGTAGAAGTACATTAAATGTCTAAGCTAGTCTCTAGACCCTAGTCCTTAAGAAAACATTTGAAGGAGGCTAACATTTTCCTGAGAGACAGCCAAGAAACCTTATAGATTTACAGAACAGTGGACTAAAATGTATCCTGACACATGTGAAAACCTGGTGTCAACTATAAGAAATGTCTTACCTCTTTGCTTGCCAACAAGGGTTTCTCCACCAAGTACAAGTTATGTTTTGCCTGGCATCAAATACTTATTTCACTGACTGAAATGCAAAGCAATTTATAACCTTTATATAACATTTTTTATATTCTGTCTCTATCAGTTGAAATAAACCTACCATAAGAATTATAGACCCTTTATTTCTTCGTAAGTAGGCAAACTTCAAAACATCAAATAATTATTTCCCTCACTGTATATGTTTAAGATAGTCAAGCAAAACTGCAGCAAAATCATAATTAAAATGTTATTTGTTATTTTTCCTAAATGCATTAACATTGTCAGGTTGAAGATTTGGGATTCAATTTTCACTTATATAAAGCTCGTTGACTGTGGCAAAATTCCATGTGGATTTGAAAATGTATTCTAAGCTGAATAAGTAATGCTGCAAAACATCAACGGTCATGGCACTGAACACATTATTGCAGTTCAAAAGGCCAAATACTCAAAGTGGTGTTATTATTTGAGTTGACTTGAGATTGAAAAATGCTTTTTTGTTTACCTGTGCCTCAAATTTAGCTGGCAAGATTGTATGTCATCAGATTCAAAGAAGATTATCAAACCATGCTTGCGTAAGACCAGAAAGCAATAATGTACTTTACACTGAGAGTCACAACACGTATTTAATCAACAAAACAAATCAGCAAGCTTAAAGAGCCTTGACTGTGGTTATTCACTTATAGTTTGTGGGAGTCAGGGATGGAGGCTGCATGGGAGAGGAAGAGGCTAATCTGCATGGGAGAGGAAATACGCTAATCTTGCGGCTGAGTGTAGGGAGGCCGGGTGGAGAACCACCATTTACTTGGTAGAGGTGGGATGCCGTGGCTTTATGGGGACATCAGCTGTCCACCTCATAAGAGATCTGGGAGTGGCTGGAGCAAGCCTTCGGAAGGTTGAAGAAGTCGAGAAGAGTAGTTTTTGGCTATGGAAAAAGAGGAAGGATGTGTGTGGGGGCAAGCTGAAGGGTTGATATGGAGATGTCTCTGTCACTGCCCCTCCACCAAGAGGCGTTCCAGGTTTAAAGGGGTGCAACGCCAAGGAGCAATGGTACCCGGTTGACAACCCTCCAGCATGCCAATTTGTAGGCGCTGAAGAAGGTGTGTCAGGCAGTAATGCCTTTGCAGGAAAAAGACCTACCTGTGTAATGTTTTTTGTGTAACATTGCTATTTGAGTATAAAAAAATCTGCAAAGTTGCAAAGCTCTAATTTGACCCTAGAGGGAGATATCCTCTTCAACAGAAATCACTTTGCTGAAACACTGGTGTTCAGAAAGAATAGTTACTTCTGTGACATGTCTACGTAAACACGTAATAAATGTCTCTTTTTAATAATGCTCGCTAACGTCATTGATTTGAAAAAAAAGCCCAGTTTTACGAACAGTTATGTAGAATTATGAAGATTGTTTGTTGTTTTAAGCTGTTGTTGTTTTAAGCCGTTTCCAAAACGAAAAAATAGAAACGGCCTGACATTATATCTGAGGTCATGCTTAATAACTGACCTAATACAATCAAACTATTCAACAGTTATTGACTCTTTATGGAGGCCTTCTAGAAGTTTGGGCCACATAACATTTGTTTATGTAGTAATATAGTAATTACTACCCTTGTTAATGTAAACACTACAGTATTTTGTCAGTGAACTCCAGTGCACTTAATAATTGAAGCTTGTAGCTTATCTAACTACACTTTCAGAGTAGCTTTCCCTACCCAGTGGTTTTCAAAGAAATGTTGCCGCGTAGACAGTTCTATGAGAGCAACGCTTCACGTCAGGTGCTGATCACATCGGGGCTTATTTCGTGATAACAGCCAGCTGCATTTACATTATCCCGCTTACACGGCTACTTGCCACATTAGAAAAAACTGGACATGAAATGTGAATTTTAAATATTTTATTAGCAAACTTTTACTGAATGCAGACCTTCCGCGAGGAAAAGCAGTTTTACTTTTGGTTTTAAGGTAAGAAACAATGTTCAAATGTCACGAACAGCCAATTTGGATTAATAATTTGGAAATATAAATCTTATTAAATTAAAGTCTTTTAATAACATTACATTTAGTTTTTAAAAAAAATCCTGTCAAAATGATTTTCTGCATCCGGGATACCGTGCCTAATTAGTTTTGAGCGGTAGTTATCTGGGAATTACAAACATGCAAATGTTGTGACTGGCCAATCAGAATCAAGCATTCCACTGAGCGGTGTAATATAAAATAATATTTCAATCAAAAATGAAAATTCAAATGCCATTTTAATTTAAGTCACAATACAGCCATTTGACTTCCCTTTGAGTTATCTGTGAGTTATATCCCTATTCAATATATCTTGTCCAGAGATACTCTCATTACAGAGATAACAAACTTCGCTGTTCCATCATTGGAAAAAAACGCGATGACTAACTTGGTACATGAGACATTTTAGTAAGGCATTAGAATAGAATTAGTATAGAATAGTCCCAAGACTATTGTTCAGAGTAAAACAAGTTAAAGATTAACAGTTTATAAAATATGTCTAAACAAAAAACGTTAATTCAGCATAGTGAAGCTTCATTATTAGAAAGAATAACAGCAAATGTGCACAAAGATCTCAAAGTTTGTAAACTTATCTCTTTCTGCAGGAATTTGTCACAAAGTTAGCGAAATGAAAGCCCACCAATAAGGTTAGTTAGTTTGATTTGTTATTGTTTGGTCCCCTATAAATATCATAGCTGGACTTCTATGGCAGCACAGCGCTACAGCAATCAAACAGACCTATTCTAATAGGGAAAAATTGACAACTTTTATTAAAAGGGCCACTGGTGGCGCTACTTGTAGATAATTATGCACCAGCACTAACAACGCAATACAAAGCATTAGCCACGTGGACTGCTTATATGGTGCTATTTTTGAAGTTTAATAGCTCCAGTCCACATAAGCTTCTACTATATGGAAAAGAACAGTTACAATGTACAGCTTCAACAATCTGTAATTCATCTTTTGAAGTGCTTAATGTAAGAAAGTCATACAGGTTTGGAATGTCATGAGGGCAACTATAAAATGAAATCATTCTCTTTATGGGATTACTATCACTAAGGATTTGCAGGCACTCACTAAGCACTAGGAGACTACTGCGAGACCTAGAGAGACAGTGAAATATAAATATATCGTACCTCCTCCCTGGAGAAGGCCATTATTGGATGACACAGACTGCAACCCAGAAATCAGATTAGCAGGACAAGACATCTCTCCTGTTTTAGCTGAAAATACACACACACGTACACACATTACTGAAGTCTGAGAAAGGTTCTTTAAATATGCTTATAGCAATTTTTTATTCTATAATTATATAGCAGACATCTTGTTTTGCTGACAGGAAGTGACACAATGCTGCATGAGTTTTCAGTTACAGAATCAATTTTATGTTCTATTTGCCGACATACATGAATTAATCTATGCTGCAACAACAATGTGCGATAACAAAAAATAAGAATATCTACACATTTCGGCCTCCTTTTAAAAAATGTTAATATGGCTTTTTAAAATATGACTAGTCTAATATATATTTAAGTATTGTCATTTCTTTAAATTATTTCAGCAAAGACAATTTGTACTATTAAAAAAACCCTGAAAACTAGGGCTGCCAATCGATTTAAATATTTAATTGCGATTAATCACATGATTGTCATGAGTTAACTCGTGATTAATCGCACATTTTATCCGTACTAAATTAACCTTAAATTATTACTTTTAAATTTGATTTTAAAACTCTATTCAACATGGGCAATAATGATGCTTTATGGAAATGTATGTTGTTTATTATTAGTTAAACCATGTTTCAAAGGTCAGAGAAGATAGAAAAATCACAGGTTTCCATTACTTCTTTCTTTGCAGCGATTTACTTACACACGCCTGTTTACATTTTCGCACAACAGGGCACTGGGCTATGCTTGAAATGGTCCACTACTTTGCTACATTTTGTCAAGGCGCTGTCAAACCGGCTGTTCTGGAGCGAAAGTGTGATAGCTCGGTGGATGCTGTGTGCAATGTAAGGCATATGCTCTAACGGGAGCTGCCTGGCCACTACAATCATGTTGCGTGTACTATCGGTAGTCAGTGTGCTAATTTTGAGTTCAATATTCCACTGTCAAGCTATCTGCAGAAAGTGCTCAGCGCAAACGTTAGCATAGTGCCTCTCGTCTGTCTTCATAACGGTCAAAGCGTGCGACCGAAGTTTCCAGTATGTGTCAAAATAATGAGCCGTGATCCCCAGGTAGCTATGGTTACTGAGGGAAGTCCAGTAATCTCCGGTGAGCGCAACCGTGGTTGTCTGTCTTAACGCCTCTTTGACTTTAGCTAGTGGAGTTGTCCATCCGTCTCCGCTGAAAAGCATCGAGTGTTGTCTGACTTTGGCGAGGGGGCGGAGAGCTCTCTGCATCAGTTGTATGCTTCGCCATCAAGTGATATTTTAAACTCGACGTGCTGCGGTGATAACTTAATTCACATCGACAATAAATGCAGATAAATTTTATCTTGTCGACAGAACCATCAGACATCATTTTGTATATAAATTTTTCGTTCGGAACAGCGCTGCCTTAAACGCACGCTAAAAAATATAGTGCCGTTAAATGAATTTGCGTTAATGCGTTTTAACGCTGTAATTTTGACAGCCCTACTGAAAACAAATACTGTACAGAGCTCATTTACTTGGAATACTTGTCTGCTTATGAAAGCATTGACTATACCATCTAGTTTGGCAAAGTCCTTGTTAAGCAGCTCTTCAGCAGTAAGTTTAGAGAAATTGTCATCGCCAAAAGGGTTCCAGGATGCTGGGACTCGAACCGCAGGTCCTGAGGTGTCTCCTGGCTGATAAACATTTTGCTGTGATGAGCATGGAGAACCAGAGGGGGTGGTGCTAGCTGACCTATGCCAAAGACAAAAAAACTTCAATGCAATTTATAAGATGTTACAGCATCAGAAGTTCGGTCTTAAAGGGGTCATATGCAACAGTTTATTCAACACATGACTATTTTTCACATTCTCTCTGACCCCGTTATTATTGACTAACCTCAACAAACTTGCATAGTGCTCATAATGTTGTTCATTACGGTGGGCAAACTGTAGAGAGGCATTGAGGCGGTCATAATTTCAAATGTCTGAAGGAAGATGTGCAGGCATGTTTTAAGTATGGTGCAGCGCGTATTCCCTTCTCAGCGAACAGACTTGCATAACTTAAAACATTCCCTTTACAGCAAACTTAACTTTGCATTCCCAAACAAGACACACAGGGAGCATGTGTGTGGTCCCCCATCCCCTGAAAGCAAGGGCAAAGTAGCATATATTTCTCAAAGTCTCATTTGCCAACTTTGAAAAGTTAGCAAATGGAAAATCTTTCCCAACAATAAATAGACAAACAATATTTTTCAAACACTCACCTGTCGACAAACACACTTTTAATATGTTAGGCCCGATTCACATTTTGCGTCTTTTCCGCATTCGGTATTTTAATTATTATTTGTTATGTTAATCACAGCAGGCGCGCGCAAATACCGGGCGACGGTGTTGCGACGCGCATGCGATGCGCACATTTTTCTAGGCGCGTATGCAGCATCGAGATGAAAATAGTTAAACTTTTCGGAGTGACGCACGCCAACCCAGATCATTTGAAGAGAAAGTGGCGCGTCGTGCATTCACCTCGCGGTTTTAGACGCGAAATGTGAATCCGGCCTTAATGATCCTTTGCGCATATGAAATTTTAAACTGTAAAATTATAAATTTGTGTTTAATTGATTTACTTTGACTTGTTGAGACTGGCCTCCGCGGCAGCAGCTTGAAAGAGTAGAGTGGACTTGCTAACAGGAACTCCAAATATGGTGCTGTGTGTGACATCACTCAAAATTCGTCTGTGCCCTCCTTTTGGAGCAGTTTTAGGAGAAGAGGGAGGAGTCAAAGAGCCAACCTTATGCTGCCCACGACTCCCAGCTACAGACTTTAAGAAAAGCAAGAGAACAATAAATACTACAGTTGTATTATTTGAAGGATGATTACAGGACTGGTTCTACAGGGAAGATGGGATAAAGAAAAAAGTTGGTAGACTTCAGATGTAACTCCCAAAACAAACACAACTGATCTCTGTGCACAACTCCCATGTAGGTATTTCGAAAACGACTTAACGTTACCTAATCAACGACCGGGGATAAATTTACTTGTAATAAACACTAGCTGCTGTCAAAAGAAAGAGTCCTTGTTCCACGGATAAAGTAAATCATCTCACGTTAAGCGTTTTCTCCTCTATAGATGTTAATTATAAGGAAACAGCTCTGCTCAAGGCAGTGAGAAACGAAGAACATAAAAACTGATATCATGCTTATTGCCGATTAATTTTTTTAAACATGTCATGAACTGGCCTTGTTTATTGTTTAATACTGTTGTATGAGGTCTACTTATGACCTATGCGTGGTTTTTACATTTAAAAACATCCAAATCAATAAATAATAGGCTATTTTCTACCCGGGTTGTGAGGCTGGACAAACGCTCTGTTTTAATGGGAGTGCCGCATTGAAGACTTTATAAGTAAACGCCCACTGCTATGATTGGATAGCAGTTTGCGTAGTAAACTCAGTTGGAACCTTCTGTGAATTTGGTTAGACATTTAACGTTAGGTTACACATTAGCCCTATTTGCACGGGATTAGTATTATCTGGGGGCCTCATGTGATTGAGAAATGACCTCCCAAAATATGTATTTCATGTGGCGCATTCACACGGGATAAGTGAAGGCTGTGATTTTTTACTGAAATTTACTGATTTATTACCCGGATATGATGGCAATGCTTTGCGTGTAGTTTTGTATAGCCTATAGTTGTATGGTGTTTAATGATATATGACCGTACCTGTCAACATTTGAGACCCGTGATCGCGAACCAGACAGAAGATCACCGCGAACGCAGGTCTCAAATGTTACGAGAGTTTCAGCGATAAACAAACGGGAGACTCCCGGCCAAAACTACAGTGTTGGCAGGTATGGATATGAACCAGCATCCGAAATAATATCAAAGCACTTCAAAATTATCACAAAATCACTTCCATTACTCGCAGATGGTGGAAATATCCTTGAAAAATCATATATGAGCCCGCCAAATCACAGATATGCCCATTCGCATGGGACAAATATTATCACAGGACCTCTGTGTTCGACACAATATGGTAGATAATCTGTAGGGGAATTCTTACTTTACGGATTACAGACATGGCCAATTTGCACTGGACTAAGATCACAGACAACATCTGCAATTATTACAAATGACTTGAGAACCCCGGTAATACTAATCCCATGCGAATAGGGCTATCAGGCCATATAAAGCGATCTCTTACAAAGCAGGGTTAGGTTTAACATGTTAAATGCTTAGCGCGAGACTATTCACTTTATCATTGGAAGAAGAACTCGTAATAAACACTAGTTGCAGTCAAAAAAAAAGTACATTTTGACAGATATGTGGTTTTCCACAGTCATTCTTTCAGTAACGTTATGTCATTTTAGACATACCCACATCAGAAGGTAAACCGGTTTGTTCTACCAGTATTACTGATTTGCTTAAAATGTTAAATATCTAGCTATAAAATAACAAGAAAGAAAGATCACCTTTGACATTTGGGTGAAAATGTCAGTTAGTGCCATTTCTATTCATTTCGATGTAACAACAGCATCCCTTAAAGGAATAGTTAATCCAAAAATGTAAATTATTTGACCATTACTCAACCCATGTCATTCCAAACCTCTATGATATATCTTCTATTGTAGAATACAAAATATATTTTGAAGAATGTTGGTAAGCATAAAACATTGGCCGCCACTGACTTTGTATGGACACAAAACCAATGAGACATTTGTCAAAACATAATTTTTTAGGGTTCTAGAGAAGAATGCGCAATATGAATATGAATATATGAATAAATTCAGCCAATGTCTAATGTCAAATGTGTAGACTTCATAAAAATGAATAGAACAATAGCATGAAAAAAAACTTTAAAACAATGAAGCCCCTATGTGCAAGATCTAGGACTGAAACATTCTTTACACAAGTACATACAGACTATCTGCATAAACTTATATGTTGCTGAATCCTAAAACGTTTAAACAGAACATCATAATGCAAAAGGAGTTGATCACAAAAAAGTCATGCAATTTTAAGTATAAGCTAATTACACACTATTTATATATATTACATTTATATATATTTCTACTGTACAGGCTACAAATGCACTGTATGTTGCACCGTATGTTCACTGTATGTGCATTGGCGCACTTTTGTAAAAATGTTTTCTGGATTATACTTCATGGAGAGAAGAAACAGATTTTGGAAAAGCCAACCGAACACTCCAAAGACCATTCAAACACAGCAGATGCAGATCTGTGGGGAATTACCATCTGATTTAGTTCCACTTCAGAATGAACGGATGGAGGTGGGGGAGGTTCTGAGATGGCTTGGGGCGGCGGAAGGGTGGAAGCGTGTGATGTTGGTGGTGGAGGTGCCATAGCTTTGGTTTTAGGATGGGTGGGTAGGGTTCCAGAACCGGATAAAATAATATCACCAATTACGGTGTTAGTCAGTAAACATTCTGCAGGTGGGGCTGGGGCTTTTGCCTTTGTTTTTGTCTGTGTGGTTGCTAATAAACTTTTGTAATGCATTGGTGGAGGTGGTGCCCTAGGCTTAAGCTTAGAGTGTGTGAAAACTGGGTTTGAGGAAGCTGCAAGCATTTGTGTAGGTAAGCCCCGGTCCTGTGTGGCATGATGCTGCTAAAATATGGAAGTAGGTATTGATATCACATTGTATTCAAAAACACAAAAGCTTTATATAAAGCTTTGATTAAATTGTTTAAAACCCAACACTCAAATGTCCGGTTTAACATAAGCATTCTGACATATCCTTTGGTAACTATAGATAATTTTTATTATTATTTATAGAATATGTGGGCATTACCTGTTGTTGAGCAATGAAGAAAGGTGTAAGTTGCTGTTGCACAAAAAGTGTGTGCTGAGGTGGGGTCTGAGGTTGAGATGGAGTGGCTTGTATTGGAGTATGTATAGTCTGTTGCTGTCCAACAGCTGGGCTCTGTGATTGGCCAGGAACAACAGGCTGTACAGCTATGTTAACACCTGTGAGCCAACACAAAAGCAGGACAGTGAGGTTTTGACCAAGCTCACTTACATTTTTCAGAAGTTCTGTTTTATAAAGAGAATTTCACCAAAAGTGATGTTTGAATCCCTGCAATCTCATGTTGTTCAAAACCTGTATAGCGAATGCCTTTGACTTAATGTTATCAATCAGGTTCAATCAATAAGGTCAAAGGTTTTTAAGTGTTTTCTGTTTAAAATGTTTGTATTATATTATAAATAAAAGCTAAAAAAATCTCATCTCAAATGCCATGATGAAGTAGTGCCAGGGTTCTTAAACGGAAATAACATTCTATAGTGGAGTAGGCGGGGCGAGACCGTGGTTGAAGACCAGTGAGTAATTGTTAATGAACGGCAGCTGTGCGCGCACTGGTTTCAAATCAAGTAGGAGATCTGGAGCATATAAGAGTGAACCGTCAACCGTGAGGGGTGGCTGGCTATCATTCTACTTCCGTGTTTTTGTTTGTGATTTGTATTGTTCGCCGGCAGTCGGCCGTGAGGGGCCGCCGGCTGTTATTATTTATATTAAACCTTTATCTAAATGTCAGCCGATTCCCGTTTCCTTCCTTCCTTTTATTGAACCTCTCTATTGGCACCTCTCTATTGGTGCCAAAACCCGGGAGGAAGGAGAGACATGCTGTCGATCAGTCCTCGTCGCTGAGTGGCCTCGAGGTGCCGGAGAGTTCGGGCAGCTCGGACGAAGGGCGTCTGCCAAAGCTTCGCTGCGACGGCGACCTTTGCTGCCGCGCCCCTGGGTCGAGGTGGGGTGGCTGTCGTCCAAGCGGGAGCGGAGGAGTTGCCGCCATCCGCCAGAGGCAGGAGCCTGCGTCCGTCCCCTGAGGGGGAGGAGCAGGGGGCGGGAGTGCCGAGTGCGGCCACCGCCTGCCAGATGCCGGAGCCTGCGTCTGCCTGCCCAAGGGGGAGGAGCAGGGGACGGGGAACTCGTCCCGACTCCCTGATAAAGGAGGAGCCACCGCCGGCTGCAAGGGGGCGGACGGTTGAGCCGTCCACCGAGGCCCCAGGGCCACCGCAAGGCACCGCGAAGGAGAGTACCCCGGCTGGTTGAGGACCGAGCGGAAGCAGGTCGGGGAACCGGACTATTCCCGAGGGAGGGGGAGGGACAGGCACAGTCTCGGGGGTACCCCCCGGCCTGTGAGGGGTGATAGGGGTATGTAATGGAGTAGGCCCGGCGAGACCATGGTTCGAGACCGGTGAGAAATTGTTAATGAGCGTCAGCTGTGCGCGCACCGGTCTCGAATCACGTAGGAGATCGGGAGCATATGAGAAAATGAGCGACCGGACCGTTGAGGAGAGAGGACTGGGCCCAAACATGTTTTACGTTTGTTGTTATGTTTTATTTGCCGGCCGTCCACCGTGAGGGGCGGCCGGCTGTCATTTTATTTCCGTGTTTTTGTTTGTGATTTGTTTTGTTCGCCTGCGGTCGGCCGTGATGGGTTATTATTTATATTAAACCTTTATTTAAATGTCTGCCGGTTCCCATCTCCTTCCTTCCTTTTATTGAACCTCTCTACATTGGTGAAAGCCGGGAGGAAGAAGAGACATGCTGTCGGAGAGTCCTCGCCGCTGAGTGGCCTCGCGGTGCCGGAGAGTTTGGGCAGCGCGGACGAAGGGCGCGGATGAAGGTGCCGGAGAGTTCGGGCAGCTCGGACGAAGGGCATCCGCAAAAGCTTTGCTGCGACCTCGACCTTTGCTGCCGCGCCCCTGGGTCGGTTCCCATCTCCTTCCTTCCTTTTATTGAACCTGTCTACATTGGTGAAAGCCGGGAGGAAGAAGAGACATGCTGTCGGAGAGTCCTCGCCGCTGAGTGGCCTCGCGGTGCCGGAGAGTTTGGGCAGCGCGGACGAAGGGCGCGGATGAAGGTGCCGGAGAGTTCGGGCAGCTCGGACGAAGGGCATCCGCCAAAGCTTCGCTGCGACCTCGACCTTTGCTGCCGCGCCCCTGGGTCGGTTCCCATCTCCTTCCTTCCTTTTATTGAACCTGTCTACATTGGTGAAAGCCGGGAGGAAGAAGAGAAATGCTGTCGGAGAGTCCTCGCCTCTGAGTGGCCAGGCGGTGCCGGAGAGTTTGGGCAGCGCGTCCGCCAAAGCTTCGCTGTGACCTTTGCTGCCGCCTCCCTGGGTCGAGGTGGGGTGGCTATCCTCCAAGCGGGAGGAGCAGGGGGCGGGAGTGCCGAGTGCGGCCACCGCCTGCTATTTATAATAAACCTTTATTTAAATGTCTGTCGGTTCCCGTCTCCTTCCTTCCGTTTAATGAACCTCTCTGCACATTCATTCAAAATTCTGCTTCACATACAGTAGCTGTATATTAAACTTCAATATGTTCTGATTAGCTGTGATGCCTCCTTTTCCGATAAAAAAAACTCTCCACGCTTTACTATTAGTCACTACTACAAGTAATTTCCAACCCCAAGTAAGAACACGTCTTCTGGAGAAAAACAATGTCAGGTTTTTCATTTTTATCGAAATGTATAGGGCTTTAACATTTTCTTGTCTACAAAAGACTGAACAATGATAACTTTAGCTAGTGTGATCTGCTCTATCATTTTGAGTAGTTATGACGCAGTGTTTTGAGATTTATGCATATGTATTTAGCCACAGATTCTTGGGCTTAGACAAAACCTCTCTAGAATATAATATGTAAAATATGTACATTATAGACATAAATAAATGCATTAGTTTTAAAAATAACTTTCAATTTTAAAAGTGCATCCAACTTGGTACTGGCAAGGTGAACCTTAAGTTGCTGATGAATGTATTTTTTATGTAGAAATGATTTGTGGCCTTGATAAAATGCTTGGGTCCAAATCTGGACCACAGTTTTCTAATCAATGACCTCTGATGAAGTTAAAAGGATATCTTCTTCCGTGTTCTGCACTAGAAAGTCACATACAGTCTTTGAACGACTTGAGGATGAATAAACAATGACACAATTTTTATACTTGAACTGTCCCTTTAAGTCAATAAAGAGTGTGTGTGCTTATTACAATTCACCATCACTAATGGGTGTGAATACACCATGTGCAGTAAGCAGTCTGGTAATTTTCTATAGTGTAGCTCAACACACTCACTGATTGGCTGGTTGCTGGCTGCTGCAGGTACTATGGCTCTTTTGCGAGGAGTGAGAGCCTGTTGAATAGGTAAGATGCCTGTGATTGGTTGAGCCTGGCCAGGTTTGGGTCGTTGTCGTGGTGCTATGGATGTCTCAGTAGTGGGGATTGGATTAGTGAGCCTGAAAAACAGTGAGTCTCTTATTGCAATTCAATAATATCATAATACTGATAAAGCAAAACATATATAATTAGCCACATTTTTTATAAATTACATAAAATAAAAGTGATAAAAAAGAATTTGATCTACCAAACTATAATTTTATACCTCATGATATATGTTTTTTTTATTATAGCCATGTTTAGCAAATAAACCTACTCTTGAATTGATTCAGTTCAATTTGTTCATCACACAGTAATAGACGGGTACAACTTCGATTAAAATGTTGACCTCATTTAGCAGACTCTTTTATCCAAAGACCTTGTCAGCTTGTCATATTTACTTTACAGTAGCCATTTGTCTCCCCCATATACTGTATCTGCATTATATAGACAATAATGCACTCAGCTCTAAATATGTTGGTTACTGAAAATACATCTCTTGACAACTTTTCCGTTAAATGTGAAATCTCATTAACACACACTCTGTAGTTGAGCACACGGATAAGGTTACCTGGCTTTGTTTTGACTTTTCTTGATCACAGCTTCACTGGCTCTTACAGGCTCTGGAAGTTTTTCTGGGATGGGTTTATTCTGGAAATATGAAAGGGAATAAAGCAAAATGTATGAGGAAACTATTACCATACTTATACAGGATTTGTGTCTGTTAAATATGCTTGTAATAAAACATTGATGCAGAACAGTTCCTATCAAGTTAATATTGTCCTAGCAGACTAACCACTGGTCAACTTGTGGTTCATAAGTTAAATGTATTTATGAGAAATGTTTGAAAAGTATGCTTGTACTATAAATGTAGCTTTTATGGCTATCTATTTCCTAGTGACATTGATCCATCTTTCCTGTAGAGCGTTGCAAGGTTGTGGGTTCAATCCCAGGGGATTGCAAATACCTATGTAAAATGTATAGGATAAAGCAGTGTAAGTTGCTTTGGATAAAAGCGTCTGCCAAATGCCTAAAATGTACATTTAAAATATAAATACATCTAAAAGTTTCTACATTTATTTGGGCCACAAAAAATCTAATGTTAATACCCTTTGAGGATCAAAAGTTGTTTTGTCTGAAAAGCTTTTTCCAGTTAAAATCGACAACAAAGCCATTCCTGAACATAACTCAAAATGGCGCTCTGCGGGTGTCATTGTTAATGGGTTTTTGAACATGACTCAATGTGTCCATTATGCTATCAATACCGCTCAGAATGGGAGGGACCACTGGATGTAAGACAATTGGCAGCTAGAAGCAATATCCTACTTCCTTTGCCGCTGTGTGCCAGCACTTACGATATACACTAAAAGGATGGCCATGAATTAAACATGGATGTGCCAGACAAAACTCTGGGTGAGAGGATGTATACATGCTAGTTTAGAGGGTGAGAGAGTGAAAAGTGATTGAGCAGAAACTCTCTTCTTCCATTCTTACGTTGACATTCTGTACTGAGCATTCTTTCCGTGCAAATTTAAAGGCAAAATATGACACTTGGTAGATATCTGGCCTTAAGTCAGCGTCCGGCTCCAGCATGTAACCTGAGAGAGGAAAAGGACACCAAATAAACATGTCTGAGGACGTTGACAAGGAAGGGCATTTTTTGGTGTTTTTTAACTGTGGGCACTTTATAAAATGACTGGAGCTGAAGAAACACCAATTCACAAAAAACAAAAGTTTAAATATTATTATGCATATGCTATTTTGCCACTTTATTTTTTCCTTCATTTTGAAAAGTATTAAAGCCCTCAATAATATATTTGCAGGTTTTATCATGGAAATCAATAAATATAAGATATAAATGATTATATTAGCTGATCAATCGTTATCTGAACTTACGGATGAGACAGTGCATGTCGTGCGAGTAGCGGGAATTGTCTGGGATGGTGAAGCTGCCGTCACAGATGGCCACCTGACTCTCTCCAAAGGGCAATGTAAAATAACACAACTTATACAACAAGCAGCCCAATGCCTGAAACACGAACAAAGAGCAATCATCAGATTTATGAACAACGCACTAGGTCCAAGCACTCTTGGTCTGTAAAAATACAAAGTAATTTAGCATTAACCATTCCAGTAGAGGTCACAACTGTGAATTGCTATCAAAAAGCCATTTTGTGTGTTTGCATTGGTTTTAATGGCATAGCTGCACATCAACCACTACACTAGTGCATAATCCTATTCAATGTCACCTCTTCACATGTCCACCCGAGTAAAAAAATGAAAACGTAAGTGAAAAGTTATAGAAGTTTAAACAACAAGTTAAAATCTTGTTTTTAGTAACATGCTAATTGTGTTAGCATCATGCTAGCAACATTGTAATCGTGTTAACATCATACTAGCAACATGCTAGCGACATGTATATTCAACAGACTAAGCCTGGTTTTCTTTAGAGTTTAGCCTGGTATTCACAGACTGCGGTCACAAAATATTTGTTTCCAACGTATTAGAAAATGTTTAACCTAAAACCTTTCAAACTATTTTTAACTCTTCACGCCAGGCTTTGTCAAGACAACAAAGTTTGTTTAATTTCTAGTTCCATTGTATTATCATTACCAGAGGCATAAAATATTCATACAATGACAATGATATCTATTGTCACAATTAATTTTGCTTTCGAGACATGCCTGGGCCATTCAAATTATTTTACCCACCCTTTACATACCCATATATCTGCTTTAGTTGTGATAACCTTCCCCCCATAAAGATTCACCATTTCTGGGGACCGGTATGAAAGAGTAGTGTACCTAAATGCACAAAATAAATAGTCAAAGGTTAAATTATGGAACATTGGAGTTATTTTATTATGAAACAGAGTGTTTTGTATAATAAAAACACGGTAACAACAGGACACCCACTTTTTGATTTCCTCTTCTACAGCTGCTACACCTTCTGTGAGAGGATTCTGGGCTTTGTCAGTGGCACTGCCAAAATCACACAACACATAATGACCTCTGTCATGAAGCAAGATGTTCTCCACCTAAAAGAGACACTAAAAGGTATGAGTGAGAAGACCCAATTATGTTTGTGGCATGACTCACTACATCTGGCTTTCCGACTCAGAGCATTTGAGTTTCTAACTTATGCAGTGTTTCCAACTGGATTTTGAGAGACTTGTGGTGCTGGTGAAGTCACATACCAATTAGCATATTCATGATGTCATTACGCAGTGTTTGATTCTGCACTAATGTTGGTGCTGGAAATCTGTTTTATTTTCTACTCTATGATCTTTCACATTAGACTGCAGGGCTCGCGCGCACGCATACACACACTGAGCTCATCAAGAAAGAGAGCATGCAAAATGCTGGAGACAGAACGCAAACGCACCACACCGGGAAAGAGAAAAGTTGTGGAAGCACTGTTTATCTACCAGTTAAACGAAAGGTTACATACTACCATACAAGAGGATCGACAATTATTAATAACTGATAAAAAGTTTAGCTTGCTTTATTTTCAGCAATCATTTTTTTCTAAAAATGTTTTGTATGTGTGAATAAAAGCCATAATCCCTGCTCAACAAACAAGGTTTAGTTTAACTGCCCAAAATTTTTTTGTCCAATAAAAAACATTACAGTTTAGTGTTTTGTATAATAGAACTCATATTTCGATGGTGTTATCAAACCTGATAGAGCATTTAAAGAAAATACTCTACAAATATACCTCCCTGACATTCAATTGAAACAGGCCTCACTACAGAAGTGGCCTCTGCTTACACTCGAAAAAGAGAATGCTTCCCTGCCATCCCACCACGCATGCATCAGGGTAAATGTTGAGGGGACATTTTTTAAGGGAGCTTTTGCAGCACTCAGAATGTTCTTTATGTTGTAATCGTGGTAAGTGGGAAAATATCCTTTTTTGTATTTATGGATAAATATTCTCTCCACCGACTAATACATTTTTGACAACATTTTTAAACTTTAACTTTCTTTACATATTACATGTTCTTAAAACAAAATTATGCTCAAAATGTTTGCTAATTTTTATTCCTAACAAATAATCCATAAACAATAAAATATTACTATGACAAACCCGCTTATATTTAAAATAGTTTTATTAATAAAAATGAATAAGATGGATATTACATAATATAAGCTTTACAACACGAAAGAAAATCATTGTTATTTGAATAAATGCACAATAACAATAAAACAAAGACAAATTTGCTGATTTTAAACGAACTAAATACTAACAATCCTTCTCTTGCCCTTTTGTCTCTGCCACGCACTTTATGGAGCAGACATGGCTTAATTCATCTGTACCGTCTGACTGAACTAAATGTACTTTATTTCTATAAAAAATTATCTTTTAGTGATTGTAAAATAGTTATTTTTAAACAAATAAAATACAGGGTGGATAGAATTTGTTTGCGAAATGCAAAGGCTGGAACTATCGGGTATAATAAAATATTTGCATAGACAAGTGTGTAAAATACAGAACACAATCTCTGCTAATAACTGCAAAATGTTGGTATTACCATTATGTTTATTATGTATTATGATTTTAGATTATTTAAAGAAGTAACTGTAAACTGAAAGATAAATGTGTGTATAGGTCATACTTTAAGGTCTCGGTGGATGATGGGAATTTTGCACTGATGCAGTCGTGTGACAGCTTCACATGTGTCACAGAAGATCTGCAGAACCTCTGGCTCAGTGAATCCGGTCTGCAAGCGCTGGTTCATCAGATTTACAACCTGACCACCTAGATTCATATCACACATACAAATAAAAGCCATGGGCGATTTTAAAATAATGAATTTAACTATACACAAATCCTACCTTGCAAACATCTTGTGTGTGACAAAGGGGTCAAGATACAATTTTGTCAGATTTTTTAACAATTGTATAATGTCTTACTAGCAGATCCAGACATGCACATGTACTTGAAGCCATGATTCAGACTGACCTCTGCAGAAGTCCATCAGTATGAGAACTTCCCAAACGTCCCCTGATCCTACTGCTGTAATACTGGAATCCAGGAAGCCAACAATGTTTTTGTTGCCCACCAGGTCCCTCTGTTTGAACAAATAAACAAACCAAAAATAATGTTGCGAAAGCCCATATCCTTTTGGAAACACTGGCGGTTTGACCTATTTGAAGAGTAGATGTCTAGCTTTGTAAAGACACAATTCCATTCACATTTAAAATGTTAACATTGGATTGACATTTTAGAAAAGCATTTTTCTTCTGAACAAACAAATGCTGTGTGTGTATTCCCCATTGAAATAAATGTTAGAATTTAATCAATGCAACATCTAGTCACAATTACTAAATAGTGACGAAGAAATATCAATTAATTTTTGACCACAATCGCAAATAAGGAACACTTGGAGGCAGTTAAGTCAACACTAGTTTTAAATCATGAAATAGATTACTTCTTGAATGCCTTTTTAAATAAACTCATTCACTCACAAATGATAAAAGCCCCCTTTTAGTCATCTATTTAAGAGTCCACAGCGTGCAGCTGAGCATTTAAAGCAGCAAGACACTTTGTGAAGCTGAAACAGGACTAACATTTTTAGTAGAAGACTTGATTTCCTTTAGAAACACATTTATCCCTGTGATCAGCCACAACTAGCTTGAAAATAAATTAAGCTGGTAATAGGCTAAACCTAGTCCAGCTAATACAAACTGTCCTGTCCATGTTTATTGTAGACTGTGGTCTTCAGCAATAAAAAACAAAAAAGAAAATGCTCACCATAATCTGAATTTCCCTCTGACACACTTGAAGGTCCTGTTCATTGTTGACATACATCCTCTTCATTGCACAGCGGAGGCCTTGATGAGTTCTAACCAAAAACACGATAGCAAAACCACCTGTGAAGAGGAAATCCAGATACTGAAGATCTTTAATCACGAGACTGAAAGTGATCTCATTTAGGATTCAAGAAAAGCGAAAAAGTATCACAGGAACACAAGGCAATCTTTGAGATAAGGGCACCAGACAGTGGACAGATACAGATAGTTTATAGCCTCATTTTTATGAGTTAAAGATGTAGTACTTTCAGTGCAAATAAACCTACTTTTCCAATCACACATGTGGTAAATTCTCAAGCTACCATTGCTAGCTTCTAAAAGGATCTAGGATGTGACATGATGTACTGTATGTGATCTGTGATCATATCAAATATTGTATATGATATATGATATGATGCGATACGATACGATAAAATGCAATATGGGTACGATACGGTATATGATATGATATACTGCATGATATGATATGACTAAATAAAAAAATATTTGACTGAGGAATATTATTTAAATTTTTTCATGTATCATAATAAAATGGTTAACGTGAATTCTATTGGCCGCGATAATGTGAAGTGACAGCAAAAAAGTGCTATATATATATATATATATATAGAGAGAGAGAGAGAGAGAGAGAGAGAGAGAGTCTAAAAATGTATACAGTATATTCTCACACCAACCTCAAAAAAGTTTTACTAAGCACTTGTCACAACCTTCTACTTAACACCAAGCTTTCTGTCAAGCATGCTTGTGGCATCATAGTGCCATGAGGGTAGAAATAGAAAGTGTATCAGAAAAGGGAGAGCCACAAAGAGTGTTTACTAAGTGAGTTAAAAGAGATTATGGGTCTGAACTGAGAAGGCAGCTTAAAAAAAACTCATGACACAGTCTGACTCGGCACGCCACTAAAGCAGATTCAAGCTAACATGAAAGAGTGTTAGCTTCCTTCTCTTTATCTTACATAACTTGACGTGTTACTAGGTTAAAATTGATACATAACAAAAACTAAAAATTAAAATGGGCCCTTGATTGTATTGATTGAGAATTCTGAAAAGGTCAGCTTTACAAACCAGAACAGAAGAGATAAAATAAAACAAACACAAACTAGTGTTAAAACTGAATATGGTAGCGCAATGACTATGTTCAATTCAATAAGATCTAAAGTAATAGTGCTGAAATATTCTATTTTCTGTTTCGTTTTTATTTTTCTAATTAAGTGCAATTAAAATATTTTTCTCACATATATTTTTCATTTAATAAACATTTATTATAGCTGCTTAACAAGATCTAAAGTTATAGTGCTGACATATTTTCTTTTATTTAGGGAAGTGGGTAAGTTATAAGAGAACTTTCATATTTTGGTAAACTATAAAAGATGAGCGAATCAATACATTTAAACGTTAACTTCAAAGACAATTAAAGATGCTATGCAAAATACAAATGCCTAAGGAGGTGCTGTGTTTTGGACACACAATCATGTCTGATCTGTGTTTGTCTATCCTTTAGGGATGTGGTGAGTCAGATTTAACGTTCATTTCAATAAACACATGAATATCGGAGGAAAACAGCAATATATTAAAAAGTAACAAGCAATGCCCGTGTTCAGATGAGGTGTGGTGCAGTCTTAAATACCCCGATCCTCCCGGAGAATGCTATTATGTAAGACGGTCTATTAATATCTGTGTCCACTATCCTGGTTACAATACTGATTACTAAGAATCGCTTTAGATGTTGGACAGACACTGATGATACTCAAAACTGCTGTCAGCAATAATTTCAAACTTTCAATTATCAAATACCTCTAAGTTTAGGGAAAAGTTTATGGATTTTGAAGAATCAAAACAGTATCTCAAAGAGTCAGCATACAGTCTGGTCCCACAATGTCCAATCATGAATAGCCCATTAAATTTTTTTTTAAAGACTTTATATGATCAGAATTTCTGTCCATTCATAAGTAATGTTTGGAAAGTGATTATTTTTATATTCAGAAGTAAAAATTGGGTGTAAGAATGAAATACACAGGAAACCGGCTGGTACCTTGTGATGTAAACAAAATAGATTTCAGATTTCCTGTAAACACACAAACGAGCATAAAAACGCACACGCCCACTGACTCATGACAGTGCTAAATTTGGAGAGACCTTCTTAGAGAGGTATAATTTACCTTTTCTCATTTCCCGATGTCCTGTTTGTTTCACCATGTGATAATGTTTGCACCAGGGAAAGCTGGACGAATGTAACTATGATTCATCCATTCAGCAATGGTTCACACTCACCCACTAAAACTACAGCACTAAACTACAAGCAGCCCTTTTTTCCATTGGTTTATTCTAGGCAATTCCCACTCAAAACGGAGCATAATTATTCCACCAGCTCTAGGGAACAGTACCTATTCTCAAAGACAGGAAATGTAATGGGTACACACAATTTCACGTTCTGATTTTTTCAAATATGGCCGAACATAATTCCCAACTCAGTGCTGATACTTAATGCATCGAAGCAATGCTACAGTGAAAGTTGAAAATGCATATCAGAGCAAAAACAAAGCCACGAGGTCAAAAGAACTTCCAGTAGAGCTCTGAGACAGGGTTTTATCAAGACACACATCTGGGGAAGTCTATCAGAAAGATTCTGTTCAATTAAATGCTTACAGAAGCATGTAGCCTCTTTGTAACATTAATGGAAGACGTTTTTGGATTGTAACGACCAGATCTCTTACTTGAGCTGGCCTCCTGGCCAAACTGACAAAAGGACAAACATTACTGGAACACTCCACCAATCTGGACTTTATTGCTGAGTGGCCAGGCCCAAGCCTCTCTTCAGTGAAGACACATGAAAACTTGAAATAACAAAAAAAGCACTTAAAAGACTTCAGACTGTCAGAAACAAGATTCTTAGTCTGAATAATCTCAGATTCCACAATCATGTCTCAAGGAAACCAGGTACTGCTCATCACCTACACAATACCATCTCAACAGTAAAGCATCATGCTGTGGGGGGGGGGGGGTTAATCAGCAGCAGGGACTGGCAGACTGGGTAGAAGAAAAGCTCATTAAATACAGATATACCCATAACGAAAACGTAGTCCAGAGCATTCAGAACCTCAGCATGGCTAAGCACGCAGCTAAAACAATGCAGAAGTGGCTTGCGGACAACCGTGTCAATTTCCTTGAGTGGCCCAGCCAGTGCTTGGGCTTGAACCCATTTGAACATCTTTGAAGAAACCTGAAATATGTCTACTGATGGTCCCGATCCAACCTGACGAAGTTTTAAAAGCGCTGTAGAGAAGAATGGCAGACAATTGCCAAATGCAGATGTGTGAAGCTTGTCAGACTATATCCAAAAAGTTAACTATATCCAAGTAAAACTGTAAAGTGGTTGTAAAGGCGCTTACACCAAGTACTGAGTTAACGGTGTGAATACTTATGCAATGTACTTATTGAGGTTATTTCTTTAAAAAAAGTCTTCAAATCGCTTTTTTGCTCAGATAATATGATGTGCGTAGTGTGGATTGATGTCAAAAAAAGGAACTTGAAGTACTTTAACATAAGGCAACAACATGAAAAATGATTAGGGTCAACTGTATTATAGCCACTGTATGAATAACAAATCTAAAAACGCAAAATCAAATATAAAAAAAAGACGAAAATCAATGATGAAACACAACAACGATTCCAGAAACAAAAGAACAAGTCAGATACCACAACAACAAGTCAAAAAACACAACGAGAAATCAGTCAAACCGGAAAAGGTAGGAATGGGATAGTTACTGCTGATTGGACGAAACACTGTCAAACAAGATATCCAGAAAGTATGTTTACCATTACTATGAAGAAGGACATTCTTGTTAGTTGACCACGTTTGATCAATTTAGCCTATATATAATATAACATCAACACTTGACTAGTCTACGAAAAAATCTACAAATATAAAACGACACAACAGTAGCCGATATGTCACAATGTAAGATTAAATGTTTATAATCACCATCTCAGAACAAAGGCATTTCTAAAGCAGGGCAGGCTGCTCTGCTGAACAAAACCGCGCATCGTATGGAAAAGCAAACGAATAATGAACAAATAAATATAATATAAAACCGGAAAAATCACAACTTCACCACAGAACATGGCATTGGCAATTTTTTCTTTTAATGTTCTCCATTGCATGTGAAGTGAATGTTGTCTATGGCTGGAACCTCTGCGTGTGCATCCCGCATCGCTGCATGAGTGCGTAAAATGCGCAATGGGTGCTATGATAGGTCATAAAATGTATTTTAGGTATAAAACGTATTTTCCTAAAACAGACCCGAGGCCCGATCCGCGTGTGAGCTATGACGTGAAAATTGGCCCGAAGCCCGGCCCTAGGGGCATAAAACAGTCGAGCTCCGACAGGCTCGGGCTGAAATGCAGGACTCTACATTCTTGGGTCAATGACATGACACAGTTTTTTTGTGTCCCTGGGCTTAATTACATTTAAAAGGGTTAAAATTTCAAAATAAATTTGCTAAGTTTTTGCATACATTCTCTTTTCTGAGGACCACGACTGAAATTGGTTGTAATTCATTTTAGAGAATATTTGGGGAATGATATAAAACATGGCAATGTGGTGTAACCTATATCGTCGTCAGAAATCTCTCTGATCTCATCAAACCTATCTTAATTTGTGTTATGAAGATAAAAAAATATCTTACAGTTGGGAAACGACTTGAGGATTAGTAATTCATTACCGAATTTTCTTTCTAACCCTGAACTAACCCTTTAACTGTAGTTACACTACGAGACATGATGACTTGCTGAACATCATGCTTGATTTTCAGTGTTAATGTATTCAACAAACAATGGCCTTTGGCTAAAGAAGCAACAAGTGGTGTAACTTGTTAGTCAATTGGTGTAACCAGTATTTTTCATAAAAATATAATTCTATACAGGAAAATGAATGTGTAATAAAAGAAAAACATCTAGTTTAGTGTATTAATATGTTTTCTAGACATTTTTACATAATTTTTCCAAGATTATTTAGAAAACTACGTTTTTTTCAGCCTGTGTCCCAAAAAATGTTCCACAAACGCATTAAAATGTATATTTTGAGATAACTTTAATAAAAAAAAATTGTGTGGTATATTAAAATACATTCAAAGCACACAAATAAAATACAGTTAATAAAGTTAAAACTAGCTCATTTCAAGTCCCTGTGAACCAGTAATTGTGGTATTTTTTTTACTTACGCATTTTCAGATTTTGAGGGCACATCATTTTAAAAAGAGAATGACTCAAGTTGATAAGCTTTTTATTAGAAACACTGCAATATTCCATGAAAAAGAAAACATTTTTTTTGGGGGGGGGACTTTAATGTTAAATTAAAACGGTTTAATCTCTGTTTTAAGATTAAAATAAGTATAACAACGTCAAGTTTAGAAAAAGACGAGCACACATTGGGGATGACAGCTGAGGGCTAACAGATGGCAACTATTTAGCACATTAATGAATAAAACAGTTGCTGACCATCTATTATTCATAAATTTACACAAGCACCGACATCTCTTTGCTCTCTGAGGGCAGTGTGATACCTACCCACATAGCACCTCTCTATAAGAATGACAGGAAATAACCCTGACCAGGTGCGGTATTGACAAAAATGTATAATGTTACAATTTAGATGGTCATTAAACCACAGCAGAATATACTGTACAGCTCACAAGTATGTAAATGAGAAAGAGTAGTGTCCTTTAAAGGGATACTCTGCCCCAAAATAAAAATTCTGTCATGAATTACTCACCCCAAAGTTGTACGACAGCCCATTGATGAGGTTCTTTCTGACTCCCCCCATAGACAGCAATGTTCACCCAAATATGTAAATTCTGTCACAATATTTCCTCACCCTTTTGTCATTTTAATCCTTTTTCTGCATAACACAAAAGAAGATATTGAACAAAGAAGAACGTTGGTAACAAACCATTCAACGGCGGTACCCATTTACTTCGATTGTATGAACACAAAGACAAAGCCAATGCAAGTCAATGGGAACCGCAACTGTTCGGTCACTAACATTCTTTAAAATTTCTTCTTTTGTGTTCTGCAAAATAAAGCCATACAGGCTGGAATTGACAAGAAGATGAGTGCATGATGAGAGAATATTCTTTTTTTAGGTGAACTGTCCCTTTAACTCCTCCCTTCTAACTGTCAATCAGCTGCAAGTTCTTTATAAAGAATTAACCTTCTTTAATTCAGCACTGGAAAACACAAGTCATGCCTTCTATTTTTCTCATTCGCTATTGTGTTTCACTTGAAAATTTGTCACAATAGGAAAGCAAAGACGATTGCGACTTCCAGTATACAGGGATTTTAAGCTCAACTTTATGTGCTCTGGAGCCAATAAATGTGAATGAAGCCAGTATACAAATAAATTAAATGAAATTGATTTAACTTAAAACCGTTTAGACTGGGTAGAATTTAACGGTTATGATTTTAAAATGCTCAATAAAGAATCTCACATAGAATATCCGTAAGCCATTCCGCCTGAATATTTTCATTAATGCTTGCTCAAACATTATTTTGCTCCACATGGATATAGATGTCACAAAATGATGTTTATTCAATGATCGACAGAATCAATCATGATTTCCATTTCAGTATTTTACAGTGCTTTTTTATATACTAAATAATTTTGTGGCCATCCAAGTACTTTATGCACAATAAATTCAACAGTCTTTCAAAAGTAGTAGTTGTTATGCAACTTTGAACATATTCTGTAGAAAGCCGTACTGTAATAATGTCTTACGCCAATTCATGTGCGCAGCACTGGCATTCAGTTAAAGAGTACATAAATAGGGATTTTTAAGGTCCTACTTTGGTTTATGGAGTGTCGACAGCAAGTGTATGTACAGAGAAGGAGTAAAGACACTATTATTTCGTAATAATAGGTAATTATTCTTACCTTACTTCTTGACTGACTCTCAAAGGGTTCTTTACGCGATTCATCTGTATAATCCCCTGCTTTCTGCAAGCCTAGTCTGATGTGATTGGTCAGATGAACTAGTCTGCTGTGATTGGTCTACTACGAATGAGGCCAACAGCTACAGTGTTTGGGGGAGAAGAGTGAAGTTTTTGCAGGCAGTTCTAGCAAACATAAGTGGGGACTATATGTAGTGACGTAAATCCGAGGCGGTTTGTGAATCGGACTAGGGATGACTCGTTTGTGTCGTTCAGAATCGACTTCCTTTTTTCGAAGCCAATTACTTTGTTACTCATTCACCATTGGATTTACAACTTGGCATACTGCTTACTTTCAAACATGGCAACATTACACACAGCATGAAATGTAATTTTCATGATATCATGTTATGCACTCTTTAAATAAACATCAATGCATATCAGTGACTCATGAAAAAATGTGAAGGCAGGAGTTGTAACATTTAGCATGCCACTGTGTTGTTGTTCTTCTATAACTTAATGGTTATTTAAAATGACACTTTCATAAGCAAAGATTTTGTTATAAAATTCTAATTCGGAAGATCGCCACTTCTATATACCACTGCTGTGTGCAAAAATATACAGTATCTGCAAATAATTTTTTGGGGGGCGTTCATTGACCACAAAACACGTGGGTGCTAGCCTCAGTTTCGTTTTCTGGGAGTTACAGACTTGCAGCAATGGCCTTCATTGACAAGCTTTCAATATATTTATCTATATTTTAGAAACATTATATGAGAAGAAAATCTTTAGAAGTGGGAGTCTGAAGCCTTAACTGACAAATTTTCAGGTAAGAGATTAATGTCTGAAAACTCCCTGTTAGTACAGTCATGTGAAAAAGGTTGGAACAAACATCATTAAGTATCAGGAGGAGCAATGGAAGAACTTCATGTTCTGCAGCTTGGGGATAAAACCAGTTCCTCTCAAGACTGTTATTGTGGGAAGCATGATACTGGAGGAAGACCATCTTTTACAAACAGTTGATACCTGTTGTTTTTTTACATTTTGGAGTATGCCAAGCCTGGTGGTGCTGCTGTTTGGTAGCTTTTGCTTAGGTATTTTAGAATCGTTTAAGCTAGATGAGCCACTGTTCTTTTTATTTATTTAGTTGATTCTTGTAAATTGATACTTAATTGTTAGTAACTATATGATAAAGAAAGTACATTAATAAAACAACTGCAAGCTAAACTTATTGCATTTGAAATAAAGAATTATACAAGGTATTTCTATGTTGTGCATTATTTGTTAACACTGGCCATGCTATTTAGTATTATTTTATTGCAAAGAAAACAACAACATCAAATATACCAATAAAAACTAACACGTTGTCAAAAATAACCCAACAAATTAGTTATTTCATAACTCAACAGTTGGGTTAAAATAACCTGACAATGGGTCGATGTTATGGCAACCCAGCATTGGGTTATTTGTTGGGTCAATTTAAACTCAACTGTTTTAAGTGAATAGGCAAAAGGCAACCCCATATTGATCTGTGCTTCTCAGGGTCAGAGCTTCTAGAACTTGATGGGATATGACCAAAAAATGTCTCAGAGAGCATACATTCCCGGGAAAAAATAAAGAGTGATTGGATGCTGTTAGAACAGTTGGCTAAAACAGTACATTGGCTGCTGTAGGTTGCGAGCACTTTTACTTCCATATTTTGATGCTTTTCCAAGTGAAGTGGATTTTTAATGAGAAAACTAATGGGCTGACTTTCATCTTTCTCTGCGATTTGATTGAATGTATAAAACAGCCGTTCCATTTTGAAATGGAACTCGCAGCAGACTGACAGTTGAAGGGGAAGAGCTAAATAAAATAAAACAATCGCATCTGATTTTAGACTTTCCGTACAATATTTCTTCTTATGGCAGAATGCATCTGATCTCTCGTGAGACACAACTGTTCCAAATCTGCTTAGGCAATAACAGAGATAACCTAAAGCTGGAGCCACAAGCATTTGAAAAAATCCCAAGACACTGAGGTCAAGCAAAACATTTGACAGTCTGTTGTCTCACAGACTACATTAAATCGCCCGCTGGGTCTACATGGCTCACTAAAGAATATGCAATCTTTTATCAACACAAGATGTATTGTTGCCAAAATAAAATATTCACCATACCACCTTTATGGCTTTTCTGACACCCAGGTTAAGGCACTCTGTATTGCCTCTGCTGAGATTTCCTGTAAATTAGTGGGAAAACTGAATGACTCTTAATCTGTTTGTAGGATATTAAAGCAACTCTTAAGAGATGCAAAGCTGGTGACTCATGTAATGCAGCTTGAAGCCTGAGCATACATTGGGCCTTGTATATGGACTGAGGTCATGGCATGTTCATCACGTTTGCAAAAGCTATGTTTTTATTTATTTTGTAGAACCTAAAAGGGAATGGACAAAGTGCTGCATTTTTTAGTGAAAGCAGTGGGAAAGGTACTGTTAAGGACCCAATGAAGTACAGTACAAGGCATTGATTTGTATATACCTACTGGAGCATAGGTTTTGGAGGACACATGTTATTTATTCTGAAGGCTAAAATAAACCTTTAGAGCAAAAAACTTTAATGGCATTCATGAGGACTTTAGGTTCCAACAAACGCACACACAAAGCATAATATTAAAGAACAACAATCAAAGTTTACTTTTTAAGTCTTGAGCATAAATGATGACCAAGTGTTCATTTTGGAAAGAAATACTCATTCAAGCTTTATCCCAGTAGCGGTATTAACACAGAGTGGCATGGGACTTTACGTGCAGAAGCCTTGGGCACATTCCATTGTCTTAGTGGAATGTCCGGTGGCACGTCCGGTCTGTCAGTGGCATGTGCCTCTGCGTTTGGTCTCGCGATGGCATGTGTCACTCAGTTTAGTGGCATGTCCGTTTTTTCAGCGGTTTGTTAGGGTTAAGGTCTTTGCACATACAGTCCGAAATGTTCATACGCGTTTCTTCGTATTTTGTCACATTAATGTCACAATTATGCTCCAGTCACTAACAGAGGTGCCCCAAAATGCGTCCTTTTCTCAATTATCACTAGTCCACAATATCCACTAGAAACCGGACATTAAATAGTGCCACATATTCATAGCCCTAGAAAAGGCATATGCCACTAGAAACGGAATGTGACCCCGGAGGTGACACCGAACTTAATGGCATGTGCCAATGGCTTCTGTGCGTGAGATGCCATGCCACCTAGTGTTAAAACCCCCTCTCCTTTATCTGCTGAGGCAGCACGCGTCACTCTGTGCTGTCAGCAAACGTGACGCATGAATGAAATTTGTTTACGTCAGAGGGAGGATCAGAGTTATTCAAGGCCCTATAATTTGTATTCAATTAGGCCTAATAATTAATAATAACTTCGATTTATATTAAATTTTTTATTGAGGATGCATTAATTCCACCAGGCGAAACAATAAAGTCACCAAAGTAGGTCTCTTACCCTCAGCCACAGTCTCCTCCACGGTGACTTGATATCGTCCTATAGTAAAAACCCGTCCGATAAAAGTGCCGCCGCTGCCGGACCCTGCAGCGCCTCCCGCACTGGAACCTGAGCCGGGCCCTGAACTCACCATCTCCCGTCGGGCGTCAAAGAACTTCTTCATTTTCCAACCTCCAACACTTTTATTTCAAGTATTGAATCATAAAAAACAGCCAGTTCCTTGTGTATGCGACAGATCCACCGAAGCTTGACAGCTATAACAAGTAGAATAAGTATGACTTTTCAGTACGTTTAACGGAGGTAGATGCGAACCTTTATCACAATATCAATAATTCAAGTTGCATTTAATTCAGCAATTTTCGAGTCCTAGGTTGAATAATACAAACAAACAGCCAGAAGGAATCGCCTAGCAGGATGAGTCACCATCGACAGGTCTTTATAGCCTTCTTGTGTACCTTGATCTATCATCACATTCTTAGCTTATATAGCATCTGTTAATGTCCTAAGAAAGCCACAGACGTCGCTAACACTCACAGCTGATGTGCTTTTATAAATAGTGTACACGTCCTGCCGCCACGATGTACTTTAAGGTGCGCACCGGTTATTCCTCGACAGTTTATCCGTAATGATTGTCGGCAGTTAAGCGTTCTAGAGTTGCCCCCTCTGCGTTTGGTCATTCAGTCATCTCAGCTGATCCCATAAAAACATATGTTCGCCCGAAAATCAGGAAGTGCCGCACGTACGGAGGGAAGCAGCTGGATCGTCAAAGAGGTTGTTTTGATAGTGTTAATGGGTTGCTGCTGACATGGAAAAATAATGAGACACGGTTTGTAAACAGGAATAAACAGCGCGTTAGTGGACTGACTCGACCGTCCACGGTCAGTGACGATCTGGTAGTTGTATCTGCTGAACAGAAAGAGGTGACGTCAGCTGGAAGACACACATGTGCTTCCTATAATGGCCTACAGAGGGCTCTAGACAGCCTTACACTTATACATTTGGCAGACGCTTTTGTCCAAAGCGACTTACATTGTACGTTGACTTACATACTAAATAATTGTTTATGAGTATGTGCAATCCCTGGTATTGAACCCATGACCTTGGGGTTGCTAACGCCATGCTCAACCAATGAGCTAAAGGAAAGCCTTGAAGTGAACACAAACCGCATTAACCAGATGCTTCCATGACTCAATTAGTGTTTGTAATATATGTAAACACAATGACTATAATGTGCTGCCCTTTATCAGTAATTTGCATTCACTATCGACTAAATCGACTTAGTGCGTTTGGCCTCACTCCTATTGGAATACACTTTCTCTAAACTGCTATCAAAACCATATAGTAGAGGGTGATGAGGTTCACAGATTTTGCCTTCATTATTTAAAGAACCACGGGGTCATTTTGGAGGACCTATTGAGAGATTTTCAATATAATATACATAACTATTTCTTCAGAGGTCTATAAAGACCTTACGTAATGAAGCATTGTATTTTTATTACCTTAGAATGGGCTATTTATATATACATACACCGCAGGTCCCCTTGCATGGAATTTGCCATGTTGTTTCTACAGTATCCTTTAAAGGACAGACTGCTCTACAATATGCTTTTCGTTAATTCATTATCTCCTTCAGCAATAAGTGAAAACGTGACGAAATCTTGCTGTGTCAGCCACCGTATGCTTTGAAAGGGGGGGTAAGGAGGGAGGGAGAAAAGTGTGCCGTTGGTTGTCATTCACAACCTCATCACTAGATGCCACTAAATTCCATACACTGGACCTTTAAAGGACACCAACGTAACTGACATTCAAAGCGCAGAATGACATGTCAGGTTCAACACATTTGCACCACAACCAACAATAAAACTTGTTCATGGGTTTCTGATGACGAGGTCAGATATGAAAAATTATGTTTTTAACTGAAATAAACAGCGTGGACTGACCATCCATGAGTGGTACTGGTAGTCAAACATTAAGAGGAAACACATTCATAGAGGGGCTCTATAAAATAAAATTATTAAGAGAAACTAAGAAAGAATCAGAAGTATCGTACTATCCAGATGCTCTCAATTGGAGTAATGTCTGTGAATGTATTGGCTGAAACAGTTTTAACTTAGCGGCTATGTTTATGTTGGCTGGACTGTCCCATATAGTAATTCTGTGTCTTCAGGCGGGTTCGGTACTCACAAGTCTACATACCATGCATCCTTGATATCAAAACACATCTGTGTACTTCCATACATTCACTGTTCTAACGTAGAGTGTCCTATTTGACTGACGGTGCGGTCCCCTACACCCTTCTTCCCTTTGAAGTTCTCACTCCAGAGGTTAGGGCTTTGAATGGCTTAGGCAACAGGGATGAGCCCTTCAAAATGGAAACAGGGATAGTAGCGCGCAGAAGTGTACTTTGTGCTCTAGATGCGGACTTCTGCACACAGGTAATTTACCCAGGAATCCTTGCGAACCACCAATCAGAGAATTGACTGGAGGAGTTTCGTAAATGTTAATTGTAAACATGATAGAGAATTTCTACCTTTTAAATTTGAATTATTATTTGTATTGTTATTAACATTATTTTTGATTCATATAGGCCCTTATTAAGGTATAAAAATCTTTATTGAAACGAAGTGTACTACGTTCAAGATACTTACATAACCAATATACAAATGTATAAATACACAAGCATTGTAGACATAACATAACCATCTACTGTTCTGCCTAATGCTGGCGTTGCATAAACACCACAGGAACACAGAACTATTAAAACCCAATCATGTCCGAAGTAACAGCAACCGAACAACAGGTAAGTAACTTGACTCTTGGCGCTGCGAAAGACCGATCATTGTATGACATCAAAGTACCGCGATATATATTATAAATCATTGGCATTTATATATCTTTATATGCATATTTTTTACGTCAACAAATGTGGACTTGCACGAGCTTCACAAGCTCGGAGTACGCCATTTGGGACAGGGCCAACGCGACTAAAGCTACGTCATCACTACGCGCCATACACTTCAGTTCCCACGTGGTTTACTTAAATAGGTCTATGTTGAAGTTTGTTTTCATTGTAGGTCTAATATAAATGTACACATTTTTTAACGGTGTGCCTTAATTAATTAATTTATTAACCTTTAAGCGTACTTGGTAGTGAGGCAGGAGTCTACAATGGCACTGTTTATGATAAATCGGTATGTATTGATTTTATAGAAAACATCAAACAATGATGAAAATTAATTTCTCATATGAAACGACTGGACCGCGTTAATTCAAAAATCATTATCTCTGTAGACCATTGTGTTTTTGTTGTTGTGTGTAGCCTACTGTCGTATTCGTACTGAGAGGACCTGCTACCTCCACGTAAGTTACTTGATATGTTTTGATCAGAATTTTATATGTTTTGAACAGGTACTTGGGGGAGGAGGAGAACGGTGAAGCTAGCGCAGAGTCTCGATCTAGAGCACTGCTGGCTAAACTGCAGGAACGAGCCAAAGCCAGAGAACAACAGAGCATCTCAAACATAGCAGACAAAGATGATGGCCATCAGGGTAACATAAAAGAGAAGAAAGGAAAACCTGGACCGCAAGAGACTAAGGAAACAACACAGAAATCCCAGAAAAGAGGAAGTCAGGCTAGAAAAACAGATTTTGCTGATGAAGGTGTCATTTTGACAAAGAAACGCAAAAAATTATCGCTATGCGATGAAAGTGCAAAAACAGGTAAAACTACCATGCGGCTGTCTGTTTTATATTATTGAAATGAAAATGCATGTTGATTTTTTGCAATTAAGGGGTGCAACTTTGTGTCCTATTCTTAGTACTGCTCACAACAGCCAATTTTTTATATCAAAAAGATAATGTGTATTGCAATGTTATTTAGTTTTCATTAATTTGTTTAGTGTTTTTTATGTTTATCACAAAATCAAATCAGTCATAATGAATGCATAATTTGGGGTTTTCACATGCATTTTTCAAATACTAATTTAAGGAGATGATGAACCAGATAATGAGAAGTGTGCAGAAACAAAAACAGCAGAGAAAACTGAAGGTGACATTGAGAAAAGTAAGGACATTAAAACGGACATAAACCAACAGCTTGATGAGTTACATGCAGAAAACAACGCCTCCCAGACTGGTTTACATATCTTGGGTGGGTTCAAAGAGAAGACTGCGCAAAAGGTTTGTGGAAAATATTATATAATAAATGTATTATCTTCTATATAGTAAAGAGACAATATTTTTTTTGTACATCTACAGGTGAAAAGAGTTTTGCCCCAGTGGTTAGCACAGCCTGATATCATTGAGAGGGACATTAAGGGTAACCTTGTCCCTGTCAATGAGGTACCTGGCATTTGTCCAGTTCTGCTTATGAAACTTAAAGGCAACGGGATACAGAACTTTTTTCCAGGTAAGACAGAAAGATAATCATTTAACATTGCATTGAATAATGGAGTATCGGTTGTGCTTAGTAAAAGGCAAAGTACTTTTAAAGGGATACTTCACACAAAAATGAAAATTCCGTCATCATTTACTCACCCTTAGATTGTTCCAAACCTGTAAAAATGTCTTTGCTTTGCTGAACACACAGGAATAAATTTGGAAGAATGTTAGATCTCATCCACCATTTTCTAGGACAGTAGGGAAAGTAAATACCATGGGAGTCAATAGGGGGTGAGATTTGACAATCTTCCAGATATCTTCTTGTGTGTTCCACAGAACATAGAATACAGGTTCGGAACAATCAAAGTTAATGATGACAGATTTTTTATTTTTGAGTGAAGTATCTATTTAAACTCATCGACTGAAGATATCACATTTTTCTGCATTACTTATTACTATATTTCCTTCTCAGTTCAAGCTGAAGTCATACCTGCCATTTTAAACAGTGTAAGCTCCGAGCTGCTGGTCGGTCCAGGTGGCTACCGTCCCAGAGACATTTGTGTTTCGGCACCTACGGGAAGTGGAAAGACACTGTCTTTTGTTATTCCCGTTATACAGGTACAGTAGGAATCTTTTTTGTTTGTTTGACTGTGCTCAGATATGTTGGGATTAGAGCTGTGGCTCTGTGTATACATAAAGTTGCAGAGTATCCATTAAGGTAGTTACGAATAATTAAGAGAAATAATAATTTATTTGTTACAACCGATAAATTGCAAACAACCAAAAATATGTATGAAATTACATTTAAATGTGGGAATAGATTTTTAGGTAGATGTGGATGTATTTGTTTGTTACCTCAGGCACTTTCTAAGCGTGTGGTGTGTGAGGTCCGTGCATTGGCTGTACTACCCACCAAAGAGTTGGCACAGCAGGTAATGAATTAAAAATGGTCAATATTAATTAAGTACATTTATCCAAGGAGTTGCTTATCCATTCCTCATGTTTACTTTTGTATGTGATTTTTGTGTTCCAGGTGTCAAATGTGTTTAGCTCATATGCTGAAGGCACTGGTGTGAAGGTAGTCATGATCGCAGGACAGAAATCATTTGTTGAAGAGCAAGCTCTGCTCTCTAAAAGCAGAGGCGGGGTTTCTTGCAGCTTGGCTGATATTGTTGTGGCTACGCCAGGCCGTCTTGTGGATCACATCAACAAACACAACAATTTCAGTCTACGACACCTACGATTTCTGGTGAGTTGTACAAAAGTGAGAATAATACACAGTATATTTGTTTCAAATATTCTGTTTATACATTTGTCGAGATGTTCGTGTTTATTGTAGATAATAGATGAAGCAGACAGGATGATTGACAGCATGCATCAGTCTTGGCTCAGCCAGGTGACTAAAGCAGTGTACAGATGCCAAGGTGACCCACAGATGTCAGTCTTTAGAAGAATACTGCCTGGACCAATAACAGTGTCAAGGTAAGATTTGTTAAGTTTTCTTTTCTTAATTCTATTATGGTTGCATAATTACTTTTCAAATTTGAAATGAACTAAAATTCTATGGTCTGATTGAGTTTCATTTTGAAGTGATTGACATATCAGTTACATAAAGATATATTTATAAACTGCTTGGTTTGCATTGGCCAACATTTATTTGCATTTATTTAGGTTTCTGAACATGTTCTCTGTCGGCCATTGATCATTGAACCGCTAATCTTTTTCCCAAACTCATTCTGTTGGTAAATCCACTGTTGTTGTGTCATTGTGGGACTGGTCAGAGGCATTAGGACAGGGCATAACATATGAAGTTGAGCAGTCTCTGAATATTTACATGGGATGTTTTCACTAAAAAACTCACACACCTCTTAACTTGTCCTAAAGCTCCACCTTTGCAATAAGTGATAAAGCTGTAGCAATTAGAAAGCTTAATGTTCATAGTGATAAAATATCTGAGATTTCAGATCTATCTTTGAATACACACATTCTTAAGATTTGGAAATGACAAAGATTTCACTTAAAATGCTATATTTATAATAAAAAATGTATGAAAGCAAAAATACTTAGTAAAATAGAAGTATCAGACTTTTGAATTGTATGTTCATTTGTTTATTTGTGTATGCCAGTTTGTCTCCACCACAGATGCCTCTGCAGAAGCTGCTGTTTTCTGCCACTCTCACCCATAACCCTGAGAAACTACAACTGCTGGATCTACACCAGCCACGTCTCTTTAGTTCCACAAAGACCTCTACAGACATGGCCAAACAAAACCAGGAGTCATTTCAGTTTCCTCAGAGCCTCTCTGTAAGTCATATTTTACATGAGTTAATTGGATCAGTGAATCAGTAATCTTGTCTCGCTTTTGCACACACAGGTTAATATGTGCTTGTTTTACGCAGGAGTATTATGTCCCCTGCACCCTAAACAAGAAACCACTAGTCATCCTTCATTTCTTGCTTCGGCTCAAGTTCAGTCCTGTTTTGTGCTTCACCAACTCTAGAGAAACAGCACACCGGTAATGTTGGCATTCAGCTCCTGCATCATTGAGATTAGCAATACATTCAGATGATGCTCTGATATTTCATATTGCTAATGTGGTATTTCCATACCTGCAATAATGATTAACGAAAATGAATATGCTTTTGATGGGGTAAAAGTACAGTGATAGAGTTCAGATGGACTACCATTTTAGCCTATAGATCAGAAAAAAACATGGAACAACTCTTTATACAGGAAAAAACAAATATGTGTACATTTGTGATTATAACAAAATAGGTGTCATTTTGTTATCTGACTTTTTTTGGCTCTTAGACTCTATTTGCTTGTGAAGCTCTTTGGCGGTGTGGTTGTTGCAGAGTTTTCGTCCAGACTAAGCCCAAACGAACGACAAAGAACGCTCAAAGATTTTGAGCAGGGGAAGATCCAACTGTACGTATTTAGTTCTGAATGTGCTTATGATTATGAATAATTTGATTTGAAAAGCACATGCATTTTGTAATTACGTGATCAGACTTATTTGTCTTATTAGATTGATAAGCACAGATGCTGCTGCGAGGGGCATTGACATCAACGGAGTGAAATGTGTCATTAATTATGATGCTCCACAATACATCAGGACATACATTCACAGGCAAGTTAATAGATCATGATAGAAATGAGGGATACACAATAAATATGGGACATGTTGGCTATACGTGATTTTTTTCATTGCATATTCTACACCGGACGCGAACACGAAAAAAGACAATAGAACCCATTACAATCACTGATCTTCTGTATGACTGTAAACCATACTGTTCTAATGACCTAATTTAGTTGTACAGTTTCAGTACACAGTAAAGATATATTTACATTTTGAATATTTTGGTTTTTGAGGTATATATTTTTTCCATAAAATAGCAAACGTTCATTATTGTCTTATCTGAATTGAACAGAATTTTATAAGTGATGCATCCCAATTTGAGATCTGAGCCTATTTTTATTTTTCATGTGCAGGGTGGGACGAACAGCGAGGGCAGGAAAAGCTGGGCTGGCTTTCACTTTCCTTTTAAATGTGCAGGTAGGTTTTTATTTATTTATGGAATAATATTTCGCTATTATCTTGTGTACATAGTTTTTCTCAGTGCTTGATTAGACCGTTTTAATTTACATCTTTGCAGGTTGCAACATATCTTATAATTTGCTGTCACAACTCACATCAGCAAAATGCATATTTTATGTGCATTAAATAATTACTTAAATGCCTTTATTTGCTTGTGCATTATTTTGATAGAATACGATTGGCTGAGATTTTCCACATACCGACACAAAAATTGCATATGTAAACCTTTATTTTGTCTTTAGGAAAAGAGATTCTTGCAGATGGTATTGGACGCAGGCAGTCCTGGCATACAGAGGCAGATAGTCCAACCAGAAAGTCTTAAAGGCATGGAAGCCTGCTATGAACAAACACTTGTTGAGCTTGGCAAAACTGTGAAGGTAAACACTGATTTGCTGAGGGTTCTCTATAGTTAAAACCTTATTGGCAGGTTTTCCAGACATAGGTTTCTTTTATTGGATTACATTTGATCGGTACTGGTTATTTTAGTTTGGGGAGTTTACTGTTTGACTGATTTTGTCTGTTTTTTAATGTTTGCCATATTGAATTCAGGTCATTACATTCCAAAATATGCCAAGTTGATTTCTGAAATATAATGCAATTCCTATTTTTGTTTTGTTTTAAAGGAGGAAAATGCAAAAAAGCGATCATGAGAAAAGAACATTGCAACATATTTTGAGGATTATTTGAATGTTTAGTGATTTAAAGTTTTGAAACAAAGAAATGATGTACATTATATGAACATAAAGTAATAATCTAAAATGCCTTTAATAAAATGAAAATACGTACACCTGTTTTAATTCTTTGATAGGCACAATTATTTTGCATTAAGTAAGACACATTCATTATAAATAACATTGATTGACATGTTTTTGTGTTTCCTTGCTATTCAGCCATGTTAAGTATAACACAGTGTCTACACCGGATGTGGTGCGGCGCGATGCAACACGACATAAGACAGTAGACCGCATTACAACCCAAAACCATTTAAAATTTGTCGACAATCCTAGAGAAAAACTTTTAGTTACAGAATTTCTGATGAAATTAGAATTTGAACTCCAGCCATGCTGGTATGTCAGCATATCCCTGAAATCAGGGATTGAGCATTTTTGTTCTTCATGTTATGAAGGTAACTTTAGAATGATGATGAATTTCTGTTTTGTTGGATCAGACTGTTAAGAACAGCCAGAAAAAAAACAAGTTTCACATTTTAACCGTATGTGCCCCAGTCTAAGAATCTAGCAAAGTATTTTTCTTTTTGTTATTGACCGTTTCTTTATTTTACATGCTTAAAAGGGTGAAGTCACAAGCATGTTTTAATTTAATATAATTGTATATGGCAGTGGCGGCTGCTGATCTTTTAAAGAGGGGAAGCTCATTTTCGGCCTAAATCATTAAAATTGTCCATTTATTTATATGTGATTCTGTCCTACGTTCCTTTTCAAGAAAATGCTCTGTAACCCATGTCAAGAGACATGGCCAGCAGTACATTTTCTTTTTCATAGCACTTCCAGTCAGCCAGCTAACTTTGTCATACCAGGAGAGCTGAAAAGACCTGTTACTTTTACCAATCTTTTGCACTAAATCAATCTTGATCTGGTGTTGATCTGCCCTGCTGTTTAATTCTAAGTTTCTCCTCGTAAGGAAGACTTTCTAATGGCTTTGCCAAAATCAGGTCGACAATATTAGCACTGTCTGCCATCGTGTGCAGTTTGCTAGCTGGCTAGTTCAGACTATATGAATTAATGAACAAACGATCTAATATATATATTTAACTTAACGGGAGGAAATGTGGGAATTATGTTAAACTGAAACAATGAATGTGGTGTGAAATATACGATGAAGGTTGCAGCAGTTTGTCTTTCGACAACACATGCAAAATCCGTGATGGGACGGAGTTGGAAATGGATACACAGAGTGATACGCGTCATAATCTGAAGACCACGCCCACACCAACCGTCTCTTTGCATTGCGAGAAGCTGCCGCCTCCTTGTCATTTATGATTTATAAAAAAAAAAAAGTCTAAAAGCTGATATGTGACAATGTGTATAGCAAACAAGCTAAAAAAAAACAAGAAATACGTTTTTATAAGCTGTCGTCCCCAAAAAACGAGCGTTTTAGGACATAAAAGTGGATTAAAAAGTGATGACAGACCCTCCAATCATCACGCAGACGCTCGGAGTCCGGGCCAGCCGGACTCCTCCATTCATCCCAGACACGCTGAGCGTCCGTGGGCGGGACATAATCGCAGCATTATCCAATGACCGTCTTGTTTCTAAGCACTGAAAAAAACTGTTTAAAGCAGCCCCATTGAAGTCAATGGACGCTGGGCTTCAACAGAGTAATGCACTGTACGCTACGGGAATGAATGAGAAGGAAATCGAGTCAGCCGACCTAAGTAGCTGATTCTGAACGAAATTGTTTTCGTTCGAGATGAACGTGTTTAAAGCATTTTTAGTCAATACAATGTTAACATAATAGTACATATATTTGACCATTCATTTTTTGACAATTGTAGGCGAAGCTGAGCTTCCCTTGCAGTCTTAAAGAAATCGCGTCTGGTATATGGTAAAAACTATAAATTGAATGAGAACAGTCACCTGTAGTGATGTCAAGACTGTTTGCTGAGGGTGTCGTTGTGCGCATGCGCATTGAAAGTCTCATGAGAAAGCACCGCGCTGTTTGTTAAGAATATCGATCATCGATATGTACATGTTTCGTCCCTTTACATGACGTGGCCTCTTACATTTTATGTGGTAAGGGACATTTTAAAACAATACCAGCGGTTTATCTGTTATGAGGTGGAACTGTAATGAATTATGTCCGTAAACGTTACCTGCATTTCTGTTAGCATACATGCTACCAGGACAAAAGCAGCTTCCTACTCAGTGCATTTATATTTTAATAAATAACCCCGCCTAGACACTTTAGTTTTTTTTCTCTTTATCCCGAACGTAAAGTAAATGACATTAGTTTATAAAACGCGTACTAAACTGCAAGGTGTTAACGTTAGATGTGCAAATTTATCTGATGAATATTAGGAGCAGTATCTTCGGACCATAGATATTTTATCTCCACAAAAGTAATACAACCATAATGGTTATAACGTTACATAACAAACGCCGGACACTCCCTATCCACCCACATAATAATATATTTTAAAATAAAAAAGGTGGTAAACTGCTGTTATCCTCTGCCGTCATTAGAAACGTATTTATATTAGAGAAAGGTAAATGCATTTAACAAGTAAACAGAAACTTGATACTGATTATTATATTGATGATGATGATTCAAAGTGCACTTTTTGAGGTAGTGAGCATAAATATGTTCATTACATAATTACGTTCTTCCAATACTATGTGATGGGTAGCTGAAGTTGAATGGATTACTTGTACTGCTCCCTTGTCTTTGGTGGATACAGTTCCACCTGTAATGATGATACTTATATCCTTAAAGGGATCACACAAAAATGAAAATTCTGTCATGAATTACTCGCTCTCAAGTTGTTACACACCTGTATACAAACTACCATAATATATATTTTTTAAATGGGAGTCAACGGTGCACAAGAACTTTTTGTTTTCCTAAATTCCTGAAAATATCTTATTTTGTGTTAAACAGAACAAAAAATGTTACAATTTTTTTCTACCATAAAAGTCAACGATGCCCCAGAAATGTTGCTAGCATTCTTACAAATATATTTCTGTGTGTTATAAAGAAATTGATATAGGTTTGGAACAACTTGAGGGTAAATCTTTTTTTATTTTTTGGTGAACTCTCCCTTTAAGTGGAGCTGGTTAAACGGTCTAGCTTTTTTAATGTAAGGAAAGGAATTCTGACTGTATTTCTGTACTCTGAATTTTCAGTTTTTAACATACAACACATTAGCGTAAGAGATGCTTTAATGGCATGCTTTTAGAAAGGTTTTTTATACCTTCAGTACTCCAAATGTGTTACCATAATTGTAAAAATAATGGCTAGGTTGAGGCTCCAAAATGCAGTTTAAACGTTGTCTATTTAGGCAGCATTGCCGGATTTGATTTTAGCCATTTTAAAAGTGTTATTTAGACAATATGTTATCTTGGCAGAAAAAGGTTTGATGCCCTGTAATGCCTAAAGCTTTACTATGCATGTTTTAACTCGGCAGCCTTGTAATGAATAGCATTTGTTTGTTCTTTAATCGTTGTCTTCTGTGTTGTTTTTATATTTTGTAACTATTTGACTGTTTCTTTCATTTCAGTTTCCATCCAGTAATAAAGTTTGCTGTATATTTAATTTTATAGATCCATCTCTAGGGTGTTGTTTGAGCAGTTATACATCGCGATGGGTGCGCTGGGGAACAGTCGACGTGGTGGACGTTCGCCATCTTTGCTTGTGGCTGCTCTCATTGCCTGCATTCTTCTGCTTGGCTTCAACTATTGGGTCTCAAACTCAAGAAACATTGAGCTACAGGTTTGTAAAAAAAACTTCAAGACTAAAAAATTGGGTTCGTTTTGTAAATTATATGTATTATGCTTTATGTATGCTACAGTAGCAGAACCGTTATTAAATACACAGTAGTTGCACAAATGGTGCACAAAATTGAGGCCTATTATATGGTCTTTAAAAAATATGTCAAAAAATAAGTGATTTTTTCCACCAGAGCAAGATTTTGGAGCTGGAAGATCGCATGAGGCTGCTGGCTGCAGACAGAGATAGAGAGCATCAGATTAAGATGAAGGTGGAGGATGAGATGCACATGCAGAACAAGAGGATGGGGTCAATAGAGGAAACACATCGTAGACAACAGGATACCGCACTGAACAACTGGAAACAGGAGAAGGTATAAGAACAGGCCCTCTATTTATTCTTTGGACTTTATTCAGGGTGCAATAGGAATACAAATTTCCAAGCATGCATTGACAAACATAATTTAACAAGCTGATACAATTCCAAAACCAGATATACTTACATTTAGTCATTTGGCAGACGCTTTTATCCAAAGCGACTTACAGTGCACTTATTACAGGGACAATCCCCCTGGAGCAACATGGAGTAAAGTGTCTTGCTCAAGGACACACTGGTGGAGCCACCAGTGTGTTTTGGTTGCTGGGATCGAACCAGCAACCTTTGATTTACCAGTTCAATGGTTTAACCCACTAGACCACCATCTCCTACTTGATACAAGTGATGCACATTTGTTTATTTTAATTTACGATATAAATTACTGTTTAAATGTTTTGGCTGTTAAAGGTCCAATGTGTAATTTTTTTGAAGGATATATTTTGACGGAAATGCATTATAATACACATTTTAGCGTTTCTTTCCTTAGAATGAGCTATTTCTAAGTACATACACCGCGGGTCCCTTTACATTGATTTCGACATGTTGTCTCTACAGTATCCCTAAACGGACAAACATCTCTACAAAGTGTGTTTTGTAAATACGTAAACCCCGTAAAAGGGAGAGGTGGAGTGAGCCGTTGGTTGCAATACGCAACCTCACTTCTAGATGCCGCTAAAATTTCTGCATTGTTTCTTTAAATTGATAGTTTAAATGGATAAATTTATGACCCAAGGTGATTAATGAATATGACCATCACCACCTGAAAAAAGTTTCACCTTCATCATGTAGGTCACCTTTTTATTAAAAAAAATATTCTCTGTTATAGGAAATTCTGAAGCTCAACATTTCGTCCAGTGCTAAAACAATGCAGGAAATGAAGAGTAAGTCTCCCTACCTTGTATTTGTATATTTTATTGTCCTTTTAAGTGATTTATATCGTGAAATATATTTATTTATATGTATGTGTATCCATGTTTTAGATCATATGAAGAAATTATTGGAGGATCTAAGTAAGAGGCAAAATGAGCTGAAGTCCTGTCAAAGTAATGCGGACATGTTCATGTAAGTTCTCAAAATTGATTATACTTCATTATCATTCTGACGAACAATAATTGAAATGGCTGTTTGTGGCGAAATTGTGTAGGACTCAGTGTAACAAAAAAATTGCGACCATGGAAGAGAAATGCAATGAGAAAACTGAAGAGTCAAAACTAGAAGAGCAGAATGCTGAAAAGGAACCTGCACCTGTCGCTCCACAGGTAAAGCTATGAAACATCTAAATAATTGAACTGCTTCCATGCGTTTTTGTAAATTTGAGAACACTGAAAAGAGAGATGTTTGTTTCTTTTATGGCCCATCCATTAGTTTTTTATGCTACTCTAATTACCGTAACCATTTTATTACTAATTAATTTATACATAAATCATGAAAACATCGATGATTCAAGCATTATTATATACATCTTATTCATTATACATTTTAATGGTTTCATGCTGGTTATTTAATACTGAGCAAGAGGTTCAGATCCCTTAAACAAGAAGCAGTTCAGCCACCAACACTTATTACAATCCCCTCTTGTCCTCTCGATAGGATGTTGCCGGTTCTGCACAAACTTTGGGTGCAAAAGACAAAGATATTCCTGCTACAAACCATTCAGACAAAAATGGCAGCAAGCCAGAACTGGAATCACGTACAAAAGAAGTTCAGGACCAGAACAATGAAAACCTTGGTAATTTACCAAAAAACCCTATATCATGCATACACATTAATTACAGAAAATAAAAATATATGACCATGAAATTACCAAAAGTGGTATTTAAATATATTTTTGTAGATTTTAATTCTAATTACATATTGTTTTGATGTTATGACATCTCCAATGCTTAAAACTTTTGTTCATCACAGTTTAGGTATTTTTCCAAGTTTATGCAATAGTAATGGATGTTTGTTAAAATTGTTTGAGTAACATGTTCAGTTTCTTATTTGTAAAATGGTTGTTTTGAATGTACCCATTGGTGGGTAAATAATATCGGTTGCATTGTTGATCTATATTATCAATTTGTGTCACTTAAGATACATTTTTTGCTCTTATTATAAACAAAATGTTCTTGTTTCCACAGTAGACCTATGATTTTTTAACAACTTATTTTTTGCCTATCAGCTGCTGTGATTATAGGAAAATCAACCACCCCAACCTACAAACAAACAAATAAGAACCAAACTCTTGAGAGACCAGACAGTAAGAAAGATCCAGAGGCAGTGATGGACATCAAAGGAGAATCCTTGAAGACGGGTGGGGGAAAATAAACTCTAGCTTTTGAAGGAAAAAATACACACACACACACACATTATTCATTTATATTGTTTTTTTCAGATACTCTGTTGGATGAAGCAGAAATTATGGAGCCGAAAGATGATGACATCGGGCTTGGGAATGGGAATGAGGAAAAAGACAGAATTGGAGAAGGGAGGGAAGAAGATGATGTCATAATGTATGACAATGAGAGAGAGATAGAAAAACAGCTCTCCAAGATTAAAGGTGATTTTTCATCCTAGGTGTTTCTTCACCATTTCCAAAGGAAATGTCAGTAAGACATAATTTGTATTAACTGCAAAGTAAACTGTCATTTTATGTTTCAAACAGAGATGGCGATAGAGCAAGTTACGATATGCTTCTTTCAAATGCATGTAGGGCTATTTCTTGAGTTATAACAATTCCATGTGTTGTTACATAGATGAAAATCAAGATGCCGGACAGGATCTAGAGGACGAAATGGCCAACTATAACGGTGATGACGACAACCAACCAGAGTCTGAGGATGAGAAACAAGCAGAACTCACGGGGATGTAATAAACGCACACTCCTGATCACACAATGTGCCTGCTGATACACTCCCCCCAGATGGACTCCCTAACATATCATTGGCCGGAGTGACAGTTGTGACCCTTTCCATGGCTCGACAGACGTTTATATGATGGGAGGGTTAAACTTGCTGTAATGATGGTATTTGAATTTGTGCTGGGTTAATACTGCACTACTGTGTAATGGAGGATTTGCACCACACAGATTTCATGTTAAAACAGAAACTTTCATATATGTTACAAAGATAAGCCTGGTACAATATTCCATTACTAGTACCGACTTTAGATGAAACTTGAATGTAATGAACTTCTGTGAAATCAAGTTGTCAAATCTTGCCATAAACTAAAGATGCTTAGCTCTTGTACAAAACAGAAATGCAGAAGCTAATATATGTATGCTTTAAATGATGCTTTTATTTAATGTGACTTACATTCCGGGCAGGCTATACATTTTTATCTGTGCAATCCCTGGGAGTTGAACCCGTGACTTTGCTAGTGCCATTGTTGACCAGTTGAGCTACCAGTTAGCCACAGAAAAAACTTTTAACTTTAAATTGCTTTTGTTTTCTGTTGTTTTGATATTACTGTTTTGAAGCTGATGACATGATATTTGACTTCGTGAAAAACAAGAATATTTTGTAGATTAAAGGACTGTTCATCGAGCTGTCCACAAATTTACTGTACCTCATTAAATACAGCACATTCTAGTCTTTTATTTGCTGTAAGGTTGTTTCTTGTATGTTGATTTTTCATGTTAAGGACTGTTTTTAAAAATGTAGTTTCGTGACAAATTTGTGATCTCAAAATAAGAAATAAACATTTTATTTGCATTTATTTCTCATCTGTGCTTGTAATGGTTTACACATTTATTTGAGTCCACACCAACAGACAATAACATTAATTCTATTAGATGCGTGTGGGTTTTGATTACATTAAATTATTCAAAAATCGCATCTGAAGTCTGAATCAGATTTAAAAGAATACTGTAGTTCACCCAGAAAATGGACCCAATTTACTTTCCATAGTAGTGATAGATCTGGATAGAAACATACATTGTTTCTTGTTTATTTCATTTTATTATTCTATTTCATTTATCCCATTTATTACAATATTCATCATATGTATTCTTTCATTTATTTTATTATTCACTTCTATTCATATTATTTGTTCCTTACTTTCCTGTTGTTTAACCTCATTGGGAGTTGTATTGTGTCTTATGCTGATATGAGTATCCGTTGGTCTCCATCTCAAGGTCCATAATAATGTCAAGTTTTGATACTGTAATCTTGAATGGTTAAAAACACATATTGAATCTGTTTCTAGTCAGACGAAGTTTGGCAGAGCTTGACTGAGCATCAACACACAACTGAGATTATTCAATAAATCATTTGTCTGTCTATTTAACATCACTTTGTCTCCTGCCTGCTGTTCTTCCCTTCAGCTCTATATCTCCCTGGTGGTTGGGTTAAAGGATTGACTCACAACGGAGTTGATATCTCCAGGTGTAATTTGTTCCTGACGGAGAGAGATCTAGTGAAACTGGACTCAAAGTTTAGATCTATAAGATCTACAAGCCATATCTCATAGTTGGATCTATCATATGGCGTTGTCGGCAGGATGGAATCACAGCTGAACAACCGGACTTGTGACGGACGAGAGGTACGAAGGGAAACCCTGCAGGTCTTCTCCTCATCGTGCTGCTGCAACTGGGGCGCGCCTACAGCAGTGTGAGTTGGTTGTTTGTCATCTCCATCTATGCAAACGGTGGTGAGGAACCCAAAACTCCCATCGAGAAAAAAAACCTCAGGGGAACCCAGGCCCAACCAGGGGATTCCAGTTCCCCTCTGGCAAAAGCTGCTGCCTCTGCACAAGCTCATCAGTGCTTGCACAACAAGGCTTAATAAAAATATAAAAATTAAAGATTATCATTAACAATCTAATAGCATTTGAAATGTTGTAGAAAAAAACAAAGTTGTCGCGTCCTTTATCCAGCTCTATCCTCTTAGCACTTGTCAGGTCACCGCTTCCCATTCTCAGCTCTGCCATCAGGTCTGGGCATGAACTGCATCCTGCGGTAACCTTGGAACAAAGAGACAAGACTGGCTGAGAGTAGAGTACTGTTCTGCACTCTTTGATGCAACAAGTACATCATTTGTTGTTGGATGTGTTCCTGGTTCCGGTTGATCTAAATAATGCAGCCTAAATCCTCTGAGGATTAATATTATGGAGGTGTAGTGTATGCAAGATTAAAAAGAAAGAATCAAAAGTAAATCGGTACCGTGGTTTAACACTGTGTGTGTTAGGGGATTGATTCTAATTGTTCATTATGGGTATGGCAATGTCAGGAAACAAAACTATAGACAAAAAGATGTCTGAAACTAAGGGTGATGTAGAGATTAGACTACACGAAATAGCTGGGGAATTGTCAGATAAATTATCTGAATGTTTAGACACTAAACAAACAGAGGCAGAAATAGTTGAAAAATTTAAGATCAAAGCTCAGAAAGGTGGCATTTGGGAGCCTAATGACATCAGGACAGTATGGAAAAAAAATGAGAATGAGGAAAAGAGATTCAAGGCAGGTTCCTTCGACTCTTGTTACCTTGTCTAAATGGAGAATGAAAGTAGACAAAGATACCCATAACAGGGAGAAAGATGTTATGGAAAGCAAACTGAGGGGATTACAAGATAGGTGTGATGATTTAAAATCCCAGGTGGAAAACTGTAACAAAGAGAAGGAAGTTATGACTGTAGAAATAACAACTCTACAGGACAGGTGTAAGGAGTTCGAAGATCAGTTTGAACAGGGTAAAAAGGAGAAAGAGAAGCAAAAACCTTCTTCTGTAAAAGAACGGAAAATCCTTAAATCCTGTGATACTGATTATGACACAGACACTGATTCTGATGAATTTCAGGGAGCAAAGGTAAGACTCAGACCCTTGAGGGTTGATGTTATAAAAGGCCAAAAGAAAACTGAAGCTTATATTCAGAAAACAATGGATGGAAACGTGTTAATGGATCGTGAGATTCAGGGTCGTGATGAAGTCCATTACAACTATGTGCCTGCAAACGCCAAAGACGTGTTTAAATGGTAAAAAAGGTTGGGGATGTGAGAAAATATCTGTCAGCCGCAGATATAAGGAATGTGAAGAAAGCTCTTGGTGATGTTTTCTATGATGAGGGCATGGCAAACCCTAGATCAGAGATAGAAGGATGGAAAAGGCTTAAGATGTGGTGCAGAAAAGCACAACAGCAAAAGGTTGACTGGAATGAGATTAGCAGATGGAAACGAAAAGCTAATGAAAATGTTGAGGATCTTGCTGAGGCTGATGTGCATTTGATGTCGGATTCGCTTTTATTGTGCTGCATGACTTTGACAGGGGCTATACAAAAGGCTCAAAACAGGTTCAGGAAGCTTGGAAAATGCCCCAAGAGGGGGGGGCATAGTGTTGTGCCAGGGGAAATGGTCTATGTCAAGAAGCTGCAACATTCAGGCTTAGAACCAAGATGGGATGGTCCTTTTGTAGTCTTACTGGTTACACCTTCTGCAGTGAAATTATTAGGAAAGACTAAATGGACACACATTAGTCACTGTAAATTAGCTTTAGCTCATACTCCCAAAAATCGAAATGAGTCCGGCGAATCGCTGTAGGATGGAGTCGTGAGAAGAACCTTTTCTTTTATTGACTTGGGGATCACCCTCACGATGAACATAGGGGGAGGGTGATGGGTTATTATCTTACACCAAACTACAGCTTAGTCTTTCGGTCTCTGCATCTTTTTTGCAAGGGAGTCAAAATAGTTAAAATAGGGTCAACGCTTCAACACCGTTTGATGACATAATTTGTTTCCTCGAATGTGGAACTCCTCCGTCTCCTTTCTCTCTCCTTCTTGTTTTTACAGATTGTCAGCAGCCTTCAAGCAGTTTGCAGAGAGATTCAGGCCTTATCATACAGAGGACACTCTGTGGCGTCAACAACCTGCAGACCGGATAAGAGGGGCGAACTCTGGTTATGTGTCTGCATTTCAAGAACAAAGCCAAATTGAACTTCACAGACCACTGTTAGACACTCTGAGACTGCTGTCATATGACAATGCTGTATTGACTGTAGGTTTTACTTCAACTCAAGCTGACCAATGGGTACAACATCCTGAAATAAGACCAAGATGGACTTTAACTGTGTACACTCAATATTTGTTTTGGCCTTCAATTAATCCAGATACAGGGATTTTGACATTTAAATCACATAACTGTCATACACAATTTAAAGCAGAATCTAGATCAAAGCCAGGTCAATGGATGATTTTTAATTATCACACTGAAGGATATGAACCAAATTAAAATGGCAGGGATTTTGTTTTTTGTGTTGGTTTTCCTACCAAGCATTAGTCCAAATTCTGTCTATTATTCAGAGCTAGATGTTCAGAATGAAGTCAATTCAGCAATGACTTTGGCTAACGTCTATGCCAGAACTGTAATGCTGGGTATGTCAATATTTTCCATAAGCTGCTACTTCATGGCAATTGGAAGCATATCCATTACTATTACCTGATCTGATCTCTATTGCTAAACAAGATGACATGGGCGAAATAGGTGAGATTTTGGCTAATTTAGTACAAAAAACACCTATTCCTAAATCCATGTGTTGTGCTCCAATTGGAGACCCGAAAACCTCTGACAAATCAAAAACGTTATCGGCTCATTTGTTGCAAGTGTATGATTATTTAATTTTGAAACATCAAGATGATGTTAGGAATATATGGCCAAGAGTGTTATATTTGGAAGAAGTAGAAATACAGCCACTACAGGGGGGCCTAAATGGGTACACTTATTCTAGTTTTTGGAAATTCTAATTGTTCCAAATCACAAGGTAAAGCTGGTGCTAAATGCACAGTTGTTAAGACCATTAACAATTTTATATTCTCACAGATGTTTCTTTAGGATGGTCGATTTTCCTTGGAATACCCACCTAGAGGTTACAAGCACTATGTACTACTACAGAGGTTGTTCTTATCCAGATTAAAACTCATGGCATTTGCCTAAACATGATAATACTGGCTCCAATACCCAATTCGCAATCAATGTAAAATCTGAGGGCATTTCCTTCTGGTGTTTTGAAAGGAATGCAGGAAGTCAGTCTGACCCAAACCTGACTTTTCAGGTCTCTAAATGTAATATGACATTTATCACAAATTCAGCAGTCATTGCTCCTAATGGCACACACTTTGTTTGTGGTAACAAAGCCTATCCGTTCCTTCCTAAGGGATGGAGAGGAAGGTGTTATTTGGCTTATGTTTTATCAGCAGTTCGAGTAGTGTCAGAAGATTATGTTAGACATCATTTAATCCTGACACGTACTAGGCGTTCCCTTTCCAAGGTTGAAAAGCGGTTAGGGCGATTTGTACCATTCCTCGGAGTGACTGATCTACAAACTGATGTACAGGCATTACAGGAAGCTTTTGAGAAAACAGCAAACAGTACTCTTCAGTCTATCACCAACATCTCTGTTGAAATGTATGCAATGAGAAAAGTTGTTCTACAAAATCGAATGGCTTTAGATATAATGTTAGCCTCTCAGAGAGGAACCTGTAAAATAATTGGTATATATTCAATAATTTTGAGGAAGTAGTCCACAATCTAGCTCACTTTCTACATGAGCAGGTTGCTAAAAAGAACAAAGATCATGGTATATTCTCATCTGAGTGGGATACATGGTTCGGATTAATATTAGGACCAATCTGGAATCATTTGAAAGCATTTGTAACAATTGTAGTGTCAGGGGTGTTAATCATCTTGCTCTTGTACATTACTTTGAAGTTGTTTATTTGTTTTGTCAAAAGTACAATGCTGGTCAGACGACAGCACATTGAGACTAGTCACACCCCCTTTTCTCATGCTAGTACGCGGTATGGAAGAGAAAATGACCTGTCCATTTAAAGGGCATGGAGAATGGAAAAGTATGGCCTGATCATCCAAACTTTTTGTTTTTGTTGTTGTCATGATTATGAGAGGTTGCTTGCTTTTAATCATTAAGATTTATAATCATACATAATCTAATTATTTCATATATGATTAAGAGGGGGGAATGATAGATCTGGATAGAAACATACATTGTTTCTTGTTTATTTCATTTTATTATTCTATTTCATTTATCCCATTTATTACAATATTCATCATATGTATTCTTTCATTTATTTTATTATTCACTTCTATTCATATTATTTGTTCCTTACTTTCCTGTTGTTTAACCTCATTGGGAGTATTATTGTGTCTTATGCTGATATGAGTATCCGTTGGTCTCCATCTCAAGGTCCATAATAATGTCATGAGACAATGTTTTGATACTGTAATCTTGAATGGTTAAAAACACATATTGAATCTGTTTCTAGTCAGACGAAGTTTGGCAGAGTTTGACTGAGCATCAACACACAACTGAGATTATTCAATAAATCATTTGTCTGTCTATTTAACATCACTTCGTCTCCTGCCTGCTGTTCTTCCCTTCAGCTCTATATCTCCCTGGTCGTTGGGTTAAAGGATTGACTCACAACGGAGTTGATATCTCCAGGTGTAATTTGTTCCTGAAGGAGAGAGATCTAGTGAAACTGGACTCAAAGTTTAGATCTATAAGATCTACAAGCCATATCTCATAGTTGGATCTATCAGTAATTTGGGGTGAACTAGTCCTTTAAGGCATCTTAAAAAATGGACATCGACAAGAGACAAACAACATTCAGGAATCAATTCAATGTTAGAGATTGTCTGGCCAGAGATGCTTTATTGTGCATCAATGGAGGAAAAAATACTTGAAAGCCATCCCAACAATTTTGTTCCTTTATAGTTATGGATGGTATAATCTTGAATTTAGAATGATTTCTGTCCAACTTTTTTCTTTTGTACTATAGACTCAAGACTCGACTTTTGAAGAATTTAATGTAACCAAAAGCAACACTGGTCATCTATCTTTCTGTTTATGTTTTCAGAACATCACAGTATTGAGAACACATCTGAAATGCACAAGTTTTAATTCCACCAGAACATTTACAAACATTCAATTGTTTTGCAAGGATTTGCTCTCTTCTAAACATTAAGTTTTGTTTATTTGTTAATGAAACAGAAAAAAAAACATGGACCTCAATACACTATTGATTTTGCCAATACCTTCACCTGATGCTTGTATTAATTTTAAGGACATTGAAACCAGATGAATCCCATTAAAGTTATGGCTGGTATTTTATTCAGTGGCCACAATAAATGTTCAGTCCATGCTTTGAAGGAGTTTCTGCTGTAATCATGGTTCTTCTCAAATTATCTTCACTACAGGAAAGTATTTGTGTGCGGAAAAGTCGAATTCAGGAAGTGCCTGGATGGAAAGGAAAAGTCCTCAGTTATTTAATTCAGTTCAACTCAAATGTAGTGCATTTCACAATTTACTTTGATTTTTAAAATCTCAACATCAATTCAACATGATTTAAAGGACTGTTATTTTTTAAAAACAGTCCACCAACTGGGGAAGTAAAAAACTAGCACACTTGTCTCATTTCTAAATGTTTGACATTTAAATTTTGTGATGTTACAAATTATAATTCAATACTTCGTCCCCTTGGAATTATAAGGTTATATCTGACATTTTGGCCCCAATTTAGTTAATTACATATTCTTATTTTATTGCAACTTGTTAATGTTATGCAATCTTTTTTTTACGTTGTGTACATTTTGGGACTTCTTTAAAAAAACAAAAAGGATTTATCTATAGTCAAATGGAATGCAAAAACTGAAGCTTGTCATCTCAAATCTGCTCAGAATGCAGAAAGAACCTTACAATCCCAAGGCGAGGATTTATTTACAGTGGTATGTCTTTTCCATAGACCTCGATTGTAAGCCCACTAATAAATACATTGTTTTTGTTTGCTTTCGCAAATGAAGTACATGATTATTGATCACTGCCAATTAAGTGCATACAGCACACCAATATAACTTCAGAAATAAACCCTAAATATTTCTTAAATATCATATAATTACACATCTTGTACCTTGGTCTCCTTCTTGTGTCCTCCAGCCAGCAGTTTCATTACCACAATATTGGGTTTGGCCACTTTAAGAATGCGATTGACCTGCATCAAGACACCACAACCCCGAAAGAACATATAAATGACTTTTTAGAAAATAATGAACAATTTGAATAATCAAGGTCATTATTCAACGTAACCAGGCTTATTTCAACAACTGACTGGCTATAAGAATACAAGAATGTTTAATGTACCTCTGCATCTGGGCTGGTGATGTTTTCAAGTATGAGTTTGGCCTGCTGGAAATGTTTGCTGGCTGCCATGTAGAGATCCGCTGAGCGAGGAGGAGGATTGTACTTCTTTAAATCAGACATTTCCTATAAACACACACACACTTTGTTTACCGTTATATATGTACCAAATAATACCAACACACAAAAAAAAGAGTATTTAAACTGTATACCTTAAACTGTATATAGTGCACAGGAGGCGGTGTGACGACGCTGTTGAAGGGAGCGAAACGATGCTCGTAACGGACCTGCTCACTGTCCAGCTCAAACTGAGGTTTACGTACCTTCCTGTCCATATCGAGCGCTATCATTGTCTTGGAGAGGAAAAGTGACAGAAATATAAGACATATAATATAAGTATTTATAGAAGTTTCTTTTAACCAGTGTTTTAGCAGCGCAAAGATCATGGATTGATGTCATAACACATATAATCAAAAACAAATGTATAGATTCATTGCACTCCTTTGAATAATGCACACGTACATAAATGCATCTGCCAAAATGTACACATTTACTCACCTCCTGCACTGTAACTCATCTATTACATTATTGCATCTATCGCATAACTAACTGCATCTACTCATCTATTGCACTATAGCTTCAATAACTGCACTAACTTATCTACTGCACTGTAACTGTATATCTGCATCTACTCATGTATTGCACCTTACCTTTAATAACCACATTAACTCATCTACTGCACTGTAACTTTAATAGCTAATGTCTGTAACTAATGCACACTCAAGTCACTTGCACTATTGTATAGTCTATATTGTTATCTGTTCATAACCTCCTGTACATTAATGTTCACAATATATAGCCTTCTGTCTATATTGTTCATGGTACATACCGATTGTCATATTTTCATAGTACATGCCCATCGTAAATTATTTTCCTAATATTGTATTCTGTATTTATTCACACTGTATATCTGCACTTGCTAATTGCACTTCTGGTTAGACCTAAACTACATTTCGTTACACTGTACTTGTATATGTGTAATGACAATAAAGTTGAATCTAATCTAATCTAATCTAATTTAGTCACTTAGCAGATGCTTGACAGGGCACTTAACAGAGCATTCTAAGTAAACATTTTATGATGAGTTCCCTGGTTTTGGTGCCATTACCTTGTACATGCCAGCACACATGTTTTGGTAAGCTTGACTCATGCTGATCTCTTTACTCAAAGGGCGAACTGAGGAAACAAGAAAAAATGATGACTGGAGTTGGATGACTGGTTAAATGATGACAGAATTTTTAATACAACTGTCACAGTAAACTATAGGTACCAAACTTAACCCAGTAATCTGTAAGTGCACGTAGTGTACGATAAAGTGCAAGCGATGTTTTTCTTTCTATTTATTTTTAAAAGATCTGAATCCTACAGAATAATATGCAATTGTTCAACTTGGCAGCCTGTGAGAACCTTTCTTCTTCTTTTTGCTTTTCTTGCTGCTCCGAACTTTAAGCTGTTCTTCTAGAATTCTCTCCTCTGCCATCTGAGAGCTGTCCGCTCGACTCAACGTTGACATCAGCCATGCATACAGAAACTCAGATAGATACCTGTGTATATATACACAGCAACAGGGATAAACATATCACTACTACAGCACGAAACAGGTGGGTCTATAGCTTTAAAAATAATGACATTAAACTGTCTCACCAGTAAATGTAATAATACTCATGCATGCTGTACAGCTCCAGCTCAAAACCACTGAGTAGATACTGGATCATGATTCTCAGGTTGTGATAGAGGATCCAGGTGCCCAGACATGCCAAATGCTGCCTCTGAGGTTCCAGCTTCATCAGCAGGCCGTGAAGAGCAGCATCCACCTTCTCAGCCTAAAAAACAGCCGAAGATGCTGGATGATGCATCACAAGTGTCTCAGACTGCACAGACTAACATAACACAAAATGTCTAAATGTGTTGATTCTTGTTTAAAGAAAGCTGCAAACTGACAAACTGACTTCCTTCACAAACACACCTCATCCTGAAGGGTGGCAAACTCCTCCAGTATGTGACCCAGTTTGTCTCTCTGTCGTGCTCTGTTGTGTCCGTGAATCTGGATGAGGCTGCAGAATGGCTGTGGGTCACACCACTCTTTATTTCATTACATTCATACTATGTTATAATGAAATGGCAGAGATCTAGTACAGGGACTTTTTTCATTTTTACATGCAAAAAATGACACTATGTTTGTATGCAATGTGCGTTTGGAGGCTATTTTATAGATAAAAGATGGAAATCCCTAAAGTTTTAGGTGGAGATTACTTTATTCCTTTTGAAATTGATACCTTGTCCCCTCTTGTTCAAACCATTTCAGCCTCAATTATAATTACATGCACAAGAAAAATAATAACAAACCCGTGAGCAGTGTGTGACGAAGGAGTCAATGTAATCTTTAGCCTGATGGTTATTGTTCAAACTGCATCTGTGGAAAAAAACACCAGCACAATGTTTGTGTGATTCTAGGATGTAGAATACATCCCAACATAGATATTATAATAGAGATATTTTTTTATATTATAATGAATTGATATTGAGTATTTTAGCATCTTTTTTTTTTTTTTAGTCATTTGGCAGACGCTTTTATCCAAAGCAGGGGATATTACAGGGACAATCCCCGTGGAGCAACATGGAGTAAAGTGTCTTGCTCAAGGACACACTGGTGGTGTGCCAGCAACCTTTTGATTTACCAGCTCAGTGGTTTAACCCACTAGACCACCATCACCACCAGCATCTTGTTGGTATATTACCTAAAACAGATAGTTTACCCCAAGATACAAATCACGACATCGTTTATTCACACTCATTTCTTTCAAAGCCTGTTTCCTTGTTTCCTCTGTAGAACACAAAAGAAAATATTTTAAAGCGGCCATGCAACGGTGTGTCATGCATTCTGACTTCTTTAAAATGTTAAACGTGCTGTCTTCTCATGCTTAACATGGTCATCTTGTCAAAAAACTAGTATGACGTAGTATTTATGTGCTTAATAGCAGTATTTATGTGCCCCAGCGATCGTACAGGTTTTTTTTGAAAATATAAAACTGTTTCGCAACAATTTTTCTTATTCCCATAATGGACAATTCTCCCGGATAAGCACGCCTAGGCGGCAGCAAGGAGAGCAGGAGAAGGAGCATGCCGTCACTTTCACTTGTGTGCAGGAGAGAGAGAGCATACATTCGCAAAGTTCAGGTGTTTGATTGTTCACTACTTTTGGGTGATGAATGTTATATAAACGGTGGATATAACGCTGGATTTCGCGATCATCTGAAATTAAAATATGGAGCCATCTCAGCGCTAAAAGAAGCCTGACATGAACCGCATGCGGTAAGTGAAACTGCTGTCTGTCTTTTATTCACAACTGCTTGGCATTCTTTAGTTCAGCCTGCCCCCCCGCACGCGTCACATGCTGTATGCGTACAGCTGTTTCTATCTTTTATAAATGTGATCAAACTAAATACTCTTCGAAGATACGGAGTATGCAATACTACTCTATAGGTACTCAAGATTAATATGAGATTGTCAGAACCCGAACGTCAGAACGTGTGTTACTGCGGTTTTAAAAATTGTGTTCTCTGTTCTCAGAAAATTGGGTTTTCTGGTCCATACAATGGAAGTTGATAGGGGAGCATTCTTCTTTTGTGCTCTGCATACATACAGCATACATATTTGGAATGACATGAAGGTGACTAAATGATGCAAGAATTTATTTTTGGGTAAACTATCCCTTTAAAGCTACTACTAGCAACATACATAGAGTCAAACACTGGGAACATAATCCATTCATTAACCATCCATGTATCCAATTCATATATTTGATAGATCAATCGCATCCAGAATAAAAAAGTTTGTGTTTACATAATATACAGTGTCTGTGTACTGTGCTTATTCAATTTGTATTGCATGAGGCTGACCCGCTGTTAACTTCCGGTTAGTGTTTGCCTAGTGTCTTATAATATAACAATTTATATTTCATTTAGTTTGTGTTAATATTAATTTGTATTATTATTTTATTGTATAATCATTTTATTAAATAAACGATTTGTTAAATTTTGTTGTATGTTCATTTTAATAAATAAACAATTTGTTGAATGGGTCCAGAAGTTTGGTCGCATTGAAACAAACCATATGGTACATTGACATCTAACTGTTTATCAGAGTCTAAATCCAAGTATTGGACAGACAAGTTTAGACAAGTAAAGGTTCTTCTTGATTTCTTTTGCTTGTTATCAGAAATAATCTACAGGCACTCATTGTTTGTGAACGTGTACCGGACGTTAACAGTAGCCCAGGAATGCGCGCATGCTCAGTAACATTTGTTAATGTTGTCACTTTAAATCCGTCTATAAACACACACATGTGTAACATTTAGAAGATATCAACATGTTTTTATTTATATTTATAAATAATTTAAATTATGTATAATGTTAATAAATTTTTGTATTTTATATTTTTCTTAAATATATGCATGCATTCATGTTTTTTATAAACACAAAATTAATATGCTCAGTGCACATTTTGGATGCGATTAATGGTTTGACAGCCCTAATATATGGCTAAATGCTGCAATTGTCAGAATCAAGCACTCCCAAAAAAAACCTGTGTATATAAACAGGAATAATTAATGAGTTAAAGAGTACAAATGGTCACCTACTTTGTGGACAGAACGGGAGGGCTGACAAAATGTCGCAGTGCATCCTTGATCATGTCCTGTATCAGATGAGTCCCAAACACTTTCCTATTGTCAATCAGAAACGTGGTCTACATCACACAAACAGACAGACAAGAAATAGGTGTTACGGCTTTCAATTTTGATCCCAGAGCAGAGCTTTATTATTTGAGATGGCAGCACTCTTACCTGCAGCAATGATCTAGAAAGAACACATGGAGACTGCTCACTGAACTCACAGAAGAAATCCTACACACATAAACACACTCAGCATCACATGTATGCACTGCCATATCACCACTGTTTGGCTTACTGCTTTCATAAAACAGCTACAGGGTAAATAGATTAAGAACAAAAGATTTTGATTTAAATTATATTTTATTAATCTATCTAATTAAGTGGATTATACTTCCACCAGAAATTCTCATCCCTGACATGTAAACAAAGTTTTATATTAAAGCCAACATACTGTACTCAAATACTTAGCAAACAAAAACAGTCTACCATGTGTTTGAATATTTAATAAATGATCTGGATCATTTATGTATCCATAATTACTATAACCTGTGACTTTGGGGGTTTTTGCTGTAAACTTTCTCTAGGCTGTGACGTATGAAATTGGTTAGTTCAAATAATCCATCAGGCCCTCCCCTCCAATGTTCTCCTTTAGTGTAATTGGCAAATTATTTACCAAGATACTGTGCAGGTTTGCTATGTTGATGACTTCACAGATGGTTTTAATGCGCTCGATAAGTTTACTGAAGTAGTTGACCATTTCCTCTCTCTTGATAATCTTGGCATAGCGTGGGAAAGTGGGGGGCAGCAGACGTTGGTTAACCAGCGGCTCAAAACCCATCATGATCGGATGATCTAGAAAAAGAATGACACTTGTAAAATTAACTTCATAATAAACTAATTTCATTAGATTTGATTGGTCAAGGCTGTGAAGGTGCATTTAGTCATTTTCAGCTGTGGAAATTGAAACAAATTGTATTTTTGAGAACTAAGTTTCAAACCTTGTGCACCCATACAAGATAAAGTCTTGGAGTGAAGTTCACAGAGATATTATGTGTCACATGACCAGCTAATACTACTTCATACGGGTACCCTGCATTTTACATAAATTAATAAATTAATATATGAATAAATTAATTATATCCGATGATAAATAGCACATTTTTGAAAAGGCATGTACTAAAATATATTGAGCCTACTTTGATCATTGCAAGTAAGAGGTCTCACGTAAGCATAGCTTTACCTCCTTTGGTGGTGTCATTCTGTGACTGTATCCCATACTGGATGGTGGAGTGTATCGCAGGCAGTAAATCAGCTGCCTGTGTCATCAGCTTCTGTGCTTCACCAACAGCACTCGTCTTAAACAAGAAAAACAGATTGTGAAATGAGCCAATAAAAATAAGTGGTTGTTTTATGAAATGTGCATTGTTGAAAGCAGCTTTACAGAAAATGAGTGCCCTACCTCTTTTTTAGTGAAGGAAATAAGTGCGCTGAGCAGCAGACGGGTGAATTTAACACGGCTGAAGAGAGCCGCACACTGCTGATGCTGAATAGTAAAAGAAAAACAAAATCTCTGTGAAAATTACCACACAACCGTTTCATCATTTAGGGTCACTTACCCATTTCTTATTTCTAATTTTCTCACATTTTAGAATAATAATAGCAAATTGATATAAGTTGATATAAAAACAATGGAAAGTTAATGAGATATTAATAAAATAAATAAAAACTATGTATACTTTAGAATCTTATAAGTAGATCCGTGTTGCCTATAATTAGCAGAAATGTTATGTTGTCAGCTTTTAAACAATTATTTTTTGTTTTCGTAATAAAAGCAAGGTTTTCATATTTTTAAAAATAACTTTAGATCAGATTCTGTTCGAAGGTCATGCAGAAGTCTTCAGTTACCTTAAAGTGCTAGTTCACCCAAAAATGAATATTCTGTCATCATTTATTAACCATTATGACTTTCTTCTGCAGAACACAAAAGAAGATATTTTGAAGAAAGTTACATTTACATTTACGCATTTGGCAGACGCTTTTATCCAAAGCGACTTACATTGTTAGGAACCAATGTAAGTTAGTAACAGAACAGCACTGGACCCCATTCATTTCTATTGTATGGACACAAAACCAATGCGTGTGAATGGGGTCGAGTTAACAATATTTTTAAAAATATCTTCTTTTGTGTTCTGCGAAAGAAAGTAAGTGATATAGGTTTGAAATGACAAAAGGGCAAGTAAAGTAAATTATGACAGAATTTTTATTTTTGGGTGAACTACCCCTTTAACTTTTGTACGGTAGTTTATGTTTTGTCTTGAAAAAAGTGGATTGTATATTAAAAACTTGCATCCAGCTCCACTTCAGGATCTCTCTGTTCACCCTGTCGACTGCGTGTGCTCTGTAAGAAAGCAGAGACACAATTAACACGAGAGGAATCATGAAAGTAGATAAAGGCTTGAAATAGATCAACATACCTTTACTTTCCGTTGAAGTTCTTCCTCAACATCTTTTAGCATACCTAATAAAATGGAAATACATTTTCCCAGATTCAATGCAAAAGGATTTAAAAATTATTATTTTCACCAGTTAGACACATTTCTGCCAAAATTCAGTAGTCTGCAACCTTGCATAATAAAACAATGTTATTCAACATAATTGTAGATGTGTTGTGTCCCGAATTTTTTTACTTATAAATTTTAACTCCTCATCAAAAATATTTTATATAACTATAATATAACTTGTTAAAATAGTAAAATGTTACCTGATCGGTCTCTTTACTAACCTGTAACTCTCAAATCCGTTACATTATTTGCCATTTTAAAGCCGTATGTCATCGCCTGAAAGTCTTCCTGATTCAAACACATAGATGAATATTCACTGAACAATTCATAATATACAAAACAACAATTTGTTAAATTACACAAAATAAAAATACATGAATATAATAGATATTTTACAATAGATATCGTTAAAACATAATACAACAAAATATTACTCCAACAAGTAGAAAAACAAAAATGTCTTGCCTCCTCAAACACAGCGGCTTTGTTGACTTTCTCACGGGCAATGTCACATATTTTGAGGATGCCTAATGCAAATGCTTTAAGACCAGGGTCTTGAATCAGATCCGGGTTATGAACATACAGACATGTAAACACGGTCTGAGCGAGGGAATGACCTTCCAGCCATGTGATCTGAGTTAAAGACAACAGTAACAGAAAGCTTGTTACAGGTTTGTGAGACACAACAAAGTGCTGGTAAATTATATAATACTGACCAGACAACAGAAACATGTGTCCATGATCCCGATGAGCTCAGGAACACTCAGGTCTTTCACTCTAATGGCCTCGTCCTTCACAGAAAGAGATGTCAGTGTATACTTATCTCTGTAAAACAGTACACTGTTTACATTTATTATTTTATAGAAAGAATAAGTTCAAGGAAGAACAAGAAATGCAACTATATGCTTAAACAATGTATCTGTATTTACTACATAACATGAATCAGAAGGTTGGAGAGAAAAGGTTCTTTATTGCTCACTAAAATATTCCCATAGTCCTCATGCAATATACAATTTCTTTTCATTTCCGTTGCTTACTGGTTTTGTGAAATTTACCCTTTTAAGGTAGCAAGATCATGAACCAAATATCACGAGAGATGCATCATATGATAGCAGTACTACAGGTGCTACCTTAACGGCCTGTTCAAAGTTGAGAACTTTACGGTTAACTTGGTTTCCGATCATCCCCGCATCCATTTTAGGATCCATCATCTCAATGGCTGACATTGCCTCAAACAGACCAAATCTGCAGAAACACAAATTCTCCAAATGTAACCAAATTTCAAATTAAGTCCAAAAGCGTTTCTAAATATTAAGAGGTGTATGGTTTAAGGATAAACCATATCTTTTTGGTTAAAAAAACAGATTTTCTTCTGGATTTTTTTATTTCCTGTTTTTTTTGTCAATTTGAGGTTCTATGATTTCAAGGTCTTTGACCTTATTAAAAAATAAACCATCTTGTCAAAAAAAAACTGAATATGTCTGGCAGCAGGGGCACCAGAAATAAATGGTAAAATAACAGTTTTCCCCTGTTATTTTTGTAAATTAGTTTTACATTTTTGACCGTATTTAAAAAACACAAAAAAACTGTAAAATTCTTTGAAATTACACATGAAAAACCTGTAAAGAAAGCGACACAGTTGCTGATGGTCTGAATGCACCTTTATGAGGTAAGACTATTTAAAGGATACAGATTTAATATACTTACAGTTTATCATGTAGCAACTCGCCAAGTTTAAGTTCTGCAACAAAGAAAAGCATTTATTCAATTCAGCAAATTTACTATTGCATTTCAATACAGGTAAGATTCACAAACTAACATGCAAGTCTAATAAAACACAGAACATGACGGATTACATGAGGACTCATGGCTCATGTCATACTGTAGGAGGGAGCTGATGTATGATGCAGTTACAGTGGCATGGAAAAAGTAGGTCATTTCAGAACTATTATTAACCATAAATGGTAAACCTGCCAAAAGAAAGGAGTGATAAAGCAAAACATATCCAGAAACCAGTCATGCTGCCAACTTTACTTTCAGGAAATGTACTATCCAACACACAGTTTTAAACATTTCCCGTTTTCTTTCTTAGCCCATCTAGTCAGATAAAGTCAGATCAAGATAAAATGCATCACTCAAATGCACTGTAAGTCGCTTTGGATAAATGTGTTTCCCAAATGCATAGATGTAACAATAAACTGTACACAAGATCAAAGACCAACGATACTAGCTCATAAATTAATGAACAAAAAAATGACACTAGGATAATACAAAGTCTGTACACTGTGTATTTTAAGGCTCGGTGGAAAATGTCTATTCTGAGAAAGAGACAATTTTGCTACATATTTAGCCAATAAAAACATCACAGAAACTGTGTACTGTGACATTAGGCATTGTATTCAATGTAATACTTCTTACAGGAATAGTTCACTTTCAAAATGAAAATTCTAACATCATTTACCTTAACCACTTGTCATTTAGAAAAAATATTGGTAACCTGACCGTTGGCCCCCATTGACTTCTGCTATATGTAACCAAAACCAATGCAAGTCAATGGGGACCAAAAGTTTTCTGTTATCAACACTTTTCAAAATACCTTATTTTGTGTTCTGCAGAAGAAAGAAAGTCATACAGGATAAAAGGGCATGTAAATAATGACAGGATTTATATTGTGAAGGTTAAACTATTCCTTTAATGACTCTATTTGTCCAGCAGGTATTCAATATACAGTACAGGGGGTACTATAAAGACTAACTACATTAGTCGTTTTCAAATCTGACAGCTTTGCCCCAGTCCCACTGCCTCATGGGACAAGTGTCGACTGGACACAGTAGGAAGTTTAGAGTGGGAAAAAAATTCACATTTTGTGTTATTGATACTTTTATATTCTTTTCTGTCATCATACACAGTTGACATACCACATAGTAGGGAAGTTGGTATATTTGCACACAGAGCATCATATTACAATAAGACATATAAGACAGGGTTGACAACCATTTTTATCCTGCAGCAACTCTAAGTGCCTAAGGGCACAATGTTCTCTATGGGTTTAGTCTTTTTAAGATTTTACCAGCAAACTTTGGATTGTCAACACTTATTTTTAAACACTATGCCACATCCCCAGATAATGCTATTAGCTAAAACATTAAATCACACCTTTACAAGCTCCTTTGAAGTCTTGGGTAATGTCTACCCAGTTGGCATTGTTTCTCATCTTTTCTGGGATTCCTAGGCCCCAGCCTCCCTCCTCCTCCTCTACTGATGACTTCATCACCATGGAGACAGCTTCTAACACAGTAAAAATACATACATTTGTAAGAAAGATTTGATTGCACACGTTGCCAGTTCACAAGATACTGACTTAAATTTGGTAGCAGCTGCAGTTGACTTCAGACTGTGTGTCAGATCATACTGATCATACTTTAGCTTCATTTACTTGCATTACAGATTTAAACTTAAATTGTATAAATAAGCAATACAGTGCACTTGTACTATGCGAAAAAATATGAAAGACGAAACAGCACTGAACTATCGCTAATTGTCGCCTTGGAATAATCTGCATTCTGAGCTGTTTGTAGATAACAAGCTTAAAATATTTTGCTTTCTATTTCCCTTTTTTTTAAGTCCTAAAATGTACACAACGTAAAGAAAAAAACATCACACAATGTAAACAAGTCACAGAATAAGAATAACTCAATTTTGACAAAAATGTCACATAGAACCTTATTATTCCAAAAAGACGTGTTGTCGCAGTGTCTTCTTGCACATAAACAATTAACGCTAAAGTTTCCCAGATGACATTAGCACAGATACTGTGGTCAATTAGCAGTTTCACTTCAAAATGTATAAGTAACGTTACCGGTTTATACATACGTTTTATGTTTATAATACAGGAAGAATGAAGATATACCTTCACTACCAAAAGGAAATTTAAAAAGAAAATATATGAATTCCTTTTGATGGTCAGGCTTTATGCGCTATGGCAAATATTCAGCACTGTCGCCGCGGACGCCAGTGAATGACGTATCACTGTGCTTTGCATTGTGGGACATGTAGTTCTAGGTTTACAGCTATATATTTTGTTTCATTTAAATTACTAAGATTTAAATTACTCAAGGTGTCTTTTGTAGGCTGTGTAAGGCAAATCTACTACTCGTTAAATATATGTTTTTTAGAAGAGGCTTTATCACAGTACTTAGATTTTTTTAAAAGAGTATGAAAGAGTTTTAAAAGAGCCAATTGTTTGTCCGCTGTGGCAAGCCGAATTAGCTTTTAATCATGCTCAGGGTATTACATTTCGATATCAACAATTACATTTTTGATATTATAATTTTTGATATCAAGAATATAATTTCTACTAGTAACAATTGCTATTTTTTAATATCAGTCATTACATTTTCACTTGTAAAAATGTGAATTCTTGATATCAACAATCACACAATGCACTCGCTTAAATGTGTATTCTTGATATGAAGTAAATAACTTAATTCTTGATATCTGTAATTGCATTTTTACTAGTCAAAATAGACTGCCATTCAAATTCACTTTTCAGATATCAATAATGAATTTATTATATGTCAAAAATCTTGTTTCAGATATCAGAAATGCAATTCTTACTAGTAAAAATACATACTTTTCTATATCAACAATGAATTTGGCACTAAAAAAAAGGAAATTCCCGATATCAAGAATTCAATTTTCACTAGTTGAAATGCTCATTCTTGATATCTGTATTTGTATTTTATCAGTATGTTAGTATTTCTGATATCAGGAAATAGATTTCATTTGTTAAAGAAAACGACCATATTATTTCTCACAGAACTATACGGAAACATAATTGTTGTTTGAATCTAAAATAAATGTTTGTATATTTCTTTAAAAATGTTTTATTTTGAGTCTTTTTGGGATAAGCAACGTCGCTTACGTCTTACCGGAAAGAGGTGGAGCTACATTGAAACGCTGATCTCTAGATCATCATTGCGAAAGACTTTGATGTATTATGCATTGTAAGTAGTAGATTGTGCGCCAGATCGCGGTTACTGGGACGCGCCCTCACTTCCTAGTCTCTTGTGGGTTAATGTAAATAATAATACCATTAGGGGGCTTGTGTCTGTGTTGCCAATAGAGATCGGTTCAAAGGGCTCAAATGGCGCATATCTTGCATGTTTTAAAGGTTAGTAAAGGCATGTTTTTTATTCCCAGTTTGTCGCTATGTTTATGCTGTGTCAGTAGCAGATAGGTGCTGTCCCCTTAGCGGATCTCTGCTAGCAGTAGAGTTTCATCTGGAGGACAGGTGGATCTGACATGAATCATGATCATGAGTACTCTTAATACTGGAAGGTGTTTTTAGTAGTTTATGAATTAAAGGCAGTTGAATTTAATTATTCATCGGATCTATTTCTGAATAATAATGGTCAACCTTTTTAAAACCATCTAACGTTAATGATTTAAACTTTAAGACCTTTTCATGACTCACGCATGTCTCATAATAGCAAAAGTATTTTCGACCCTATGATAACAACGCTGTATAGACTTTTGATATTGATGTGTTATAATCACATGCTGCTTTTTTGTTTGTCAAATGCTTTAGGTAACATTACAGGATTGTGTCCAGTAATCTGCTGAGGTGTATTGTACATCAGCCTCACCAATGTGACTTTTCTGTTATTATCTCTGTAAATTATTTCTTCCTTGTTTTCCCCTAGCTGTCAGATTGAGCTGTAAATGTGACAAGGAATGAATAAACCCAAAATGGCAATGGAAAAATGGTTAGTTATTTCCATATCGACACACATACACACGCAGCTTTGACAGTTGTTTAGCTTTTGTGATGGTTTCCTGTGTTCCCAGTGCTTCACGGGTGCTGATGTTGCTGAGTCAGCTGGACAGACTGAACGAAGAGCCCAAAGTGTCTGATACGGATGCCATCCGTCAGATCACAGGCAAAATCCTTCACATCCTCCAGACCCAAGGTGAGCTGATGCACAAATACACAAAACAAATGCAAATGCACTTGGAGACATCCTACAGAGAGTGAGATTAGAATACTTGACCAATAAAACCAATAGGGTCACCATGAGATTAAAAGTGATCCCTTTTACTTTCTTTGAGACAGGTTTGGATCATATAATGTTTTCAATCACACTTTGATATCAAGCATTTTTTGCCCTTTCTGACCACTGGGAACCGCAACCGTACAATTGACATAAGTGTTATATTGAGCCCTGCACGGTGCCTTCATCAACTGAGAAAATTATAAAAAATGTTCCCCTTTCCCCGAATGGCCCTCCTTGTCCCAACCCCCTTCCTCTCTTTTTACGAACTCCTCTTTTTTTACATTCATAATCGTATCTTACTCTTGTTTTATCTGTTATTGAGGGATAGTTCACCTTCAAAATGAAAATTCTGTCATCACTTACATGCCCGCTTGCCATTTCAAACCTGTATGACTTGAAAAGATATCTTGAAAAATGTTGGTAACAGAAAATCTTTAGTCCCCATTGACTTGCATTGGTTTAGTGTTCTTACAGTAGAAGACAGTGAGGACCAACGGTTTTTGGTTACCAACATTTTTCAAAATATCTTCTTTAGTGTTTTGCAGTATAAAGAAAATCAAACAGGTTTAAAATGACAACAGGGTGAGTTAAAACGAATTTTCATTTTAAAGTTGAACCATTCTTTTAATGTGTCACTGGCTTTATTATTTTGGATCTTTTACTGAAGGTGTATGTTTTGGCCGACAGCACCTGGGCAGGGGGAGAGGTCTATGTCTGTGTGAAATATGATTACACTGGTGTAGAATTTCCAGACTATCAGTGCTATGGTTGAAGCGCTGGTGTGTGTTGAAGTTATGAGAATTGACACAGAGGTGGGTTGGAAATGTGTTAGCAAAGATGGACTATAGAAGCCGTGCCAGAAGGAGGACAAACAATTTGTGTTGGTCCCCAGGCAGGCCGGTAAGATAATAAAGATAATAAAAAATAACTCTGCATTAAAGCACAGCTAAACTCTAATGAAAAATGTTTACAAACAATGTAATTTGTTACAAACAATGTTATGATGTTATTTACTTTTCCTAATTAAGTACTTAAAAAGTATTTTTACTTAAATTCATAGTTTTATTTTTGTGTTTTTCTTTATTAGTAGTTTTGACCAAATGTATGCCAAAAAAATCACCTTTTACTGTACTTCTGGAATGAATCACTATTATTGTATTATTAACAAATTTTTCGTTCCTTTAATAAAAAGTTTATGATAAATGCAAATGAATACTGTAAATCTATCCATGTTACCAAAGCCCATTAAAAGCAACAAACTGCATGAAGAAAACAGAATTGTACAACGTGTCAATGGTACTATTTATTTATGCATTTGGCAGACGCTTTTACCAAAGCGACTTACATTGCTCCTATACATTGGTTTCTAAGTACGTGCAATCCCCTGGGATCGAACCCACGACCTTGGCGTTGTAAGCGAATTCTCTTACCACTGAGCTACAGGAAAGCTTTTAGTCGATTTTCAATCTATTTCTGAAATTTCTTATCAATTTGATCTGTGTTTGTGTCTTATTAGTTAACTGCATTCAGTCAAGAGTTAAAAGTGATTGAAACCATGCACCACAGTAACATGACTTGTACTCTCTCGCTTTCTGCCATGTCTCCACTATTTGATTTGCACAGCACATTTTATTTATTTGCAAGTACATGTTGTAGACTGTGATATGTTCATTTGGGAGGACGGGGCAGCTCAGTCTCGTGTTTCTCTTATGAGCCAGCATAACTCACACACTCGCTGATATTTGACACTGCCCAAACTACTTGTTCTTGACAGGGTGTTGACTTTAAAACATAACCTGCCTGCAAAGTTGGGATGTTCTTGACTGTTTTAGGTCCCAATGCTTGAAGTGCTTGTGTAACTAGGCAGTAGTTTTCTGTCACTGTACATTTGTTGAGTTGATCCTTTTGTTCTTTTTCACTCTATTATTAGCAACCGTCAATATAAATTGTTACTGTTGCCAAAGATTCAATGTCGTATATTGTAAATCAGCGTCAAAGACTGCAAATCAATGGGAACAGTGGTGCAGACATTTTTTATTTATCTTGGCAAAATTATTTGTACAGCCCGGTTATTAAACGTTGAAAATATGTTGAATAATAATATTATATGCTATAATATAAGAGTGTAATTTAAAGTGCTTATTTATTTGACTGGTCTTTCTTTGTGGAAAGCGTATAGTTTACTAAGTATACTAAATTGCTTTGTAAGAGAAAGTTTCTGTGTACTTTTTAGCAGCTTAATTTGTTTAATGATCTGGAGATAGTCTTTTTGTTGTATTCCATAACACATTTCTTTGTTTCTTTTTAGAGAAGACCCGTAAGGAGATGGTCTCTAAAGGCTCAAGTGGGATGGAAGTTATTCTCTCATCTCTAGAGGTACTAGACAGATGGAAACAGGAGCCTGAGATGTTGAGTCTCACTTTATTTGCAAAACTAGACTTGAACAATTAACTTTTTATTATTCAGTAAAAAGCACCATATGTTCCCAGTTATTTGCTCCTGCAACTGTTTGCATTTATTCTTTTTCACACTCTTAGCAAATTCTCAACAATCCAATCGATTTCTGAAGGATGAAATCAGGCCCCGCCTTACATGTTTCTCATTCTAGAAGCTGTTACACTCAAATATACATCACAATTGGCCAAACAATTTTACAAAATGAAATTGTTATTTGACAGGTTTAAAAGTCTAACCATCAGCAAATAAAAATGTTGCAAAAAAGCCTTGTGACTTGTGAATAAATACTTAAGATTTGACGTAGATCTCGAACTTGGACTCAAACTTGAGACATGTTGTCTGCTGCTGCCATACACAGCAGATGATATTACACTCACAATCACTTTAATTGAGCTCAGGTTATTCTGTTTAAGTGCTTTCCAAGTACTAATCCACTTTATTCTGCACAGAACACACGGGACTTGCAGACCACCCTTAACATTCTCAATATTTTGAATGAACTGCTGACTGTGGGTATGTGTTTATTTTCTGTGTCTGCTGTGTAATACCAAAAGTTGTTGATTTATTGAAATATTTAAATGTGCCACTTTAATGAAAAGCTATTATAAAATCATCCTTAATCCATCACAGACTTCCTTCCACAGACAAGACTTAATTTGAACATTAAAATGCCGTCATTTTATCATCTTAGCGAGTGAAATCAAAGCAAATGCATATCAGCACTAAATTCAAATATAGCAGCACGTCTGTAAACTCAAATCTCATTGGTCTTCATGCGTGTCTGATATTGAGTCACAAGACACACAAGAACCAATGAATTCTGTAGTTTTTGTTGTGCCACCATATTTGAATTTAGCTGTTTTAAGTTTTGCTAAATAAACAGAAAATATTGTTTTGTGTTCTGATCGGGAACGCAGGCAGCGGCTTTAAAACACAAAACTATTTAACAAACAAAAGACCCACGATTCCGTAAAACAAAAACTAAACAATACTAACTTAAAAAACAAGATTTTAAAACAAAGACTTCCCATGAGGGGGCAAAAACAGAGAAACAGGATTAACTAAACCAGACACAAGGCAGGAACAATGATCAGCAGTAAGTAAAGACAATGAATTGCACATCACAAGGCAATGAACCAAAACGAAACGGCACAGGACATCAAACACAAGTGCATTAACTAGGGGAATTTAAGATAATTAACAAGGGGCTGGTGAGGGGAATCAAACACTGATTGGAAGCCAAACGAGGGGGAGAGAGCACATGGCATGCCAAAACAAACAATGCCATGTCTCTCTCCACATTAAAATCGTGGGACTGTCATGACCCTGCCACAAGACTAGAAAGGCATGACAGGAAAGCGCGAGGCAGGATCATGACAGTTTTGCTTCAGGGGACATTTATTAATCCACTGAAGTCATTTTAATTTGTTTAATAATAGATATATGTGCTTTTTGCATGGTTAACATTTTGAGTCCCATAAAAGAAGATAAAATGATAGCATTTTAATATAGAATAATTTTTCAGAGAGGCTGTATCACATTTGTTGCTGTGCTTATTGTGGTAGGTGGAGGCCGCAGGATTGGGGCATTTGTGTCTAAGGGAGGAACAGCTATTCTGTTACAGTTGTTGGTAAGCTCCAGCAAAGACCTTCCTATGAATGAAGAACTAATGCTCCACATTCACTCTCTACTGGTTAAGGTCGGACCGAAAGGTAAGACAGACATCACATTAATTTCATTACTGTATGTTTGGACATAGCAATCTAAGCCCAGTATATAATATATATAACATTTCAATTAAGCTGTTGGAAACAGCAATCGGCAGTGACTTTACACTGACATCACTTCCTTCTCAGACAGGAAGTTTTGTGTTAAAGCACGTCTGAACGGGGCTCTAAATGTGACTATTAATTTAGTGAAACGCAATCTGCAGAACTGCAAAATGTTGTTGCCGTGCCTACAACTGCTGCGGGTCTATGCAGGCAACAGTAAGTACATTTGTTTTTTATACTGTAATTCCAGTCAGGCTGGTAATAGGAATCTACCTTTTTGTGCAATATGTTCCTTAATGCATTTTTACCGGACTGGGGCAGATAATGACTATTTCTAGATTTACCTCTAGTTTACAGGGAAAGTTCACCCAAAAATTTACACAGGAACAAGTTCCAAACCTTGCTTTGGTAAAACACAAAATAAGATATTTTGAAGAATGTGTGAAATTAAACAGTTCTAATGCAGCATTGACTACCCTATTAATTTGGTCTTCTATAGTAGTTAATAGCGCCCCAGAACTGTTTTATTACAGACATTCATTCTAATATTGTTATTTTTGCGTGAACCATCCCTTAAGTAGTATATCTAGTTAAAGTTTCAAACATGCAGGTCTTACTCTTTTCACCTATAGTGGTAAATGCTGTGTCGCTGGGTAAAAGTGGCGCTTTGGATCTCATGTTCGAAATTATTGGACCTTACAGCAAGAAGAGCACCACTCTGCTCAAGTATGTGTGTTCATGTTTCCTACTGTATCTAAATTACATTTTAAATGGTATAGATCGGCTTCCAAACCGGTGGTCCGCAGCCCATAGGGGGTCTGCGGTGGAACTGCAAGGGGTCAGCTATTACTGTTTACTCACGGGCATTTTTTTTAAAAAGGGTACAGAAATATGACAACCCATTTTCTCTATAAGCTGCGTACCTGCGCAGCCCCGCAGACTCATTGAAGCTCCCGCGCATTGCAATATTAACCTGCGTGCGTGCAGACCATAGGTGCAGACAATAACATCCATTCAGGAAGGGGGAAGCAAGCAATGGGAGGAACGTTACATCTGCATCATAAAAACCGGTAGGGTTAGAATCAGTCTATTCTCTGTCTGCCTTCCGATAAAAGTATGCATCAGAGTTGCGTGCAAATAAAGTGCATTCTCATATGTTTCTGAACTTTTGTTCAAATTTTTTAAAGCTGTAAAGCGCTAATTTGACAGCCAAAGGACACCACACTGCTTCTCCATTGTAAACTCTGACAGAATTATCGTACGTGTTTAAAATAAATGAAACGTGAAGCCCTGTGTGCTGATGGTGCACGTCAAACAAGTTGCCCCGAAAATGCATTTATGTTTGCTTTTATTCTTTTTCACACTCTTGGCAAATTCACAACATCATGTTGTTGCATCATGTTGCTCTCCTAAGTCTGTTATGATGCTCTGCAGAAAAAAACTTTTGCATAACAGCCTGATCCACGAGAAAGACAACGAAGCTCCTAATAATAAAATAGCGGTTTGTTCTGCAACACACAAAGAAGTGTCGTGGCTCCATCTCAACTTTTAAATATATCCTTCTGTGTGTTTTTTTGAAATTATTAATCAAAGATGATCAGTATTTACATTTATAAGAATTATTTAATTATGATTACAAGCAAATCAGTAGTTAACCCTTCATGGCATAATTGTAAGTATATGTAGTAGTTCCATCTATTCGGGGGACAAGTGTCATTCCATAATGTCAAGGGTGCCAGAATAACATTCAGACAGGTGTCCCTGTGATATGTGTAACACTCACACAGACCATTAATTTAATGCCTTAAATCTATGCAGTTCTTATAACAGGTCATTTTTATTCTATTAATTATATTCCTGACTCTGAGTCTTTTTTCATCAAAACTGGTCTACGGGTCTTTTACTGTATATCCCCTACACCAGAGACAACCTCTACCTCCACTAGAATAGTCTTTGTCCCATTAACCAGGATAAGTCATATCATTGAGGCCTTCATAAAAACTAAGGTTCAGATAAATGTTTAATTGTCCATCTCACAGCAAAATGAAAACGTGTGATGCTGCAAATCACTTAAAATAATCAAGCAATCTATATTTAAAACATAAATAATATTGCTGTGACAATAAGGGTTGTTTCTATTTAAAAAGCTCCGTTTCCACATTTATTATAAGGGGGTCTCCATGCGTCTCTCATCTAAGGGGTCCTTGCCCCGAAAAACGTTGAAGACCCCTAAATTATCCTTCTACTATGAAAACGAAAGTGTGATGATGTTCAACACCATGTTTTGTTTTTTCTTTTCTAAAACAGGGTGGCCTTGGATACGCTGGCGTCGTTACTGAAGTCCAGTAAGATACCTCCTTAAAAACATGTCCATGTCATATCACCACAAAATGTGTCCACAATTTAAAGAAAATGTTCTTAATTGTTCCTTAAATGTCCTTGTAGCTCATTGGTAGTGTCTTACATTAGGAGTGCAAATGGTGCACTATTTAGTCACTTTGGAGTGGCCACAAAATGCATAAAGGTAAATTGTGCTAAAAGTAATATATCTCAAGCACCAAATATTAATGGTCCTAAAATTTTATTAAAATCTATTTAAATAATTTACTTGATGGAACTATATGTTTTTTTAATAATTTGTACACTGTAATAAGAATCTTTCTAAAGTTCTGAACATTTTAAGTCTAATTCACATTGATCTGACACAGTTGGTTATCTTTTAGTATTGTACTGTAGGCCACTGTGTTACAGTATATTGTCTATACAGCTAAAGCAATATCACATCAGAGCACTCTTGGGACATCAGATTCAAGGACTGGAACATGTACAACTTCTATTTTTCTGTTAATATTATTTAACACTACACATTTTTTGCATTTTTATTGAATTTACATTCGTAATATTTCTTGTATGTGTGCTTTCAAGAAATGAATGCCCGGCGGACAGTGGACAGAGGTTATCTGCACACTCTACTCGCCATCTACCAAGACTGGCATCGCAACGACATTCGTCACTGCCACTTGATCATTCGCAAAAGCATTTTAGGGTGCATCAAAAACCTCACAGCCATTAAGCTTGGGAGAAAGGCCTTCGTAGATGCGAACGGGATGCGGATCCTTTATAACACATCCACTGTATGAGTGTTACACTTGAATTACTGTATAACGTGCCAAATAGCTTTGCTACAGTTTGAGCTAGTAAATAAATACAAAATGTGATCTGATTAGGAATGCCTACCTGTCCGGACACTGGATCCATTGGTCAATGTATCCAGTCTTATTATGAGGAAATGCTTTCCAAAGAATCGCCTACCACTGCCTACAATTAAGAGTGCATATCAACACCCGCTACCACACATTCCAGCTGGAGGACCAGTGGCACAGCTGTACAGTCAACCTCCAGAAGGTAAAACATACATAATGTTCATTAATATTTCTTGCCACACTCTGAAGTATTGCTATTGATAATACACTGTTTTAAATTTACATTGTGGTTGTATGTGAGAAAACTTTGGATATGTATTTCTGTGTCTTTCATGTCAGTGGATGATGTCGTTGATGAGAGCGATGAGAATGAAACCACTGAGATTGACACAGAAAATGAGGAGGATGAAACCGGGAACAAAAGCCAGGTACAACCATCAACATTTCTATCGTAATGGCTGGCCCATATGGGCTTTTCAGTAACACTGATATCTGGAGAGCGTAGTAATTCGATATAATTTGACATTGACATGTGTGCAACGGGAAAATGCTTTTATCCAAAGCAATAAGTGTGTATGTGGTCTGTACTTTTTTAGTAAGTATGTGTGCTCCGCGAGGATCGAACCCTTGACTTTTGCATTTCTTATAAAATGCTCTACTGTTTAAGCTACATAAAACTTATACTGTATATATATATATATATATATATATATATGTGGATATATGTCACATAGAAAACTTCAGATCAAATCTAATTGTAAATCAATGAAATGTATGACAATTCTAAGAACACAGGATAACATGGAGAAAAAACAAGATCTAACTTGAACAGAACACAAAGAAGTAATATAGAACTGTGACAAACTAACCTTATTACAAAAATACTTATTATGTAATTATTATAAACTCAACCTGTGTTTTTATTGGAATGCAAGTAGGAAATAATTTGCTCGGCATACTGATCAGGGATACAGCTTAGCACTCATTGTCTATAAATATTTTGCATAACACAGATATCTCAGAATTTTAAACAAATACTTTTTTTATTTTATACTTTTTTATGTGTTATTTTACGTAATATTATTTATCAAAACTACCTATCTGCAGTTTGATTGATATTAAAGGGATATTTCACCAGAAAATCAAAATTTTCATAAACAAATAAGTATTCCAGGTATAAAAGGTAGGTCTCTTACAAAACACAGGCAGGTAAACAAACAGGTAAGTATAGCAAACGTCAAATAAACATCAAGGATGCTTTGTGACAAGCAGAAACGGCAGAAGCAAGTACGGTGTAATCCACTATTGGAATTGATGAACTGGTCCGAGAGATTGTTGGAAAACCCTCCGATCTTCAGCAGGTATCTCAGGTCATTAACATTTCGCTCCTTAAACCTGTGTGCTTCGCCTGATCAATTAACCTTCACCTGCAGTGGGGTTCCAACTCCGATCCTTCATTTACCACAACGCCTAGTCTCTGTCACCGCTGCTTTTTCCCCTGTGGGTTTATTCAATCTTTTAGGTTCCATCCCAATCTAAGCGCATAGATGAAGCCAGAAAGCCACTGCAGCCAGCTTCAAAAGGGAATATTTATGCACTCCATCCTTTAATCAAAGCCTCGTTGATCAAATCTTGATACTTTGCTTTTTTCAGTTCATGAGAAATAGCTAGGATGGCTTCCCATGGCGCAGTGACCTTAACTACCAGGATGGTTTAAGCACTACCATATCTGGTCGAAGTGTAGTTACCACCACCTCTTCTCGGAAGACTTCTTTTTTAAGGTCAACATACATTTCCCAGATTGAAGCTTTGTGCAGACTTAGGGATGGGGTGCTGTCAGTTCTTCTTGATTTGGGAACTGTATCTCCTTCCTTTAGGAAACTTGAGGTGGTACTTGATGTTCATTGGGTTTAACCAGTCTACACATTTTGCAATTTCGGTGTGAACCTTGTCATGTCTACATCTTTAACAACCTTCTCCCAGAGCTTTAGGACATCCTTTCAGAATATGATTCTAGGGGCACAAAGTTGCTTCACACTGCTTACAGGATGTATCCTCATCCTTCCTACAGATCTTAAATTGCTAAGAGTTTGTAATAGGTAGGCTACAGCGCGCAAGAGGAAGGTCAATTTCCCCTGATCAGCACTCCATAGTTCCTTCCAGGAAAGATCCCACTCCATCCACTGACCTTGATCAGAACAGCCTTTGCAGATGGCCTCTGTGGCATCTGAAACAGGAACCTAGACCTTACAGACAGCCTCCGTGGCCGTGGAATCAGAAGGAGGGTAACAGACTTTGCATACAGTCTCTGTGGCAGTGTCATTGGATACAGAAGCACATTCCAGATAACCTCTTTAACCCAGGAGTAGCACTCAAATTTTCATGTGTAATTCTTTACAGTGATACAAATCTGATGATGACGGGAGAACCAATGATGTTCATTGGGTTTAACCAGTCTACACATTTTGCAATTTCGGTGTGAACCTTGTCATGTCTACATCTTTAACAACCTTCTCCCAGAGCTTTAGGACATCCTTTCAGAATATGATTCTAGGGGCACAAAGTTGCTTCACACTGCTTACAGGATGTATCCTCATCCTTCCTACAGATCTTAAATTGCTAAGAGTTTGTAATAGGTAGGCTACAGCGCGCAAGAGGAAGGTCAATTTCCCCTGATCAGCACTCCATAGTTCCTTCCAGGAAAGATCCCACTCCATCCACTGACCTTGATCAGAACAGCCTTTGCAGATGGCCTCTGTGGCATCTGAAACAGGAACCTAGACCTTACAGACAGCCTCCGTGGCCGTGGAATCAGAAGGAGGGTAACAGACTTTGCATACAGTCTCTGTGGCAGTGTCATTGGATACAGAAGCACATTCCAGATAACCTCTTTAACCCAGGAGTAGCACTCAAATTTTCATGTGTAATTCTTTACAGTGATACAAATCTGATGATGATGGGAGAATCATTTCTGAATGGAAGTCTGTGAGGTATAGCACAGCCTCAGCTCAGCCTCTGCAGATGGTGTGTGGGCGGAGTCACGGAGTGTTAATATGATGTTCACGTGGGAAAGTGACTTCAATGCATATATATAGAGTCTAAGTAATGGTGATCAGGTGCAGGAGATAATCAAATATGGCTAAAGGATTCTGGAAACTGTAGTCTGGTTAAAGCGTACAGGGAGTGACAACACTGTCTGTGACAACACTAAAGATGCTAAAATCTAACATAGTATTGATATATGAAAAATATAAGAGGATGAGTAAATGACGTTAGTACATTTTGTGTCTTTTATATATTATGTAGTTACATTAGAAAAAGGATTTGATACAACTATGGTGCACATGCATGTTGAACTGGGTGGATTTAGATTTAGAGGGTCAAGAGTGTAAGTGCATGCATACACCTAATATATTGGTCCAAAAATGTAAGTCACTTTGGATAAAACATCTGCAAGATACATCAATGTCATGTACATGTACAGTATATTAAACATGTCATGTCAATCATTTTATAACGACTTGTTCCTGCTCACAGTACTAAATGAAGTTCAGAATTATAGAAGAGCCAATAAAGTTTTGTGATTTTTTTATGTGTTTTTTCCTGCAGAATGATGATATTGAGACCGATATCAACAAGTTGCGACCCAAACAAATGCAGACACGCCCATTTGATGAGTTGAGAGTCTACGAGCATTTCTGTGTGGAATTCACAGAGGATTTTAAGGTGAGGACAGTTATGGCGTTACTTTTTAATTTGAATATATGGATTCAGGGGCTTATAATAGTACTCTGACCAAGCAGTTTACTCAACTTTATCAACATTTATCAGCATCATTATCAACATTAGTGTTTTTTAAGCTAAATGAAATATTTATAAATGAATAACTGAAAGCTTTCTAGAATGTCTTCAAGATTGTTCACCTTCTAAAAATGAAATTTGTTTAGTCTCAGGATAATGATTTCAAAAGCTGCAAGGCTGTCATTTTTCCATCGAGTGTTGACTCACATTGCCCTATCGTCATTCCCACCACACTCACCCCTGTCGGGTCTCCAAAAAGAGGGCAGCGACTGGAAAACGTTCAGCCACACAAATCGACAGAATCACCAATGGAGCTAGGCAGCATCTCTATATCAAAAACCCCAGAGGGCAAATCGGGCCCTGATTTGGCCTCTAGTTTGAGCCGGCTGGTCCTGGATGGAGGTTCTGACGATGGGCATCAGGAGGAAAGCGGGGAGCAGGCAGTACTTGAGGTTCCGGATACAGCCGCAGTTCTGCCACTGCATGACCCTGACCTTTACTTAGAGATGATGATGTGCACCCACTCAGTGCCTGCCTACACAGAGGTGGCATACCCAGATTACTTTGGCCATGTGGCACTTCATCTTCGCGAGCCCATCCTAGAGAGAGTTTATGGTGTGCAAAGGTATTACACAAAAGTTGATTAACCCTTTCTACCATTGAATTCCTTCCTTGAATAAAAGAAAATTCTGGGCAAAGATGGAAATACAAATGTAGTTTAAAAAGTAATCCATTTGATTTATGTATTCCAAGTCTTCTGAAGTCATATGATTGCTTTTTGCATTCGAAGTCATCATTTGCAAAAAAAAAACTTTTCTCTGTAACCTTATCTGCTTTCTATGGTAAAGTTTGGAACATCACAGCCAACTTCATAACACTAGGAATATACATTGCAAGTATGAACTACCCTAATGCTTTTATTGTTTGGACAATAACGTTCTTGTAAACAAACATTTCCAAAGGTGGTTGTCACTTTTGGAAAATACAAAGTTAGTAAATGACTACAGAATTGTATTATTGGATGTAAGCCATTTAAAGTTTTGCTTTTCAACAGAACGAAGATCTTCCAGGACATCGAGAGACTCATTCATCCCATTGACATTCTTGACGAAGTCGTATATGACCTAGATAATCAGAGGTTAGTGTGCATTTTAAACAAAGGTTGTGTGACGAAATAAAGAAAGCAAGTAATTACATGCAAGATCACTATTTTGTTAAGTAAACTGGTTGCAGACAGGCTTCTGAAGGTCAGAAAAAGGACCTGACAGAAACGTTTAGTAGTTTAATGTTCGTTGCTTGACATGATCCATAACTTACTGTTGTTACTATAGTAAGTACTTGCATGTACTTACTATAAGAGGTATAACAAGACACTGTAAAACGAAGAATCCAGTTAACAAAAGTAGCTCATAACATTAATAATTAATCATATTAATTAATAGTAGGAGTGAAATAAAATATATTAAAAATAATCTATGATCTGGAACAAGTTTTAGTTAGTTTGATATCTATATTTAATAGTTATTTCGAAAATTCAAATGAAGAGTTAGACTTTAACATTTTTCAAAATCATGTTTTTTTATTTATAATATCAATCAAACTGCAGTTGGTGTGTTTTGATTTAAGCCGTAATAACTAAAAAAATATACCTAACTAACACAATAAAAACATGATAAGATAAAACAAAACATGATTTTTGAGAAAATGTAAAACGAAGTTATTTCATTTTGGAACCAAACTCTAAAGATATAGATCCATTTGGCTCCGCAGTAACATTTGCTTAGATTATTTTTATTTACATACTGATTACTTTCTTAGATGGTTCCAAAAAAGACAGATTGTTACCAGTAGATAACATTGCATTTCAGACACACCCAAACTCTCTTTTGGTGTTTAATGTAGTCATTATAAAAGCAGACTTCACTGCTACACATTTCTGGTAATTTCTGGATGCCTCTTCTCTTTCAGTTCTCCAATTGTTGAAAATGGGGAATCTCTCAAATTTAACTCTAAATTTGAGTCCGGAAACCTACGGAAAGCAATACAAGTCAGAAAGTATGTGCAGACATCTTTTCTTCTGGTAATATTATAGTAATACAAGTATTATTATATTATCATCATGCATGATCTGTTTCTATCTGAAGGTTCGAGTACGACTTGATCCTGAACTCAGATATCAATAGTAATCACTATCATCAGTGGTTCTATTTTGAAGTGGGCAACATGCGTCCAGGTGTTCGCTATCGATTCAACATAATCAACTGTGAGAAGTCCAACAGCCAGTTCAATTATGGTGGGTCTATTTAGGATTTGTCAGTTAGCTAGCTTTGAGAAGTTTAACTAACCTTAACACATTTTCGCACATGTTTAAGGGCTAAATTGTCTGCTATAGTGCTATTATAATACAATGATATCTGTTGTAGTCTGCTAAAAAAAGTCGTAAAGTCTGCTAAAAAGGTACTGTGATCAGGGCTGGATTAAGAACACATTGGGCCAAGGGGTTATAGCAAACACAAGCGCCCCTTTTATTTTAGTGTCTTTTACCAGAAGAACTGATATTTTTTCTTGCTATTATTTTTCATTTTTAAATGAGTTCATCTAATTTTCTACATTTAGAATTTAATATTATATTTATTTTATTTAATATTCTAGTTATTTTATCAAAATTTTACTTTTAATTATTTCTATTTTAGATATTTTAGCACAAATTTGCGCACAACATTTAACACAGCTATTTAAAAACATTAAAGGAATTGTTCACCCGGTTCAGTAACCAAACAGTTCTCTTCCCCCATTGACTCCCGTACTATTTGTTTTTCCTACTATGGCAGTAAATGTGGGATGAGATCTATTTGGTTACATTCTTCGAAATATCTTCCTTTGTGTTCAGCAGAACAAATACATTTATACAGGTTTGGAACAACTTGAGGGTGAGTAAATGATGACAGAATTTTCATTTTTGGGTGAACTATACCTTAAATAACTTATCCATTAACTATGAACTTCAAACAAACGGTTTGCCAAAATCAGCAAAAACATTTATAAGGATACTTCCTTAATGAGTTCTTTACAATTCTCGCTTTTAAAAAGTCTTCTTTCGCTGAGCAGAAATCCCTTGTGATTTCGTTAAAATCCATGCTTCAAACCACATCGCATTTCAGGGACATCCGTGTCTACCCCATTGATGACCGCAAATGAGACTTGACATAAGATAACTTTTGAGAAGGTCACGACATTTGCACATTTTGGAAAGACATTTTGAAGGTCCATTGCTCTTATTTCTCACAGCAGTTCTCTGGCTGTTGCTTTTCTTTTCGGCAGGATGCTTTAAATGAAAAATCTCCTATAAAAAATGTCCCTTTAAGTCTGTAAGAAGTACCAAGTTCTTGTTCAGAGAAAAATATGAGTAATAATTCGAAATTCAAAAAGGTTAATGCTCTCTTTGTTTAAGTCACTCTGGGAGACACTCTTGTAGGCCTGTGACATTTTTTCACCTGCTGTTTTACAACTGTCATGCTGGTCTCTTAATCCTGCATCTAAATGATGCATTAAAGATGCAACCAAATCCACAGCTTTGGAGAGATCAAGGTCAATGTCTTGAAGAACTTTATTTAATAGTTGCATCAAATCATTGAAAGTATACAGTTCCAGTATTTGCAAAGAAGAGCATTTTCCAATGTATTTAGTTGCTTTGCCAGCATTCTAGCTACGTTACACGTTGATAAATTCTGATGGTCATCCTCAGATAAATCAATCAACGATTTCTGAATATTTCCATAGTTGTAGCAATGTTTATTTGTTGCCGAGGTCTTTTGATCATCCTGCCATCGCGAGGATGATCGGGAGCAGAAATAAACAGTGTAAGATCAATGATAGACCACGCTCAGCTAAAAATGTTGTTGTAACTACAATCCTTTTCAGCACATTCTCCCAGTACTTACACTCCAGTTTGACTCTCTGAGCGCTTTTTCACCAATCGCGCCAAACCTTTCAAAGCAGGGTCTGAAATGGTTGCGGTTATGTTTCCACGTGAGCCTGAGCCTTTCCACGATTACAAATCTATAATTACCGAATCGTGTGATTAAATGTAGTGACGTCACCACTCTGCATTGGTCACTCGTCGGTTGCCTAGATACCAGTTTTTAACCAGGCATGTTATTTAATAAGGAATTACTTAACTGGTTAACAGCTGGAGCTTTATAAATTGTGTTCTGAATGCACAGACCTTAGGTATACTAGCTGCAACAATTGTTTGATTTTAGTCAACTTACCTCTAACCTCTATAAACAGACGGTTCTGAGATGCAAGATGATGTAATTTGTTCTTTCTGGCCTTCCTTTGCTGTGACAGGTATGCAGGTGCTCATGTACTCTGTGCAGGAAGCCATCCGTGGAAGCCCCCATTGGGTCAGAACAGGATCGGACATCTGCTACTACAAGTAAGGACAGTCCTCACTATCCTGAGTGATTGCATCGACAATTAAATCTTTAATCTTTCTATGTATCTACCTAGGAACCATTTCTCACGAAGCTCCATTGCTGCTGGAGGTCAAAAGGGAAAATCTTACTTCACCATGACCTTTACTGTGACCTTTCAGCATAAAGATGATGTGTGCTACTTCGCCTACCATTACCCGTATACCTTTTCAACACTAAAGGTACTATACAATTGCTACACAACTAGTGTGTTCTAGGTGCTCAGGTTAAAGTTTTTTGTATCAGAGCATGTAACCCATTTATTTATGGAGTGGGTGTTGTAAACATTCAAACAACATGATTAGGTTTTTGTTCAGATGCTGCCACAGAGAATGAAGGAAAATGTGACAGTGATAACAACATTGTTGCTCATCTTGTAAATTAATTTAATGACTTGTAGTTGTAGGCAGTTTAAGGCGGCTGAAGTAACATCTGAAAGTCCTTTAATTTAAATGGTGTTTTCCTTTAGATGCACCTGCGAAAGTTGAGTGATCTACGTACAGCTCAGATCTACTATAGAGAGGATGAGCTTTGTCAAACACTGGGAGGAAACAGCTGTCCCCTGCTCACCATCACTGCCATGCCAGAGTCATCCAGCAATGACCACATCAGCCAGTTCAGTACGTACCACACACAGGCACAGTTACAAATGACTCGGGCAACTCTTAGGCCATGCCTCACTATTCAGGATGTTAGAAACTGAATGTGTCTGACTTGTTCTCATGGGAAAATGTCATGCTCTGTATCTCTGAAGTCTGAGCCATAAATTCAAACTTTTTGCATGTCACGTGATTCATGGAGCCTCAGATATTTCCAGAAAATTATGCTTGCTCTTTAAATTTTTATTTATTTCATTTTTATATATTTATTAATCGACTTACGTCGTTTAATGTGTTAAAAGTTTGTCACAATTTTGCTGCAGCTCCATGCGGTGCTAGTAGCTATTGCGGGAACTATTAAGAGTCTCCATGTACCGCCACATTCCTGTTAAAAACTGTTCCATTGGAGTCTACAGAGTTGGCGCAACTCTCTCTCATAACGGCTCTGGAGTGCTCAAGCCAATCGTGTATTCATACCGAACTCTCAAGGGGCAAATTACACATTAAAGTTATCATTACTATATGCCCTACTCCCTTTAAAGGGCAAAGCCCTTGGAGTTTAGCCTTCGGAGTGAGCAGGGCATGTGCGTGGCATTATGAAGATGTTTGCAAAGGGAGCGACATAATTTCCTAAAAAAATATCTTCAGTTAAGTGACATATGTCAATATGTATTTCCACATAAACACTTCCTCCTTTGTAGTTTTGTTTTTATTGAGTAAATTCTACTGCGTCTTAATGTTTGTCTGTGTGTGTGTGCAGGGAGTCGTCCAGTGGTGTTTTTGTCTGCCCGGGTACATCCTGGTGAGACTAACGCCAGCTGGGTGATGAAGGGTACTCTGGAATTCCTTATGAGCTGCAGATCTGAAGCACAGAGTCTGAGAGAGAGCTACATTTTTAAAATCATCCCCATGCTCAACCCTGATGGAGTCATCAATGGCAGGTATGTAAACAAACATCAAAAATCACCTTTAATTTCAAATTAAATCTTAAACTGAGTGAAAAGTAGGGCTGCACAATATTAGAAAAATATGACATGAAAATGTGTTGCTAAATAAAGCCATATTCAATATGTGATATGAAAATGCTTTAAGTTTGAAAAATCAGTTTGGGGCGTGGTTTGTTTTTTTCACTAAGAATTGATTGGATCTAGAAAAGTAGATTAAAGTTCAAACTTTGAGCCTTCACATAGTTCTAGGAAATTATGTTTGCTCTTTAAATGCTTAATTCCTTCTTCTTCTTTTATTTATTAATCGACTTACGTTTTTAAATGGGTTAAAAGTTAGTCACAATTTTACTGTAGCTCAATGCGCTGCTAGTAACTTCCAGGAACAATTGAGAGTCTCCATGAACCGCCGTTGCTGTGAAAAAACTGTTCCATTGGAGTCACCAGGCAAATAACACATGGAAGTGATCATTTCTATATGCCCTACTCCCTTCGAAGGGCAGAGCCCTTGGAGTTTAGACTTCAGAGTGAGCAGGGAATGTGCGTGCAATTATTTAGACATTTGGAATACACTTGGCAAAGGAGCGACATCATTTCCTAATGTATTATCTTCAGCTGGCATGTTCCTGTGACCACGCAGCATGGTGTTGGTAAATAGATGTCGCTGTTATAATGGCATAACTTAAGCATAAAGCGTACCTGTTGCAGATAAACATACATTTTGTATTTTAAAAACCTTTATATATATTCGATCAACGTACTGAAGGCCTACGATGCTTTTGGAAACGGAGCCCAGATCTCATCCCCATTAACTACCATAGTATTTATTTCCCTACCCAGGGGTGAGATCTGTTTGGTTTCACGCATTCTTCCAAATATCTTCCTCTGTGTTCAGCACAACAAAGACATTTATAAAGATTTGGAACAGCTCGAGGGTGACTAAATGATAACAGAGCTTTCATTTTTGGGTGAACTATCCCTTTAAGCAGCTATGTGTCCTAAAAAAAGACATTTGTTAAGATTATTTCAAAGGCCTCTTGTTGCCCAAATTTGTACCTGCTGGTGAATTTCACTCTTGTCTTCATAGTCACCGTTGCTCTCTGAGTGGGGAAGATTTAAACAGGCAGTGGCAGAGCCCCAATGCAGACCTGCACCCCACCATCTACCATGCCAAGAGTCTCCTGCAGTACCTCAGAGCTACAAGAAGAACTCCGCTGGTAAGTATCGTATCCAAGAGAATCCCGTAAAAGGACACGCTTAACTGTGTGTCAACTGTGCGCTTTCAGGTGTTTTGTGATTATCACGGTCATTCACGGAAGAAGAACGTTTTCATGTATGGCTGCAGTATTAAGGAGACAGTGTGGCAGACCAATGTCAACAACAGCTCCTGTGATCTACAGGAGGACCTCGGATACAGGGTTAGATGCTGTCACACTTCTGTGTACTAAATATTTTATTGCCATCTTAACGGTCCCGTCCAACAAATTTACACACCTAGTGTTTTGTGGAGACTGCCTCTGAGATTCACATGTCTCACATGTTTAATTTTTTTAGACTCTGCCCAAGTTGCTGTCTCAGATAGCTCCAGTGTTCAGCCTGTCTAGCTGCAGTTTTGTAGTGGAGCGCTCTAAAGAGGCCACGGCACGAGTGGTGGTCTGGAGAGAGATCGGAGTTCAGCGCAGTTACACTATGGAGAGCACCCTGTGTGGTTGTGACCAGGGAAAATACAAGGTAAGGGATGTGAGGTGGCTTTGTCTTTGTGCATGGAATTGACAATACTCTCAGAACAAGTATGTAAAGCACTTGTGACATTCCCGACTAGATTAAGATTGAGGCAGTTGGTTTTAGGCTACTGCTTGGTCCAAAAAAACGTTTTGTTTTGTAAAGCAAAACTAATAGGGTTACCAAAATAGATAATAAAAAAGGAGTTCTGCTGGGTTTTAAAGAATTACACTTTAACTATCTGATATGCTGATGTGCTGCACTGGTCATTATGAATAGCCCCTAATGTAACAGTTTTGTTATTAACCTTATTAATATGCATAAATAACATTATTTGATATAGCTCCATCTGACACTGAAAGTCACCAGTGGTTGGCTATTTTTCCTTCCTGTTTATGCTTTTATTTATCTTAGTCATTTAAGTCTTTATAACATGTTTTTTATTCATGAGAAAATAATAGATTTTAGAAAATCAAACTATAAAGTCATGTTCTCCTGTTTACTCAATGTAATGGGTTGCAGATACTTTACTAATAAATACAAATGCATGGCCTAAATGTCTCCAACAATGTAGTGTAAAAATATCAGGGAAGACAAGACATGTTGTCATGAGGCATCTAAACAGTAGATGGCACCAGACTTGTAGATTTCTAGTAGTGACTCACAGTCTCTGGGACACATAATGGCTTCTCTGTGAGCTTTTAAAGTAACATGGCTTCTTTCTGACTTTCTTCAGTGTGTAGCTGAGGGTCTAACTGGACTTTCTTCAGTGTGTAGCTGAGGGTCTAACAGGATTTTTGCAAGACCAGTGAATTCTGAGACAAGAAATGTATTCTCTTTTTCATTCATTTTCTTAAAAAAACAATTAAGCAGTAGTTGACTAACCACTGTGCTTTACAAAGAATAAATAAATATAAAATATATAGGAAAGAACAAAATTATTTACTTATTGTGATGATCAGAATGACTTAAATGCCAGGGTTAAAAGAAGTGACTAACCTGATTTAATGTCCTCTAAGAAGTGTACAGATCTCGGAGATACAGGAGTAAACCCTGCCATAGCCTAGCTTCAACAACTGCAAACGTACAATCATCTTTCGACTGCAGTTTTATAATTGGAATAGACAAGGTAGTGTTGTCCATAGAACAGAAGCATCTGACTGGCTTATTCAAGATTAACAGTTCTGACAAATAAGAAGGTGCCAGACCATTCAGGGATTTAAATACAAACTGCACAAGCAGCCAATTAAGAGTCTTTAAATTTGGAGTTATATGGTCCCTTTGATGGGGCTCTCAACATCGATGCAAATTTAAATCCACTTTGCAACGTTTCCTAACCTTATTCCCCATCCTACCCCTAATTTTTTTAATTTTCTTTTGTACTTGCACAGATAAGTGCCAAGCAAAGGTGCTGTACGTTACACTTTTCATTTTTGAACTTTATTGTTTTAGTCTTTTGATCTGTTTTAGTTTGCCAAAAATGTTTCATAATCATTTTCTTTTTAAATTTGGTATACAAAAGCAACCTTGTATCAAATAGGCAAAATAAAAAAGTCCTCTGTGTTTGTGTTTGTAGGGTCTTCAGATTGGGACACAAGAACTGGAGGAGATGGGTGCTCAGTTTTGTTTGGGTCTGCTCAGACTGAGACACTTCACATCGCCTATAGAGCATCACAAACACAATTCCCATTTGCTGGATGTGGAGAATGACCTGATTGAAAGACGCAACATTCCAAACATCACCAGGTATCACACAGTGCACACATGCTATGCTTGTATGGAGGATAATTTTGTATTGAACTGATCAGTTCAGAGTTTAATTGGTTTAATTACTGAATGAATTAGCAATTTAACACTGAGTCTGGTTTTTATACACTAATTTAAAGAAAATGTAATGTTATCGAATCTTTATGATGTGGTGTAAGAAAAAAAAAGCTATGTAAAATGTTAAGCCCTGTTTTCGCACTATTACCTGGTTAGTGAATGTGTAGGAAGCAACAGCTTAGCGGTAAATGAGAAATTCTTGAATGCAATCAGGTTCAGGTCAAACATCAATGTCTACCTCACCTTTTTTATCACTATGCATACATCATCTAAATAAAAACACAATAATATGAGAAATTCACAATAGTACATAAACTGTAAATGTAAATTTACCTGTGATTGCATTACACACATGCTCATACTCCTTACTATACTAAATCAGTCAGGTACATAGGAGCTAAGCCATTTAGTGCCTTGCATTTAATAAACAGGATTTTAAAGTTTATACGATGTGAAAAAAGACAACATAAGTCCTAATAATCAGTAATAATGTTACAACCACAGGCAACAAATGTCGTGTTTACAATGTCTTTTTATTAAGTATTTATTTTTGGGTTTATTCTTTTTGTTGAGTCGCGACGAGACGTGATCAAGAAGGGCCAAAGCACTCGCGTTATTTATTATTTTACCATTCCCTGCTATAATGCAAGCTTGTTTCTATCTCACACAAACTCTGTATGATGTATATGGTTGTTTGTTTATAGTCTTCATAACGTCATATATAAAAGGTAAAACAGTTAGCTATAGTTTAACTATTTAAAATAATCTTCACAATTATTAACAAAGAACAATAAAGCCAATGCTTAATATCAAGGAGTTTTCACAATAACTTATGACAATGTATAATTTTCCAAGTCTAAATATGTACAACTGGTAACTGTAGACAGAGGCTATTTCTCAATTCCAAGGATTGAAAGAATGGACTTGTGTTCTAGTTGAGACTGGTCTTGTGAGACTCGGAAGAATGAACTCGGATGGTCACGCTGCAGTGACTTCTGTGACTTCAAGTGGGTTCGGTACTCACAAGTCTGCATTTGTTGCATCCTTGATGTCAGAGAACAGGAACCAGACTTTGACAGTGAATGATGATGTCGAGCGAGAACATGACGACGATAGATCGCTGAGAAACGCAATTGAGAAACAGCCAGAATGGCCACGTAGATCATAAACCATTGAAATCAATTGACATTTACATTTATGATTTACATTTATTCATTTGGCAGACGCTTTTATCCGAAGCGACTTACAAGAAGGAGAGCATATAAACATTTTGTCAAAATGTGAGCGTTTTTACTTTTTATCCACACAAAGACACGGCTATTCTGTTTATTTGTATGTGTTGATATGGCAGTTTCGCCTGCCCACACTATGACCATGCATCACCCTCTATAGGGGAATTCTGATAATGCATCAAACAGTAAACAAATATACAGGGAAAATTCAAGGGGGTTATAAATGCAACAGCTGGGATATCACATTTCAATACAACATTAAGCAGCTCGAAGTCCATTGTTCAGAACAATAATAGCCAAGATGTCCATGATGTCAGATGCTTCTAGCGTCTAGAAGCTTCTTGGGAATGTTCTTCAGCCCCTCCCAGCTTATGTATTTCTGTAATGGATAACAATATGTGTGCACACACACAATCTTGCAGCCCTCTTCTAATGGCCGGCTCCACTTGAAGAGATTTTGGTCACATGGGGTTCGACGCACTTGAACGAAAAGAAAGAAGCACTCTGCTCATTATAGTCATCTAATCACCTGATCAAAACGCCCGCTAATCCACTTTGAGTCTGCCCCCCTCCCCTCTGCCCGTCTCGCTCGGATCCAGTTTCTTCCCCCTCACACCATTAAAACCATTAAAAACCCACTAAAACCAGCCAAACCACCAGACCACACATTAAACCATTTAACTGCTTAACAAGAGAGCCATAAAACCATCATCACTCTTTGTAAGGTTATTGTGTTAGGAGAGAGCGAGAGAGAGATGCAGAAAAATGTCTCATCTGCCAACACAAGGCTTTTGACCGCTAACCTGCAGGAGTCCTTAGTTGGTTTTGATATATTGAGTTATTTATTATTGCTCAACAAACCTCTGACTCTTAACTAATGAACTTTGGCACGTGTCCTGCACTGCTTTGGATATTAATGATACATGAATTTATGAGGATTGTTGAGGACAGGTGTATTACTTTTCCAAGGGATCCAATTTAGGAATTTTACCTGGTGTTCACTCTGTCAAATTATTTTTAAAAGCCTTATCTTATAAACTTGATCAAAATACTCTGCCATCTGCAACACAATTGCCAAAAAATCGTATTACAAAAATCCCTAGCAACGATCCACAAAAGACTAGCTTTGTGTTCTTCAGAATGTAAATATCTATTTTTAGTGCTGTTTGAGATAGATTTCACCTTAAAACCCTCTCTAATTTATAATAACCAACAAATAATATATGCTTTCTGCAGTCCCACCACATATGTGTTGGAAGAGGATGAGCCAGCATTCCTGGAAGAAGTTGACTACAGTGCGGAAAGCAATGATGAAAACGACCCAGATCTTGAACCTGATCTCCAAGATAACCGTGCCCTCCCGGACCCCAGTTCTGACTCTGAGTTTAGCCACCAAGACTGTCTTACCTGAAATCATACCAGGCTTACTTTAGCCTAATGCTCTGGTCGAACTTAAATAAACCAAACCTCACCGTTTGTTGGCCTGTATTATATATCACTCGTGTTTGCCTAATCACCCACTATAGACTTCTGAATTGTTCACAAAATGTACCTTAATTATAATTACCCAGCCCCAAAAACAGCTTCATGCACCTAGAAACATCATTTAGAAGGTCCTTTTTTAGAACTAGTTACATATACTGTAGATGCTCTACAGGTTGTAGCATGGTAACATTAAATAGATATCAATCTGAAACACATAATTATAATAACATTCGTTATTGTCGTTCCAAACTTGTTAGACTTTTTTCTTGTGCAGAGACAAAAGATGATATTTTGAAGAACGTTGGTAACCAAACAATATTGAACTCCATTGACTCTCACTGAGACATTTCTTAAAATATCTTCTTTTGTGTTTCACTGAAGAAAGCCACATACAGTCTTATACAGGTTTTAAATGACATAAGGGTGAATATACCATGACAGAATTTTAAAAACACTAAACGTAAAACAGGCACATTTTGATGGTCCTTATAATCTGGATTAAAATAATAATCTTTAATTTATACATGTTTTTGATATGTGCTAAATGGTCTCACATTTAAAACTCACAGTGTGGTGCTTCAGTAGGAAAGTGTCTAAACCATTCATAAATATCAATGGTTGCTCAGTACAGGATTCACATATTATTACCGACAGAAGCAAATGAGTTTAAAATCAACACTGCACGCCCATAGAAACACCTGACCATACAACAATGCAATCTAATGAATGTAATGTTACTCTTATTCTCACGGGAAAGCTCACCTGCGTGCTTCATGCCATGTCCTGACAGGGTCACAGTGAGGTCGCAGTCTTACATTACTATTGTATGTATTTATTCACAGCACTTTTTGTGGCTGTATGTGCTTTTGTTATTGGACAGCTCCTGTAATTTTTTTTCTTTGTTGGATTTCTATAATTAGTGCATGATCTTTAAAAGTTTTAAATTTATTTTATTTATTTTATTTGCATATTGGGAGAAAAGCAAAGTGATTCTTTACTGTGCAATGTGTGAAAGTGTTTGTATTTGTGTGTGTATGATGACAGCAGTTGCCCAATGTGCTAAATATGTGAATGTGGTAGTGAAAACCACACAAGTAAATTTGGTTGTAATGTTTGTCAAACTTTAATTTGGACATATGGTTAATAAAGAGAAGTTAAGCCAATGGGTCTCTTGCTTAAAGCTGCTTGGACTGATATTTGATTTAAAAAGAAAAATTTGCGTTAAATTTATTTCAGCCATTGACCACCCCACTCTCTATCATCTTTAATCTGGCCATTTTAAAATGTTGCACCTTGAGCATGATATGAAAATAAAGGCCACCAACAAGAGTTACGGATAACAATAGTAAATGGGGAATGAGATCTGTTTGTTGGTTACTTATATTCTTCCAAATATCTTCTTTTGTGTTTAGCAGAACAAAGAAAAGTAAACAGATTTGAAACAACCTGAAGGTGAGTTTTCATTTTGGGTGAACTATCCCTTTAAACGCAATATTGAAGGTTGGCGGAATGAAACTGTTCTGGACAAAGTCAACTAAGACCGCCCAAATGTACACGCAAGTAAGGTGGGCGGTCTTGTAAATCTCATTGTACCATCGCCGGGTCAGCCTGATGTTCCGAATATGGTCAGTGCGGTTACATTTCCGTGGAGTACTCGACCAATCACTACATATTAGTGACCTGGCCAATCATGGCACACCGCGATTTTTAGAGCGATGAGCTTAGTAAAATATCAGAGCGTTTCAGAGTGGTAGAGCAAAGAGGAGATACAAACATGCACGGTATGTGGAAAACACAGCGTTTTTAACCATAAATTGTGTATACACATTGTATTACATCTAAAGCAAACAATAATATTAGTTTTAGCCGAGTCAAATGACCCCTTTAAACAAAACATTTCTTTAGGTGAATGGCCAGGCTGGAAAGAGTAACTAAAGTGGGGGAGAGACTCGTCTTGATCATCGGAAGAATGCTAATCCACAGTCAGCATTCAAAACGAAAACTTCCGTCTTTTCAACGCCATCACTTCCTTATTTGCCTTCTCCCCTTTAAACATCCCTTTATTTTCAACTGTGCAGAAACAACAGGCTCAATCACAGCCTGCCCTTAAAAACATGCAGCTGCATTCATTCACACTATATCCCTTATTGACCATGCAAATACATTTGACATGCATATGTCAACACAACCTGATGCTCTGTTGACTAAAAAACCAGAATGTGGATTTCATGATTTCAACTCCATTTATTGGAGATATCTTTATCAACATCTCAATCATGTCTTTCAAAGCTTTTTTCTCTATTTCTCTCCTGCTGCAGCTGAGGTGCAAATATATTTTATCAAATAGCAGTTATTTCCTGAATAGCTACTTGGTTTTCTCTGTTTTTCTTGTAAATTTGTGGCCTTTTTCTGTAATTTGACAGGTTTTGACCGTCTTTATATAATAGACTGTAAAAAAGCAGAACTTTTCTGGCTGCTGGGGCACCAGAAATTTAAATAGATTTTCCCCGTGAAATAACGTTTTAACTGTTTTGTAAATTTGCAGACTATTTCTGTAATTTGACGGTTTTTGACGGTATTTAGAAATCTAAAATTCTTTGAAATTACGTTTTTGTTTAGTCTAAAGTAATAAAGCAGGGTCAAAGTAAAGCCACAAGAGCCAAAGGAATCAAACACAATGATGGCTATATCCCTTTGAAAACATTTTTGAATAAGATTATGATGTCTGTAAATAAAGCCAAAATAATACCATTATTCAATGTTTTACATGTAGGCTATACTGCTTTAAACCAACAATATTTTATATTATTTATATTTATATATGTTTATATATATTTAGAATTATCATAATATTTTTTAACTATGCTTTGTTTAAATCACTTTCTAACTTTTTTCTAGCTGATAAATTAGAAAACAAAAATAACTGGGCTGTGTATTCACACAGCATCACTCAAACACTGCCCCGACAGACAAAGCCACCCATAATGCATGCTCACAAACACACTCAAATAAATGCAGATCCCCTCTATGGATGAGTGAATTATTTAGTTGTATATGAAAAACACTATCGACTGATTATCTAGTTCTGAATTATTAATTTGTGAAGATGCTGGTGGGGGGAAGGGTTGTACTTGATGTGTATGTGTGTCCTGAATAAGTGAATGATGAGGAGAGAAATGCAAAGAGGTAAAGACGGGAAGATGGGTTGAGGGCAAGTATACAGGAAATGAAACCTAGTATCTTAGAAAGACACACAGCAGAATGGTGACATTTCATCCTTTACATTTAGACCAATATTCGACATGGACATTGGATACAGGAAAGGAAAGGATGTGAAGGCAAAACTTTGGTTATACATTTTTTTTTAAAGAATGCCACTAGATTTTGCTGAAAAAAAGACATGGAAAGAAAGGCTTGTAATGTAGGAATTTGTTATGAAAGCTATGACTTTTCTTTAAATATCTGCATTTATAAGCAAGACAAGGCCAAAATAAAATAAATAACATTATCTAACTAAATTAATTTGTGTATATTTTTGGTTGCACTATACTTCAAGTACCAACACTGAGTAACAATATGTATTTGTCGTAAGTTTGAACTTAAGGTTTAGGGTTGAGGTTAGGTTGGTTGTTTCTAATTATGCATAATTTCCTGTTATTACTAAATAACAGGAACATACATTACATGATGATATTACTATTTTAATACTTACATGTTACAGTACAATGTCCAAAAGTGATGTCTGTGTGCCATATTTGCGCTTTAAATGTCCTCTCAGGTTAGATTTAACTATCAAAATATGAGGTGTATGGGACAAAATAAGCAAGACTTTTAAGGGGTGGTTTCGCCGCACAGGGTTTAAACAAGTCCTAGACTAAAATAAATGTTATTGACGTTTAAACGGATGATGCCACACATGGAGTAAGGTGAACTGATCATTTAATACAGGGGTGTACAGATGAACAAACGACAGTTGATAATCCAACAGGTAACATCCATGGGTAAACATACATCCACGGGTAATCCACAGGCAGGTAATTCATAAATAACATCCACAGGTAAAGGTCTGAACTAGAAACACGCATAATTCGACTTGATTTGACAATGAACAAAGACAATGGGCAAACATAAATAGGGTCCAGGTAATGAGTGTCAGGTGAGGTTGAAATCATGGGGTAATCAGGTGCAAGGGATTATGGGAAGTGTTGTCCGTGATGTCGGAAGTCCGGTGAAATGGGAACGGGAATGGCCGGGTGAAGGTCCTGATGTGTGACTACCAACGGTGAAATTGTTACAGAATGTTTGTAAAAACAAGTTAATTTCCTAATTTTACCAAACCCTGGACCTGGTTTAATCTAATGCCTGCTTTGGAAACCGCCCCTTAGGGTATTGATTGGAAAAATGTTTTCGACAAACAACAGAATATCAGGTTATGTGCATTTTATTTGAATATACAAAATGCATAAAAAATGCATGTGTACAATCTCCCCTTTTAACTTTTATCTATTGTTAATATTTGTTGATCCTTTTGGTAGTACTTTTTGTAGCCATTCTCTTGGGCCTTTATAGGTTCAATAAGCTTTGCACATTGTGTGTAATTTTTGCCAAGTCTCCTTAATACTTCTCAAAATTGTGATTCACCTACATGAATCCAAAGTCTTCAATACATACAGTATTTGATTTCTATTCAGATATATTATTAAAGATAAACATTTTCCAAAGATGGACACTTAAGATTAAGACTTGAGGTATCAGTCATTTATATTCTGTGGAACAAAGTTAAAAGGCTTCTTCTGAAAACCCCTAACCCTCTTATATTTACAGTGATGCTTGTCAACACAACTCATTAGCTGATGACGCCACACTAATTTGTTCAATGCGTTTTATTGATGAAACTGCAGAGTGGCGATTCACTTGATACTTTGCCATAATAATGCTTTCATCCTTAATGTGAGCTCATAGAGAATGTCTTGATTTAAAACAGCAAATCAACAGTAGAAAGTACGCTTCAACAGCTTTCCCAAGTGATTCTGCACTGATAATCAGCACAGTCCCCTGACAAACACAAGAGCACCTTAGTTGACTGTAACTGCTATCACTGTACAACTGAGAGTATTTGATCAAAGTCATTTTTAAAAGCAAGTTTATCCACTCAGTGACCGATGGGTAACACCCGTGCAGACTTTTTCCATTCATTCAGGTACCGATCATATAGTCTACTTAAAATCAATAACATTAAAAATTATTAGAAAAAAAGTGTGATTAATTACAGATGCATTACAATCATTACATCACAAAGCAATTTATGAACCTAATTAGTTGTCTTACTTGCTCTTCTGGTTTTGACCGTGCCTTTGCATTTAAGCTTGAATTTGCATACATGTTGGCAATAAAAATAATGCACATATTGTAATCCCCAATTTAAGTCTCTGCATAATAAGGAGAAGCGGTGCTGTATCGTGAATAAGTGAAGGCATTGTTAGGCACAATACAAATATAAAAAGCCAAAAAATATGTAACTTTCATTAAGTAAAACCACTAAAAATCTTTATTTAGTTGGAAAAATAGTCCCTGACCATATGTGAACAGCAACATATTGTTTTGTATACAGTATGCTGCTAAGGTGCTGCATAGTGATATTCAGAATCATTGCAGCGGTGAACAAAACAACTAATGACCAATCAGAATCAAGGACAGAATTATAAAGTAGCTACATTTTACACCACGCATGTAATATTTAAACTCAGATTATTAGTTAAAGCACAAAACCACAGGACAGTAAAACACATTGATCAATAGAACCAAAAGCTGGCTGTCAACAGCTGTTTTTCCTTCGACATGTTAACACTAAGCAGCTACCAATGTGGTCAGTCCGATGAATAGACAGCACACACTAATATCCAATATTTCCCAGAATAAAAGCCCTGACACCAGAGTGAATCTGTATTTACTGTTTCTGTATATAGTGTTTACATATCAACAAACCACAAAACCTCACAGTTATCCACATGATGCCTGTAGTGAAGTGATGCTTAAAAGCGTATCTCTCTCTGAGGAATCTAGGTAGAAAGGGGGCCTTGTAATTGTTATAGGTGTGACCCTCTCTTTAAAATGTAATCAAGTACTTTATCTGGTTTTCGCATCATAAAAACTTTATCATTACATATATATATATATATTTATGATGTGAATCATACAAAATAACACGATTATTAGTATGATTAGTTGAAAGAATCTATTCTCTACTAAAAAAGTGGCCAAAACCCCTCTAAAACCAATCTGCTTCACCAACTTAACCAGCTAAAACCAGGCTACGAGATCAACTTAAACCAGTCAACCAGCTCAGGCTGGTTTTGGCTTGTTTTTATTCCTAAATCGTCACTGGTCCACACATCATACTGAAGTGTATGAATAAAGTTTTTCATACGAATCAAAGCCTCCAATTGTTACAAATTGCCTATGCGATTGTTTTGCTTAAAAGTTACTAGATCACTATTTTTAATAGTTCCACCAAAATTAAAAAGTATGTTTTGCTAATGGTGCAAAAATCATACTATGATTACAATTATAAATTACCATTTAAAACAGAACCAGCATAAAAGTGTTAAAACAATGAAACCAAAAGAGCGGAGCACTGTGGTTTTAGCGCACTCAAGCAAATTTGTTCCTTAGAGAATTTTGATGGATGCTGTGAGAAGTCATGGCGATTGCTCTGAGTGCCATGGATGTGTTTTGAAGCATTTAGCCCTCTGGCAATTAGTTAGGTCTTAATGTACAATGTCAAAACAAGCTATCGATCCACTGACTGACCAATCCTTTATCCCTTTTCCCCTCTGCCTATTTGTCAGTGAAACAAGAGGGGCAATTTTTTTTATTTTCTCTCTCCCCATTTTACATTTGCTTTCTCTATTAGTTTCATAAATTCAGCTCTTCTATAGCGACATTTTATAAATTTAACCACATTGATTGTGCAGTTTCTCTAAATTGTTATTAACTACCTTTGGTCTTCATTATGCAGTTAATTTCTCAGACTGGCAGCCAATAAGGCATAAATAATACGACTGTCAATAAAGCATTTAGTGCCTGTACGTCAATATGTTCGGCCCATGTCGTCTATGCACCCTGTATGGACCTCTATTGACCAACCTATAAACACATACATAATTCACAGACACGGCTGCAAATTCAAGATAATATATTTAACACACACACAAAATGATAAGGTAAGACATTATACTTTTATTAAATACGATGTAGGACATCTGACTCATCCTCATTTTTCAGAGAATGTCACTGTATAGATATAGAAACCATACAGACAAGAATGTTTGATTGTACGTTTGTAGACGAGAGGATAACTGTATAGCTCCATAAAAGAAATCACACACTACTTGATACTTCATTGTAATTCAATTTAGCTTTTTTTCCGGACTGTGTCAAGAACACCTTTCCCAGCTGTCAGAAAATGTATTAAGAGAAGGAAAAGGCTCTCTTAAGAACACTGAATTTAATTCTGAAGATACCTGCAGATGGACAGTAATTTAGCTTATAGGCATTCTGAAACACCAGAAGAGGTTCTGTACATTTGTTTAAAAGAGCTTGTCAAGTATGCAGTCACAGTTCATAGTTCCGTCTCAGGACGCTTGTGGATATTTGTGTAAGCTATACCAAACCACCCGAGAACTCCTCCAAATCTGTATCTCCTTTGTTCAGATGAATTTTGGTAAGTTCCCAATCATATCCCCATTAAATAATAGAAATAATAAATAAAAAATTGTGAAAAGAAAATGAAGCCTTTTTTTAGGATCATAGGGATTTTTTTATTACGACATTATTTCTATGACAACTAAGCACAAATTATTATTTCTGTAGTGGAAAAAGTTATAGTTATTGTTTGAATGAAAATTTGCATGCCTGCAAGAAAGTACAATATCCAGGTTAGCATTACAGTTGTGATTTGGGAAGAAAATGTGCTTACTTTTCAAGAATAAAATGTCACAATTCAAAAAAAATCACAACGCAAAAAAATATTTCCATAGAAACGTGGCTTCAAATATATGATTTGTTTGTTTGCTGGTTAGCTTAATTTTGTTTGTTGGTCGATTGATTGATTTTTTGGTAAATTATGCAGGTCATAAATGGTTTTATGTTTGTGAGATTAAACCATAAAATCAATACATACAGACTTTTTTTATCAATTCTTCCTAATTAAGAACACTCTACCCAAGAAAAACCTACATTCAACCCCAACCAAATATAAAAATAACATCAGTAATTCATTTTATATAAATAAAATAGTCGAGTCAATCACATGAACTACAAAATAAAATCGAAATAATAAAATCCTTTTTTATAAATAATAAATAATAAAATCTAAAATTACAATTAAAAGTTGTATAACATTCATGTTTTGCTTATAGTCAATATGTGTCATGTACAGCTGCTTTGTAACAATGAAAATTGTAAAAAGTGCTATACAAATAAAGTTGACTTGACTTGAAATAAAACTGATGAGCCACAGTTTGCATTTGTGATCATTTTTAGCCAGTCAACAAAATAGACAGCTTCAAAATGTGGTTGATTCATTGTGGCATTGAATGCAGTGTGCAAAGTTTCACCCAGGAGTGAAGATTGACAGTTCAATAATAAATATCAATGCAAACAAAAGGACGTCTGGATAAAGCCTCCGTAGAGATAAAGCTGATTCTGTGTTTTAAATACAATAAAACGAAAAAGAATGTAGCTTAAGAATGTACCTCTCTTGCCGTCTCTTTCTCCATGGTGTTCCCTTCCCTCCTCTGACAGTCTATATGAGTCTTTAGGGAGTTGGCGCTAATAGTAGACATTTGTCCCGTTATGAAATATATATTACACCATAGCAGTTGTGTGACCCAAAGCTTGAGTACTACATTAGAGCTTTAACTTGGTAGTAAAACATGGCGAATGAGAAAGACGAAAAGAGGTTGTAACTCAGCCCTCGCCATAATCGGCCACTCTGCCTAATTAAGCTCCTGTAGTAAATGCACACTGACAGTATTGAGGTATGGCCTTTTCTCAAATGACTCCATTTAGCCCTCTATGGTGCATGTAGTGTTGAGAGCAGAACAGAAATTTCTACTGCTCTGAACACAATTTAGTGGGTCATTCTGTCATTTCAGATTTGCTTGGTCAGAGTCCAAAAGCTTACAATTAAACACCCAGATTTAGCAACACACACGTCATATGAATATATACTGTATACAGCACTCGCGATTTGCCACTGGCTATCATGATGTACAGAATCAGATGTACACTACCTGTCAAAGGTTTGGACACACTTGATTGAACACTTGTTTCTCTTGATCTTAAAACATCTTTTCATCCAAAGACTTATTTTGCAAATAAATAAATATCTATAAATAAAAAGCAATAAATGATGCCTACATTCCCAGAATGAAGAACTCAGATGTAGACTAAGACTGAGATTTTGATTTGACCTCTTACTATAATTATTTGATAGTTTTAAAGTCTTTATCCTTTATCCTAAAATATGGAAATTACCAGTGAATCAAGAGTTGATGTGTCCAAACCTTTGCCTTGTACTACATGACATTTACATGATATTGTACAAGAAAAACAATAGCTGTGTTCTGACAACAATCCAGTGGGCAGAAAAAAGCTGTTTTTTTCCACTCATTAAGCTCCTGAATGTTGGACATTAAATCCAGCGTCAAAATTCGATTCGCAGTTGCGACCAATGTAATGATTGAGGATGCCGTTGAGTTCACTTGGTCCTGAAGTTGAGGAAGGTCAACCTGTGTGAAATGTTGTTCTTGATGCGCATAAACCATTGCCAGTACGCATCGTCATTCCTGCATTTTTTGTTCGGAAATAAATAATACGTAGTCATAATGTAAACAGACAAGATCCTGTTGCTGATCTTTCTACACATTTACATTGTGAAGACAGGTGTTGGGCACGGAAAAGCAAAAACAAAGTCTTAAATCTGGAGAAGAGAAGGATGATGGGATGGATAAGCAAGAGGAGGGCAGGTTTAGGTATCCATGTGCAGTCCCACACCTATAACACATGCTCTATTATCCTAGGATGTCCAGGTACACGGGTGATGCCTTTGACAGGTTGAGAAGCAGGTTGTGGATCTCTTTGATGTTGAGCCGGGTGTGTGGCTCTCTCAGCCAACATCCTAGCATCAAGTCATACACCTCCTTAAGACAGGTTCGGGGTCGCTGCAGTACACGTCCTTGGGTGATACACTCAATAACCTAGAAAGAGCATGGCATCAAATGTAAACAATTGTCAAATGCTCTTGTAGACACTAACAGCTCATTGGATTGGGTTTCATGGAAACAAATCAACTACTAGAGGGGCCACTACAGAGGTGAATGACAATTAGTGAATTTGACAATTCACTAAGCTTTACATATGAAACATAAATTCATTCTAGCAACAGGTTGTGTGGATAACATCTGGATGTACTGTTTGTGTACCTCATTATTTGAAAGCTGGTACCAGGGCTGTTTCCCATAGGTAAAGATTTCCCACAGCACCACTCCCAGACTCCAGACGTCACTCTCTGTGGTAAACTTCCTGTACATTATGCTTTCTGGTGGCATCCAACGAATTGGCAGCATGGTGTGACCTCCAACCTACACATGAGAAACAAATGGAATGACTTGTTGACCATGCTCAGGTGCATTGCAGGATATCCAGCAACATTTCCTGGTCCCAACATTATCCCAACAGATAGTCATTTCAAACCGTTACGACTTTCTTTCTTGTGTGTCGCAGGACACAAAAGAAGAAAGTGTGAACAAAGTTGGTTAATTAACAGCACTTGCCCCCATTCACATCTATTGCATGGACACAAAACCAATGCAAGTGAATGCGGGCCAGTTAACAACATTCTTCTAACTTCTTTTGTGTTCTGTGGAAGAAAGAATGTCATACAGGTTAGTAAGGTGATTAAACGATAATAGAATTTAAATGTTTGGGTGAAATATCACCTAAGTACAACAAAATACAAACAATTATGACAACGATACATATTATTTCAGGGATTTAATATACAAATGATCAAACTCACAATGTTGTTCTTTTAATGTTATCTTCAAAAATGTATTGTTGCAAAAAAAAGGGGTGAATGAATTAATGTGCTCTAATAAAATGAAAGTGCATTTACAAAAAGTGGTAATGGTAGAAATATACTGTGTGTTTGTCATTTTGATTTCTCGTTTTTATGTTTAACTTTTTTCGATAAAATAACACAGTTAACACCACTAAAACTGATAGAGATAAAATATCAGGGGGAAAATGTTATATAAAGGTTATACATTTATTTGCATTTCAGTAAGTGAAATAAATATTTGATCCCCTAAAGAAATAACTTTGTACTTGGTGGAGAAACCCTTGTTGGCAAGCAAAGAGGTAAGACATTTCTGATAGTTGGTCACCAGGTTTGCAAATTTGAGAGGATACATTTTAGTCCACTCCTCTTTAAATCTTTAAGGTTTCTTGGCTGTCGCTCAGCAAATCAGAGTTTTAGCCTCCTTTACAGATGTTCTACAGGACAAGTGTCTAGAGTGCTTCTCATTAAGCCACTCTTTGGTTGTTTTGGCAATGTATTTTGGGTCTTTGTCATGTTAAAGGCACATCCACGACCCATCTTCAGTGATCTTGTTAAGGGGAGTAGGTTCTCGTCCAAGATTTTACGGTTCATTGGCCCGTCCCTAATCCCCTCAATGCGGTGAAGTCATCCTGTACCCGTAGCAGAGATAGAAAGCCTAGAGCATAATGTTTCCAACACTGTTCTTCTCTGTAGGGATGGTATTCTTGGGGTCATAGTCAACATTTCTCTCCCTCCAAAAACAGGAGTCAATTTTGCCAAAGCCTTTTATGAATCATTTTGATGTACATTGTCAAACTTCAGACGAGCCAGACGGCCTTCTTGGGCAGGAGGACCTTGCGGGTGCTTCAGGATTTCAGTCTATTGTGGCATAGCCTGTTACCAATGGTTTGCTTGCTATCTATGTTCCGAACTGTCTAGAAATTATTGACCGGCTTCTTCCGTGTGATTCTAGGCTGATCTTTAACCATTCTCATGATCATCTTTACTCCATTGGGGAAATCTTGCAGGGAGCTCCAGACCAAGGGCAATTGATAGTTATTTTGTATTTCTTCTATTTACAAATAATTGCACTAAAAAGTGTCTTCATCTCACCAAGCTTCTGTCTGTAGCCTATTCTAGGCTTTTACAGGACTACAATCTTGTCCCTGAAATCCTTTAAAAAACCTATTTGGTCTTGACCATGGTGGTGGAGAGGTACAGATACAGATTCTGTTGGCAGGCATCTTTTATATACATAACAATCTGACTTATGAATACTTTCTTAAAGTGAAAGGACAAATCTTTGGTCCATATAGGTACATTACCAATCTGTGGAGCCAGAATTCTTGCTAGTTCGAAGGGGATCAAATACTTAATTCACTGAGTGAAATGCAAATCAATTTATAACATTTATGTAACATTTTTTTCCTGATTTTGTTTATAATCTGTCTCTATCAGTTAAAATAAACCTACCATCTAAATAATAGACCCTTCATTTCTTTGTAAGCAGGCAAACTTACAAAATGAGCAGGGGATAAAATAATTATTTCCCTCACTGTATAGAGGGGCTTTGAAGATTATATTTTACTCGCATATTGTATTTTTTTCACCAAGCCTATTTTCTAAGCTTCACTTTACACTCCAAGTACAGCTATGCCACATGAATTGAAACCCAAAGACATCAACTTTTCAATGTTGGGCATCTCGTTTGGCCGCTACCATACAAAAATATCACCACCACAAACAAAAACTGATGAGTCAAATAATTGCAGAATAAAAGTTAAACTCGACAACAACACCAGAACTGTCTGACAAATGCTAATGGAAAAGACTTTCATAGCATGAGTGGTCAATAGTATTTCCAGTTCAGGACCTGATATAGTGCCGTAAAGCCTCCCTCTCTAGATTTGGATGCCGTAAGCTCTGGGAGTTGGTCTGGCCAAGAGCTCAACCCCAAAACCAATCATTTCATTTATTAGCTTTCTCCATAATGCGCTGCTTCTGAAATATTAATTATGAAATTGCGGTCCAGTATGTGGATTAGTCTCAGATTAATTGGTTTAACATACTGGGCTCATCAAATATTAAGGTCAAAAGCTTTTAGGCTTTTTCAGTGGTCCCACAGTGGATCTGAAGACTGGAAGCCTCACTTAAAAAGTAGTCTACTACACAAGTGCCATTAAAACCTCACTTCACTTGGATCACACACACATACTGTCACACACATCCACACAGAAACGCCCTTCAGAAAAACAGTTATCTAAGATGGGCAATGGTAAAGTTTTTTTTTTACTGGAGCTAATGAGATGGCTTATGTTGTAGACTTACAAATACAAATATTTGTAAACACGTAGGTTGGGACTTGATTTTATTCATTCGTAATAAAATGAATAAACCAGATCCTTTTTAAACATGTTAATGGCACGACCCACATCATAGGGTTTCATACAAACCTTGTAAAATAATTATGAATTTCCATGAATTCAGGCCCTTTTTAATTAATATTTCACATATTTCTTATTAATATTATGTTCAGTCTTAAAGATCAAAATGAGTGATGTACTGAGAAATTTGAATTTGTTTACAAGACAAGACTGTGCACTATGGTTATCAAGTCTATAAATATGGGTTATAATGAACAAATGTGGGTTTGTAAGAATGTTATGAAGTGCCTGAGTTCTGTGGTTGCACAACATGCTTTCACTCCGCCCATCATCCACTGCCTTCTCTGACCAGCTGTTTCTATGGCAACTGATGTTCTATATGCCTAATCAATGGTGTACTCATAGCGCACACATGCACACTCACAAATCCACTGACCCACATCTGAATCTCAACCGAGGCTTGTGAAATGAAGATGCGTGTCATAATAACAATAAACTTCTGAACACAGTTATCTTCATCATCTACACTATCAATATATAAGTCGAGAACATCATAAATATACAGCACATGCTGCTCTTCAAAAATAAAGTCTCTCTTCAACAATCTCTGCATTTCTTTCCTATAGTTTAAGGTTTGGTTTCTGCCTTTTCTACCCACGATCATCAAATTTTTCCTTTGTTATGACTGTTTCCCTAACTTAGGCCTCTCTCCCTCCATCTAGATCTCTCGTTCTCTCTCTGTAGGCCTACATGCTGAACATGGAGGTGAATACTAATAAGAGATCTTTAATGACTTTTTCAGGTTTCTGACGGATGGCGCAAGCGCTCTCTTCTTTTTCCTTGCTGTTGCCATAGTAACCCCTCTTTCCTGTTCCCACGCCACCTTCCTCTCAGAATCCTAATCTGAGAGACACTTACTGACAGGAGAAAATCAGGACTCACGCACACACAGACTGAAATTCTGCTGACATCACGGAGGCAAAATCCAGTAGGGTCAAGGTGTTCAAATAACTGGTATTCAGTAATACATACGTAGCTACGAACATGAGAAGCATATTGATTTATATGTATACTGGGAAAGGATTTGAATACTTTAAGTGTCCTTTTGAAGCCAGCATTCACTTCCAGATACTGAAACTGTAATAGCATGTAAGGTAATGTCATTTTTATCAGTTTAAGGACTAGTGAAATCAGTGGTGTAACTTTGTTTTGAAAAGTAGTGGGGATAAAGGAGAGCAGGAAAACAATACTTTAATAATGAATATAATAACTCGAGGGGAATAGAACGTTTGTGCGTGGACAATGGATGCACAAGGGGTGCGTACATGGTGTGAAGGACGCATGCAATTATTTTACTTCCAAGTTGCGTAACCTGCACATTTACAGCGGTTTTAATGTGTAGAATGTCTACCCTTTGACACGATACAACCACAACAGTAATCATTTCAGAAGCAGAATGGTTAATATAAAGAGACCTATTTAGACTATTAATTCATAATTAAATAAAAACTACTGAAACAAATGTGTGTGTTGCGATATAAAAAAATTGGTGTGTCAAACACAGATAACCTGTTAGATAACCTAATTAATGACAAACATGTACTCAACATTAACATTGACAAACATGTTTTACTTATTACTTCGGTCATTGCCAGATACAAATATAAATGTACTTTCAGAATTTTGTTTTGAACCATGCATTTCCTGAAACTACAAAGTTGTGACTTTTTCCATATATTTGAGACAAGTTCTCTATCAAACACAATTTAACAAAACTTGAAATAGACGATAGCAACCGCATATCGAGAACAATAAGGCCGAATATAGCAACATAGTGCAATTAAGCGCTTAATGTTAGGTACATGAATGACTTGAATAGCCACTTTAAAAAAAAAAAATCATATTTTTTTGAAAATAAATGATTTTACGATCTGATATGTGATAGGTAAAAAGTTCGGCAAAGAGCCGATCCGAACCCACAATGACATGAAGTAATCAACACATGCTTTAAGTTCTACGCAACTTGATCCGCCAGTTTATTTGTGCCGTTCTTACTTTTTCTTTATTCCAATCTAAAATTGGTAGGTATAGTTAATATAAATAGCCTCTGTATTTTTTATTTCTTCCAAAAAGTGGTGGGGACATGTCCCATCTGCAAATGATGTGTGAAATTGTGTTAAGGGAGGGAAGGATGCACCAGTGTAAAAAAAGTTTGATAATTATTTTATATGTTAATAACTGATATGATGGGTAATACTATACTGTTTTGTTATATTGTTAACAATAAAGCTTTCACTATGAATCCATTAATTATAATTGTTAATAAAAATATTGAAACTGTCTAAGAAAACTGGGTGAAAATTACATCCATTTACAAATTACAGATAGAAAAAAATGACACAGAAGGAAGTATATTTAGGCTGTTAAAAGATGACAAAGACGAATGTGCCTTTAGTTATTGTCTATGCTTACCAGTGGTTACTTTGCTAAAACACATGCATGAAATTGAGGGGGACTGACCTACTGTTTTCACTAAAATTCACCTTGACACCAACTGGAAAATATCTCTGGTGTTATTTGTTTGCAGATACCACTTTCTTAAATTTTTCATATTTGGATACTAAAGCAGTACCTTTCATAATACGGTATGTGTGGTTTAGGGTATGTGTCCCAAAAATGTTAGGGTCCACAGTGTACGGTATAGTTGCATTTAGTATGTAAGATACAGAGAGAAAAAAATGAAACACTAGAAAGCTCACCCGATAGTAATCTGTGCTGTAAACATCTCGGGACATTCCAAAGTCCCCAATCTTTACAAGGAGGTTTTCTCCGACAAGGCAGTTTCTTGTGGCCAGGTCTCTGTGAACGAAGTGCTGGGAGGCCAAATACACCATGCCCGCTGCAATCTGCTGAGCAATATAGAGCATCTGAGACTGCGTGAGCTCTGCCTGTTGCTGGATCTGTCCATCAGACATCAGGACAGCATCAGGTCCATGAGCCCTGCAGGCGAACAGAGAACAGGTTTAATGGTTGAGTAAAAAGAAAGTCCAAAAGAAATACATCTTCCAATCCAGAGGTTATTAAACAACAGATCCAGACTACTAAATTTGGATCAACTCACAGTTCGAGAAACACTTGATAATCTTTATGACATTAAAGGGACTGTCTTTGTGTTTGCTTAATTCAAAAATCAGTAGCCTGATGTGAATTAAGTAGTATTAGTAGTATGTGGTTGTTATTATTATGACATAGTTAAATGAAATGGTCAGAAAGTAGTTTTGGCAACAATAAATTCAAGTGACTTTGTCAATGCTAATCCTATGCTCTGACTGGTTTATATTCTTTGAGTCGGTGACAGCGTCCGTAAGAGTAACTATCGTCTTACAAGGACACAGAAATTCCAGAAAGGAACTGACTAGGCACTATTGGATTCCAATACACACAGACGCATTCAAGCAGAACTGTACCTGAGAAATTTATTGAGATCGCCGTGCTTCATGTACTCGAATACCATAATAAAGGGGTTGCACTCCACACACACACCATAGAACGTGACAATGTGCTCGTGTTGAAGGTTAGTCAACAGCTCAGCTTCACGATGAAAGTCCTTCCTGGCATTCTCACTGGACTCCTTCAAAGTCTATAAACACACACAGCACGTCCAAACACTTCATATGCCATGGAAAACCTATATTTCGATTCAACAGCAGACTATTCCATTGTTAATTGATTGTCTTTTTTATAAAAAACTCACCTTTACGGCAACTAAAATGTTCTCCTGGTCTGTCGACAGGTTGTAGCATTCTGCCAAAAAGACTTTTCCAAAAGCTCCTTCTCCAAGTTCTCTCTTCAGCACAATGTTGTGTCTCTTAATGTGTTGAACAACTGATGAAAACACAACATAACAACATATTTAATTTAACATCGATACACAAAGGACTTAAATGTGCTTAAATGACACGAAATTAATGTCGCATAATTCAGTTATTATATTATCTAAATAGTCCTGAAGATGAAAGATCTTTATTTTTTTCTTTAAGGGTGAATTACACCTGAAAAGTTTTGGACAAATCTAATCTGGAACCCATTGTTTTTGTGGATGGTTAAATATGTAAGCACGTAAGTAGTCATTTAGCAGATGCTTTTATCCAAATAGACAACAGAACATTCATTACAAGGACAATCATGCTGGAGCATCCTGAGGTTAAGTGCCTGGCTCAAGGACACAGTGGTGATAACTCATGGCTCAATCTTTAAAGGGCCCAAACTAGCTCCTTATGGTTGCCAGACCGGAGGTTTAACCAGACAACAGCCACACCACCCTTATGAGTATAGACAGGCCCCATCTTATCTGTAGATTTTTTGGGAGGACATCTGTGGAATTGAGGACTACAATCTTATTATCGGTATTTATAGTAATTATAAATATGGGTATTTGTACAAAAAATACGTAATAAACAAAAACTGTAATACACCTTTGTGGATGACAGCTATTCCAATTCTGCAGAGAATTTCTGCTGAGTTTCGCAAGCCACAGAATGATCTCAAAGAAATTCAAAACTATATTTTATAAGGTGGCTTATTTAGAAAGAGAGCAATAATTAAGCCACACCGCACAATTTGTCATCTAAATTAAAGAGAAAAAAATGACTGTCATGGTCTACAAAATTCTGGGTGTCCATGAGTTTAACTCATAAACGAAAGACAAGACTGTAATTCCCAGAAACTAACATGAATAATGGTGTACTAGAGATGATCTCAGATATGATGGAAAAGAGATGTTTTAGTGTGTGTTGACTAAAGCAAGGAGTTTCTGAAAAGAGTGAGGTACAATACAGAGATAAAGCATGATGAATCAGGCGTTTAGTGTGGTGAGAGAGAAAGAGATACTCGAGATATTGTAGGAGAAAAGCAGGAGAGGCCAGTCTGAACAGACACAGCCCTCTCTGAGATTTATTCTTAATGTGATTAAGAAATGCTTTTGAAGAAAAACTAGCCAGTCAGCCGATTACATTAGTGAGAGCTACATGATGAGGCTGCATCGATCTACTTTAACTGACTGTACACCATAACCCTATATTAAAAGTAACCAGGGTTGAAAAGAACAAAGAACACAAGGAACCTGTCAATATACTGCAATACCTGCTCAGGTTGTATTTATAAAAGAAAATGAATGACAATTACAGTGTGATGGTTTGAATTGTTTTCATCACAATAAAGCAAATTCTCCAACTTAATTGTCCTGACGAGAGGTCTCCCTCTCATTACTGCAATACTGTCGACCAGAAAAGTCATATATTAACTACCGTTTACTTTAATTATAGTATTTAAAATGATATATTAATTAAATATAATGAATATGTTATTATGGTAATTAAATGTTAAATATGTTAATATAAATTACAATAATTAGATACTATATTAATTATTAGTAGTCTTTCAAATAAATGTGACGTGGTTGATTATACAAAAAACAATGTATAACTGGAAGTGTCTTTATCACTACTTCTTGTTTATTTTTCCATGCTTTATAACTCAATTTTATAGAAAAGGAATTTCTTATTGGCACAAGAACAAACAAATACTGACTGCTTATAGTATTTGCTAATATTTGCTATAATATAATACACTATATAATGTATACTAGTTATAAGGTCGTAATAACCTGTTACTGGCACCCTATAATGTTCAACCTCAAACTTTTTAAGTTCCGTATAACAGCTTTTGAGAAAAATGTCATGATGATTAAATATGATTTCCTGAAATTACATAAACAAAAAAAAAGATTTGTGATCATTCTGTTTTCTCAAGGTTTACCCATGCATTACTATTTTTATTCGCATTGGGATAATATACTATTATGGCTGTTATCATATAAATGACAGTATATAGACACACAGCTTTAAACAGACAGACAAACAAGTGGACTCACAGGTGTCAGATTTGAGAAGGCCGCTGGTGCTATGGAAGTAATTTGGGTTCTCTATGACGGGAATCTTGGTCATGCCGATGATGACGGATTCTGCATTTATGTCAGAGGAAGAAGGTGTGTTTGATCCATTGGACACGTGATGAAGAGGGCTAGCAGAGTCATCATCATTACTGATGACTGAGGATGGACCTAAGTTGAAGACAAACACACATTCAGTTACAGAAGTAATGCTTCAATATATAGCTTTTAAATGTTTCATGCAAGTAGAAAACATTTACTAGTAGTAAAGTGTAATTAAACTGTTTTTTTTTTTGTATAAACAAACAAAATGTTACTTTGATTGGTGAAATGAACAAGCAATTTCCTTTCAGCATTATCACAGACAAGTTTTTATATATAGTTGTAATTAAAAAGACTGAATTATTATGCTGATACAATATGGCTATAATACTAAAAATATATATTTATCAATAAAACAAGGTTTAAAATATACAGATAAAATAAAAATAGAAGAAATATCTTGTTAAATAAACTTGCTTTGCGTTTTAGAACACTTTCATCATACCTGTCCAAATCATACTGTATTAAATAGGTCATCTTGTGAATGCTGTGTTTATAGTAAATGTAAAAATTAAATTAAATAAATACAACATACTGAAACTTAAGTAATTGTTCTGATCAAACATCATATTTATGTTGTAAATATAATTTGTAATAGAGACGATTGTATTAAATTAGAGAACAAAGCAAAATAGATTTTTTACCAGTGGTCTAAGACTCTTGGAGCCCGCTTTAAAAGTCCGTACAACACTTAATTTCTTTCTTTCTTACTTACATTCTTTCATATTGAATCAGTTTGAGATCAGTCACCAAAGAATTATGACGACAGCAAGTTTTCAGTTATCTTTGGAAATAAAAGAACTAAAAAAAGTTAAAATAAATAAACATTCATTAATATCCTCAGGTACCAAAAACAATGTGCAAAGAATGTTCATCAAATCTGTACAATCATCAAGGGTATGCCTGGTCAGCTTTTATAAACATCAGGATTTTTTTCTTTAAAGAACATCTAAGAAAAAGCTGTAACAACAGCTTCTGTCTTGACCATGCGAGCAACTATGTGCTTTAAATTAGCTGCCTATTGGGTTTTAATAACATAATTATGTCATTTATTTTTCAATCCATAATTTTTTTCAGTTTTTGTCAATATTTCAGAATAATGTACATTTTTAAAAAATAATTTTGAATTAAAATATTTTTTCTTTTGGACCAGTACAAAATGTCTCACAATGCCTCCTCCAGACTGTTTTGTAACATTAGTTACACTCTAAAAAAATCTGTAAACAATAGGGCACAATATACTGTATTAATTTGAAGAAATTTTCCTTATTTATTTTTTACAGTTCTTTTAGCTGTATTTTACATTTAGCTGCATTAAATAACATTTAATCATTAACAGAAATGTCTTTAAAATAAAGGAAAATGTAATGTTAATTTTCTACCAGTACTTTATCTGTTTCTTTCTGAGTTGTGTACAATACAGAAAATTACAGATTCAACTTCTAGTGACAAAACTAACAAGACATACAGCATTCTAGGTTTGCTGAGATCATCAGTGGTGTGTTGAACGTGGCTTAGCCGGAGGTGCATTAGCGACATCTGAGAGAATTAAACAGGAAATAGAAGCCCCACTATGTTGTGATGACCTATCTGATGGCACGTGACAGATCAGAGCATTTACTAGAAAACTAAGCATCTTGTTACCAGTACCCCATTAGAAAAGTGTCTAAAAATAATGAACAATTTGACATATTCATGGCAATTATGGCATCATCAAAACCTGCAGAAGATACTAAATGGAACAACTGTTAAGATTACTGAAAGTTGTGCACTGTTGATGTTTGATGATTGTGTTTAATATGATATATGGTTCTTCAGGGTGTCTGAATATATAAAATAGAATTGAAAATGAATTAAAAATATAAGTTTTTTCAACCAAAGAAGTTGTAGCTTTTTTATGGAGGTATAAAACGGGTATACTGTGGGGCCTTGTTGGCTGAGAGTCTGGGGGGGTCCACTGTAAAGGATAAATGATATATTGTAGCAGAAGGATAAAACAATGTTCGTCTACTAAAACAAAGTTTTGATAAGAAGTTTCTATGTTTAATAAAAACAATAAGGCAGTTATGTATTTTCGATATTGTCTCTTTTTATATGCTTCGCTGATAATAAGATGCTAAAAAGGAGAATGAACAACCTAAAAATACCTTTTTGCTCTAAAATGATTTTTACTTTTAAATATTATTTATACATTTAAACATACATAAGCAAAACACGCATTTAATTGATTGACCTTAAGTTTAAGTACTTGTTTTTCTATATTCACTCCCTAAAATCATTACAAATAGAGTTAAGAGACAGGAGTCACAGACAGCAGTCTGGTCTGAGTGAAGAGGGCTAGACAATGAGAGCAAGCAGATGAAAGAAGAGACAATCAGAAGTGACCAAGTGACCAGGGGTCCTGACATTACAGCATATGAGCCTGAGGCAGGGCGACTCTCAAGCTGTTATATTGATTCTCGCAGATAATTTAATGTTGAGGGCCTCACAAGATACACGACACCCTGTGATTTACAAGCTTGGTTCAAACTAAATTCACAACCGTTCTGTTCAAACATGCAGTATTAATAATATAAGCCTTTAAAGGGATAGTTCACCAAAAAAATGTAATTCTGTCATAATTTTCTCACCCTCATGTAATACCTGTGTAAATTACTTTGTTCTGAAGAACAAAGAGAAAGATATTTGTAAGAATGTTAACAATTTTCAGTTCTGGGACAAATAAAAAGGTACTCAAACTTTCTGTTTTCATAAATACTTCAAAACATCTCATTTTGTGTTCAACAGAATAAAGACATGCATGCAGGTTTGAAATAATCTGAAGGTGATTACAGAATTTTCATTTTGGGTGAACTATCCCTTTAACAAAAATATTTACTTTTTTTCTGGCAACCCAACTGCCGGAATATGTTTAATAAATACAAAATATATGTTTAAAGTTAACTTGTACATTTACACATATGGTTTTAGATATAAAGACAAACTAAATGCTAAAGCTCAAATTTTGGAAATGAATTCACTATAGCCTCCAAAAATACAATAAGCAGCAGGTCACGGGCGGCCAATTATTCTGGATTGTTTCAACTATGTTGAATGAGGTATTTCTGTTCGGATACCAATTCAGTAGAGGCCAATAAATACAGACACTAAGTCAGAATCAAGTGCTCTTGAGCTCATTAAGGAACTGTATGTGTATCCTGTTAGAAAACCCAGCCAATGCACACTCTTAAACTCTGTTTTTCTTTTTGCAAGCAGAGAGGAAGTGATCTATCGATCAATGGAGTTAATGAGAAGAGATGGATAGATGGATGGATAGATGAACGGATGGATGGATGAGGGGTGGGAAGGAAAGAGCGATGAGGGAGGAAAGCAGCGGGCAGATTGTTTTCAGGATTGGATTTCGGTTACACAGCAATACTGAGTGGGAGCGATCTCAAAAAGTTAGGCCAGCACACGTAGAGGAAAATATCATATTCCCAAAAATAACAGAGATTGATTATTTTTCTCTATTTAATGTCTGATGCTATTTTTAAAGACGAAAACGCTCTCACCCTCTCGTATGACAGTAAAATACTTGTCGCTATTCCTTCTGGAGGCCCCAAGGTGACAGGAAGTTCATGTAACAATAGAATACACACTACCTTACCAGCTCAGGTTGCATTTGCATTTTTGGTGGTCTGATTCTTAAATCGCTATAAAATAAATGAACTGGAACAGAATACTAGTCTACTGCTAAGAACAGACTTCACATACGGTAATACTGCTTACCTCTTAAAAAAGTAGAATATTAAACAATGATATTTGTTGTCACATAATCACACTGTTCATTTGAATAACCAGTTTTAATATACACTCTGTGTAAAAAATCTGTAAAAATAGGGCACAATACACTGTATTAATATGAAGGAATTTTACGTATTCATTTTACAGTTGTTTTACCTGTATTTTACATTATGCACTGCATTGAATTGAATTTTAACATTAACATAAATGTCCGTAATATAACAGATATGTACTGGTAGGTTTTTTACAGTGTAGACATAATTAATTTAATTTTACATTTGAATACATTTGCATCCATTGGTTACTTTGTTAGTTATATTAAAGAGTCAAGTAAAAGATGTTGAGCATCACAACTGATTACTCATCTTTCATTCCTCTTAATGCAAATTCAAGGTCAAGTGAATTGCATTATTGGATTGCTTAGTGCGCTTTTGTATACTGCACCTTTTTCTAAAGCTATAAGGTCATTAGGGTATTCAGTGCTATCCAGCCCACAGCCCAGAATTCCCTAATGAGCATTTTGCCTTGAACGAATATGTCCAATCAAAACACAGATGGACAGGGTGTTCTCAAAGCAAACTTTGCAAAATCATAAACAATCTCTTCTGACCAAACATTAAATAACATGAATTCTAGACTTGAATCTTTCAGCAAAGCTTTTTAAAGCGACAGTATTTTTTCTTTCTTAAGGAATTGTTCAGCAGAGCATTGCCTGGATCATGTCACTCAACATGTTTAACGCTTAGAAGGTAAACACATGTAGCCCAAAGGTGAAAAGTTAGGTTGGAGAATGTTTTGGGGTTTGTGTTCAGTCTCCTGCCCAGAGTTTACGGAGTTGAGAGATTTGGATGAAACCTTTGTATCAACATGAAACACATTGAATACTTTCTGCCTAGAAAAATATTTTCCATAACAAGAGTGGGGTCACAGGATGGACTTCGGCCTTTAAGGATAAATGTATTTACAATATGTTGTAAATACAATTTACAACATATGAGAACAGATGTTGTAAATCGAAGAGTGGATGGGGACAATCAAAACAAAGTCATAGTCATAGTATGCTGGGGAGTGACCAGGGCGTTGCCCTGTGGGTTTCTCTACACAATACAACACATTATACAATTAAACTGAAGACAGAAGCCTAAAATAATTACTTATGTCAATGAAATTTTTCTGGCTTGGATTTTTCTAGGGAAATATGGGTGGTGCTTGCTAAAAGGATAAAAAATGCTATGTTGTTGCTTAGACATTCTGAATATTTCTTAGCATGTTGCTATGCAGTTGCTATGTGTTTTAAAGGCTCAGTCAACAAAAAATTATCTTTGAAAAGAAAAAACTGTATATCTCAATGACCGAATCTCTGCCAGCTTTGTTACATCCGGCACCATAGGGAACAATGACGTTTCACTTCAGGATGCACATTGGATTACGATCAAGAACGTGAGTCTAATTATTCAAACACTGCGCCATATTTCGACTACCAAAAAGGAGAAGCACTTCAGGCAAATATGACAAAAAGCAAAGTGAACTTTTGCACTTACTAGGGGCTTGATCACAGAGTGACTTAACAACACTCCTCCGTAGTGATGTCGTTTCGCCAAAATTTTTACGTTTTCTTACTAAACACATAGTAATCACTTGGTGAAAAATCCCCTTAGTGCTATGAGAATGCCATATTTACTTTACAGTTTCTGTGTGGTTAAGCCTGGTGCTGGTTATGTGCTTTCAAGTCTGCTATATCACGCTGCAGTATTCCTTTTAAAATCTGGTGATATTCGTGTCAGACAGAATAAGTAAAAGAGTAGGGGGGGGGGGGGGGGGGGGGTAGGGTGGGGGAGAGAGGAAATTCTTCCACCTCCACTCTGGGACATGAGAAGGATTGTTTTTCTGTGTGTTAAGCAGTGTTACTGTTTTACGACTAAACTGATGGTGTCTAGAGACAAGAAAACCGCACTTTGTTATTTAAAGTAATGCATTTTATTAAATGCAGCACTGTCTCTTGTTTGTGTGCAAGAGATCTTGATAAACAGGACATTATAAAATGTTATTTCCATTTTTTTTCTGATGCAAAAACAATAAATCCATTTTGCATCCCTGGAGAGTCTGGGTTATTATAATCTATACTATACTACTAAAACAAAATCAAAACCTGACCGGTCAACATAAACAAAAGACAGTAATTTAAACAGAGACCATCATACAGATTAAATCGTTTTAGGAATACATTAGATTCAGTCGGCTGTACATATCCAGTTCACTTAGTATGTCTCTGATATCTAAAGTAGATTTTTCTGCACTTATAAAACAAAATATACAATATTTCTACATGGACAGTAGTATTAAAACAATTACACGAAATGTAAATGTGAATGTTTTCTTTCAGTCAACATGTAATAGCATTTACAACCCATTTTACTTCTGTAAGTGACAGGGAATCAGGGAATTCAACTAGAAAAAATGTTGGTGCAACTTGAATTTTGTGAATAAATTGCATGACAAAATGTAGTCTCTATTACCTATACTTGGTGTTTTCAGGAGCTGAAAAATAACTATACAATTAGTTGTCTTAGACTTAATGCATTTTAATGAGAATAACAATTCTTTTCTTTGGAATAAAGTGCGCTGAAGAATTACTTATGGTAAAACCAGAAATATAGGAATAGGGTCAATTTAGATTTAATGTTGAAGATATCTTTTATTTCATTGGCTGTCAAAATTCTTGCCTGAAGTTAAATGGAAAACAACTTGAGTGGCAGCCAATAATATTTAGGTTTCAGTGTGCATCTCCACAATCAAAACAAGAGGCTTTAATCGGCTTGAAAATGTGTGAACATGTGAAATAGAAAAGAAGAATGATAGTTAACTAACAGTAAAATAATTATCTGTGCTTGTTATAGTATGGTATAAATATAATTCCGGTATGAATAATATAAATTATGCTTTCATATAAGACATTCAGAATTGTGCACCCATATGCATGGGTGTCTGCGCTTTTCGTGTCCAGATCTTTATGGTTTAGCTGTCAGTTTGCTATCTGCTCATTAAATGTGTGAACAGGGTGAAAAGGGCCCATCTAGCATTATATATTTATGAGCGACTTGGTTTCGGAGCAATTTCTCCTCTCTTAAAACATTGAGTCCTGTGCTACTAACTGACACAGATTCTGGTAACTCCCAAAGCCACTGATGGATTCACCCATTTATCAACTCAGCAAAAGTATGTGACCAGGTCACTATTTTCCTCGGTACACTGGGTTAGACTAAGGGAAGGTGCTTCAAGAACCATTCTCCTGCAACAACCAAATAACATCTGTCCAATATCAGCTACTATACAATTTTCTAGATGGCTGGACAAGTTGCAGGTGAGGTCAGTCATAAACCTCTCTGCTCTCCCAACATGCTCCACAAAATTCTTTGTCCAATTCAGTCTGATGTGACCACAGTCATTGTTATCTTGCTACGACCTCGACAGGAACATTGTGAAATAAAAACAAAACCTATAAAAGACAAATCAGAACACAACAAAACATGCAAAACAAATCACAACATTAATATAAATCAAACAATAAAAGCACAATACAACAGAACTGAGAAAAACTTATGTATTTTATAACAAACAAATTAATACAAACCTAAGAAAAAAGACAAACAATAGGGTTTATTTTTCTACAATGTTAAAGGCATACAAAAGCCAGAAGCAATTTAGAGGAGAAATAGATAAGGGTTATTCTGGAGTTAGTCTTTAGTGCTTTAGTAAGACGGTATAAATCAAAATTCAGTCAACTTCTCATCAACTATACTGTAACAATAATGCAGTAGATGGTGGCAAACTAAACATAATTAATTGCAATTTTATCTCAATTGTATATATACTAATATACTATCAAATGAATGCTACCAAATTAAATCAAATTTGTAACTTCATTAAATAAAGGTAAGTACATACAGTACCGTCAACCCTACACATGTTATGTTTTTAATGCCCAGTAGTCACACTACAAGCAACATCCCACTTATTTCAATGGGGGAAGTGTGGCTTGGCCAAAAGGAACAGTGATGGTTGTCGACAGGAAATCTTGAGTATCAAATGACATGACAAATTTGGGAACATTTTGTAAATGATGAGCTACTTTACGGAGAAACTACCAGTCAGTGGGGTCATCAGTCTCTCGTCAGTTTTTGCAGTGGACGATACTTGTTTGTTTAAACTCTAGGACAGCCTTAACTATAGAAATGCCTCTTAACGGCTTCATAGAGAGAGACGGGTGACGTGTGAATTAATCATAATAAATTTGTTGAATCAAGTTTTATTTGTTATTTATGTTTAAAAGATTTGTATTAATAATTTATTTATTTATTGAGTAATCATAAATAACCATAAAAATAATTGTGATGTCAACATTGGGCGAAATGATCGTGATTATACTTTTTTGTCATAATCGAGCAGCCCTAGTCATTGTAATATCTTCAAAAACTGATATCCACTGATATTTCAAACCGGTTTGATCAACCCAGCTTGAACAAGGACATGATGATGAATAGTTTACCCAGAAATTCAAATATACCTTCATGTTGCTTCAAACGAGCATGGTTTTCTTCTTTCCACAAATTTTTTTTTATTAGCGCAGTTGCACTTCGGGTGACCCGGGTTGATTCCCGTCTCTTGGTCCTTTCTCAAACAAACAACTTCTCTCTCCCACTCCTGTCACTTCCTCTCACTATTCTGTACAAATAAAGGAACCCCCCCCAAAAAATGTATCTTTTAAAATAATAAATGCATTTATTTTTTGGGATGAATTTTATATATGTGTGAGATGGTGGTCTAGTGGGTTAAACCACTGAACTGGTAAATCAAAGGTTGCTGGTTCGATCCCAGCAGCCACCACCAGTGTGTCCTTGAGCAAGACACTTTACTCCATGTTGCTCCAGCGGGATTGTCCCTGTAATAAGTGCACTGTAAGTCGCTTTGGATAAAAGCGTCTGCCAAATGACTAAATTATAATTAATAATTATATATGATACTTTTAAGTGACAAAGTTACATTACTTTAATTTTAAGCATTAATTTTAAGCATTTACGATACCTTACGTTTTTAATGTTTTATCAATTTATAGTTTTTGTAGCACACCAAGAATAGCACCCAATCAACAAGAAAGAAGATAGTAAAGGTATTCTTATTATTAAGGAAAAAATAATGGTAAATTTTACATAAAAATAAACTTTGGCCTTATTGAACACTGACTTTGGGATCTTAAAAGTCTAGGGGCGGTTTCCCGGACAGTGCTTATAGCACTGGTAACACATGCAGTTTCTGCCAATGTCATTTTAATCTTGAATACCTATAGAGTAGTGTGGACTACTTAATATCTTTGAATGGATTTACTTTGATCACACAGATTATTTTCCCGAAAACAGTCGACCCTTCTGAAGGCGTACAGTGCACTGGGCATAACTAAAGCACACGCAGTCAATACATCATAGCAATTCACTTTCGAAAAAAACATTCTAAAATTTGTATAAACCCTTGAGGAGTGTATCGAGCACAGAAATACTACGTCATATGTCCAACTCGTTTTTTGACAAGTTAACCATGTTGAGCATGAGAAGAAAAACGAAGTCAGAATGCATGAAATAGCTTGTTACCCCACCTTTAAACCTAGTCCCAGACTAACTGAAATGTTGGAGGTGTCGTGATCAAAAATCAACATATCCTAAAATATATTAGCCAATTGTTTTGTCTCAAGATGCACACAGTAATTTTTTTAATGTTTTTATAACAATCTAAATATCCCAATTGAACTAAGGCCTAGTCCTGGTTTAAAATAATCCCTTTACGTGAAACGGCCCCAGTGTGTCAGACTTTTATCAACAGTCTCTTCAACATGCCATCATATATAAAATATAACTGTATAGGTATGCATTTTTGTGTGTATAGGATGTTCTGCAGTGCATGTGTGTGATCTCAGCTGTTGGTGATTCATTGAGAGAATGATTCATCTCTGGAACTGAGTAACTATGACGCTTGTAACTATGGCAACAGTCAATGTTGTGGGAAGGCAACATCCACCCCTCTAACTCTAAAAACACATGCACGCACGGACACACACAGACTGTAAGAGCAGAGTACGCTGTGAATGGCTGACAGTAGCTGGCGTTTCAGATAAAGTTAAAATCTATCTACCAGTCCTACTTGACCTTAGTGCTGTGTTCGATACTGTAGACCATAAAATACTTTTAGATCGCTTACACAATTATAAGGGTATTTAGGGACAGGCACTGCAATGGTTCAGATCTTAGTTATCAGACAGATATCAATATGTCTATTTAAATGTGGAATCGTCAAATCTAACGCAAGTAAATTATGGATTACTTCAGGGATCGGTTTTAGGATCCCTGCTTTTCTCCATATACATGCTGCCCCTTGGCAACATTATTAGAAAATTTGGAATTAGCTTCCATTGTTATGCAGATGATACTCAGCTATATATCTGATCAAGACCAGATGATTCCTTCCAGTTATCCAAATCGGCAGAGTGCATCACTGGTTACCCATTAAGTATCATATTGACTAAAGTTATTTTAATAACTTATAAAGCCCTAAACGGTTAAGCACCTACCTACATAGAAGAGCTTCTATCTTATTACAAACCATCATGCTCTGTAACGGGACAGGCATGACGCGACACAATTAAAGACATTAAAAACGCATTAGAACCCATTATAATTTCAAATTTTGTCCACACTGGATGCGGAAACCCATTAAGAACAAGCAAGTTGTCATGTTGCGTCGCGTCTTTCGCTTCCGGTGTAGACACGGTGTAAGGTCTCTAAACTCTGGATATTTTATAACACCTAGACTAACTAAATCCACCAAAGGGGGTAGAGCTTTCTCATACGTAACACCTAAACTCTGGAATAGCCTTCCCAATACTATTTGAGGATCAGACACACTCTCCCAATTAAAATCTAGATTAAAGACACACCTTCTCAGACACGCATTCACTTAATGCTTAATATGCTAAATTAATTAATGAACAGCAGCTACGCTAATTATTCTATTTTTTCCCTCCTCCCCTACCTCTGGATGCCCATTCGAGGTATGGTGAGATCCCGTGTCATCCTACTGCAAGATCCTGCGGACTGACTGAGCATCCCTGCTCATCTCAGGCAATTCCATCACCACCCAAGAGCAAAGTTACCATTTGACCATCCCTGCTGCAGGTCAGGCAATTTCATCCCCAGCAAAGAGCAAAGACAGACTACTTGTCACATTAGTGCTAAATTTACAATGATTAGTATTAAATGCTAAACTTACATCACATGAAAGCAGTTTGAAGTTATAGCTGCACTCAGTTACATTTTGCCATTATTATTATATATCAATAAAAAATAAGAGTGCATCTGGGACACGTCAGAGGAGATCTGGCCCTCCCGAGACTAGTTTCTCGGATGATTTTTTTTTGGGAGGTTGGGTTTCTCACCACAGGGCATTGTTGGCTGGCTTGCTCACCAGGAGACTGCATTTATTAGATATTATTAGATATTATTAAATGATCTTGCTTGTTCTATAAACACCATGCAATGTGCTGTGTTTTACATTTTCAGTGTTTTTCTGTTTTTCTCCTGTGAAGCTGCTTTGGATTAGGCACACATTGTGAGCGCTATATAAATTGAATTTAGTTGAATTGAAGTTTGATAATGATAGTTTTCAGACTGCAATCAGAGCTCTTTCTGTTGGTTTTAGTGAAACATAGACAAGCACACTGACTATCAAGAGGGCAGATGGTTTACTGATGGTGCTCTTACACTTGCAGATGAAAAGTTAAGACAAAGTAATACATTTGACATGTTATGCCATGTGGGAAATTCTCAGGGCCTTCTTGGCCCTCATAGAGGACCTAAACTATGGTAAACTTTTTTTATGTGTCTAATATTATTCTCTGTAAAAGTCTCCTGGTTTTCCATATTAGAATAGGTCTGTTTAAGTTCCTGCAGTGCTGAGCAGAGTGATCCACGTGTGATTTAAAAGTATCACAAAATAATTTGAGAGGAAAGAGCATACTGCTCTCGGGCATGATGTATGTGCTGCAGTATCTGCGCAGTGCTGCAGTAGTTCCAAATCACTATGGAAAGGAAAAAAAAGTAAAAGCTGATGAAAGTCGTCCAAAACAACAGTATGGACTTTGCCTTCGAGTAATTTGATCATTTTTATTGAATATATATTGGGCTGCGATGCCAACTCATTTTTTTCTGGTCGCCGCAGATACACTCAACATGGTCAGTACAATCTTTATTGACCAATAACATTTCCTGCTTTATAGTAGGAAGATAGTATCATTTACAATATCTAAGTACAATTTTTTGCATTTGAAAACATAATGTTATGTAAAACAAGTGAATTTCCTGTAGCTCAGTGGTGAGAGCATTACGTTAACAATGCAAGGTTGTGGGTTCGATCCCAGGGGATTGCATATACCTATGTATAAATGTATAGGATAATGCAATGTAAGTCGCTTTGGATAAAAGTGTCTGCCAAATGTAAATGTAAATTTCTGTTTACATCCATTACCCAAAACACTGTAATGTCCTCTTCTTTCACACAAGTAATATTAGATCAGATTTATTAGTTGTTTAAAATAACGTAATAAAGGAATGTTCCATGTCCAAAACATGTAATGCTCTGTTGAGAGCATTTCAGGCATGATGTTGCCTTTTACAGACATAACTTTGACTTGTCAATCAGCTTTAAAAATGATGTTTACAGTAATTTACTACTATCAAGAAGCAAAACATTTTAGGGAGTTTAATGAAAAGTGAAATGTGGAGCTTGTAGTTATGTATCTCGTTTTAAATTAAAAAAGATGATTTTACATTTTTTAGTAGATGTACAGACTCTTTCTGGTGTCCTTGTATATATTGTCTGGAAGTTTTAATTTACTAATTTACATTGTCATGATAGAAGCTGAAACTGGAATTTAAATTTTGAATTTTATTTTGTGATATCTGCATTTATTTATATAAAAACAGTGCATGCATGTCTTTCCCCTAGAAATTATAGTTATAGGCATTACTGTTACATGTTTTTTATAATTGAGAGATAAGTCCTAATACTCTTCTATGGTAGTTTAATGTAGTTTAAAGTTTTCCCACAAAAAACCTTTTGACTTTGCAGAGACTTGTGGGAACAAAGGCTGGTGAGAGGGGAGACTGGTGAGATACACCTTTAGCACCTTAACCAAAGGCCACAAGTCTAGGAGCGATGATACTTCTGACCTTGAGGAGATTTATTGATTTTTTTATTCGTCCAAACCAGAGAAAACCGAAACCTGCCCTTTGAATCATTGATAAGCACAAGGTTGCTGACTCTCTTGCTCTTACTCGGTCTCATACAGATGGAGCGCTGCGTCTCTGCAGACACCCACACTTCCTGAACCTGAGGGCTACAATTTCACCTACTTCCATTCGACATCCACTTCCTCTCCTAAATGTGCAGGTCTGCTTTTCTCCACACTTTTGTGAGTCCCTCCGTTTGTGTATGTGTGGTTACAGTGGGGCACAAAAGTCTGAGACCACGTTAAAATCTGTGTTTCTTTTAAACATAAAATAACAAATGATTTATTTTATGCTTTTTCTAACATTTTTTTAAAGAATAATCAAGGCACAAAAGAGTTAATATTCTTGATTTCAAGCTCTCGATTCTCAAGTCAAGCTGGGCTTACAAGGGTCAGCGAATGTTTTGCTGCGTACTGTAGTAAAAGAAACATGGGGCATTATAGTAGCTTTAATTAATGATAGTTTTTCAATGAAATGTTTTTCTCACACTCCTAATAATACTAAAATATTATTACATTAGAATAATGCAACAAAGAAGCCATGTGGGATGCAACGGTATTTTTGTTAGATATCCAATAGATAATAAAACGCTAAAGTGAAACACATAAGACCCTTTTCAATATTAAAATTCACTATTAAGCATACACATATGTAAATAATTGTTCATTCTGTCCCTGCGGAAAACCAAGAAGCCACTTACACAAGCACACACACATACACTCAAGACCACCGTGCGAAAATAAGCCCCTTAGGACATCTAACTCGACACTTCCTCTCAGAGAAACCACAAAAACAATCACACGCTCCCTCTCAGAGACCAACTGACTATCAAGCTGTCATAAACCAGAACAAACACAAACAAACTCTTACACATTAAACGAAGGCCAGACTAAATACAACCTTTTATTACACGCATCAACTAAGAGATCTGTTCCTGAGCTTTATTAGCCAGTGTTGCCTGCTTGCTAAGGAAAGAATATACAGCCGCTGAAAAAAAAAAATTCAAAGCACCATTTCAGTTTTTTGGAATTAACTATTTAGAAGTATTTGTTTTGGTAAAATGTTCATGTTGGTTTCATTTTGTGAACTACGAACAATATTTCTCCCAAATTTCAAATAAAAATATTGTTTGTATTTGCATTTATTTGCAGAAAATGAAAACTGGAGAAACAGTTCAAAATAACTGAAAAGATGCTTCGTATTTTTCGGACTTAAAATATTGCGAAGAAAACAAGTTCATTTTCAATTTTAACAATTACAACAGTGATCTTTGTACATGAATTTAAAAAAAATGTATGTAGAAACCTGGGTTTTATCACAGTTTTCATGTGTCTTGCCATGCTGTCAGTCTTTCACATGATGATTTTATCTCACTCCTGATGTTTGATTATGTTGAAATTTAACACACTGGCCTGGAATGACCACAATCTAGAAATGGTGATTTGAAATGAAAATTTGGAATGCTCTCTTAATTTCTTTGAGGATGTTTATTATATATAACAGAATATACATAACGCATAAACAAATCCCTGACCCGAAGTATAACACATTGGCAAATAACTCATGACTCACTGTTTGTGCTATGAAAAATACCTCAAATCATGTGGTGTGTTTCTTAGCATCTGATTAAAGATTAAAGATTATAGAAACTGCTTAACAATGTTCTAAAACCACTCTGTACGCCTATGAAAAAGAATGTCAGAACAAAAGATAAAAAAAACCCTGCTATCATGGTGCCGCATTGGTACATGCAAGCACTACTCAATTTTCTGAAAATCTAAAAATGTCTAATAAACAAATCTCTTCTAAATCAACAAAAAAAAATTGCTAACTTTAACACATTGGTCCTTTAACATACCCATCTATACGAGAAACAAGGATTATAATAGATTAGGTGCATGTAAGTAATTAGTAGAGTTCTTGAAACAGACAAAGCACAGCCTTTCCTTTAGCATTCTTTTTTCAACTTTACAAAAAAAAAACTCTCATTCTGTCGGCACAATACATTCGCCCAGAGCTACAGTCCTTAATGAAAGCTTGGCAGGGTTGCGCAAGGAACTGAGAGACGCTTACCTTTGATTCCAAATTTTGAGTTGCGTCCAAACTTCAGAATGACAAGCATCAAGATGAAGCCTGTGAATGTGACCGCAGCGATTCCCACGACCACATACACCTATGAGCAGAATGCAACGCTTTTAACTGGCAGTTACTGCTTTCAACGTTTTATCTGGAAAAGCTGAAGTCTGGATCCTGAGCCTCCATAAACATATAAAAAACCTCATCCAAAATGTACAAGTTTTCTATATTACACATACACAGGTTGGTCATCTTGTGTTCACAGTAAAACTGCGCAAAGGTGGTTTATAGATTAACTGACTGATGCCCTGGTAAGAAGTTACACACAAAAGGGTATGTGTGGCCATGCTACATTTCAAATACAGTGAATGGACATTTGTTACCCTGAACGACAAAACCAGTCTTAAGGGTCAATTTTCCGAAATTGAGATTTTTACAGCTGAAAAGCTGAATAACCAAGCTTTCTTTTAATGTATGATTTGTTAGGGTAGGTCAATCTATGCCTGAGACACAGCCGTTTAAAACTCTGGAATCTGAGAGTGCAAAAAATCAAAAAATTGATTGCCGTTGATGTTGTGAATAAGGGGCACTGTGTATATAAAAACAAAGTTTTTAAATATTTAGGGTAGGAAATTACTTAATATCTTCATGGATCTTTACTAAATATCCTAATGATATTTGGCATAAAAGAAAAATCAATCATTTTGACCAATACAATGCATTTTTGTCTTTTACTAAAAATGTTCCCTTGCTACTTAAGACTGGTTTTGTGATCCAGGGTCACATTTGTCTGTGTCCAGCAAGTGAATTTAAAGTTTTATCAGGATTTCCATGTTTTATCCATGTACAGTAATAGCTTCCAAACAAGATTGTCTACATCTATGGTTTATGAATATAAAGTTTGTGATGAATCATGGCCTTTCCACAACTGCATGAGACTATACTGTATATACAGCAGCTACTGTAGGTAAACAGGTCGGACAAGTCTAGTAGCTGTTTCTTTTTATAAATTTAAAACAAATCAAATGATGTTTTGGCTCATCACCATTCATGACTGGAACTGGCTAATGAAATATCACTAGTATTATTGTATTTTCATACAATTGTGTAGGAGTAATTCAATTTCACTCACAGCAACTTTATCCTCAGGTGGTCCAAGAGGAGTGTCATCTGTACATAATAGAATAAACATTTAGATATACATTTATTAAATTACAAATCTGTCATCTATATTATATGTGCTTTTGTTCTTACCTGTTGTTGGATCTCAACGAGAAAGACAAAAAAAGAAGAAAAATTTTGAATCAAGCAGCATTATCAATGTAAATATCTGCAATTCAATTGGTTTAAGCCGGAATGTGTAATTTTTACCTTAAACGACTTGCAAAAATAATTATTTTTAAACAGTTTTTATAAAAACTAAAGTTCTTCCCCCAAATCACACAATATGTTGAGCACTTGGACTGGTCAGGATGCTTAAAGGAACAAACAGTTTTGACAGTGTCATGGAGTCATGGTATTTTACACTTTGGAAACCCAAATAGCTTAGTTGTAAATGACACAATACACTGTGACAGAAAAATAAAAATAAAATATTACACACTTCGGCTTTAATTGTGCTCATGCTTATAAAGAAGCTTACCATAATACACTGGATCAGTAACGGATTCTGATTAACATAAAAAGAAAAATGGAATCTTTTCAGATATTGTTGTCTTTTACTATTACATGATAGTAAAAACCATATGCATTTGGATTTTATTATTTCAACGTCAACTCACCATTCCACGGCTCATACATGAAATGAGCAAAAATGCCCTTGCTGTCATTTCCGTGCACATTACTAGCCAGCAGTGTGTATTGTCCATTGTTGATGTGCGTTGGGCTGTCCAGCTGTAAGCAACCATGGTATTCGCCTTCTGAGTAATCGTGGATAATGGTTCGAATGAAGTGTCCCTCATCCACTGGTTGACCATTTAACAACCAGCTTAGTTTCGGCTCTGGGTTGCCCGACATACTGAAGGGAATGCACCAGTGGTGGTCTGAGATAGCATCCATCAGCTTTCTAATTACAGGAGCAACTGCCATCCCAAATCAGGCACAGATCAGCATACAAATCAAAGATTAAAAAACCACAGGCATTAGTACATCCTGAAATATTTAAGGTGGCTTTGAAAGTATGGTAATGTCGGCAATAAAGGAAAAGATTTTTGGAACAGGTCAAATGAACAAAGAACCTTGTAATTCTACATAGTCGGAAATCACGCTTAGTAAGTTTTAATGTTGTAAAAAATTAAGCACTACAAACTGTTTACTTAATTCATTTCAAAACATTAAACAAGTGTTGTATAAAATAGTTACATTTAATGCGTTCTATGACATTCATTTATATTTTAGGACGGATAACTTTTTGTCAAGTAAAGCCTAAAAACTGCTAAATATTTTGTCTAGATCGGATGTTAATTTAAGGTAGGAATATAGACTTTATTCCACAGAAACTGGGACAATGTCTTTCTCTCTAAATAGAAGTATGTCTGAAATACCATGCTCATGTTTATTGTTATAATTAAGACCAAATCGATGAGAATGTTGACTATTTGACCTAAAGGCTTAGTACTGTAAATTTTAGGACATTTTAGGAATTCAATTTAAAAAGAAAAAAGATGAAGAACTGGGATCTCATAATTAGAACCAATAGAACCAAATTAGACTTCGACTAGATAGAACGTTTTAGTTTTTAAAAAAAGTCCCAAAATGTACACAACCTCAAGAAAAAAAATCACATAATTATAAAAAAAGTTTAGAGAAGAACAAGAATATGTCAATAACTTAAATTTGATAAAAAATGTTAGATAGAACCTTATAAGTCTTAGGTGACAATATGCTCCTGTGGCTAGAGCATTGTGTTAGAAGTGCAAAAAGGTTGTGAGTTTGATTCTCAGGGAACAGACCTACTGATGAAATGTATAATGTGATAAGTGTCTTCCAAATGCTTAAATGTAATGTAATGCTGGGAAAAACGACATATGGGGTCATTTTATTTTAAAGGAAAGGCTTGTAGCAAAAGTTCTTTCTTGTTCTTTGCATGCTGAAACTTTACTCAACGCTTACAATGAGTCAAACATCAACCACAAGTTAACCATCACATTTGCTGCGGCTCTAGTCTTAATCCATATTATTTGGCACTATATTTAGGCAAACAGTTCACATAAAGCAAATAACATAAAGTATAGACGGTTCATATTCCAACAAAGTATGAAAACTTACACCGTATGTCCAGATGCAGAGAGGCCTCAGTCTCTCCTACCATGTTATCAGATGTGCAGGCTATTTTGCATCCATTGTCCAGGAAAGAGACATCAAGGAGCTTCATCTCTGACATCTGACCCGAGCGTTTGAGCTGAGGGTGTGTGTTACAACAACATCAATTTCATTTCTATTTCAAGTGTCCTGTCATGCTCCACAAATCAGTTTATGAAAAACATCATTTCTATTTCATTTTTTCAAAGAACTGGAAAGAAATTACATGTGATGTTATCACGTAAAATCTACAGCAAATCTCACACTATTGACTTAAAATATTAAACATTAAAAGTATTTAACACGTTTTACATAACATGATTAATTACTTTTTTAAATTATTATTATTGGCCATTTTGCCTTTAATTGCACAGAACAGTAGGAGAAGGTCAGGAAACGAGGTAAGAGAGAGGGGTATGGGATCAGGAATTGACGACAAACTCGAGTGACCAGAAGTGCAACCAAGGCCATCGGCTCTGACGATATAATTAATTTCTAAATGAAATAGAATATTCAATGTAAACAAATGCGTGCCAGCACGTGAATTTATCTCCCTGGATTTGACTGGATTTAAAGGTGGGTTATGATAATAATGTTTACAATTATTTTCACTGCCTATATGGCTTTGGTTACATCAGAAAAAAAGACAATGCAATGAATTATAGGTAAATCTAAGTCATGCCATAATAACAAAATGAAAAAAGCAGAACTATCTTTATCATTACAGGTAAAAGATAATCTATACATGTTTCAAATGACACACCGACCTAAAGAAAGTTATTCCTACTATAGCTGTATTAAACCCAAACATTATTGTTTTCCATACTTCCCTTGTCAGATCTTAATATTCAGATTGAATTCAGCATTACCTCGTATCGGGAATCTAGTTTGCAGGTGTTCCAGTTCAGACTAGGTGTGGGTGTTCCTGATGTGTTGCATGTCAGCGTCACATTATACCCTTCCAACATGGTGATCTTAGTGGGACTGAGACTCACAGTGGGGAGAACTATAACAAAAACACACAACAAACCAGAAGATTTACTTGTGCTGACTAACAACTATGTACTCTAGACAGTTGTATCTTCTAAAACATCTAAATAGCCTTAGAACAGGATAAAGTTACTTGAGCAGCAAAATCACAAGACTTGTTTTTGGATCTTGTTGAAATATTTAAACTTATAGTCAAAATAAAATATGACAGAAACGTGTGTAAAAATCGTATACCGCATGATAAATGCTATTAACATTTTAACAAAACAGCTAAGAAATGAATATTTTCTATGTGCCCACATTTTTACTATAAATACCTCTGGGAAATGTCCAACGTTATGAATGGTCAAACTAAACATTTGAGGTCTTATTTAGATGTCTCTCTCTCACTTTTTAATATGCAAATCTGTCTTAATCTTGCCAAGTTTACTTGTTGTTTTGGTAACATTTGTTTTACTTGTTTTATCAATAGCCTTGAATTTATAATTTTGTGTTTGGTCACACTTTACAACAAAGTCATATCTATAATCAATGAATGCATTTTTTAACAAGAATTAACAATGAAAGATTATGTAATATGAAGCTAGATTGATAAACAAATAGTTGGTCACTGGTAGAAAAAAATATTGTTATTAAATGTTAATGAATTATGAAGAAGTACCCCTTTATATAGTATTTTCTTTCATTCACTTTTTGATATTTTGGCTTAGAAATTGAATCAGTTTTCCCCATGCATCACAGGAATGCCATTTTAGCCTGCGGAGTGCTAACATTCAATTCAAGCTGTGTTGACGGTTCAGACTGCCTCTGTGTTGATTTCATCAGATAGCCAAGTAAGATTTGTATCTCTCTAAATCCAGACGGCCACAGTTGGGTGCTTATCACTGTGCCCCTGGCATCTCTTGCAACAGCAGAAAGCTGCTGGTTACTTTACCTATTTCAAATTATTTATTGTATGTTCGTATAAATTATCACAAAATCTCACATGTAGATTTGGCACTCTAGATATTCTTCAAACTATGATAGATTGAAACAATTGACTGAAATAGCTCATTTTCTTCCAAGACACAAAAAATAGAAAACAGAGACAGTCTGTGGCCATAGGCCAGCAGACGTTCACAGCAGAATCTGACTTTAAATGTCCCAGTGTTTTTGCATTCCGGGGATCCCCCCGTCTCACTCTATTTTTCCTTTTTCCTCCCTCTCTCTCTTGTTCTCTCTTCCTCCCTTGAGGCCCTTTGGCTGTGGTAATGCTTAAAATAGGCCTGGCAGGAGGTTGATCTTTGGATCAATAATTATCCACGACTTAAGCCACAGGCCATGAAGCTACAGTCTGGACGAGACCAATTTTAAAAAACAAACAAACAAAACGTCACTCCAAAATATTATATTGCCATGCATGCTTTGAGCATAATCAAGCATGGTTTACTTAAAATTAAAAATGAGTACAATCGTCACTCTGTGTTATTGAGTCAGTCTGAGATCTAGAGATAGAGAAAACTACTGAACCCAAATCCATAAGAAATGTAACACTCTCTCCCATACTCTGTAAAGCTACCTAGTTCATAGATAAGTTAAAAGAAGTAAAATAATATTCATTGCATTATAAAATATATTTAGGGCTTAATTTTACAAATATCCTCACTTCACAACATTTACAGTACTGTATGTTTCTGTTATTTATATTTTCCTGAGGTCAACTTATAATGTTATTTAATAATAATAATATATATTTTTGCATTACAGATGTTTCAGCGGCAACAACTTTAACAAAGGTTATGGGGCCCAGAGTAAACTTCCGGTAGACATCTGCAAAGAATCTATAACTGCTCAGTAGTTTTTATTTGATTTAATACAATTAATATACAAATAAAATACTAATATAAATGATTATGAATATATATTAAATACAGAAATAAATTGTTATATTATAACCAACCTCATAAATAAGTATATTTATTTTTCCACGCTCGTCTTTCTAAACAATAGGATCTTACTCTAAAACATTTTAATTATATTACCAAGTGTTCTTAATATAACTTAATTTTCATTTAAATGTTGACTTGAAATGGTACCCTGGCATTCTACAAGCTCCTATTTAAAGCAAAGATTTTCTTTTCAAAACTATATACCTAAAACTTTATAGTTAAAACTTTCGAACATATTAAACTTTTGAACTTGACAACAGCAACTATAATGTGGGCAAGACAAGTGTTGTTTTTACATGTAAATTTGGGCATTTAAGTTTTAAAATGTCTAAATCTTCCTCATGTCAGAATGTCATGGGAGTACAGAACAAGATGTATTTGCAGCTTAGTTTTAGTAAATGGTCTTTAGCAGGAGTGTTTTCAGTATGTTTTCATACAATGAACTCTTTTATCTTAAACGATCAAGGATCATGTGATTCTTCATGATATGTCCCCTTTAAACAGCAACAAAAATGTTCTTTTCCATTCATGGATAAAAAGTGATAATAAAATAAAGTGTTCCTTTCTCTAATTATCAGTTTGTTCTTACCACAGTTGGGCAGTGTAAGCGTGGAAAGGGATCTCCTCTTCCCTCCCTCCAGCACACACAGCAGCTCTTCCGCCTCCTCTCCTCTCCACTGCTTTAGCCAGACATTTTCACATGAGCATTGCAAAGGGTTACCTGCTAGCAATCTGAAACACACAGAGAAATGTCTAAACCTCTAAAAAAACATGTTAAAATAATGCACTAAAACACAAATTTGTAGCCTGAAAGAACAATGTTGTATTAAAAAAGTATTAGTGATTGACAGATACAGCGGCCAGGCCAGTTAATCTGCCTTTATTTGGACTTTTGGAGATAATCGCTTTATAACCAGTCCTGCTTGGCTAATTAACAGCTTACATTGTATTCGATTTCCAGTGTCAGCGTTCATTGTGTAAGTCACATCATTTTCAGAGAAGCCTTGCTAATGGATATTTTACATTTTCTCTTTAATACATTCTAAGTGACTAGGAATAAATATGTAAAATGAATATTCTATTTTAGTTTAGCCACATGTAAACATATATATATATCATACATATATATATATATATATATATATATATATATATGCATATAAGTATGTATATATGTGTGTGTGTGTGTAATATATTATAAATTTATACTGTAAATATAATATATTGTAATATATAATTATAATTTTTGTATATTATTACAAATATAAGATTTACAAATTTAACAAAAGTCAAACTTCAACAGTATATAAGCATGAAAAGATATCTCACAGATATGAGATGTTTAAATGCCGAAAAGTCCTCCACGACAGATATGACAGATTGTTTTCCTTGAGATTTCTGTAAGGAACCATAACACATTTAGTATTCATACAAAGCATACAACATTCTACTTGCCAATAACTCATGCACCAATTCACTTCTAAACTCTTCAGTAAATGTTGCACATACATTATATTGTAGAATGTGTCATTCTGTACCACAGAAGACATTTCTAAATCGTTCAAATATGATGATCAATATAACTGCAAAATGTATTCATAAACAATAACAAAGCACTCACAGATACTGAAGTTTCTGGTTGTTCTCAAAGGCCTCCCGGTAAATATATGTGAGCCTTGTGTTTGTTACTGTTCTGTAGAACGACACAACATTGATGTTACAATTTGCCACATTACTAAAAAAATATCTGAATGACAGTTCAAAAAAAAAATTTGGTACTCACAAGTTTCTCAGGTTGTGGTATAAGATTAGATCCTTTTCATTAATAGAAGTAAAATTGCTTTGATTTGCAATGTATCTGTAAACGGAAAAAAAACATGCTCACTCTTATTTCTCATAACTGATTCATGACTATTACTATACAAGGCAAATATTTTCAAAATGATCCGAAAGATATTCTGTTGTACCTGACCATGTATTGTATTGTATTTAAGGAACATTTTGGAATAGACCTCATTTTACATGCAACTAACACAACTATAAATTAATACAAATAAATGCAAATTCTTTCAATAACAGTGACAAAGCCAGATATTTTGGGTCCTATCTAACACAAAATGACAACACTCTTATTAATCTGTGTGCAACAAATATCACAAGAACCACTCCAGTAAAGTATAATCTTTTTTACCGAATCTCTACAATATGCCTATTTTAAGAAGATAGACATGTCACTGCTTGGATACATTTATAAAACCAACGCTTGGATATAAAAAAATACTGTGGAACAAGTGCAATAAATCACAAATGTTAAGCAAAGTTATGATATGTATTCATTGAATGAACGTTTTTTAAACTTAATCCAAAGGAACACTTTGGAATACAAATCATTTGTGATTCTGTATAAACCCCCTGGCATGCAATTCCTTGGTCTTTTATGAAGGGTTAGTTCATCTCAACTTACATGTCCGTGATGTTCTCCATCTCTGCCTCGGATTGCAGCATGGGGAAAGCCTTGATACTACGCTCGTAGTCCACGCAGGAGATCCGCACGCCACTGCACGTGCAGAGCTCGGGGCAAGCGGCTCCGGGCCTCCAAAGCGCGAGCAGCACCGGAACCCAACCGAACCCCCACCACAGCAGGCTCATCTCCGGGTCCTCGCCGCCAGATTTAAGACTCCTGGATGCGCGAAGGCAGTGCAAAAACGCGCGCTCGCGTCTGGAGCGTCCGAGCGCGAGACACGCAGAAACGATTTGGAACGCGTAGGCGACCTAGTCTCACGTGTATCTTTTAGGAAAGTGTCACTGTTTTTCTGGCCTTTGTTTGCCTTTACCCAGAACGACGGGTTTGAGATGCGTTAAATGCAGAGTCTGATGCGGCGCAATAAGAGCAGCAGACGCGCTCGTGAGAAATGCGAGCTCTGGAGTGAGTGCGCGCAGAGCCGGATGATGCGCAGCGTATCAGAGGGGAGGAGACGACAAGAGAGGGCGAAAAGATCATCAAAACACCTTATTGATTATTGACAACATCCTGATGCCTAGCACAGACTTCAAGACTTTGATTTACAAGCTCCTGTACGATTTTATCGAAGGCAATGCATATGGAATGTGGTGCGTTACCGTGCTTCATTTTATTAAATTATTCCTAGTACCAGTTTAGGTCAGGGCAATTGTTTTCTCATGTTTCTCGGATTGGGTTGATGACAGCCACCAACTACCCACTAACCCAAAATATGGCAGATGTGCTTTTGACTACACACATCAGTTTGCACACAAGCATCAATCTCGTCACGCCAACTGGACGTATGAGGCCAGAATATAAATCAAAGGCAAACCAGACATAATCGCGTGTGCGCAGTGATGTACAGTGAAGGTTGCCTTGCCTTTACACTGTCATCTAGTTAGCCTATATTTGGACTATCTTTAGACTATTACATATGGAATAAACCATAATGCAAAACTATGCAGTGCCTTGAACCTAACTGCACGAATGTGAGCTAATAGCAGTGCATGAGTAAACACTAAATGGGTGATTTATTGCTAATCCTCTTCTGAGTCCTGACAGCGCTGTTGTTATCCTGCATGCAGTAAGAGCACCGCACGGAGGGGGGCGTCATTGGGCCAAAACCATACTTTGAATATCGTTCATCCTCATACAATTTTGTAATAAAAAACTAAAAAAATTAACTTTTGTTCAGCATTTTATCCTTTTAAATGACATTCAGCGGGACACTTAAATTTACTTATGTATTATCTATTATGATACACTATATATAACCAGAAATTTCTTTGTAATTCCCATTTAAACAGTTTATTATAATCTAAATTATGTAGAAAAAGTTAAGATAAATAACTATTTAAGTGATTTTTTTGGACAGCAACAATCTCCCATGTGTCTTATAAGAGACCAGCCTTGCTCCTTTATTTCAGAGCATTCAAGAATTTGAACCATTTAAGTTTGGATTGTGTATTCTCAATACATTCAGTGATAGGGTATTTGAGTTTAAAGTGAGTAAAATGAAAATCACGTGGTAACATGTCAAGCGCTCACCCTCAAACAGACAGAATCATTTAAATAAGTGAATAGATTAAGAAAACGTTCTGGGGTGCAGAACAGTAAAATACCAAGGTAAAATGAAAATCAATGTGGTAAAATGAGGACAGGAATGTCCATCAGTTCACCCAAGAATAAAACACAAAACAAATTTGTTGATTGTGAAAGGTAGTTCGATTTATATTCTAGAGAGAATTTTAGATTGTTAATGACAAGCTTGTTGGGCTCTTCATCCTCCAAGTCTAATCAATGCAGATAAGCATTGCGTCAAAACAAATTTCAGAAAGAAGAGTATTTTGTGCTTATATTTCAAATGAAAAAAATGATGCACATACAATTAAATAAATAATTTAGCTAATTGTTATTATTGTTTTGTAGCTGCTCATAAAAAGACTTTACATTTTTGATATTTTTAATCATTTTTTATTTAATACTTTTAGTAGCTTTTAACCAGTCTTTCAAAGTACTGTATAAATTAGGGATTAGCCAACTGTAATTTAAGTGATGGGCCCTTAACACATAAATACAATTTCTGTCATCATTTATTCGCCCTCATATCCATCACCATGAAAATGTGTTTAAAAACAAAAAAAGCATGTTGTACTCTTTAAAAAGAGCAATAGCCTACTTTCTTGGCAAATCAGACATACCATCATCCGTTCGAAATCGATGAATTATTTTGAAGTCCGTTCCTTGAGAAAAACGCAACACTTTTCTGTTTTTGCAGCGCTCTTATTTTTGATGTCAAGGAAGCACTGACTTGAAAGCCGCACTGCAAGCTCGCGCTATCTAGTGAATTTTATTTGTATTGCAACAAATTTTATAACGATGAACAAGAGAACACGTAGGAACGGGTAACACATGATATAATGACTAAAAATGTCAAGAAACAGTGGAGATTAGAGTATTGCAGATTTACAGTAGGCCTATGTAAAATGTCTGATCTATTTAGCCATAAGGATAAAGGGCACAGAGACAAGAACGTTCAGAGATGAAGAGAACATGTAGGACTGGCCACACAGTATATCGTAACTTATTAGTCATCAGAACTAGATACTGTTTTTCTTTTTTTCATTGCAATTAATGTGTTATCACTGTAAATGTAAGCTAATAAATTGAGAAAACATGATGTGCTTAAACTAACAACAGTTATAATCTTTCATGTCTTTATTGAGCACATACCATTAAACAGTCACAGTGCTTTTAAAAAGCAAGTGAACTTTTTAAGTGATGATCACGTTGTTGTTACCTGGGTGATCCACAACTGTTTTGTTACAGTTTCATGTCTGTCCTGAGATATAAAAATGCCTTCAGAAAAATATTTCACATTCTATGCTTTTCCAGCACCTATCTGCTGCGTCTCAATTTAAAGGCTGCGTAGTTCGAAAGCCACATTCAAAGGTCAATAACGTGACTAAGGCTGCAACACCCTGCTGGTTTCGGACATACTATTCATGACTCATAGTGAATTTTACTAACTATGTAGTGTGGAAGTAGGCAATTCACGCGCAGGCTTGGTGACGCTGGTGTTCTTCTGAAGTCACATTTCATCATGTGAATGTCTGTGGGATCTCGTGCCACTGTAAAATTGTTATTCCACCGATTGGTTTAGTGTGGGCATTCTGAGCATTACAATGTTAAAAATTGGTTCAAAAGGCCCTTGTGACTGGTCTCCCAGTGTCTTAAAATTGGTTGATCTGAATTCATCCAGAGTGTCGCGGGGCTAAGGGACCGAAGCTGTACCTACACATGCCTATTTTGGATCAGTAAGAAACCACCTGGCATAGCTCAAGCCAAGGACCCACAATCTTCTCAGGATTATGGCAATAACTTTCTCTGGGCAGGGACCCCTCACATTTTCTAAAGAATTCCATTGAAACATTCCTAAAAATTTACAAATTTGTTTATTATAAACACTGAACATATTAAAATATAAAAAGTAACAGAAAAAACTTTACGCAACATAAAGATAAAATACAATACAATATTTTAACAAAAATTATACAATGTGCATTTTAGATTTGAACCAGTTTCTTAACCAGTGAAACATAAGAAACACTGCCAGAGAGTGAATAAAAGTGGAGAAAATAAAATCACTTAAATTCTCTTCTCGTTCACTTTTCTTTGCATCTCATAGCATTCACTTTCAGTAAGCAAATCAGAACGCAACACAACTCCTCTGCCCATCTGATCCACTTTCACACTCATCATACAGCACATATCCACAAGTTCTTTCTGACAGTGTAGTATTCCATTGTCCACTTCATTGCGTCTCGATGGATCTTTCCTCAGTGCTCTGGCCTCTGTTGCTGAAAAGCCTATCAGGTTAGCAAGCATGGCATCGCACAAATCCACATCCAGGTACCCAGTTCCATCAGATATGGTGGCCCCTAATTTCCATTCGCCTCCACTACTGCGCAAGTTTCCTACCAGTGTGACGATAAAGGCTTGCAGTCGTAAAACCTGAACGTCTGCAGGCGGCCAAGAGCCAGCCTGTATTGTGCAAAGGTACCTGGGTATCGGAGGAACAACTTTTTGCTCACAACTAGAAGATTCTGTTCTGTTTGTAGAGCTACTTGCAACATATTTAGATTCATTCACACCAGATGTAGAGGGAATTTCACGTATAGACCTCTTGTGGTGGCTGCTGATGTCAGTGGACGTTTTAGCAAATTTTGTGTGGCTCATTCCTCCACTTTTCACCCGGTTGGTGTGACATTCCATGATTGGCAAGTTTGAAGCAGGAAAGGCTTGTTGCTCCATTTCAGTGTGAGCCCATGTGCTGGGCATGTCTGAATCTATGGGGCACATCACACTGTCCAGCTCTTCTAATGGGATGTCATCAAAGTCCTCAAGATTATCATCCGCCATATTGTTATCAATGTTTTGTGGAACATCATCAAAATGGTCTGGAATACTGTTGAAGTCATCATCTGGAATTTCAACCACATCCCAATTGTTTTCACTGGAAACGGGTGTTATCTGAGGCTGCCGTTGTGACTGATAGTGGGGAAAAGATGATCTGGTAGAAGCTTGTGAAGTCAAGCTGTGATAACCACTGTCAGCAACTTGAAGATCTACCACTGCCTCCACACTGGCCAAAAGCTCCTGGTCATCTGGTTCCTCAGCATGTGGATGGTTTTCCTCAGGCAGCCCCAATACTCCACTAAGCAATCTGCTTTGAGAATACATCTCCAAGAGCTGTTCCACCTCCCCTCCCAACACCTTAACATTCTCTGCCTTCAACAGCAATACTCCAAGACGGACAACAATTGGCCCAACCAACTGTAGCTTTGTGCCGGGTGGCAGGTTGGCTCTTAAGGCTGGGATAGGGTGGTATTCCATACCCTCCAAATTCTCCACTCCATCTGTAAGTTGCAGCATCAACATGCGTGTAGGCTTGGACTCCCAAGGCCTTTGAGTTTCCTGTGTAAAGGCTGAGACTTGTTCGTTGGAGTGGTCAGTGCCCCGGATATGTTGCAGTTGAGAATATGCAGGCTGGCTGATGTCCAATAAGGAGTCCATTTGAATACAGTAGCAGCTGTTCAGTTCTGTCTTCTGTGCATCAGAAAGGCCTGTGGGGAGCACAGGGTGGGCCAAGTCCCTCAGGTCAGTTAAAAGCCACTGCTCCAAAACACGTTGGTTCAGCAGCGATTGAGACATGGCTTCTCGACTGGCCTCTTGCTTCACCCAGTTTACACAAGCATCCAGCCAGGCAGGTGGGACCAAGATGTGCCATTGAGAGCTCAGCCATCCCTTGGTTACCCGGACTTCACTTTCTGTATACATCTTCTCACTGACCCAAGCACAGGGGAATCATCTGTTAAACAGAAAGGCAGACTTGTTAATTTAAAGATTAAAAACAATTTCATTTTCCTTTTTAATTGCACACAGCTCAAGTGGTAAACGTTAGCCAAATTATTTTGCACAGCGTATTTTACTTTTTATTTAATTAAGGTAAATGACTTACCACAAAGGTAATGAGTAATTTCTATTATATTTTAGTGCAGGCTGCATTCGTTGTAGTTTTAGAGAGTCAACATATTACACGCTGCTTGCTGTGATCGTTGGATTGTTATCATAATTTAGGCAACGTAGTGTTTGCGGTTCAACTGGAGCGAGTGATTATGAAGATCTAAAATATTTCGTTTTACACAGAAAGTAGCACACAACCGTGTTCTCACTGAGAGATCATCTAGACTGTTTGGTTGGTTATAAAAACCGAGTGACGCTACTTTTGGCCAATGATGGACCATGACTCTGCTTTAGTATTTGATGGGCTGTGATTTAGACCAATCATAACGCGTCTTGATAGTGGAGGGAGGCGCTTTCATTGGTCAACGTCTGGTCAAAGTCTTATGGGCGAAACTAAGATTGTGTGCGTCAGTTGTTGTTACGAACCGACTGTGTACAACAACGACTGGAACAGGTCTGTAGTTACGTTTCCTGTGGTATAAAATTACGTTACTTTATTATTTAGTATATAATTGATTATGTAATTTTAATGTTAAACACACTTGCAATCTTGAATATTCGATTTGGGTTTCTGCTCAAAAGGCTAGTCTCCGCAATTAGCCTGGCTTTCTCCTTCTAGATCGCTAGCTTTAGCCATGCTAGCTAATGGAAGCTAACAGCTTTGACGGACTCTATTTTTATTATCGTTTACACTCGAGACCGTGCTTTGGCTTTAGTCTATGTATTTGTATTTTTCTTTATTTTTAAACACGGGGCTTATAAACAGTGTGTAACTCGTTACACTGTTAAGTTAGCTGGTTTATTAGCTTCCTGAAACTATCTATTGTTAATTAGCAGTCTATCCATTACAGGAAGCATTGAATTCATTTTAGACGACGGTTGTGTTTTAAAACCCAGGTTTCGTTTTGGGAAACATTATAGGATCTTTTGTCGTTTTTGAAACGATCGATTGTAAGCATTACGAACCCATTTAAGCGTGTTTCAAAACGGCACCCAAACTGTTTTAGATGGGTTTTATTCTTTTTTTATTAACTTGTTATTGATCACGCCATCCTTTTTAGTTTGTCCATTGGCATATTAGCTTTGAGACAGTACTATAGATTTATTCCTATTGCTTGTTATACCACAGTATGATAAATAATAGTACTATTGTAAAAAAGCATTTGCTATCTTATAAAAACGGCATGTTCAGTAGTCATGCTAAAGGCAACAACGTTACGATAAAGGCTTAACACAATAATACTGTAAGTTATTGTCTGGGCATAGAGTTTGTTTATACACTAATGTTACTTTTGTAATATTTCCTTAGGCATACATTGGGACAGAGAAGGCTGTGTATATTCACTCGTTGTATAAAGATAATGGATCTAGAAAACGACCCCCAAGATGAGGAGACCACTTTCAGCATCAACGAGAGTAATGGTGAATTTCAAGTTAACTCTTATTGAAATCTGATGCTTTATTATATGTTACAATTCATTATGACATGTTATATCAAAGAAACAAATGTGAACAACTTGCGTTTAAGTATAGCACACAATCCAATCGATTCCAGATAAGAAGCCCCACCCTACGGTTTTATTCTGGTTAAATACCCCTTTTTACTTGGAAATTTGGCATTTACAGTAAAATGGGATGGGAATAGTGTTATATGTAGTCTCAGGATTTTTTTCTGAAATTCTAAAAGTATACGTTGCAGTTCTTTTGTGGTTGTGATTATGAACAACTCTTGCTTTTCAGGTAAGCGTTCTGCTGATGATATTGATGAGGACATACCCCATAAGCGCTCCAGAAACTCTGATGACATGGTGGAGCTCAGAATTCTGCTGCAGAGCAAAGTATACCCTTTAAGTGTTTTTAGAGTGTTTTATAGAGTTTTGTTTCTTCAGTATCATAATGGTGTATTTCTCTTTCTGCAGAATGCTGGAGCAGTGATTGGAAAGGGTGGGAGGAATATTAAAGCCCTTCGTACAGATGTGAGTACTTTGCTGTTAAGCTTGCTTACTGGAGCACACTGGACATGATACTGTCAATATAGTTCAAGAAACCAAATGGCAACTTTAGCCTCAACAATCCTTGTACAAAGTCAGGCAATTACATTTTAATGTTTGATGTGTATGATTATTACTCTATATTATGTATATACCACATTCTATTTTACTCTTTAATAAACTGAAGAGTATATGAAATGTGCCAATTAGTGATACACGCTAGTATAGAAGTAGTGTTTGGGCTAATATAATATATTCTCATAATCTCTGTTCATCTCCTGTCCTCCATTTTCCTCCAACATTATGAGAATTGAAAATCAAACTGAAAGTTTTTCCAATTAAAAAATGTATTCCTCTTCCACTCCCTCTCCCCTTTTCCTTGTTTTTATTTTTCTGTTCATTTTTGGCCAATTCCCATATCCCGGATCGACTCATACTGCCCACCTGCGTTGCCGCCTGACCTCCTGACTCCCTGGTTGGCCACACCCATAATCGCGCCCTTCCTATTGGGCGGCTTACTTCATTGACATCTGTGTGCTTGATTGCTCTGGGCTTGGCCCCGCCCCCTGCAGTACAATGCCACTGTGTCAGTCCCAGACAGCAGTGGGCCCGAGCGGTACGTGCCACTCAGATACTCCAAACCTCCAAGTCATATCAGCTCTGTTACTGCCAATATCAGAACTGTTTTAACTTCCTTGATGTTCAAAATATTCCCTTTCTGCCATAAAACATGAGTTTGATGCTGTCATGACTTTTATTATTATGAACAACTGTTATGCTATGAAACTGCCTTTTATGTCACACAAGAAAGCCCTTTCCCACCCTGTCTCCCTCTTCGTCCATACTGAGAGAAAAAAAACAGTATTTATTGTAGCTTTATGGAACATACTTCAAGTTAATGGTTTCTTGGTAATACGAGGATGAGTTTAGTTTTTGAGGGTGAAGGGGCTCCGCATATATACACCTTCTCCCTTTTCCTGTTGTGTTGTTGTACTGTGGTGTTTTACTTATTCTGGTATGCCGAATGATATCTTTTCCGTCACTCCTGTCCCCAGTCTTTTCTTCTGTTGTGCCTTTTTATCTTTTCTAATGCGTTTCACTTCATTCTTGTTATCTCATCTCTTCCGATCTCTCTCTATCTGCAATTTGTCACCTGTTTATCGGTTCCCAAGCATCTCTCACTGCATATCTGACCTTCCCTGTACTTTACATTTCAGCAACGGAAAGGAGCTTCAGTGTGCTTGTTTTTCTTCTGTTTTCCACTCCCTTTGACAAAAAGGAGCGCATGCCTTCATGCCACTCCTTGGGATCAGTCTGCTCCCTGACATTTAAATGTACTAACAGAAGAATGATTTGTTGTTGCACTCAGGCTGATTGTATGTCTGATATTGGCTCTCCTCTGTGTTCTCGTGGAATGCGATTCATTGTTTTAACAGAATTCTAAGCATCAGTGCTGATATTCCCACTGTTTCTGAGATAATGCTGAAGATCATACCTACTCTGGAAGAGGTAAGTTTTCAAGTTTGAAATATATTTGCTTGTTGAAATTAATAGTTCAAATGTGTCCTTTTCCTGTACTATTCTTGCCTCTGTCTCAAACTGAGATGAGATCTGAAGAATTGAATAGTCTCTCTTACTTTGGTTGCTTGGAGCAGTATCAGCATCACAAGGGTGTGGATTTTGACTGTGAACTAAGGCTGCTCATCCATCAGAGTCTAGCCGGAAGCATCATTGGTGTTAAGGGAGCTAAGATTAAAGAACTTCGTGAGGTAAGAGGACTTTTTTTTCAGTTAAATTTTCCGTCACAGATTAAAAAGCAAAGATTTTCATGGAGAAAATGTTTAACTGTTTCAGAGCACCCAGACCACTATCAAACTGTTCCAGGAGTGCTGTCCACAGTCAACTGACCGCGTGGTGCTTGTTGGGGGAAAAGCAGAGCGGGTGGTGGAGTGCATTAAGACAATGCTAGAGCTCATTGTTGATGTGAGATAAATAACAGCGTTAACAGACATGTTTTATTAGTGGTCTTTTTAGGCAGGTCTATGACTCCCTTTTTTTCCTGCATCTCCAGGCTCCAATTAAAGGCCGTGCTCAGCCGTACGACCCAAACTTTTATGATGAAACCTATGACTATGGTGGCTTTACCACGATGTTTGAAGAACGAGGACGTCGACCTATGGGAGGCTTCCCTTCCAGGGGACGGGGCAGTGGAGGGGGGTTTGACCGCATGCCCCCCAGCGGAGGGCGTGGTGGCCACCACATGCCACCGAACAGGAGAGATTATGATGACATGAGCCCACGCAGGGGCCCTCCTCAAAGAGGGGCAAGAGGAGGGGGTCGTCCTCCTCGAAACATGCAAATGGGACCCCCGCACCACAGGAGAGGGTGAGCCACTTTAACCTACAGAACTTCCACTATAAGCAATTGTTGTTTTAATGGTGTTTGCTTTAAATATATATAAACAAATAAACATTGAATCAATCATAAATGTGTAAATCTGTGTGTCGTTTTACAGAGATGACCAGTATTCATACAGCTCCCATCGTGGCCACGTGGAAGAGAGACGGCAGTAAGTGATTCTATTTACAACTGAAAAAAATAAACTATCTAATTTTGTGCTTGTTTCTACCCATCATTTTGGTTTTTCTAGTTTTTTTCATTATTCTGAGCTATATTTCCTCTTGTCGCTTATTTCATCATTTGCATATTTGCTCAAGCGTTTTGAGAGTAGTAGTATTTACTTCAGCTCTGTTTCAGAATGAGTTCTTAACAGTTAACCATTATGTTTTTATAAATTATTCATGATTGTTTTCTTTTTCAAGTGGGGAAAGGAGAGGACGCAATGAACGTTATGGAGGCGGCATGGTTAGTGTACGGTCTTTCATGTCGTTGTTTACATATTAAACTATTCAATTTAAACCACCTGGTCAAATTTCCAGTCCAAACTTCATCCATGTTTATGTTGCCAGTTGTCAACGGTTCACTCTATAGCTGGAGATCTCATTTTTGCTTGTTGTGTTTTTATTTATGTTCTTTTTTCTCTTGCTTTGCAGAGTGATGGAGGATTTGGTAAGATGTTGTTTGTATGTAGTTGAGTTCGACTGTAGTTGAATAAAATTTCTGCTTTTGAAGTATCTTATTCAGTAAGATGGTGCTGCAGTAGATATGAATAACTGACCGATGGACATAAGACATGTGTAATACATTTCTGTTTATGCAACAGTAATCAGTACTGGTTATTTCAAATACGTTACTCATAATAGCGGAATATACAGTTCTATCTATGACTTATGGCTTTTGTTTTGCTTTATGTTTTATGTAAATTAAGTCGCTTGAACATTTTGATAGGTCTGTTCATCAAGTGGCCAGTTTAATCACACTTATTTCTTAATTTTCTAATAGACAATACTTCATCATGGGATTCCTATCCGTCTGGTAAGTTTCCAACCCCCAAACAAAAACATGAGCCAACTGCCATTTTGATGATAAACTTGATGTCATATTGCATTACATGTTCTGCCTCGCTGTGGTTTAATTATATTCAGGTGGAAGGGGAAATTATAACGACATGGAAAGCCCTGTTATCACCACACAAGTAACAATTCCTAAAGACGTAAGTGAACTACTATATGCATGTAATGTCATCTTAAAGCAAAACGAGCATTTAACTCCCATCGCTGCGATTCTCAGTTGGCAGGGTCGATCATTGGTAAAGGGGGTCAGAGGATCAAACAGATTCGCCATGAGTCTGGGGCATCAATTAAAATTGATGAGCCCCTGCAAGGTTCTGAAGACCGCATCATAACTATCACAGGAACCCAAGACCAGATACAGAACGCCCAGTATCTGTTACAAAACAGGTATGTCACTCACTCAGGGACTTCATGCTATACGGAGTTGAATCGCAGCTGTTAAATTTAATGTCGTCTTAATATCTTTTTTTTACTTCTGCCAGTGCTTTACACCTTTTGGGACGGCAGAACTAACCAGCCCCCCCTTCTCAGGATATCCATCCAAATGCAGCTAAAGTCTTTGCCGCCGCGTGATGCCCTGACAGATAGATTTGAGCTTGAACCCTCTGGCTGTTCTTGTGGATTTTGTGGGATTGGTTTCTTTCTTTTGATTTGTTTTTATAAATCTTAATTTTATATGGGCCAACTTTCACATACTTCATACAACCACTTTGCATTGGATAAGGAAGCTGCTTTATAAATATTTTGTGTGTTAAGGGAGGGGGGTGGTTCAGCGGTGTTAAGTGTTTTTAATTATATTTACCACCATTAAAAACGCTCACTCCAGAAGGTACATATTTTCATATGTTCACCCCAGAGTTTTTATTTTAAGGAATGACATGTAAATATCCAGTCATAGGTATGGAAATTGATTTCTATGGACATGAATATAATCCCTGTGTGTGCTATATTTTTTCCTTAGAAGTACAAATATTTTCACCACGTACTGAATCCTTGCAGTACTTTTTGTATGTCTTCTCTGGTGTGTTGCTTGGTTTGCAAAATAGTCTGTAAGAAATTTGCTCTACCTCTGGATTTATTGTAGGTCTGCCCCCCTTAAAGGCCCACAATCATTGTCCATATTTTTTTTACAAAAGTGAGTTTGCAGTTGTACTTTTAGGTAGTAATTTGTGACAGACAATTCTCACTCTCCCTTTTCCTTTTGTTTTTATCTTTATTTTTTTACTCAAATTTTCTCTCAAGTTCTTCAACCAGACACATTTGTAGACTTTGTCATTTGTCTGAAATAAAGAAAATGCCATTTTTTTCCAGTGTGGTCTATGATAATTTTCTTACAGCTAGTGTCCATCGCTTTCATGTATTTTTTTAGTATGTCTCATGCTTCATCCTCCTTATATTTAATCATAATATGTGGTGCATTTGAATGTTACAGTCGGAGAACATTTAATTCAGTAGCTCTTAAAAGCAAACATGTTTATGCCCTGTATTAAAGAAGCTTCAAACACGCATTTAGTGTTTTACTGTATTTGTACAAAAGCAAATATTAGAGTGAGGGTTTAAAACGGGAAACTCAAATCAGGCAAAAGGAAAAAAGGCTAAAATTGTTTTTTAATTTTACCCACGCGTCTCTTACCAAGTATAATAACTGCACCAATGATGTTTGTGAAACTACTCCTTTTTAGCAGCATAACTTTTTGCTCTTGTGGACTTTTTCCAAAATGTGAAACATTCTGTTGGTCCACAATTTCATGTTTATTAACATGACATCTGATCTGACTGAAAGTAGGCTCTATTATGCATAACTTTCAGACACACCTTTAAAGTAAAAAGCATACAATGTTAAGGTATTACAGTGTGTGATGGAAGTGAGTTACACCCATGTGCAAAGCCACTAAAATATGAATGATTCAGAATTGTATAAACTGAATTAAACTGTTAGATTTATGGAGTAGTGCAGTTCTTTCAGGTTCTTAAACCTGTCCTGTTAGTACTTTATTTTATTAAAATCTAAGTTAATTCCTTTCTGTCGCAAATGTTTTAGTGCTTTTTTCCACTTTTCTCTCTTAATATAGTCTGTAACCCTTATACAATAGGCAAAGTCATGTCAGTCCTCCAGATGCAACGGTGATATAAGACTATAAACAATAAACCTCTAAATGAATTAAAAGGAACAAAACATACAAACTACATAAAAATATTGTTCATAAATGTGACGAGATTGTTTTTAATTAAATACGGCGACATTTATGTTAATTGGTCATAATATCATTGAAATCTTATTTGTTTAATCAATCAATTGAAAAACGGAACACGACATTTTTGTTGCACATAATTATTAATGAGATTTTGTTCTATTGCAATTAATTACAATAGTATAATATTGTTTGACGATAACTGGTTTTAATAGTTTACCAAAAGGATAAAATAGTAACGTTAAATACGAACCATTTTAAATGATCGAAACAGTTGCATGTATAGACACAAAAATAAAATAACACTACAAAATATAACAAATATGAAAACATATGACTATACTGTAATACTGTAGTTACCATTTTTAACATTCTCTAATTGTATTTAATAGTTTCATTTTTATAAATTGTATAGTCATTATTACAACCAGTCATTTTTTTAAAGAACTTTCTATTTCTTTTGGAGATTGACCTTTACATAAAGCTTTTTAGGCTCATTTTAGCACAGATGTCCTTCCTGCGAATGTAATAGTTGTCAGTGTAATTTAGATAGCTTGAATTGATATTTTTACTTGTTTATATCGCTGCATACTGTCACCAAAGTGTGGGGATCACTAAATCAGTGGTGGGAATAGTGATGCGACGGCGAAACTTAACGGTAAAGATGAAAATTTTGTGCAAAACAATCCATCTACCTGGCTGCAACTGTTATATAACACATTCAAACAGTTTTACACTAATTTAACATGAGTAGTTAGATCCTTGAACCAGACGATGACGTTTGATATTTGATAACAACTTGCTGAAGCTTCTCATTTCTCGTCGTACATATTCTACATCGTGCTACCAAGTTATTCGTGTAGCTTACAGCCGCCTCTGCTGGTGTAAATAATCACTACATGGTTGTTCTGGTACCCCGCTGGGTATGTCGATCGGGCTTTTCAGTGCATTTTCGTGCAGGGTCTTGAGAGGGCTGGAAAAAAATATAAATCATAAACATTATTTACATGTAATTTTATTTTCATCGCCCAAATGTTTAAGAATGAAGAATGTTTTGAATGGCCAAGTCAAAGTTCTTACCCTAATCCATATGTTGTGACAGCCCCAGAAACAAGCAGTTCATGTGAAGAATTCCGCCCAATCGTTGTACAGTAGATGGCAGTATTCATCTCACACGATGAACTGTAACCCACCAGAAAACAAAAAGAAGATAGTTTGAATGAAAGGATTTTGTTCAGTAAAATCTGCAGTACAATACAATCTATTGTACTTTGTACCGGGAGTCATCCAGGCACACACCTTCCTGCAGTCTTCCTTACATGAACATTGACCGCTTGGCGGGTTTAAGAATTAATACGGGGAACTACTGACAACAAGTAGGTACTTCGAGATTTCCTTTAAAGTAAGTGAAATTCACTAGACACACGAGACATAATACTTTTTGTATTGCATAGACAACAAACTGAATGCAACATAATTCACAACGTGCAACACTGCATCCCAACTAATGCTAAACCAGAACATTGGAGCAGAAATACTGTGACATTTTTAACAAGAAAATATAATCTCTAAATACGACAAATGAGACCATGCATACAATTGTTTTTAAACATTAATATTGTACGTCATAACAGGCAAAATGCCATGACAAATGTTTCAAACAATAGGCCCATATTGTGAAACGGAAAATGCCATTCGGAGCAATGTTTGTCTCTAAATGTTAACTTTGTTCCCACAGAGTCAGCCATGGAAGAACCACTGTCTCCTCGAGAGTCTGGTCGGTTCTTGTCTGAGCGGAGTCGAGATGTGTTTGTGGATGAAGAGGGAGCTAAATCTGTGGCACAGATGATCTACGAGCTCAGAGAGAGCAAAGATTTCACAGCCAGTGGCTGGAAGAAGAACAATCCACTGGCCCCTCCACCAGACTCAGATGAGGCTGTCAACTGGGTGTTTGTGACAGACACAATGAACTTTTCCTTTTGGCCTGACAAAGAGAAAGAACAATGTGAGGTGAAGTGCAGGGGAAACACCTATAGAGGTTACATGTCTCTCTGTGCCGCAGTCACTCGGGCTATGGATGAAGGTGACTTGACATTTATTTATTTGAACTCATATTTGTCTGTGATTTAAATTTGGACTTTAGCTCATGTACATCCTCATGGAACCTGTTACCTCATATTTTGAGTTATTTTGTATAATGTCCCAGCCACTCTTATCTGTAACAAAGTTATGATTGACAAACAGTTATTAAATCTCATACATGCTTGCAGCCATTAAAATTTGAGACTTAATCCTATCCATCTCCAAAAAGTCTTGAGCTTGAAATGCAGCCTGTATATATGTAAAAAGAATTGGAGAATAGTTTCTACTTACTTGAATTTTATGTAAAAATTGGAATATGGAAAAATACATTGCTTTTTCAAATTATAATGTGCATTGTATTCATCAATCATATACAACCTTGCTAATCTGATCTCTTTTTAGGAGTGCCCATCACAAGTCCCTCTTACTTTTCTCAAATCACTGAGGTCAAATTAGCGCATGTTCTGCGTTCAGACACCACTACACCCATGCCAATGCTGAAAGAGCGTCACCAGGTACTAACAGAGGCTGGACGAGTGCTCCTTGAGCGCGGTGGATCCTTCCGGAAATTCATGAGTCACTGCGAAAATGATGCAGAGAAGATGGTGAAGTATATTGTGCAAAATATACCCTCCTACAGAGATGAAGCCATCTATGAGGTAAAAATATTCCCATGACTGAGTGCAAAATTTGTGTCAGTAGTTTGACTTCTAGTCCTGTTTCAATAGGGAATGTCCATTCTTTTCAGAAACATGTAGCAATTGACTTTAGATTCAGGACTTTGAAAATAATCAGATATTTGCATGTCATTGTAGTAGTTTAATGTATTGTTTTTGGTGCAATTTTAAGGGTAAGCGGATCTCATTATATAAGAGGGCTCAAATTCTTGTGGCGGATTTCTGGGGCATCATGGAGGCCCGAGGCGAGGGGAACATCCCTAACCTTGACTGCCTGACCATGTTTGCTGACTACAGGGTACCACAAGGTCTTGTCTATCTTGGAGCTTTACGCTACTCTGATGGCCTTATGGAGGCATTGAAAAATGGTTTGTGTAATCTTTATTGCAGCTATTATGAAAAAAAAAGGAAAATAAAAGAAATAAACATTTAAAGATTCTAGGTATCAACTGATTGATACACTGAAAAGGCATTCTTTTATGGTTGAATATCACAAAACATTTTAGGGCTGTTTTCTTTGGATGATTGGTAATTGTTACAATTATATATATATATATATATATATATATATATATATCAAAAATAATATTTGAATTTCAATAATTATATGGTGGAATTAATTTATTTTAAGTTTTGAATTAAAGTTTGTTTTACACACATACTCCCATCAGTATTGTTGTTGTAAATAGTCTCTGACCCTTTTTGTTCATAGGTGAACTGTTGAACTCAGGGGAGAGGCGAGAGGTGGAGATCAGGGGATGCTCTATCTGGTGTGTGGAGAGAATCCAACACCATCTGTGGAACCTTGTGGAACAAAGAGATGGGAAGAAATGTCACATCAATTCTGCTCTTATCGACTTTTACTTGTGGGCATATGCTAAAAAACACCACAAAGAAATGGCACACATTCCAATACATCACACCAGATGTATTTACTATTGATAGCATCACTTACTGTATCATGCTTTTACAATTAGTTTTTGTATCATGCTGTTTATAGCTCTGAATAAAGTTACAAACACCTGGTGGTAAAAACATTTAATGGAAGGCGAGAAATGGAAGGAAAGAAACCATATGCTTTTTAAAAAGCCCAGAAATAAAAATCGGTTATATTTACTATTCAAATTAAAGATTTCACACAAGAAAGGTAAATTCAAAGGAGCCAGATAAACATTTAAAATAAAGTTCATGTTTTACAGAATAAGGCCCGGATCATAGAGAAAGGGGTTTTTTTAAGCAGAGAGCTCATTTTCTGTTAGCATAAAGCGTTTTGCACACTTTTTATGCACACCCCGCGGCTTGCGTTTTCGCCGCAGTGCTCTGAAAAGTCGTTTGTCATTTTGCTAAAATACGACCCACTTGACCCTTAACTGAATTAGCGCCTACTGGTACACCAGGCTGTGGTGACCATAGACTTAATAATGATCAAGTATACTCTTCTATGGTTCATATCTTCACTTATTGGTCAAAAGATCCTACAACTGGGTATACAGCTGCAGCCGTATATATTCCAAATTTTCAGGTCAAAATTCAGAAAAGGATACCTAATCATGTGTCTGTTTTCACAACAGAGCTAAAAGCAATATTATTGGCATTACAATGGGTAAGGGAAGCCAAGCCAAAGAGGGGTGTTTGCTCAGATTGTCTGTCAGCTTTAAGCAGTTTAGTATGTGGAGAATCAAATACAAGACAAAAACTAATATACAAAGTACTCATAAATTATCTTAGTATACAGAAAAGGGAATAGATTTGATGTTCATTTGGGTACCAGGGCATGTGGGGGTTCAAGGAAATGAAAGATTGGATAAATTGGCAGGCAATGAAACTAAAGAATGTTGAAGAGCAAATTCCACTTAGTAAAGCAGAAATAAAAGGAAGAATAAAAGCGCATATTTATAAAAAATGGAAAGACATGTGGGATAGGGAAACTAAGGACAGACACCTTTATAATATTCAGAAACAAGTTGGTAAAGGGAGAGTTTGTTTAAATAGGAGGAAATAAGATATTATTTTCATGCGACCCCGCATAGGACACTGGATTAAATCATTCATAGTTTATAATAGGAAAACATCAAAACGTCTTATGTGTACTATGTGGTAAAGCAGAGATAGTTGAGCATGTAAGCCTACTTATACGCTGTGAAGGCAATAAAAAAGAAAGAGAAGAATTATGTAGGAGACTAAAAGACCTAGGATTTATTCATTATAATCTACCAAATGTGTTAAGCACTGCCTCGGGACAAACAGGAAAATAGAAATATATACTTTTTTGGACAAAAGAATTTATTGTATTTATTTGTATATGTATATATTTTTTTTCTTGGTTTCATTAATGCTTCACACTCCAGTCCAGTTGGTGGCGGAAATACACTATAATTTGCCTTGTCAAACGCCAATAAAAATACAGGAACAAGAAGAAGAATTGTTCCAAGGAGGCCGCCATACTTTTGTCTGAGTTGCAGTTTTCACTTGATTAAATCCGTGGTTAACGACAGCTACTTTAACAAGGTAAAAGTTTGCTTAAATCGCTCAAATCGAATATTGGTCCGAAATTTCGCCAGATGTACACAAGGCATGTGATGAAGCGTCCCTGTAATACTGTAATGCAGTGGTAGAAAGCGTCTGTCTTTAGCACTGGTGAGCTAAAAAGTATGAGCTAGCCATATTTTAAGACAGTGTTAACATCCTTTTGAGCTATCTACATTAGGGCACTGCGAATGTTCAAACGCTTATGTGATGGCCAGTCATTCACGTAGTTAACGAATGCACAGCTTTTCAGACAAAGCACGTTAGTGATCTAAAGCCATTAACGTTACAATTCGCGATCTCTTTTCAATTCACTTTTTATTGTGTAGTGCCTACAGCGCAATGAAACACGTACGTTTTGCAAAATCATTGCGTATTTTTTTATTATTAAATGCACGCCTATATAACTAACAATGAGGTGTAGGCTACTGTTTCTATAAACAGTTGTTTTCTATGGCGTTTTCATATGGAGCAAACCGTATGAACGCTCAGAGACCTTCCTGTAGATCTTCTTCTTCAGGGGTCTTCCTGTACCCCAGAGATCAGGGGTTTCCTGTATGTTCATCGGACACCTTAAATGGATCATTAACTCAAAAAGGAAAATTTTGTCTTAAATAACTATCTACTTGTTCCAAACCTATATAACGTTTATTATTTTGTTCTGTTGAACAATACAATTTTTAGGAACTAACATTTCTGGGACATCATTGTCTAGGTCAAATATCTTCTTTTGTGTTAATCAGTACAAAAAAATATACAATTATTTTATCTACTATGGTAGTCAGAAATTACATTTGCTAACATTCGTCTAAATGTCTTTCTTTGTGCTCATTTGATCAAAGAAATGTAAACAATCATGACCGCATTTTCGTTTTTAGGTGAACTGTCCCTTTAAAATCACATCATAGAATTGACCAGTTTCTTGGGTTAAGTGTGTTAATAAATTATTGTATCCCAATGGCAGGTTTACAATGGCATCAGCAATGATCTCTGTGCACACCACGGCATCCCGCTTTGCTCTTCTGCAGTTGGACTCTGATTCAGAGTCTGACTCGGATGCAGGGAAGCCTAAAGCAAGTCGTGGGGCGGGGAAGCCCCTATCGGGGAAAACTCCTAGCGGGAAGAACAACCAAAACACTGAGAAGAAGAAAGAGAAGAGAAGACGAAAAAAGGAGCAGCAACAGAGCGAAGCCAATGAGGTAGTCAATGTTTAGTAGTGGAAACAAAGAACGATATAAACTTCTAAACACATAGGGCATTTACAGGCTTTAAAATGTGCTTTGTTGGTTATCATGCTGTCACACAAGTAAATAACAGTGATGTATGGGTTGTTTGGGACGGCCTACTGCCAACTATTTTGAAAGAGAATAGTAATTATTTAAGCATTTCTGCAATTTAATGAATGTTAAATAAGCAGTTATACCAGCCATAGAAAATGTATTATCATAAATAAGTCCATTGAAACGACCTGGCCTTGCTGTTAAGGATAAACTGGTGAAAAACATTCAGGAAATGTGAGCAATGGACATTTCCTATAAAATTCTGAACATAGTGAGGAACACTATTACAGAGCAAACTGTGGGGTAGTGTACCCTACAATCCAGTGCAAACTTCTGTTTAAAACATTTATATTGTGTACTATTTCACATCCTGTTCTTCATTAGAGGCATTATACAGTAGGCCTATATCATATGCAGTATACACTAATCAGTGCACTTGTGTTTAATTTAAAGTATAGTCAATAATTTAGTGTTGGAATTTAAAACATTAAAATAAATATGGTTTCATCTGCACTGTAGCTCAGAAAACTTGCCTTTAAGAAGATCCCTCAGCGGTCTACAGCACCCTCTTCCACAGTTACACTGCAAGATTTGGCCAATGACCTGCTGAACCCAGCAGCTGTCCGGCCCAACAACGCACCACAGGAGAACTGGCAGGATTGGAAACAGAGAGATGAGCAGGTAAAGCATTTTTCAGAAAACCCTTGTATTGGACCTTAATGTGTTCCCTTGTGCCATTCCTTCATGTTGTTTGGAAAACCTGTGTGTGTAACAGCTGACCAGCGACTTGTATGAGGCAGATCTGGAGAAGGCTTTGATGCTTAGTAAACTGGAAGAACTGGAACAACAGAAAAAGGTACAATGTTTGAATATACAAAAAATGTATATTCTGTCCTCAATTACTCATCCTCAAGTTGTTCCAAACCTTTATACATTTCTTTGTTCGGTTGAACACGAAGAAAGATATTTGGAAAAATGTTAGCAACTGACAGTTCACAGGCACCATTGACTCCCATGGTAAACAAAATTAAAATGGTAGGCCAAGGTGCCCCAGATCTGATTTCCTAAATTCCGCAAAATATCTTCTTTTGTATTCAACAGAAAAAACACTGCCTTGGTAGTGAATGGGAATGGATACCGAAACGCGGTATTAAACACGCCCCTTTGTAAAATTACGAAAGACCGGAGCATCCATAAGCTCCGCCCTTATCGGTTCTGCTTTCCGTCCTCAGGAAAAAAATAGTTATGTTATTGCTACTTTAACGTTATCTTGCACATTTGAACTCAAGAACAGTTTCTAATTTTCAATAACACCAAGAATTTAGTCTTTGGCGCATACATATCTGTTATTCCCAGTGAGCGAGGCGGCTCTTCATGTGTCTCTCGCGCAGTTTGTGTCTACAGTGCGCACACACGAACAGCCACACTGAAGAAAGACCCTCTCAATTTGCGAGGATGGCGGAGAGAATTAAACATTCCTAAGTGTGGTTACACTTCACCAAAGTTGATGCTTACAGTAATAATGCTCGTTGCCACAAGTACAACAAAATCTTAGCTTGAAAGGGTGGAAACTCAAGTATTCTGTCATAGCACCTGTCAAACTGCATCATGTACAGACAGATGGATGCACTGTTTTTGACTGTTTAGCTCAATCTAGTTCATCTCTTGATTCCCCATCTACATCAGGTACGTAATGCAAACAGACATTACTTGAACTCTGATATTCTTTATTATTAATAATAATAATAATAATAATAATATATGCTAATGCTATTCACCCTATTTAAAACAACTGTAAATTCGATCTAACTGGTATCCACAACATTAAATATAACGGTAATTCCACATGGGTGGAAAAAATTACACATTTAATCCCTTTTTCTATTAGTTCAAATTAGTAAAATATTTGTTATAATTAATAAAAACCATTTATTATTACACTGAGAACTGAAATAGTTCAGTGCACTATGCACAAAATAAACATGAACAAATACATAACTACTAGAGTAAAATTAGAATACCCCTATAAAGATTTAGAAATACCATACCCACTCCTCATTCTGCTGGTCCATCCCCAAGAAGACATATCTTTATATCAAAAAGTACCGATAAGAATACAGTGAAAGCACTGGTCAGATAAGCAGTAGCAATACTGTTAAAATCGTAACGATACCCATCCCTAGGAGTCAGTAATGCCCCAGACTTGTCAGTTGCTAACATTCTTCCAAATATCTTTCTTCGTGTTCAACCGAACAAAGACAATTTTAAAGGGTTTGGAACGACTTGTGGGTGAGCAATTCATGACAACTCAACTTAGAGGGAAAAATTCAGTGCTTTCTAAAACCTACTTTAGCTATTTAATTGGGCATGTAAAATAAAATTACTAAAAACAAATTGTTGGCCCTCTCTATACAACAATAACAAATATTTAGCTGTTTGTGGTTACTGTGATAATGATATACGTATAAATGATTCTTCTGAATCATATTTGGCATATTCTAGTTTTGATTGGCCGTTAACATTTTGACATGATCTCTCAAAAGGATGCTGAGAATACAGAGGCTGTATCACCAAAGACCAAGACAGGAAGCAAGAAAGACAGGAAGAAGAATCAACAAGGAAAGGAAAAAAAAGGCACCGTGTCTCTCAAAGACTTCCAACAGGAGGGAACCATGGGTGAGAGTGCTTCTTTATAAACATACTGGTCTATACTAACAGGTACTATTACCGTACTGCTGTATGAGACAGAGGCTCTTCTAACTCAGTGTCTCTGGTTGCAGATCAGCTGAATAAAAGGCCGGACAGAGAGGTCAGTGTCTGTTTCATAGGGAATGGTTGGTTGGGTCTGTTTTTATTTTTCATGCTAATTGAGAATGTTTTGAAGAGGTTGTGTGTCACTGTAGTTCTATAGATGTAAATATGAAGAGGTTGATTCCTTGGTTCCAAAATGAGATTTTCCAAAATCAAGTTTTCAACTCAACTCAACTTTATTTATATAGCGCTTTTAACAATTTTCATTGTTACAAAGCAGCTGTACATGAGACACATTGAATACAAGAGAAACAACTAAAGGCTTATACCTGTAAAAACAAGAAAAAGGTGAAAACAACAAAAGACAGACATACAAATGCTCCACACACACAATATGCATACATACTTACACACATTGACATAGACGCACACACGCAAACACACTCGCACACACGCACAGTGAAAGCACACAGAGAGAGAACCACAGGTCAAATTTTAAACGGACTATAAATTATTATATGCAATATTATTTATGTCTAAATTCTAAAGCAGCCCCCCGGCCAGGCAAATAGTGCAAACAGTGGCGTGGAACCAAAGATTCCAGTTCCCCTCTGGCAAAAGCTGCTGCCTCTGCACAAGCTCAACAGTGCTTGCACAACAAGGCTAAATAAAAAATAAATAAACTTACGTATAAGGCAAATTATAGATTTAAGATTATCATTAACAATCTAATAGCATTTGAAGTGTTGTAGAAAAATCGTGTCAAGTTGCCGCGTCCTTTATCCAGCTCTATCATCTCAGCTCTTGTTGGGTCATCGCTTCCCATTCTCAGCTCTCCCATTTTTCTTATTATGTTATCGTGGTTTTATTGTGTTAGTTAGCTGTATTTTTTTTATTAATATTATGGCTTGAATCAGAACAAACCAACTTCAGTTTGATTGATATTAATTGGAATGAACAATAACATTTTTAAACATTTTTAATCTGATATTGGAACCAAACTCTTCATATGTTCCTTGAGATAGTGGTCAGTTACATTGTTTGCCAGCCATTATACAGGAATATTTTAACAAAAATGCAGTGATCTCCAAATCAAGTATGGGTATTACCAGTTTTTACTGGTAAAAACACCAGGGTGGTGTTATTAATGGATAATAATGTACAGTCAGAAAGTTAAGCGGGACTTCAGTGATATTATCCTCCAGCATTTGATTCTATATTTATAAATGTAATGTTCCATACCAGTATAAACCTGTGGAGCTAGGTGAGCATAATCTATTTTTTATCATTTTTATGAGGAGTGCTACAAGAGTTTTTCAGTTTAATGACAGATTCAAAAGACATTTATTTTCTTTTGAGTTTTGCCAAATGGGCAGTTTATTGTACATGTTCTCTGTTACAGGAATCAAAGCCTGTGATCCCTGCACTTTGCGATGACAAGTTCTTTAACCGTTTGGAGGATGATGTGAGCAGGATCGTTCAGCGTGACAAACGCATAGAGCAGTACAGCAATAGTGCTGGTCATGAGGTCAACACTTCTTCAGAGCAAGAGCAGGTCAGGCTCTTCCAATATACTGAGTAATTCACAGTCTTTGACCTTGTGGCAATCTTAGAACTCCAAGAAGTCTTAACTTTCTCTTCCCATAAACCTTTCAGGATGTGAGAACTGAGCAGTTAAAATATGAACTGGAAAAGAAAGACCAAGAAATTGAGAAGCTGAAAAAGACAGTTTCACAATGGGAGGTAAGAGATAAGTAAACATGAATATTCAGTATTACTGTGTCAGACTTGTTTTGATGCTAAAGCAGTGAAGGATAGGTCCTGCAGAACACAACCAGTGTTTCTAAATTATTGGGCATTTCCAAACCAAAGTGAATGTAAACCCATTTCTGAATTATTGGGCATTTCCAATTGCCAACTTTAAGAACTGAGTGTGAAAGCATGTTTGTTGTTCATCTTTTTTACAATGGATGGTTTCAAAGTAACAACATAAACAAAAGTTACTGCGCATGCGCGGGTTCATGGGATGCAGTTAACTTCTGGTAAACATTCACAAACAAGAGTGTCTGTAGATTACATGGATTATTGTTCTCCGTCGCAACGATGGATTTCCGTCAATTGCAGCGAGTCTACGATGGACTTCCGTCAATAGCAGGGTTCCTGCATGTTCTTATTGTCTTTAATTCACTTTTCATAATGTTGTTAAGACGCGTACGATTACACCGTAGAAATTGGAACATTCAGCGTTTTGGCTGGCACTGAGCCAGAGACACACAATTCTGCGACACATCACAACTGTCCAGTGCTTTCAACCACATAATGTTTATTTTAGGCTACAGACAAATACAAGTGCCTTTAAGCACAAAATATGCAAAAAGAGTTTGTAAAATATACACAGTGATGTCTATAGAAGTGGCAATAACAATATCCTGAAATATAATTTGACGGATGTGTTTTATTCACATCAGATACTCCGTATCTGAAATGTAAGCAATTGTTAAGATCACTCTATTCTTCTACCAGTTCACTTGGCACTTACTTCTGTGTATTTTGAGAGAAGTGGATGAATTCACGTGATGTAAATCTGACAGATGTCAGACCGCGGCAGAAAGAAACATGACGGGGCCCGCTTAACGCGATCATTATAAAAGTGTTTAAATAACAAAACACATTCATATGCACATATTTGACAATCGAAATATCAGATATTTCATGACATAGTTAACGTTTGTGAAAATTGAGTTAAAAATTATGTAAAAGCAAAACGGCTATGCGGTGAGTAACATGGTAAGCAGTGATGTGTCACCATGGAAATTTTAAGTGATACCTTGGAAAAACTCACGCCAGGGGCTCATTTTAAACATTTTAAATTTATTTGTGAAAGTAAATGGGATTACATTTCTCAAATAGTGTAAGTAGCATCTTAATTTTAATTTGAACAGGCCTTCAATTAAGGAAAGACCGCATTCTGCTGAGGGGGATGTCATCAAAACCTAGAGTGGAGCTAAAGCACGTCCCTCTCTCCACTCTAAGCGTTCTGTAATCACGCCGCTCTGAGTCCACTCCTGGTGTTTCATTAGTGTTTTCTCATTGTAGTGCGTTAATCTTGGTTTTGGAGAAGTGCAGTCAGGCTGCGGCTGAGGTAGATGTATGTTTCATAGCCAAAAGGCAGGAAAAAATGAGTTGCACTCTAGAGTAGAGATGCGCAGATAAACTAAAATGTCACCCTCATCCGCTGCTTCAAATAAATTATCCACCCGCCACCCGCTAGCACGTATACATTTTTCTGATATAGATATCCACACCCAACCCAGACCCGATCGTCATTAAAATTACTCTTTACATTTTCTAGCACTGTCTTTGTCTGTAAATACTTAAATCTGATATTTCGATTTAGCACACACATGATGTACCATATTAGAGGGACCAGTCTTATGGCTTTCATATACATACAATATCTCAGTCGTTGCAAATAACATACCCAGTACTTGATTCATCCTTGTTAACCACTTCGCTAAAACGCTCCCACAAGGTACTTTTCTGTCCTACCTTTTGTTTTGTTTTTAATTCTCTATTTTTAAATTTCTCTCGAATCTGTTTTGCTTCCATTTCTGCTTTAAGAAACCGAACGTCCTCTACCACTGCCACTCATGCATTTCTTTTAAATTACTGCAAATTAGGGCCTGATGAAAAATGCATTTATAACACATTTTTATTATTTTTAGAGAAATGTTATTAATATTGTATATGATATCGTCCACCCGCAATTCATCTGAATGTATTTTTTTATTTCCCGACATAAAGATCATCCGCAGCGCCCGCAGATTTAACCGCCATCCGCGCATCACTACTCTAGAGACTTTTGCATAAATTCAATTTTACACGAGAAGCACTTGATTAAGAAGCACTCGATCCTGTTGATTAAGAGTTTCAGAAAACATTGTTTGGTTGGTTGATTGGTTGGATAAATAAAAACATGCACTGACAAGTAATGTATATGGTTGATTATTTGTCAAATATTTTTTAATAGATGAATTTTTTTTCACCTTAATCCATGAGATTATATTTGATAACAATAAAAAAACAACAAGAAGAAACGTTACTTTTGCTAAACTTGTCTGTCCAATATTTTATATATATATATATATACAGTTGAAAGAAAAAGTATGTGAACCCTTTGGGCTTACTTGGATTTCTTCATAAATTGGCCATAAATGTGTTCTGATCTTCATCTAAGTCACAACAATAGAGAAACACAGTATGTGAAAAAGTATGTGAACCTTTGGGTTTAATAACTGGTTAACCCTCCTTTGGCAGCAATAACCTCAAGCCTAGGGTTTCACATACTTTTTCCACCCTGCACTATGAATGTTTACATGTTGTGTTCAATAAAAACATGAAAACGTATAATGTTTGTGCGGTATTAGTTTAAGCAGACTGTGTTTCTCTATTGTTGTGACTTAGATGAAGATCAGAACACATTTTATGACCAATTTATGAAGAAATCCAAGTAAGCCCAAAGGGTTCACATACTTTTTCTTTCAACTGTATATATATATATATATACTCCGATACCAAGCTCAACCGCTAAATGTCAATGTACTATACGTTTTTGTTTAAATGCTACTAAACTTCAGGAAACATTCAACAAATTGTTTATTTAATAAAATGAATATACATCAAAACTAAACAGTTATAAACGGTTATAATATAAGACACTAGCCCAACACAAACGGTCTTTTGTTAAATAAATACCTCTGAGGACAGGGATATGTTTTGGTTATACCTACAATTATGATTTCTTTTGCAGGTAAGATATAAAGAAGTCAAGGCCAGAAATAATCAGCTGCTCAAAATGCTTCAACAGGGAGAGAGTAAGTGCCAAATATACTAATATAATTCAACAAGATATGGCAATCAGGATTTATTCTTGTTGTTTAACTTGCCTTTTTATTTTCAGTGAAGGACAAAGCTGAAATTTTATCTCAGGTAGAGGAACTTCTGAACATCAAAGAGGAATTGTCCTCGCAGGTGTGTGGATTTGTGGATTTGTTCAGTCAAAAAGAGATTCACATATCAGTGTACATGTAGTATACATGTAGCTGTGATATTCTTTAACAAAACATGTTTCTCTTTTCCAGGTGACATTACTGCACACAGCGCTAGAGCAAGAGAGGTCAAAGGTGAAGGGCTTACAGTCAGACCAGCCGAAACATCAGGTGATTACATGAACCCCTGCGGTGATATTAGCTAAATAGCAATGCAGATGTAATGGGAAACGCTTGATGTTTTTAAATTAGTCTGAGGGCCCATTCACCCTCATTGGCTTAGCAGACGTATGCAATTACAGTATTGAAATGACATGTACATTCAAGAAAACTAGATATAGGCAGGCATACTGGGCAACATTACACCCAAAACAAAGCAAGTTTAAGTGTTTTTTGTTTTTGTTTTTAGTCGAAGTGGAAAATACACCAAATAATTATTATTTTCATATTTATATAACTAAATATCTTATTTTTTTAAATGTACTAATGACCAGAAGCTACAAAGAAAGTATGTTTCCCAGACAGTAAACAAAACAACACAACCATTGAAACTGATCATTTAGTTTTATATCCACCTGACTTTAAATTTATCCTGAATGAGTCTCTGTTGTCATCAGTCCATGAACATCAACATCACACAGTCAAGGACAGGGGTCACATATGCCAGCCTTATTAACAAAATACACGCACGCACGCACACATTTTAATACTTGTTTAATAAACATAGGGTCATAACAATGACACAGCAGAAACATATTGTGCTATCTTTATGTTCACTGACAACTTGTGTGTGTGTGTGTGTGCGTGTGTGTGTGTGTGTGTGTGATTTTCGTTTTTTACAGGGCAATCGAAAAGGGAAAAAGGCATCAGAGGGGGATGTATGAACATTTCTTGAGAAAGACGGCTTGAATGTTCTTGCTCTTGCATATCTTTCCATATTTAAAACGTAGCATCACACATACATAAACTAACACCATGCTTCACACCTTTTTATTGTTGCTAGTCATGTTACATAGTGTATTCTGCCAGAATGATATTTTGTTTTTACGATAAAGTCTGATGTTTCAGTTCTTTGTAATGGATCCACATCTGAAGCTATTGAATGATTTCTGTGCACTATGAACAAAGTGGTGTAAAATCTTGTTCATTTCAATAAAAAAGCGAATCTACTTTTTCAAATAGTGTTTTATTTTGAGTCCACCACTTTAAGGGATAGTTACCCCAGAAATGAGCACAAAGACTGATATTTGTAAGAATGTTGAACTGACAGTTCTGGGACATCATTGACTACCATAGCAGGAAACATGTTTGTGTAATCGTTTCTCTTCTGTTGAACACAAAATAAGATATTTTGAGGAATTTAGGTTTTGTGATGCTTTGACTACCATTTTCTTTTTTTCGACTATGGCAGTCAATGGTGTCCCAGAACTGTCAGTTGATATCATTCTTCCAAATATCTCTGGATGTCATGACAAAATGTGCCTTTTTGAGTGAAGTGTCCCTTTAAAGACTTCTCATGTTTAGATTGACACTGAATGTACTTTAAGATAAACGGGCTAATGAATTGACATAAGGTTTTTTTTGTTTGCATTTAAGCTAGTTTACAAAATCTATTTAGTAAGTCTTTCATATGAGTGTTCCATATACTTATAATGGATAGAGCATCAACTCTTAATTTTTGAGACATTAGCAACTGCTAAAAATTCAAACAATTTTAATGGTTATATTTATTCTTAATACTCCCAAAAGCTGATTTCTGCAGGACAAGGAACATTTCAAGGAACTCTGGATGGTTAAGGTGTGTTTGGCTGGGGTTGGAGCTGAACTCTGTAGGACAGTAGTTGTCCAGGAGCAGTTATTGAAGACCACTTGCCTAGAGCAATGTTCATTCTCAGTTTTAGAGAAAACTGTACAATGTAAAGTTTAACTGTGAACGTAAGCATTTACCTGATGAAACACTGCAATGAATATAGGATTGAGGACAATTAAATTATTTATACTTAATTATTTGGTCATATTCATTCACACTTCTTTACTAGCAAATGAAAGATGCTATTTTTCATCACAGCGAGGCACAAAACCTCTACTTATTCGGTTCCTCTGTGGTGGAAACACTGCCAGCCTCCACCTGAACTGCAGCATCCTTCACAACTTTCGAAAAAAGCATTTATTTGACTCACCCATAACTGTCTGTCTTGTGTCTGAAAAAAATATCGTTGTTCATTCTCTCCTTTGCTTACTGCAGCTCTAATCCTCCTACTATGGCCTTGTAAACTCACGGTACTGTTTAGCGTGTTGACAAAATCTTTACATGCTCTCCTACTTGTAAGTCGCTTTGGATAAAAGCGTCTGCCGAATATATGTAATGTAAATTTATTTTTCAAACAATTTTTGTATATAAGATAGGATAATTGTTTATTGTCATAATAACGTAAAAACAATACACTGTTTAGAAATCCATGTATGATTTCAAAGTATAATCGCAATAACTGTAACTATTACGTTTAAGGGGGAAAAATCAAGTAAATTACATGCGGCAAAGTCCGTTGTTATGGCAACGCATCGTGTGTGGAATATTGTCAAGTGAAGCGCTGCTGATGTCGGTGATGTGACTGAACTGATCTAGGGAGGTGCGCGCGTTCATGAGGGGGAATCGGCCGTTCGTTCTCCCGGTCATGTAAGACGACATCTCTCCGTCTGGCGACACAAGCGACCCGTAACCGACACAACGACCTCTCAGGCACCGATTGCGCTATTGCTTTGATATGCGAAAGTGTGAACCATGAAAATGCTTCGTCTCCGGAGCCCGAGCATCTCCTCTTTCCCGCATGAGGTTCAGTGCATGGTGCGGCTGCTCGACGACTCCGAGATCGCGTGCAGCATCCAGGTACCGTACGCTTGTTTCCAATTATGCTCGCGCTCAGTGATGCCATGGTCTCCCTTATTTATTGTCTTTATTGCGATTATAAACATGTGGTAGGAGCATATTGTTTAATATAGGCCAGGTTAAATCGGTCTCTAGTTGTATACTGTATGTATATTCATGCTTGTTTATGTGGCAGACGCCTAGAAAGTGATGACGCTTTCGTCATGGTTTGCTCGTTACCGTCATTGTATTGAACGTTATAACAGTTACGCCCTTGAATTTCAGTGCAGGCTTATAATTCAACATGTATTTAATTCATAATGCATAGATTTATGGTTAATATGAATATTTGAACCGTTTGCTCATGTTTCAGTGTGTAATTGAATAGTGTTAGAGTTTTTTAAACATAAAGAGACTGATGAAGTGTGTCTTTTCTCATCTTTCTTTCCAAATTGAGAAAGGTAAGCTTGAGGATGTGCTAGACACTAAATATTTACCGCTTCTTTACGATTAGAACTGTTTGTCCAAGTGAAGTCTGAAAAGAAAAGTCTCATCGTTTAAGAGTACTTGACAACAAACCTTTTTTTATGTCTTGTAAACACTTAAGACTTTGCATTTATATAATGACTTCTCTTACCAAGCCATTAACATTGCCACGCCATATTTTTAGAACTGCAGAAAAAAGCCAGTGGCAGTATTTTACATATTGCCTGTTTCACAGGTGATGCCGAAAGATCCTGTGAATGAGTCAAATGTCAATCCAATGGAGCAAACCTTTGTGAGGGTTTGTTGGAAAAACTGTTTTGAGAAAAAACATCAATATAAACATATGTAGATACATTTCTTAAATCCATCCAAGGCAATCCTAATAAAGTAATTGTCGTTCACCTAAACGTACAAGTGTTTGATGATGATAAACTCAGTTCAGTCTGATAATAACTGATGAAAATTCTAGTTCTTTTCATTATTATTCATTATTAGTACATTTACCTTTATGCATTTGACAGACTACATTGCATTATACTATACATTTGCTTCTAAGTATGTGCATTCCCTGGGATCGAACCCAAAGCCACATCCATTTCCAGGCTTATGTTTTGAGAAAACCGCACACTCTGAGGATAGAAAAGCCAGTGAAGATAGAAAATTGCAGCTTGAGTGAATCAATGATGATGCCTTTGAGTTTTTCAGGTTGAGCAAGGGCGTTATGTGGTAAAGTTTCAATGTGAAGGTAAAACAAGTTTTTAACAAGTTTTGCCAGTGTTCTAAAAGTGCAATTGGTGACTTATGCTTTCCACTATCCCATATCTGGGAATGGGAAGTGATGTCTCTTTACCATTCCCAGTCATGCTAATAAACTTTTGAGCTAAAAAAGTGAGGATTCTGTTTGGTCTTATGAATATTTCAAAATGTCACGAGGTTCTAATGGGTTCTTGTTCTGTAATGGATTTCTGCTGCATATTTCATGACCATCATTGCAGACAAAGGCTTCATCCGTGCACTTTTACATGCTATAAGCACTCAGTTCTTACTTTTTTATAACCTACAAGTAGTTCTAAATGGTGAATTTATGTCTCATGTGTTGTTTGCACTGTGTAGGTCAGTGTCCTCATTTAAGAACATATTATAAATTGTCTGTTTTTGGTCATACATTTTTTAATAAGCAATATCTTTTGCACATTTATTATTACATTCTCTTATTTATATAGCGCTTTTCACAATTTGCATCGTTCCAAAGCAGCTTTACAGGAGCAAATAAGAAAAACAAAAAAACACTGAAAGGTAAAACACAGCACAATGCATGGTATTTATAGAACAAGCAAGATCATTCTAATAAATAATAAATAAAATCTAATAAATAAATAAAAAACGTTAATTGCACGTTTAAAACGATTATCATAGCCTACTTATCCGGGCAGCAGAAAATATATATGCATCCTCGAAAATACATTAAAGTGAAAAAATGCTGACCTTAACCAAAAACAGTTCCTTGTGTTGTTCCTTAATATACTTAATTTGAAAAATTTGTTCATTTAAAAATGTGCTTTAAATGGAACTTAATAAATATTTTATTGGCATGTTACCATATTTGGAACATCGGGTTCCAAAGCAATTGTGCTGACAGGTACGCCAACCTTGCTTGCGTTTACATTTGGGCGGTCTTTGTCAAATCATTCCCGAACTGGCGTGGATTTGTGGACGTGTGGTTACACGATGCGTTTCAGGCAGGTCTGGGTGAGCATTTGCTTTAGATAGAATGCATCTTTTGTTCCAACACTTACATTTTTGCAATTTTACGTGGTTACTACAAGCATGAGCAACTAACACACCAAAGACAAAGAAAAGCATGTATTCACGCCATAAGACCCCTTCAAAAGTCTTGTTGCTGAAGTCCAGATGAACAATATAACTATATTAAAAATAAATAAACCCAAATTAGTGTTAAAAACCAAAGAAGCTGTCTACACTACAAGTACACTGATTTGCTTTGTCATGTCATCTGCTTTTGAAAAGTGTATATTGTTTATAATAAAGATGATCTCAACATTTAAAAGCAAGTTAAACTAAATGAGACGTCTGTGTGATATGTGGGGGGTCAATTCTAACACATGGCTTGAGTGTGTCTGGAGTATTCTTAGTGTCTGAGGGACAGATATCTCATGTTTTATTAAAGTAGATCATGATCTCCTGTGTGGCTGCTACATCACTCATGTGGTAAAGATTCTGCACGGAGACTATTGCTCGGCGAAGCTGGATAAAATTATGTCATTAGAGCATTTTTGGAAAAGAAAGTAGACGTGTATGCCTCTAAGGGACATAGAATGCCAACAATTCAACAGATAAGATCAACATACTAATGTCTTTTTTTTTTTTAAGTCTGCCTCAATTCTGACCGTTTCTTTCTCATTTTTGTTTGTTTGTTGGTATGCTGTATTATTTCATGCGTATCTGTCCAAATGGCTTTGAAGCAGGGCCCAAAAGTGCCTTTTACGTTTTTGGTCAATGGAGACCTTTGTCACAAAACCTAATTTACCGCAGCTGTTTTGTTACACTTCTTTTTATAAAACAAGTGATACATCGCTTTTGATCACATTCTGAATCAAAGTTAAAATATAAAATAGTTAATAGTTATCCCCTCCTTGAACTGCCACCTTACCGTGGTGGAGGGGTTTGAGTACCCGAAAGACCCTAGGAGCTATGTTGTCCGGGGCTATATGCCCCTGGTAGGGTCTCCCAAGGCAAACAGGTCCTAGGCAACGGGTCAGACCAAGAGCGGTTCAAAAAAACCCATATGATGACTACAATTTCGAGGACCGTGACGTCGCCCGGTATGGCGCAGCCGGGGCCCCACCCTGGAGCCAGGCCCGGGGTTGGGGCTCGTATGCGAGCGCCTGGTGGTCGGACCTCCCCCCATGGGGTCCGGCCGGGCTCAGCCCGAAGGAGCGACGTGGGGCCACCCTCCCGTGGATTCACCACCTACAGGAGGGACCGTAAGGGGCCGGTGCAAAGTGGAACGGGTGGTAGTCTAAGGCGGGGGCCTCGACAACCCGATCCCTGGACGCGGAATCTAGCTCTAGGGACATGGAACGTCACCTCTCTGACGGGGAAGGAGCCGGAGCTTGTGCGTGAGGTTCAGAGATTCCGACTAGAGATAGTCGGGATCACCTCTACGCACAGCTTGGGCTCTGGAACCACACTCCTCGAGGGAGGATGGACTCTTTACCACTCTGGAGTTGCCAAGGGTGAGAGGCGGCGGGCTGGTGTGGGTTTGCTTATAGCCCCCCAGCTCAGCCGCCATGTGTTGGAGTTTACCCCGGTGAACGAGAGGGTCGCTTCCCTGCGCCTCCGGGTCGGGGATAGGTCTCTCACTGTCGTTTGCGCCTATGGGCCAAATGGCAGTGTAGAGTACCCGGCCTTCTTGGAGTCTCTGGGAGGGGTGCTGGAAAGCGCCCCGACTGGGGACTCCGTCGTTCTGCTGGGTGACTTCAACGCCCACGTGGGCAGCGACAGTGACACCTGGAGGGGCGTGATTGGGAGGAACGGCCCCCCTGATCTGAACCCAAGTGGTGTTCTGTTATTGGACTTCTGTGCGAGTTACAGTTTGGCCATAACGAACACCATGTCCAAGCATAAGGGTGTCCATCAGTGCACATGGCACCAGGACACCCTTGGCCGGAGGTCAATGATTGACTTTGTTGTTGTTTCATCTGACCTACGGCCGTATGTCTTGGACACTCGGGTGAAGAGAGGGGCGGAGCTGTCAACCGATCACCACCTGGTGGTGAGTTGGATCCGATGGCGGGGGAGGAAGCTGGACAGACTCGGCAGACCCAAACGTACTGTAAGGGTCTGTTGGGAACATTTGGCCGAATCGCCTGTCAGAGAGATCTTCAACTTCCACCTCCGGCAGAGCTTCGACCAGATCCCGAGGGAGTCTGGAGATATTGAGTCCGAGTGGACCATGTTCTCCACCTCCATTGTCAACGCAGCCACTCGGAGATGTGGCCGTAAGGTCTCCGGTGCCTGTCGAGGCGGCAATCCCCGAACCCGGTGGTGGACACCGGAAGTAAGGGATGCCGTCAAGCTGAAGAAGGAGTCCTATCGGGCCTGGCTGGCTTGTGGGACTCCCGAGGCAGCTGACAGGTACCGACAGGCCAAGCGGACTGCAGCCCGGGTGGTTGGGGAGGCAAAAACTCGGGCCTGGGAGGAGTTCGGCGAGGCCATGGAGAAGGACTATCGGTCGGCCTCGAAGAGATTCTGGCAAACCGTCCGACGCCTCAGGAGGGGGAAGCAATGCCCCACCAACGCTGTTTACAGTGGAGGGGGGCAGCTGTTGACCTCGACCGGGGATATCATCGGGCGGTGGAAGGAATACTTCGAGGATCTCCTCAATCCCGCCGTCACGTCTTCCATTGAGGAAGCAGAGGCCGAGGGCTCAGAGGCGGACTCGCCCATCACCCGGGATGAAGTCACCGAGGTAGTCAAGAAACTCCTCGGTGGCAGGGCACCGGGGGTGGATGAGATCCGTCCTGAGTACCTCAAGTCTCTGGATGTTGTGGGGCTGTCTTGGCTGACACGCCTCTGCAGCATCGCGTGGCGGTCGGGGACAGTGCCCTTGGACTGGCAGACCGGGGTGGTGGTCCCCCTTTTTAAGAAGGGAGACCGGAGGGTGTGCTCCAATTACCGGGGATCACACTTCTCAGCCTCACCCGGGAAAGTCTATGCCAGGGTACTGGAGAGGAGAATCCGGCCGATAGTAGAACCTCGGATTCAGGAGGAACAGTGTGGTTTCCGTCCCGGTCGTGGAACACTGGACCAGCTCTATACCCTCTTCAGGGTGCTGGAGGGTTCATGGGAGTTTGCCCAACCAATCCACATGTGTTTTGTGGATTTGGAGAAGGCATTCGACTGTGTCCCTCGCAGCATCTTGTGGAGGGTGCTCCGGGAGTATGGGATTCGGGACCCTTTGCTAAGGGCCATCCGGTCCCTGTACGACCGGAGCAGGAGCTTGGTTCGCATTGCCGGCAGTAAGTCAGACTTGTTTCCGGTGCATGTTGGACTCCGGCAGGGCTGCCCTTTGTCGCCGGTTCTGTTCATAATTTTTTTGGATAGAATTTCTAGGCGCAGCCAGGGGCCGGAGGGCGTCGGGTTTGGTGACCACACGATTGCATCTCTGCTCTTTGCGGATGATGTCATCGTGCTGGCCCCATCAGACCAGGACCTTCAGCATGCACTGGGACGGTTTGCAGCCGAGTGTGAAGCGGCTGGGATGAGAATCAGCACCTCCAAATCTGAGGCCATGGTTCTCAGCCGGAAAAGGGTGGCTTGCTCACTTCAGGTAGGTGGAGAGTTCCTGCCTCAAGTGGAGGAGTTCAAGTATCTGGGTACAAGTGTCTTGTTCACGAGTGAGGGAAGGATGGAGCGGGAGATTGACAGACGGATCGGTGCAGCTTCTGCAGTAATGCAGTCGCTGTACCAGTCTGTCGTGGTGAAGAAGGAGCTGAGCCGCAAAGCGAAGCTCTCGATTTACCGGTCAATCTACGTTCCTACTCTCACCTATGGTCATGAGCTGTGGGTCATGACCGAAAGGACAAGATCCCGGATACAGGCGGCCGAAATGAGCTTTCTCCGCAGGGTGGCCGGGCGATCCCTTAGAGATAGGGTGAGAAGCTCGGTCACTCGGGAGGAGCTCAGAGTAGATCCGCTGCTCCTCCACATCGAGAGGGGCCAGCTGAGGTGGCTCGGGCATCTTTTCCGGATGCCCCCTGGACGCCTTCCCGGTAAGGTGTTCCGGGCATGTCCCACCGGGAGAAGACCCCGGGGAAGACCTAGGACACGCTGGAGGGACTATGTCTCCCGGTTGGCCTGGGAACGCCTCGGTGTCCCCCCGGAAGAGCTGGAGGAAGTGGCTAGGGAGAGGGAAGTCTGGGCATCCCTGCTTAGACTGCTGCCCCCGCGACCCGGCCCCGGATAAGCGGTAGAAAATGGATGGATGGATGGTTAATAGTTATAGGTATGTTGGAGTGGATTTGAATTTGTGACAGCTGCCAGTTAACTCTTTTAAAAATGAAATTTTAAATGATCTGTATGTAAAAAAAAAATGAATTTGAATTTGTGACAGCTGCCAGTTAACTCTTTTAAAAATGAAATTTTAAATGATTTGTATATAAAAAAAAAATGAGTAAACATTACCTTAATACTTGATACCCTAAAGTTCCCGTGAATCAGAAGTTGCAATCAGTTTACTTCCACATTTTGACGCTTTTCTGAGTGAAATGGAATTTCTAGTGAGAAAAATAGTGGCTGTGGCTTTCATCTTTCTCTGCAATTTAGTTGGATGTATAAAAACAGCAGTTGCATTTTGAAATTGAACTGGCAGCAGACTTAGAGTTGAAAGGGAGGAGTTAACGGATGCACCGCCCAAGCCGTCTAACATACGTCATTTAAGGTGGATAGTCATTCCAGGACGGTAGTGCATTTTCAGATTTTAATTTAAGATTATGAGGGTATACGATATTTAAAAAGAGAATGTCCCACATTGATGAACTATTTACAATAAACGATGCAATATTTCATGAAAAATAGGCATTGCAATTTTTTATTTAATTGGGACTTTAATAAAGATTTTCAGACAGCAGTGTTATTTGAATTTTGTTTGGAGTAACATGTAAATAATATTTATGAAGATGGTAGATAAATATGGTTTGTGAATATGGTTCAGATCATTTAGTACCACGGTATTACAAACAAATGGCATCACTAAACTACGGTATTACCACAGTTCTGGTAGATGGAACACAATTCATTCTTTTGTTGAAGGTCAAGACATCTTGACATATTATTAGTCACATTGAAACTTTACCACATAACGCCCTTGCTCATCCTGAAAAACTCAAATGCATCATCATTGATTAAATCTTTCTATTTCTGTATTGCGTCAAATGCAATTCGCCTCATCTGCAGAAATGTATCCCTCATTCTCCCTTTTGGTCAATAAACGTCCAAAAAGAGCAAGGAGAGAAGGCGGTGTTTTGGTTGGAGGCATGCTTTCATCAGACTATAAATAGCACTTATGCTATTCTTATCCTCCTTCTCCATGTTTTTTGATGATTGTTTGCAAGAATAACTGAGCAATGAAAAGAAGGTCCATAAAACATAATAGAAGAGTGAGGAGAGCAGAGGAGAGTCAAAGGGATGAAAAGAGAGAGGGGGATTAAGAGGAGAGCGAAAGGAGAAGAGGAGGGAAGGAAATGGGGGATGAGAAATAAGAGAAAAGTGAGAAAAGAAGAGGAGAGTCAAATGGAGGAAATGTGAGAGGAGCAGAGGACAGAGGGAGAAGATGAGAGAGGAAGAATAAGAGAAGAAGATCAGAGACTAGGGAGGACGTGTGAGGTTAGGAGAGGAGGGAGGAGAATAGAAGATTGTAAGTAAAATGAATAACGTCATGGCTCTCAGAATGAAGGATGTGAAGTGATGTACAGTGCTTGTGTGTGTGGATCTCAGTGTCTTGTTTAGTCTGTACATCCCTAGCCTGGAGGAGTGCAGCGACAGTTTTTGGAGTGTGATTGATAGTTTAAAAGACAACAGCATGTTTAGCCATTGGGGATATATGACCTTTTAACTCACAAATACTTACCAACACACACACACACACACTCATATATGTGACTCACGTGCATGTAGCAGCCCACTGAAAGCATTCAACTCTTCCCATTTCAACAAATTAGATTAGAGGGGTTATTTGGCACGAATCAGTGTTTTTCTGTGTCTTTGGTGTGTTACAAGTTGTCCATGCATGTATTAGACATGTACTATTTCAAAAATTAAAGTGTCGGAACAAAAGATGCATTCTATCTAAAAGCAAATTCTCACTCAGACCTGCCTGAAACCCCTTGTGTAACCCCAACCCCACAAATCTACGTCAGTTTGTGGTATTTTTTTGCATAAGACTGCCCACATGTACAAGCAAGTAAGGTGGGCGTACCTGTCAGTACAATTGTTTGGAACCTGATGTTCCAAATATAGTAAGAGGCGTCACCTATAAACATTGAATTACATCTAACACAAACTATAATGTTTATTTTAGCCGCGTCATATGACCCCTTTAAATAACACTAACTGCTTAGTCTGAACATTATTTGTAGTTAAAAATATGATAATTACAAAATAACTTCGGTTGGTATCAACTGAAATGAAAATCGATGCCGTTACCCAAACCGTCAGTGTAATGATTACATATGACGCAACCACAGATGTTTTAAATTCATTGATCCTTGTTCCTTCCAAAATACAGCTACAAGGGAGGATGGCAAAATAAAGATGTCCTAATCAAAGACCTTTATACCATTAGAGCGTTATCATACATTGAGCAAGAGTTATATAGATAGTTGCTATTATATAGCAACAGATAAATTACATGGATTAAGGCATCGTCTTACCATATCAGGTCACTTCAGACCTGTTGTCAACATGATCCACTTTCCTGACTTAGAGGTTAGAGAGAAATGCTTCTATGGTTTCAACATTGTTCCCATTATAGGCCTTAATATAATGTGGACCTTATCCTTTTCCAACAAATATATCATATAGATGTCATTCTTGTTTTATTGCAGACATTAATTGAGTCCTGAATGAGTTAATACATAAGGCCAGAAGACACTTGTTATATACAGTTGAAAGAAAAAGTATGTGAACCCTTTGGGCTTACTTGGATTTCTTCATAAATTGGTCATAAAATGTGTTCTGATCTTCATCTAAGTCACAACAATAGAGAAACACAGTCTGCTTAAACTAATACTGCACAAACATTATATGTTTTCATGTTTTTATTGAACACAACATGTAAACATTCATAGTGCAGGGTGGAAAAAGTATGTGAACCTTTGGGTTTAATAACTGGTTGACCCTCCTTTGGCAGCAATAACCTCAACCAAACGTTTCCTATAGTTGCAGATCAGACCTGCACAATGGTCAGGAGAAATTTTGGACCATTCCTCTTTACAAAAGTGTTTCAGTTCAGCAATATTCTTGGGATGTCTGGTGTGAATCGCTCTCTTGAGGTCATGCCACAGCATCTCAATCGGGTTGAGGTCAGGACTCTGACTTGGTCACTCCAGAAGGCGTATTTTCTTCTGTTGAAGCCATTCTGTTGTTGATTTACTTCTATGCTTTGGGTCGTTGTCCTGTTGCATTGTCCATCCTCTGTTAAGCTTCAGTTGGCGGACAGATGGTCTTAAATTTTCCTGCAAAATGTCTTGATAAACTTTGGAATTCATTTTTCCATCGATGACAGTAATCCGTCCAGGGCCTGAGGCAGCAAAGCAGCCCCAAACCATGATGCCCCCTCCACCATATTTCACAGTTGGGATGAGGTTTTCATGTTGGTGTGCTGTGCCTTTTGTTCTCCACACATAGCGTTGTGTGTTCTTTCCAAACAACTCAATTTTGGTTCATCTGTCCACAGAATGTTTTGCCAGTAGTGCTGTGGAACATCCAGGTGCTCTTTTGCAAACTTCAAACGTGCTGCAATGTTTTTTTTGGACAGCAGTGGCTTCCTCCGTGGTGTCCTCCCATGAAGTCCATTCTTGTTTAATGTTTTCCTTATTGTAGATTTGTCAACAAAAATGTTAGCATGTGCCAGAGATTTCTGTAATTGTTTAGCTGACACTCTAGGATTCTTCTTCACCTCATTGAGCATTCTGCGCTGTGCTCTTGCAGTCATCTTTACAGGACGACCACGCCTAGGGAGTGTAGCAACAGTGCTGAACTTTCTCCATTTGTAGACAATCTGTCTTACCGTGGACACATGGACATCAAGGCTTTTAGATATACTTTTGTAGCCCTTTCCAGCTTTATGCAAGTCAACAATTCTTGATCGTAGGTCTTCTGAGAGCTCTTTTGTGCGAGGCATGGTTCACATCAGACAATGCTTCTTCAGAACAGCAAACTCAAAACTGGTGTGTGTTTTTTATTGGACAGGCCAGCTTTAATCAACACATCCAATCAAATCACATTGATTGGACCCCAGGTAGGCTGACTCCTGGCTCCAATTAGCTCTCGGAGAAGTCATTACCCTAGGGTTTCACATACTTTTTCCACCCTGCACTATGAATGTTTACATGTTGTGTTCAATAAAAACATAAAAACGTATAATGTTTGTGCGGTATTAGTTTAAGCAGACTGTGTTTCTCTATTGTTGTGACTTAGATGAAGATCAGAACACATTTTATGACCAATTTATGAAGAAATCCAAGTGAGCCCAAAGGGTTCACATACTTTTTCTTTCAACTGTACACATCAGCATACCTCATGTAGCAAACCTTAAACAATAATCAGAAAAATCTAATCAAACAACACTTATACATCTGGGCCAAGGAAAGGCTAAACTATTCAAGAAAAGTAAGAGGTAAGTGAAAAATTACAAGGGGTTTGACTTTCACACATTGTCAACATCAAAAATAAGGCACATGAACTCACCGTAAAGACAGTGTCATGAAATGTGTGGAGGAATGACCCAATTTCAGGTAGCAGGGAAGGGGTTAATACAAATACTTTAATGAAAGAACAAAACCGCAAACAAAAACCCACAATGGGGAAAAACAGGCCATTATAGAAATAATAAATGACAGGCTCACTGGAACTAGACTAACTACACTTAAACTAACAAAGAATAAATACAACACTTGACAAGACCACTATAGACTTACATTAAACTACACTTACTTGACTTAGACTGTGGAATTCTCACAGGCTTGAATAGGACAGCGACAAAAGGAAATGAAACAAAACGAACTAGCACAGAACAGTAGAAATGAGGGCATTTTAAAGGGGAGACTAACAAAGGATTATCAAAAATTCGCAGGTGAGTGTACTGAAACTCTCAAGGGAAGCTAACGAGGAAACGAGAGGGCGTGGCCAATGACTAAACCAGAAAGAGAGCATGGCAGCTTTTTTCATTTCTTTTTTTCATGAATTTAACCCTTTGATCTTCCTGGTCTAATAAATCTCTCAGATATTTGCACAATACAAAAGAAGCTAAACGTGATTTAACTTCAGAAATACATTTCATGTGTTTTTCTGATTTATGACATGAAAAGGGTCTATATGTTGCACTCTGTACTATGTTTACATTTATTCACTTGGCAGACCTTTTTATCCAAAGCGATGTATTAGAAGACATTTTGTCCTGGTTTCACAGACAAGGTTTGCCCTGACATATCTTAAAAATATGCAAGTGCCATTGTTTTGTCTCAAGGTGCACATCAGTAATGTTTTTTACTAATGCATTTTAATAAAAGCGACCTAAATAGTAGGGGTGGGAATCTTTTGGTACCTCACGATTTGATTCATATCGATTCTTGAGGGTGACGATTCGATTAAAAATCGATTCACAATTTTTTTAATAATTCTTCCTCAAAATTCGATGTGATATATGTTAATATTATATTCCATTTTGCTGAAATGATGGCGTTCGATGTGAGTCTTTACGTTTAGTGTTCTCAAAATACTTTGCATTTGCATACGTCTTTTCAAGCTCCTTCTTACCATAGAGTTGATAAAATCCAAAGTATTTCCCTAAACCTGCCCTCGCTTAAATTGGGACGGGGTGTTTTACCCCCACCATCGCTGAGCTGAAGCTGTGCGGCCTCTCGACTGTCCGGGTGCCGCACCGCTATCAACTAGAAAATCGTTATTTTTTAAATCTGTGAATCGATAAGAATCGCTAGAGGGCTGAATCGCGATTCATATGTGAATCTATTTTTCACCCACTCTTACTAAATAGCCTAAATTAACTAAGGCATACTCCTGGCTTAGGCTAAGCCTTGTCTATGAAACCGGGTCATGTTTAATTAAAGGAGACACACTCATAATTGATATGGCATGAGGATTAATTACTGAGCATATTATGTAGGGCGCAGTATAATAGAATGTTTGATGTAATGTGCATGCATGTATGCTGAAGGAGTTTAAAGAGATAGTTCACTCCCCCAAAAAATAATTCCGTCTCCATTTACAATCAAGTTGTTCCAAACATGCATACATTTCTTTCTTTTGTTGAACACAAAGAAAGATATTTGGTAGAATGTTAACAATTTTCAGTTCTGGGACATCATTCACTACGATAGTAGAAAAAAATTGAACACAAAATTTGATATTTTGAAGAATTTAGGAATCACTTTGGACTACCATTTAAATTTTTCCTACACATTCTTCAAATATCTTCCATTTTGTTAAACAAAACAAAGTAATCTATACAGGTTTGAAACAACTTGAGGGAGAGTAAATGATGACATAAGGTTTATTTTTGGGTGAACTATTCCAAAAGGGGTCATATGACACAGCTGAAACGAATATTATTGTTTGTTTTAAATGTAATGCCATGTGTTTACACGATTTAAGGTAAAAAACATTGTATTTTCCACATACCGTGCATCTCCTCTTTTCCCCACCTCTCTGAAACGCGCAGATTTTGCTAGGATTTCGCTAGCGAGGTGTGCTATGATTGGCCAGTTAACCAGTGCGTAGTCATCACTGGTCGAACTCTGCAAGCGTGTCACGGAAATGTTACGCCTCTTACCATATTTGGAACATCAGGTCCCAAAGCAATTGTACTGACAGGTACGCATATCTTTCTTGCTTTTACATTTGAGCGTCGTTGTCAAACTGACGGATTTCTGGGGGTGCGGTTACACAAGGCGTTTCAGGCAGGTCTGGGTGAGCCTTCGCTTTTAGATAGAATGCATCTTTTGTTCCGACACTTTAATTTTAAAGTGATTTAGTAATTTTAAATAACCTTATTTTATGTAGCTAATACATGCATGGGCAACTTATATCTCACCAAAGACACAGATAAACATGTATTCGCACTATATTAACCCTTTTAGTTGTGAGTACACTACATGATTCCATATTCCCTCACATGTTATGTTCTCATAAAAACATACGGTTAAAACACAGTATTCACAGTCCTAACAGTTTAAAGAGTGCTTGTTCTGCCTATTTGAGCTTAAAAATTGAGTGAAGAATAGCGTTAAATACCAATAATACCCTTTTGTTGTTTTTTCTGCATGATATTAGACTCTCTTATAATTTATAACCTCTCCCCCACATACTCTCTTGACTTCACACATGAATTCCCATGCATTAGTACTATTTGCTTGGGCAAAGGTCACTTTTGCTGTTGTTGAGGAGAGGTGCACTTAGATTTGTTTATTTTCTAAGTATTGAGATTGATGTTTTGTGTGTTTCAGATAATAAAACTGTAAATAACAACCACCAGGCAACCAATTGTATTTTTTTACAGCTTAATATTAAAAAAATGTCTTGCTATCGTTAAAGGAATTGTGCTGCTCAGGCTTTATAAAGCCACTGTGTTGGTGATCCCTGTTTTCATACTTCAGGAATGTACTGTAAATAACAGCACCCTGGTTCAACGGTAATAACTGCAAGGTCAAAAAGCTTATGGGCATCAGAGCTGAACATGAACCGCTCATCTAAGCACGGACACTCTTTGTGCACAAACCTTACCAAAGACTACACTAGAGCATTGTAAAATTAATAATTATAATTATTAGAAGTGAACAAGCTGACAATTAGAATAAACCCCAACAGGGTGATTAGTTAAAATCATAACGTAAAGAACATGCTCTACAATATAACAATGATATCTTTAATATCGACTGAGTTAGGTAATGTCAAAGATTATAATTATAGTGAAATGTATGGTTAAAATCAAACTTTGCTGCTTGTAATTGGTCTAAAGAATATTGTTTTTTGGCTCTCTGTGGGTAAAGGAAATCCTAGCTTAGCGTAATGCATTCTTATTGCTACCAATGTAAACACAACGGCTTACTTCTTTAAACAGACAGCTTTGTGTCGTTTCCAGAGGGCGAGCGTTAAAGAACGTGACACGCAGGTCTCCCGTAAGTCCTGTAGAAATTAAATGACGTTTCGAACTTGCTGAAGTATTTCCAAGAAAGTGTGCCATGCATCAGGAGTTCAGTTAACGATCTGTGGACGTGACAATTGAGGCAGAGACTAAGGAAAACCAAATATTAATTGTGGTCATTTAAATTCTTATCAAAATTTAGGAAACCACCATATTGATTCTGTAGTTAAGTCATGTTTTTTCACGTCTGTCAAAAGTTTAATCTTCCCTGTCCTTTAAAGACTATGAAAAAGTCATAAATTATTTTGTTTTATATTTCCGACTACTGTAACTATTTGATTATATATATCTACCCTATTTATGTTGGTGACTGTGTTCAGTTCATTGTCCGGTTTTGTTTATTCCTTCGTGTTGCTTCTGTTCGTTTGTGTTCTCACTTATGTGGATTTATTGAAGAGACGCTTTTGGATTATACTTATCATTTTTGTGCGTGTGTTTTATGGGCTACACGTTACACTGGAACCGTCTTATTTTCCGATATTTTAAATGTGAATAAGTAAAATCAAATAAATTAAATTCCCTTTTAGAATCACATCACCACTTGTGGTGAGTAAAAGTCTTGGGTGCATTCTCGGTACAAAGTAGAATGCAGTTGGACAGAAAACTGTATATCAAACAACTGTATGACTATACAAACTAAAGTGATAGTATGAAGTGCAGACGAACAGTGCAAAGTATAATAGACGGACTGTACAAAAAAGACAATATACATTATACACATATGGACAGTATATACACAAGATAAGTACATTAGCCGTTAAATTTACAATTTAAACATGCAGGTATACACATGAACGTGTATGTATAATGGCAAAAATCCCAAACTTCAATCCAGTGACACAGGGATCTGTTTAAACCCAGAGCCTGGAGCTTCAAACCAAGTTTGGCCAGCACTATGGTATTGAATGCTGAGATCTAGTCTACAAACAGCATTCTCACATATGCATTCATTCGGTCAGGGTGGGAGAGGGGAATGTGTAGGGTAGGGTGAAGGCGATGGGATCATGGGTAGAGGGATTGCTGCGATATGCAAACTGTAGAGGGTCTAATGAGACAGGCAGCACAGAGCAGATGTAGTCTCTGATCAGCTTCTCATAACACTTGCTGAAGATACAGTAGGTGTTAAAGCTACAGGGTGCCAGTCATTCAGTCACGTGATTTTAGCCTGCTTACGGATGGGCACAATGGAGACATTTTAAAGCATGAGGGGAACACAAACACAGAGAAAGGGAGATATTTAAAATTTCCGTAAAAACTCCAGCTAACTGGTCTGCACACGCTCTTAGAACACGGCCTGGGATGCCATCTGGACCAGCGGCTTTGCGAATGTTCACCCGTTAGAAGGATCGGGTTACATCCGCTAAGGAGATGGAGAGTGTAATGTTACTGACCTCATTTGTATCAGCAGTGGGTGCGATCTCTGTGTAGTGGGTCATGTGCGTTTCGGATGAGTCAGAAAATGAGTCAGCCAGAAATAAACCAGATGCTTATGATCCTCTGACTATTACTATATCCAAGATCAAGATTAAAGTTGAGAGGTGACAGTGCGTTTGCGGTCCTAGGTCATGGAACTGTCCCCTATCTTCACAAGATGTAAACACTGGTCCAGAAGCTCTTCTGGTTTCTTTTTTAAAGTGGTGTAGATACCTATTGCTTCTGTTAGTGTTCTTATTTTTCTTTTTCATCTCTGCTATGGAAGTCTATAGCAGCCCATACAGTCTGTACTGTTACCATGGCAAATGTCTCTAACCCAAACTCCATAGCACCACCAACAGTCCAAACTTCCACATACGTTTTTGCCTATAACTTTTGAACCATACATAGAAACAAAATATTTTTTTTGCAAAACCCTTGGCTCATCCTCAAAAATGACTTTCTTACTTGGTATGTTTGTCTTTCTTCCAGTACAAATGTAAAAAAAAAACTTAAATCAAGATGCATTTTCTTGATGAGCAAAACAACCCAAGAAAATAAGTCTTGTTTTAGAACAAAAGTATGAAATTTCAGTGAATTTGTACTTATAACAAGCAAAAACGGGGTAAGAAAAATCATCTTGAATTAAGATTGAATTAAATAGAAAACATGCTTTGCACGAAAGTCAGTACTGCCATAACGATATTAAAAGATTGATCGAATGGTTCTCGTATACAGCATAAATGAATTCTAAGGCGAGCTCGCCAAAGGGTCATGTGGCTGTGTTTTTGCAACATTTTTGTGTATGGACACGAAACTCGGTATGCATCATCACTAGCACATCTTGTCTGCCTCATAAAGAAATTGGTTCCAGCGTCACCTAGAGGTCAAAAGTTACAAGCAATCTTCTTGTGTTCTAACTGCTTTTCCCTCTGTTTTTAAATTAGTTTTTCAAAATCTGATCATCTGACATGTTTAAAATATTTTGCTTTGTGCCATGGTTGGGCTTGACCGCGTAATTGCTGCTTGCAGCTATCTTATTATTATTATTTTTATAAAATCTTACTGATATTTGTTTAAAATGTTCAATCAGTTATAAATATAGTGTTTGGCAGAGGTGTATAGTACTTGAGTATTTTTCTCTCAGGGATCAAGTATCTTTTGTTACCTGGAGTTTTTACTTTGGAAATTGTTTACTTCCATACATCATAAAGCATGGCATATATCATATTTTTTACTCAAGTACATTTGAAAACTACATGGCAATTTTAACATTTATAAAAGTAAATTAAAAGTCAAAGTACTTTCTTACTTTTACTAAGTAATTTACTCAACAATCATCTTACTTGAGTAAAAGTAAGATAGCACATTTTTAATGTACTTAAGTATTTAAGGTAAAAAACATGTTAAATTTTTTTTATGAAATGTGGTGGATTAAACTAAATATGTATATGCTTCATAACGTAGTGAATTAAAATTTCCCAAAAGGAAAAACACTAAAATATACAAAGATACTCGATAAACTTGAGTAATAAACTTTTATTTTGTTCAAAAGTTTGTTCAGTGAAAAGGGAAGCTCTTCTAGACCAGGGTTAAACCAAACCAGACAAAGCTTTGTTTACGTCATCCAAAGTGGTCTTTATCATTTTAAATCTAAATTATGCTCTCATCTTTTTACCCTTGAATTTAATTTATTGTAATTCTTGATGTTATTCTGACTGAAATGTTATTGTTTTACTTTTGTTGTTGTTATAGTTTGTTTATTTAACTTTTCTCTTTTGTACTGAACAGTGGTCAAGTTTTGTTGTGTTTATTTGTGCTTTATAAATAAATCAAAAATTTAATGAATTATACTTAAACTTTATATAAACTTCTACCTGGTTTTCACAGACGGGTTCTATGATTTAACATCTCAATAAGTGATGAAGGATTAAACTATGCTTTTTTATTAAACTTTTTTTGACACTACACATGATAATGGATTTATTGTATTTATTTGATTGTTCTTAACTCTACAGAGAGATACTAAGGGTCAGTTTCTCTTGGATCATGTGTGTAACCACTACAGTCTACTTGAGAAAGATTACTTTGGAATCAGATATGTGGACCCAGAGAAACAAAGGGTAACTATACATTCACAACACATAAGGTTTTTTGTAATGCTAAGGTCAAAACAATCGTATTGGTAGGAACAGTGTTTATGATCATTTTCCTGAGCACAAAGTTTCAATGTCAATACCATCTTCAGATTTCACAGCAGTTAATCATTGACCTTTTTGTTCTGCACTTCACAGCATTGGCTTGACCCGAGTAAACCTGTGGTGAAACAGATGAAATGTAAGTTTTTGTTATTTCTTTAGTTGCATAGCCTTAAACAGGCTGAGAGGCCGTTCCCACAAAACATGGTTTCCATACCACTATGCTACTTTTCCAGAAAATCGTACGCTAGACTAACATGTTTAACCGTTATGCTCACAAAGACCCCATTTGCTAGCAGCACAGAAATGAAAGATTCCTCAAATTTTGTCTTAATGCGTAGATGCGTACTGTTGCAAATGACTAAGTAAGCGAATGACTAAATTCTACGTCGACACTCTATAACAGGACATCATTGAAGTCAGCATATTTCCTTTAAGCTCTAAATTCCTTAGACTCATTATGTTTATCTCTGAAGACTCATTTCATTCCTCACCAGAGGGTTTCCCTCATCTCATGGATAAATATAATCAGTTTAGTCTCACTCATGCCCTTGGTTACAGTTTGCGCATAAAATGTCTCAGAATTAGTGGCTTCAAGCTCTTTTTATCTTTGTGTCTGGCTGTTGATGTGTGCTGTTTTCAGGTCAGCAACAGTACACTATGTGCTTCAGGGTGAAGTTCTACCCTCAGGAGCCAATCAAGATCAAGGAGGAGTTGACAAGGTAACATCCTTTTGATCTAAGTTGAAATAACATTAGTATAACCTAAAACCAGCCACAGCCAGTCACATTTCAAACAGCTCTATTGCTTACGTATTTAAGAAGGTGGAGCCTCTGATAGGGATTTGCAATTTAAAAATGCCTTCTGGGTAGATTGCTCCAGTTTTGTTTGGATGGAGCATGTTTCTTTTTCATCTGAAGCTGTAGCGGACAGCCTTTGACTTCTTTCATGTTAAAGTAGCCAATTTAGTTTTGATCAATATCAAAATATTGATATATTCATATTGAACATTTAGCCTATATGTTTAATGTCATTGCTTTTTATGAATTGTCATAACACTTAAGATTTTTCCAGTGATCTTAGCATTTGTTGAAAACAGAAACCAACAATTGAAAACATGTTCACTTCATAAAACTTTATGTTTCGGATTTTATTTTTATATGCAAAATCCAACCATCTGCATAGAGACACAAACACACAATCAGAACTACACACACCCCTTAAAAACTCACAGATTGAAACTGTGACTAACTTGCACAGCATGTTGCTTAATGCAAGTGCACCATCTGAACTGTGCAGATAAATGTAACTGTCTTTCCATATCTTCCACACTTCCTCAATGTGAAAAAAGCTTTTCATGTGGGTAAACAGGAGTTTGTTTATGCATTGGGCAGCCCAGGTTGTTTGAGTTGAGGTTTAAATTGGTTCCATCCTGCGATTTTTTTTAAGACGAATGAGAGATGCATTATTCTGACTATTCGTGCCATTTTCTATTCCATAAAAGTTTTTTTTCTGTTAAAGCTACCTGACAAGGAAAACAACTATCTATCTTTATGTACCACTCACTCTCTTTCATATTTAATAGAATGAACAGATTTGAGTGCTTTGAGACAGGAAGAACACAGGATATAAACAATCTGACGGTACAAAGTACAAAAACAGATGGCAAACGCTTGACCAATCTTTTGGAAGTGCAAGGTAGTGGCGTAAATTAACAGGGACTTATATAATATTATATTGATTTTTATGTCCTGATATAATCATTATTCAATTTATGTTTAGTGTAGATCCTTTGTATGTTTGTTTAGATATTCGTCAAAGGAACAATACTGGGTTTTTATCTATATACAGAACTGCAATATATAATATACAAAACAGGTGTATAAAGACCTGACATAATGAACCGTTATGTTTCTAATACCTTAGAATAAGCTGTTTATATCTACATACAGAGCTGTCCTACATACAGTAGGCCTACCTTGAATTCGCTGCCATGTTTTGTACAGCAGCCCTAAACGGACCAACAACTCTACAATGCGCGTTTCCTCTCCCTCTCCCCTGCGCTATAGTGGTGAAACGGATTTCGGATGATCATTGATTTATACGGATCGTACTCTACGGTTCGAAACGCATGTGACCCGCGGATTAAATGTAAGTTTATTCATCTTTGGGTGATAGAGGTAAAACACGTTCTCCCTTGGCGCTAAAACTGTCTCTCCCTCCGGTATCTGGACAAGTACAATATTAAAGCGGTTCCAGATAAACAACAACGCTTAAAACTGCTCTGTCACACAGCTAATATTACAACAAAAACAACAACATATCTTAGTTCCAACAAATAGAAAAACCAACTGTACTCACATACTTATTTAATGACTATCTTTCTCTCCAACGTCTTTCTGCTGGAAAGTATCTCCATAGATATCTATGAGTATCTCTGCTAAAAGCCTTAGTACCGTGGGTCCTAACGTGTCTCTGCTGGAAAGTCTTTATAATATTAGCGCAGGTCCTAGCTCCTGCCTGACTTTTATCCTTCTTTTTATACTTCAAATCCACAGACCTTTTACTTGATGTAATAAATAAGACATCGCTCTTTCTACAGTCTTTCTAATGCCCACATGATCTCTTCACTGCGTCAACATGAGAACAACATCTTTTTGTACTATGGTGGCCACCGTCGTGTTTGGACTGAGCGATTCGTTGCAAATCTATAATTCAATGCTAGTGGCCGCTGTAAATAAAAAACTGTGCCTTTAAAATCTAATTAAATCAATGCACGCTCAAACTAGTGAGTACTTCTGAATGCGCAAAGAATTTAAAGCAGAAGACAAAAATTGAGAGCATGATTTTACGGAAATCTGCAGCTAATTTAAGAGATGTTTATTTTGTATGATTTTTAAATGTCTCGGTTGATTTTGTTCGGCTGGTCAGATATCTGCTATACCTGCAGTTGAAGAGAGACCTGTACCATGGGAGGCTGCTATGTCCATTTACTGATGCTGCGTATCTTGGAGGCTGTATAGTACAGGGTGAGAGATAAGTCACATTTCATCACATTTTGTGAAATCCCATTTTTTAAATATTATATATATATTTCCTTTTTCACAAATCAAAGAAACAAGGATAGTTTGAAGGTTATGATATAAAGTGACTATTTGACAGGTGCCTTTATGTACACGGACTTAATACTCCATACACACTGTTTACATTTTAAAGGTGTTTGTCTTGTTCTAGCTGAGCTTGGCGATTATGACCCTGAGGAGCATCCTGCAGACTACATCAGCGACTTTAATCTATTCCCTAAACAGTCTCTCAGACTTGAACGCAAGATCATGGATATTCACCAGAATGAGCTGAGGTCAGAGATAATATACCAAATGTTAAGCTGGATACCCATTTAAGAACTAAACAAATTGATGCTGTAATTACGTGTTGTAGGGCACAGTGTCCTGCTCTCGCAGAGTTGAACCTTCTTCAGAGGGCCCATACCCTGGATACATATGGTGTTGATCCACATCCATGCAAGGTACTCTGAAACTTTTATTTTCTCGACTAACATACTTTCTGTTGGACTAGTTATAGATATGGTTGTCATGAATTGATATTATTTTTACTGATATCATATCACTGACATTTCCTTTTAGGATTTCACAGGATCCACAGCCTTCCTGGGATTCACTGCAAGAGGGTTTGTGGTTTTCCAGGGAAACAAGCGGATCCACCTTCTAAAATGGTAACTTTAAGAATCATCGTAAAGTTTCTTCAGTTTTACAAAGCCTTACATGTCACCTCTACCTAGCCCTACTCATTACTGTCCTACTCAGTGTTATGTTGTTTTGCCATTTTCTGGTGGTGTCCGAAACCTGAATTTCATACTCTACATTTGTTTTATGGTGTAATATAAACTAAGTGTTATGTATATGACGAATGTCTATGACATTACTGTCCGACACAGGGTATACGCCAGTATCAGTAATTGCATTTTTTTCCTCCTTCCCCATAATAGACTCAAATGTAATTCTCTATATATGGAATAGTAAAGGAGGGAGCTGTCTCGGCCACATGGCAACAGTTACAGTAGCTTTCATGTTCACAAAAATTGTAAACATTTGGAGAGAATTTTATTATATTAAGACAAAGTAAACATTCTGTTAATTTTAATGGCTGTTAAACATTTGTATTGACTTATTGTGTCACTCCTGCAGGGCAGATGTCAGCAAATTTAAGTTCGAAGGGAAAACCTTCTATGTGATCGGATTACAAAGAGAAGTAAGATACCAATTCTTTAAAGATGTTGATTTGATTCACTTGTTCACATGATATTTTTCCTTATAGCACGTTTATGCACTGCTTTTTTCCAATATATTTTACCTAAAAATTATCTGGTTGAACCACATGCTCACCATATTCACCTGAATTATTAAAGGTCAATTGTGTCTTCTGTATTTATTAAAATTTCTCATTTCATGAAATAAATGCTACAAATTCATTTAAAAGATTTATATGCAGTAAACCAATTTAAATGCTATTTTTACCCCATCATTTTCAGACTTAAGATGTGTTTTTTGTACAGATTTATCTACTGCTTCATGTGTTTGTCATTCAGTTTGAGTCTTGCGCTTGAATCTAGTTTTACATGTGCTTCTGTCTTCTTTTCTCTGTGTGCACTTTTCCATTGCTGGTGAGTAAATACATTTGCCACCATGACCATTAACTCATGAATTATAAAGTCTTAGAGTGCAGCTTCTCACACATATATCCACAGATATAAACATATATTTAAATCATTGTTGAATCATAGGTCTAATTAAAAGTGATCTGAGAAATGCCAAAAAAAATAGAATTTTAGTGTTTGTTTGTGTTTGTTGGCTTTTGTCAGATCCGTGTGAATTAGCCTATATTGCTGTGCTCAACATAGACTATTCTATGATTAAGAATGAGCAATGCTGTCTATTAGGGCTGCACAGATATAATGATAAAACCATAATTAATATTTATTTTGATAGCATGATTGGATTTATTAATTTTGGTTATTAGAATTCACCTTGAGAAATTTACTTTTGAAACTTTGGGAACTTTATTCCTAAACTAATTTACTTCTGTTTAATACTTAAGTGAATTCACCACAAACCTGAATGAACTTTAAATTGTTCCTCTGAGAAGTATCAAAGAAACCATTTATTTAATTTAAATAATTTAAATAAATGATTGTCTAATAGGAACAGACACATTCTAAATAACAAAATAAGAATCAAAGTAAACATGTTACCAAAAAAGGTTTGTTTTGAGTTATTTATAAACTGTTTATGCCTTAATTTTTTAGTTGATTAGTATAGTGTATATTTTTTCCAACTGTGCAGCCCTCCAGTGTATATATGAACATTATAATTGCCTCTGAAAGTAAGTATATCATGTTATGGCCATAGAACGACAGTGTTCTTTGAACCTGTGTGTTTGTGGTTGGTAAATTTCATAACTAAACTGAGTCATTGTGTTTCTGGGTCACTATATATTCAAGTTTCTGGCTTGATACTGTATGTGTATACAGGGAGATCCATTGTGTGTTGTTCTCACTTAAGTATGTCACTCTTTGCATGTTCACACACAATAAAAGAATGTGTATATGTGTGCTTATACTGGACATGTGACTGTTTCACACAATCACATATATGTCTGTCATACACAGAAGTGTTGAAGAGCAGACTGTTCAGTGTCCCAAGGGGTTGAGTAATACCTGAGAGGTTTTCTTTTTGAAAATTGCTTTATATATGTGTTACATACAGTCCCTGAGCATTTAATGATTCTTAATATTGCCAGGCTGTCATTTGTATAACTATAAAGAAACAAAAAATTATGAGTATAATTATAATAGAGTTACAATGAATGGATAATAATGAGTATAGCACTATATAACGTCTGACATAACAGTCACCGGATAGTTTGGTTTTCTGAGGTGAAAGACTTTTTATTGTGTAACAAGTTAAGAAAATAACGATAGAATAGTGACACTGACATTCAGCCTGACAACATCTCACCTTAATGCAGATATTATATTGGGACAACGAGTGCTCACTCTCTCACCTGCCAACAGCTTTGACGCACTTCATTCAAAATAAAAGTCTTGCATCTGAAAAACATTTAGTATTACGTTCTCAGTTGTTGATGTTGTTTCTCTACTTTTGTCGCCCCCCCCAGTTGATAAACACTGCCCTAGGACTTACTGTATATATCTCATACATCTTGTGAAAGGGGATAATGGGTCCCTTTAAGTGTTAAACCATGTTACTTTCTTTTAGTCGCAAATTGCTTTAGCCACAAACTACATGGTAACCTCACATTGTGCAGTAGAGACCAGACTATAATTTCTGAAACATCACCCTAGGATTTTGGTGGCAAATTCTGCAGGGGAAGGGAAGTTTTGTATATCACTTTTTAAAATGTACAGGATCAGAAGTGCTACAGAATGTAGTTTCTTAATAAGACATTTGTGATATAATTATATGCCCAGCCAGCCATAGGTTTTAGAGGTTTCCATGCTAGTCCAGTTGGTTTGTGCTGTAAGAACTAGTATGATGCTGTTCTAGCTGCTGGATCATGTTGCTTACAAGCTACATGCTATGTTGGTCTATTTAACTGGTTGACCCAGGAAGGCTAGCTGATTAGACTACTTAAAAAGCCTGGAACATTCTGCATTTGGCAGATGCTTCTATCAGGATGTGTGTTCCCTGGGAATCAAACCCTTAACATTTGCAATCAAAACCCATCAAAATAGTAGTTAAATATGTTATTGCTAATAATGTGTGAACAGTTTTACCCAAAATTTGCTTTTCCATTTACACTTTTGGCAAAAGCTTTGGAAAAGGGACTTCCAGTGCATATAAGGTATATGTTTTATTGGGATTTGTGTACCCTGGGATCGAACCCAGTCAGTGCAAGCTGTTTTAAGCTTTCAGCATGGGCTCTTAGTTTAGTTTTTGTCTAAAAGGTCCAGTATATGAACTTTAGCGCCATCTTGTGGTGACGTTGCACCCAACGGCACACTACACCGTTTGCCCCACCCTTTCAAAGCACTAGGGTAATATAAGGAATAAGACCACATTACGTTTTCACTTTTTTAGCAAAGGAGATTCACTAAACGCAAGAATATTTTTTGTAGAGCAATTTGTCCGTTAAGGGCTAAACAACATGATGAATTTCAGGTTGTTGTGTATGTAGATAGAAATAGCTCATTCTGAGGTAATAAAAACATAACGGCTCATTATGTAAGTGAAGTGTGTCGTGATTCTGCCTCATCATGTCATGTTTTTCTTGCTCTTGGGGCAGAATCATAGCAGGATACCTTGTTTCATGTGGAGAGAAAGAGTTTTGGATATTTTTAGTTGTTCTTTTAAGGTCTTGTTAAAACTCCTTAATCCCAGCTGCCTGCAATTGGGTTTTTCCGTGAATTTCATGACAGAAGTGAAAGTGACCTATTTGTCAGATATGGTGACCCATACCCGAAATGTGACCTCTGCATTTAACCTATCCAGAGAGTGATCACAGAAAGCAAGTCAAAGTCACATCACTAATGTAAGGTCTTCATACATCTCTAAAGACATGTATATTATTTTGCATTTCTGTCAATAGATCCTCCAAAAAAATACGCACTGGAACTTTAAGCCCTGTACGGGAAGCTACCCATTAGTGTATCACAGGATACTTGCTGTAAAACCAAATTAGTAGTTTCTCAAAGATGTCTCCTAGCATAGATTCAGGGAACTTGGCAGTCTGCTTTGTGTTAATGATGTGACTTTAATCTTAGTATGAGTGTAGAGCAGTGTATAGCAGAGGGCGGCAGTCTGATGCTAAACAGCCTGGAAGTGGTTTGTATTGATTTTTGCGTGGATTCATTGTGGTGCTCAGCACTCCGTCTATTGATCTCCTGTCTCAGATTACACGACATGTGAGGTTAATGGAATTAATTCCCCTGACAGTTCTTTTCCTCACAGCACTTTATCAGCTCTTCACATATATCTCTGTCACTTTTGCCTAACACATACATATTTACGTCATGGGTGTGTGGTACAGCACATGTGTTTACTCGGATTAGGTTGATTTGCAGACTTTTTAACGCACTTACCCAAATGTAATCTCAACCCTTTATAAACACGCAATGGTCAGTTCTGGTCCTTGATTCTGATTGGCTGAGCAGAGTTCTAAGCTGTTATAAGATACCCCAATATATAACCGCTGACCACACCACATAGCCTAAATATAATTTTATTTACTTTATTTTATGAAACCTTGCTAAGCATATGGAATAACCGTTTTATAAAAGCAATAAACCCCGCGAAGCAACGGGTTACAGTGCCTTAACAGCTACAGGGTTTTAGGCACTCCGCTTTGTGTCTTGCGACAACGCCCTTAGCTGTTATAAAATCCACTGTAACCCACTGCTTATTGGGGCTTGTTGCTTTATTGGAAGTCCCTTGATTTGGGGTCCCTTGATTTAGGGTCTGCTACTGCTAATACGCACATGCAGTAGTGAGCATGAAAGGGATGCTGGGGCAAGTACAGTTGTGTTCAAAGTTATTCAACCCCCACTGAAATTGATTGTTTTGGTTGGTTTGACATTGATTATGATCATTCAGTCATCCTGCTTACAATTAAATCAAAGAGGCACGTGTAGGTCAGACAAATATAACATAACATTTATAATGAAATAACCACAAATGTCTTTTCTGAGCTCACATCATTATCAGTTTTATTCAACCCCCAAGTGACATTCAATCTTAGTACTTAGTACAACATCCTTTTACAGTTATAACAGCTTTTAAACGTGAAGCATAGCTTGACACAAGTGTCTTGCAGCTGTCAGGGTTCTGTCCTTCCTGTTTCAGGCTTTCATGCCTTGTGGACGGGACCGTGACAGTACAATGTCTTGTATGTATGTTTTGTTTTTTGTGGAGACACGCGGCTGTATGTTTTGATAATTCGCCGCGTGTCCTCCTGTCTGTGTAGCTCCGCCCCTTGTTTCTCTGTTAGTCTCCCATTAGTGTTTTATCTCCGTCACCTGTCTCCCTTTAATGTTTAGCCTTGTTACGCCTCCTGTCTCATTATCCCTCGTTAGTTTTGCCTTCTTAAACCCTGTGTTTCCTGAGTCCGGGGTCGGTTCGTTGTATGCTGTTCGTAAGTTTTATGCTTGTATGTTTTAGGTTTGTTCTGGTTCATGATGTGGTTTACCTGTGCGCACTGGATTATTTTTCCCCACCTTTTCGTGTGGGAATGTTCGTGTAGTCTTCGTGTGGCATTGTCCCCTGTATGTTCTGGATTATTTTTCCCAGCCTTTTCGTGTGGGATTGTTTGTGTATTCTTCGTGTGATATTGTTTGTTTGCTCCTGTTATTTTTACCCTCGTTGGTTTTGTTTTCACTATTTTTGTATATTAGATATTTTTTACTCGCTGTACTGCATCTGGGTCCTGTTTCCCTATCACACCCATTATTATTGACAGAACGAACCGACCACCATTGGACCCAGCATACAGGGGGATCGTTGCGAGTGAGGCTACGTTGACGGGCTCCCTTCCAGGGTAGAAGACGCCGGGCTCCCTTTCAGGATCGGGGCCGATCAGACTCCCTTACAGGGTCGAGGCTGCCGTGTTCCCGTCTGGGGTTGAGGCCGCCCGGTTCCCCTCCAGGGTCGAGTACTCCGTTGTCCTGTTCCCGCTACAGATCCTTGCCGGCATCTCAGCTGGTACCTAGGCCTTTAAGTCGACTCCCTGTCTTTGCTGCCCAGCAGCCAGAGTGTGCTGCCCAGCCGTCGGAGTAGGCTACCCAGCAACCGACTTCCTCGTCCCGTCGACATCCAGTCCTGCCCAGCTGGTGGTGCAGCCGGCCATTCCAGTCCGGTGCAGCCGGCCATTCCACTCCCTTGGACTTGTATTTCCCCGGACTCTTGTGTTCCCTCCCCTTGGACACTTGTTTCCCTCCCTTATGTTTATGGGGTTTGGGTTTATCTTGTTGGGTTTTGCTCATGTATTTGTCCCGCTTATTTATTTATTTTTCTCTCTCTTTAGGCCGCTCAGTGATCGGCTCTTGGAGCGGGGGTACTGTCAGGGTTCTGTCCTTCCTGTTTCAGGCTTTCATGCCTTGTGGACGGGACCGTGACAGTACAATGTCTTGTATGTATGTTTTGTTTTTTGTGGAGACACGCGGCTGTATGTTTTGATAATTCGCCGCGTGTCCTCCTGTCCGTGTAGCTCCGCCCCTTGTTTCTCTGTTAGTCTCCCATTAGTGTTTTATCTCCATCACCTGTCTCCCTTTAATGTTTAGCCTTGTTACGCCTCCTGTCTCATTATCCCTCGTTAGTTTTGCCTTCTTAAACCCTGTGTTTCCCGAGTCCGGGGTCGGTTCGTTGTATGCTGTTCGTAAGTTTTATGCTTGTATGTTTTAGGTTTGTTCTGGTTCATGCTGTGGTTTACCTGTGCGCACTGGATTATTTTTCCCCGCCTTTTCGTGTGGGAATGTTCGTGTAGTCTTCGTGTGGCATTGTCCCCTGTATGTTCTGGATTATTTTTTCCCAGCCTTTTCGTGTGGGATTGTTCGTGTATTCTTCGTGTGATATTGTTTGTTTGCTCCTGTTATTTTTACCCCCTCGTGGGTTTTGTTTTCACTATTTTTGTATATTAAATATTTTTTACTCGCTGTACTGCATCTGGGTCCTGTTTCCCTATCACACCCATTATTATTGACAGCAGCGATCTACGGGTATCTTCGCCCATTCATCATGGGCAAAAGCCTCCAGTTCAGTCACATTCTTAGGCTTGCGCACAGCAACTTCTTTCTTTAAGTCCCACCAGAGGTTCTCAATCGGATTTAAGTCTGGTGACTGCGATGGCCACTTCAAAATGTTCCAGCCTTTAATCTGCAACCATGCTCTAGTGGACTTGGAGGTATGCTTGGGGTCATTGTCCTGTTGAAAGGTCCAACGTCTTCCAAGCCTCAGGTTTGTAACGGACTGCATCACATTGTCATCCAATATCTCCTGGTACTGAAGAGAATTCATGGTACCTTGCACACGCTGAAGCTTCCCAGTACCTGCAGAAGCAAAACAGCCCCAAAGCATGATTGACCCCCCACCATGCTTCACAGTAGGCAAGGTGTTCTTTTCTTCATAGGCCTCCTCAAAACATAGCGTTGATCCATGGGCCCAAACAGTTCTAATTTTGTTTCATCAGTCCACAGAACACTATCCCAAAACTTCTGTGGTTTGTCCACATGACTTTTGGCATACTGCAGTCGCCTCTTCTTATTCTTTGGGGACAGCAAGGGGGTGCGCCTGGGAGTTCTGGCATGGAGGCCTTCATTACGCAGGGTGCGCCGTATTGTCTGAGCAGAAACTTCAGTACCCACATCTGACAAATCTTTTCTCAGTTCCTCAGCAGTCACACGGGGACTTTTCTCCACTCTACGCTTCAGGTAGCGCACAGCAGTCGAAGTCAGCAATTTTCTGCCTCGACCAGGTAGCGTTTCAACAGTGCCCTTTGCCTTGAATTTGCGAATGATGCTTCCTATGGTGTCTCTTGGTATGTTTAACATCTTTGCAATCTTCTTATAGCCATTGCCCTTCCTGTGAAGAGTAATCACCTGTTCTCTTGTCTTCCTGGACCATTCTCTTGACCTCACCATGTTTGTAACCACACCAGTAAATGTCTAGAAGGAGCTGAGTATCACAGTCATTTTAAAGCTGCCTACTTGGTGCTTATTAGGCTTTATTGCTGCTCCCTGATATCCACAGGTGTTTTCAATACCTTATTGAAAACACTTCATTGAACCTCTGTTCTTCAGAGTGGTAGTCTTTATGGGGTTGAATAATTATGTCAATGAAAAATTCACAAAAGAAACATTTACTACTGTATTACAAAACTAATTGATGTCATTTTAGTTGCATATGGTTCTTTAAGAAGTCCTTGTAGGATTTCATTCTGAATACAATTAAAAATGTACACTAAATTCCCTAAAACCATTTACAGCATTGGGGGTTGAATAATTTAGAACACAACTGTAGACACAATATCCAAAACTAACAAGTTGAGCTGCCATACTTCTAGAGCACGCCAACAAGAGTATTTAAATGTAGAAGAAGCATGTATTGCCTTAGACTATGAATTTCTTTAAAAGGCCAATCAGGTGGGAGTTTTCCAAAAGTGTTGTTACTCACCAATGGTCGCAAGTTCGGTTATTACCCGAAAGCATCACTCTAATGAACATTCTCAAACAGCATGGCAAAGTTGCGTAGTTGGAACTACAGCTTTAGAGCTGTTGTTAAAGGCATAGTTTCTTGTTATTACGTGTGGCTTTACGTCATGCTTTGAGCAAAATAAGCAAGCAATGTAGTTCATTCTTTATCCATCATTCTAAATATACAAATTCCATTTTACATATTTAGTTTTTCAAAACTTTTTTGTTTAAAGTGAGCACCTGTATAAGCTACAGGCTCTAGGACCCCTGGGGAATTCCTAACCGGAGTGATGTAAAAGGAAATTTGCAAATTAATGAAGCATCATGAAATAACAAAAGTATTCTTCAGATATCAGCTAGTTAGTTCTTGTTAAAGAATGTTTATTGGTTTTTAACAAGAACTACATACAACTTAACAAATATGAAAATCACAGGGATAAAATAAAATACATAAAAAAACACAAAATTTGGAACAGTAGTATCTCAACATATTACAGTATGTACTGTATAGTGTGAATGAATGTCAATCACTATCTCACTGACTGTGCTGTTTGATGTGCTTTATTGATCTTCACTCTTATATTCCATGCCCTTTCCCGGCAAAACCATTCAGCTACCTGCAAATAAAAATGCACACACTCACTTTTTTTTATAGATTATTTATGGCACATGTATTCAGATTCCGTATTTTTGTAATTTATGACACATCTTTATGTTGTTACTTCCTTTTACAACATCTTCGCCAATTCACTTAAGTTGATTGATATTTCCAATTAATTTTGCTTTCTCTCTATAGAAGAAACTGGTTCTGACATTCCACACCTCCACACCAGCAGCCTGTAAACACCTCTGGAAATGTGCTGTAGAAAATCAGGCTTTTTACAAGTGAGTCGTCCTATCAAATCCCTCTCTGTCTCCAAATAAAATGTCCTTATTTCTAGTTTGTTTGTTTTTTATACAGGGAAGACTGTGGCTATGGCTTTTTCACAAACAAGTTATCATAAGGGCTTATCTCAATAAAAAATAGCAACATTTCCATTCGATTCCATTTCAGTGTAATGTTGTGAGTCTATGAAAGAGGTTGTATAGCAAATTCAAAATCTTATGTAATTTTGCTTTTGCTTTGAATTCTCCAAGATAAAATGTCAGTATCACAATAGTTTGGCTATACCTTTTAGAGTAAAGTCAACACAATAAAGCAACACTACCAAACACTCAGGCAAATGTCAACTAACATATAATATTATATAATGATGATAGATGTTAAAATAAAATTCTCAGAAATTTGATACACTTGTGGCATTGGTTACGTCAAATACTGATTTGCATATTTGTGACATCATCACATCGTGTTTGTATTGTGTTGGCATTCTGTTTTGCTTCTCTGATCTGTCACATTTTACTGTGTTTTACAACTAAATGCCACCAGCAGTCACTTTTACTTCTGCTTAAATACAGAAAATGGTTTACCATAATGTTATATTTTTGGATATATCATATACACACAGTTATTACAAACCCAAAGCTCTTCCTTCATGAGCTCCTATGGACATTTCTGTACAAGATTGAAAGTAATTGGCAGATAGATGTTGAAAATTCACGGTAAAAACAAAAGCAAGATTGAAACCCAACTTTTTATTTACTATATTATTACAGTCAACAGTACAAAATGTATATACGTTTTCTGCAGGGCAAAAATTGTGGCAAGATTTAGGAAATGGTTGCGTATTTCACAAATTCTAATTGCATTATTGGCCAAAAACAAATTCATGAAAGCTGTCTCTTGCGCTTCACTGAGCATGTGACCATGCCCACCATGAAACCTTCGCCTTTCCACTTTGTAGAAGATTCAGGAACAGTGTGAGTGTGTGCCATAAACTGTAACATTATATACTACTTTATACAATTTGATCAGAATCTCTTCTTACAGTCAGCTGTACTGTTGTACAGTTTGAAACCTCACCAGACTGTGACCCATGCAGTGCACTGTAGTAAATTAAAGCAAGGGTAATGTAAAACCTATATGTATTATAGTCTACTGTTTGTTATGCTGAAATAGCTATTACAGTATGTGTACATTAGAACATTAGAACATGTGTACATAACAGTAGAGTTTTACATACCTGTTCTAATTTCTAAACGTATATTGACTAGACTCTCAGAAAGATGTTTTGCAAAAAGTGTTTTTTTACAACTAAAAAAACGTGTCAAAGGGCGAGAATTAGTGTATGTTTTTGCAGATTTGGTGTGTGGTTCTGGTGTTTGAGTGTCAGGTTTCAGAAATTGTGTGACAAGTAAACATATTGTGTCTAAGCAGTTGAAAAAAACTGTAATGTGTCCATTTAAAATTTACTTGGCAAAGAAGCAAGAAAACTATCTCATATTCTATTTATTTAGATCAACAATTTTTATGGTGTCCCCTTCCCGAAGGGCCATTCGGAGGGAAAAAAATATCCCATCTGGAATGCACCGAGAGAGAGCATGTGAACACGGGAGACCTCTCACAAACAAACAAGTCAGGAAAGAGAGAAGACATAGAAGCGCTGTTTATTCACTAGTTAATCGATCACAGATACAGTCATTATCACGGATGGATAAGAAATTACGAAATGTGACTCCAAGTGGATGGTCCACCCAAGTAAATGCATTGTATGGGAGACACAAACATATGTTGAACAAAACAGTCGTTTAATAGGTTTGCTTTTTATAGCTCTCATTTGTTTGCCGCTTTAACAAACACAAGGGTCCCCTAAATGGATAAATGTAATTCTAAGTGTATAAATGTAATATTTGATGATTACCACTCTCATCAAATATTCAAACAATAGCATAATTTAAGCCTGCGAAACTCTCTGCCTGTATGTACATGCAGCCATGCATGAACAAAGGAGGAGTGCAGCTGTACACCTTTTTCTTTTAATTCACATAGAAACAGGGGTAAGCACCACACCATAACCCTATATTTACAATACTGGACAAATAACACTAGGAAAGGGAGAACTTAAATAAAACAGATAATGAGTGATACACAGGTGATGGCGATTAACAACTAACGTTCAGTGATGAAGATCAGGTGAGACGGGTGCTAGGTATTATGGGAAGTGCAATCCGGTGATGAAGATGTGCACACGTTGAACTGTTATAATCATAAGCTTCTCACTTTAAATTTAAATCTTTAATTTAGAAGATGTGCACAAAAAAGGGTCATCAGTTTTAGAAATGGCAAAAACATTAATTATGACAGTCTTCATGTTTAATGCCAGAGAACACAACAGTTGAATCTGTGGATCACTACAATTCCACTTATTCACCTGCTTTAGACGTGTTAGCCCTTTGGAGAGAGAACGTGTTGTTAAATTGACTAAATCTTCTCTTTGGTACACCAATAAGCTCAGGGCTCTCAAGGCAAAAAGTAGGCAGCTTGAACGCCAGAAAACTGGTTTAACTGTCCATAAGCTCATGTATGATAAATATTTGACTCAATATTTTGAAGAACTTAAAGCAGCAAGAACAAGAGACTACTCGTCTTTCATTGGCGATGGTGCTGCAAACCTCAACAGGATTTTTAAGACAATCAACAGTATTCTTCTACCGACTAAGCTGCCAATCTGTTCCTCTGAGCAGGAGTGCTACTACTACATGTATTCTTGACCCAATCCCAACAACTCTTCCTTAGGGCTGTCTCCCCTCAACTAGTCCCCTCATTTCAAACATTGTGAACATCTCCCTTTCTACTGGTATTGTTCCAAATGCCCTCAAGGTTGTGATAATTCTGACCTATTTGCAGGCCTATTTCAAATCTACCCATTCCTCCTAAGGTTTTAAAGCGTGTTGTTGTGGCACAACTCCACTCACACTTCTTAACTCAACTTTATTTATGTAGCGCTTTTTACAATTTCCATTGTTGCAAAGCAGCTGTACACGAGACAAATTGACTATTAGCAAAACAACTAAAGTCATGTATCTGTAAAAACAAGAAAAAGGTGAAAACACAGAAGACAGACATACCCACATACAAAGTAAATGCTCCACACACTATATGCACACATATTTACACAAATCGACATAGACACACAGACACACACGGACACGCACGCACTCACATTGAAAGCACACAGTTAAGATAAAGGAGAGAGAAACACAGGCCAAATATTAAACAGACTATAAATTTCTATATGCAATATTAATTATGTAAAACTTCTGAATTCTAAAGCAGTCCCCCCAGCCAGACAAATAGTGCAAAACAGTATGCAAACGGTGGCAAGGAACCAAAAACTCTAATCAAGAAAAAACACTCAGGATAAACCAGGCCCAACCAGGGGATTCCAGTTCCCCTCTGGCAAAAGCTGTTGCCTCTGCACAAGCTCGAAAATGCTTGCACTACAAGGCTAAATAAAAAAAAAATTACTAATAAGGTAAATTATAGATTTAAGATTATCATTAATAATCTAATAACATTTGATTTTTTTAGTGAAGTCGTGTCAGGTCGGCACGTCCTTTATCCAGCTCTATCATCTAAGCTCTTGTCAGGTCACTGCTTACCATTCTCCGCACTGCCATTAGGTCTGGGCATGAACTGCATCCTGCAGTAACCTTGGAACAATGAGACAAGACTGGCTGAGAGTAGAGGACTGTTCTGCACTCTTTGATGCAACAAGTACATCAGTTGTTGTTGGAAGTGTTCCTGCTTCCGGTTGATCTAAATAATGCAGCCTAAACCCTCTGAGGATTTATATTATAGAAGTTTAGTGTATGCAAGATTAAAAAGATGCGTCTTTAGTCTAGATTTAAACGGACAGAGTGTGTCTGCCTCCCGGACAGTCCAGGGAAGACTATTCCAAAGTTTAGGGGCTCGATAGGAAATGGATCTACCCCCTGCACTTGATTTTGAAATTCTATGTATTACCAACTGACAGGATGCCTGAGAGTGTAATGCACTTGAAGGACTGTAATACAATAGAAGTTTGCTCAAATACTGAGGAGCTAAACCATTAAGGGCTTTGTAGGTAATAAGCAAGATCTTAAAGTTAATGCAATGCTTTATAGGTAACCAGTGTAAGGTTGACAGAACCGGGCTAATATGCTCATACTTTTTTGTATGTGTAAGAACCCGAGCTGCAGCGTTTTTGATCTATTTGGAGTTTTTGTAATAAGCCTGCAGGGCAACCACCTAACAGTCCACTACAGTAATCTAGTCTTGATGTCATGAATGCATGAATTTACTTCTCTGCATCTTACAATGACAGCATATGACGTAGTTTAGATATATTCTTAAAATTGAAAAACACAATTTTCCAGGTGTTGGTGACATGGCTCTCAAATGACAGATTACTATCGAATAGAATGCCAAGATTCTTAGCTGACGACGATGGTTTTATGGAGCATCCGTCAATAGTTGAGCAGTATTCTATTTTGTACAGTGGTTTTCGATCCAATAAGTAACACTTCTGTTTTGTCTGAGTTCAGTAATAAGAAATTGTTTCTCATCCAGTTTTTTATATCGACTATGCATTCCATTATTCGATGGAACTGCTGTGTTTCATAAGGCTTCGAGGAAATATAAAGTTGAGGATTATCAGCATAACAGTGAAAGCTAATTCTGTGTCACTTTATTACTTCTCCTAGAGGTAGTGTGTATAATGCGAAGAGCAGAGGCCCTAAGACTGAGCCCTTTGGTACACCGTGCTGGACTTCCTCATTGTTAATTGCTACTAATTGAAAACGGGTTGGATAAATAAGACTTAAACCATTTCTATGCTATTCCGTTAATGGCAACATAATTTTCGAGTCTAAAATTACCCAAAATGTGACCTGCTTTTAACCCATCCAGTAAGTAGTGAACACACGCACATCAAGTAGTGAACACACGCACATCAAGTAGTGAACACACGCACATCCGGAGCAGTGGGCAGCTATCACTGCAGTGCCCGGGCAGCAAGTAGGGGTAAGGTGCCTTGCTCAAGGGCACCTCAGTCGTTACCCGCCGGCCTTTAGGATCGAACAGACAACCTTCTGGTCACGAGTCCGACTCTCTAACCATTAGGCCACGATTGCCCTAGGAGTGCAGGAGTGTGCCGTGGTCAATGGTGTCAAATCCAGCACTAAGGTCTAGCAGCACCAATTTCGAAATACAACCTCGCTCAGATGCAAAAGCAGATAATTTGTAACTCTGATCAAAGCAGTCTCTGTTCTCTGAAATGCTCTAAATCCAGACTGGGATTCTTCATTAATGTCATTCCTTTGGAGGAAGGAGCATAATTGAGTTGAAACTACTTTTTCCAGATCTTTAGATATGAAATGTAAATTCGATATAGGCATGTAATTCCCTAGTTCTCTATTGTTGAGGTGTTTTTTTTGACATGGGGCCTTATTACAGCCACCTTATATGCTTAAGGCACATGTCCTAATGTCAGAGATGAGTTAATAATAAATAGTAAATACTAAGAAGAGGATCTATAATTTCTGGGAGCATCTATTTCAGTAGTTTTGTCGGTATAGGGTCTAGCATGAATGTTGTTGATTTAGATGATCTAATGAGTTTAGACAGTTCATCGTGATCTACGTTAGAAAAAATTGCAATTTTTCCTTATTGGCGCTGTAGTTAGTTTGTTTAGCAGGTTTCAGTTCTGGTTGCATTGTAATAAATTTTTCTCTAATATCTTGGATTTTTCTTGTGAAGTGGTTCATAAATGTATTACTGTTATGCTGATATCCAGAGAGTTGGATGTCCACTTAATTTTGCCACTGTTTTAAATAAAAACCTAGGGTTGTGCTGGTTTTCTTCTATTAGTGATGAAAAGTAGGAGTGTGTTCGTTATACCACGGTGTTGGGCTGCCTTTTTTAATCTTCTTTAAACGCAGAGGAGCAACAGTGTCTAGTGTTTCTAGTGTTTAACTCCAAGAAGCTGGAGTTAAAATTTTCAACAGTAATGACAAAAAGATCTTCACCATTATTTTTCATGCTAGAGATTTGAGACGGTTCATGCAGATTATCGAGAAATGCATCTTTGATAATTGAAGTAATTGTTCTACCATATTTGTAACATGGAGTTTGATTTGCAGCCGTAGGCCAGTGAAGCAAATATAATATCAGATAATGATCCGAAATGTCTTCACTCTGCTGAAGGATTTTAACGTTGTCCACATTTATACCCTAAAACAGTATTAAAGAGAGATCTTATATTTAGCAATCCGAGCTGTAACAGTTGATTATCTGTATTTTGCTCATGTTTGATTTGTTTAACGTTTATTAAATTACTTTCAAGAGGTTTGCGCATTATCTTATGTTTTCTGATCCGGGGGACCGACACAGTCTGTTTTATGATGTTTGGGAGAAGAGATTATTACATGTTGTACATTTTGTGTATTCTGCGACGTGAGACGGCAAGCAGACAGTTGGTTAAATCATTCTGTCTGCTCCCTGACCTGGGCCCAAGTTTTAGCATTATTAAGACTTTGTGCCATATTTCTATACAGGAGGGAACCCCCATCCAGGAAAACTCTTCCAGTTATTTATAAAAACTATATTTTTCTCCAGGCACCACTCAGACAACCAGCCATTTAGTGATGATAATCTGCTATAGATCTCATCACCACGATAAGCAGTGAGGGGGTCAGAGAATATTACAGTGTCTGACATTGTTAACATTAACCTCTTTAACATTATCTTTGGTGACCTCCGATTGACGAAGTCAAACATCATTTGTGCCGACGTGGATAACAATCTTTCTGAATTTACGATTAGCCTTAGCCAGCACATTTAAATTTGACTTGATGTCAGGCGCTCTGGCTCCCGGTAAGCATTTGACTATGGTGGCTGGTGCCTCTATGTTAACGTTCCGAACAATAAAATCACCGATAAGTAGGGCACTTTCAGCAGGTTTCTCAGTTGGTGCGTCACTGAGCGGGGCAAACCTGTTTGAGACTGTAATGGGAACGGTTGAGTGATGTTTTGTCCTAGTTCATTTACCTCTTGTTCTGAAGAGCCTGAGAGCCTCTCACAACTGCAGCAGAATACGATACGTGTTGTGGCATAATGGAAAATTTCATTCGCCAAATTTCATGGGCCTTTTCTATAGTAGTCAGAGTTGATTGGTTCTCAAGGGCGAACCCCATCTGTCGTTCTCGACACAACGTCTCGTTCCCTCCATCAGGGAACTGAGGTTACAGACATAACCAAGACGTTTTCCTATCAACTAAATGATCTTATACTTTATTCTAACCATCTTAAATCATATTTATCCCTGACAAAAATAGTGTAAAACAAATACAAACTAAATTATTGTACTTAAATTTGTAGGCCACGTCAAAATCGCGCATCATATTTGCTTCCAAATGCCTTGCGAGAACTCGTAATCCAAGATCACGTGATCACAAATGGAACTCAATTCCTTGAAGTGATCATGGCATGTGCCCTTCGCCAACCGACTTCTGAACGGGACCTTCGCGAAGGTATTCAGGTATCCACCCGTGAAGGGCACGTGAAGGGCACTTCAAGGACGCATACATGCTGTTTGGAAAATGCCCACAAAGTTCAAATTTGGTGCATTCTGACCAGCAAATTCGCGTCACCTGAGTGCGGAGGCCAATTGAAGATCAAAACGTCACAGCGTGACCTCTCGGTACAGAAATGCTAAAAGATGGGGGAATCGCTTCCACCCATTTTCGTAGCACCATCCGAACTTATTCGCATGCTCAAAGTCTAGTCTGACTGCGGCATTAGAAAGACTATAAAGGCATTAGAAAGTGTTTATACTCATTCATTCTCCAGTGAGCTTACTGAATATATCCCCCTAACGTTATTCAAGTAAATAAAGTTTGGTAAATTATTACTTGGATTGTTATAATTGTAGGATCGAGTGGCAGAGAAAGCATTACCAGTACCTTGTAATTGATGTAAGGTCAAGGACTACCATCGCTTTTAGGCCTTAAACATTTTGATGGCCTTTTTCATGGACATGAATTGAAAGAATATAAATCGTTGGGTGGTAGATGGCACATTTAAAGCAAATATGTGGTGTTTATTGAAGAAACTTAACCTTGTTGAAAGCGGCAAATTGTAGAGGGACAGGATGTTGATCATATAATTATTCCGAATGGCATTCACATGGGTAATTTTTGTAAAGCACTAACATCTGACAAAACATTGTTCTTATCACCAGTTACCCTTATTTTATGACTAATGACGCAATATTTACATCCCAGACTGTGCCAATATAAATCCTGCTTCCTTGTAGTGATGCTATGGTAAAGGCCACTAGTCTGCTGTGTAAAGTACATGAGTCAAGTAAAAATTTGTCGTGTAGTGCAAGTCCGGGATTGGAAGTGGATGGTGATAAGTTAAATGGTTGATGAACTGAAAGAAGTTTTAAAATGTATAATGCATTGCAAGAAAATGTCATATTTGTAGCATAATATTTTAGGTTGAATTAAAGTCGAAAGTGGCTAAAGTTTTACATTATATAGCAGATGAAAATGAACTAGTAATAAAAGAAATATAATAAAAAACTAAATCGATTATTTGCATGAAAAGCATCATTAGAAACATAATTTAAATTCATATTTTGCATGTAGTTTTATTCAAGTAATCTGCATTACATAATGAAAGGAGTAGTTCACTTTCAAAAGGAAAATTCTTTCATTAGTTACTCACCCTGTTTTAATTTCAAACCTTTACGACCTTCTTTCTTCTGCAGAACACAAAGGAAGATATTTTGAAAAATGTTGGTAACAGAACAGCACAGCCCCCATTCAGTTCTATTGCAACCAATGCAAGTGAAAGGGGGGCTGTTAACCACATTCTTCAAATTATCTTCTTATGTATTCTGTGGAAGAAAGAAAGTCATACAGGTTTGAAATGACAAGAGGGTGAGATAATGATGACAGAATTTTTATTTTGAAGGTGAACTACTACTTGAAGTTATTGAGGACACACAAATTGCTCTGTTGCCTAATGCAAGTTCTTCATTTCTGTTCTCCTTGTTCCTGTCTCTAGTTACTGTGTATGAGTAGGATCACATTTCTGCGGAAAGCTTTTTAATTAGGAGCTTAAACGGCAGCCAGACACCAGGCACACCAAACAAGAGCAATGTCAATTACACCTGTTGTCATATTAACCACATATCAGTCTATCAGTTACAAATTTCATGGTCTTGCAAAACTGCAAATTTGCACAAACATGCAAAACTGGCACATTTTTCGTCTTCTCAGAATCAGAACAACCACCCTTGAACAGCTGGTGGGTGAATAAAATATAGTATAATTAATTTTTTTTGGTGAACTCTTCCTTCGAGTGTACTTGGGAACTACCGAATGGCTCAGCAGCAGCATACCCAGGCATTGGCTGGCAGATCTGCATGATTGGGGTGTCTATAATATCTGTCTCACATTGTCTGTTATGGTGATAGTAAGTGGGGTGTCCTTTGGTACAGTGTTTCCTATATGTAGATATGTTAAGCTGAAGAATTTGGCTGTTGTACAGCTGTTAGTAGCATTAAAATTTGTAGCATTTTATGTTATTTGTTCATTATAGATCCTTGAAGTGATACGTTTAGGGGCACTGGGTCTGTGCTGACGTCAGTAAAGTCATCACTCAGTAAAATGTTACTAAGAGGTCGAGCAGCTGCCTGAACAAAAGATGCGTCGATTGGTATCTGTACTTAAGTATCTAATTTAGTGATTCGCAAAGAATCATTTAAAAATTACACTAAAAGAAATGTTTGTGACATGAACATTTTTAGGCTGGAAGTCTTTAGTATGGAGTTAAACTGACAAAGTGTGTCCAAATGCTGATCATTGTGAGGGAGGTTATTCCAGAGTAGAAGCCAAATAAAAATTATTTGCCTTCTTTAAAAGATTTGCACATTCTGGGTATTATTAATGATGCAATCCGTAATATACAATTATTTTCTTTACGAGTGCTTCTTTGTGCAGACAAATCTAATGGTTTGAGGTATAGTTTGTGTTGTTTGTGAGGTAAATACTGTATGTAAGGCATATATAAAATAATGGATCTGAACAAGCAATATCTGCTGCTTTTGTTTTGACCAAATGTTACATAAATTTATAAATTTTAATAACCAATTTATGAGGAAAATGTCTGCATCAGTCCTCAGTCCCTTCTGATGGCAGAGTATAACCACATCTCAAAAGCACATTCATGCCGGTAGTTATGGGTCTGAGCTGGCTCCTTTAAGAGCCGACGTGAGTTTTTCTTGAAACAAACTTATTAAAGCTGAAATATCCACAACATTAACAACAAAGAGCGCGGTTTATCTGTTCATCAGATGCGTGTTAGAACGTTCGTCACTTTGGCAGCAGACTCACTGCACGGTGCATGCTGTCTTTAAGAATCATCATAAATCATCATAAAACCTATGCAAAAACCATTCTCTCCTCCTCGCATATCAAGTTCGCACAGGCTCTTGCATCCCCCTTGCGACAGCCCTGTCTTTAATAGTTAGGCTATTCGGGAACAATACTGTGAAACGTACAGTACACATGCAAATGACAGATTGGTATCTAACCTGTTGAGACACTTTATAATATAATCTCCTATTCAGAATAACAAGGTCCAATATCAGAAGTCTTTGTACGGTTTTTTACAGTCTGGTAACTTAGAAAAATAAGGGACTATTAGAGCTAAGTATATTCTGCATGTTTTTCAGCATTCCCAAGAGACTTGTTTATATAGAGAAAAGCAAGGGGTATGCTTTACTTCTTCATAAACAAAGTAGTAACTCTCTCATAATTAGGATCTAAACTATGAATGGCAGACAACTGAAACCAAACAGCAAGATGCAGTTGCTTTGGGTGATAGCAACACTGAAAAGCACTGTCTGTTTGTGTTTTTACAGACAAAAAATTGGGAGGAAAGTAGTTTTTCCGGCATTTTGGGATGGGCTTATATTTTGGACATACATTTCAATACCAGACCTTTGATTGAAGTGTGTTCAATATGTATTGTGCAAAGCTGCATGCACACACAAATCACTCTTCATGTAGAAATGACTTGATTTCTGTAATGTTTGAATAAATTTCCTCTGTTTTCTGTGATTTAGATGTGCAAAATCAAGTCAGATAAAGACTGTGTCCAGCTGCAGTATATTTTTCAAGGGAAGCAGATTTCGATACAGGTGAGATTATTTGATTAAATGTACTTCGTAACCTCAAAGCTGTTTGCACTAAACATACGTCATATATTCCAATTTGATTAGTTGCATTTCTCATAAGTGTGAATGCAATAACATGAGTAAGTGAATATGTGTGTTTTCAGTGGGCGGGTGGCTAAAGAAGTGATTGAAGCCAGTTCAAAGATTCAAAGAGAACCACCTGTTGTACACAGGTCAGTAACATCTCCATTTTAATTAATTTCTTATATTGTAATACAGACACAATTGGAATTTTGTGGTTGTTTGTTAGTCTTCATGTTTATGCTTGCCTGTATTTTCAGATGTTTTCAAGTGTCTACATTTTATCTCATGACTTTTGTGTTAAAAGACAAATTGTGAATATTGTATCCCTGTTCATATAGAATTTTTAAGGTTAAGTGCTCCTGGGTTTGATGTCAGACAAATTCAGATTGGCCCTCATACAAGCATTCTAATCAACTTATATTGGACTTTGCTCTGTTTTGTCTTCTTGTGGTTGTCTAAGGTGTCAGTTTGGCCAAAGCAGAAGCTTTTCTTCACTCAGTCATAAACAACTTATAATGAACATGGAGCCACTCCTACCAGCACTAAGCTCTAGCAGGGAACGCAGAGATATCTCAGCAGACAATGGTAACACAAACATGCTTCTATTATGAATGTGAATGTGCCTGAAAATCCAAAGGGGCTCATTTTACAAACCTAGACATTTTTAGGCAGACGAATAGGATGGGTGTGTGCCCTTATTCCCAAACAGATCTTTCCAGATAGGTTTCTTTAATACTGTTCCTCTTATGTATTAAAGATGGTGTAGCGATTTTAGCTGCATGTTAAAATAAGGATGAGTTTAACTCACCAAATATGATTCTCCATCGGATCTATCAAGATCACATCCATGAAATTAGTTATTTAAAACGTCAATTTCAGTCAAGGAATTAGTTTCGCTTAAAGGAAAATACGTATAATAATCTTCATTACACATACATATTTTACAATCTCTGATTAGCAGTATAGTGATAAAAATCCTATATGTATTCGTCCAGCAAATGCATCAATGATTTATACATTGACGTTGTCTCATGACCATAAGTAACGTGACTTTACCAAACAGAATTAACAGCAGAGGTAGTATAGATCGATACACAGTTTAAGTAACCAGTTTGTGAGCGTGAGCACAGAAAACCCATCACAAATGCCTTCATGTTTTTTGATTAAACTCTACTCTGCATGGTAAACTTAATGACGATCGCATAAACACCAACAAATACATGAAACACAAACACACTAGGAAGCGCATAGAGAGAGAGTGAGAGTGAGAGAGAGAGAGGGCATGGTCGCGAGGCAGGTAAAACATGTCTGAAAACCAATAAAATCATCTTTAACAGAGAGGCACTCTCTTAATGCAGCTATTCTATAAATAGAATCGGATACTTGCTATCTCCGTGTTGGACCATTCTCTTTCTTTTCCCTTCCAATTCCTAAATCATCCAAAGTGGATCGCTGATGGTGTTTTTAAATGCATACCTGCCCTGCCCCCATGTGGCCTGCGTGCCAATGCCATGAAAGTGATAAGTGGGCCAGAGAAAGTTCCTTTGTTTCGCATAGCGCCTCATTTGCATAGCTCTGACAGTATGGTCAGTTTGCATTTAATACCTAAACTTAGTTATGGACATAGTATGATGCATGCTATGCTTTTATAACATAGCTCATCATATAGGGATTTCAGAGAGGTGTAGTAAAATATGAAACGTGCAAGGCATTGAACTGTGAATCATCCCAACGTATGAATACATCAAATGAACCCTAAATCAAAACTTGTATATCTAACAGTTACAGACTATTTAAAATGGCACGAGCGCCAACACACAACCTAGACATTTAGATACATTTATAGAAAAGGATAGTTTAAATCACATATGTTCCTATTTGTTAGAGAAGTCTCTCTGGTAAGCCTCAGATGTTAAGTTAGAGATGGGACAGAGACTTCCTACCAATGCTTTGAAGCTTAGGAGTCGTAAATATCCTACAGCGAAACCAATGGTTATCACACTCTCTGTGAGAGTTCAAAACCTAAAACCAGACCCCTGGAGAAAAACAGGACAAAAGGGAGTGAGGGGGTTTATGGCTTTCCTCTCAATGATCCAGTCACTACAATGGTTTACTCTTAGAAAAACATGCGGCTGCTGTGTAGATGATACAGAACATGAATGGCAAAATACTACTTGGTTGCAAAATAAATTATTAAGTGGCATATTGTGCTTCCAAGTGGCATATTGTGGCATCAGTAATAAAAACAAAAGCTTTACAGTGAGCATTACCTTCAGGTGTCTGTATGCAGTCAAAAGCAAGCAAAATAGTGTCCTGTGAACCTTTAAAACAACTGTACTGATGCTAATGACAGATGTAAGGCACTTGCTCTCGTGGGATCTTTTGAAAATTAGCCGATGATGTGTTGGTCTCTGTGGAGACTCCAATCAGAGCATTAAAATACTCATACGATCTTCTCAGCAGACATCATGTTAGCACTGATTATTTGGAGTCATGCCCAGACTTGTGCTATAAAAGTACTGAAGAGGTGCACATTAAAGCAACGATTCACATGCTAAATGTCATAAAGTCAGAAGCTGCTGGTTAACTCAATTGAATCATTCTTTTGTTTAAACTCGTATCATTCATTCCAGAAAGGTTGTAAATTAAAATATTTATTAAGCTTTTGCCAGGTTGACAGGTCTAGTTGTGTCAATCAGGAAACACAAAGGCTGTGTGAAAAGTTCTGAAGCTGGTACTGCATCATGTCTAAGCCTCTCACAGATTGAGTTACCAAAGTGAAGGACAAGGTTTTAAGGACTAAATACCACATAAGCCTGTCTCTCGGTTTTCTTGTACATCCTGTACGATCACAGTCTTCCCTTATCTGCACTCTCTTTATTATTTATCTATTATGAATATCCAAACCAAGTGGCAACTGCAAAAAGATGATGCTTGAAATTTACTCTGAACTAATGTTATACTGTTTCTTTTAAGCAATACGTGTCAAGGTATTTTTTGGTGGATAAAATCAAATATTCACTGTAGTATATTGAACAATCATAAAACATACGCATATTCAAAGGTTGCTGCTTCTATTTTTGTTAATTAAAATGGTTCAGTTCCAAAAAGACGACTTTTGTGTATATGCCATTGAAGTGAAACAACACCAAATGCTACACCATCCACGAGGCTAGGGTTTTGTAGATATAGCAGTAGATATATTTTGATTGGTTGTTGGTGGTTTGCTACTTACAAAGATAGTTCACCACAAAATGAAAATTCTCTCATCATTTACTCTCACTTTGGTCATTTAGAACCTAAATGGTTAACCTGTTGGTAACGGAGCAATCGACTTGGCTTTGTGTCCATACAATAGAAGTGAATGGGTACCGCTCTTGTTTGGTTACGAACATTCTTCAAGATACCTCTTTAGTAAATATAGCCAAAGATATTAATATTAACAAGATGCGCCACTGCCATTACAATGAATGGTGAGGGATGCGACTCTCAATATGGCCGCTCTAGTGAAGGAAGTCCCGCCTTCCAGTAAAACGAGCCAAACGTCAATCAGAAATTAATTGAAGAAATTTAAGCTTTACAAACTAAAGATATCATACAGTTCATGTCATGTTTGATTATGGATCGGAAATATGCTGTTTAATCAGCGATTTTAGAAATATCTGCCTTCCTCCGTTCAAGTAGAAAGGACTGTGAACTTGCTATGACATAAATAGCTGCCCAGAGGCAATGCAATTGTATGGTTGGTACGGTGTTACTGGCCCATATTCAACCGTATTGTGTTCTATGTTCCTCACTAGAGAGCATTGAGTCATACTATAATATCTGGCTTTCTACACTGGTAAGGACGTTTGTGTCTTATTTATATGACATCATCATGACCTATGATTAAAATAGACCACTTGCTTGCATGCTCTTCTCTTGCATAAAATAGTCGCTTTTTATTACTTTGTTTGAGCCCAAGAACAATTTACAGGGATTATGAATTTGTGCAGTCTCATTTGTTTAATACGATCTGCTTTCCCTCCAGTGCTGTTTAGGTTAGACAGAGGCCTTCGTGATTTCATGATTAATCATGTTTTTGTACAATGCACATTGTACAAAATCATGCAAAATAGCCAACTCATTAAATAATAATGAATACCAGTGAAATAAGACTGAAAATGTTTTTTTAACTTTTGGATTCACAATGGCCACAGTGGTGTCGTTTTTTTGATAATTGCAAAGGTTATCAGAAACTTGATCGAATTTGTTATTTTCCTCACATTGTTTAGTATTCCTTTAATAACTGTTGTAGTAATAATGAATGAAAAGCAAAGGCAAAAAAAGCAGAACACCTCAGACTAAATCCGAATGTGTCTATGAGATGTACTGTTCTGCAGAGCGTATCTTTTTCATCATAATCAGCCGCTGTGATTACCAAAGCCATATGCTATGTGTGATGCTGTATAAATAGCTCATCCTGCATTTGGGCTGATCCGACCCCTAATGCCCCGACTTTGTTAGCACTGTCTGCTATCCAGTGAAGATAAGGGGTCGGCCAGACCCCATCCTATGGGTGAACGCGATTTATTACAGCAATGACCAAAGCCAGATGACTCAGGATGAGTGCTTGACATCATTTAACCGAAGAAGAACCCAGCAGAAGGTCATTCTGCAGATAGGCTGCGATCGCAGCGGAAGGTTTTTAGAGAGGGTCCAATATGGATGTTATTGGAGAGCAGGGGGAGTGCAGAATGGCGTTCAGGATGAGGTGGGTTGTGAAACGGTTGCTGAGGAAGATCTACAAAGAGATGCAGATGAGGTTCTTAATGGATTTCTGGGTAACAGTTTTAGGGACCAATTGGACCCCATGCGTTGTCAGATAAAGATCACCACGCGCCACAGCCTACAGCTCCGCATGGCCAACCACACAGCACGAGATGTCTATGTACGACTTCTTGGCCACGGGGAGCGTATCTCAGGAACTGGTATGGAAGCTACCCAAATCTGATGCTTTCATATTCGCGTTTGTTATTTGTGACTGTAATGGTGCAATGCTGAAGTCGGAATCATTATTTATAGGAACAGCGTGGCTAACTGGCTATACTTCATTTCATCAGTGACTATTACAGTACTTTCATTCTGTAAATTAAGAATTCTAAACGCAGATGTAGACATGTTCCTCATAAATTTAAACTTCAACTTCTTAAGATGTTAATGTTAATCATATGAGTTAAAATGAAACATATTTTGTTTCGAATTTTAGAGTTGAGCGGATGTGATGATTACGGGTTTTTCATCATGTCTCTGTGCCCATCATGCTTTCGCTGAAAAACTGTAAAGAATTTCTAAGCACCAGAATATTGTCGAGATGTAGGGATGGCCTTTTTTCAAATTTGGGCCAGTTAGGATTCAAATCATATGGTGAGCCGGAGGCTGCAGATGTCAACTTGTTCTTTTTACTTTGAGAAATACTTGATGACGTCTGTATCTTTAGGTCGATTTTTATGTTCTTTTGTAAAATCACCTTCCAATTTAGTTATTGTGTCTGATTGTTGCCATGGTAACCTGAGTGGTCTGTTTCTAGTGACTCTTACCTCCTCCTGGGCTCTTTATAAAGTATGTGTCGCTATGGCGACATGTTGTCTGTGCCCATGCCTTCATCTACAAGGATATGCAATGATTATTCAATTTTCTTAGATAAATATGAAATTTCAAGCATATTTGGAAGCTTATTAAAGGGACAGTTCACCCCTCAGCACACAAAAAACTGTCATCATTTATTCACCCTAATGTCATTCAAAACTTGTAAAGGGCTCTTTCTTCTTTGTGTTCTCCACAAAGATTTAGAACAACATGATTTTTATTCATTTTTGGATAAACTGTATCTTTAATCCATTATATTCTGACAGATTGTTTAAATTAGTCTTTATATTGTATTTTGACTCCAAAATGTGGAAAAATGTATATGTCTTTTAATATCTATGTGAATCGATTTTCAAAAGAACATTAATATTATTGTGAAACAAGAAATTGAGATATTCTTTTTAGATGAGGTTGTTGGGTGTACATTTGAGAAGAGCTGCATGGAGAACCCTCAACGTCAGTGACAACTTAGCCGGGAGAATTGTCTTAATCCACACTAGCCAGGCAGCTGGGTCTATATTTACTTGTCCAAAAAAAACAGGCTACAGTCATTTCTCTTTGCTGCTCTATGAACACACACACAGACAGGATGCATACAATAAGGGCAACAGGAATAATTTGTGAGTAATTTTAATTAATGCGTGTTCAAATGTGAAAAAACTTCATACAGCAGGATTCCACATTTTGTACATGTTAAATAACTGTGATTAACATGTTGTATGCTTTGCAGGACTCCGGGCTTTAAAAGACACAGTTCACCTCTCTCCATTGAAACCATCGGTGACACCTGAGGAAGTGGAGACGGAGGATAGAGAAACTGTCCAGGAAAGACGAGAAGAGGAGATAGCCAACAGGACGAGAGCAGATGAGGAGAGGAGAGAAATACATGCAGATAATGAAGAAGAGGAGAGTGACACTCTCAGTATTTCTGACACGGTGTATAACCCGTGTGCCAGCATGGTGCCAACGCCAGTGGAGGAGAGTCAAGGTGGGTTAGAAGTTCTGTTCCAGAGCCCCGCACGCATACTGAAGGAGCTTCACGCCGATCCAGAGATGCAGGTGGAGCTTCAGGCCGAACGAGATCTGGAATTGGCCAGAGAGGAGTATCGCCAGTCTTTGAGCAACCCTCCAAATGGGCAGCACCAGATGCAGGCATGTCTGCGCAGTGCCGTGCGTCTGGTGGTGATGGCCACTGGCCTTCTCATGATTCTACTTCCACTGCTCCTTGTACTGTTGGAGTCCGACTTGGACATCTCGTTCTTGCATGATATTCGCCAGACGCCTGAGTTCGAGCAGTTTCACTACGAGTATTACTGCCCTCTGCGAAGATGGTTTCTCTGCAAAGTTGAACTCATAATGGAGCATCTATGGGGGGAATGAGGCACACCGCTAATGGCAGCCTCATGGAACAGGGGGCGGGAATGAAAGGAAGGTTTGCTCTCCTACAGTACATAACGTTATTTATGCCCATTCATCAAGTAGATAATAGTAGTTTGGTTGTGTTATAGCAGTTGTAATGGACATTTGTAGGATTCACAAATGCCTTAGATGGTTCAGTTAGCCACTTAAAGGCTGACAAAATGACAAAAAGTAGTTCTGATAAAAATGCACCGAAATTTCACACATTTTATCATTGAAAATGATTTTGCATGTGCTTTTAAACTTTTAAAAAAGCAAACAAAAAGCATTCAGGGTCCAAAATTAATAGTTTGCTCGTGCTGTCATTTTTTCAGGATTATTGCTGGTTCTGTCAACCGCTGCATCAGATCGATAGATAAACACATTATCATTTTGGACCCTGCAAATGATCATTTTGGAACCAGCACTTAGTTTTAATATGTTGACGTTGATGCATGTCACATTAATTTGTTTTATGTTCCATATCACAAAAAACGCTACTCAGAATGTAGAACAGGATCCCGCTTCCCCAAATCAAGAAAACCTATTATTATATTTAAAGCTTTACAGCTATTTAGATCAAATTCTGACCTCATAACATTGTGTTGCAAATTATATTTTCTGCCTCCAGCGGAGTAACACAATATATAGCGAGGGCGAGCTATGCATACTAAAACATATCTGTTTTTAAATGTTCTACATTTCCAAGTTATGGGTGCAGTTACTTGTATCTTTTAGTTATGGTATGTTATTTAAACTGCTTTATTTTAAAAAGAAGGTGGTAGAGAAGTGAAATATTTTTAATATGACCAATTCATCTAAAATGCTGTGCTGTGTTTTTTTTTACATTGAATAGCACAAAATGTAAAACTTTTTTTAAAGATTTTCTGATGTCAAATGAAAGTTTTACTATAACAGGCTTTGGGAGGATGATACAGTAATACATTTAACAGTCTTACATGGTCACACAACATTACAGTATCACTTAATGTCAAATACACAATAAAAAAAAAAAAAGTAAAAGGTGTAGAATATTACTCTAATATAAAGATAGTATAAAACTCTTTAAAAGGATTACAAACAATCTTAAAGTCCATTTAGTCTCAAATTAGTTAATATCCTAAGCTATTTCAAAGCAGATCTTTGTATAGCCACGTACGTCTTTAATGTGCATAAATGGGCAGAATAGAACCAGGCCTAACTGCAGGTTTGCTCAAACAATGCTAAAGACTGATTTGTTATGCAAGTGATCTTTACTAAAAAATAAATGTTAAGATTAGGTTCTTAAATATTTATTTGCCCTATAATTATACTAAAGTAAACATAACAATTCAGAAGAAAATTTTTTTTCCAAATTACTTGTTTGGAAAATGGATTCTTTTGGGAATTTTAAAAGTAAGTTCATGTAGTACCGTCATACATTTACAATACTTGCATTTTCCATGATGCGGAACCTGTAAAGACGTGTTGCATTTAAACGGTTGACTTATGTATTTAATTATTTTGATTCATGTGGTCACATGCAAAACATGCAAAGCTTTGACCATACCAACCAATCCGATGCAATTTGAATATATGGCTACTTGTGATGTAACTTTAAAGTGATGTGATGTCACATCTTTTGTTGAGATGATAAAATAAGGGCTAATGACAAGTTTTTTAAACTTAAATTGTATCATGCTCATAGTAGTTTGAAATAACATCCTGATCACATTTACCTTAGAACACCAGGCGGCATTCTCAGGAACGTATGTCATTTATTGAAGGACTTTAAAAAAGCAGTTTATTTTCTGATACAAAAATTGAAACAAAGTAAATAAATAAATTCTTACATACATGTATTTACAATATCTCCCAAAAAAATATTGCTGTTGTATGTTATTCATGGCTCATTGTCGAAGATATTCATTCATGCAAAGTCTTGTTGTGTCATTCACCTTTAAACATTACGGGGTGGTTTCCCGTACAGGGCTTAAGACTAGTCCTACATAAGTACATAAGTACAATTATTTTGTCACAAAATACACACAAATAATGTGTTTTTGGAAGGCATGTTTGTAAAAACTGCTCAAATGTACTAATTTAACTAAGGCCTTGTCATGGCCCAATCCCTGTGGGGGAAGCCGCTCATTTATTACATAAAATATGTGCATTAAAATCAGAATAACAGTTACTAAAACAGTTACTACATTTTAGTTACTAAAATGCTTTGGTGATTACATCAAAAGCATACTTTATTGTAAATTACTGGCTATATCTTTATTTCCTAAAACATTATGAATACATTCAAAGTTTGTTTTCGTTTTTATTTAATTAAAAAAAATGTAATTAGTTAAAATACGTGACCAGGCAGAAGTTTAGATACAAAAATGTGTTGCTCATTTCTGATGAAATGGCTGACTAAATAGACATAAATTTTGTAAACAAATATGAATTATTCTTAGTTGGATAGAATAGCCAAAGTAAAACAGATGCTTAGGGCCAGAATATAAGGAACGATTCTAAACTTTTGACTGGAAGTGACTGGTACAGTACATCTGCACACATTTAATGTTTGCAATGCCCTGACTTGTTCCCCTTGAGTGGCCCATCTATGTCTGCATGTCTGTAAATACCATGAGGTCATTCTCATATTAAGAGTCTGAACTTGTGTACTCGATTAATGCATCCAAATCATATGATCATATTATTTTACAATGGCCAAACGCCTTTTAAAAGAACATTAACTATTTTATTTTGTTTTCGCTTAAGGTTTCTGTGTATTCTAAGCTCAGGATGAGTCAATACATTTTGATTACTGCAAATAATAATATAAATATACCATTAATGCTTTGTTCTGGTGTATAGGTCATAGTTATTATGCTGCACATCACATATGTGAGAAAACAATTGTGTATATGCTTGATAGTTATGCTTTGTGTTATCCTGATCAATAAAACCAGAGAATATGTAGTCAAATTCAATCAAAGTGTTAAACACAAAATACAGCAACAATTCAGATGATATTTTATAATTTGGAAACATTAATCTAGTTAGAGATTGTGAATAAAGACTTTAATCTTTATTCATTTTAGTAAAAAACAAAGCAGGTTGATTGAATTTGGCCATTAACCTCAACATCTCTTGTATTCTAGTGTGGTAAAAAATAGAAGTTCTAACTTTTTTAATCGGCCAGAGTGTAAAAATGAAAAAAGAAAAAGTGTAAAAAGATATGTGATATCAATGTTTTTATGCACTTAACATGTTGGAATGTTTTTATTTCTTTGCCATGCTGTTGCATGATGAAACACCACAACTTCATGTCACCCTTTAAGGATGAGGGTGATCTGTTTATTTTATTGATCCAGCCTGATACAGTATATTTGATAGAACTGTACTGAAGTTATTTTTATTTAAGTGTTTTAAGTGATCACTAAGATGGTTGAAATTCAAGGTTGTGTCCATCGGCAAGTCTGATATTTTACACCAAAATCAAAAGAAAAAAACGATTATATTTCAGGGTTATAAAATGCGCAGAAACAAAATGAAACACTGATTTTAAATATAGGCTGCGTTTTCTCTCTTTTTTCCTTTTGATTTTGTGGTGAAGTTTTCACTAAACACAATCTTGAAAGTCTTTGTGAAGTATGTCCCTTTGGATGACAGTTGATAGTCCTGGTATCTAATCTGACATCCTCTGAATAAAACCAGGCAAATTCAGTGTTCTAGTCATGCATATTCAAAATTTAATTTACTGTACGATTAGCGCTTGGTAGCGATTTTACCCAGATTATTTATACATAAACATGACCAAACATGAAACAATCCAAAGCCCTTTAATAATGAAAAGACTGATAATTGTACTTGACAAGAAAATATGCAAAATAGGAAAACAGTGTCTTTTTTATTTGTCTTGTCTTAAGTTTGCTATCTTCTTGAGTGTTTAGTGATTTCACACAATATGTGAAATGTGTTTTATTCGCATGTTCAGGAGAATTTGAAATATTTCTGTTTAATACGGTCTATCATTTCAAAATACAACTCTGGGAGTATCAGTGTAAAAAAAACAGTTCTTAGTCTGAAATTGACCGGGAAGCGCCTTATGACATTTGTAAAATTCAATTACATTTATTATTAAATATTAATTAAATTGTAAAGTGATTTTTGATGGTTTATATGTTCAGAAAATGAATTGTTTTATATGTTAGTACTGCCACAATAAAATTGGAGTGAAAATCTTTATTGAAAATCTTTCAATTTTATTGAAATTTAGTTTGTTTAGGTTAAACTTAAAAATGTATTTGACCAACATACATTCTTAAAGGCTATATACAGTTTACAATAAATGTCTTCAAGCTGAAAAATAATTCATGCACTTTTACTCTGATGAGTTTCACATAACTGAGAGTAAATATCAGCATGAAGGCATGAAACATTCTGTCCACTGTTTATTACAGAATAGAGTGCAGTGGACTGTGATATCCCAAATATAATATGATGCAATTACAACGTTGGAAAAAGGCATACAACTATTGCCTAGAATTAGAGGCATCCACAAAAGCACGAATTTTTTAGTTAAAACATTTTTTCCAATTTTTAGCATTGAGCAAAGAAAAGCGTAAAATCTAAAAGACATGGATGTCTTGAATCCAGTATCAACCTCAGTATTTCATCAAACTAATTCTGTTTCATCCATCCATGTATCTCTTCAGCAATCATTCTCAAAAAGTAGGTTGATTTCAATAGACAACAAGAATGTAACTTCACATTGCCATCAAATATTCAGTTTCAAATATCACTGATAAAATTACATAAGTGAAATACTTTTTCACTTTGACAAAAGAACATTGTAAGTAATAAATAGAGTAAAGGTATGGTGCAGCATTTTAACTAAATGAATGTAAACTAAAGAGTCAGTTTTACTCTGTAAGCTACACATTTGCTGTGAAATTCAGAACAACACAAAAATCTGTGCATGCTTCAACAAGTGTCCCATAATTTCAAGGAGTGCCTGCCATAAGAACAATACTGTTGTACCACTATTTCTCATCATTAATGACTTACCAATAAATATAAGATTAATAATCAGGAACTCTGTTTATTCTTCATATTTTACCTTCACATAGATGTCGGGCTCAAATACGTCAGCCACAGCCAATTCTATTAGATATTTTTTGGAGCCACATGCACAGGCATTATCCCATACAACAGTTCTCATTGGACATCATTTTGTTGGGACTTCTAGAAAGTTTTGCCACTGATATGGGCTCCTTGCACTCCTCTGCATGCTTGGTCACCTCTCTAAGGTGCAGAGGAAACATTAAACACATGAGTCATGTGCTATGATATTAATGCACATTATCTACTCCTTGCAAGCCGAAACTGTGAAAACACGATCAATGTGGTGCCCTCTCGTGCCAAGTTAATATCACAGACAGTTTATAGATTTGCAGTGTGTTAATCTAAGGGTCTGGTTTGATGCTTTTTGGCAGCCACAAGTTAAGTGTTGGGGACTGCAAGTAGAATGTTTAGTTTTATTACTTTGTGAAATGTGAGCTTACCGTGCTAAATGAAGAACAGCCTCAATTATATTTGAACCATCTTTTGCACTTGTTTCACAAAATAAAGCGCTGTATGTCTGCAAGTAAAAAACACAAAAGCCACTTAGAATTAATAAATATTTTATTTTTACATGACTGAATAAATATTTAGGAATTTCATTGTTTTTGTGCAGTCTTTTAAAATTACAGTGCTTCAGTCTTATTAGCATTTAAAATATATATATTTTTAATACTATGCTTGAATATTTTTTCATGCTTCCGATTATTATCGTCCATCAGAGATGGATGACTTAGACCTTAAATTGAATATATAATCATTTTCTCTTCATGATATACAGCAAAGGGTGTCCTGGAGCTAAAGGTCATGGTAAAAAGGTTTGTGGAATTTGCCTCCATTTCTAAAACAAATAAAAAAATTCTTCATTTGAATAATTATGATTATTTATAATACATTAATTTGATACAAATAAATAGGGAATGTGCTTTATGTTCTAAGATTTGTTTTTTCTTGATACTTTGGCATTCATTTGAGTAAACTTTTAACCTTTTAATCCTGATTTTGCACAACATCATTCTATCAGTGTCAGTATTAAGAGATGAGGGGGTGCTTCTAGCAATATTCTGGATGAAATGAAGGCTGACAAAATTGAAGTATAGGAGATAAAAAAGAAACAGTGAATAACTGCTGACCATGGCTAGTTTCTCTCCATAGCTGGTTGGAATACAAGTCTCTCCCTCTTGAAGAGCTTGTGTCCTCATGTCTGTCTTATTTCCCACGAGCATGATAGGAATGTCATCATGGGAAACATCCTGCATCAGAAGATATAACAAATCAAGATCTCATTAAAGATGTAACCTGCTAAGTACAATCCAAAAGTCTCCAAAAATTGATAGATGGATTTCAAGAAAAAAGCCTCTACTCCTTCAAAAAAACATAATCATCTCCAAAATAAGATCAGGTTCTAGGCTCAGATTAAACAAAAACAGTGTTGACGTGGTGTTGGAGCACACAGAGTGGGAGCCATATGGAAAAGTAGCGAGTGCCAAAGGTTAAGTATGTTGGCGGGTATTTCATGTTTGGACCTGTTTTATTGGCAGAGGACTTGGTTATCAACACGGACTCTATCAAATATCAGTAGATATAAAACACTTAAACACCTCCGTCTTGAACCTTAAAATAGGAAGACGTTGGACCTTCCAATAGCACAATGATCCAAAACATACATCACAAAATGCAAGGTCCTGCCATGCCCATCACAGCCGCCTTTCTTGAACCCCATAGAAACCTCTAGGGGTACACTGAAGAGTCCACTCCCAAATGTAAAGGATCTGGAGGAATTCTGTATTTAAGGGATTGTTTTAGATCTCTTAGCATGCATTCTCCAATCTCATCAGGCATAATATAGGAGAAGACTAAGAGCTGTTATCTTAGCAAAAGGAGGTGGCACGAAGCACTGTACTAACTTTAAGGTAGCAGTAATTGTGCCAAACACATATTTAACAAATACTGCATTTGTGTTTTCATGATAAAACTTTGTTTAGTTATTTTGAATCAAAGATCAATTTTTTTCATAGCCTTATCTGCTCAAATTGACCTAGTGTGCTAGCTCCTCTCCAGTCCACCAAGGTCATTTATGGAAACTATGCTACAAAAACATGTCATCCAGAAAAAACATAATTTTATGATGTGACAACTACGAGAACATTTGCAAATGACTGTTACATTTAAATACCATCACCTATACAGCATTGATGCAATGACGAATGACAGCATGAAACTACACTGCCAAGAATGCCAAGAATATTTCACCTGAGTGTACAATATAATGTGCAGGAAATACCTCAATAATGTCGACCCACTCGCGCACATTCAGAAAGCTCTTCTCACAGGTGACGTCGTACAGCAGAAGAACTCCATCCGCTCTCCTGAAGTATGACTTCGCAATGCTTCTAAATCTGCAACACAGCAATGATACATTTGTAATTCATTCTTAGATTTTGATAGGGATTTTAAAAATTTAAATAAACAACTAATTTTAAGAATAATATTTTAAAGAAATATTCACCAAAATATGAAAATTCTCTCTTCATTTTCTGACCCAGCGACTCCATTTGGTCGTTTATTCAGTGATCAATATGTTGCATATACGTGACAACATTTCTCTCAAACTTGTTTGGCTTTAGAAGACCCCCTGGAGTCATTTGGATGACTTCATACACGTTATTCATTTTCATATTTCTTTAAACAATTCCTTTAGGTCTTACACATTCCTTGTCTCTTGTGTGTTTTGTAAAATATGTCTTACCTCTCCTGACCAGCTGTGTCCCACAGCTGCAGCACTGTTGGGATACCATCCACCACCAAGGTTTTCATCTGGAAATCAACACCTGCAGGGAAATATACAGGAAACAGATTTTTACAGGAATAAGAATTTCAGTTTTGTCTGTATTATAGATATAAAAATTCTAGTGCAGAAGGCCTTAAAGTGATAGTTCACCCAAAGAAAAAAATTCTGTCATCATTTACTCTTTTCGTTTCAAACCTGTATGACTTTCTTTCTTCCGCAAAGCACAAAAGAAGATATTTTGAAAGATGTTGTTAACTGGATCCTATTCACTTGCATTGGTTTTGTGTCCATACAATAGAAGTGAATGGGGTCCAGTGCTGTTCGGTTACCAATATCTTCTTTTGTGTTCTGCAGAAGAATGAAAGTCATTAAGGTTTTAAATGACAAGAGGGTGAGTAAATGATGACAGAATTTAAATTTTTGGGTGAACTAAGTACACCGGTATTAACTTTGTAGGAGAAGTCTTACCCAGAGTTGCGCTAGTGTTGCCTTTGAACTCGTTCTTACAGAGGCGAAGTAGAAAACTAGACTTGCCCACTGCAGCGTCACCAGCCAGTACAATCCTGTAGGCCTTTTCAGGAGGAGTCTGGGTCACTGCCATCTCATCTTTCTCTCTCTGAACATATGCACAAAATATGGGGTTTACAAGAGTGTTTTTTAGCGGATTAATTCTGGCCGGTGAGTTCAGTACCTCAGTTAAGATAGCTGACAGGCATTTCTTCCCTGAAGCAGTAACATCTTTTTTCGAATTCGATTGTGATGGAGCCCAGCTTTGAGCTGATTCACCATGGGACCCAGATGCAGCTTCGTCTCGCACTTCGTCTCGCACCTCGAGAACCTGTAAACACATAGAAAGTACATATCATATTAAGACAATGTAAAATTAAAATAAACATGACACCAATCATGCAATTGTCAGGAGTGAATGATTATGTGCTGCGACCTTTTGTTATAGGAATACTGTAATTTAACGGTTAACAGAAAGCATAAGTCTACCGTCTCTAGTGAAAAATTTCTTGTTGGGAACTGGTGTCTTGTCTATGAATTTCCATTACAGTCCTATTCATTCATGAACAGTTTATTACACTTCACATCACTATCTTTTTTTTACAATTTCCTTTGACCTGGGGATCTTTAAGATTGTGATTTGGTGTCACAATACACCGTTATTGACAATAATTGTGATTTTAATAACCGTGAATATTGATATTGTGTTAATAATACACACATGATAACATTCGACATATATCAACACAGTATTGAACACATTTAACATTCTCTCTCTGTTTTGAGTGTAATTGGCCAAATAACGAGAAAACACAATATAAATAAAACTAAAGATGACTTTGACTAATATCATTATTTATTTACTTCATTTTAAAAGACATTACAATAGTATAGTGATTATAAATTGTTTGGCCGCTGTACTGAAATCTGACGCCGTGATGCCCCTTATTGTGATTATTTGATCATATGATTATCTTAGGTTGCGTAAAAAATGTATTGACTTGTTAATAAATATGTAAAAAGATAAATTTATTGGGACTGCTCACATGCCTTCTTATTCCGACTTTATGAGTGGTCATAAGTTTCGGCTCATCAGTGTAGATGTCAATAACTACCTTTTCATCGTACAATAATGTGCACTGAAGAATCATGTGCAATGAAAAGATAAAAGTGTTTATATCCCCACCATTAACTAAGACACTTCATACAATGACATCATACCTCTGTGTCCGAAGTATCTCCAGACACAGTGGTGCAGTTGTCTGCAGCTAGCTCATGACAGGAAGCACCTTCATGCTCAAATTCGTATCCATTATTTGAGCGTAGGGTGGACATGCCGCTATCCACGCAGCTGTCAGGAAGGCTGTCCTCTTCACAGCTGAGTCTGCGCATGGGGTCACACAAGGCCAGGGCCAGAGATTCACAGCTATGCCTGCGCAGACCGGCCATCAGACGAAACTGATCGTAGTCCTCGTCTGCACACGTGTTACAGTATCTACAGATGTAATTAGTAATATGAACATTAGTTCTAACCACCTATATTATATGCCTCACAAAAAAATGGATGCTTTAAACAGAGACATACAACATAGTGTATATTACTAACATCAATTAAAGATGACAAATGTCAGAATTCTGTAAATAAAGAAATGTGCATGAACAGATCAGAAATAATGTGTATTAAATAAGTAAAGAGAAAGTCAATTATTTCATATCGATTTAAGAGTTTATAATAATTACTCTTCATGTCTTACCCATCAAAATAAGGGACACATGATGTCTTACTTCGATTCATAAAAACTCCAGGTGAGAGCCCACTGACACGCTGCAAGAGAAAAAGGTCACTTCTGTCTTGATAGACTAATATGAAAAGTACATAAGATTAACTAAAACCCGTCCTCCTTAAGTATACGCTTCAGAAAACACTGCTGTCAAGCGGCTTAATCTACATCTAAAATTCAAATAAATCTATTTATACAGCGCTTTTCATAATGTCCATTGTTCTAAAGCAGGTTTACAGGAGCAAATCAGAAAAACACGGAAAGGTAAAACACAGCACAGTGAATGGTGTTAATAGAACAAGCAAGATAATTCTAATAAATAATATTTAATAGATAAATAGATAGAATAAAAGAAGGCTGTGGGCTCACCTGAGTCTTACTTTTGCTTTGACTGTTCTCCAAAGCTCCACGCAGACCATCATTGCTATCATGCAACTTCCTGTTTGCTGCTCTGGAGAATAAAGAGAATCATAAATATCACATTAAAACAATAAATACAGTCACCTGCTTAAAGGGAAAGATCACCAAAAATTTACTCACTGTCATGTCATTCCAAACCTACATGACTTTATTCTGCAGAACAAAATATATTGGCAACACTTTACAATAATGTTTATATATTTTAAAATTTGTAATCGAATTATCCATTTAACATAAACAAACAATAAACAATACTTCTACAGCATGAATTAATCACATACAATACATTTTAAAATCAGAAATCATATCTGACAAAATGAGATAATGAACTAACTTGAACAATACACTCTACACAACTATAATACTGATTGTAAGGTCAATTTAATTGATGAATTTACTAATGTTAACAAATACAACCTTATTATAAAGTGTTACCAAGATTTTTTGAGAAATACTAGAAAGCAAACAACACTGGCCCCCTTTGACTTTCACTGTATGGACACAAAACCACTGAGACGTTTCTAAGAACATCTTAATTTGTGTTCCACAGTAGACAAAGTGATATTGGTATAATGTTATTGAACAAAAATTGCGAGAATTGTATGCATTCTATATATTTGTGCTGTTTTTACTTTCATCACAATAGGATCTGTTTTGAAATTTATTTTCTGTAAAACAGCTTTAAAAGAATGCAAAACTGTGAAAAGCAGTAGAAATAAATTTGGAATTAATTGAAATAAGTAAATGAAAAACCCCCTTAAAAACCACTTATATTTCCAAAAACCTGCAGCACTCGGACAAGCAAAAGTGCGTATGTCTGCTAAGACCCTGACATGGCGCTGAGCATTTTTCCACGTCAAAGACCGTTTTTATAAATATGAACGTTTATAAGTGATGCCCCTATCAAATGTTGCGGAAAGCAAAGCCACTGTCTGTGGAGTGGTTGAGATGGACACATTATGGGCTGCCAAATGACCATCTAACAATGTGACACACACCAAGGTCTAATCAACCTGTGTTGGGTCTCCCTTTGCTTGTGATAAAGGGCCGAAATCCCTAATGAGACTAAGGTGCACAACTGACGATGTGTCCCATTGTTGTAAACCATACAAAGGGCATTATCAGCAGCATCTCACTAAAAGGCATCTTTCACCCAGGATAATGGATGTGATGAAAGTGGGATCGGGTACACAACTCATGAGATGTCTCTACGATAAAAGCAACGAAAGGTAGGCCTAAGTATAAATATGCTTCTTTTATCATATATCCCCGAAAACAGGGGATGCCTACCCTACGAACCCAGTGAAACTTCGGACCTCCTTTCCTCTATTCATATTCTTGACTACTCCCCTGTCATGCATAAAGTGTGGGAAATGTTCTATTGGACAATTAAACTGTTCTGAAATAGTGGGATTATAACACCTAGTCCTATTAAGCGAATCTCCAATGTTAAAATGTATTAAACTGTATTTAAATCCTTTTCCTCCTGATTTAAGAAAATGTATTTAAGAAAATTAAAGGGTTTTTCCCTGCCAGGCAGAATTTTTTCAGGAAACATTTCCGGTTTTACTCATGTAACAGTAACGAGGCTTAGATCTAGGTGTGTGTTCAATTCCTTAACCGTAAATGTCAGAAATTGTAATAAATGCTTTTATTAACAAACAATATTAATAAAATGTTTTAAAGTGGCTTAACCTGCAATGATTCATCGTTCTTGTGCCAACTGAAATGGACGAGGGTTAATTACATATTATTGCATAAATATGCATATAATATATTTTTAATTGTGTGTAATAAAGGTTTTTCAAGTTTAACACTGGCAAGAACAGTCCTTCAACACAGTAACTTGATGTCACCCCCACCAACTCAAACAAAAACATTTCTTTCCTCAGCCTATCACATACTTTAATGCTACATCAAAAAAACTTCAACTATGAACAAAATATAATTCAGGATTCCATTAAAAAGTTAACATTTCACATGTTAGTGTGAAGAATTTCATATACTGAGTGGAGAGTATTATGTAGTTCAAACTCACTGAAGGATCTCGATTTGTCTCTCAAGGTTCTCTCGCTCCTCAGAGAAACACTTCATAAGGGCTTCATCTCTGCACAGGCACACAAACAACATTGTTAGTGTAACAGCTTATAATTTATAGCATATATTTCTACAGGCTGAATGATCCGTTTAAAACACATGCACAGATAAGTAAACTGTGTCTTTGTTTAGTTACTAGGCAACAAGTTTCAGACATTCCTGTGCAGTGTGACGTATGAGACCAGGATATCCTTCTTCAGTGCATCACTATTGTAAACAGTCACAAAACCTGTTCTAACAGCTGCTCAAAGCCAATATGCAGTTTGTCTAGTGATTATTGCTCCCTATTATAATGCACTGTATTGTTTGTATTTATGTAACTAGTCTGGAGTGTCAAGGTGAGTCAGTAGGTATTTTATGAGTTTCTGTGAGGTTTCTGGTCTTAAATAAAGTGTTCATTATAATAACCTGGTCTGCCATGAATGCGTATCACATACATTACCTTTCACAGTTGATGCTCTGGTCAGTGAGATCGCTCTTGAGAGAATCCAGTTCACTCTGGAGAAATGCAACATTGGTGTGGCACACCAATAGCTCCTGTTTCAACTTCTGGTTTTGCTAAAAAAGGAACAAACAAATTAAATCAAAGTCAATGTTTAGATATTCTATTGAGACTTAAAAGGGTAGACAGAATGAACATTTGGTGCTAATTTACTCACCCAAGAACATCCCAGATGGATGTGACATTTTTTCTTAAGTACATCACTATAAAGAATTGTTTTTGCCGTGGTCCTTGGTGACTTTTTAAAACTCAAGTCCACGACTGCCATCGCTCTGAGAGTCAGAAAAGCAGGTACACTTGGATTTTGTGAATCATCAAGGACCAAGGTTTCATATAAAAATCTACCGCGAAAAATGTCACCTACATCTTTGCCTCAGGTCAAGTAAATTATTAGCAAATTTTTATTATTTGGTAAACTATTGCTTTGAATGGAGCCATACCAACAGTATCTCATTATTTTTTCGTTTTAATGTTGAGGTCTCTTCTTTGAGGCTGGTGCTTTTATTCTGGTTCTCAATCTAAGAAAAACATGAGTTCAGAAACATAAATATTATTTGCAGATAAAATATTGTATGCAGATAAAACAGGGGTTCTCAACCTTTTTGACCCCAACTGTATTCAACAATATTCGTAGGCTCCGCTCACAAATTTCTACCAAATTAAATGTTTCAGAGCTTGAAATTAACTGGTTAAGTGTTTATTCAATATAAAAATGAACAAATATTAAGAAATATATTGATTTTTAGTCATTTAAAAATGTATATCAATGCTCATTTTGACTGGTTTAAAAAATTCTTAGTCATCCCGAGGTCCCCTTGGAAGTCAGCTGGGAAGTTTTCTTTTGCATCATGATAAGTTCCTAACAGAAGTTTTTAGTCACCATCTGTAGGGTCTGTATCTTCTGCTGAAGTTCACATATCTGAGTCTCATACTGGTGTTTCATGCTGCACAACGCTGTCTCTGCTTTTTTAGACTCCTAGAAGAAAGAAATAATACACAGCTAAGGTCAAAAAAATTCTCTGTATATCTGCTTTATCGACTACAAATGCAATATACGTTTAGAGGAATTTAAACAGGTGCAGTTGAGCAAACACTCAGTTTAGTTACATAATAAGATAAGTCGTGGAACATGGGTTTAAGATAAACAACACCGTTTGGAACAAGGGCAGACACAAGACCGTCGAAGATTGCTGCAGTAAAATGTGACATAATGCTTCAAAGAAACCTTGAACCCTGTCCAAGACACTCAAATGATTTGGCCAGATGCCAGTTCATAGCATATTTACTACTCCATATATGAGGTCTATCACACTAAAGTTCTTTAACCACAGCAGGGTCATTCTAAAATTGTCGGTGGATCTCGTTTTATCAATTTAAAGCACCAATGCTTGTGTTTCAATAACAAAATTATATTTTTCCCAATCACTACATTCATGTTTCGTTGCACTGACATAAACACTGACATAGACAATGAACCTAACTGTATATTTAATGCTTTATTGTATCGTGGCTGAGATACTGTAAGAGCAGATTTCCCCACCTGAAGACGTGTATTTCTTTCTGTGGTGTGAATGCGATGGTCCATCTCTTCCTCCATTTCACTCAACTGTATAGCGGATTGATCCTGAGCTCTATAGACCAAACACCACAGCATCATGATCACACACAGGACCAACATTACCGACCACAGTTGGTGGTTAAAGCATATCCGTGGTGGTATATGGAGTATATCTATGGGTGACTATGTGTACCTCTTCACAGCGAGTGCTAGATGCTCCATTTCTGTGTTCAATATTCGAATCTCTTTGATGAAACTGATCAGAACTCTTTCAAACTGAGAGATCATTCTGGGCTCCGTCAGATTGATGTTCTGGTAGAGAGTTGATACCTGTTCAATCCTACACACATACAACAATGCCTTTAAATAAAACATGTAGATGATGAATATGAAAAAAAACTATGCTGCTCTAATCTAGCTACAATTTGAGTGACTTTTTAATGGAAAATTTCTATATACACACACTATGCACGTGCATTTTCACTGTAGTTGTTGTAGCTGGTGGTATAAAGATCATGTGTCTTTCAGACAATTCAAAATCAAACAGAGTTTATTACATCACTATAGCATGACCTGGAAAGGATGGTGCCAAGTTGGTTATTAATTGCATGGGTTTGAGCCTCATGACTTTGGTGTTTTCTATTATAAAGTGGACCTGTGGCATTTAATGCTATGCTGATGAGGGAAATAAAAGGGGAATTGAGAGTGTACACTAATCAATGTTCTATCAGTTTTAGCGTGATGTGTCTCATGTCAAGCCTCTGGCAAGAATCAATGTCAGTGTCTTGTCATGAGGAACACCAAAAAAAAAGGAGGACCTACAGCAACCAAACAGTTATCCATCATCTTTACCACTTATCCCTTTTTTGGGCTCTAGGGTGATGGAGCTCTATCCCGTCTAACTTTGAGAGATACAGGGACAAAACCTGGGCTGGGTTTCCCGAAACCTTCTTACTGTTATGTCATAGTTATACCATAAGAGTGGTAGCAATATATTCACAAGAACGACATAGTGAAACGAAGGTTTCGGGAAACCAGACCAGGACTGGTTGTCAGTTAACCAAATAACAGCTAGTCAAACTAAATTCAAATACTATAAATAGATAGAAGTACCACTAACATATGGTAAATGGACAGATGTGTAGCCTACAAGATTGGATATGTACACAGACCGATAAGCAAAATTAGGTCAGCTATGTGTAGATATTATAATTGCAAATATTATCAATTATAAGCAATTGCTAAATCATAATTAGGCTACTCTTTAAAACTTTCTAATTTGTTTATTTAAAATATTTGCTTAGCCCTATTAGCAGCATAAATATTACAACCAAACAATGAATAAAGGTACAGTCCAGTTGGTTTTTTGTAAATTAAATGATATTATCAACAAGTAAAAACACACTGAAATTCCTGTTACATCATGAATGCCCTTACATAGATAGATTTAAAAAATGTTACATAAAGCATAAATTATGTATTTTACATAAATTCTTATTAAATGATCATGTGTTTAGCTGCAAATCAGTAAATTATGTTCGCAATTCTGTGTAGATTTAGCTCATTCGTCAATGGTTTATTTCGCCAGCAAGTTGAAAAATGTTTTACAAGTTGTTCTGTGCCTCCTATTACCTGGGAATGAACTTCACCTGATCTTCCAGGCGGGATTTAAAGTCCTCCCAGGCCCCAGAGCCACTCTCATCGGTGTTTTCACTCATCGTGTCCTCGTTCAACAAGTGTGACTCCTGAAATCCCTTCATAAACTCTTCCACATTGATTGTGCCGTCTTTATCGCTGTCAAGTTCGGAGAAAAGCGCATCTACCTCGGTGGATCGGACGTGAAGCTCGGTACATAATTTGACAAACTCCCACTTCTCGATGCGTCCGGATCGATCCACATCACAGGCGAGGAAGAGCTCATGGAGTTTATCCTTCTGCTCGTCTGATCCCATGACTGCTCGACACTGTAATTATTAGATAGTCACTCTTCAGACTCATTTGACCTTGTGCTTTCATGCTTGTGTACTGGCGTGAGGTTGGTAAGTGAAATAAACGCCCCTTACACAAACTATTCAGAGAACTGCGTTAAGTCAACAAGCGATCTCGGTCAACATCAGCGATCAACGCGACGCGATAGTGGAGGCGTTGCGGCGTCGCATCAGTGTGTAATAGATGAGGCGTAAGATGGACATTCAAATTCTACCATCCTTACGAACACCACCGTCTTGCTAGTCCTTTACATAGATAATCTGTTTAATTTGTAGTAAAACTGTTGTTGTCACATGTTCTAACTATTATCTAACCGTGGTATTAGCAATAAATCCGCCATTAACACGCTACACCATTTCCATTAGGTGTTCTTTATTATTCGTCTTTTCACTGGTATTTTAGTTATTCTTTTTCGCTTTAATAATCAAGTATTAAAATTTGAATGTAAATTAAAATATACGTGCTGTAGCATGTGCACCATCTTCTTAAGACTGTTTTGTTCCAATTTTCCAATCTGTGGAACATCAAGAAAATCCAGTATTATAATTAACTGCCCACGTGCTATTTAATATCAAAACACTAGATGGAGACAAAATATTTAAAACAACAACCTTCGTCTTGTTAACCCCCCCTACACATACACTTTAACATATGAGTGCATTTAGTTGTGTTGTGTTTTTTATGTGAAACATGTGTAGAATATGAATGCATTATCAAGGAAATTAGCTAGGTTAAACGTGACTTGTCTATAAATAATTTTTGAATTGCCTTTGATGAGCTTTCTCTACAGCCGAATCTAAAGAGAATAAAATCATTTCAACTACATCACAGAGATAAAATAACAAGCAACTCTAGAGAAAACGCATCTTTTCACAACTCGGACTACATCTGTAACACACCCGTTCTGTGTATCATTTGCAAACATCACAATTATTGATTATTTTATAAACCTTTGTTGCATTTTAACTGGATCAGATGGTTTTGCCAACTTGGCTGACAATACGTTTTCACACCGACGACAATTCAAAATAATTAGATTTTGCCATATAATGCATTTTTAACACAAACAATACATTGGTATTTGAAAGTATGCTGTACAGCTTTGAGCAGTGTTTTAGAAAGTACAGGATCGAAATAATGTATATGTCTTCCATAATTAAATTGTGTTTACACATTTAATCCCCAGTTAGCCTATTGTTATACTTCAATGTCAAATTTTATATTTTAAAATGTTATTTTGAAAGTCGTTGAGACTATTTTATTACTGTTGTACTGTGTTATATTAATAAGAATTATATTTGTGCTTTTATTTCATGGAAATTGTCAAAATATAATATGTTGTATTATTCAACAGAAAGCATAAAACAATTTACAGATTAATGTGACAAGGACAAAGAAAAGTGCTTATCAGCCCAGCAGAAATTAAGAAGATCAGACAAACATGGAGAGAGAGAGCGAGCGAGCGAGCGAGGGAGGGAGGGAGGTTTGGGGATAGGGGAAAAAGAGCCAGAGCGCAAGATTGAAAGTGAGCGAGATCATGCTGTTTGTATACGCCTTCGTGTACTGTATCTCTTGCCATGCTTGAACTGTCAGCTCTCCAAACTGAGCCTCTCCTTAAGCCATATAGATTTATTCCACAAACGTGTGTGTGTGTGTGTGATGCGTGAAACCCCAAAGCACACCACACATCGCCATTGTCTGTCAGAATTTTGCTCGGAGTGTGAGAGTGGACACACACATTTCTCCATCAGCATACGTCTGTATGTGTGTCAAACGCAGTTGCTCTGCTCCGGGTCCCTCCACGCTCCAGTCTTCTAGCTTCAGTGCTCTCATCACCTCAGTCTGTGGACAGACACATCCTCTACCCTTTCTTGCTGGAGTGTAGCTGCTTTGAATTGGCGTACCCCTGGCCTCCATGAATGCAGCTGAGGAAATCCTGCCTGTCCCTGCAAGGTAAGTCCAGCCTGGGGGCTTTTGGAGGAAGTTGCTTTATGCTTAAAATGAGAGGATTTTTCCCTGTGTTTCTCTGGGATAGATTTGGGGTGCATTAGGGCCGGACACTTCCATGACATACCAGAGATTTTGCTGATTGGTTTAGCATGCCATTTGTGAAAAAATAGACTTATATGTAAGAACACATTACCTAATGTATTTATTAACATACTTGGGAAATTTGAACTTTTAACTTTGAAGTAGAAAAACGATTCAGAAAGCAATTTCTTTAGCATTTGCATTGTGCTAAATGTTCTCTATTCTGCCTTCACTTAGTTTTTGGTGAAATTACTTGCACATGACATGTTTCAATTGGATGGACATCTTGGCATCTGGCCTGGAAGTTGTGTCACAAGCTGTATTTGCTAAATGCTTTCTGACTGCTGACGTTCATTGCCACCAAAATATATTCTGAAAGCTTTTCATGTCCCTTATAATCATTCCAAACAATATACCCTGCTTTCATCTTGATCTTAATGTTATTGAAGAAATAAGCAAAGCAGATCTTCCCTGTCAAAAACCAGTGTGGATTCGCTCAGCCATGTCTGGATTGGTTTAGTTGTAATGTAATTTCTTGGTGTAATGTCATTTAGTTATCGTCTTAATCTGTAGTCAGATGAACAGAGCCTTGCTTTGTTATACAACTGTGTACATACCTGCCTTCATAGCACCTAATGCATGTAATACAGACCTTAAAACAATCACATTTCTGAACTTCAAATCTCAACAAAATGTATACCTTAAATGCAAGGTACGTTTAAATGTTAGGAGACAAAACCTTTAGCTGGACCTTTAGGTACACAATAGGTGAGGGGTTTGATTATATACGAGAAAGTACATAAATAGTACAGTTTTCTGTCAGTTTAAAAAAAGCAGTTGCATATCATAGACCTTAATTTTCAACGGCTGATTTTGCCAAAAAGATTTTCATCTATAATAATTCTTGCTTTCTTGCAGTTTGCTTAAACTATTTTAACTGTAATTTTTACTGATTCATGTTTTTGGAATAAAAACATTCCCACATCATCTCCGCTCTCAATCATTCTCTGCTTTACTTAGCCTAAATTGCTTAATCAATTTATTTAGGTAGATGTTGATAAAGTGGGTTTGATTTTAAACTGCTGTTTTTTATTGAAACACAAGGGCAAAATATTTTGCTAGCCAAGTGCTTGACAATGTACAAGGTAGTTTCATGTTGGCAGAACAAACTTTTGTGTCAGCTTTGTCAATGAGCAAAGATAGTAGTTTAAATGATGTACTTTCTGGTGGCAACCTGCGACAGCCAGGCAACTGTCTCTTCAAATGTAAATAGATGGATTTGTTCAAGTGGTCCATTTTGTGTGCATGTTTTACAGAAAACTGTAATAGAGTGTTTTATTCTGATCATAGTTCAGGGGCGAACAGTTTTATATCCTCTGGCGATCAAACATCTGCCTGAGCATTAGTAGAGTGGTTACAACTAGTATTTGATAATTGTCTTATGATTCATTACAGCTTTTAAATTCAATAATGGTGAATCTTCCTCTCAGAAGAGACAAATAAAGATAGCACATAATGTGACGGCCCTTGACTTCAGCACCGTAGGCAAGAGGTTTTTAGTGTCATCTGATGCTTTGGGTACTGGACTGTAAGTCTTCCTCAATATTGACTGTTTCTTATCTGGATCATTTTTTTTCCTGATTTACTGCTAGACATTTGAAAGAATGTTTAACACCGCTATTTTCCATGCAACCAATGTAGATTAGTGACCAGTGTCTGTCAAGGCCCGACAATTACAAAAACAGCTAGTTTTGAGAACCCGTGGCACATGTCATTACTGACGTCAAGCCTGGCAATATGCGTTTTTGGAAGACTTTTTCCAAGAAGACTTTGTCTGGTCGTCTTATTTTTTCCTCTTTGCCCAGTCTCCTTGTTATTTAAACTATTTCTCGGTATCTCTTCAAATGTTTTCACTCTAGGATCCAAATTTGACAAACAAATAGGTTGTGTCAATATCTTTCCACAATTCCACACAGGCTGGGCTTTGTATTTGACAGAATTCATTTTTGGAGCAATTAAATGAATCTTGACCATGACCGTCTCTACATGTCAACATTGAAAGTTTTCATGAGTCATCAATTAACAGTGCTGATCGGCTTTAGCAAACTTCGTTTTTGAAAATGTAGAGGCGTCTGACATGATTCTGATGTCTCATCAAGCGCTTGTGCTAATAATTGCATGGTTATATAACTTTGAGCATTTCATTGAGAAGCCTAAAGCAAATTGACAGCAAGTCCAGAGCGAATGCAAAAGCTGAAAATTAATCCAACTCTCTTCTGTAATGTGCTGGGAGTTATGATTCCAGCTATTACAATTTAAGATATACTCAAACCGTTTGTTTTAGAAGCTTATAAATAAACTTGTAATTGCTCTACTAATTATGTCAATTTGTCATCATTGCTCGCACAGAAATGATACTGAACTGATAAAAATGATTTAAATGTTTAAATGAAGATTTATTTGTTAAATCTGAAATGCTCGGCAGAGATTTAACAACCCCGGATGTCAGATGTCGAAGTTGCTTATTCTGTTATTTTATATAAGCAAGTTATTTATTTATTTTTAAAAGACAACTGTGTTATTTGACAGCATGTTGTTTCAGCAAAATTTCAAAAGCATTTTCAGATATTATAGTGAGCTAGTGTTATGTATGTCTGAAGTTTATGCAAGATGATTTAAATTGTGAAGGGTTATACAGTTGTGTTCAAAATTATTCAACCCCCACTGAAATTGATTGTTTTGGTCAGTTTGACATTGATTATGATCATTCAGTCATCCTGCTTACAATTAAATCAAAGAGGCACGTGTAGGTCAGACAAATATAACATAACATTTATAATGAAATAACCACAAATGTCTTTTCTGAGCTCACATCATTATCAGTTTTATTCAACCCCCAAGTGACATTCAATCTTAGTACTTAGTACAACATCCTTTTACAGTTATAACAGCTTTTAAACGTGAAGCATTGCTTGACACAAGTGTCTTGCAGCGATCTACGGGTATCTTCGCCCATTCATCATGGGCAAAAGCCTCCAGTTCAGTCACATTCTTAGGCTTGCGCACTGCAACTGCTTTCTTTAAGTCCCACCAGAGGTTCTCAATCGGATTTATGTCTGGTGACTGCGATGGCCACTTCAAAATGTTCCAGCCTTTAATCTGCAACCTAGTGGACTTGGAGGTATGCTTGGGATCATTGTCCTGTTGAAAGGTACCAAGGTCTTCCAAGCCTCAGGTTTGTGACGGACTGCATTACATTGTCATCCAATATCTCCTGGTACTGAAGAGAATTCATGGTACCTTGCACACGCTGAAGCTTCCCTGTACCTGCAGAAACAAAACAGCCCCAAAGCATGATTGACCCCCCGCCATGCTTCACAGTAGGCAAGGTGTTCTTGCCTTGTTCTTCCTCCTCCAAACATAGCGTTGATCCATGGGCCCAAACAGTTCTCAGTGACTGACAGTGTTTCATCAGTCCACAGAACACTATCCCAAAACTTCTGTGGTTTGTCCACATGACTTTTGGCATACTGCAGTCGACTCTTCTTATTCTTTGGGGTCAGCAAGGGGGTGCGCCTTGGAGTTCTGGCATGGAGGCCTTCATTACGCAGGGTGCGCCGTATTGTCTGAGCAGAAACTTCAGTACCCACATCTGACAAATCTTTTCTCAGTTCCTCAGCAGTCACACAGGGACTTTTCTCCACTCTACGCTTCAGGTAGCGCACAGCAGTCGAAGTCAGCATCTTCTTTCTGCCATGACCAGGTAGCGTTTCAACAGTGCCCTTTGCCTTGAATTTGCGAATGATGCTTCCTATGGTGTCTCTTGGTATGTTTAACATCTTTGCAATCTTCTTATAGCCATTGCCCTTCCTGTGAAGAGTAATCACCTGTTCTCTTGTCTTCCTGGACCATTCTCTTGACCTCACCATGTTTGTAACCCCACCAGTAAATGTCTAGAGGAGCTGAGTATCACAGTCATTTTAAAGCTGCCTAATTGGTGCTTATTAGGCTTTATTGCTGCTCCCTGATATCCACAGGTGTTTTCAATACCTGATTGAAAACACTTCATTGAACCTCTGTTCTTCAGAGTGGTAGTCTTTAAGGGGTTGAATAATTATGTCAATGAAGAATTCACAAAAGAAACATTTACTACTGTATTACAAAACTAATTGATGTCATTTTAGTTGCATATGGTTCTTTAAGAAGTCCTTGTAGGATTTCATTCTGAATACAATTACAAATGTACACTAAATTCCCTAAAACCATTTACAGCATTGGGGATTGAATAATTTTGAACACAACTGTATAAAATTACTAAATTTTTAGGAGTATTGACTTCCCTTTCTGACGGTCTCTCGACATGGTGTCGAGAACGACAGATGGGGTTCGCCCTTGAGAACCAATCAACTCTCAATACAATAGAAAAGGCCTATGAAATTTGGGGAATGAAATTTGCATGCCGGTCTCCGCCCCGGATGTCCGGTATAAAAGGAAGCCGGCGTGCAGCATTCATTTACCTTTTGTTCTTCAGAGCCTTCGCTCATGAATACGAACAAAACAATTTCAATGAATTCTTCTACATTGCCGGATCTACGACGTAGAGCAGCGAATTGTCCCTACCTGCAGCGACCTTCGCCTGGGCATCTCGGCGGTTCCGGAGGTGTTAGAGATTTTTTCTAAAAAGGTCCATTTCAGGACTGAGCATTCTCCAGCGCGGCATGTCCCTCTGTTCTCTTGGGTGCGGCACCCTCATCGAGGAGGGGGATGGACACGATCGCTGCATTAGGTTTCTGGGCATCCAGCACGCTGAAGCAGCATTCGTTGACACATCTTGCCCGCACTGCGGGCAGATTGTCATTCAGAAGTTGCGGTCACGGGTGGCTGTCTTCCTACGAGAAGCAGCCACCTTTTCGTCTGCTACCCGGGCCGTGACATCGGGGGCTACGGCCCCGAAGTCTGCCTGTATAAGCAGCATTAGTGATGTGGGGACCTCTGCGAACGTAAACCCGGCAGCCAAGTGCTCATGGGCCAATCGCACCCCGATTCGCTCTTCTGAACGTTCCCCAACCGGCGGTGGCATACCGTCCGGATCCTCAGGCACGCACTCGGAAACGATGTGTGACGTAGATGAGATGTCGCTCGCAGCATCGGAGGGAGACTGGCATCCGACTCTGATGAGTCCGAGCTCCACCCCCATCGGTCAAACTCAGGAGGAAGCAGAAGTGATGTCAACCATGCTAACCCAGGGATACGTGGTTTCTGAGGTCGGAGTGCGGTGCAAACCGTGCCCACCCCGGGTGCCATTTTCTTCCCGGAGGTGCATGAGGAAACTTGGAGCGCTCCACTCATGGCCCGCTCCAGTCAAACCAGCTCCTGCTCCCTTACTTCCCTCGATAGTGGGGCAGCCAAAGGCTACGTCGAGATCCCCCGGGTGGAACGTGCGGCTACGGTGCACCTGTGCCGCAGACGGCTATCACCTGGGGGAATCGGCCACGCCTACCATCCAAAGCGTGTAGGACTTCGGCATCACTGGTGTCGAAAGCTTGCGCTGCTGCGGGCCAGGCTGCCTCCTCTCTCTACGCCATGGCCATCCTGCAGGTCCGCCAGACCAGGGCGTTGAGAGAGTTCCACGAGGATAAGGCCGACCCGGGTATAATGCAGGATATCTGTGCCGCCACTGACGGCGCTATACGGGCGACCAAGGAGGTGGCACGGGCCCTGGGTCGGACGATGTCCACGGTAGTGGTCCAGGAGAGTAACCCCCTGCTGTACCTTGCACAGAAGAGTGACACCGAGAAAGCTTTCTTGATGCACCCATCTCGCAGGGTGGGTTGTTGGCAACACCGTCGAGGACTGCGCTAAGCAGTTTTTGACGGTGAAGAAGCACCACGCCGTGACTTGGCATCCTAGAGGCCTCCGAGATCCCGCGTGACGTCTGCTTCCCGGTAGCCCAGGACCCCTTCGACATCGTCTCCGGTTCCTGTGCCCCCACAGGTGGCACCCCGGAAGCGGAGTTCGAGGGGGGAAACCTCCACCCCGTCAGCAACCTTCTCAGGCGAGAAGGGACACTGACGGGAAGACCCCAGGGAGAACAACATCGGGCCCGACCTTCACAGCCACGGCTCTTATCGGTCGGTACGGGACGGCTCCTGCCTCGTCACCAAAGCCGGACCCTTCTCAGGGCCTAGCGCCCACTTACTCACAGAGCAAACTGACCTCACACCTCAAACCCCCGCGACATACGGTTAGCTCCTCCGGCCAACGAACCAACCTCGGTGGGAATGGTGAAGCAGACCGTCCCCTTGGTCCCCCTATCACAGTCCCTGGGAGCTTGGCAAAAGTTGCCCACACTGTCTCGGTGGCTGATGCGGATGGTCTGTCTTGGCTACTCGATCCAGTTCGCCAGGAACCGTCCCAACTTTCGGGGCATCATCTCTCCCTCTCTCAGAGGCAGTGACGCCTCCGTACTTCAGGCAGAGGTCTCCACCCTTCTGGCGAAACAGGCAATCGAGTCCGTCCCTCAAGCCAAGATTTTCAGCGGGTTTTACAGCCCGTACTTCATCATTCCCAAAAAAGACAGAGGGTTGCGCCCCATTCTAGATCTGCATACCCTGAACAAGCACCTTCACAAGCTGCCGTTCAGGATGCAAATGCAGAGGCGCATCCTGACATCTATCAGGTGTCAGGATTGGTTCGTGGCAATCTACCTGAAGGACGCTTACTTTCATGTCTCGATCCTCCCTCGACACCGGCCGTTCCTACGGTTCGCGTTCGAGGGGCGGGCATATCAGTACAGAGTCCTTTCGGTCTGTCCCTGTCTCCACGGGTCTTCACAAAGATCCTTGAAGCCGCCCTTTCTATCCTTGGGGAAAATGGTGTGCGGGTATTAAACTCCATGACTGGCTTATCTTGGCACACTCGCGAGATCTGTTGTGTACACCGAGGGACCTGGTGCCCACAGAGGGCATCTAGATCGATTGGGATTTCAGGACAACCGAGAAAAGAGCAAACTCTCCCCAGTGCAGAGCATCCTCTTTCTCGGTATGGAACTAAACTCTGTCAACATGATGGCGCAGCTGTCCGCAGCACGCGCCCAGTCAGTGTTGAACTGCCTGGAACACTTCAGGCAGACGGCGGCCCCCCTGAAACAATTTCAGATTCTCCTGGGACACATGGTGTCCTCCGCGGGGTAATGCCTCTCGGATTGATGCACATGAGACCGCTTCAACACAAGCTACAGAGTCACTAAGCAAGTATCCCCTGGAGGTTGGCTGGGCAGAGCAGCCTTCCCCCTTAGTTCCCTGATGGAGGGAACAAGACGTTGTGTCCCTTATGCCACAAACACGTATCGTATTCTGCTGCAGTCGTGAGAGGCTCTCAGGCTCTTCAGAACAAGAGGTAAATGAATGCTGCACGCCGGCTTCCTTTTATACCGGACATCCGGGGGCGGAGACCAGCATGCAAATTTCATTCGCCAAATTTCATTGGCCTTTTCTATAGTAGTCAGAGTTGATTGGTTCTCAATGGCGAACCCCATCTGTCGTTCTCGACACAACGTTTGGTCCCCTTCATCAGGCAAGTGAGGTAACATACGTAACCAAGACGATTTCCATTATTAAGTTGGATTAATAATAATAATAATCATTAATATTTCAGAAGATTTTAAGTTACAGTTATGCATAAGGGATAAACTCTTTTATGATTTCATTGTAATACTTTCTGAAAAAATAACTTCAAGGTCATCTCATGATTAGAGGCACAAGGCTTTTTGTGTTGTGTTGCTTTGACTATGACCATGGTCAAATGAGGGTTACTTGAGAGAAAATTTGTGTTTTTATGAGCACAATTATATTCGCTCTGACTGTTTATATGGGAATAAGGAGCTTCTAGTGGGATTAACTGAGCTTTGGGGGGATTTAGCGGGAAAGGTTGCAGAATATTATCTATGAAACTGTTGAGCAGAAAACCATGAGTCTGTTTGAAAGTACCTCATAATTTAATGCAAATGGTCTTAAAATAAAGATAATGAAGACTTTCAAGGGACTAGATGACATGCAGAGGACAATGGCAGGAAAGTATATTAAATTGCTACAGATGAAGGAACAGAAAATGAGATGATGGAAAATAAGACGAAGAAAGATGTACCAGGAAGAAATCATTTGTTGGCTGTTCTGTCATTTTAGGGTCTCAGTTTTCTTTTCTGAGACGGCACTAAGATTAAATAGAATGCACATGGAGATTTAGTATATAATTTCATATTATCTTTTATAGCTTCACAGTAAAACAATTGTGGTGTTTGTGGTATTATTTTACAGCGATCTTGTGAACTATAAAGAGCAACCCTCTTGCCTAAGACTGGATACCTACAGTAAGCCATATCCCATTAGAGGGTCTAAGAAAGCTGATCTCTAAGATTGGTGAACTCTGCCAACTTAAAAACATTTGCTCTTAGTGAGATTTACCAAAGGCAAAACTCAAAATTACAGTAGTTGGGTTATTTTTTACTGGTTTTGATTGTTTTATTATTTTTGTGTAAATTGTACTTATATCATAGAGCGCTTTTCCACCATCGTGCCGAATCGTTCTTAATGCTTATTCGTTCCACTCTGTGCTGATCCATGCCAGCCGGTGCGTAAATCTTCCACCGCAGGGTTGATAACAGAAATTTTTAGGATGTTAACACAAACGAGTAACACAAGAGATCGTGCTAGCATTTGCTAGTTTTGTTTGAATTTTTGTGGCCACAAATATCATAATTTAAATTCACAAGGTCAACCTTTGTAAAAAAATGGCCTACAAATTGAATCAAGCCTTTATTTGTTACAGTGTATGCAACTGAAGTGGTGCACATATCCTCCAGCTGACTGGCTGAAGATGTGATTCAGATATGGCACAAAGAGCCAGTTGGGAGATGGAGCTTAAATTTATCTGGCATTCAAACAACAGCACCCTCCAAGTGCAGATCGCTGGACGTAAATCATAAACTCAACAAGGCTTATTTTTCTACACAGAGTGAAAGCGAGAATCCAGGTTTCTCAAAAACACAACTCTTCTTAAATATATTGTTTTAAAGATGTTTGAAGATGTTTAAAAATATGAAGACTGTGAAGCGTATGAAACGTTTTATTTAAAAAACGGCAGATTTCTTGTCAATTTCATCATGAGGATTTGTACACTTGCTAAGTGTAAAATAGCCAAAACTCTCAACTAATGCCTAAACCTCTAATTCTCAGTTCAGTTTTTAGACGGCTTAAAGAAAATTTTGTTCTGTCATCATTTACTCACTGTCAAGTTGTTCCAAATCTGTATAACTTTTTTGATCTGATGAAAAAAGCTATTTGGGGGAATGCTTGTAACCAAACAGTTATTGGACCCCATTGACTACCCTAGTAGGAAAATTTACTTTACAAATTTTTTGGTTCTGTTAAACACAAAGAAGATATCTAGAAGAATTAAGAACAGCAAACAATTCTGGGGCACTTTTGAGTACCATTGTCATTTTCCCTTCTAGTAAATTGGGTCTAAGAGTTGTTTGGTTACAAGCATTCATCCAAAAATCTTTCTACCGAACAAATAAATGTATAGAGATTTGGAACAACTGGACAGTGTGTAATTCATGATGGAATTTAAATTTTTGGGGCAACTATCCCTTTAAAGAGAACTTGCTTTGGCTCATTCATTCAACTGAATCAATGGATCATATCAGTTCACGTGAGAGTTGACAGTTCATGGCAGCAGTACACATACACATAGTCACCACGCTTGCAAAGCAGCTCACACGCTGTTGGTATTTAAGAATAATTTGCTTTCGTTTCACTTTATGGATGAAAGCACATCAAAGGGTTGCATTCTTCCGATGTGCATTTTTAACAGCAAGGCTGTTGACAGTAAATTCAAATGCTAATGAATCAAAAGTAGATTTTTGTGGAAAATTCTGATTAAAGCATGAAGAAGGAAGGGAGTAATGGAAATAAGAAATAAGGACTAGATACATACTGGCAGTTTACTGTGTGCAATTGAGCATCCTTTTAACAATGTACTGTATCTATTCTGGGATGGATAAGGTTTGGTCAGTTACTTAAGGTTTATTAAGTGTAACCGTATGCTTAAGAAAAAAGTGACAAACAAAAATAAATGATATATTAAAGTACAAACTTTAATTTCTTGTCATAATTTATACCGCAATACAAATCTATGATCAAGGGCTCATGCATTAAAGGGCCGCAAATCCAGGTATTTTCTGCAATGTAAAAATAGTCAGTGGTATCCCCACGAGGTCTCTGTAAAGTTTCAGCTCAAAATACACCACATATCTTTTATGACAATATGTTGAGCCATTTGTTTCTGCAATGGAAACATACCATTTTTGTGTGTGTCTCATTAAATGCAAATGAGCTTCTGCTCCCCTCCCCGTATGCAAAATATGAGGTAGAACGCTTACACATGTGCTTTGGATAACATCACGACAAGCAATATGGCGGAAAGCGCAATTACGTCTATAAAGCTTTGCCCAACCAAAACCCTACACAAACTGGAATAAAAATCACCTTAATGCCTTGTTCATGAATACGTATTAGATGGAAAAGACAATGTCATAGATAGAACAACATATGCTGATCATTTGCTGTACAAAATGTTGGCCAATTATGAAATATTTATGTACATGCATGTAATAAAATTCAAAGGAGGGAAGGAAGGAGACGGGAACTGCAAACATTTAACCATTTAATAAAACAACAACAAAATAGAAAGACAGCCAGCAGCCCCTCACGGACGACTGCCGGCGAATAGCAAAGTACATAAACAGCCTGCAGCCCCTCACGGACGACTGCCGGCGCATAACACAAACCTAAACTAAAACCCAGCCTGGTCCTCTCTCATTGACGGTCCGGTTGCTCGTCCTCTTATGATCTCGATCTCCTCCGTGATACGAGACCGGTGCGCGTACAGCTGATGCTTATTATTACTCACCGGCCTCGACTCACGGTCTCGTCCCGCTTACTTCACTACATACCCCCATCGCCCCTCACAGGCCAGGGGTACCCCCGAGACTGTCCTTGCTCCCTCCCCCTCCCTCAGGGGGGGGTCGCTCAGTCTCTGTCTACCTTTCCCTCTGGGGGAGTGACCGGAAAGAGGGAGAAAAAAAAAAAATGATAATCCGGTTCCCCGACATGCTGCCGCTCGGTCCACAACCAGCCGGGGTACTCTCAGGTGGTGGCCGCCCTCGGCACTTCCGCCCCCTGCTCCTCCCCCTTGGGCGGACGGACGCAGGCTCCAGCCTCTGGCTAACGGTGGTGACTCCCCCATTCCCGCTTGGACGATAGCCACCCAACCTCGACCCAAGAGTGCGGCATCAAAGATCACCGCTCCACCAAAGCTTTGGAAGCCCACGATGGCTACTCCTCTTCTCCAGAACCACCGCTTCGGACGCCCTTCGTACGCGCTGCCCGAACTTTCCGGCACTGTGAGGCCACTCGGCGGTGAGGACTCTCCGACAACATGTCTCTCCTTCCTCCCAGGTTTCGGCACCACTGTAATACAAGGTTCAATAAAAGGAGGGAAGGAAGGAGACGGGAACCAGCAAACATTTAACCATTTTATAAAACAACAACAAAATAAAAAGACAGCCGGCAGCCCCTCAAGGACGACTGCCAATGAATAACAAAGTACATAAACTGTCTTTGAACCATGTCTCAGGTTTATCTGCCAAAATGTAAACAACAGCCCTACATGCTAACACATTATTTAAGGAAGGCGATTTAAAAACAATGTGTAATACTTACTTCTTCGGAGATGAAACATTGATCACGAACAGCTTGTATTAATCCACTCTTGAGAATATTTTTTTGGCGAAACCCATGCTATACTGACCGGCTCCCGGTGCTTAGATTTTTCAACCTTTCCAGCTACCGGGTGCTCTAGCCCCAGACCTAGGGGTCGCATCGACTCGCGGTCAGCATCGTTGAATGCCAAGGCGGAGACCTTTTTCAACAAGTCCTGACTCGTTTCTCCAATTTTGTTGTTTCTTAGGCATTTTGTTGCTGGCTAGTGGCTACATCTGCTCTTGCCTGAAAATGGCTGACAGCATGTCTCTGGCGGAAAGTGGAACTTTCCGCACTCTTAAGGCGGAGTCTTGTCACTGTTTTGGTTTATAGGAGATTACAAAAAGAAGAATGATGGATTTGAATAATAACAGGATGTTTCTGCACTGGCGACTCAATTTCTGGTAGATAAACATTTAAAAGTTTCCTTGGATTGCGGCCCTTTAACCTTCTGTTTTGAAGTGAATCAATGAAATGGGATATGTGATGATTCCAATAGTAAATATAGCAAACTAAAGAAATACACTTCCAAAAAAGCATTTTGCAGTAATATAGTGCCTTGTTAAAAAGAATTGTTTAGTTGTCTTGGTGGTGTGGGTTATTAAATGCAAATCGTTGTTTTACTGAACTTCATTAAAACATGGCATTTAAATTATCTATAGTCTTTCTACAGATCAGGCATATCATTAAGAACAGCAAGATCAGGAGTCCTTCTGGTTCCCGTCCTAAATGTCTGGATGGTCTTATTTGTATGGGTCCCTGCAGTTCACCATCTCCTCTTTTTCTCTTGTTTCAACCAAAGAAGCCGTTCCTGAGTTTTCAAAAGCTGTTTCATGTAATGTGTTTTTTTGTGTTCAGGTATGACTGCCATTATAGTGCTGCTGACATCAATTTTGCTCTGTCCTCCTGTACCCTTAAAGCGTACAAATACTTGAAGACCCAGGGGGCCAACAGTAAACCACATAGAACAGTGAAAGGTTTTGCCTTCAAGTGAACACATTCACTTTGCTGAACTTGACTTGTTTTGACATTTGCTTTGGAGATCCATAACCCAGCTTAGCCAGCTGTGGAAAGGACATCTCTTAGAGACATTATTCTATTCATGCTCATGTGGCTAGTGCGTGAATGTGGATCACAAGAGAAAGCCTCCTTGTTATTGCGCACAGCTCATATGCCAGGTCAATTCGAGGAGGCACTGGTCACAATCACTCACAGTCACGGAATGTGCTGTGCATGCTTCTGCATGGCATCAAAACGCATTCAACCAAGTGAACAAGCACGAATATTGCAAATATTTAATTATGTTATAGAAGATTTTTTACTTTTAAAAGCATAAAATGTTGCTGCCTTTGATGTAGCTTGATGTAACAGAACTTTGATTGAGTTAACTGTAAAAAGAGTTACACGATTAACTGTTATTGAAACTTGAGGTTTCACAACAGTTAGTTTAAGACTGTAACAAATTACAATCACTATATAAGACTTGGGTCAAGGGCCAATATTCCATTAAGCATCTCTGCATGTCTCCCCCAACCCTGCTGACTTGCCAGTGGTCTGTAAAAGATCTGACACCATTACATATTTCACGCTACATGTGGCACAAACGCAGCACATACAGCAGGATTTGACACTTTTGACCATGTGGAACTTTACATGGAAAATTCCTTTATAAAACAGCTTTCAAAACAATTTTTGTAACAAATATTTCCATCACACCTCAAATTACATTTTGTTTTATTTTTTTATTTTTTTTAACTTCTGTAAAATAGTGCATTAGGAATGCCCTCCAATAAACTTATTTCAGTTTTAAACGATGAACAATACGAACGTGATACATTTACTTACACATTTGAATAAATAAAATAAAGAATGAAATTGTTAAATATTTCAGGCTTCATCCCTAATCAATCCCTATAACTCATTCAGCTCATAGTTGAAGAAAAGGGTCTGTAATGTGCAAGAACTGCTCAAGGTCAAACAGGAAAAATACATTTTAGTTATTCCGAACAGGCAAAATAAAGACTAAGTAAAACTTCAAATTACTTTACGCAGATCAAACCTAACATGTTATCACTCAGTAATAAGGTAGTTGAGGATAGCTTTCTGCTGTGATAACCACTGTTCACACTGTGTCCTTCTAAAGCCTTAGCCAGCAGATTAGTGAAGGACAGGCAGAGCGGGAATCCTCAGGCCAGGCTGTGCTTGCACTTTAACATGCTCTTGGAGTCTGGACCCACATAAAAGATCAGTAATCGGATAAGGTTTAAATGTCAAGGTCAGCTCTTGGATAGTTTATTCATTCTCACAGTTCATCCTCTTTTAAAGACCAAATTTACTTGTGTCTCAACTGACTGATGAAGTTGAGGGTAGTGACGTGAAATTCCTTATTTCTGCATTGAAGCCGGAAACATGGTTCACCCAAAAATAAATGATTTCATATTTTTTGTATGACATACAAATAACTTCCTTGCTTTTGATATTTCAAAGAGCGTTGGTAACTGTGTCACTACTTGACTTACCTTGTATGGACAAAAAAAAACACAAACCTTTCTTAGTCAGATAAAGGGGAATGAAAAATTTGAATGACATGAAAAATTAGTGAAAGATCTATTTTTCTTGGTTTATGAAGCAATAACAAAAGCACTGCTTGTCTTAGCACCAGCGTGAATTGTGACAATGTATTTACGCTTGTAAATATCTCTCTTGACAGCTATAATGAGCATAACTGTATTAATCCTGAACTAGCATTTCAAAATAGAACTGTATTTTTAAAAGTAAATGACCAAAGATATTTTTGGATTTGGCAGATACAGTAGCACACTGTAAAAAAAATACTTTTACTGTCCTTTTACAGTTGTGCTGTAATTCCACAGTAAAGTTCTGGCAGCTATATACCGCAATTGTACAGTTTAAGTACAGTTTTCTGTTTTAGGGCTTTACTGTAATTTCACAGTATTGGCTATGCTATTTTATATTTACTCTACTGCCCAGATAGATTCAACAAAAGTATGTTTACAGAGGTGCAAATATATATTATTCAAATGAGTTACAAACAACACTGTAAAAGATGAAAACATTTAGATGAAACCCAGGTTTAGGAATTTTTTTGATCTCCAGCTCAGTCATCTGTGCACATGAAGGACTTCTTACTGCCTCTAGAATAAAAGCATACAAACAGAGTTAAAAATGTTATTAAATAAAATGCATAATAATTAGAGACATTTCACACTATAATACACCATCAGGCCTAAGAGTTTTAAATTTAATACATGCAGATGTAACATGTAGATGTAAGCGCTTACCATTCACAACAAAATTGGGAATCCTATTTTCCCATTTACACCTCTCCAATTCACAGTTTTGGCCTGGTTTTTTTTGCCAGCTTCATTCACCAGACTGTGTCTTTACATCCACTCCACCGAATAATCCAAGATCAAGTACCTTGACTGTTTGAAAACATGCTGTCAGTAGTAAACCAAATTACTAAAACATGCTTTTGGAACTAATACTGATATTAGGATAAATTACAGTACAAACAAGACCAATTAGAAACATATAATTTTCAATTTTTTCAGATTCAGTTGAAATTGTACAAGTATACATTGTTAGAAAAATGTAAAAAAAATTAAATATACAGTCTTACTTTGTTTTCCTTTTTGGTGGCCTCAGGGAGTCTGTATTTGACTGGAGATGAGTCTGCTGTTCCACAAGATGCGCTGCTGTCGTGTTTTTTTTTCTCATTTTACTCTGTCAACAACATAATTTCAAATTCAAGACACACACATAGCTTTTAATTCAAATGTATTAAACAAACATCACTCTTTATGTCACGTCCGGACGGACAGAACCCAAACGCAGACAGTAAAGATGGGGTTAAACAATATTTAATAAGACACAAAACAATAAACCCACGATGGGGCAAAACAGAAACTAAATAATAAGTCCAAACACGAAGGGAAACAGGAACAATGCAATACAGATGATGGAGACACGAAGGAGTCAGTGACATCGACAATAGACAATATACATTTGACAATGAACCGACAAACAGTAAGGGAATGAGGGACATTAAATAAGGAGAAACTAATGAGGAGAGATGACAAAGGGATCGGGATGGGCAGGTGACAAGACTTAACAATGAGTACAACTAGCTGGAAGAGGCACAGACAGGTGAGGGAGATGAAACACTAATGTGACGCTAGACAGAGAGACAAGGGGGCGGAGCTACACGGAAGACACGCGGCGAAATGTCATAACAAACCGCCACTTGTCCACACAAGACGAAACACACACACACACACACACACAAGACATGATATTGTCACGGCTCTGTCCCCAATGCTCGAATACTCATGACAGGAAGGACAGGACCGTGACACTTTACCCAGACTGCAAGCACAACATTCACTTATTTAGTGCCAACAAAGCTGACAATGTTTTCTACAAACAAAACTCAATCATGGATAAACTTGAAAAAAAATTTATTGCAAATGAACCAAAAAGCCAATCGAGTAGGTATCAAAACCTGATAGTTTAGATTTAAATAAAAGTTTCAACTTACCAAACTGTATTGAAGACCAACACAAGGGTTGCTTCCATGGTAGAATTTGAATTATGGACTTCTGCTTCTCCTGCTTCTCTTTTTTGCTTTTAACTTTGGCTAACCAAAACCGACCAAAATCTTAACTGAACTACGTCCTTTTTATGGCAAGCCTAACTGAAACCAGGATGTAGCTTCTGGCTGACCAGACCAAAATGACCCTAATTCTGTTTCACACAAAGACTGTGAAAAAAACATTTAAAAAATGCCAGAATTAAGACAGAATTTCATGCTATCTGGGAAGAGACGAGCTGTGACGCTATCTTGATTACCGTGCTGCTTTGAATAAGTGGGATGTGTTAAAAATCCTATGCTAAATGACTAAATGTAATGTAAATGTAACATAAAGTTAATCAAGAAATAATTTAATAACATAATTAATACTGGTTTTAAAGTGTTCTACTGCATTCTGTTTGGGCCCTGTTTTTACTTTTGTAGTTTTTATTACATTTTATTCAACATTGTTTATTGTTAACATTATTTAATTTAACATAAATATGCTATGTATTTCTAAAATCATATATCCCCCAAACACAGAAGATGCCTACCCGAACAACCCAGTGAAACCTCAGACCCCCTTTCCTCTATTCATATTCTTGACTTCTCCCCTGTAACGCATAAGGCGGGAAATAGCCTATTGGGCAATGAAACTGTGCTGAAATAGTGGGATTATAACACCTAGTCCTATTAAGCGAATCTTATTCAGGTTAAAGTATAGGAACTATTTTGGTGCTTTGTTAGCTTTTAATGGACTTATTCTTTCATTTGTGGGGAGATGTCAGTGGGAGCTGGGTAATAAGCCTGAAAAGAGAAAATCCGATGTAGATGAGTATTTTGTGTTTTTATTATTTCATTATTTTATAAACCAAACAACAACGGGTGTGCTGCATTATACGCCCTGGCGGACCATATATGGTTAAAACTGAATGTACCCTCTCTTAAAATGTAACATTGGGTAATATTTTTATTTTACAATCTGTACCCAAGATGCCTGCTTAATTGAAAATTTTCTTCTTAAATTAAAATTATTGTTTAAATCAGAACAATACCCATAAATTACATTTACTATCAGAAGAATTCAACATCAGTATTTGTACTGGAGTCAAAGATATTTTTTTTTATTTAAATTGTCAGATTACATGTACCCATGCACAGCCAACTGAAAAGAAAGAAAGAACAAAGAGTTTTGGCAACATGTTGTGATTTTAGAGCGATCTGCTGAACAATGGAGTGAAAATCAAAACAGGATGTTTTTTTATAGAATTTGTTTTTTCTAGAATTGCCTGTCAATACTAGTTAAAAATAATTGAGTCCTCTCTGTAGTTACCTGTTATGCAATACATACTGAACAAAGCTTCCAAACATGTCTTTTAAACTCGTTTGTCGTTTTTTGTAACAGTATTTTTGTACAAAATGCTTTTCTATATACCTCTTTTCCAGTGATGTACAAAAGATCCTCTTTGGAACATTAAAGATTGGGTATCATGCTATTTCATGCATTCTGAATTCTTTACACTCTTAAACATTGTCAACTTGTTAAAAAACGAGTTGGATGTGACGTATACATTTCTCCCAGCACTCTATCTTGTTTCGGAAAGTTTTTTAGAAGTCTGGATCCCTGTTTCGTAACAGGGATCCTATATCTTGTATTGGGCAATTTTCCCGGAAAAGCACGCACAAGCCAAGGCAATGAAAGCGCATGCCTACTCGCCAACCGATGAGGGATAAGAATACCCCCTAATCAAGATTGGCTGCGCTGCGTCAAGATTGACTGCGCTGTGGCCCTGCAGTTTGTTATTCTTGCGATGATGATAGAAGTTGAGGTGTTCGTTTGTTTATAACATTTCAGTGATGAATGTTATGTAAATGGTGGATATGACATGGATTTAGAGATCATTTGTAACTGATAGATAGCGCTGTCCCAGTGCTAAAGATGCCGGACATGAATTGCATGCGGTAAGTCAAACTAAGTCATATGTAATGTGTTTTTTTGGCAATCATCGCGTATGTGCATAATGAACACGAAGGGATTAATGTGATGATGTATTGCGTGCTATGGTTACGCCCCCCCTGCCTGCCTCCAGCATCTCGTCTTTTCCAGAAAGAATCTTACATCTGCATCTCTCTTTTATATATTTGATCAAACTAAATACTCTTCGAAGATAAAACAAATGTAATATTATTGAATAGGTACTTAAGATTAATATGAGGTATTTAAGTAATGTTGTGAGTCATTGAAGCAAATATTTCGAATAATAACAATAGCAATCAACTACATATAAAAAATAATCAAGTTCATATTTTGTACGCTTATTTTGCATAGGACTGTTTATTGTAATGATTCTGCCTCTTTTGATAATGTTTTCTTAGTCTTGTGGCAGGATCATGACAGACCCACATGTTTTGTGTGAGAGAGACAAGATTGTTAATAATTTTGTGCCCTGCACCTGTTCCCCTCTTGATTTGGTTCCCTATTTTATTCCCTCGTGTTTTCTGTCCTGTGCTACTGCATCGTGCTTGATTCCTGTTTTGTTCCAGTTTGCCTTGTACCTTGGCCATTTGCATTTCCTAGCCTCATGTCATGCCGTTGTGTGTACTATATAGTCTTGTCTCAGTGTTTGAAATCATAAGTTAAGTTATCATGTTTTCTTGTTTTTTGCCCCCTTTTGGAAAGTCTTTGTTCCTGTAAGTTAGGTTTTTATTACTCGCCATAGTGGGTATCTGTTTGTAGTAAATAAAGTTTAAGTTATTTCATGTACAGCTGCCTGCGCCTGGGTTCTCTTCAGTGAACATTCCTGACAGTTTATTTGCTTTTGAGAGTTTTTCATGAATCCATTGTTTGTACTGCATTGTTAAACTCCCCACTGGTTTTCACAAAAGTCCTCCAGGTCTTTAACAATCTTTTTTAGCATCTTTTGCATATTTGACCCCTTTCCAACAGTAAGGGGGGACTGTTAAGGAATTCATACAATTGAGGGATTCAAGCTGTTATTATCAAAAGTAATATTCACTGATGCTCAAAAAGGCAACTACATGAAGAGCCAGGGTAAATGTTTGAAATGGATGATGTGTATGTTATTTATTGGAAAATATTTGTCCATTTAGTAATGCCCTTCAGAAGCTAGAAACAGTATTTACATGTTACCTAGAAAACAAAGTATTAACAATTCACACTGGTCAGCTTCAAGGTGAATGTATGACCACAACTGTACGGATGTACATACTGGAGTAGAGAGGTAAAGAAATTTGTGACAATAATCTTGTCAAAAAAAGTGTTCAGTTTAGTGTTCAAATGAGAGAGTGTGTACCAGTAGTTATGTAAAATCCAGTTTGGGGATTTTATAGTTTGAGTAAAGATTGTGCTAAATACGGATTCCGGCACATTCATTCAAAAATATGTCAGCATATTTTTCACCATGTAATTGAATTAAAAGACATCCTAATTTCTTGTTTGACTGGTTTCAAAGTAAAGGTCAAAGTTGAAAAAACATCCAAAAGGTTATTCCTTCTTACCTATAAAGCTAAAAGTCTAAACTTCTTTTTTTGTCCTTCATGTTCTCTTTAGATGGGAAATTCCTCAGAAATTACCCATTTTGCTTCCACAATTCCAAAGGAGCATGATGTCTTCATGGGTTCCATATACACAATCTTCTGTGAGTCCACTCTCTAACAACTGATACATTATTATAGCAGCATTATTTATTCGAATTGAGAAAAAGAGAGGTTGAAATGGATAATATGAGATGGGATATAATCTTGATAGTGTATATTGATGCCACTGTAGTGGGTAGTTGTCAAGCCATTTCTATGCATTTACTATGGTGTGCCGAGTTGTTCTTAACACATTGCTGTGCAGTTGCTGAACTGCTAAGTTTTTTTTTGAGTGGTTGCTCACTGACCTTTGTCAAAAAAGTCTGTACCCGAGTTTCTGTTCTGGACACAAAACAATGCTTAAGTCTCTCTCTCATGTACCTACTGACAAACAAATAATTTGACATATTAGAAAATTAATAACTTGTTTTTTTTAACAAACTGTGTGTCCAGTGCCATGGGTTTAAACAAAACGCTCACCATTAGGAGCCTTAGAAAAATGTAATTTTGAGTGAATTTAAAAGATTTCTTTGAAAACAGTAGTTCATACCCACAGCATTGCACATTTTGTTTGAACAGTTTCAGTATGCATTGCTTCATGTAACACCCACTTTAGTCCAAGGACCTCTCTGCTAACCAGCTAACAGTTTGAATCAGGTGTTAAATGGAAGAGACTTTCAACATGTGCACTATAGTAATAATGTGTGCATAGTTTTTCCATATAGTTTCTGATAACACTTAAATGTTTCACTACATGCTTAATGTTTGAGTAAAAACAGTCGTCTTTTAAAATCTAAGCCTTATCTGTGGTTTATTTAGATGTATATTTACAAATATGCTTTGACTTTGTTAATTCTTTAGCTGTGGCTTGTTTATGAATGGAAATGCGAGTCACACCAGCTCATATAAAACAGTTCGCACAATATAGTCCAGGGCCTTTTTTTTTTATGTTGTCTGTGTAAACAAAATAAGGTCCAGTGAAGCTTCAACAGCTAGGTTAACTTCAGATGTTAGCAAACCGAGCGGAAGTATAAATGACAGTCTGAATAGTGGGTTCTTAAAAAGACATAAAGTGCCATAGTAAATCACAACAGCTTAAGTTCTTGCCAAGCTGTCAGAGCAGTAACATAACATATGCATAGATGCATAATTTGACATAAAAGTATATAACTTTTGTCCTTGTAATAAGCTTTTTAATGTTTTTATTGTTATGTTTTCTTTTCAGGTATTCTGTCACTCTTGGGAAATGGCATTCTTCTGCTTGTGGCATATCGTAAGAGGTCTTCTCTGAAGCCCGCTGAGTTTTTCATCATAAATTTATCTATTAGTGACCTCGGCATGACAGTTAGTCTGTTTCCACTGGCGATTCCATCAGCATTTGCTCACAAGTATGAAGATTTCTGTAATAAATAAGATTCATTATGAGAATGATGAGATACATTTTGACTTTATCAAAACCTACTGTATAATCCCTGAACTGTAATACTTTCCAGGCTCTGGTGCAGCCCTCAACAGCTTCCAAGTAGTAGTAAATATAATAAAGATAAAATCAATTTGCTTCAAGCTGCTTTAGTAGGCTATTTGTTTATCTGAAAATGGTTAGTCTAACTTACAGTGCTCCACTTTTCCCTAGAGCCAAAACTGACCTTTTCTTTATTTTTACTGCAGTTTGTATTGAATGAAAATGTGCACTTTTCTTTCGTATTTAACAGAGAGAAAAAAATTCTGCTCTTACATTTGAAAGTGATAGTTCACCCAAAAATGAAAATTCTGTCATCATTTACTCACACTCTTGTCATTTAAAACCTGTTTGACTTCCTTCCTTCCGCTGAACACCAAAGATTATATTTTGAAGAAAGTTGGTAACCGAACAGCACTGGCTCCGTATGGACACAAAACCAATGCAAGTGAATGGGGTCCAGTTAACAACATTTTTAAAAAATATCTTTTTTTTTCGTTATGCGAAAGAAAGTTATACAGGTTTAAAATGACAAAAGGGTGAATAAATGATGACAATCAAAATATTTTGGGGTGAACTTTCACTTTAAATCATATGTTATGGTTCCTTGGTTCTGATTCTATGTTAAAAAAAATGTGTTGCATCAGAGCCACTTTGTTGTTATACACACTGGTTTGTGTTATAGGTTTTTGCTGTTTATATTCTGTTATTAATAACATGTATCATGTGACTGCACAAAGGTCTAAAAGCACAAGCTGTAAATGCACTTTTCATTGTTTGAAAACATCATAGCTTTCATTCGTTCCAATGTCTTTTCTGTTTCTCAGGTGGTTGTTTGGGGAGTTGACCTGTTTGTGCTATGCTGTATGTGGCGTTCTCTTTGGCTTGTCCAGCCTGACAAACCTTACAGCTCTGTCTTCTGTCTGCTGCCTCAAAGTCTGCTTTCCAACCTACGGTATCCTCTCTTGACAGCTTTTACCCCTCAATACATTTATCTTCTTCTGCCCACCTCTGTATCTTAATTTAAAATCGAATGCACCCATTCTGTCCTGCTGCGATACAACCCAAGGTTAAATGTATCACTTGATGGCGTTCAGTGTTCTTGTTGGATAAGCTTTTAACCTAAGGATGCAACATAAAGATATCATCAAAAAAACTGCAGTTGTATACTATAAATTAATCTAAAGCCATATGATTGATTTTTAATATTATAGTATGTTCTTAAGATTCATTATAACTGTGTGTTGTGTAAACATTTTTTAAGCATTTTTACAGAGCTGAAAACACAAGGCGCTATTCTGCACTGTATAAAAAAATAAAGAAATAAAAATAAAAGGCAACCTGAGTTGCCCCACCGATTGTTTTCAACGTTTTGCCAACTTTTGTTCACATATGTAATGCAGATTGTCTTATTTTACTAACCAAGTTGACTAGTTCACCCAACTGAAAATAATTTTTGATTTAACTTTGTCATTATCACTAGACATTATATGCACATATACATACATCATCGACTTAAGGATCGAAAACATTTGTCAAACAACTGCACATTGACAAACACTTTCAGCAGAGCAGCATTGCCTCATGTACTTAGAACAAAACACTAAAAACCTAAACGTTAAACATCATTCATTATGAAACAACTGTAAATATAACAGAAATTGTAATTAACATTGACAAGAAGAACAGCATACAGCCAGGAATCCCTAAAATAGTCGAAAATACTTTGCAACCAACATGTTTAGGCAAATCTTGTTTGCTTTATGCAAACTATAAATTGACTCCATCAATTAAACATTCTTTGTTCAAGTTCAAGTTAATAAATAACAATAAACCTTCAAATTAATATCGTATTTTTTCCTTATAAAAACAATATAACATTTTTCCTTCTTGTCTACATATGTGTATACATAATGGATGTGTATCTGTTCTTGAATTTTTTCTGAACATACAGACCAAATGTTCTTGGCGATAAAAATAATTGCTGACTTTTTTAACTTTTAAAACAAATTGGTTGAAAGAATCATTTTGGGAGAGCTATACAGAAGTCACGGTTTGGTTAGTGAATTATTCTAGATGGCCTTTTTCATTTTGAAAGCAGTTTTACCATTTATAGGACTGGTTTCCAGGACAGGGTTAAGCTAAAGCTAGGACCCGGCCTTATTTAAATTAGGATATTTAGCCGGCCTTATTTAAATTAGGATATTTAGGTCGTTTTAACAAACACAGTTTACAAAAAACATTACTGGTGTGCATCTTCAGACAAAACAATCGCACTGATAAATATTATGTTTCTGCAAGTTATTTTCAATCAACACATTTAGGTTAGTCTGAGACCGGGCTTAAGCCCTGTCCAGGAAACCACCCCTTAGATATTTAACTTCCTTACATTAAAAACTAATTAAATTATGAAGATATGTGTGGTAGACAGAAAATGCAAACTAAGATGGCAGCAAGGAAAGGTGAACAGATGGACTTTGTAGGTGGGAGGGAGGCATGGTCATTATTAAAATGATATTTCAGAGGTGATATTGACAGATAAAATGTGATTCTTCACCCTGAGGGGTGTCATGATTGGCATAATTATCGGAGAATATAAATGTAGGTGTATTAAGAACATATCAATGAAAATGTATTACAAATATGTTGCTTTATCGTTTTTATGTGTCTTTTCTAGGTAATAAATTTTCTTACTCTCATGCATGTATGATGATAGTGGGTGTGTGGTGCTATGCCACTGTGTTTGCCGTGGGGCCCTTAGCAAGTTGGGGTCACTATGGCCCTGAACCCTATGGGACAGCATGCTGCATTGACTGGTAGGTGCCTGAAAGCATATTAATAGAAAGTAAACAGTAAAAGATTTACAAAAATAACTTTTCTTAAAAAAATGTGAGTGGTGGTTATTCATGCAAACACAAGGTCAAGCCTGGCTTGTAGTGAGTGATTTCTAGAACATTGTCTTCCGGTTGCTAGGTTATTGCTTAATAATCCAAGTAAAAAGAATCCTCCCAAAGCCTCTGATATTCTTGTCTCAATGTAAGGTTGGGTTATTCCTTCAATGCAAAACTTTGGATATCCTCTATCATAATCATTAAGCTGAAAATCATAATTAAGATTACAATAAGAAGAGTCCAAGTGTTTAATGAGGTTAGGAGTTTGTAAGGTTATTTGGTCTATATTTATTAAACCTAAAGTTGATTAAAATCTGTATATGAATCTTTATTCTGTGGAACACAAAATAAGATATTGTTAGAAATGGTTTTCTTTCCATACAATGGAAGTCAGTGTGATCCAATGTTGTTTGCTTACCAGCAATGTCAAAATATCCAATTTTGTGATTTGCAGAATAAAGTCAGACTGGTTTGGAAAGACAGTAGGGTGAGTAAATAATTAAAGAATTTTACATTTTTGGTGAACTGTCCCTAACAACAGTATATTCCCTCAGCAATCAGCACTAATGATTGTTTCAAAATTGGTTTCTCAAAGACTTCTATTGTCATTAGGTCAGCAAAGTAATCCCACACTGTACAGCCGGTTTTCCTAATTGGCTCTCCACAGCTTGTTAACCTTTTGTAACAGCTGTAACACAGGTCCTACAAGCTGAATCAGTTGTCTTGTACGCAGGTACGCACCTGGCAACAACGCGCTGGCCATGTCTTACATCATCTGCCTCTTCCTCTTCTGCTATGCACTCCCATTAGCAGTCATTGTCCTCTCCTACATCATGATCCTCATCACTGTAAGAGGGTCACGGCTAGCCATACAGCAACATGTGTCTCCACAGACCAAGACAACAAATGCACATTTCCTCATTGTAAAGGTGAGGTGGGGAACAAATGATGTGTTAGTTATTACACTATTTGTAATGATTTGGGGCGGGATTTAAAACATTAAAGCAAGGACTTCTAAGTCTCTTTCTAAGAAATCTAAGAAATATGATGACCTTTTCTGTCAACACTAATGAATGTTGACAAAGATTCTTAAATGCATTATCTTTCTGTCTTTGCAGCTACTACTACGTATAGCCAATAGCCATTTTCCAATCAGTAGGGTGTAGCCATATCCACGTCTAATAAAGAACCATTGAATTGATCAGGAAACCCTTTTTTCATCATTGGTAGTTTAAGGGGCAGTGGATGTTCAGGGAGTAGCCCAGATCTCTGTATATGGAGACATCTTTAAATAAAAAAATAAAAAAAGTCCAACAATTGGTCACAGTCACAAACATGTACATATGTTAGCCCTTTTAGCTTTATTTTAAATGAAGAGTGATTGAATGAACATTGTGTTTATCCTTCAAATCAGGGTTTGTATTTTTGTCAAACTGGCATATAAAAAATGGCATCAATGCTGTGATTATTTTTTAGGTAGAGAAGAAAAATGAATTGAGGAATTTTACTACGATATTAAATGTATAGATTGATTGCACTGAAAGTCACTTTCTAAGCATCTGCCATATGCATTAAAAATGTTAACGAATAAAAAAATATTTAATAAAGTGCTAAGTGTATTTGTTTTGTGCTACATTTCAGTTCTCCAGAATTTTCACTTTAATATATTTGTGTTTTCTTTTGTCTCTGAAAGCTCTCAGTGGCCGTGTGTATCGGTTTTCTGAGTGCATGGAGCCCTTATGCGGTTGTGGCAATGTGGACTGCATTTGGAGAGCCCAGTCAAGTCCCTCCTCTAGCTTTTGCTCTAGCAGCTATCTTTGCCAAGTCCTCCACCATCTACAACCCTGTGGTGTACCTACTATTCAAACCCAACTTTCGTAAATCTTTGAGCAGGGACACAGCTCAAATACGCAGACGAATTTGTTCCAGCCCATGTAAGGGAAGCCCTTTGCCTGATGTACAGAATCTTTACCCGCAATCATCCCTCCAGTGCAACAAGGATCTTAGCAATTCCTCTCGCTTTTCTAATGGCCTAGCGGATAACCACGGTGCTTGTCTTCAATGCACAGAGACGGACCCTCATCTTCAACAGACCACGCCTCAAAGAACTGCATGCGTGCTCATGGGTACATCCTACAGCGAGGTGACTATGAGTCAGATGCCAGAGGCAATGCAAGTTGACCTTTTGTGAATACCCATCAGGCTTGCTTTATGCTACAACTAGGACAAATGTAAGGAGAAGATGAATGGATAGACTCAAAGTATAACCCCTGGCAAACATAAGCCAAATATAAGACAAGAATTGCAGTGTATTTGGGTTATGTATATGAGTTCTGTTCAGAAAACCATTCAAACAATGCATGTGAAACTGATGCACTTAAATGTACGATAGATTGAAAAAATAAAAAAGATAGTGGAGGTGACACGATCCATTCTGTATAACTTAGAATCTGTAAATCACAGAAAGCTCAAATTCATTCCAATGGAATATTCTGAGCAATCAACAGTAATTAAAGGGACAGGGTTTAACATGTGAAAATTGTTGATGTGAAAATCGGTGAAATCAATAGTCTCCAATATAATTCACCAAACAGCTCAAAGGACACCAAGGCTTTTAAACCAAACACCACCATGACATAAAAAACAGACCAAATGTTCAATTGATTATAGAGCTGGTCATAGGGTTCGCTGCGGTGGGGCTGAATTTTAATTATTTATGTTATTTTATTAATATTTGGTCTTTGTGTCAGGTAAAGTTTGTCGTAATTTGATTTAGAGATTTTTTTAATCAGATGTAAATTTCTGTCATCTGTCACAGTATTTTATTCTGCAAAAATAAAGTAAACAATGTAAGGTAACAAGGTGTAAAAGCATTCAATATTTTGGTAACACTTTATAGTAACTGCACGCTATGAATCATTAAGCATCAGTACATAGTTAATTAATCATTTATGAAGCATTGGCCCCACATTAATAGACATTAGTAAGCAGTTTATAAATACAGCTATAAATGCTTTGTTCTTGATTTATAAGCATGTATATAATATGCTTAATAATCAAATTTTCATACTTTATTAAGGATGAATTCATCATTTCTAAACTAAGGATTACATTACTTACAAACCAGTTAGTTAGGAGTTGTCAGTGGTTCATGAGATCATTTAGAAAGTGTAAGTAAATGATTAATAAACTCTTTGAATGCACATTTATACATCTTATTATTCTGACATATAGTAACAGTTACTTAATTTGTTAATAAATGCTTTTTTAACACACATTCCTGCTGTAATTCATGATTAATTAAGGTAGTTATAAAACATTTACTAGTTGTTAGATAACTATTTTTTGTGAGCTCATCTAAAGTGAGGACTACGTATGCCTTGTAAAGCGTTTACAAATGAGAGTTGCATATCACTTCACGGTTATATTTTTTCTGGAGGTGTGCAGGAATTAAAAAAAATTCAGAAGTTTATTTTTCATCTTATATAAATTCATTTAATGTTAATTTATATGTTCGGTTGTACAATTTAAATTTTGCAGAGGTTTATTTTTTATTTTATATTAAATCGTTTTATATTCATTAATATGTACAGTTGTACAGATTAATTTCTTTCGCATCTTGAAATAAATATTTCTATATTCTGAATCCCTCTGTGTTGTGTTTTTCCTATTTCTGTTTAGAAGATAACTGAGCCTTTAACTCTCATTTGTAAATGCTCTACAAGGCATACATAGTCCTCACTTTAGATGAGCTCACAAAAATAGTTAACTGACAACTAGTAAATGTTTTATAACTATCTTAATTAATCATGAATTACAGCAGGAATGTGTGTTAAAAAAGCATTTATTAACAAATTAAGTATAACTGTTACTATATGTCAGAATAATAAGATGTATAAATGTGCATTCAAAGAGTTTATTAATCATTTACTTACACTTTCTAAATGATCTCATGAACCACTGACAACTCCTAACTAACTGGTTTGTAAGTAATGTAATCCTTAGTTTAGAAATGATGAATTCATCCTTAATAAAGTATGAAAATTTGATTATTAAGCATATTATATACATCCTTATAAATCAAGAACAAAGCATTTATAGCTGTATTTATAAACTGCTTACTTATGTCTATTAATGTGGGGCCAATGCTTCATAAATGATTAATTAACTATGTACTGATGCTTAACTAATGATTCATAGCGTGCAGTTATTATAAAGTGTTACCAATATGTTACAGACAAAAAAGTACAAACCTGATTATCTGGTAAGCCAATACTGTTAGAGGCCATGCACCATTAAACAGTCTGTGCCATAATGCGCTGTGATTTATATTTGAAGAGTTTTGTTCCAAAATGAGATAACTCATGTTTTGTATTATGCATTCCAATTATAATCAATCAAACTGCAGTTGGTTTGTTTTAATTTGAGCCATAGTAACAGAAAATCCAGCCAACTAGCACAATAAAACACACAAAAAACATAATAACATAAAAAACATGATTTTTTAAAATGTTGTTTATCAAAAGGAGTTATCTCATTTTGAAACAGAACTCTTAATTTATACCGTGTGTATATTGCTATAGTGTTAAATTCCACATGAAATGATTATGCATAAAGTGTTGCTTGCAATAGTTTTATAAAAAGCAGCTGCTTATCAGATGATCATTACATGAACTGTGAAAGACATGTGTTGATGAGGGAACATAATATCACATGACAGTTTGTAACAATGCAGCATTTGTTAACAACTTTTCGTTCAACCACAGTGAGTTGTGATTGGCAAAGACGAGACTAAAATATCTCATGAAGCAGATGGAAAGCTGACTTATGAAGATAAAAGCTGATTTATGAAGCTATTTGACCTTTTTAATCCAATGTCGCATACTGTTCTTATCTAATATTAATGCCATAAGGTAGCAAAATAACAAACATAACGTTTAATTTATGGAGGAATGCTTTGGGTAAGGTTTCAAGACTGACAGTTATACTGTATGGTAAAGTACTAAAAAATATGAATTTCTAGTTGGCTTGAGTGATGTTTTTCTTGTTTTTTTTTTGCTCTCAAAACAATTGTATATCTAAGAAGTTTTTCTTCGACATCTCTTGACAGGCTAAAAATGCACACTGTCTTAATCAATGTGTTTTGGATGTTTGATATGGTGTAAGTAGTTATATAGTAGTCGTAGCAAAATTTCTTTAAAACGTATATTTCACCCTAAAAACAAATGGAAACTTGAGGACTGATAAATTATGATTATTATTTATAAGTGACATTGTTTTATTAACAGTTTTACAGTATACTGCCATTATCTATAAATAACTTTTTTTATTTATTTATGCAAAATATACAAACAGTACATTATCACTGCATATGCAATATATATTTATTTTGGTTTTGGTGTTAGTAGACGTGGACATATATTTTCAAACTCTAATGTGACTAATGTTATTCGCTGAAATATTGTGTCAAGCTTGAAGGGTTTCTGGGAAAATACGAGTAACCTTGCCGATTCCAAATGATTCTGTTTATTTTAATATGGACTAATTCATAGCCTGAACTCCAGATAAAACTGCTTTGCCCCATAGGAGTTGTAAAAATCCTCAGAACTTTAGCAGTTGAACTGAATTTCCCCCTTAAATTTAAAACCTGCATGTTTAAGGCTGTGAGCTTTCATTTCTTATATCACACTGCCACTATGTGGAGACTTCTTTCTCGGAGGGGCAGATTTACAATAGGCTAAACATATTCATAAATCTGGCATTAATCCATCACTTCATCTGGATTGCTAATCTGCACCTAAAATCTCTTCCACAAGGACATTCACCTCTGACAAATCCAAATCAACTATTGTGATTATTTATCTACAGTGAAGCGTTGTTGTTGTTTTCTCGTCACACAGATGCTGTAATGTATTTTACATGTTTTGTAAATAAGATTGAATTAGGGCTAAACTATTATTTTATCGTATTATTATCTTGATGAAATTGCTATAAAGCTGTTGAATGCACTGTGAAAATATAAAAAATGTTTACACACCATGCAATAGTCTTTTTTTTTATTAAAAAATTATTATATCAGAATATGTTTATATTCCCTAGCAAGAAAGCTCTAATGAATAGATCTCTGTTAGATCTAGATATTATATTGTTTTATTTCCTTGTGTAATACTTACAAAAGTATTACACAAGTATTTTCCTGGTAATTCTCCATGCTCATAAAAACCTTTATTGTGTGATGTCTGCACTAAATGTGGTGGATTGTATCATACAAAATGACAGAAGATACAATTAAACAAAGGATGGATTTATTGTAACACTAGTTTACCTTCTATTGGTAAGAGATGGAGCATCCCAAACAACTCAAGGACTTTTTTAGAGAGGGCAGTCAAGGCCTCTTCCCAAATAAAATCCTGAAGAGACCTTTGCTGATTATGTATGGAGTGAGTGATCCTCCACCGCAGAATCAAAACCTTGCCTGAGTTGATCCATGTGGTTTTGGCAGTAATCTGTAACATTTGGTAATCTGATGATAATCTGCAGTGGCGGCTGGGGCTAAATATTTTTGGGAGGTGGAACAACCAAAAATCACACCCTCAGTAATGCAGGACTGAATGTATTTGGTAAAAAGCCATTTGACGGGTAAAATAACCTGATAGGCCTATCTAAAAAAAACGATGTAGCTAAAAAAGTTAACCCTAAAGTATAATACAGTATTTTTTTCACGTGGAATTACAAAAAATACAAAATAATTACGCAATAAAATGGTAGCACTTTACAATAAGTTTTTTTCCTAATGCATTTATTAACATTTTTAAATGCATTAAATGTCCCTTTTGCAAAATGTAATAAATCTTAGGAGTCCAAAGAATGTGTCTGTGAAGTTTCAGATCAAATTACACCACAGATCTTTTATTATACTGTGCCCTATGTCCATTTTTGCCTATGAGGAAAACACGCTGTTTTGGTGTGTGTCTTTTTAAATGCAAATGAGCAAACTGTTCTCAGCTCGGAATTGTCCGGAGGCAAAAAATGCATATCTTAAAGGTTTATGTTGAAATCTGGTTCATTTAAGTCAATCTATAAGAATAGCCTACAAAAGCTATGAGTAATTTAATCATTGGCTCCATAGATAGATGGGGATAATAGTGCACACCACATGGTAAAATGGGAGTTCACAAACAGTCAAAACATGTAGAGCATAAGACATCACAAAATTAAGCAAAAAAGTGTTTAACAGTTTAAATAATTTATTTATTATCATTTTAAAACGCGGGCAGGCATCGGACATTTGTCACAGTGCCATTGTCCCATGGCATGGCAGTATCACTTTATATATAACACACTATACAAATATGATATCTGAAATAAATGAGGATGAAACATCCGTCCATGTTTAATGGGCAAATCCATCAGCACACTACACCATATAAAACATTAAAATGAACATTGGTAAATAATGAAAACTTAAACGATGTAAGAAAGTTGAATATCAAACAAGAAAGCTCTTGTTGCATTGACAACTTCATTCAGTCGCGTATTAACCCTTACAGTCCTTAACAATTAAACAACTGTTTTAACCTACCCTGACATTCCTATACAGATTGCCATAAAAACGTTACTTCTACTCGGTGAAAAATGTTGACATTGTCCAGATTAAAATGTTCACAGTTGGCATAAATGCAATTGCAGAAGATGTGCACAGAAGCGCAAACGAATATGTCCCTCCGTACCCGCGGCAAATTCTGCGCGCGCTCCTACACCAAGGAAGCATGTCATAGCCTTTTTTGATTTTATGTAACTGTTAATTTCACACAAGATCCACTGCAGAACCCGCAAAAACCTGGGTTTTGCCATGCAGGCCCGCGCTCGAACGCACCAAGGGAAACGTATGCCAATAATTTCTGTGTTAATGTAAAATATTTTAATGAAAAAATCCACAACTGAAAGGCTACAATAGAAATCCTTATCGCAACTGTTATTTTTATTACACTTATATTTGTCACAGTGACGTCACGTGCACTACCGCCGGTAGCTCACCACCATCATGGCACTTTACCACCCCGGTGGTTCGGTTGTCAGTCACAGCCTAGATGCTGCGACCGTTTATAGTAAGAAAAAGCGTACTCTCTCTCAGCATAGAGTAATGTTAACTTTGTGATTTATTATGTTTTCAATTGTATGCACGTGTTGCGCAGACCTATGAGTTTATATCAAAGTAACACGAGAGTAATTAATGACAGACACTTTCTCCTGCGGTACAGTCTGAGCAGCGCTGCTTGATGTCCGACAAACAAAATTTACTGTATAAGGATACTTTCGGATCGTCTGGGTGCAAGGAGAGCGGTGTGTTATCAGCCTCTAGGGATGGCATGTAGATAGAGAAGACAAATGTCCCAAATACAGAAACCTGTTGTACTCCAGTAGTGAGATAATAATTGACATAATTAATATTGCATATAGGAATTTAGAGTCCGTTTAATATTTGACCTGTGGTTCTCTCTCCTTTATCTCAAATGCGTGCTTTTACTGTGCGTGTGTGCGAATGTGTTTGGGTGTGTGCGTCTATGTCAATGTGTGTATGTATGTATGTATGCATATTGTGTGTGTGGAGCATTTGTATGTCTGTCTTTTGTGTTTTCACCTTTTTCTTGTTTTTACAGGTATATGACCTTAGTCAATGTGTTTTGTACAGCATGTTTTGTACAACATGTACAGCTGCTTTGTAACAATGAAAATTGTAAAAAGTGCTATATAAATAAAGTTGAGTTGAGTTGAGTTGAGATGTGCTGCCCTCCAAGACACCCTGTCTGTCAGGTATGATTCTAATTCACTGGAGTGCAGATCCAGACTCACTCATCGACCCCACTCTTCGAGAAGTGTTGGGTTTGGTTTGGTTTGTTTAGCAGTGTGAGAGAGTGGAGAGCTGATTGCTTTGAATGCTTTTGACTCGTTTTCACGGAACTGTGATATCCCGATCAGTCTGAGCTGTGCCCCATGTATTCAACAAGTTTTGCTAAACTTTTAGAAGTGTTGTTTTCTATTCTAAATGACTGTACCCATATGTAAAAGTCAGCATTTAAAATAAAAACACACTTATATTTAAGAAAATGAGCTGCCTGATTAAAATACAAATTTAAATGAAAAGTCGTTTGACAGATTTAGAGGAATTTGCATCTAAACCCTTCAGATTATGATGTTTTTATTAGATGTTACATATTATTCCATTTATTAATTAACCTGGTGAATCATAAACATGTTATTAGTTATAGGTCACTGCTCTTACCTCCTTCTCTGATGTTTATAACAAATGCCAGCTAGTCTTCTAACATTTCCTGCAAGGCATTGATTTATGGGCAGGATCTCGGCATATGTAGGATAGCATGTTCAACATCGGATGATGGTTTTGCTAGTTCGCAGAAGTTCACGTCTGGCCATCTAATCGCCATTTCAGACTGGCCCTCTAAGAATTTTTTGTGACTCCGTATAGCAACAACATCCAGGCGCTTATTGGAATGGAACACAAGAAACATTTTGAAAAATGTCTCAGAAATACCTATGATATCATTGACTGCATCGCCATCTCTGATGACAACCCTCCAGAGCATCCAACTCTTCTGACCAAAAAGCCAAAATTGCCATCCAGTTTTTCCCATGGCTCCCTTAGGCAGCTGATCCTGTCATATCATCTTTGACTGAATTTCCCGGTCTGAATTTTTAATGCTCTACCAGTTCCCACCACCGGAGCTCCTTTAATCAAGCTACTTCCATCTCTACCCAGCTGTGTGACAAGATCTTTGCAGGTAATGTTAATAATTGTTTTAAAATCATGCTGTGTTAACTGTGCTTGTGCTTTTTATTGGTTTCGGGGTTTGTGAATTCACAACAATAATTTTCATCCTATAAAATCTCACAGTGTCTGTTTGTAACAGTCCTGTCTGTTCCCAGCCTGTTTCTCCCGGTTTTCCATTGGACTCAATCTCTCATTATCCCTCAAGCTCACTCACATATCCCTTGCCTGTCATTACAACACTTGCAAGCAACCCTCATTACCCAGATAGTTTAGACCCCGTGTTGTCATACATTCTTTGTATCCCATTTTCTGCAAATATTTTGAAAAAGAGCATAAAGTTTTTTTTCCTTTTAATTTTTTATCCGTTTAAATTCTATGTCTTGCTTTTTGAATTTATGCCCACATGCATGTCTGAATGAATCCCTATTCATCACTGAGGAGAGAAAAGCCATGTTCAGATCCTGGTTTTGCATCACAGTTAATATGATATTTTATCATATACATACATAGCTGTCATGATATAAAGATGCATTAACAGGGGTTAAATTGACGTATGCAATTAACATAGTCAAGACTTTTCTCTTATTCCAGCATTTTGATTTTCAGAATTCTTGTCGAGACGGGTCAAAAATACAACTAATTCATGATAAGAGGACTTCGTATGTTAAAGAATATTAATAAGCCTGAAGGGTTTAATAAGCGTGGGTTTTCAGAAATCCTTATGACAATTAATTTTTTTTTCCTTTTATTAAAAATGAGTGAGCCTTAAGGATGTCAATAAACTGAAATGGAAAACTGGCAGTCTGGTACATGCGCTCAAACAAATCAAGAAATTCCATGACATCACGCTACACTTCAGCCTCTGGTCAAAGTTCTTGTCCAATCAAAATGCTTCTTAGAATCCGAAACGGGAGGGTCCGGGAGTTGTTTGTAAAGATGGGTCAAAGATGCATCTTTGGTTGTTCCAATGCTTGCTTTTATTTCAGTGTCTGGAGGAAATGGCTTTTTTTATTTTTTTATTTATTCACTTTGAAGAGGGTGCCATTTTTGTTATCTCAAGGCTTTGTGATGAAGCACCTCTGATGCTGCCATTCAAGTCAGATCTGCCTTAGTGCATAGGAGGAGTAAAGGTATGCTTAAATATAAAATTTTATAATTTTAGTATTGTCCTGTGCATTTTATGTAAGAGATAATATACAGCCAGCTCGTTATTGCCGAATAAACCCCCACATGGTGATCACAGGTCTGAAATAACACTAAGGGGGCTTATTTTGTGGTTACCGCGGCTGCATGTGGAGTTTCCTGCTTATTAAACAACTATTACTATAATTGGATTGTTAGACACAAAGTTGGCTTATAATAAGCTCATTTGTAACATAAGCCTTCCGCAAGGAAATTCTGTTTCCTAGCATCTTTAAACCAGGACCTAAAGTTCAAACAAGCAGTGCCCTGTCAGTTTTAGTGGTTATGTATAGAGAAGAATTCCGAAGACTTGTGTAATAATCACAAACTAACTTTTTTACTATAATGTTTGCATACACCTTTACCAGGATATTATAGATCTGAAAGTCATAGCCTATTATGTTTCTTATAATTTGGGTTAGCAATTCAAGTGCGTCCTGTGGTCAGAAGTGAGTCCTGCATGACAACAGACTCTGACAGAGCTTTGTATATACCACTGTACACATCAACACCGAAAGGCAGAGGATTGATTACATAGACTTCAGCCCATTCTCTTCTACTGTCAGCACTTCACTTTCACAGTAAGATTCAAGTTTCCTGACAGATGACACTCAGGAGGATGCAACATTATGGTCTGACAGGTGTGTACAATTCTGTTTCTCAGGGTTACTCAAACCAAATTGTGACATGTTGTTACATTCTTTTCTTCACTGTAGATCGGGGTATTCAATTAAAGTTCCAAGAGGTCCGATCTTTGTATTTTCTTCCTAACGAAGGTCCGGACAATATCTTTTTTTAAAATAAATAAATATTTTATAAATTTAGCCCAGTTGGATTCAATCTATTCAAGATATGATATTTTATCATGCCATTTATTTTGATATCCACAGTTTCTATGTAGGCCTATTGTTGGCTCTGTGGCTTTAGGGGAATGTCCTCTTATAGAAGTATAATAATTAATATTTGTAAATAAAAAAAACTATGCAAACAGCAAATGTAGTGTAACAATTTAAATGCTCATCATAAACAGAAAAACAAAGTTACTCACTAAATAAGTATTTCCATCAAAAGTCACTGAATATTCTCTGAAAAATAACAATATCTTCAATATTGACTGAATAATGCCCAAATCTCAGTGGAATGACTTCTTGAAATTAATCTTTGATTCTTGTTATCTCACTATCAATTCGATTATGAGACTTTAGCCTGAGTTTTCGCAGGGTCACAAATGTTTACATGCTGATCATTAATGCTAATGCTAAAAGAAGATAAAAACGTTATGGTTAATAAAATATCATAAATCTAGTTGAAAGTTTGGAGACATTGCAAACAGTTAACAGACTGACAGATAACAATGATTTAATATTTGCAGCATTTGGTTTACTGTTGTGTGTACATTTACCTGCTCTGCGTAGTGCGTGTCTGCAATAGTGTTTTGAATTAAGCACGTGTTTGAAGCTCTTCATGCGGCGCGTCTTTGGCGGGAGAGAAGCAGTGCGCGCGGAGCGCAAAGGGTTAAAACGAAGCGCGTTTGGTGCTAAATAAACATATTAGAGGATATAGCGGCAAATGATCAAATACATTAATGTGCCAGAGTGCGCGTGTGATGTGATTCTCCATTGTATAGATGCGCGGCTCAATTTAAACAACTAACATAGTCAAAAGTTTTAAATAGTTTATTATGTATGTATGTCTCGCGGTCCGGATGGAATGCAAAGAAGATCCGTATCCGGACCGCGGTCCGCCAAATGAGGAAGACTGCTGTAGATCAAAAGAAAGTATTTCCCCTTTGAAGACAACTTGCTTCAGATATTTAAAGCATGTTCTGTTTATTGGGGGGTTATCATTTTTGTTCGTAATTATTACATTTTTTTCTTAGAAATGTCCTTACTATTTGCACCAGTCAAAGTGACAAAGCCTGGGAACATTGGGAACATTTCCGCCGGAAACCTTCAACTGTCAGCTGCTGTGGTCTTTAACGGTGCCTCTTTTATTCATGTACACAAGGTCAGAGATTAATGCCATTTGTTATATTAATAAATGCTACTTGGTAATAAAATAAGTTATTTAAACTTCCTCGTTTATCATGTCTCTGCGAAATGTAGGTTTTGTCATACCTCCGGCCCCAGTACTTTTTTCGTACACCGGACTGCCTACCTACAGCCAGCCATCATCAATCAATGGAAGGTTGATCATACAGAGCTTATTAACAAAATCAAGCAGGCTGGAAAGCCAGTCACCTTGGCAGGTGACATGAGAGCTGCAGGTTGGTGTATGTTAATATTTTAATTTTGATTGACTCAAGTCACATTTTCTTGACATGTACACATATTTTTCATACGCCATGATGAGTTTGGATCACAACCGGGGATTGGATATTCAGCTGGTAGGTGAGGTGTTTTACATAACTATTGTCTGAACAGTTCTTATTTAATGAGTTTAATGTGTTTGGTTGTGATTTTGTTAAAGCTCAGGAATGGTGTTATACTTGTGTACAGAGTAATGAAGAAGGTAGCAGTGTACGGATGGAGAAAGAGGGGTTTATAAGAAAACTTGAGTTTCTAGAGACTTCTGAATAAAATGTCGGGGGCATTGTTTCAGACCGCCATCAATCCAAAACCAACCTGATCGCACCCAATTGCGTATAAATGACACGCTTTTGCATTATCGTCTAATACGTACGCCAAATTGCGATTTTGCGTGCATATGATACGCCAATGAGTGCTTGTACCTGGGTGGAGAGCAGCCATTTTAAAACGTACATGAAGAGGAAACACTGAAATAATTATAATAATAAGGTTAGGTTTAGGGTTTGGGTTAGGGTAGAGGTTATAATATGCACGGACGCTAACATTAGGTTTAGGGTTTGGGTTAGGGGACAGGGTAATGAGACAAATTGCTGTTTAATATGCAAACGCGCTAATTGGCGTATCATGTGCACGCAAAAAAAGGCGTATTTATGCACGCAAAATCGCAATTTGGCGTCCTTATTATACGATAATGCACAAAACACATCCGTGAGCAGAGGAAAGACATCTAGCACTTTTCTGATCCATGGCATGTGTCAAAAGGTATCAGTTCCACAATAACAGGCTTTTTTATGTTTTAGAATGTAATAAAAATAGACACTTTACACTGTGATGTCTGCTTAACACTCTGATGTCTGGTATTAATCTTAAAAAGGCCTATCCAAGACATTGGACACACTTGGTAAAGAGCGGGGCTGTGAGGATATAAAAAAATGGCTAGTGAATGGCTAGTGAGTCTCTAGTGAAATGGACATATATCATCAATCATGTACGGAACATCAATCACCATGACAACAAACTATTTCCAAAACCTTGCCCACCAACTTGCTTGAAGGAAGATACATGATTGAAACCATTCTATACAACATTTTGCATGGTATCTCACATTAAGATTGTTAATCCCACCCCAAAATGAAGGTTGTGTCATTTACCCTTGTGTCATACCAGACCTATACAAAATTCGCTCTGTTCCACATATGGGCGACCTAATATGCTATAAACTGTGGCATCTCATTAGTTATGTTTGTTGAAAAATAGAACAAAGGCAGAAAAATAATAATAACTAAAACTCAAACCTTGATTTCTTTCATTAGAGGTTACTTAAAACCAACATAGTCTCCAGACTCCACAGGAAATGCTCTCCAAATCCTGGTCACAACACAGGATGGAATTTCCACACTCACTTGTCTTTGTATCGTAGGTAACACAAACCATATACAAATGAACGGTAAACGGTGTGTCGATATTTTCTGTAAAGAAAATAAATAGGGTTATAAATAAGGCACACTGCTTCAAACCCTGGGAGTAAGGTATAGGGTCTCTCTCTTCACATTTGTTTAGTACCCTTGTAAATTCAGAAAATAAAATGTACTGTATATGCAACAATAAATACTCAGATTTAGCTCACTAAAGGAAATGTTATTTATTTAAAGCAGGTTTAATCTTGTGTTATTGTGCCTAAAACCATTACTGTTCAAAACATTAGAAAATGTAAAAAAATACATAATATAATAACACAATTACCAAACATTTCTTACCTTTGACCTTTTTTCCTGAATATATTATTAAACTATCTATTAAACGTATCGATTCTGTTGTTGTCTTTTTGGAGTTGATTCCGATTCCTAGTTTGGGAATACAAAGCATTGATTCCAAGAATCGATTCCTTGCTGCTGTTTCGATTCTATTCTTCGATTCTACCCAGTTTTACCACAGACTTTTAGTTGTTATTAAAATTTGTACACATTTTTATTGCAATACGATTTTCTAAACTATCAATTTTCACATTTAATTATTGATTCCATAACAAAAAACGTATCCAAATATTTCAATCTTGTTGTAGTAGAGTAGGCGGGGCGAGACCGTGATTCGAGTCCGGTTAGTAATTGTGAATTAGCGCCAGCTGTGCGCACACCGGGCTCGAATCACGTAGGAGATTGGAGCATAAAAGGAACGAGCGACCGGACCGTCGAAGAGAGAGGACCGGGCCCGAACTTGTTTTACGTTTGTATTTATATTTGTTATTTATGTTATGTTCGCCGGCGGTCGTCCGTGAGGGGCCGCCGGCTGTTATATTAATTTATTAAATGTTTAAATGTTTAAATGTTTGCCGGTTCCCGACTCCTTCCTTCCTTTTAATGAAGTGTGTTACATTGGTGCCGAAACCCGGGAGGAAGGAGAGACATGCTGTCGGAGAGTCCTCGCCGCCGAGTGGCCTCGCGGTGCCGGAGAGTTCGGGCAGCGCGGACGAAGGGCGTCCGCCAGTGGCTGCCCGAAGCGGTGGCTCTGGGGAAACGGAAGTGCACAGTGCGGCCACCGTCAAAACTTCGGTGGAACGGCGACCTTTGCTGCCGCGCCCCTGGGTCGAGGTGGGGTGGCTTTCGTCCAAGTGGGAGCAGGGGGGTTGCCGCCGTCCGCCAGAGGCCGGAGCCTGTGTCCGTCCCCCGAGGGGGAGGAGCAGGGGGCGGAAGTGCCGGGTGAGCCACCGCCTGCCAGAGGCCGGAGCCTGCGTCCGTCCGCCCAAGGGGGAGGAACAGGGGACGGGGAACCCGCCCCGACTCCCGGATAAAGGAGGAGCCACCGCCGGCCGCCAGGGGGCGGATGGTCGAGCCGTCCACCGAAGCCCCAGGGCCACCGCAAGGCACCGCGAAGGAGAGTACTCCGGCTGGTTGAGGAACGAGCGGCAGCATGTCGGGGAACCGAATTTTTGTTTTCCTCTCTCCCCTCTCTCTTTCCGGTCGCTCCGAGGGCTCCCGTCTCCGTTGTCTCGTCTCGTCGCTGCATACCCCCCACCCCACCCCCCCCCGAGGGAGGGGGAGGGAGCTTGCACAGTCGCGGGGGTACCCCCCGGCCTGTGAGGGGTGATGGGGGTATGTAGTAGAGTAGGCGGGGCGAGACCGTGATTCGAGTCCGGTGAGTAATTGTGAATTAGCGCCAGCTGTGCGCACACCGGGCTCGAATCACGTAGGAGATGGGAGCATAAAAGGAACGAGCGACCGGACCGTCGAAGAGAGAGGACCGGGCCCGAACTTGTTTTACGTTTGTATTTATATTTATATTTGTTATTTATGTTATGTTCGCCGGCGGTCGTCCGTGAGGGGCCGCCGGCTGTTATATTAATTTATTAAATGTTTAAATGTTTGCCGGTTCCCGACTCCTTCCTTCCTTTTAATGAAGTGTGTTACACTTGTCTTCAAAATATACCACAGGTCCATAAACTATAAACTATAAAGTTATTAAAAGTTATTTAGCAGTGTACATAAAATACTTAAGGAATATATATAGACAGATGGATCGACCTTCCCCTGGGCGTCTCGGCGGTTACGGAGGTGTTAGAGATTTTTTCTAAAATTCTTTTCAGGACTGAGCATTCTCCAGCACGGCATGTCCAGCTGTTCTCTTGGGTGCGGTACTCTCATCGAGGAGGGGGATGGACACAATAGCTGCGTCGAGCGTCTGGGTGTCCAGCACACTGAGGCAGCTTTCGTTGACCGCTCCAACACTGGCTTCAGAGTCGAGTTCCGAGGAGAGCGAGGCACACCGGCAGCAGGCGCATGGTGATGACTGCCCCTCTGCTAAGGCCTCCGTCTGTGAAAGGTTACCGGTCAGGGCTGTACCCATCTTTTTCCATGAAAGCTCTGGAACCCCCCGACCACCACACTGGAAGGTTACAGTTTCGCGAAAGCTTCGAGCTGACACGCCCAGGCCTGTTACCGTCGCTTCGCTAGAGATTGTGACGCGGTACAGCGTTGTGGCGTTTTCGATAGGTAACCCCATCTGTCGTTCTCGACAGAAAAGGAACGTCTTGGTTACGTCTGCAACCTCAGTTCCCTGATGGAGGAAACGAGATGTTGTGTCCCTTATGCCACAACACGTATCGTATTCTGCTGCAGTCGTGAGAGGCTCTCAGGCTCTTCAGAACAAGAGGTTAATGAATGCTGCACGCCGGCGACCAGCAAGCAAATTTCATTTGCCAAATTTCATTGGCCTTTTCTATAGTAGTCAGAGTTGATTGGTTCTCAAGGGCGAACCCCATCTGTCGTTCTCGACACAACATTTCGTTCCCTCCATCAGTGAACTGAGGTTACAGACGTAACCAAGACGTTCTCTTTACTGACTAATATACTCACACACGTTTTTTTGCTATTGGTCTTTCTAATCTTCTTTAATGTTAAATGCAAGGAGCTACAGCTGTTGAAAAAGCTCTGTCCAGCTTTAACAGCTTTAAACAGACGCAAATATATTGTGAGACATATGTTATTCCACATCTCTAGACTTCATCCATTTTTTTTTTGGTCTGTACTGTTTTAGACAAGAATATAATTTGAATGAGTTGACCTATGACATCAGCTAAGGGGCAGAGCTTGTGCTTATGAAGGCTCTTAAAGAGGAGTAGATTCCTTTAAAGGTACAATTTGTAGAATTCGTTGCTAGAGGGCGCAGGATCAAAACAACAACACTCGCGTAAGTTGATGACGCTGTGTAGAAGTGTGGAATGATGGAATATGTTCTCTTCAACTCCACCGCCGAGAAATCATGTTAGCGGACGATTAAAAGGAATAAAGTTTTATAAATGTTGCGTTTGATGAGATCATTTTATTTCATTATAATGAATAAGACCCGAGTAATGTTAGGTTTAAAATTAGATTGTTAGTCATAGATCTTATAGTAATTTTCCAATTAGTTGGTGTGATAACACTGCGCAGTTTTAAGTGTTCAAATCAATCACAGTAAAAGTTATTTTGAACGTACCCACATCATTTGCAATAATGCTAGACGGGCCGACGGTACAAACTATTCCACATCTGTCACTGGGGCCCAGGTCAGGAGGCAGACAGAATGGCTTAACCAACTGTCTGCTTGCCGTCTCAAGCCGCAGAATACACAAAATGTACAACATGTAATAATCCCTTCTCCCAAATATCATAAAATAGAGACTGTGTCTGTCCCCGGATTAGCAAACATAAAATAATGCGTAAACCTCTTGAAAGTAATTTAATAAAGGTTAAACAAATCAAACATGAACAAAATACAGATAATCAACTGTTACTACTCGGATTGCTTAATATTAGATCTCTCTCTTATAAAGCACCTTTTGTTAACGATATGATAACAGATCATAAAATAGACATGCTCTATTTGACAGAAACATGACTAAAACCAGATGATTATATGACTTTAAAATTATAATTATAAACACAAGCCTCGTCTCAAAGGCAAAGGGGGAGGGGAGGGGAGGTGTCGCTGCACTTTACAATAATTCTCGACAATAGCAATAGCATCTCCCAGAAATCTAATTATAAAAACAATTCTTTTGAAGTCATGGTTCTACATGTATCAACACCTAATACTAAGGACAAAACATTTAAAAAAATTATTCTAGCTATTGTATATAGGCCTCCAGGGCACCACACAGATATTATTAAAGAATTTGGTGGGTTCTTCAAATCAAACTCCTTGTAACAAATATGGTAGAACAATTACTTTAACTACCAAAGATGCGTTTCTCGATAATCTGGCTGAAGTGTCTCAAATCTCTAGCATGAAAAATAATGGTGAAGATCTTGACATTACTATTGAAAATTGTAACTCAACCTTCTCGGAAACACTAGACACAGTTGCTCCTCTGCGTTTAAAGAAGATTAAAAATGGCAGCCCAACACCGTGGTATAATGAACACACTCAGGCTCTAAAGAAAGCAACCCGAAAAATGGAGCTCAACTTTAAGATAACTAAATTAGAGGTATTTCGTACAGCATGGAAGGATCCATCCATCCATCCATTTTCTACCGCTTATCCGAACTACCTCGGGTCACGGGGAGCCTGCGCCTATCTCAGGAGTCATCGGGCATCAAGGCAGGATACACCCTGGATGGAGTGCCAACCCATCGCAGGGCACACACACTCATCACTCATTCACTCACGCACTCACACCCTACGGACAATTTTTCCAGAGATGCCAATCAACCTACCATGCATGTCTTTGGACCAGGGGAGGAAACCAGAGTACCCGGAGGAAACCCCCGAGGCACGGGGAGAACATGCAAACTCCACACACACAAGTCGGAAGCGGCAATCGAACCCCCAACCTTGGAGGTGTGAGGCGAACGTGCTAACCACTAAGCCACCGTGCCCCCCGCATGGAAGGATAGTACCCGAAAATACAGGAAAGCCATGAAAATATCTAGATCCGCCTACTTTTCATCCCTTAAATGAACACAACACAACCCTAGGTTTTTATTTAACACAGTAGCTAAATTAACAAAAAATATATCGCCAGCGACTTTAGATTCTGGATATCAGCATAACAGTGATGAATTTAGGAACTACTTCACAAGTAAAATCCAAGATAATAGAGAAAAAATTATAATAAAGCAACCAGAAGTGAAACCTGCTGAACAAACTAACTACAGCGCCGATAGTAATCTATTCTATTCAATAGTAATCTGTAATTTGAGAGCCATGTCGCCAACACCTGTAAAATTGCGGTTTTCCATTTTAAGAATATATCTAAACTACGTCATATGCTGTCACTGTCAGATGCAGAGAAACTAATTCATGCATTCATGACATCAAGACTAGATTACTGTAATGCACTATTAGGTGGTTGCCCTGCAGGTTTATTTAAAAAACTCCAACTAGTCCAAAACGCAGCAGCTCGAGTTCTTGAACGTATAAAAAAGTATAAGCATGTTAGCCCGGTTCTGTCAACCTTGTTAACTATAAAGCATTGCATCAACTTTAAGATCTTGCTTATTACCTATAAAGCCCTACATGGTTTATCTCCGCAGTATTTGAGCCAACTTCTATTGTATTACAGCCCTTCAAGTGCATTACGCTCTCAGGCATCCTGTCAGTTGGTAATACCTAGAATTTCAAAATCAAGTGCAGGTGGTAGATCCTTTTTCTATCTAGCGCCTAAACTTTGTAATGGTCTTCCCTGCACTGTCCGGGAGGCACACACACTGTCAGTTTAAATCTAGACTAAAGACGCATATTTTTAATCTTGCATACACTACACTTCCATAATATAAATCCTCTGAGGGTTTAGGCTGCATTTGTTAGATCAACCGGCACCAGGAACACTTCAGACAACAACTGATATACTTGTTGCATCAAAGAGTGAAGAACAGTACTCCACTTTCAGCCAGTCTTGTCTCATTGTTCCAAGGTTATCGCAGGATGCAGTTCATGCCCAGACCTGATGCCAGAGCAGAGAATGAGAAGCAGTGACCTGACAAGAGCTGAGATGATAGAGCTCCATAAAGGACGCGGCGACTTGACACGACTTCACTACTTAATTTTAAATGCTATTAGATTATTAATGATAATCTTGAATGTATAATTTACCTTACTGGTAAATGTATTCATTTTTATTTAGCCTTGTTGTGCATGCACTGTCGAGCTTGTGCAGAGGGAGCAACTTTTGCCAGAGGGGAACTGGAATCCTCTGGTTGGGCCTAGGAGTTTTTTTTCTCAATTTGAGTTTTGGGTTCCTCTCCACCATTTGCATACTGTTTTGCACTATTTGCCTGGCCGGGAGCGCTGCTTTAGAATGAAAATTTTAAAGTTTTACATAATTAATATTGCATATAGGAATTTATAGTCCATTTATTATTTGACCTGTGTTTCTCTCTCCTTTATCTTAAATGTGGGCTTTCACTGTGAGTGCGTGCGTGTCTGTCTGTGTGTGTGTGTGTCCATCCATGTGTGTGTGTCTATGTCGATGTGTGGAAGTATGTTTGCATATTGTGTGTGTGGAGCGTTTGTATGTGGGTATGTCTGTCTTTTGTGTTTTCACCTTTTTCTTATTTTACATGTATATAATGTAACTTTAGTTGTTTTGCTTATAGTCAATATGTCTCATGTGCTGCTACTTTGTAAGAATTGTAAAATAAAGTTGAGTTGACTTGAGTCTACAACAGTTTCACGCGGTTGCTACATCAGAAAAGGCGGTAACAAAGGGTAACGCGGATATGACGCCATTGACAGGCGACAGAACGGCCCCTGTCCACTGTTTAGAATGAGATTTTCTCAGGATTTTAAAGCAGTTGGAAACATTTGAGATATTATAAGTACTCAGCTGGGAAATATATAACATTGGCCTAGTGGTTTTGGGATATTTTACAGTAAAATTCTTACAAAGTCTACCTTTAATGGAATTGATTCCAACCATTGTAATTTACTCTGGTTTCTCTTTTTTTTTCGTATCTCAGATAACTTTGTTATTTTAAATTATTTTTAAATTATACATTTTCAAGTATTACACATAATTAACCACAATAAAAAATAAATAAAAATACAGACTTGCCAGTGTTAACAAAAAAGTAAGGTAATAAAATAAGAAGACACAAATGATGCATACAGACATATAGTTTTCAGAGCTGTCAAATTAGAAGAACTTCAGATAGTTTCCACATATTCATCTAGGTCAACTTTGAACGACGAAAATAGGTTTCGAACCAGTAAACATTTGTTTATGAATGTAAAATTTAGCTTACAAAAGACATAAATTAATTATGTAAAGTTCTCTTGTATTTTCTTTTGAATAGTCAAACAATCCAAAGAAAGCATCTTTAAAACAAACAAAAAAGTCACTTACAAAAAAAGACTGAATAAACACTAAAAAGTCAGACCAAAATGTTTTTGGAGTAGGTGCATTCCCAAAACAAATGAATGAAGTCTTCGTCAGATTGACAAAAACTGCAGTGTACTTCAATGTCTGACTTATATTTCCTGAGAAAGGCTTTAGTCAGGTAACATTTATGAATCAGTTTAAAATGTTATATCTTTTATTTTGTTGGTAAGCAGATGCTTTAGAGTCCATACTTTCTCCCAAGATATATTTGCCACAGTAATATTCTATTATGGTATTACATAAGGTATTGTTGTTAACTCTTTCTGAAAGAGAGCTCTGATTTTATAGTTATAATTTTGATGGTCTATAGAAAAAAATACACTTCCGATGATTGTGTCAGTTAAAGAGAGATCATACGTATTTGGCCGTGGAAATGTGGTGCCTAGCAAAAGAAAAGACACACCAGAAGGAATGGCATTGAAAACAACAGCATATTCCTCAGCAGAAACAGGAATATAGTATTTCTGCAAGAATTCTGAATAGTTCTAAAGCCTGCCTTGCAGTTAAAAAACTTGCCTGTTGATTTCACACCAGTTGTCGAAGAAAAGTGAGTTATTCTTATTATACTTATTATTCCATATCTGTGAGGAGAAAACGACTCTCTATTCTCAACCACTTGGAATCTAGGAATCGATTATTTTTGGCCCTAGCCACACCTCCCTTACCTACAGCATCTACTCTCAGCACCAGTTGCCGTATTGTGGCAGAAGCCACAAGTCTACCTGGAAAATGCAAATAAAACGCAGTTCACAAATATCAATTACCTTTGTTTTAAATTGTGCCATCAAATACATAGAAGCTAAATGTAACAATACAATTGAAACATTGTGACAGTTCTAGGATTCTCTCTACCAGCGGTTTTCAATCCAGCATTTAGTGCGCTTTAATGCCCTTCGAAAGGACAAAATACACTCCTTACGAACTTGAATCATAGCAGAATATCCAGTGACGTCCACTTCGCAGGGCACTTACGGTCATCAACAACAATGACATAAATGCCCTCCCGATGATGGCCGGTCTCCTCCTCATTAGAGCCGTGACCTTTCCGATCTTGGTTCAACTTGATGACTCCAAAATCAAGTTTTATTTTCATCATCGGTAGACGATTCTGCCATGTCCGTTGCTACAGGTGCATGATGAGGAGAATATTTTGAATCCAGCATTTTTTATTGCTCGGTGCTGCATCCATGGTTACAAGTACAAATTCTCAGCTCTGAGGTAAACTAAACACTCTTGCCTATAGAGGGTATGCATTGACGTCACTTTCCCACGTGCACATTTCGGATACGCCCTGGGACGGGCTCCCCTGGGTGGCAAAACACCCAGCAAAATACTTGAGGAGAATAGGAGAAACAAAGAATCTGGGACTAAAACAGACAATTACTTAGAGAAAATGCAAACATGCTGGACTCGACAGTGATTCTTACGACTTCCCTATGACTTACAAAGGAATCGGGTGTTTCTGGACACTGACATTTTGCACCGAATTGCGTTTCCTGATTATTGTAAGCAGTCATTTTGCTGGTGTTTTGCCACCCACAGGGGAGCGCTCCGGCGTACTCACTGTAGAGTGACGAAACGTCCATAAAATTGGTTGGGGCCATTAAATATGTTCCGCCTTAACTTCCTGTTTCAGTTGAACTTACGTCAACACATTGAATAATGCTGCGCGTTCCAAGACATTGCAGTGGACATTTAACATTTTAATTTCCATGTGTCACTGTTAAGAAAGGCTCAAGAAAGGTAAGAAAGGTAAACGTTATCTAGCGCACTGCAGCTGCTACAAGACCACAGGAGTGGTTGACAAATTAAGATGCAAATGTGTCCTATGGTGTGACAGCAATTATTTTCTAAAAGCCTAACAATGAAGATAAGCCTATCTTATGCTTTTTTATGTTGTAAATAGTAATAATAGAAAACAATGTAATATTAATATATTTAATATATAATATATTACTATATATATATATATATATATATATATATATATATATATATATATATAGTTAGTAATATATTTGTTTTCTAAATTTTGCTATGTCACACCATATAAGACACATACGATTTATTTGTCAACTACCCATAGTTTGCCATTTCAATTTGCAGTAATACAATGCAAACAGCAGGGGTCAGTAAAATCTTTATTAAAAATTGAATAATTGTTGAGTTATGTTTATCATGCAGTTTGACAGTTTTACTTGTGTTGTTTTCATTGTAGATCAGGTAAGTGGTGTAAAAGCCAACGAAAGCTTCTGATTATAAGTCAAGACCCTTTGGTGACTAAATTTGTGGATGTGTTCCTGTATCAACATCTTTTGTTTGGCTGGAAACAAACATAACCCTTTTATTAAATCAAATTATAAATTGATAAAAAAAGATATAGGAACCTCCAAAGAAACGTAAACCTAAAATCTGATATGAATGTTGATTAATAACACTCTTATTCCAGACCTGGCCTACTTGGAAAAAGTAGACTATTTAACTGTAAAAAAAATACTTTTGACAAATATAATATCAGGTTCCTTGATTCAGTCGAATATGTGCATTAGTAATATAACTTTGAACGAACATTGGCTATTTGTCAAGAGTGTCATAGAAATAACTGAACAAGAGGGTTGTTGTTAACATGGACTAGGAAAACTTTAACTGTCTTTGGCAAGCCCAGAAGTGCCTACAGTAACACAACTGTAGTAAATCATTTATGCTCACTTAAGGAACAAAAATGTACTTTTTAAAACAAAATTCGAAGAAAATTCTCCATCATCAGCACATGGTAGCCTAGATAGTTTCAGCCCTTCACAGTCTGGTTTATTGCTAAAGGAGTTGTCCTGATATATGCAGTATCAAAATTCCCATGCAGAAGTCATATGATATGCATCAGTGTTTTGTTGAACTCATTTAAACTACAAAAAATAATGTGTATATATCATGTTTAAATTATATTTATATCATTTACATTGCATTGTCCATGACATATGTCTTTAAAATATATTTTTGACTACATAATAAATAATAAATTGCATACTACAATAGTTGAACAATTACGAAATGTAAATAGGCCTTTATTAGGCCTACTTACAATAAAACCTAAATATGCCATTATTTAGATATTTATATTTGTTGGGATTGTCATTTGATTTCATATTTTGCTATCCAATGTAATGGATCTTATACAATTGTCTACAAGCCTACTGTGGGGGGCAGTGTAGGCCAATGTCAAACATAGCCTAACTCTTCATTATTTGCCTCTCCGTGGCGCAGTAGACCTACTGACTATAGATATGTAGATGTCTCTCTCTATCAATGGGATCTTGTTTTAAACACAGTACTGTATTTGACTATTAAAGGCTTAAAATTAATCACTTTGGAATGGCGCAACGCGTTATAGAGAACCGGACAGAGGTGACCCAGGTGTGGTTGCAAAACAGCACGGATTCCCAGCAAGTGGACAATCTGGATGTAAACACGGATATTTATTCCAAAGTGCTTGTGACGTTGATTTACGTTGTGCTCTTTTTAATCGGTTTAACGGACAATTTCATGACCATGTACATATCTCTCAATAGAAGAGCCATTAAACCAATTCAGGGAACCATCCATTATCACCTCGCTAGTCTGGCAGTCTCTGACCTGCTCATCCTGATTTTAAGCATGTTGGTTGAGCTTTACAACTTTATATGGATTCACCATCCCTGGGCTTTTGGGGAAGTCGGCTGCAGGAGCTATTACTTTATTCGCGACGGCTGCTCGTATGCGATGGATTTCAACATAGTGAGTTTAAGCGTGGAGAGATACATGGCGCTGTGTCACCCGTTTAAAGCCAAAAGTAGAATGTCCCGTGGGCGCACTAGGAGTCTCATCTGCCTGCTATGGGTCGCGCGTCGCTTGTCCTCGCCTCTCCGATGCTTCTCATCATGGGACAGCTTTATATAGGAAAGGAGGGGATGTGTACCACAGTGGCTTCTTCCAACATGGCAAGAACAGTTCTACAGGTAAGCAGGGCAGAAAGCGAGAGGTCTTATAATGTTTTTCCTGCAGTCCCAGGCTGAGGGCAATCCTATTCTGGTTGGGAAGATATCTCAATCATTTATGTGACCCTGGACGACAAAACCAGTCTTAAGGTTCCATTTTTAGAAATTTAGATATTTACATCATCTGAATGCTGAAGTAAATTAATGCTTTCTATTGATATATGGTTTGTTAGGATAGGACACAAAGACTGTTTACAAAACTGGAATCTGAGCCTTCGAAGTTGTTAATCTGAGGCAATGTAGCAGGCCATCCGCTCAAAAGTTTTTGCACATTTGCAGAAGAAAATTTACAAAATATCTTCATGGAACATGATCTTTCCTTAGTATACTAATGATTTTTTATTTATTTTTACCCATACCCTGTATTTTTGGCGATTGCTCAAAATGTCCCTGTGCTACTTAAAACAGGTTTTTCTTATCCAGGGTCACAATTTGTGAAGGGCAGATATATAATCTAATTTCATGCATCATTTTCACAATTTTAATACAAACCATTTATTAAGAATTATTTTAATTGTCAGCTGGATATTTTTGGAGGGGCCAAAGAAAAATCTGGAGGGGCAATGCCCCCCTATAGCCAACCACAAGCAGACCCCCACACCAAATCCCCCCCATCTAGGCCCTGACAGCATGTGTTGTTTTAGATGGCACTATGTAGGCTTCTGTTTTTAGACATATTAGGACATAAAAAAACACCCCCATTCTCTTATTCCTTCCCCAAATGATGTTTAATTAACAAAGTTCGGGAGGAGCCGGAGCATATAATCAGCCGGCTGGTGTATAATCAGCAATCACAACGTATACACAATCAGCCCTAGCGAGCTAGCTAATAAATAGGGAAACCATCTTACCTGCTCGTTCTCCTAAGATTAAGCATCAACTCTAAAGTTCGACGCTATGTCCGAGACCCCCGTCATTGACGACGCATCCACAAACCGCAACCCTTTAGCGCCGACGAGCGCGTCCCATCGTTCCAGCTCGTGGTCGGATTCAGTAGTAGATACCCCGGCTTCATCACATGGCCGCCAGCTCCGACGTTCCGCACCTCGCAAGGCTAAAACCAGAGTTGACACTTCATCACCTGCCCCAGAGAGACGTCCGCCGCCTTCACCGGCTTCTTCTTACACCTCCACGCACAACACGATCCCCGCTATCCAGAAATGGACTGTGCAGGGCCTATGACTGGCTCTATCCAATGCTGACGTTGAGTTCCATAGGCGGATGACCAAGGCAGAGCTTTACTGCCTCTACGCTTCTTCCCTGGCCGACCCCGCCCCACCGAAGTCAGCTCCGCAAATGACCACTGACAAGCTGGGCACGGCTCGTGGTTCCCCCTATTCCCGGCCCGGGCAATCCACCAATGCGGCTCGTTGTGGCCGTCCGCTGGCAAGCCGGCACAGCAGGCCCTCCGCGAGCGCAGGTACCGCCACGGATTTTTCCGGACGCCACGAACCGTCCGGTCGAAGGCTTCCAGCAACTCGTCCCTCTCGCAGTAGGCCAGCTCCAACCTCCAGCCAACACCCCGCCAGCAGTAAACACCGCGGGCCGCCCAAGAAACGTCGCCTCGCCAGCACCTGGAGCTCCGGTGCGTTCTCACCCATTCCCCGCCCCTGGCTCTTGGCCCACGGCACCTCCATCGACCACTAGCGCGAGGCTGCCTCAGCTAGCGATGCAGGCACCGGTCCTTAGCCATTTCACCGCCCCCTTAGAAGCCGCCGCTAGCGCGAGCATGACTCCGCCAGTCGCTCAGGTGGCTGCAATCCCCTCCCTTTTCTCTCTCCCGCAGAGCCGATCAAATTTCACATTGGCCACGGCGACAGCTATGCCAGTGCCGGTTGACGCACAAGCGTTGGAACCGCCTCCAGTTTCAGGGAACATCAGATCCCAGATCTTGACAGGTGCGGACACAGATCTTTATTTACTCCTCTCACCTTTATCACCTCCGTCAACCGAGCGGCAGATCACTTACGGCTATCTGTCGCTCACGCTAAAAAATCAGTCACCCAACCAAACCCCGCACGCTTTCTTTCCCCGAATTTACCGTTGCTTTTTCCCGCTACACTGACGTGATCTGCACTGCGTTCCCTCATAGGAGACGTGAGCTGGGCGATTATCTCGCTATCGTGGCAGAGCCCGCTCTCTCCTATGGGGGCGCGCATTTCTACACGTATCACAAACTTTTTTCCGCCAAATGTGCCATTCGTGTAGCTCAGTGGAACCAGTGCCCCTACTCGGGAGCATTGGACACTGAGCTGCATGACAGGTTTTTCCTGTGTGTCCGCAATATTTCATGCGCGGTATGTCGCTCAGTAGCGCATACCACAATAGACTGTCCCCTAGTCACTCCTTCTCTTCCCCCACGCTCAGCTTGCCTCCCAAATCTACCTGCTCTGTTCCGCGCCTGCCAAGCCGCCCAGTTCACCAAACCCATTGGCAACCCAGCAATTTGGAGGCTTGCAGGAATTTCAAGGTCGGAAGATGCGCCAGGCAGCATTGTCGCTTCCTGCATGTGTGCTTATTTTGTAGCGGAGCACACGCTCAAATTGTGTGCCGTTGTCTCAAACGCAGAATAAAAACCTTAAAATTACCTTTCGACTCCCGTGAACATTTCTTGTTTGTCTTCCGAATTGTCCTCGCACCCCGACTTTCAGGTTACTGACTATCTTCTGACTGGTCTCTCGAACGGTTTCGACCCCGGCGTCATCAAACTTTCATCACACGCATTTAAAGTCATGCCAATCCACCCAGACTTCTGGCACCTTTACGGCATTCGATGGCTGCACCTTTGCACCTTCTGCATTCTCACCTTTGGCTGCAGAAGCAGCCCAAAATTTTTCGACATGTTGTCAGAGGCAATTTGCTGGATTCTCTCTAACAAATATGCAATTCCCTACCTTATCCACCTACTCTATGATTTTTTAATCATCTCGTCTCCCGACTCGTTTCCGGCTGCACATCTAGCAAAACTCCAGCAGGTTTTCAAAAATCTCTGCGTTCCCCTTGCCCCAGACAAAACTTCAGGTCCAAGCACGTCCATCGAATTTCTTGGAATAAAATTAGACTCGCTTAAATTCCAGGCTTCTCTGTCGAAAGAGAAAATCGATAGAACGATCTTGATTATCTTGATTATCTCCCTATTAGCAAATCCCCGCAGCTCAAAACGCAAGCTTCTGTCTGTTCTCGGCTATCTAAATTTCGCGATGAGAATAATCCCGCAAGGCCGCCTGTTCGTTTCACACCTCCTCTCTCTCGCGTCATCCGCACACGCTTTAGAGGACTCGTTATCCATATCCAGCTCCTGCCTCGATGAGCTGAGCTTATGGATAAAATTCCTCAGACTATGGAAGGGCTTGTCATTTTTCTACAGTGACATGGCCTCTTCCCTCGTCGATATTCACCTATTTACAGACGCTGCCCCTTCAGTCGGTTTCGGAGGCTTTTACCAAGAGACGATGTCATTCTCCATTAAACAGAGCAAGACGGACCAAACCAGGAGAGGACATTTCATCTACATATTCAATCTCCACTCACCAATTCAACTTTATCAGACCCTCCTAGCCTACCTCCACTTCAGGAAATCCCAGACCTAAACCAAATCGGATCCTCTATTCGTCGACGAGTCTAACCGCCCAGCTACACGCTTCTGGTTCCAAAAGCACCTCAAAGCTGTCCTGCTCCTATCTGGCATCCCCGCAGACCACTTTTCCGGCCACTCCTTCCGCATTGGCGCAGCAACCACAGCAGCCCAAAAAGGCCTCTCGCAGTCTCAAATCCAAGCACTAGGGCGCTGGACATCGGAAGCTTTCAAGAGCTACATCAGGTCAGATGACTCTATCATCAGGGAAGCCCATCGAACCTTCATTTCCAAAAACATCTAGAGAATCCATACTTCACACGCATGAGCTCGAACATTCTCCATGCCAGCCGAAATCTCACTAACAGGAGATCACCGCTGTGACCGCCTCCACAGAGGCCAGTGTTTCCATCTAATGCGCAGAAGCCAGCGTTGCCGCAGCAATCGCCTCCACAGAGGCCAGCGCTTCCATCTAATGCACAGACGCCAATGTCGCCGCAGCGATTGCCTCCGCAGAGGTCAGCGCTTCCATCTAATGCGCAGAAGCCAACGTCGTCGCATCGATCGCCTCCGTAGAGGCCAGTGCTTTCATCTAAGGCGGCGAAGCCAGCGAGGCCAGTGCTTCCGCCACGCTTTCTGCCACCTACGACTTTCCACGGAAGCAAGCATCAAAGCATGATCACCCCAGCAGGAGCCTCCATCAGGCGCTCCGCTACAGCCGGCTCCCTCCTTCAGTCGCCTCTTTCCAGTATCAGTATAAGTCTCAACAACAGGGACACAAATGAAGCCATGTTCATTTTGGACGGTTTCCGAAACCTCCATATTAGGAACTTCTCATCACTGCAGCAGACACCTTTCATCTTCTCAGTCTCAACCATCCTCGGAGGAACCCCTACCTCTTTCTTGTCTCATAAGGAACCACATCTCCTAAGGAGCCCTCATCCTCTCGTCTCTACCCGAACGCAGGCCACGCCTCCGCAGCGCTCAGCATCGGGTTGGGGGGTATCCCACTTTCTCGCTTTATGGGGGTGTGCTCTGGGCTCAGACCGGTTCCGAGCTCTGCGCACTCACCCGTACCAAGGTAGAGTGTTTCGGGCTCGGATAGATCTGGCGAGCTCGGAGCCTGCTTCCCGGATAGCACGCCAAATACGCATAACCAAGCTTTATCATTATCCCTATTAATATCACTGTTATCTGTGTAGGTGAACTCGTGAAATGATGTTTAATTAGCAAAGTTCGGGAGGAGCCGGAGCAGATAATCAGCTGGCTGGTGTATAATCAGCAATCACAACGTATACACAATCAGCCCTAGCGAGCTAGCTAATAAATAGGGAAACCATCTTACCTGCTCGTTCTCCTAAGATTAAGCATCCCTCCTCCACCCCGGCTCCTCTGCCAAGCTCACTATCCCGCAGGAACCCGGGGGGTGTGCTCTGGGCTCAGACCGGTTCCGAGCTCGGCGCACTCACCCGTACCAAGGTAGAGTGTTTCGGGCTCGGATAGATCTGGTGCTAGGAGCCTGCTTCCCGGACAGTACGCCAAATACGCATAACCAAGCTTTATCATTATCCCTATCAATATCACAGTTATCTGTGTAGGTGAACTCGTGAATATGGCAATCACAGGCCAAAATGTCCCAAGCCTTTGCCTCATCTCAGCCAAGTGACTCACCCCTGTCGGAATCAAGGTGGGTAAAATCAAATTACAATTTTCTATATATCTTATTAATAGTAAAAATAAATTAACCGGCATTGGGTGTTTTACTCAGAGTCTTTACTGTCACGGTTCTGCCTATCTTGTCTGGCTAATTCTTGGTCTTGAGGCAGAACCAAAACAGAATTCCCTGTTTCATGTGGGGAGAGACATTTTGGACCTTTTGGCCTTCCATACTCTCCCCTAGTCTCGTCTGTGTTTCCCGCCCTTTCCGTGTCATTAGCTTCCCCTTAGTGTTTCATCTGTTTCACCTGGTCCCCATTAATTATCCTGTGTTTTGTTTCCCTATAAAGAGTCCTCATGTTTCCTTGTCTCGTGGCTCGTGCATTACTTCTTGCTGTTTCATGTTTTATACCTGTTTGCTGTTTGCTTGATGTTCTTGTTCGTGTACCGGTGTACTTGTTCTGGTTCCTGTTCCCCCAGTTGTAGTAAGTGTCAGTTTAGTGTTTGTACCAGTGTTTGTTTGTAGTCTTAGTTCAGTCAGTGTCCTCGTTTATTGTTAAAGTTTATATTTATAGCCCTGTCTTGTTTTTACCCCATCGTGGGTCTTTGTTTTGTCTTGTTGTTTATTTAATAAATATCTGTTACATCAATACCGTCTGTGTCTGCCTGCACTTGGGTTCTCAAGCCATGTCTCACATCGAGATCCATGACAGAATGCACGAGCCCACACAGAACCCAGTAGGCAGCATGGACGGTACGACGTTGTCCTTGCAGTCTCGCCAGGCCCACTTGAGACCCCCAGGTACACTTCCCGGTACTCCCTCGGTTCCCCACTGGCCCGGCTGAGTCAGCCGTGGGCCAGACTGACCGTAGTGGGAGGAGAAGGCCACGTGGAGGACGTCCCAGGCCGAAATTGCTGTCCTGTCGCCCAGTTCAGAAACCGGCAACAGTTCCGGGTTCCCCGAGTCCTGTGGTCCCGAGTCCTGTGGTCCCGAGTCCTGTGGTCCCGAGTCCTGTGGTCCCGAGTCCTGTGGTCCCGAGTCCTGTGGTCCCGAGTCCTGTGGTCCCGAGTCCTGTGGTCCCGAGTCCTGTGGTCCCGAGTCCTGTGGTCCCGAGTCCTGTGGTCCCGAGTCCTGTGGTGTCAAACCCCAAATATTTTTTGGGGGGGCGCTGTGGGGAGGTGACGGTCCGAGCGTCCAGCCCGGCCGCAGATCTGCTCCAGCAACCGGCACCAAGCCCGGTCCAGCAGCAACCGGCACCAAGCCCGGTCCAGCAGCAACCGGCACCAAGCCCGGTCCAGCAGCAACCGGCACCAAGCCCGGTCCAGCAGCAACCGGCACCAAGCCCGGTCCAGCAGCAACCGGCACCAAGCCCGGCCGCCCAGCCGCCGCCGTCAAGCCCGGCCGCCCAGCCGCCGCCGTCAAGCCCGGCCGCCCAGCCGCCGCCGTCAAGCCCGGCCGCCCAGCCGCCGCCGTCAAGCCCGGCCGCCCAGCCGCCGCCGTCAAGCCCGGCCGCCCAGCCGCCGCCGTCAAGCCCGGCCGCCCAGCCGCCGCCGTCAAGCCCGGCCGCCCAGCCGCCGCCGTCAAGCCCGGCCGCCCAGCCGCAGTCAAGCCCTGTCCTGCCGGCCCATCAGCCGGCGTCAATAACTGTCCTGCCGATCTTCCGACCGGCGCCAAGCCCTGTCAAGCCCCCTGGGGCTCCGCGCTCTGGTGCGTCCCCCAGGGCAAGGACTTCCCCACCCAGCCCTACCCCTTTTGGACTTCCACCCATGTCTTGTTTGCCCCCACCCCCCCTCCCTTGTTTGTTGTTTTTGTTGAGTCACCCCAATCCCCTGTTGATTCTTGCCTGTCTGCCCCTTATCTTGTTTTCCATGTTTTGTTTAGTCTTGTCTATGTCCCAGTCTGTCTTGTCCTGTGGGTCTCCTTGAGGAGCGTCAGGATGTCGCTCCTTAAGGCGGGGGTTCTGTCACGGTTCTGCCTATCTTGTCTGGCTAATTCTTGGTCTTGAGGCAGAACCAAAACAGAATTCCCTGTTTCATGTGGGGAGAGACATTTTGGACCTTTTGGCCTTCCATACTCTCCCCTAGTCTCGTCTGTGTTTCCCGCCCTTTCCGTGTCATTAGCTTCCCCTTAGTGTTTCATCTGTTTCACCTGGTCCCCATTAATTATCCTGTGTTTTGTTTCCCTATAAAGAGTCCTCATGTTTCCTTGTCTCGTGGCTCGTGCATTACTTCTTGCTGTTTCATGTTTTATACCTGTTTGCTGTTTGCTTGATGTTCTTGTTCGTGTACCGGTGTACTTGTTCTGGTTCCTGTTCCCCCAGTTGTAGTAAGTGTCAGTTTAGTGTTTGTACCAGTGTTTGTTTGTAGTCTTAGTTCAGTCAGTGTCCTCGTTTATTGTTAAAGTTTATATTTATAGCCCTGTCTTGTTTTTACCCCATCGTGGGTCTTTGTTTTGTCTTGTTGTTTATTTAATAAATATCTGTTACATCAATACCGTCTGTGTCTGCCTGCACTTGGGTTCTCAAGCCATGTCTCACACCGAGAACCATGACACTTTACCAACTATTTTTCTATGTAGGTAAATGCCCTTCTCTCTTTCATTGTGCCGATGTTGGTGATCACAGTAATGAATGGTTTGATTGGTCATCAACTCCAGCAAATGACCCATCATGCCCTACACTATTCAACAGCTGCAGATTTCATAACAGACACGAACCATGAGCACCCCCTGCGTCATGGAGTCAAAGTCCTTTGTGAGTAAAAGATATATACAGAAAGATACAAAACATATAAACAATTCTTTAACTGGTAGGAATGGAGATGCAATGCTCAATGTTCTGTTGACTTTATAGTTTCTCCGATTTTTTTGCGGACTCCTAAAAACCTTAGGGTCACTGTCCCCCAGTTATAAAACCTGCATTAAATACATGTAAATGAGTAATTTGCTTCATGATTGAAATTCAGAGCTATGGATTTTTTCTGTTATCAGGTGGTGTGGTTTTTGTCTTTCTTTTGTGTTGGTTTCCTAATCACAATGATGTACTGCTATATAACTAAGTGGACAAAGTCTTGCATTTCTATAATGGCCACTACTTATTTGAATAGAAGTTGATGTAACAACTAAAATAAATGATTTGCAATTTGAGTCCATTTTACTGGCTGATTGTGATTTTGGTCTTCCACAGTGCACTCTATGATTTCTACCATTACTTTTATATGGTGACAAATGTGCTGTTCTATGTTAGTTCTGTAATCAATCCCATCTTGTACAACTTGTCTCATCCAATTTCCGCCAAGTCTTTTTCTCCACTTTCACCTATTGTGTCACATCAATTCTAAAAGGGGAAGGAGCAACCAGGACAAGAGGAGCTCACAACTACCACAACATTTTCGTTCCTCTTTGGTCACACACCGTACCAGCCATCACACATTCAGTTCAACAGTGGTCAGGGAGACCATGTACTGATGTGAAGGTCATTCATTATGGAAAATGTAACTGTTGACATAAGTTTGCTGTTTTCTCCTACAGATTTTGCATTAATTCTTTAAAGACTAAAGGAAATTCAGCGATGCTCAGTGGTAAGAGCATCGCATTAACAACGCAAGGTTGTGGGTTCGATCCCAGGGGATTGCAAATACCTATGTAAAATGTATAGGATAAACCAATGTAAGTCGCTTTGGATAAAAGCGTCTGCCAAATGCCTAAAATGTAAAATGTAAATCCGTTTAATGAATTAGGAATTACCTACATGTGTATATCACTATTAGGTACCAGATGTAAAAATACAAAGGATTTACCAGCCAATAAACAAATATACAGTTGAAAGAAAAAGTATGTGAACCCTTTGGGCTTACTTGGATTTCTTCATAAATTGGCCATAAAATGTGTTCTGATCTTCATCTAAGTCACAACAATAGAGAAACACAGTCTGCTTAAACTAATACCGCACAAACATTATACGTTTTCATGTTTTTATTGAACACAACATGTTAACATTCATAGTGCAGGGTGGAAAAAGTATGTGAACCTTTGGGTTTAATAACTGGCAGCAATAACCTCAACCAAACGTTTCCTATAGTTTCAGATCAGATAAATTTTGGACCATTCCTCTTTACAAAAGTGTTTCAGTTCAGGAATATTCTTGGGATGTCTGGTGTGAATCGCTCTATTGAGGTCATGCCACAGCATCTCAATCGGGTTAAGGTCAGGATTCTGACTGGGCCACTCCAGAAGGCGTATTTTCTTCTGTTGAAGCCATTCTGTTGTTGATTTACTTCTATGCTTTGGGTCGTTGTCCTGTTGCATCGTCCATCCTCTGTTAAGCTTCAGTTGGCGGACAGATGGTCTTAAGTTTTCCTGCAAAATGTCTTGATAAACTTTGGAATTAATTTTTCCATCGATGACAGTAATCTGTCTAGGGCCTGAGGCAGCAAAGCAGCCCCAAACCATGATGCCCCCTCCACCATATTTCACAGTTGGGATGAGGTTTTGATGTTGGTGTGCTGTGCCTTTTGTTCTCCACACATAGCGTTGTGTGTTCTTTCCAAACAACTCAATTTTGGTTTCATCTGTCCACAGAATGTTTTGCCAGTAGTGCTGTGGAACATCCAGGTGCTCTTTTGCAGACTTCCAACGTGCTGCAATGATTTTTTTGGACAGCAGTGGCTGGGATTTGTCCTCCCATGAAGTCCATTCTTGTTTAATGTTTTCCTTATTGTAGATTTGTCAACAAAAATGTTAGCATGTGCCAGAGATTTCTGTAAGTGTTTAGCTGACACTCTAGGATTCTTCTTCACCTCATTGAGCATTCTGCGCTGTGCTCTTGCAGTCATCTTTACAGGACGACCACGCCTAGGGAGTGTAGCAACAGTGCTGAACTTTCTCCATTTGTAGACAATCTGTCTTACCCTGGACACATGGACATCAAGGCTTTTAGATATACTTTTGTAGCCCTTTCCAGCTTTATGCAAGTCAACAATTCTTGATCGTAGGTCTTCTGAGAGCTCTTTTGTGCGAGGCATGGTTCACATCAGACAATGCTTCTTCAGAAGAGCAAACTCAAAACTGGTGTGTGTTTTTTATTGGACAGGCCAGCTTTAATCAACACATCCAATCTCATCACGTTGATTGGACCCCAGGTTGGCTGACTCATGGCACCAATTAGCTCTTGGAGAAGTCATTAGCCTAGGGTTTCACATACTTTTTCCACCCTGCACTATGAATGTTTACATGTTGTATTCAATAAAAACATGAAAACGTATAATGTTTGTGCGGTATTAGTTTAAGCAGACTGTGTTTCTCTATTGTTGTGACTTAGATGAAGATCAGAACACATTTTATGGCCAATTTATGAAGAAATCCAAGTAAGCCCAAAGGGTTCACATACTTTTTCTTTCAACTGTAACATGGATCCATGTTGCGTTGTATCAATGATTTAGAGTCTTTAAAAAGGCTTAATGGAAGAATGCAGGGGAGTCCAAGTAGTGCATTTCAGGGGTGGTACAGAGAGGATTTCTATCTTTTATCCATAAAACTGCCTCCAAGCGCTATGCTCATTTGAATAAAGTGTCGTTTTCTGTCTATGTGGTTTAAAATATAAAAATATGTCATATATTATAATATATAATATGTGCCCAAGACTACCCACAGTGAATCTCTGCAATAGAGATTTCTGTATAGATAAGAGTGAAAACGCAACCTACTGGTTGTCAACCCTACATATCAGTTGTATTTAAATTTTAAGAATTAAAGTTGTAACATTATATTCTAGTAAATTTTCTTGGATCGACTCTATAACTGCCCCCACATGCTCCCCGATATTTGTTAATTCCCACTTATGATGTCATGACTCCGAGCTGGTTTTGTTCAGTTGTTTTGTTGGCGGAAAGAATGGAGTAGGCCTACGCCAGATTCATGCATGCGTGTGTTTGTGAAAATGTTATAGGCCTATGGTAATAGTTTTCAACCTAATTTAAAGTTAGTATAGTTTTACTAATGTTTGCTGACTATTCTGGAATAGTGGTAAAAAGCATGCCATTTTCCCAGTGTATAAAATGCGGTATGCTTCAAAATGGTTATTCATATAGCTTATGTAAATACGTACTTTATAATTTAACGATAAGACAAGGCAATGAACCTGTTGCTGAAAAACGAATAAAACATCTGTCACAAGCAGAAATCCTTCGCCCCTCCGCCATATTGATAGTGTAAGCCCATCTCGGGAACTAGGGTATCAAAATTGTTTCCCAACTTCTGAGTGGGAAGAGCGACATCATACGGCGTTCATGTGCAATTATTTTAACTCAGAAATTCATATTTCCGATAATTCCGAGAGCACGTGAAGGCAGCATAAATTACACTATTTGGGGAAGATATTACCCTATATCTAATGTATAAATTAGTTGCGTTTTCACGTAAAAAGTTAGCACTTACACAGGTTTTAGAAATAGTCACGTGTGTTTACAATAACAGCTATTGCAAATATTTTAAATGCAATTATTTCCGCAGTTTGTAGACAACTGCAAAAACAGGTTGATTTGAGGAAATACCACTTTAAGAAATAAATGGCGGGCTGCACGTGCGCGTTTTCCTCCGGACAACTTTCTGTTTACCTTTAAAATATCAATTGGAAACACAGGTAAGAGACAAAGATAAACGCAAACTGTTCATAGCTTTATAAGGATGTCTTACTTAACCTACACCAAAGCAGTATTTCAGTCAGTAAAGTAGAAAACTCGTCATGTTTGTAGGCGGGACATTTTTATAAATGTTGATGGTTCACAAGAGATAATGGACAACAAATATTTACTGTAATTTACGTTATAAAATGTACTGTAATACTTTCAAATTAATGTAACTTAAGGTGTTTGAAGGGATACACGTAATGTAACGTTAAACGATATTGAGACTGAAATTAACAATCATTTTAAGTTGTAAAAGCCCAGATGTGTTTTGGTAGCCGGAAAGCTAGTGAGGTGAATGTTTAGTTATAGATAAACCAAGACGACCATATTTGGGCGTCTTGGCTGCGTTTCGAACGCCGTGTAAGATACCTTTACTAGACATCCGGTTAGGCATATTTTTTTTCGAAATCACCTAAACAATCCAGTACGTCGTCTAGGTAGTTCAATCGCTGTGGAGACACCGTCTGTTAATGTACATAAACAAGACTGTGCTCTGGATTGACAGTTTTTGTGTTCCCTATGAACGCAATGAATGATTTGTGTCCCACAGTGTATTTTCTAAATCTTCATTCACCCAAGATCGAGGACCATGTTTTATTCTCAACTCTTCACCTCAAAAAGAGGAACATTAGCAAAGATCTGGCTGGCAGCACACTGGGAAAAGAAAGTAACCAAAGCATACGTGTTTGAATGTGACCTTGAGACCACCATCAAAGAAATTTTATCCCCAAAGGTAAGACTGAAATCCAGTAACTAAATGTGAGAGTGCTATTCTTATTGTATCATACATAACTGTTGTTTTCTTCCTTTTTGTGATCCACATCAATTATTAATGCACAGGTTAAAATTGGCTTGCGAACATCCAGTCACCTTCTTGTAGGAGTCGTGCGGATATACTCTAGGAAAACTAGATACCTACTTGCAGATTGCAGTGATGCATTGGTCAAAATTAAAGTGGCTTTCCGGCCAGGTGAATGCAGAAACACATATGTTGTGCAATGTTATCTAAGATCTATAGACTTCAGATACTATCTAATACTGAATTCTGTACCCACAGGACAGACAGATTTAACAGAGGATGCATTGGAGGCCACATTTAATAATATCACTTTACAAGAAGACTTCACTGACTTTGACTTCCAGTTGCCTGACCTGAAGTGGGTATATTGTTTCTTTCAATATGACAATTAATTTCTCATCATGTATATTTTTCAGATATTATGTTTTGCTACTACTTATTTCGCAAGTTATGTCTATTGCCTAGCACCATTGATGTGGCAGACCACTTCTCTTTAAACCAGTGTCGCACAGAAGACATTACTCTTAAAGAGACATTGGGGAGCAACTTTCACACTGTGGGCATAGGTAATAGCTTGGAAGAATCAAGAGAAATGATCTTTACATTTTCTGTCCCACACTGTTTATGTCTTTATTGGTTTTCCATTAATTTACAGGAGAGGAAACCAACACTTATCAAGGTCTTTTTGATCAAAGTTTCAGTGTCCAAGGCGACTGCTTTGGTGATGAAGAAATGCAGGTTGACCTCATTGGTAAAGTTTATAATTCCACTCATGACATTCACATTGTATTATCACAAAATGACTAGATGCAGTAAAATAGTCTCTGTGTGTCACCGCTGAAATATAAAATTTTATCTTATTGACACTTAATTTAATTCTTTATTTACAGTCGTGGCCAAAAGTATTGGCAGTGACATAATTTTGTGTTTGCCAAAGTTAGCTGCTTCTTTATTTGTAGATCATTTTTCCACATGTTTCTATGGTATACTGGACATCCTTAGTTCTTAAGTTTTAAAGGCGTTTATTGGCATTAACATAATAAATGCAAAGAGTCGATATTTACAGTGTTGGGCCTTGTTTATCACAACCGCCTTCCTGACTCCATCCTGTCTGGTGGCAAACATTTCTTGCCTTATTAGTGCTCTGACTTGATTACAGTTTGTGGGCTTCTGCTTATACACTGGCTTTTTGAGGATTGTTAGCATTTTAAGGACTTCAGGTTCCATCGCACCAAAGTCTATGTTTTTTTTTTATGGGTTTTTGGTAAATCGCTCAAAATAAGGTCTGTGGTAGACAAGAACTCTAAATATTTTTAATGTTATGGAAGAGTTTGGAAGAGTTGTCGGAGCCTTGGTGGTAGTGTCATTGATATCGAGGGACCTTAAGTGTAGTCTGTTTATAGCATCGTGTTAGCTATTTACTTCTGCCGATTCTGTCAAAAGTAACAAATGTTGTGTCAATTTGTAAAGATTATCTTTATAGAGGAAACGTGTAAACATCATAAACCTTTGTTAATCTTCCAAAAGTCTATGGGAACAATGGCTTTCGGTCGAAGGGAAACAAAAATACTTCACCTCTGATCCGCTCCACAGCCAAATTACTAATTTCTTTCTTTGTCTTTTTTGTGCTAAGATATTATATCAAGCAACAGTAAGGACGCTCTTGTGACTGATTTCTATTGGAACATTCCTAATGAATCACCAGCTACACCTCCTCCAACTGCTGTCAGTGTTGAAGGTAATATGTGCTATATTTATATTAGTATATTTAAACTTACATGAAATGACAGGCACATTGAGCCATTCAGTATTATCCGTGCTTTATTAATTTTGATATTTCATTCAAAGTAGGAAAGAGCTTTGCCGTAGCTCAGTGGTAAGCCCAAGGTTGGGGGTTTGATCCCAGGGGATTGCACATACTTAGAAACAAACGTATAGGATAATGCAATGTTAGTAACTTTGGATAAAAACGTCTGTCAAATGCATGAATGTAATTAGATCGAAATGGTTAGAGAAAATGTTCTAGATTGGTTCTATGTGATACATAAAGTAAAAATGTAAAGTAATGTACTTTGAAGTTACAGTAAAAGTTGTCAATGGACGTGTACAACTCTATGACTGTGAAGTCTTCTCAACAAAGCCTGTCACTATAAGTCTTACCAGTAAAATTGCCCTCTGCTTGCAACATTGTTATTTACCACAGTGTGTTCCTCTCAAAGAGCCGGTGTTTGTGAATCAAGAGGTTTCCACTTCAAAGACGGGTGTGAATAGTCCAGCCATGACTGAAACCACGTTCTTAGTGCATGCAGAGGAAGGCTTTGCCCTTGCACCTATTGTTATTATACGTGAGTGTGAACTGCTCTGGAGAATTATGTGAACAGTAATTTTTGTTCAGATTGATTTACACTGTTCATAGTTCGAGTCACAAATGTATGAGGTTTTATCTGGTCTTGAGCCTTATTTTTTATTTAAACCTGAACATAGTAAAAGAAGCTGTCTCAAACAAACAGGTCTTGAAGCCACAAGAGGGCACTGTTCACTTTAATAAGTGTAATAGGAAAGGAATATGTTTGAAATAAACTTCTAAGATCCGAAAGCAGAACTATGTATACATTGAATAATATTCTTACCTGCATGAAAAATCTTAATTTACAAACGTGCAGGATACTGTATCCTACAGTGCATTGTGCTCAAATTTGCATTAAAAGTGTGATGAATGATCTGGAAGTAATATCAACTGCATTTGCTAAATAAGTAGCAAAAATGTTGTTTTGACTCATCATTTGATTGGAATGTTGAACAAGTTCAAATGTTACAACACAATGTCCCCCTGCATGCTGCTGGTTACAATGCACTTACTTTTGAGGCCAAACTGAGAATATTTTAAGACAATGTTGCATCACAGCTTCGAGAGTTTAAACAGAAGTTTCGTTTCGCAGCATCTTTGATAAAGAAGAGTGGGAATGCGAAGAGGAAGCTGGTGGTTGATCGGTCAAAGGAGCTAACTAATGATGTCATAAGGGAGCAACTGGCTGACACTTCTGACCTTTTGACCACATTAGAGATTGCCCCACCCACTCAACAGCTCATGGAGTGGAAGGCAAATGGAGGGGTGAAGCAACTGTTCTTGTGTTTCTGCCTTCCAGTCTTGCACCCTGATTTAAAGCAGGTATCACGCATTCACTTCAGTCAGCTTCTGACCCTGCAGAGCTCTGTACACAGCTATCATTATATTGTCAGTGTGGCATTAAGGCAATGCATCATGGGAAAGCATCATTTCTTTCCTCTAGCTGTTCCCTCGTAACATGTCTCCTAGGAGACAGCGGTCTGGGGTAGAAGTGGGAGAGCAGACTGACCCCGAAGAGATGAGAGAGCAAACTAGAGAGGGTACGAAGCACAGATTTGTCACACAAATGAAACTCATATTGTTTTTTCTCCTTTTGAACACAAGAGTAGTGCCTGGGCATACTGCAGTTATGCAGTATAAATGTTTTAAAGTGACACAAGGATACGATGAAAGATTATGGAAGCAGACCGCAGTGATTTCCCTGCTAATGCTAATGCTGGTTTGTGTGTGTGTGTGTGTGTGATATTTGATTTGCATGTAGCTGACAGTGAGGACACTGCTGAGCCAGTACCGGATGAATGGAGTTTGCTGCAGGAGTCTATAGCTCCAGATATAGCAGCAGACACATCTGTAGAGCATTCTGTTAGTCATACAGAACCTCCACTCCCCTGGAACACCACTTGGGTAAGAAAAGATTTGCATCCAATGAGAAAAGCATCCTTTTCTGTAAACACATATTTCATTTGTTAGTTCCTCTTTTCACATATCTCTCTCTGTGTCGCAGGAGGAGAGTAGGATGAGAGTGTCTTATCCAGAGCCTCTTTCTGAAGACTCAGTGTTGACTCATCTATTTAGAGAGGCAAGGGAAACTCCAGTGGTGGCACAAACACGGGAGCAGGTAGTGCTTAAACACTGGCGCAAACAAATTATTTGTTATTTTTAGGTTGGACTACTGTATGTCGTTATATTGGGTTTCTAGTAAGGGTGTCATAATATACTGGTGACAATACTGGTGAATTTTAAAACCATTATTATCAATATCGTTTTAATACAACACATATTATTGAAACTATTCATCTTCTGTTTACATTTGGCTTTAAGAGCTGTGATGGTTACAGACTCTCTCTTTTTGCCTCCCTAAACTCTTTTCTATAAATACTATTTTGACTCAACTCAACGTTATATATATAAATACATATAAAATTGCGCTTTTTTACAATTTCATTGTTACAAAGCAGCTATACATGAGACATTTTGAATACAAGTAAAACAACTAAAGTCATATACCTGTAAAAACAAGAAAAAGGTGAAAACACAAAAGACAGACATACAAATGCTCCACACACACAATATGCATACATACTTACACACATCGACATAGACGCACACACGCAAACACACTCGCACACACTGACAGTGAAAGTTCACATTTAAGATAAAGGAGAGAGAGCCACAGGTCAAATATTAAACCGACTATAAATTCCTATATGCAATATTAATTATGTATTCTAAAGCAGCCCCCCCAGGCTGTGTATTGTGATTCATTGACCATGAAGAGAAACCACAAGCTATACAAAGTTTAAAATGAATTTGACTGATAGCATTAATTTGTTTTTAAAACAAATTCAGTAAAAATTGCGATAGATCAATCTCTTTGATCAATTATTTTGCTCATTATAATGATGAATGAAAAATTGAAATCGATGCCATTGGTACATTTTTGCTTTCATATAAAAGATAACAAGCATTGATTTTTTTTTTTGATTGTCTTCATGTTATTGTATTATTATTAAAGACTGCATTTGTACCAATATTTGGCCACAAGCGTTAATATGAAGATTAAGCACCAAATGTTTTTGTTTGTTGTATATTTGCTTTTAATGCTTTCAGTGTGTGATCTAAAAGTGTCAGAAAGGGTTTTCTATCAGTTCCTATCCACCAGATAACATTCGCTTACTATGGGTTGTGGCTGACCTAAATCGGCTAATGAAGGTCTTCGGGATTTCTTTAAAATTCTGTACCTGTAAAAAAAAGGAGAGCAGTGTGATTGAAGTTTGTGGAGAGAAATGAGAGACTTTTATCATAACCCCAGTGCAACGCAGCACATGTGTTTTTTCAGGTTTCAGCCTGATGCAGTTCTCATTTTCCCGTCCTGCTCCGCATTATTTACATAGCTAATGCATTTGTGCCTGTTTGTGCGCCCATGGGCATGCTGGTCTAAAAAAGAGGTGTGCTCAGGCGCACTTGTTAGCGCGTTGCTATTTTGCAGTATTTGTTTTGTAAAGTTTAATAAAGTCAGAAAATGCACCTAAGGGGAGACGGAGACCTCGGCGCAACTACATTCTGCTTATAACTCAAAGAGGAACGCGCAGCAGCACACAAACATGCCAAATATTAAAAATAAATGGATTATGTTGTAAAAGATTATTATTGTGTACATAAAGAAAGATAAAAAATTTGGCTTGTCCTGTAGATGGTCTGCTCGCGTGCTTTAACCTCACTCACAAGCAGATGCATTTCCTCTCTGGAGAAGCGTCCAGTCTTTGCTCTTGCAAATTCCGCCTTGTAAATAGCAAATCCGCAATGGCGTGAGCCTAACTGCCTCTTAAAAGGAATGAGAGATGAGACTCTGATTGGCTTACTGCACGGTTCTGCCAAAACACACCCATGACTCATTAAAAGAATAGGGACAACCCTTTAAGACCATGCGCCTAGCGTGCCGACCACTTTTCCCATCATTAAACTAGCAAAAGTGGATTCAGACACGCCTTAAGTGCACTTGGGCCTTGCACTTTAGACCATGTGCTTAGATCATTACAAAAGGGACCTTTAATGAGATACCAGTGGAATAATTAATTTGATATTGTGTAAAAGGTTGTGAAGGAGAATGAGGGGGTAAGCGATTTACTGCCCTTTTGAGGAGGCAATACAAGACCCCACTTGTTTGCTGAATGCAGAGTTCTTGATGTGGTGTAGGTGCAGATCCAGTGAAAGTCCTCTACGAAAGTATTAGTGACTTCAACCTGATACGAGCTTCAACCGACAGCCAGTGAAGAGATATGAAAAGGGGTGTCACATGAGCCCTTTTGGGCTCTTGGAAGACGAGGCTTGCTACTGCATTCTGAACCAGCTGGAGGGGTTTATAGCCTTTGCAGGAACACCAGCAAGGAGAGCATTGCAGTTGTCCAACCTAGAGATTACAAGAGCCTGGGAAAGGAGTTGTGCCGCATAGTCAGTGAGACCTTTCTAATGTTAAATAAGGCATATCGGCAGGACAGCTGGTCATCAAACATGACTCTGAGGTTCGTGGCTGTTTTTGAAGGAGTGATTGTTTTATTACCAAGTTCAATGGTAAGATCGTGTTGCACCCTGGCGTGTGCCGGAAATACATGTAGTTCTGTCTTGGGAGGGTTCAGCTGGAGGTGATGCTCTTTCATCCAAGCTGAGATGTCTTCTAGGCAGGCTGTAATGCGAGCTGCTACAGTGGTATCGTCTGGGTGAAATGAGATGTAAATCTGGGTGTCGTCTGCAAAAGTGTGATAGGAGAAGCCGTGTGTCCTACTTAAATGTTAAGAAACTTATGTTCTCAACCAGTTTAGCCATGTGTGTTTATACAAAAAATAAACTTTGTCCTTTCAAAAGTTATATTGCGTTTCATTTGCTATTGAGTTGGTTTGTGCGATTTTGGTTAGACAGCTTTAAAAAATGTCATTTGATTTCCCGTAAGGGAACATCCATGTTCCCTGGTTTTAGGTTGCATTTTGTGACTTTTTAAAGCACTGAAAGGATTTCGCGAATGAGTCTGAGACAGCCTTTTGAAATGGCAGACTCTGATCAGTGCCCAGATTGCTAAAAAAAGGAAAGATTTTCCACCATTGGCTGAATCGTTCTCGTTGCTTAATTGTTCAGATCCAGGCCAGACGGTACGTAAATGGTTTCATTTTCCACTGCATTGCTGATTATGGAAATCTATAGAATGTAAACACAAATGCATCACGTGCTTCCTGGTAACACAAGAGACTGAGGAATCATGCTTAAAACTCACATCAGATCACATATTTTTTATATAGTTTATATAGTTTGGTGCAATAGTGGAAAAGCGTTCAAGGAAGCTGATTAAGTTTTACCCCTAGTAATCATAAATGAATACATCGATTAGCTTGTTCAGATGTGTTTGATTAGGGTTGGAGCTAAACTCTGCAGGACGGTGGCTCTCTTGGCCTGAACTTGCCTAATCGTTATGTAAACTAATGCATCAACAAATGTTAACAAATACAATCTTATTATAAGGCATTACCGAAATTGCGTCTGTAAGATGTTGAAAAATGTGTGAGAAAATAAGAACCACCAACCATCCACTGGCCCAATGGCGGAGTCCAAGTGCCATAGCGAAGGCATGCGCGCGTTCTGTCTTTCCAGCGCTCTGGCTTGTTACAGTTAACATTCTTTTAGCATTGCGTAATTTATCTGACTCCAAAAGATAAAAAGGAAACCTTGTTGAATGATATTTTTTGTATTGATTATTATGCGTGATAATAATCCTGCAATTTGGGTCATTGTTTGATCATCCCGCTTTACTCTAAACTATATTCACTCATCCGATTCTCATTTCGCTTAGAGTCTCGCGCCGGCCATTTGTACGCGGATCTCACAGTCACAAACTCAAGACCGCTAGTTTAAGACCAGTACCATTTAGGTGGCTGCCCCCTGCAACTCACTGCTAAACGCACCTTTTTTGGACAGCCTAGATTATTAACACCTAATCACAAGCAACAATTATTTTCAGCCATAGGTCATGACAACTCCACGGCGATAGATAGACCAATCTTACCTTCTGTAATGGCAGCTTTATATAATCATGCCATGGTTTCCCATGTACACTTAACTGGAATAATATTACTGTAACCAGAGTCAGTATCTCTCAAATTCTCAGCTGGTGTGTCTTTGCCATCTAGACAGGATTCTAGTCCGTTACTAACCTGGGGGGGGGGGGATTTGCGGTAACAAGGATGTAACGGGATACAATATAATTATTATACTGAATACATAATATAAGAACGTGTCTATAAATTCAGAATACTGCAGAGCAATTTCAAACATGACAATTTATAAGTCAAGTAAATGTTTCTTGCCAAATACAATTCAATTCAATTCAGAGAATACGAAAACAAAACATCAAATCCTCACAGATTAGTCTACGAGTCTAAAACGCATACCTGACAATAGAAAAATATGCGATCGGAAAAAAACGCAGTCTGAAGGCACACAGCACCATGGGGTTCATCATAGTAAGAATTCCCCAGAACATTTTGACAGCTTCCCTTAAATAAAATTTACATTGTAAACGACTCTGTCCTGGATCTGATCAGGCCACAAATGGGCATTTGCATGAAGACACAACCTCAACAGTGAGCAGAATGTCTTTAAACCCTCAAACCTATGTTATGATCTGCTCTACTGCTGTGGATATGAGACCATTATACCAATTCATTTCAAATGATACCAAATATGCATATGAAGATTCTTTGTTCATGTAAGATATGGTATTTGTTAAATCCAGTTCATGGGTGAGCGTTGAATTGCTCTGAGTTCAGTTGGAGACAGATGAGAGGGGGAGAAGATAACAGATGTAAAGGTGTGAGTTGGTAATCATCATTAATTGTTATATGGTGTCTGAGATGAAGATGCAAACCCTGTGGGGAGTTCATTGTATTGGATGAAGTTCTATGTTTCCTGGGATATGGTGCTCTTTTGGTTTAGACACCTTGGCCTTGTGCCTTTACAGGTCTATATATGCAAATAATAAATCTGTTCCACTTTTCTAGAGCAACCTTTCAACAGGTACTAATGCTTGCTTTTAGTATAACCACTGACTTCAGCGATGAGTGATACATGTGGCACCATAACAGGTGACACAAAATCACTGCCTAAACCCTTACTTTTACTATTCTGTTATGATCATGATCTATCCCCAACCACACCTACTACTATTTTTGGCTCCTCCTTTCAGGGGTCGCCACAGCAAATAATCTGCTGTGTAGGAGGGTGTGAAATATGCCAGTGCAGATCCAGTGATAGTCCTGTAGGCAACCATTAGTGACTTGAATCGATACGGGCTTCAACCGGTAGCCAGTGGAGAGAGAGGAAAATGGGTATCGCATGAGCCCATTCTGAACCAGCTGGAGTGAGTTGACAGCCTTTGCAGGAAGACCAGCAAGGAAAGAATTGCAGTAGTCCACCTTTGAGATTACCAGGGCCTGGACAATGAGTTGTGCCACATGCTCAGTGAGATAGAGTCTAACATTTCTGATGTTGAAAAAGGCATATCGGCATGACCGCGTTGTCTTTGCAAGGTGATCATTGAGCGACAGCTGTTCATCAAATATGTTTCTGTGGTTCCTGGCTGTTTTGGAAAGAAAATCACTCCTAACACTCTTCTCCGAAAAAATTGTCCGTAGGGTGTGAGTGCGTGAGTGAGTGTGTGTGTGTGCCCTGCGATGGGTTGGCACTCCATCCAGGGTGTATCCTGCCTTGATGCCCGATGACTCCTGAGATAGGCACAGGCTCCCCGTGACCCGAGGTAGTTCGGATAAGCGGTAGAAAATGGAATGGAATGGAACACTCTTCTCCACCCTCACCACCCTGCCTGAACTCTCGTCTTCACCTCCATTCCAACCTCCCCATTGCTCTGAACAGTTGACCCCAAATATTTAAATTCCGATACCTTTTTCTCCCCAACCACGCCCAAACAACCTTTAAAAGGAATAATTGATGATGTGCCATTGAAATAGTAGAAAATAATGCACACCCGAGGTGGTAACAGGGGTGAGCGCATATTCAGCAGCTCTGATAGTAGAAAATATATAACTTTAAACCAGCTCTTAGGAAGGGAATGCTTGACCCTGTGTTTTCTGTGCTAGCTGCGGTTCTAACAGTGGCATATTAAAGTATTAAAATGTTTGCCACATTTACTACTTCCCCAGACATAATTTTGCCTTTAATCTTTTGATGAATTCCACATTTCTAAGTCACTTTGAATAAAATGGGAAATAAATAAACAATTTGGATTCTTTGCTCTTAAGACATACTAGTAGAATAATTTTATTTCTTTGTAGGTTCATGACATATTTGAATTTTAAATGATTCTTCTTTTGTAAGAATGTATTTTGTTAATAATAGAGTAAAATATCAATTTGGTCAATTAAAACTTTTTGGGCTCTATCTTAACAACTATAGCACATGGTCTAAAGTGCAGGGCGTGTTCGAATCCCCTTTTGCTAGTTTAAGGACGGGAAAACTGAAGCGCCCCAGGGGCATGATCTTAAAGGGTTGTCCCTTTTCTCCTAATGAGTCATGGGTGTGTTTGGGCAAACGCGCAGTAAACCAATCAGAGTCTCATCTCTCATCCCCTTTATGAGCCAGTTGCGCACACACCATGGCGGATTCGCTTGTTTACACAGTGGGATTTACAAGAGAAGAGACTGGTCACTTCGCTGAGGTTAAAGCAGACCATCAACAGGTCATCTGGATTTTTTTCATTATGTACACAATTATAATCTTTCACATTGTAATCCATTTATTTTTAATATTTGGCATATTTGTGTGCTGCCACGTGTCCCTCTGTGTGTAAGAAGGCAGAACTTACACGCACTGTGCACCCGGCTATAGGCGCATATTACTGGCTAGTTAAGTAACCAGAAACATATTACCCAATTGACTTTAGCGCAGGTCTCAGTCGGTTTTCATGTCTATTTCAGTTGGCTCAAAATAGCAACGTGCCAACAAGGCGCCTAAACAATACGCTTAAACAACGTGGCGCAGGACATGAAAATGAAAACTGCTTTGGGCTTAAACTAGCAAAAAACACTTGCGTTGCTCGGCTTCCGCTTGGCACCGAGTGTATGATAGACCTGGTATGTGATGCATTACAGTAATACTGTAAATGATAAAACTACCATAAAGTTATTGAGAAAAAAATCCTGGTCTCATCTATTTCTATGCCTATGTCACTGTAGTCTTTAATGGACAATCAGGATGTGGAGGACAAGAGAATGACCATTCAGGCACGCAAACTTCTCCAAATGCTCAAGGTAAGATGTGAACAAACATCACTCAACAGGCATCACTGCTATGTTGATATTCATCAGACCTGACATGTCGAGCAGCTATTGATGCTGAATTAGTGTAAGAATGGGTAATTGGGAGAGTGGGAACATATGGGTGGGTTCACAGCAGAAAGATATAAGGGGCCAAAAGGCCCTTTTCACAATGACGTCACTTAACTTCCGACCTTTTCGCAACGCAGTGTATCATGACATCCGTCTTGCAACAAACAAAAAGAAGAACTTCTGTTTTTCCGGCAGGCTGGAATTTCACAATAGTGAAAGAAAAACTGACAGAACACTTATTCAAGTACTTATCCTAGCACCTTCGCTAACACAAAAACAAAACACTTATCTTCATAATCAAACAGGTATTGTTCAACAAAGTATTTGTATCCTTTATCTAGCTTTGATCTTGTCATGAGTTGAAATTTGTCTGCAAGATGTTGTACATCATCTAGCCGTATTTGTGGCAGCTGTACAAGAGACTTGGTAAACTCCATTCTGAGGCGCTAGCGGAAGTAACGATACAATGCTTCGCGGCAAAACGGAAAATGCATGACGTCATGTGAAAGGGGCCTATTAACACGTGACACAGTGGCAGAGCCAAGTCGGTTTTTTTTGTTTGTTTATGTGTTGATTCATGTTAATGTTCATGTGGCAAAAGAAAAAGTATGTGAACCCTTTGGGCTTACTTGGATTTCTTCATAAATTGGTCATAAAATGTGTTCTGATCTTCATCTAAGTCACAACAATAGAGAAACACCGTCTAATACCTATACGGCACAAACATTATACGTTTTCATGTTTTTATTGAACACAACATGTAAACATTCATAGTGCAGGGTGGAAAAAGTTTGTGAAACCCTAGGCTAATGACTTCTCCAAGAGCTAATTGGAGCCAGGAGTCAGCCAACCTGGGGTCCAATCAATGTGATGAGATTGGATGTGTTGATTAAAGCTGGCCTGTCCAATATAAAACAAACACCAGTTTTGAGTTTGCTGTTCTGAAGAAGCGTTGTGTGATGTGAACCATGCCTCGCACAAACGAGCTCTCAGAAGACCTAGGATCAAGAATTGTTGACTTACATAAAGCTGGAAAGGGCTACAAAAGTATATCTAAAAGCCTTGATGTCCATGTGTCCACAGTAAGACAGATTGTCTACAAATGGAGAAAGTTCAGCACTGTTGCTACACTCCCTAGGCGTGGTCGTCCTTTAAAGATGACTGCAAGAGCACAGCGCAGAATGCTCAATGAGGTGAAGAAGAATCCTAGAGTGTCAGCTAAACACTTACAGAAATCTCTGGCACATGCTAACATTTTTGTTGACAAATCTACAATAAGGAAAACATTAAACAAGAATGGACTTCATGGGAGGACACCACGGAGGAAGCCACTGCTGTCCAAAAAAAACATTGCAGCACGTTTGAAGTTTGCAAAAGAGCACCTGGATGTTCCACAGCACTACTGGCAAAACATTCTGTGGACAGATGAAACCAAAATTGAGTTGTTTGGAAAGAACACACAACGCTATGTGTGGAGAACAAAAGGCACAGCACACCAACATCAAAACCTCATCCCAACTGTGAAATATGGTGGAGGGGGCATCATGGTTTGGGGCTGCTTTGCTGCCTCAGGCCCTGGACGGATTACTGTCATCGATGGAAATATGAATTCCAAAGTTTATCAAGACATTTTGCAGGAAAACTTAAGACCATCTGTCCGCCAACTGAAGCTTAACAGAGGATGGACGATGCAACAGGACAACGACCCAAAAGCATAGAAGTAAATCAACAACAGAATGGCTTCAACAGAAGAAAATACGCCTTCTGGAGTGGCCCAGTCAGAGTCCTGACCTCAACCCGATTGAGATGCTGTGGCATGACCTCAAGAGAGCGATTCACACCAGACATCCCAAGAATATTGCTGAACTGAAACACTTTTGTAAAGAGTAATGGTCCAAAATTTCTCCTGACCGTTGTGCAGGTCTGATCTGCAACTATATGAAACGTTTGGTTGAGGTTATTGCTGCCAAAGGGGGTCAACCAGTTATTAAACCCAAAGGTTCACATACTTTTTCCACCCTGCACTGTGAATGTTTACATGTTGTGTTCAATAAAAACATGAAAACATATAATGTTTGTGCGGTATTAGTTTGAGCAGACTGTGTTTCTCTATTGTTGTGACTTAGATGAAGATCAGAACACATTTTATGACCAATTTATGAAGAAATCCAAGTAAGCCCAAAGGGTTCACATACTTTTTCTTTCAACTGTACAATTAATTTTAAAATGCTGGAAAGGGGAAGATAGTCTTTAGTACACTCTGAAAAGCATTTCATGCATGGGTTGTATATCTAATAAACCAATGCAAGACAGGCGTCTTCGGCTGTGATTTTTCAGCGCTTACCAGCAGCATTAATACTGCTGTATTCAGTTAAAAAAAAGTTTTTGCGTTTTTATTAATTTTCTTGCACTGTATGTCTCCAGCATTGGTAAACTTGCTGCCGTGATAGTTTACGTTTACTGGTGATAGGGACACCACGACCTTGTGCAAGACAAACCTGAACTTACAAAAATGAATTAAAATACAAAAGATATTTCAATGACCATTTGCTGTTTGTGGCATGTAAAGTGTCTGTGTGTTGTTTACTACCCTTAGACACAAAACTGCTCTCCCGATGCCACTTACAGCCTTCATGCTATGTGTGAGAGAGGTAGTCGTTCCTATGTAGCAGCAATATTCTTCTGCCTACTGGTGTTAAAGAAGCAACAGGCACTGAACCTGCTCCAGAGCGTCCCGTACAGTGACATAACAGCCACACCCGGGCCCTTCTTTCACTCCCTGTAAAACAAGCTGTCTGTTTCTGAGTTATCAGGAGCCAAACTTAATGTGAAGTTTAAAAGGTTCATAAGAACACATGTTGTTTTTATCCCTGTTCATGGTTCAAAGCACATTGCTCACCTGTTTTGATAGATTTGTGGAGAAATATTCATCGATTAAAAAGACCTTCTAAAGATTAAATGAAATCCAGAAAAGTAGAGAAATAGATATTTGTCTCCTGGGTTATTTTTATGTGTATAGTGTTTCTTAAATAAAACAAAGTAATATTTGTATTTAAGGTCCTTTGTATGTTTTATGACCTGGGCTTCACCCAGTACTGTATAGCAGAAGGTACTGTTTTTGATCAGATCCATATAAGTTTGCCCATCAGTACGTTTGTTTTAGTGTAGCTAATTTATTGAAAAAAACATTCTGCAATTGAATTTAGTTTAAAAAATGATTGTTCCTTAAAAGTGTTTTATGATTGACTTTGTTTTCATAATTTGATTGTGAAAGGCGTGGTTACCTGCATTTTTTGACACAACTATACATTATGTATGTATAAATAAAAATGAATATTAAAAGGGCAAAGTTCTGTTATGTATTATATTTCTTTATTTAAGGGAATTACATATGCTATGTTTGTAACCGCTTGTTTGTTGTATAAATTGCTTCTTCGTTCGATGTAGACTTTTTATGGGCTCTCTGTACCTTTAAGAATTGTCTTTACATCATCGCGCAGACGCATCCGTCTGTTTCTGCAGGGCCCGTCTGCGCTCTCATCAGCAGCATCCGTACATGTACCCACCAGCCCAACATGTCGTCGCGTACAGGGCCACCCCACATCCATGAACAAACTTCACCGAGATACTGCAGCGGAGCATTGACGTAAATTCACGATGTACTGTAAGTGAACTGTATCCCTGTTTTGATCCCGTTTTATTATATCGTGAAACGTCATAAAGTCGACTCTCATATAACTGGTGCATTATGCATGTAATTAGAATGATGCTGTAGACTAATTATTAATATTTATCAAACACAATACAGTTACTGTGTTATGATTTTATTATATGATATGACGACTGTTCAAACGAGAGGTGAGCGACGCACTGTTGCAGAGTTTTAGCGTAAGACAGACGAAGTGCTGATATCAGATGCTGTTGTGTCATACAGTCTGTGCCCTTTACTGGACGAGGACGATACACCCGCAACAAATGGGGTCTGGTGACGTCATACGCCGAATTGAAAGAAGTGCACTTTTGAATGTAGATTAAATCACATTCTTTTGATGGCCTATCTAGTATATTGTATAATATTGGGGTCTATGGATTTAATGACTTTAATCAACTGTGTAAGCATATGGAGAAAACATGAACTCCACATAACTCCAAAACTTGTATAGTCCTATACTATTGGCTTCCTAATGTAACATAAGGAGCAGCCTATTATTTAAATTTGAAGAGTTTGGTCCCAAAATGACATAATTCCAAAATCATATTTTTTATTATGTTATCGTGTTTTTATTGTGTTAGTTAGCTGTATTTTTTTAGTTATTATGGCTTAAATCAAAAGAAACCAACTGCAACTGTTTGATTGATATTAATTGGAATGCACAATAAAAAACATGATTTTTAAAAAAATAAAAAACTGAGTTCTCATTTGGAACCAAACTCTTCTTTTATTTGAGCCGTTTCTTCTGTTTTGTGATGTCTTTTGTGATACTTTTGAAAATAATTTGATTCAGTAATTTGATTAATTTATTATTTATTCATTTGCAGTATCTGGCATAAATGAATGACACACATTTTAATATGGTTTTGTTGTTATTGGTAGCGTAGTTCAAGATAAACACTTGTTTGCTTTTGTGGTAGATGCGCGAGTTGTTTTAAATTCACTTGAACTGAACCCTTTTTCTGATTGTACATACTCCATGTAAAAGCAGCCTTTTGACAGACTGTGAAGAATTCTTGAGAAAATTACAAATCTGGATAGATTATGCTCAATTGTGGGCAGAATTTTCCCGTTCCATTGACCTCGAATTAACTGCTAACAGGTGCAACACACTGTCACTAATAAAGGCTCAGAACAACAATATAATTTTCCCAGATGTCAAATGAAAAAACATTGACAGCCAATCAATATTCCTAAGAAATTTAAGAGCTCATGGATATCAAATCTAAGATTGCAGCAAATGAGCTTGAAATCAACATAACATTATTGTGCGCTTGTACTTATCTGTGAACAGGCCTTAACACTTGAAAGATGCTTGAAACTCTGTTTGCACTGGCTTTGACATGAATGTTGGTATTTCGTCAGTGCACCCTCACACACTCATGACACTGTTTTGTTTACTAAAGAGACAGACAGTTCATGTTTGTAATGTGTGTGAATAGCTCAGTGTATAAGAATTTGTCAGCTGCTTCGTGTCTTTGTTTAGTTTATTTTGTTGATTGTTTTGACTGAATAGTATACAGAAGAATTTCTTTTCGTGAGTCGTGAGATTTTCTGTAGCTCAGTGATAAGAGCATTGCGTTAACAATGCAAGGTCGTGTGTTCGAACCCAGGGGATTGCACATAATTATAGGAAAATGCAATGTAAGTCACTTTGGATAAAGGCGTCTGCCAAATACATCAATATAAATATATATATATAATATAAATATAAGAAGAATTTAACATTTTAAATACAAAATTATTTATTTTAACACTTACACCGTGTCTACACCGGACGCATCACTACATGACAAACGACATTAGAAACGCATTAGAACACATTATAATTAAAAATGTTGTCCGAACCGGACGCGCAGGTTGTCGTTTCGCGTCGCGCATGTCGCGTCCGGTGTAGACACATGTTAAATTGTTGATACATGAAAAGAAAAAATGTATGCACCCTCAGTTTTCTGAAGGAACATTCTTTTGTAGTGTTATGTTGCTTTTTGTCTGTTCCCTAGGATGTTATTATTAATGGGGTCATATTGTGCGAATACGTGTTTTTCTGTGTCTTTGGTGTGTTATAAGTTGCCCCTGCATGCCCCTGATGTTCCAAATATGGTAAGAGGTGTCACATTTCAATCACACGCTTGCAATATTCGACCAATCACTACGCACTGGTTTACTGGCACATAGCACACCTCGCTTTTCAGATCGATTAAATTAAAAAAATCTGTGCATTTCAGAGAGGCGGGGCAAAGAGGAGATACAAACATGGACGGCATATGGAAAATACTGTGTTTTTAACCTTAAATCGTGTATACACATTGCATTACATCTTAAACAAATGATTATATTATTTTAAGCCGTGTCATATGACCCCTTTAAAATTTCACGTTATATTAAAATAAATTTGGCTTCGTGTTTTAGAGATATTTGTCCTGTGGAATCCCTGCATCTTTGGAGATAGACTGTGTAAGGCAGTACATACCCATGTCCCTCACGTCTAGCAGAAGGCCATCTGCTGGTTCTCGCAGGTAATGCTACTTTTCCAAGTGTTCCAATTGAATATTTGAATACATAAGAAGATGCATATCTTAATTAGCCACTTTAGATCTGATTGGATGTAAAGGGTCGACTTTGAATAAAAAAATCACACTATAAACAAAGTATTAATACTAATATTTTTCATTTATTTTGTATCCTTCCTTATAGACTGTAAGTAATCTTGTTTTATGCTCTTTTAAATGTTTGTTTTACATAACAGAGGCTTGATGAATTATAGCTTGACAGACTCAAATGCAGGATGACTGGACATGTCACGAAAATACGTTTCCCAACATCTTGATACAGGGGTGCCTCAGTGCTCAGTGCCTGGGGCGTTGCTCTTTTCTGTATACATGACATCCCTTGGCTCTCTCATTTGGAAACATGACTTTTCCTAGCACTGCTATGCGGATGATACACAATCCCACCTGTAATTTCTGTTTGACAATCAGAATGTTTTGCATGCATTCATGCCTGTGCAACATTTCGCTCTGGATGAAGGACCATCACCTGCAGCTGAACCTTGCAAAAACAGAATTGCTCATCCAACCCTAAACTACATCACAACTTCTCCATTCAACTGGGCTCGTCGACCATCACATCTTCCAGAACGGCCAGAAACCAGGGAGTGCTGATCGATGATTAGCTAAACTTCACAGATCCGGTTGCCAGCCCCACTCGGTCCTGTAGATTCATCCTCTACATACAATATCAGGAAAATTAGACCTTTCATATCGGAGCATGCTACGCAGGTCCTAGTCCAGGCTCTTGTTATGTCCAGATTGGAATATTGCTATGCGCTACTAGCTGGACTTCCTACTTGCATGACCAAACCTCTACAGATGATCCAGAATGCAGCAGCAAGAGTGGTCTTCAATGAACCGAAGAGAGCACATGTCACTCCTCTCTTCATGAAGTTAGATTGGCTCCCTATAGTCGCTCGCATCAAATTCAAGACTCTGCTCCTGGCCTACAAGACCACCACTGGTTTGGCACCCCCTTATCTTCATTCACTTATGTAGAATTATGTACCCGCTAGATCATTATGCTCTGCAAACGAACGACGTCTTGTGGTGCCATCCCAAAAAGATAAAAAATTGCTCTCACGAACCTTCTCTGGATCGGTTCCACATTCCACATCCACATTCCGGAATGATGATTCTGTTGCCATCTTTAAGAATCGGCTGAAAAGACATATCTTCCGTCAGCACCTGACCGATCAATTCTGATTTCTATGTTTTCTAAAAAATAAAAAAAGCATGATTGGATAAACTAAACTTGGCTCTGTACACTGTAGTAGGCTTTGGGAGAGATGTTTTTATGGCATCTTTTGCTTTTTGTTGTTCTAAAGTTTGACCCAATTGCTTCCATTGTTTACCCAACTTGTAAGTCGCTTTGGATAAAAGCGTCTGCTAAATGACTAAATGTAAATGTAAATGTTACGAAATGGCATTCACTGTATTCATTGTGATAGTTTGTGTTCCTTTTAGAAACGGCAGGTGTTTAGTTTGCAAGGCCTCGCTGACAGTATGTGTGACATTGGACATCATAGCTCAGTTGTCAATGTGTGTTTATATCATAGAAGGCCTGCTGCCCCGAGCAGCGCTCGTCACTCACATGGGGACTCGCCTCTCCGTAGCAGTTATTCAACATCACCCTGCAAATGTACAGAGAGCAATACTGCAACACGTTCCAATCCAACCACACCACGGTAAGCTGGGCACACACACACACTAAAAGGCAGATAAGATTTATGTCTTCAGGGTAATGTTTATATTTGAGGCTTGGCTTTACATTTTTTGTTTTTCATGTTACTTTTATGGCCTTATCCGACACAAACCTGTTGCTAATGAGGTCACTTTGGTGTTTTGTTTTGCACCAGACGGCAAGTGAAGTATGCAGCCTGTAGTGAGAATCACGGCATCCGTCCGCCTGCCCCTGAGCAGTATCTCACCCCCCTACAGCGAAGGAAGTGTGTATTCGTCACTTACGAGCTCGGCTGAAAGATAATGTGGAAAGGCTTCAGGACCGGTCAGTAATGTTACAATGTCTCGGCAATGCTACACATATGCACAAATGCCTATAATAACTATAATACATGCCAGCCTCTCATGAGTCATATATTTTTAGAATTTCTGAATTAATATAACAGCGACCATGGTCTTTCCAATTTATCATTATTTCAAAGATTATTTTTTAAATGATCCCCTTTACAATCTTCTATGAATAATTAATTAATGTATTCATATAATTTCAGATTATTTTATCATTCTCGATCAAATTTAGGGACCCTACGATTTGTTTGTTTATATCTGTTTTCGTACATGCCCAGAGACTCTGAGATTGAGGATTTGCGGATGCGACTGACTCAGATGCAGGATGATTGGATTGAGGAGGAATGTCATCGCGTAGAGGCCCAGCTGGCCCTGAAAGAGGCGCGGATGGAGATCCGGCAGCTTCAGCAGGCCGTGGACACAGTTAGGTCCAATCTAGGTGTCCCTGAGTCAGAACAACAGGACTGTAAGTCTGAAAGTCTCCGTGCAGGTAGTATAGGGCCACGAATTGGGGCATCTAGGTCTTGTGGCTGCTCTCCAGCCCACACTATGAGTCACAGTGCCACTTTTACCAGGCTAAGTAGCGAGACATCACCTGGCACCACAGACCGTAATGGAAATGTGCATTCTAGACGCTACATTCCCGCCAACAGAGGGGCAATGACGTTACCTAGAGGTGATGGCCGCACTCATCTTCTTCTGGAAGCCGCTTTGCTGCATGAGCAACTGCCACATGCACAAATATGCCCTGTGTTGTCACGATCCTCCACCTGTGAGAGATTGTGCGGCGGAGAGTCAATCTTGCCGGTTAGTCGATCTTGCCATGCAGTGAACAACAACTGCAGCTGTGGTCCACATAGCTACCTCCCACATCACCATCTATTTCTGCACCTCCCACAAGAGGAAGCACCTCCTCCTCCCCCACCACCAGCGCCCCCTAGTGCATCAGAGGTAGGTGACAAGCCAGGGTACCGTTCACAGGCGTGCAGTCCCACCATAACCTGGATCTCCGAAGAGGGCAGAGGCGAGGAGCTGAGCATCATCACTTCAGCAACCTGCGCACCAGATGTTACCCTAGCGGAGCTGCATGTGTTTTCGCCATCATCTGCGGCTACTTCACCTGCTCAGATATCTTACGCTACCGAACCTTTGCCACTTGACAACACGGTTGAATTTACATTATTGACAACAACGCCTATGGTGTTGACCAAACCACAGGTTCACCAGCCCTGCCCCAGATCTTCACCGCTTGCAGAATCACCAACACAGGAAGCAGTGCTAATTACGGTCAATGATGAAAATGAAGTGGGTGGAGCTTGTGCCGCAGAGGAGGAGGCTGAACCCACTTCTCCTAAGAGGAGCCACTGGAGCCGTTACTTCCTAATTGATCTGTTAGCGGTAGCTGTTCCTGTAGTTCCCACATTGGCATGGTTTTGCCGAGGGGCAAGGAATGAAGGCATGCCCATGTACAACATGGGCTCCCTGCTGCGCGGCTGCTGCGCCGTTGCATTGCATTCTCTAAGGCGGGTTGGCATCAGCTCTGATTCTAGCCCCTCAGGAACAGGAAGAGCAAGACCTATTTGAAAACTTTTGTTTTGCCATACTATCAAAAGAGAACTTAATTTTGACTCTTTTTCCTTGTCTGTGTCTCCCATTAGCTAAATAATTTTGAACCAAAAAGGCCTCCATCCATTAAACCAGTGCTTGTTTGAGACAGGATCTGGGACTGTGGACCATATTTGCACAAACATTTACTTGTTTAATGGCTCTTGCTCATTTCCACCATTTGTTTTACCTTTTCCTTCTGGTTCCTTTCTTATCTGCTGGATTTCCCCTCATTCTAGGTTGAAACTAACCAGACAAAACAGAGCCAAATAAAACTGAAAGCAGCAATAAGGTAAAACTCTAAGCTGAGCTGAGAATGTACAGAAACTCTACCAAATATATATTTTTAGGCCTTTAAAACAAATAGGGAAGTCAAAGAGTTCTTTGAATTTTTTTGCACATTTCCATCGCATTTGCCTTGGAGTTTACTTCACTCTACTTTTTTAATTGTCGTATTGAGGTATATTTGATTCTAACCTTAAGTGGGTCAGACCGTGGTTCAATTTCAGAAAAAGGACATTTCAGATCGTCAAGGCTGGACTTCCACATTTTAAACTTTTACATACTCATTACCAGTATTCTCTGTATGACATTAGAACTACAACAATGTTTTTAGAGTACTGAAAAGAAAAAAAACTAAGGTCAATAGGTGTCTTGCATCTTGCTGTCCTGAAAGAAATGCTTTACTTAGTGCATTGAATATAATTCTTGTGAATCACAATTCTGTGTGATTCTTTTGTTTCAGTCTCGAGCTTCTTTTTTTTATGTGCTCAACTGTGCTGCTTAAGCAGAATTGTAAAACTGCTTGATGTCAATTTCCATATGATTAACATGGTTCATTGAATTGTAGAAAATTGTTTCAATGTCCAATTTCATTGATAAAACTTTTAAAGGTAACGATTTAAGATTTTAATCAGTTTAGCCGGCTGTTGTTCAAACGATGATCTCAGGTGGCACTCAGGTGAACAGTACATAGAGAATGCACAATGAACGGAAACTCATGACAAAAGACCCATTCATTAGCAAAGGTTTGTATCAACATTGATATTAATTGCTGCATGCATCCATCCAAATTTTAGCTATATTTAAGTCAACTACTTATGCAATGGTGTAATACATTTCTAAACTAGTGTATTAGTGCTTTCCTGTAGCACAGTGGTAAAAGCACTGAGTTAACACAAGGTTGTGGGTTCGATCCTGGGGATTGCAAATACCTATGTAAAATGTATAGGATAAAGCAATGTAAGTCGCTTTGGATAAAAGCGTCTGCCAAATGCCTAAATGTAAATGTATTAAGAGGTAACAAAAAATTGTAAAAATGGCTAATCATGGCAATGGTAGAAGGGCTGCTGTAAGATGCATGTTAGCACAACTCCTAGTAGCCTAGTTAGAAAAACGTATTTTCGATTGACATTTGGATGATCGTTTATCTTGATTTGATGATGCAGTTCAATATACGGTGATTGTGAAATTTGATTACCCAATTCACTCCTTGAAAATGAAGTGATTCATTAAAATGACAAGACAACTCAAAATGTTGCTTTTGTTTTTCATTTAGTGCCTGAACTAGGCACAAAACGGAAAATGTTGTTTGATACCAATAAATTACAGAAATCACTTCGTCATTCTCATTTGGATGAAGACCAATGAGATTCCAGGGTGGACAGGGATACTCAGAATGTTGCCACAAAATAAAAGCCAGAGTTTTTAAATCATCCTGTTGTTCACTTGACAAATCTTCCAAAATAAGTGTTACTTACTATACATGTTTTCATGAACCACTACTCCAAACAACACACCACGTACCAGTTTCATGTTTTTATAAACAATTTATTTTCAAGTAGTTTATTGTTTTATATTTAACCAGATTTCCCCACCAGAGTGCTTTTACCAGCTCAGCCAAAACCCTGTTGTTGTAATTGTGTTTACAATACAGAAATAAAATATAAAAAACAGGAGGAAAGAAAAAAAGAACATGTTTCATAGTGAGTATCCAATGACTTGGAGTATACCAGTAAATTATGTCAAGCAGATGAGAAATAAAAAGACAAAATATACAAATGTATAACAGAGCTAAGCTAAGTGGCATTGCTATCAACACAAGCCCCTTTTGAGGATCACGTAGCAATGTTCCTTAAAAAGGTTGACCTGGAAGAAAAAAGAAAGGTTTATTAAACAACTGTATAGGCTGTGGGCGGATTGTAAGGGTTTAATCCATGAGCCTGTTAAATGAACTCCAAAGTATGTTTAAGACCCTATCTGACTAAAACAAGAATAATCTTCTTTACAGATCATCCTTTAGTTATTAAAGTGATCTATGAAACCTGCAGGAACTATCTGCAACACTAAAGAATTTTTAACAAGTGCTATTGGTTATTCGTTGGCTTTGACAAAACAATTCCAATAAATATATGTTTTAGTACAAAGTATACTTGTAACTAAAAACCGGAAAAAATGTGGAAGACCATGCACATACCCTGAAAGAATGAATAGGGAATAACCTGAGTCCAACTGTGGGGGCATTATTCCAAGCCAATAAGCTCCACGTCAAATATGAGGGTGGCATTGGGAGGAATGATGCCTGGGTGCCCTTTGCTCCCGTAAGCAAAGTCCGGAGTGCAGGTCAGTTTGGCCCGCTGCCCCACACTCATCTGTCACACGGAGGAAAGGTCGTTTAGTTAAATTTAGTCCCATAGAACATTAATAGATGTTTAAAAAGGGATGTGGATTGGTTTCCAAAATAACAAGGTTGTGTGTTTTTGGCCAGTGTGTAAAGGGAACATTTTCCAATTAAACAAGAGACCTACTTTACAAACTGACAGAAAGTGGTTGAATGTAGGCCAGCCACATTTATTTCAGAAATCATATCCAATTACAGTACCTGGGCTACTCCCTCATCCCATCCACGGATAACTTCCTGTTTGCCAATCTTGAATTTGAAAGGCTTGCCCCGATCCCTGGAAGAGTCGAACTTGTGTCCATCTGTCAGAGAACCTGTGAAAAATATGAATCACATGTGAATAATGATGTATCAAACTACTTCCACACATGATATCAAATTCACTCGCAAAATAAAATAAAAAACAAATTTAACATCCCGATTCATAAGTACATTTCTAGACGTCTTTTATGAACGGAAGCGTTTTTTAGCAGCGATGGGGCGTTTGAATCGAAGCATCATGGCGCGTTACGAACGTTCCAATCGAAGCCATTTTTAAACAAACATTTTGAGAGTTCACGGAATTCATTTAGTGCACTTTGAACATCGACATTACCGCGGTTGAATCTTAACGTTGTTACGCATAACAGACGCGTTGTATGTGTTCCAAATACCACATTTTTGAGCATACGGGTGCATTCGAATCGAACTAACGTCATTTCATTTTTGATTGTTACTTTACGTAACACGTAAACATTCGGACGCGCCTATAATGCCCCAAACGGCTGACACGGTAGACAGTTCACCAGGCTTTGAACCAACCCATTTCAGCATAAATGACGACTATAACCAAAAACAGGCCACGGTTTGTCCAACACCAGATTTTAACGTTGTTGCTAACGCTGCAGATTAAAGATGTGGCAAATATTGTGACAGGTTTGCACCTTAAAGACATTACCCCACAAATAAAGGTTGCGGTTGTGAAATTGTCTATTGTGTTCGTACAGCTAATCGGCTAATGCTAACTAGCTAACACTATTCGCGCGATTCATCAAACACAACACTTCACTTACCCACATAGTGCACGACACACGTCTGTCCTTTTTTGGGATAAGTACTTCCTAAAAAAAACATTAAAATGCAGAAAAATATTAAACATTGAGGTTGAAATGATTTGCCCTGTGAGCGTGTGTTTAGCTAGCAAGCTAAAGCCTGCTATGGGAACATCAGTGAAAACGTGTCGATTAAAAGTAAGAATAATCTTGAGTATTTCATAATAGTTGTTTTTGAAATGTAGATAGGGTTTAATATTGGACATATTTTACCGTCTCCGGGAGTAATGGTTTCGACCTCGACTCCCATCCTTGCAGGCTGCTTGTTTTTACTCCTGAAGGTCCGCACACAAAATGCGCTTCAATTCAGTAATTGTGATTGAGGGCAGAAAGCGCCTGTGTGCACCACCCACGAGCATATTCCGCCCCTGGTGGACAAACAACGAAAATCACTATTTGCCAATCCCCACTACAGTTACTATGGTAACAATAGTTTCCTATAAAAATGTATTTACATCTCTCGTCATTGATGTTTGGAGAGGTTGGTGATGTCTTGGATAATGTTGCACTGTTACAGCCTACATAAACTATATAAGCAATGTTGTGTTAGATGACACAATTACTTTGACCACCAATTTAACTGTGAAGCATTCTAAAGGCATTTGATTGGTTATGTTGCCTTTAATATACAGCCTTATACAGTATGTGTTAATTCAAAGATTGTCAAATGATGCTCCTCCAATTATCCCAAAAGGATATTTTCATTTCCAACCACAGCACCCTGCTCATACAAGTCAACAATTACAAGAAGTCAGTACAGTGGCCCCTTAGGGATATTTATTATTGTTACAGTTTCTGACAATTTACATTTTCTGCCATTCTTAATCTGATATATAGTAACAACATAATCTTTTTAATTTAGGTGTGACTAAGTGAGCTTGTGGTGAATGTGGCAGAGAGAATGATGATGTTTCACCCTATAAAGAGATCATACACTACTATATACACACCCAACAGTTGGTTTTAAATAACCCCAACAGTTTTATATTTGACCCAACAATGGGTTAAAACAACCAAGTATTTAAGGTAAAACATTGTAGGTGAGTTTAAAACCCAAGGATTGCGTTTGTCTAATTTTTACTCAACGCTGGCTTGATATTACCCAACATTTTTTAGAGTTCATGTACAATTTATTGCCTAGATTGCATAACAATGATGACATTCTCGTTTGCATGACTCACGAGGACTATACCTCAGGTCTTTTATAGGTCTTATATTTTGAAATAAAAATAGTCTCTGTCCAGATATTGTGTGGCAACAACTTGTTTTTTGTGTTAAAATACTTACTGTTATACTGTTAAATACTGTAAAAAAGAACAAACACCACAATACAATTTAAAAGATTACATTTAGTTTATATTTGGGTTCTTAATTCTATGCATGGGCACTTGTTCTGATTACATTTACAAAAGTAAACAATGCTAAAAATAAATCACAAAACAGTAACCAAATCAAAATAAATTAAACAAGAAATCAAAATCTTGCTTATTTACTTTCCTGATATGCATTATTGGTCTTATTCTGCTATACATCACATGGACCTTATGATGGACTTCAACATCAAATTATATATATATTTTTCATCTGACATAACTAAAGCATATTTGACCATTTACTTACCAAATAACCTACATTATATTTTGTAAAAGTATCACATTTATATGTCCCACTTTGCAAGTAAAACATGTAGTATAAATGCCTTTTTGCATTGACCTTAATACAACTCCTCTAATTAAACTAAAATCTTTCAGTTTACTACTTTTCATTCAGACCCAAGTTACTTTTGACCTCTTATCAGCAATGTCTGGATACCTCAAATAATGTTCTTTTTAAACGAGTATCTCTCAACCTTGATTCCTCTCTTTTCATATTTGTGTTAAGTTCTTTCAGTGATGTAGAGTAAGCTGTAGATTTATTAAACCGGCTTTCCGATATACAACCTGACCCAAAATTTTAATAAGCGCTTGTGTTGCAATGTTTTTTAAGAATCAGTTTGGTTAAACCTTTTTCATGAAGATTAGACTGTTGTAATGTACAATGAGTACAATAGAAACAATCTTGGCCTTTGGTTTGAAGATGAATCTCTGACTAGACGGAGACGCAAAGACTTATGGGGAACTTTTCTGTCTTTTCCTAACTTGGGAGGATGGTAATATCTGGCCTTTTAAAAAACAAAACAAAACAAAAGAACAGAGCCTTTTTTTACATAAAATATGTTCCTAAAATGTTCAGGGTTATTTCCACATTTTTTTCATTTATTACATCTAACATACTGTGTCTATGATTTTGTTGAATGTGCTTTCGAGGTCTTTCATTAATGGGGTATAGATAAAAACCCACTAAAGCCACCAGCAACTGCATGATAGCTATAGAAGCCAAAAGCAATTTGAGGTCCAGGTTCGTTTGCTACTAGGGCTGTGACATCTGTGGCTACGGCCTTGATGACCACCCACGTTAGCAGCGTTAGTGATATGGGGAACTCTGCGAACGTAAACCCGCCAGCTAAGTGCTCACGGGCCGATCGCACCCCGATTCGCTTTTCTGAACGTTCCCCAACCGTCGGTGGCATACCGTCTGGATTCTCACGCACACACATCGAGAACGACATGTCCCGCTGTTCTCTTGGGTGCGGCAGGGGACTGACACGATCGCTGCATTAGGTGTGTGGGCGTCCAGCACACTGAAGCAGCGTTCGTTGACACATCTGCGCGCACTGTGGGCAGATTGTCATTCAGAAGCTGCGGTCACGGGTGGCTGTCTTCCTACGGGAACCAGCCACCATTTCGTCTGCTACCCAGGCGGTGACATCTGTGGCTACGGCCCCGATGACCACCCACGTTAGCAGCGTTAGTGATATGGGGAACTCTGCGAACGTAAACCCGCCAGCTAAGTGCTCACGGGCCGATTGCACCCCGATTCGCTCTTCTGAACGTTCCCCAAACGGCGGTGGCATACCGTCCGGATTCTCATGCACACACATCAGGAACGATGTGTGACGTAGATGAGATGTCGCTCGCAGCATCGGAGGGAGACTGACATCCGACTCTGACGAATCCGAGCTCCACCCCCAGCGGTCGAGTTAGGAGGAAGCAGAAATGTCATTCATGCATGAGGAGCTCTGTAAAACTTGGAGCGCTCCACTCTCGGACCGCTCCAGTGAAAACCAGCTCCACCTCCCTTACTTCCCTCGATGGTGGGGCAGCCAAGGACTGCGTCGAGATCCCCCGAGTGGAACGTCCGCCCGCGGTGCACCTGTGCCGCGGACGGCTACCTCCTGGGTCGAATCGGCCACGCCTACGGTCCAAAGCACGTAAGACTTCGGCATCACTGGTGTCGAGGGCTTGCGATGCCGCGACAGCGCTCTACGGGTGACTAAGGCGGCGGCACGGGCCCTGGGTCGGACGATGTCCACGGTAGTGGTCCAGGAGAGACACCCCCGGCTATACCTTGTGCAGAAGAGTGATACCAAGGAAGTCCGCTTTCTTGATGCACTCATCTCGCAGGGTGGGTTGTTGGTAAAGAGCGTCGAGGACTGCGCTCAGTAGTTTTTGACGGTGAAGCAGACAGTGGATTAACCACATTTTTCTCACCGCGACTCGGCCGCCTGAAGGCCTCCGAGATCCCGCGTGACGTCTGCTTCCCTGCAACCCAGGACCCCTTCGACATCGATTCCGGTTCCTGTGCCCCCACAGGCGGCACCCCGGAAGCAGAGGTCGAGGGGGAAACCTCCACCCCGTCAGCAAACTTCTCACGAGAAGGGACACTGACGGGAAGACTCCAGGGAGAACAACATCGGGCCCGAACCATCACAGCCACGGCTCTGATCGGTCGGCACGTGACGACTCCTGCCTCGTCACCAAAGCCGGGCCCTTTTCAGGGCCTGGCGCCCACTTACTCACAGAGTTTTTCGGTCTCCCCGGGTGTACTTGCAGCCGATCCCACACTCCACTGGACTGTGCTCGGCGAACCGACCTCACGCCCTGGCGAGGCGTGAGGTCGTACACATACGACAGTTGTCACCACTCTCAAACCGACAGTGCGTGCCATTGTCCCGCAGGGCAGGTAAAAAGGCGGAGCCATCCTTCCCTCCGGGGACCCCCCGCGACAGATGGTTAGCTCCGCCAGCCGACGAACCACCCCCCGTGGAAATGATGAAGCAGACTGCCCCCTTGGTCACCCTGTACAGTCCCTGGGAGCTCAAGAGCTGCCCACACTGTCTCGCTGGCTAATGCGGGTGGTCCGTCTTTGTTACTCGATCCAGTTTCCCAGAGACTTCTGGCAAAACAGGCATCGAGTTCGTCCAAAATCAAGACGTTCAGTGGGTCACAACCTGCACTTCATCATTCCCTAGAAAGACGGCGGGTTGCCATAGGTCTGCGTACCCTGAACAAGCAGCTTCACGAGTTGCCGTTCAGATGCTCACGCAGAGGCGCATCCTGACATCTATCAGGTGTCAGGATTGGTTTGTGGCAATCGACCTGAAGGACGCTTACTCTAATGTCTCGATCCCCTCGACACTGCCCCGTTCACATGGTTCGAGTTCGAGGGGTGGGCATGTCAGTACAGAGTCCTCCCTTTCGGTCTGTCCCTGAACTATCTCGACGAATGGCAAACACTCGTGAGATCTGTTCTGTACACAGAGGGACCTGGTGCTCCGGCATCTAGATCGATTGGGATTTCAGGTCAACCGAGAAAAGAGCAAACTCTCCCCAGTGCAGAGCATCCTCTTTCTCGGTATGGAACCAAACTCTGTCACCATGACGGCACAGCTGTCCGCAGCACGTGCCCAGTCAGTGTAGGAACTGGAGGCTCCTGGGACACATGGCATCCTCCGCGGGGGTAAGACCCCTCGGGCTGATGCACATGAGACTGCTTCAACACTGGCCACAGAGTCAAGTTCCGAGGACAGCGTGGCACACCGGCAGCAGGCGCATGGTGATGACGCCCTGCTGCCGACGCACCCTAACCCCTTGGTCTTCCATGACCTTCCTCCGGGCGGGGATTCCCCTCGGGCAGGTTACGAGGCATGTCGTGGTGACGACGGACGCCTCGCTGCAGGGGTGGGGTGCAGTGTGCAACGGGCACGCAGACGCGGGGCGCTGGACGGGCCCCCGTCTGCGCTGTGCAATTGCCTAGAGTGGTGTACGCTCACGGTAACTAACACAACTTGCCCGACGCCTCCTCCTGTGGAGTTAGCAGGTGATCCGCTCCCTGCGGGCCACACACATCCCAGGCAGACTGAACCAGACAGCCGACACGCTCTCTCGTCAGTATACTCCTTGCGGAGAGTGGCGACTCCACCCCCGGTCCAGCTCATTTTGGGTGTTGTTCGGACAGGCACAGATAGACCTCTTTGCCTCCCATGACACCACCCATTGTCTGCTTTGGTACTCCCTGACCGAGGCCCCCCTCGGCACGGATGCCCTGGCGCACAGCTGACCACGGGACGGGCGGAAGCACACCTTCCCCCCCAAGGAGCCTCCTTGCACAAACACTGTGCAAGGTCAGGGAAGAGGAGCACCAAGTGTATTGGTTACACATCACTTGTCTAACCGCACTTGGCTTCAGAGTTGATGCTCTGAACAGCGACTCCCCCTGAACCATTCCCCTGACAGAGGACCTGCTCTCTCAGGGCAAGGACACGTTCTGGCATCCCAGATCAAACCTCTGGAACACCCATGTCTGGTCTCCAGACAGGACGAGAAAATCCTGAGATGGCTACTCCCCCTCTATGGCTGAGACCATCACCCAGGCTAGGGCCCCATCTACTAGGTGGTCACACGCCTCTAGACGGCGCCTCTTCTCGTCCTGGTGTCTCTCTCTCTCAACGAGAAAAGACCCACTGAGGTGCTTGATCAGGATTGTGTTCCCCTTCTCACGAGACTGGAGACTAACATCTCCCCTCCAAACTGAAGTGTATGTAGTCGCTATCGCCACTCATCACAACTCAGTTGATGGAAAGTTTCAAGGGCAACTCGACCTGATCACCAGGTTCCTAACGGGCGCGAGAGGGCGGAATCCGCTTCATCTCCGCTCCATACCCTCTTGAGAGCCCCTCAGAGGTTCCGATCTTCCTCACCTGAGTAAGACAGCCCTCCTGTTGGTGCTCGCTTCCGTCAAGAGGGTAGGGGACCTCCAAGCATTCTCTGTGTCCCCGGATTGCCTTAAATTCGGCCCTGGTATTCTCACGTTATCTTGAGACCCAGGCCCGGATACGTGCCCAAAGTTCCCACTTCTCCCTTCGAGGACCAAGTGGTGGACTTGCAGGCGCTCCCCACTGGGGAGGAAGACCCAACCCCATCCGTGTTGTGTCCTGGACCGCACGCAGAGCTTCAGTAGCTCTGACCAGCTCTTAGTTTGTGTTGGAGGACAGCAGAAGGGGAAGGCTGTCTCCAAGCAGAGTCTGGCGCACTGGGTCGTGAATGCCGTTACGACGGCATTTCGATCTCAGAATCTCCCATGCCCATTGGCAGTGAGGGCTCACTCCACCGGAGTTTAGCCACCTCCTGGGCACTGGCAGAAGCACCTCTCTAGCAGACATCTGTAGAGCTACGGGTTGGGCTACGCCCAAACACCTTCGCAAGGGTTAACAACCTTCGCGTAAACCCGGTGTCAGCCCACGTCCTGCGTGGCGACATGTAGGACTGGCATCCGGGGGGGCGTATGCCTGCGAAAGCACCTTCCCACCCTCCAAGAGGTTGGGTCAGTGTGCTATCTACCCTTTTCTTCTTACCCAAACACATGGCTAAGAAAATTGGTACCTCACCAACCTTCCTTCTTACCCAGACACTGGTTAAGAACAGGCATTCCATCCATCACTAAGCAAGCACCTCCTGGGGGTTGGCTGGGCAGAGCAGCCTTCCCCCTTAGGCCGGGAAACCTTATGACCTATCACAGATAGTTCTAACCGGACCTGTGCTATCGGACGCAGTAACACCCCCACCGTGGGCTGTTCCGTCTGTTATACCCTCATGACAATGGTTCCCACACATGGTAACCCATGAGCTTCCCCAGGTGGACCTCCACCTCGCTGTACTACCAAGTCCGCCCGTTCCATGCGTTCTCCTCCAAGGACGAGACCATATCATATCTCCACCATATTCCTCCCCACGGGTAGGAGGTGGCCTCTGCAGCGCTTCTCTGATTAAGAGTTGCGCTTTTCCCGGTGTAAACCCGAGCCGGACGGCCTCTCGCCTGTAGAGAGCTAAGGCCCCGCCCGTGAAAGGTTACCTGTCAGGGCTGTACCCATCTTTCTCCCAGAAAGCTCTGGAACCCCCCGACCACCACACTGGAAGGTTACAAGTTTCACGAAAGCGTCGAGCTGACACGCCCAGGCTTGTTGCCGTCGCTTCGCTGAGATTGTGACGCGATACAGCGTTTGTGGCGTTTTCCATAGATAACCCCATCTGTCGTTCTCGACACAACGTCGAGAGACCGACAGAAAGGGAACGTCTTGGTTACGTATGTAACCTCAGTTCCCTGATGGAGGGAACGAGACGTTGTGTCCCTTATGCCACAAACACGTATCGTATTCTGCTGCAGTCGTGAGAGGATCTCAGGCTCTTCAGAACAAGAGGTAAATGAATGCTGCACGCCGGCTTCCTTTTATACCGGATATCCGGGGGCGGAGCCCGGCATGCAAATTTCATTCGCCAAATTTCATTGGCCTTTTCTATAGTAGTCAGAGTTGATTGGTTCTCAAGGGCGAACCCCATCTGTCGTTCTCGACACAACGTCTCGTTCCCTCAATCAGGGAACTGAGGTTACATACGTAACCAAGACGTTTTCCTGTAGCTCAGTGGTAGGTAAGAGCATTACATTAACAACACAAGTTTGTGAGTTGGATCCCAGTGGATTTCAAGGAAACAAATGTGTTGGATAATGCAATGTAAGTTGCTTTGGATAAAAGCCTCTGCAAAATACATAAATGTAAATGTAATGATTAATTGTTATAGTGTTTCCTTATATACTATATGGGTGCCAGGGTGTTTTTGGGAATTGCTTTCTAGCCCAGATCAAGAGATCTCACCCCAACCAATTTCTGGGTCTGAATATGGTTTGTTAAGTATAACATGTAGTATCACTCATCACTAAACCATTTAATCTGTGGTGACATCAAACACTGTTTAACACGTGCCACGGTTTAATACTTAAGATAAGGAAGTTTAGATTCCTTACCTAGTCCACTATATATGGACAAATTATTGGGATGCCACCTTTTAATGAACAATTTTTAGTACTTTAGTCACATCCGTGAGCATCTTAATTCCACTGCATATGATATTCTAGAAAATTGTGTGCTTCTAATTTTATAGCAACAGTTTGGCCAGCAACCTTCTCTATTTAAACATTATAATGACCGTGTACACAAAACAAGAAATGACTGATTCAGTCTAGTGCAAAGAACTTGACTGGTTTGCATAGAACCCATAACCGGAACCAAGCTGAACAACTTTGGCATAACATTCAGACTTTGAGTCAACACTTATTACCCAAACCCATCAATGGCTTGAACACATGGGTAGAGTCATTTCAGAACAGAAAAGTTTCTCTCTAAAACTGTTGAAGTACAAACAGAACATCTATATGGCATTGTATGAATATTTTTTTAATTGAAATTTCTGGAATTCAATAAACATGTTTATTAGAACTTTGTCCATAGGGTATTTCCAATTGTGCCTTGGCAAGCACCACTATAATTTTTACAGGATACACTTTTCTGCTTTATAAAACATATACCTAGTTAACATCTGCACAGTTTTGACAGTCACACACTACACAGTATTGGCAGTCATTGAGATTATAGAGTCATGCAGGAGTGTGGTGTATGCGTGTAGGTGGTATGCTGTAACGGTTTCATGCTGTTCTGTTCTGTGGGGAGAAAGTGTGGTGTGTGGGAGCTGCTGCGTTTGATCCACGCTCAGACAGGCCTGATCTCTGTCTTTGTTATACACCCACAGCACCTGACCTTGTATCACAGCTGCCATCAAGCTAACGCCCCCACACTCATCTCTGATGGAGAGAGACAGATGTGCACACTCATACAGTAAACATGCAGAGCAGCTGTTGAAACAAACTACTACTAAATCTGTTTGAAGCCACGCGTTCTGTTATATATTTGACATAATTCTGCATTTCAGCTATTAATCAGATTCAGGGCTGTTAGGAAGACTAAACCCTGAAAATCAGGTATCACTTTAACCGATATCTTTATTGATCATATTTAATACATTTCTGGTCAACATTTAACTTGTTTTGTCTACCACCTATTTTTTCTGCTCACATTTTCAAATAGTCATCATAAGAAAAATTATGATGCAAAAAGTAAAAGATTCTGTCACCCTTAACTCAATTCCAAACCCTTATAACTTTCTGTTGTTATTCAGTCGGATAATCATCATTAAACAACATAAACTTCAGACTGTTCCTCATACAAATCTGCACAAAGACTTCAGAAGACTTGGAATATAGTTCACAAGGTATATTCACCACTTTTTATTGTATGGTGCTCTGCATTCTTTTTCAAGTCATCTGTCCCCATTCATTAGAATGCCTTTGAAAAGAGACATGGCACGTCATTAGAATTCCCACGCAAGAGAATTTGATGTTCCAAGGATGTCGTAAAAGTTAGAAATGGCATGAGGATGACTCATTATTTAAGTTTAAAGAATTTTTGGGTGATTGTGGTGACAGATACACCCTGTAGGAGAATGATTGTCCCCATGAAGCAGAATGATAAGAAGCTAAACTTTATGTCTTGATTGTTTGACATGGTTTTTACTGTAAGCTGTTGATGAGTCTCTGTCGTGTTGATCTCCTCCCAGAAACATGTTGAGATATGTATATGTAAATTTCAGCACTGCAGGAAACATACCATTCACTTTGGAGAAGTCAGATTACAGAGACAAATCAAAGACGTGTGTGGGCAGCTGTGTGATGTAACAGCACTTTGATATCAATAATAAGCATGAGAGCGCAACTATGGAAGTCCGCTTATTTGCCTATTACATAAAAAGCTTTCGCTGAGCCCATATTCGGACGTTAAGTCTGACGTCACGCACCTTCATATATGAAAAGTCATATATTGTTTCCGGGTCCAAACGCTCAATGAGATGCTGTAGGCAAACAACAAAAAAATATAATATACGCTCACGGAGAGCTGTAAAACTATCGGAAAACCACAATCCAAAGCTTTATCTTCCTAACAAAATCCAACATGGCCAGTCATTCATTTTTCATAATTTATTGACATATTGATGTCGGAGATTTCGTGAGACGTTAGAAACGATGAGTTAATAAATGCTCCGCTTTAATATGCGATGTGAGTAAACAGTGCTCGTCAACAGCTGTTTAAGTTGTAGCCCCGCTCGAAATGAATAGAGGGTATATGGACGTGTCATCACTTTACCACATGAACACCACGTGAGCACGCCGGAGCGCGCCCTCCTGTACATCACTCATCAAAATGACTTCTTACAATGTCAGGAAACGCATTTCCGCGCAACATTGCAGTGTCCAGGAACGCCGGATTTCTATGTAAATCGTAGAGAAGTCGTAAGGATCACCGTCGAGTCCAGGTGCTTGTAATTTCAGCAAATACTTGCATGTTTTAGTCCCTATTACTTCCAATCCAATTCTCCTATAAGACGATAGCTATGCTAGGTGTTTTTCCACCCATGGGAGTGTCCCTTATTTATCCTTATTTGATTTGGGACAACTTTGAACAACTGTTAGACCATAAATTTAAAAGTTGTCAAGCCAATGTAAAAAAGCGCAGGTCACTGTAAAAAAGCACAAATTTCAGCTGCCTTCAATTTTTAAGTTGTCATAAAGCTATTGGATTTAACTAAACATGTTTTTTACAGTACATTGGACTTGAGTCCCGGCTCATGGTCCTTTCCAAGCTCCTGTTCCCCTCTCTGTCATCCTGCTATTTCCTAAATCTAGTTTAGTTTTGTACATTTTAGCAATCTTATCTCTCTTACATGTGAAATGCTCTGTAATTTTCCCATTCACCATCATCTCTCATTCCCTGTGTGTTTATATTCGCTCTAAATCTGCAGACGGAGGGCGTCTTTTGTGTCTTTCTTTGATCCTTATCATGATGTGTGAGATGCCATAACTGACCCACTTGTTGGGTATCTTTTAAGCAGGAGTGGGCAGACCCCAAACGACAAGCTCCTACCATGGTGCGGACACTGTGAAACCTAGATGTTCTATATATTAGGTGATATAAATTATAAACCAACATGTCTATATAAAGAATCGACTAATTTATTTTAAATTCCTGTGAGTTGGTTATAATGATTATTTTTAATTAACTTGAATTATTGGATATTAAGTACACACAACTTAAAAGTAGAAATTCTTTTTGTTAAAAAATTTATCCTTGAATGCTTGGTGAGTTACCACAAACGTTTACAAGTAAAAAAATCCTCCTTGTCCAAGTTACTTAAAGAATCGAATTCCAATTGGGTATTTTTTCTCTTTTGTACTTTAAGACAACAGAAATGTTATGTTAATTTCTATGACCAATCTCTCTCTCTCATGGCAGTACTGTCAATGCCATTGGCTAGTCTTTCTTACATCTTCCCAGTTGCAGCATTTCACCACAACCGAGGGTATGGCAAAATTTCCTCTGTCCATACAACAACAACATTCCAAAGTAATGGAACCATAAATTATACCACATCTTATCTAAACAAAACGTGTACAAGAATCCACAAAACTGAATGATTGCGCGAACATGCACCAAGACTAACAGATAACAAACCCTACCCTCATAACATTAAAATATCTACTAATCCATCTGCCATTTTACTGTGTGTGACAATCGCTTCAAACCCACAGCCAGATGTTATCATTCAAAATGTTGAATTGGTTTTGTGTCCATGGGCGGACTGACATTCTGTTAAAGTCCAGAACTGCTTTCCCACCGACCACCTACGGCAGTGGTGGACTGGCGGACATATTATAAACGCGAATGCACTCAACGTGAAGGCATTAGCAAGTCGGACACATATGCATGTAACGCAATGTATATGTATCATGCAACAAAGAGTATGTATAATTTACCCGTGTAGTCCCTAGTTGCTAGTGCCATGCTCTGACCATTGAGTAACAGTAAAACTTTAAGTAACAAGGTTACTATGGCCCCAAAGAAAACAAGATATGTTTTGTTAAACAGACAAGATCATTTTTTGTGTTTGAGGAAATTTGCCTTAACATGTTTGGCTCTTTTCCGCTACACATCAGCGCTCTGACTGCCACGTAAAATGTGCTAAAGAGACTTTAGGATCTATAGGAATATTTGGAGTTTGTTCCAATTTATGATTCTATCATTCAATGGTATTGTAGAGCATGGATCTGGGCCCACAGACACATGACGACATAAAACCAGAAAACTAGGAATTTAATTGTCATTGAGGTTGTATCGGGTGAACTGTCCAGCAAGATACATGTGCTAAAGCAGTCTGATATATAAAAACTATTTAAAGAGAAATGGAATGGGCACATGAGAAAGAAAACAGCGAGGTCAAATCCGGTCTTAAAAATTTCTGCCGCACTTGTTTCCTGTTCTTAATAACAGGAAAGTATGAAAAGTAAAATGTTATGCGAATTTTGTGACCATGTAAATGCTGTGTTTATATGCAATTCTTATAGCTAAGAGGGAACGGCACACTAATAAAACCCCTGCATTTGTTAATGTTGTACAGAACAATGCCTTACGGAATACAACAACAGTACAGACAATGATTGTTTTAAATTCATTTTTATTTCTAATCTTGCAGGGCTAATTCTTCATTATCAAACCGTGCAATACTGTCACATCTGGTTTTGGATTATCATTTAATGGGGTCATTTGACTCGGCTTAAGCGAAAATTATTGTTTGCTTTAGATGTAATACAATGTTTATACACGATTTAAGGTTAAAAAAGGCTGTCTTTTCCACATACCATGAATGTTTGTATCTCCTCTTTGCTCCGCCTCTCTGAAAGGGCGTAGATATTATAAAAAGCTCGCTCTGAAAAGCGAGGTGAGCTATGATTGGCCTGGTCACTAGTGCGTAGTGATTGGACGAAAACTGCACGGAAATGTAACGCCTCTTACCATATTCGGAACATCAGGCTGTGCCGGCGACGGTACAATGAGATTTACAAAACCGCCCACCTTACATTTGGGCGGTCTTAGTCAAATCATACCACGAACTGACGTAGATTTGTGGGGGTGTGGTTACACGAGGCGTTTCAGGCAGGTCTGGGTTAGCATTTGCTTTTAGATAGAATGTATCTTTTGTTCCGACACTTACATTTTTTTAATTTTACGTGTCTAATACATGCATGGGCAACTTATAACACACCAAAGACGCAGAAAAACACATATTTCCGCCATATGACCACTTTAATAGCACGATCTGATGCGCTTTGAACTTAAAGGGATAGTTTTTATTTTCTCGGCTTCGAGTTGTTCCCAAACTATATACATCTCTTTGTTTTGATGAACAGAGATATAAACTCACCTAAATGATTATTAGGAACATCATTTACATTTAGTCATTTGGCAGACGCTTTTATCCAAAGCGACTTACATTGCACTTATTACAGGGACAATCCCCCTGGAGCAACATGGAGTAAATTGTCCTGCTCAAGGACACACTGGTGGTGGCTGCTGGGATCGAACTAGCAACCTTTTGATTTACCAGTTCAGTGGTTTAACCCACTAGACCACCATCTCCATACATCATACTACACCATGGAACACCATACTAATACTGTGTTCAACCCCCTTTCTCCTTCAGAACTTCCTTAATTCTACGTGGCATTGATTCAACAAGGTGCTGAAGGCATTCTTTAGAAATGTTGGCCCATATTGATAGGATAGCATCTTGCAGTTGATGGATATTTGTGGAATGCACGAAGATCCCGTTCCACCATATCCCAAAGATGCTCTATTGGATTGAGATCTGGTGACTGTGGGGGCCATTTTACATTTCTGAATAAAGACGATTTCTATTGATTTATTATTTGTAAGAATATGACAATATCTGGCTGAGATACGACCGTTTACAACTCAGGAATCTGAGTGTTTAAAAAAAATCTAAATATTGAGAAAGTTGCCTTTGAAGTTGTTAATCAGGGGCACCGTGACAGGCCATCCACTCACAAAAATAACATTTTTATATATTTAAGGTAGGAAATTAAATATCTCCATGGATCATGATCTTTTCTTAATATCCTAATGATTTTTGGCATAAAAGAAAAATCGATAATTTCGACCCAAACAATGTATTTTTGTCTTATACTAAAAATGTTCTTGTGCTACTTAAGACTGGTTTTGTGGTCAGGCTCTGGACTTTAAAAAATAATTCTGTGGGCTTAGTAAATATCACAAAAATAAACAGCTATATTATTATATATTTTATTAGCTTAATAAAATCTTTTCATTAAAATCATTTAACTGAATTTTTTTTGTGGGACACTAAAAATTCAACAGTTAATTTCTATTAAATGTACATATATTATTTAAGTGTTTTTAATGGAAAACATAAAGGAATTAATACACTTAATATTTTTGGGGAATTCTTGAGAATATTTGAGTTACAAAGATTTTCTTATTTTTTACTTACATTTACTTAATTTAAACAGTATTTCATTGATTTCACAGCATAAAATTTACTCAGTTTTTTGTGTAAATTGTTTCACGTAAAATCACGGTTACATGTCTGTGTATATGTTGCCCAAAAACATTGGGGTCACTGTCCCAAAAACATTAGTTTATGTTTGTATGATACATAAAAATGAGTTTTAATGCAACGATAAACAATGGCAATATTCAAAATTGTTGCATACAGTGTGGTAAAATAATAATAAATATTCATCATTAGCTGCAATAATGGCCATGTTATTGTATTAAGATTACTATACACTGCAAATTCAAGAAACTGTTATTGTTTGAAAACATGTGTTCCCATGCTAACAAGTGATTCTTAGCACACATTAGACACTAAAAAACAATGGGGACAAACAAAAAAGACATTATAGAGACAAAAACGTGTTTTGCTGCACTAGTCGAACCAAAAAGCATTTCAATATACTGGTTATTTTCCAACACATTTTAAACACTCTCTTTATCTGCCATCAGTGCACCAAACTCAAGCCATTTGTTGTGCCAATGTTGTAATGTCTTTTCAAGTGGGCCACTCAAACAAACATTTATCCCTGGCACTAAAATGATGCACAATAAATTCTTTATTGAACATGATAGTTTAACTTTCTCAATGCTTGTAAAGCTGCTTTGAAATACATTTGAATTTAATAGCTTGAAGTTGAGGACTGCCTACATATTGGCCACCTTGGGACTTTCTTTGGCCTGACGCATTCCATAAAGCCACTTGATAACTCGTGCATTTCTTTCTATAACAGAAATGCCATAAGCAGGGCGTTCATCTTTTGCTGTGTCTTCTTCCTCCTCTTCCTCACCCTCGGCCGTACGCTCAGATGTCGGGGCGCTGGCGCTGCGAAGACGTGAAACAGACACAATATCGGAACCTGGTCTTGCTAGTTCCTTTAAATCGGAGGGGTTAAGTCCGCAATAATTAAAGAAGCGCTCAATTTCCGCCCCTGCCCGTGAAAAGCAGTCGCTGACATCCGATTTTGACCGTGTCAGCGAAGGACGCTTCCTGGAGCTTGTTGATGAGCGGTCAGTGATGGCTGGAGATGGTGGTGACTGGAAGTCATGAAGTAATGGGGGAACCGAGGTTGGAGTCATTTGGGTAGGAGATGTACATGACGCAGGTTCAGTGTTTGGTTTAATGGGGGAAGGTTGAGAGTTAAATGGGCTTGATGGAGATTTAGAAGAGGGTGAGATTTGGGCAGGACTGGACGGTGGCTTAATGGGTCCTCGAGAGGCAGTTGTAATGTTTTGAAGACGTTTTAAATTAATGTGGTGCTGATTTTGCTGTGTGTATGGCCTGAGCAAACGCAAAAGTTGCATTGGAACCTGCGGCATGGTGGGTTGCCCTGGTGTGCGGATTTGAAGCTGTGGTCTACCAGCCATCCTCGTTTGAGGTAACTGTGGCCTGACATCGACTCTCCGTACGGTCATGACGGGACATCCATTAGCACCTAAAGCATCTGCTTTTCCTTGACTTGTTGGAGACGACACAACTAAAGGTTCTTTCGACACATTTAGAGTTGGAGAGGGGGGCTTGCATGGGTCAGCATCCTCTTGGACTTTCACAGTGATGATGGGTTGCGTAGACAAAGCAGTGGTGGTTGTATCGTCAACACCATCGATCAGTTTGCAAAGGTGTTCCAGGTCAAGGGGAGGAGTCTCAGACTTAGTGGGTGGTGCAGGGACCTTCCTTGTCGGCTGTTGAGCACCTGGTCCAGTCTGGCTGTTGTTGGAGGGACAAGTGACGGGCTGCTGTTTTTTTAAAGCCACCTGCTGTGTCTTGACATACTTGACCTTGTCCGCTTCGAGACGTTCTACTGCACTGGGTTTGCGTGTCCCTGGAGATGATTTGACTGGACAACGGGACTCTAGGTTCCGACTTGGCACAGCAGAAGTTTCAGCCAGCTTTAGGAATCGCCGTGGAGACGGTTGAAGAGTGTCAATTGACATACTTGGAAACAAACAACTTCAACTTCTTTGCTCAGAATAAGCCAGTACCATTCCTCATTAACTCATCTGGGATCGAAACACTGGATTACTTTCTTGTACGCCTGTGGAAACAAGGAGAAAGAGATCAGTAAAAGACAATTCGAAACACTAACAGCCCTTAACTTCAAGTTCACGTTATTAGGTATAGTTAAGTAAAGTTCAAGTATATTTTTAAATAGACTCTATGTGAGGGTACTAATATCAATGTACTAGTGGTATACATGTACACTACTTTAATACTTGGGAGTAACTTGGCCCACTTAAACTTTTAAGCATATTTTAAGGGAAAAACTAGTAAAATACATTTGTTTAGTACTGCAAGTGCATGGGTTTACTGATATCTATGGCTTCAATACTTCATTAGTACTGTTTTTGGTTTATGAAAGTACCCTTTGATGTATACTCTACACGAGTATACATAATGTAAATATATTTTTCTTTAAGTAAACTTACCATCATATGTTACTATTTAGATATTTTGTTGCACTCACAGCGTACATATAGTCCTATTTAGGTATTCATTTTTATACTTGAAGCTCACCTTTAACTGTACCTTAAGTAGACAAAAAAAGAATAGGTTCAGTTCTATGCATGTTTTATTTACTCTCGTCTCTTAAGCTATCCCACGAGAAATTTCACTTGTAACTATATAAACTTGTACGTTTATTATATGATAAAATATGTTTGAAGTATGTGACTGTGAAAAGTATCTAACAGGCTACTTAATCAAAAGTTAATGAAAATTAAAACTCAGAATCCTTTTGAAGTTAAATATTATCCATCCCCTTTGCATACATACATACTGTACATACTTTCAAACAAGCAGCCAAAAGATTGTTAGTAAAGAGTCTAAGTAAAGACAACTGATGTGCCCTGAAGGTTATTGATGGATGAGCAGGATGAGCAACCATTATGAGACCATGCAGCTCATTAGGATCCATTAGTAGTGGATTAAAGGAAACAATTTCTGTAGTATATTGATGTAATTTATCAATGTCTCATTGTTAATGCATGATAAAGTATAAAATCAGTGACATCTTTTTAATGCCACTATCTATGATGCATTCTTTATTTAGCAAACTGTGACATGAAAACCTCCCTAGAGCTAGATGCTTTTGTTGTACAGTAGGACAGTAGGAAATATTAACTAAGCAGTTGATATCCTATGGTCGTCAAATGGTTTAGGATGAACAAAAAATAAGTATGGAAATGTCAAACAAATGTAGATATATGGATAATTTAGATTTGTCAATTTGATGAGAAATGTTTGAGTTCATCTTATATATTACTGACTTTTTGATTGCAGACTTGGCAAAGCTTAGTTTTTGAAATTGTTGGATTTTTTCTGAACCTAAAAATAAGACATTTGTGAGTTTTCTGGATGTTTTGCTCAATAGAAATTCCTGAAAAGCCATACTTAAGCGAAAGTTTATATATGCTCTTTAAGCAATTTCATTGATGTCCATTGGAAATAATTGTGATATTAAAGAGAACTCCTCGGTGGTTTTTCATTCTTGCCCCCTAGTTCATTTGATAACCCAATGGAAATTTTATTCCATCAGATAGTATTTAGCTTAAAGTGGTTTTGTTCAAAACACTACTCAATTTATGTCGACCTATAAAAGATGTGATGCAGACACATAAACTCAGTGTCTTAATGTTTATCATTCCATTTTACCCAAGAGCAGGCACTCCACCTAAGGTTAAAGTGCACTTTCTCACTCGCCTCTGCCTTCTTTCACAATCTATTATTCTTTTATTTCACACTGCTCTTTCGTTTTCTCCTTCATCAATATTTCGAACCCATTCTCTCTACAAGTCTCTTTCACACACAACAATGGAGTTTGTTCCGGAGTAAGTGGACTAAATCATTACCTTAAGGCAAAAAAGATAAGGTAAACAAGAATTAATGTAACATGAGATTTCACTATTCACCATTCCAAGGACAAGAAACTACATGTCTACCTGATCCAGAGATAGATCTAGAATCAGGAGAGTAAGGAATTTAGGAAGATATGACTAAACAAAGCATGTATGTTTCTGGGATAGTCTAGATGTGGTTAAAAGTTTTAGAATTGACACACATTCACAGACAGAACCACCTCAAATACTCCAAACACATACCTGTGATTGCCTCTGGGAACTGAACTGGACCAGCAAACTGTAAATGTAGATATATCCACTGCTCTGTCGGCATACAGCAACGATTCGGTTGTCTCTTCGTTTGTGTGTTAGAGACAATAAATTCATACACGGTACATGTGTTTGTTAAGGAGAAAGTAAAACTTGCTAGACCAGTTTGCCTATCTCTACAAAGACTCCTCCTGCCCTTTTTTCCGTTCCTGTCCAATCAGAAACTCATTTGCACACCAGGAAGTATGTCCCATATAACCTTTGAGTCACCTGATCACAGAAGAAAGGAGCAACTTTGTATTGAGAATACTGTCATGCTGTCTCTTGTCCATAATCTTTTTTTGGTAAGACATTTCCATGAAGGAAAGGCAACAATTTCATGCCAAAGAAAATATATAGAAAAATGACGGTCACGGAATTATATCATGTTTGCTTAAAGAGGCACATTTGACCAAATGTTTACAGTGTGGTTTGAGAAATAAAGCCAGGATGGTTATGAGACAACCCAGTGTAGGTATATCTTGAGTGTCATTTCAAAGCAAAAGCTGTCCATCATAAATGGGAATTGGATGTAAACATGACACTGCATGTGCTGTAAAAAGTAGCTGTTGTTTAACTTTTTAAAACTTCTACAGACAGTTTGAACGGACCCACACGCCTAGCCCAAAGTAGCTTCTGGTCTGTTTTTTTGGTTATCGATGTGGCTTAGCGGCTAGTACTATAACAATAATATTTAATTAATATGAATTAACATGACCCTGCGATGGGTTGGCACTCCATCCAGGGTGTATACTGCCTTGATGCCCGATGACTCCTGAGATAGGCGCAGGCTCCCCGTGACCCGAGGTAGTTCGGATAAGCGGTAGAGAATGGAATGGAATGGAATTAACATGAATATTTTATTGCATATAACTTGTTTTAAATCAAATTTAATTTAACTACTCAACAGTTATTGATTCTTAGCGGAAGTCTACCAGAAGTTTGGGGGACATTGCATTTGTTTATGTTATTACCCCTGAAACCATAGGGCTTTTTCACACCCTTACAGAAATGACAAATGAATTTCAGAAAAAATTCACATGTGTACAACATGAGTTTTATACACGTGCAAAAACACTTGTGAAATGCTTGTTTTTGGAACATTTTTTTGTGAATCCCATGGTTTAAAAAAAAAATGTTCCAAAAACATACATTTCACATGTGATCACATGTGTTTCTTGGACATGGGAATTACATGTGTCTTTAAAGGCAGCTTTACATTGTTGCAAAGCAGCTTTAGAGTAAATTCATATTAGGACAATAGAGCAAAAGACCAAGTTTGTGGAATACATGTAATTTTTGTCTATAAAATACCATTGAATTACCACAAAATTACTTAAATGTACAACGGCTTTATTAAGTTGGAAAAATAATGTCAGCAGACTCCAAGCCGAAGGCAAGTGTTCAAGTTGTTAAGGTTAAAGTGGTTTTTCTTTTTCAAAAGATTTTAAAAACTCCTTGGTCTCTAAAGGTAGGACCAGCCAACATCTGTATTAAGATTTAAACCACCACCAGGGTGAATTAAAAAAATTACAGTCCATAACGGGAAAGTTCATATAAAAAAACAAAATTACTTTTTGTCGATAGCAGAACACAATAACATTTGAAAAATGTTAGTTAGTACTTTATATGTATAAAAATTACACTTGTTAATTTATATGAAATTTGTATATTTAAAACATGTGGATATTACGTGCCTTGTTTATCATGTTTATACTATTGTCTAATGTCTTGTTTTTGTCATTCTCTCATCTTTATTGCTGCTAATGCACCTCAATCACCCATGCATGATCAATAAATCTGTTTTACCATATAACAACCTAGAGTCCCCACATTTAAAAAATAATAATTGTTTCCAACAAGAAAGAGTCACCTACAGGTTTGGAATGACATGAGGATGAATACAAAAATACAAAATTTTGGGTTAACTATCCCTTTAACTTACAATTGTTTGATCGCTTTTTGGAAATACAAAAAGAGAATGTCATGTGTCTTTATTAAAATTCTCATTTACACATTGATTTACATATCATACAGTTCATGAATATATAAAATTGACATATTACCATTTCACTATATCCTGGAGTGGCCTTATGTTTGCTTGTTTTCATTATACTAAGTTATAGCAATACCATAGAAACATTGTGGAATATTCTCCTACTTAACCTGTGTTACTTATAAAGCCACGACAATGCATATTTAAATACAGTAACACAATAACATTGCATTTGCATTTCAATAAGTTTCATCTTGTTAAACCTTAAGCAAGTGCAAAAAAAATCCTTTCAAAACTAGTCAAGCAAGATGCAACTGCTCACTAGTTCAAGTAACTGGTTTCAGGTTTGGCTAATACCAATTTTAAAATGTAATGGTTCAGTAGACATAGAGGGGTTAAATCAACTATGATAACACTTTGTAATTGTAAAAAAGAAAATCTATTTTTTAAATAATCTATAATCTTTCACATAGAAGAGAACAATGTTTGGAATCACCATATAACGTATGTGTTTTGCATAAATAGAATATCAGGATGACCAATCCTAGTTGTCAAAATGTGCGATATACCACAAAGCACACTTTGTGGAATATTGTATCCCACACTACAACTGATCTTCTATAGTGCTGAAGGAATCGGAAAATATATCAGCTGGTTAACTCTTTCTGGATAAGACATTGCCTTTAAAGAAATATACAATGACATTTTTACATAAAATGAAACCAAAGTAGGGTAAGAAATGTTCATCGGTTCAAATAATAATATTGTAGTAGTAATTTGACAACAAGCACCCTTTTGAAACTAAGTACTGGATCCTCTGTAGTCGCATCAAAAAACAAATACTGGTATGCAAATGAACAAAGTGTAAGATAATTTTATTTTTACCATACAAAATGTGATTTATAAACTTTAATGACCTTTGTTTAAGACTAAGCATCTACTTGGTTCAGTTGAGTTCATAAAATTGTGTTGATAGAGTCCAGAATGTGCCATAAATCCACAGCAAGTCCTTTTAAGCGATGATGTCTCAGGATAGTAAGCAGTTGTCTTTTTCTTTCGTACTGAGACTCTGTGTTCTCTTCCTCCTAAAACTTCCTGTCCTGCTTTTCTTTGCTTCCTCTCTTTGTCCATCGCTCTCTTTTTGTCCACCTGTCAGCTGCGGCGGCAGAGGAATACGCTCGCCCATAAAAAAGCCTTCCTCCTCGGAATCTGTGGAAGATGAGCAGGTTGAGCATGACTCTTCGTGTTTGTAGCGAGTGGAGTGCAGGGTCAGCCTGCTGTGTCTTTCATCAGGACGCTGTTGGACCGGTGTCTGCAGTCTCCTTCCCTGGATTCCAGGATGTCCAGCCTAGGTCTGTCACTTTGTGAGCCTCGAAAACGCTTTGCATGTTTCTCTGTGCCAACGTGGCCACCATGTCCACGTCGGAGGCTGCGATGGTAGGACCCATCTGAAACAGACATGAGATTGATTTGATAATGTTGATGTGTTTTTCCTTCTATTAAAAATGAAGAGTTAGCCTAATGCAATCATCATAAACTTCTGGAATTTCCAGTTTATTGCTTTTTGGTTTCAGTCTGTATATTAAAGTATATTGAACATTGAACGGAATACTACTACGAAACGGAAAAGAAGACAATCACAACTTCCGTTTCATGGTGCCTCATAGTTGTCTAAAATCCTAAAAGATCCAACAAATAATACATATTGTGTTGTTTATTTAAATGTGTCATATATAATGTTGAGTCAGGAATTGCAATTTTGACTGCTTACTGTGGGAAGATAAATGTATCTTATCTTAATAAGGCATTTTATATTAAAGTGAACCGGAAGTGGCGATCTCCTTTTCAGTACACACCATATTCTGACACTTTTATGAGTGAAACGGACTGTCAAAGAAAACAAGGTATGGCTTGTGTTTTCCACAGATAGATGCTCCTCCTCCATAGGGAATTTATTGTCAAATTACAAGCAGAGAAATTCCTCCATTGCTAAAGTTATTGTATATGTATATTATTGTAAGATGCTCGTCACTCTAAACATTTTAATGGATAGACGGATTTATTGTTACCTCATGAGCAGGCTAGTATAATCATTGTTAAAGCATGTCAATTCATGCTTAAGAAAAAAAATTACATTAACATTTGAAAAACAAACTTCCTCTAGAGAGCATACGGGCTCAGAAAATTAACAAAATTACATTTGTTAAATAATAAATATGTCATGATATGAAGATTAAAATAAAACATTTTTTTTTTTAAGTGATCATTATTTATTTATTTATTTATTTATGTTTGTGTGTTGCTTACTGTTATCCTTGTAAAAATTCAATAAAGGAAACAAAAAAGATAGAAAATAATAAACAGAAAAATATAAATGCTACTGACATTAAAATTAGTAACCCCAGAAATCTTTAGAAGTGCTTAAATAAAATGCTTAAATGCCAAATTTATCATAAAAGCAATAATGTTTGTACAAATATGGTCAATTTCACAACCATGCTTGCATTTGGTTACAGGCCTGGACATGTGCAAAATATTAAATAGTCTGCCATCATAATGGCACTTTGTCAAAATGTGTAAAAATCCCTAAATTCAAAAACTGTATAAAGAAATTGTACATGCACTGTTGAGCCCCAGAAGTAATAAAAGTAAAATGAGGTATAATAAACATCTATTTAACATCTATATAACTTGTGTGCTCCTAGTCTTCTGAATCTATTACAAGAACCAATATTTTAACTGGATTGGCCGACAGCTTTCCCCTCTGCCATAGCATTTAAATGTCGTATGTGAGCATTCATGAATGAAATGTTATAAAATGCACAAGAACCAACAGCATCTGGAAAAACAAACATCAAACCTGGTGCTACACCAAAACTGTATTATTTCAGAAGTCTCGGAATACAGCAAATGATAATAAGTTATACTTTCAAAATATTTTTCTGCAGGTTAATCCCTAACAGCACCAATCCTTTTCTTTTCTACTGTAATGAAAAATCTCCAATCTGATAAGATCAATAACAATACCGGTGAGTGAATGATAATGATACTTTTCTATTTTTGAAAATGCTATTAAATACATCATTGCTTTAGAAAGCAAAGTTATCTTACCCAGCAGGTCTATCTGTGATGGTACTCCAGTGCAAAACCTCAACCTGTGTCCCAAACTTCCCACAGCTTCTTCTCCATCGTCCTCCTGCTCCTCTTCTTCTTCATTTCTGTTTACCTCAACAGTTTCCTCTTCCTCCCAATCGTCTTCTTCCACTGAATAACTGCAGCTGATTGGCTCTCTGAAGCTGACCCTGGCTATGCTGTTGCGAACAGGTGCAACAGGAGTCTCTTCAGGTTCTTTAACAGTGGGTGTGGAATCTGAAGGGGGTGGCAAATCAGATGGCTCAAAAAACACAGGGGGTGGAGGTGGTGGAAAGGAGTCTGAGTCAATGAAATCGTCGAATGCATCTGATGGTTTGGGATCAGAGGAAATTCCTTAGGATGGAGAAAGCAAAGAAACATTAAGTCTCCCAGAATATGTAAAGTAACTGAAACAAGGTAAAATCGCTGTAACAAAAGGCCCCTGTCTGCATACATTATTTTAAAACATACCCATGTAACTTTCAACAGCATTCCCACAATCCTTTGCTGTGGAAGTGCCTCTGGATGTGCAGCTGGGTGGGAAAGGGCCAAATTCTGCATAGCCATTCAGCTCTACTGTGAACTCCAGACCGCTGTATGGACTGTCTGTCCTGTTTGATTGGTCCTTGCACAGAGGTTCTGTCCTGTCATTGGCTGCCGGAAGGAGCTGAGAGGGCAGGTGCGAGTTCTGCGTTTGCGCTTGGTCATATTGTGGAGGTTCAGAAGGGAAGGAGGTGCAAACGCCTACAAAATTACATAAGACGTGGAGTCATTCTTTATGCATAAATCTATGAGAAACAAACGTTGAAAAACAAACATTTTCTTTTTTGCTTTGAGGATATGTTTTCAGTTTCACCCCAAGATTCAAAAACTGTATTATTGTCCTCCCTACTGCCAAAATGTATGTTTTTTATTATTCTTTATCATATTTTGATAATCTATAAACGTTTTATCCATACAGTTATAGTTTTAAAGTTTTAAAATGTATGTTTCCATCTCCTTAAAATATACCGAAAGTATTTATGACTTCTTTTAATGGACATGTGTAGTAAAACGTCAACGTTTGAAAAAATGTGTTTAATAACATCCTTACCTTTGTTCTCAAGTGGAAAATGACTACACCCATTCACTGTTGTTGGGCTAGAGGTTACTAGCGCATTCTTCCACATACTGCCTTTAGACCTGATGTCATTGGGACTGCTGCTTCCCCCTTGTGGCCGTTGCGCAGAACTACGCTGCTTATTTTGAGTGAGTTTATGCGAGGCTGATTTGCTCTGCAGGGCTGAATCACAAGAGTCTGAGTTATCTGGATCGTCCCCCAGTGAGCAGGAGCGAGAGCAGAAAATGAGACCTCCGCGAGGCAAGAATGGTCTTCCCAGCAGAGGGAGTCGACAGCTGGCACAGCTGAAACATGCTTCAGTGGCATGCCAGTGCTGGCCCTCATAAGTCATCTGCCCCTGGTCTATACCTACATACAAACAGAGACAAAGAGAGAGAGAGAAATGCAAACAGTGCAGCATTCTGTCAAACCTATTAATCATCAAGATAGAAGAGGACTGCCACAGCATGACCTAAAGCATAATTCTTCTGGCATTTATCATTCTTTGTCACAGTTGTCTTTTTTGCAGGCTTTCCTATTTTTGTTCACGATTTTGTGTTTTCACTATGTTGTGTCGTTAGTTTCATTTACAAATGTGATTCTATATATCCTGGAGTTTAGGGAAAGCGTTGTTTTGACTGTACTCACCAATATGTTCCCCGCAGGTGTCGCAGTACTCGGCGTACAGCGACTCATAGCAACAGCAACAGTAGGGTCGACTCTCTCTCATGATGTAACGTTGCCCGCCCAGTGCTGCTTCACACTCGAAACAGCAGAAATGCTTCATGTGCCAGTGCCGGCCCTCAGCCTCCGTACACTCATCGGCAAAGATGATCTGATCACCAGAAGAGGAAAATAGAGTTAAATGTGTGGTAGTGTTTGTTTTTATCAATTGTTTAGTCATAACGTGTAGCGTGCAGTTTTTCACATGCATATCACAGAAACAGCTGCGGAAAAAAAATAAGAGACCATTTCAAATTTATTTTCAGTTTTTTTATTTATTATTTCTGGAGATGTGTTTAGAAATTAAATTATCATATTTCTCCCAAATTTCAAATAAAAATATTGGTTTATTAGCATTTATTTGCAGAAAATGAAAACGGGAGAAACAGGTTAAATAACAGAAAAGATGTCTGTATTACATCAAAGAAAACAAGTTCATATTCACTGTTAAGCAATACAACAGTAACATTTGTAGATGTATTTGGGAAAAGCTCAAAAATGATTATTTTATGTGATAACAATTTTCATGTGTTTGTCATGGACTTTGTCACTCTTTGGGTTTGGTTTGTTGAAATTCAACAAACACTGGACTGGAATGGCCCCAATACATCTAGAAATGCTGCTTAAATTTGTCTCTTAATTTTGTATATTATTGTATATTGATATGGAGCATAAAATATGTGAAAAACATAGACCGATTAAAGAAAAATAAACATAAATGAGATGCTAATGGTAAGTAGACCGGGAACATTTACATTTGTTTTTGTGTTTAGATTATGGAAAGTGTTGATTCAATTTTCAGTTTTCATTAAAATAATTCTGTTTACTGAAATCAAATAAAATTTTGCCAAAATACTATTTGAAAAACTAAACAAAATGAGAAACTGAAATAAGTTAAAGTTGAGGGACTGAAATCATTATAAACTAAACTAAAAAACAAACTTATGAATTCACAATGACTAAATTGCTAAAACAATACCTAAAGGTAACATAAAAACTAAAAATATAAAAATGGTAATTTAAAATATTAAAAAAACTTCCATACAACTAATACTAAACTGGTAATGTAGTGAAGGAAGAGAGAACACACCTCATCACAGGCCTGACAGCGTGGTTTGATGTGCTCAGCATGGTGCCGGCCGCAATAAATGTGCCCGTCCTGATAAAAGTAAATGAGATCTACCAGCAACTCATTACAGGAAGCACACTGGAAGCATTGAGGGTGCCAGCAGGTGCCATGACCGGCCCGTGATGCAAACACGGCTATGTCCCCGCCACAGATCTGCCTTCCACACTAAGACCAAAGAGAGAGAGGGATAAAACATTTCTAGGTCTAAAATCGGACTACATGAGTCACATTTAAAGGCAGAAGAACTATTATTAATAATAAGGAGTTAAAATCTGCTTGACATCATGCTTTGAACCTTATAACTGTGGTAAAGTCACACTAATGCACAACCTCTCTTGTCTTTTTGTCACCTCCACCAAGGACTAAAATGTTCTTATAGTACATTAAAAGAATGTGTATTAGAAAGATGACATAGGAAAGACTGAACCATTATTCACACATATCAATACAAGAAGCAAACAAACTGCCTCTCCACATCTCAACCACACCCTCTTGGCCACATTTCAGCTAAAGTGAAATATGGGTGTTGAAACAGGGTAAAAATACACTTGGAATATTACAGGGTGTATGGAAAGTATGTGGTTTTATCTATTACATATGGTATCTGGCATGGTGCTGGTCTGGCTTGGGTCTGAACATATAGTATATCAATAAGTTTCCTGGAACCACATGCCAAAAAGCCTCTTCAGCACAAGTACAGCACTTTACTCCACACTCCATACTTGAGCTGAAGAATGTAAATAGTGTGAAGTAAAGTGATGTTATGACTTTACCTGTTGGCAGATGGCTCCAGTCATGGTGACCGGGAAAAGTCGCACGTTGCCACGTCCAAGATTCTCTCTCTTCCTCTGTTGGCTGAATAATCTCAGTTCCTTCTTCTCTTCTTCATCCAGAGAATTACAGTACTGAGGCTACACTCACACAAACACACAATGACAATACAGTTATAACTCACAGAACAAAAACTGACAAAATTAGTTGCAGACATAATTATGTATTACAGACATCGTACTTTATTTGTATGTATTTATACCATTCTGGATTTTTTATAAACATGTTCAGGTCGTGGTCTATTAAATATGGACAAATTTTTGGCTCATTTATTATTCAAGCATAAAAAACATTCACGTAGCACAATTCACATGTGTAAAATAAAATTATTTTCTGATAAAAAAAGTTATATATAGAATAAAAATTAATTTCTAAACATTATTATATTATTATATAAATTACTTATTTTTTCTGCAACAGGCAGTTCTATTCTTGGCGGTAAACGGTATAAAGAGTTTTAAGTTTTAATAAACGTCACTGAAAATTTAAGATTATTGTTTACAGAGAGTATTTTTCATTTAAAAAATGTTTTCAAGAGTTTTACCTCACTGTCATGGGCTGGGAGCTGATGTAAGAGCTGTTTAATGCGATTTCGTTCACCAACACTGTTTACATATGGCACCTTATCCTCTGGAATACAGCTGAAGTATTGGTAAACCTGTAGATACACACAAACATGATTCAACAAAGACCTTTATACAAAAAAACAGTAGGCCTATAGAAAAAAAGATAAAATATTTAGCAGTTCAATGATTTTGGGGTGATTTTGTATTAGGCATAAGCATTTTAATATAGGCTTCATAGGTTGAAGGTTTAGAGATACAGTATCTCACAGAAGTGAGTAATCCCCTCACATTTTTGTAAATATTTTATTAAATCTTTTCATGTGACAACAATAAAGGAATGAAACTACAAAATAGTGAGTGTACAGCTTTTATAACAGTGTACATTTGCTGTCCCCTCAAAATAACTCAACACACCGATTAATGTCTTTATATGTAAACCGCTGGCGACAAAGTGAGTACACCCCTAAGTGAAAATGTCAAAAAATGTGCCCAATTTTTACACCAATTTGGTGTTATCGCTCTCACTCTCTCATGCTGGTCACTGGAAGTTCAACATGGCACCTCATGGCAAAGAACTGTCTTTGGATCTTAAAAGAAGAATTGTTACTCTACATAGGGGTCTCAGGCCCCTCCATCCGGCTCGCAGCTCATGTCAAAAATAAAACATTCTCCGAACCGCAAAATGATTTAGATTTATTATAAATTCTAGTTGTCTCCTATTCAAATAAAATAAAAACATGATTCTAAATAAAATGTGGCAGCGTGTGATGCATGTGTACGCAGATTTGACTGCTTTCATAGTTTATTTTTTGTTTGGCTGTAAAGTCGAAAAGAAAAGATGTCTTTCTAAACCGAAAAGGAAAGTGGACGAAGAAGAAACGGTTTCAAGAATGATGGACTTTGCAGTATTTTTTGTGGAGTTTAATGGAAATGCTACCTGTCTGATATGCAAAGAAAAGTCCCTGTTCCAAAGGAAAATAATTTAAAGCATCAGTACACATCTAAATGTGGAGAACAATCTAACAAGCTTCAGGAAGACGAGAGAAAAAACAAGCAGTTGCAGAGAGATTTAACATCCCAGCAAAACCTTTTTTTTAAGCCAAAGAGGATGCTGATGCTGCCGTTGAAGGTGGTAAGTGAGCTTATCGCCAAAGTAGGAAATGCCGTTCAATGAAGGGCAGTTTATAAAAGAATGCATGCTGAAAGTCGCTGATATTCTTTGTCCAGAAAAGAAGAGCTTGTTCATCAACGTTTCTCGGTCTGCCGAGCGCATCAGCAAGTTATCGGGTGAAATTTATGATCAGTTACGCAGCACAGCTCGAGTTTTCACTGCATACTCTGTGGCACTCTATGAAAGCTTGAACATAACCGAGAGTGCTCAGCTTGTCATTTTCATCAGGGGTATTAATGACCACTTTGAAGTGAAGGAAGAGTTGCTGAGTTTGTGTCCAATGAACGGCCTTACGACCGCCGAAGATATATTTCATCAGCTATGCGACGTGATTGAGCGCTGGTTTGCCATGGAACAGACTTGTAGGCATTTCCACTGATGGCGCCCCGTCTATGACAGGCAGAAAAAACGGACTGGTGCACTTGTACAAAGAAATGGACTGTAGCACTTGTACAAAGAAAGTTATAAGAGGAAAATGCAGACCCAGCAGTTGCTCTGCACTGTATAATACACCAACAGGCACTGAGCAGCAAATGCTTGCAATATGAACGCTGTTGTCATAAAATTTATTAACATCCATCCATTGCCAGTTTCATCCATTTTTAGAAGAAATTGAGTCAACACATGGTGATGTGCTTTATTTTACGGAGGTGCACTGGTTCAGCAGGGGGATGTCCTGAAGTGGGACCTGGTCAGCTCATCACAGCAGCATTTGACAGTCTCAAAGCCCTCTGTACAAAACCGAGACTGTGGGGAAATCAGCAATCAGCAAAAAAACTCAATGATTTCCTAACTTCTAACTCCCTTTTGGAGGAGGGCAAAGCATTCAGTGGTGAAGAATATGCCTCTGCTAATGAAAACTTGCTTCAGGAATTTGATCAGCGGTTTGCTGATTTCAAGGCACACTGTGACACTTTTCAGCTGTATGCAGACCCCTTCTCAGCTGATGTGGAGAATGTCCCAAGTTTTCTGCACTTATTGACCTGCAGTGCAACAGTGTGTAAGAGCTACATTTAAAAAGGCCCAGGGAAACACGGATAAGACTGGACAGTTTTTGAGAAAATTGTCTCCATGCTTCCCAGAACTTTCCAAAGTGTTCAGTCAGGTAATGAGCCTATCGGAAGCACCTATTTGTGTGAAAAGCAAGTACAGGTCCAGGCTGAGTGATGCCCATCTTGAAGCTGTACTCTGGGTTTCAACTGTGACCTCCATCATGGCAAACATGCCTCAGCTGTGTGAGTGGAAATGCTGCCAGGTTTCTGGCAAGAAACAGAATATTGTTTTCATCAGTTTCTCATTCAGTGCAATGTTATTTGTCTAGTGCAAGTTATAAAAGTTAAAATAAAGTGAGGGTAAGGTTTTGCATTAACTGGAATTGAAAGTTTATGAGATAAATGTCTCAATGAGTAAAGAAATTGTCCAGAAATCTTGCACTCTCTTATTGTGATTGGATGTTAAAATGTCCCTCCTATTCGGTGTCAGTCACAGCAATGTCCCCCAGTCAATTTGAGTTTGAGACCCCTGCTCTACATTAAGAAGGCCTAGGCTTTACGAAGATTGCCAAGACCCTGAAACTGAGCTGCAACACGGTGGCCAAGACCATACAGAGGTTCTACAGGAATGGTTCCACTCAGAACAGGCCTCGCCATGCTCGACCAAAGAAGTTAAGTGTAGTCCTCAGCGTCATATCTAGAGGTTGTCTTTGGGAAACAGACGTATGAGTGCTGCCAGCATTGCTGCAGAGGTTGAAAGTGTGAGGGTCAGCCTGTCTGTCCTCAGACCATACGCCGCACACTGCATCAAGTTGGTCTGCATGGCGGTCATCCCAGGAGGAAGCCTCTTCTAAAGACGATGCACAAGAAAGCCCGCAAACAGTTTGCTGAAAACAAGCAGACTAAGGACATGGATTACTGGAACCATGTCCTGTGGTCTGATGTAACCAAGATAAACTTATTTGGTTCTTTAGCAAGACCACTGCCTTGCTAAAGAAGCTGAGGGTAAAGGTGAAGAACCAAACCCTATTGAACATCTTTGGGGCATCCTCAAATGGAAGGTGGAGGAGCGCAAGGTCTCTAACATCCACCAGCTCCGTGATTTCGTCATGGAGGAGTGGAAGAGGACTCTAGTGCAACATGTGAAGCTTTGGTTAACTCCATGACCAAGAGGGGTAGGCAGTGCTGGAAGAGAATGGTGGCCACACAAAATATTGACGCTTTGGGCCCAATTTGGGCATTTTCACTTCACAGTGAAATTGTGGTTCAAGCTTGTAAAATATATATTTTAAAACTGAAAATGATATAACCAACATACATATTTTATATTATTTTGGATTACTGGTCATCTGCCACAAGTCTCTCTGCCATCTGCATCAACCTAAAACTTATAGATTATAGACCACTTCGCAAGATGTAAACACCGGTCCAGAAGCAGTTCCGGTTTCATATTTTATTTTATCTCACATTTATAATTGAAACTTAAAGATATTAGTTTTACATTTTGATACGGTAAAAAATGTTCTGAGAGTTGCATTTTGTTTAACCCTTGTGTAATTTAAAAAAAAGTTATTTTGGACCAGCTTTGGATCAGCGTTGTTTACGTCATCCGAAGTGATCTATATATATATATATATATATATATATATTGTGTAATAATTCAGTTATTGCTAAATATTGGAATATGCACATTTTGCAAGCACAACAGAACATTATGTACACATATTGACATATACTTTACATGAACAAGCTTTAACTGGGTCAAACTACTCAATCAGGAAACATCAGATACAGTAGAGACACGTCTTATTAAATTTTATATATTTTTTTTCTGGGGCATTTTATTCATATTAAGAACGTCAAGTTTAAAAGCATCGATCGTAGCAGCAGCACTGTCACTTCACACGACACAGCAAACTGATTTTGTAATTTTTTAAGTGTGTAGATTACTGTTTGTTTTGCAAAGTTATCATCATGTGGCGAACACAGTAGATATGACGTGTTTAGAGGCTTCGAAGTTTCGTGCATTAGGAAGGCCTAGCGATAATGTCACTAGCGATCGTAGCTCATACAGCGCAGGTGGAATGAACCATTGTAAGAGGGAGCAGGGAGGGGTGTGACTGAAACAGTAAATACATTATTTGTTTTTTAAATATTAAATATATGGTCAAAACGGACAAAATACACATTTAGTGCATGAGGGGGCCCTAGCACATTTAATGTATGTATAAAAAAGAAAAAAAGAAATAGGAAAATTAAAAGGGGGTCTGCTCGTCTGGGCCCTAAATCAGCCTGGGCCCTTAGAATCGTCCTAACCTTCCACCCCTTTATGTCGCCCATGATGGTACTTATACAGTACACTTTCTGTCTCCAGAAAACTCACCTGTTCAGGCTTGAGACCAGGCGGCACCCAGGCGTATTCTTCGGAAGCACATCCCGAGTCGTCGTCAGATATGGAGTGCCTTTGGAAGTCTGACACTAGCTTCATCATCATCTTTTCGAGCTGGCCGGGCACCGAGCGCACCACATGCTCTTCCCGTACACACTTACAGTGCACACAGATCTTCCTGTGGAAACAGATCAGCAGGGAGGTGTTGAGAGGACACGGCAAAACTGACTTTGAGATTCGGATTTGGATAATACAAGTTCTGAAAATAGACATTTAATCTGTCCTGAATAAAAGCATACATTCGTGTAAAAAGGGAGCGTTTGAAAGAGATTTACCCCAACTTTATATACCTGACATCCTGACTCCAATCAGGATTTTTGCATATATACATATTTTATATAACTGATGTGAAAGCTTTCTGATCAGCGTTTACCTTTTTCAGTTCAATTTATACTACAGAAGTTGGCTTTTATAATATTTTTAGAGTTTTGTTTTATTTTACAGTAATTATGTAATATATATTCATGTTATATAACTATTGTTTTAACAGAGTACTAAATAATCACAAAAGAATATTAATTATACGGTGACATTTTTAATGTCTTTAAAATTAGACACATGCAAAACAATATGGATATCAGTTTACTCAACAGTGACAAAAATAAACACAAACAAAATGGACCAGTCTGATGCAACCTATAAGGTTTATTTAAACATTGTCCAATGACAATGTGAATGACAAATAAACATGTAATCTCCTAAAATGGAGAAGTCTAATGTAATTTAAACATTGTCCAATACAAGTTTGAGGAGGACAAAATTAATTTATACAAAAGTTATGTAATGGATGGCTGAGTGAGTTAAATATGGATGTGGAATTTTAGACAAGAGATATTAGGCCAAATTAGAGTACTGTGTGTAAGCTGCCACATGATTTACGAGCACAACTCAAGCAACCTTATATTTTAGACCCTATTTTCACTCACCAACATATTTGTGCAAAGAGACAAATCGTCAATGTGAAATATTTCGCATGCTTAATACTTTGACCTGTCTGTAACTCACAATCCTGCAGTGTAAAATGTGACATCGCTGACAAGCTAAAGCCAATCGGAGAAAAGATACAGGGTAAGGGGATGTTCAGGTGGAGTTCTCATGAATTTCCATCTTCCATAATATTTTATATTTTAGCTGCAAATTACCGCACAGAAAACTTGGATCACAAGCTACTTTAAACAGGCAGAAACCCAGTCTGTTGTGAGAGAAGAACTGTGATTTGACAAAGTTACAATGTTGTAGTGTGTATAGTTAAATATCACAGACAGAAAGATGGATTTTCTGAATTACTTCCCTAAAGAAGATGAACAAAAGTACAATGCATCTTAAAAGGTAATGACAGCAAAGGAGAATGCGAGTGTTCGTAATAAATTATGCCTACAAAAGGTTCATTGTGAATGTGAATTTAAAAGGCATGTCGTCCCACGCCCCCACAATGTTTTCAGTTCACAGAATTATAAGTTTAATCAATGTATGTCGTATTGTGAAAAACTGAGATAATATAATGTATAATGTATAATAACATGTATTCTATCTGTGCTGTCTTTATTGTTCATAATCTTCATAATTATATTCATAATTACTACAGTAACTATTACCTAAATGTATGTGAATAACAAAATTGTGTAGAGCGCTATATAGGCCTAAATAAAACTTATTAGGGCTGTCAAACAACTAAGTTTGTGTTTACATAATATATGTCTGTGTACTGTGCATATTCATCTTGTATTTATATACACATACACAAACAAGTATATACAGTTGTGTTCAAAATTATTCAATCCCCAATGCTGTAAATGGTTTTAGGGAATTTAGTGTACATTTGTAATTGTATTCAGAATGAAATCCTTCAAGGACTTCTTAAAGAACCATATGCAACTAAAATGACATCAATTAGTTTTGTAATACAGTAGTTAATGTTTCTTTTGTGAATTCTTCATTGACATAATTATTCAACCCCTTAAAGACTACCACTCTGAAGAACAGAGGTTCAATGAAGTGTTTTCAATCAGGTATTGAAAACACCTGTGGATATCAGGGAGCAGCAATAAAGCCTAATAAGCACCAATTAGGCAGCTTTAAAATGACTGTGATACTCCTTCTAGACATTTACTGGTGTGGTTACAAACATGGTGAGGTCAAGAGAATGGTCCAGGAAGACAAGAGAACAGGTGATTACTCTTCACAGGAAGGGCAATGGCTATAAGAAGATTGCAAAGATGTTAAACATACCAAGAGACACCATAGGAAGCATCATTCGCAAATTCAAGGGAAAGGGCACTGTTGAAATGCTACCTGGTCGTGGCAGAAAGAAGATGCTGACTTCGACTGCTGTGCGCTACCTGAAGCGTAGAGTGGAGAAAAGTCCCCGTGTGACTGCTGAGGAACTGAGAAAAGATTTGTCAGATGTGGGTACTGAAGTTTCTGCTCAGACAATACGGCGCACCCTGCGTAATGAAGGCCTCCATGCCAGAACTCCCAGGCGCACCCCCCTTGCTGTCCCTAAAGAATAAGAAGAGTCGACTGCAGTATGCCAAATGTCATGTGGACAAACCACAGAAGTTTTGGGATAGTGTTCTGTGGACTGATGAAACAAAATTAGAACTGTTTGGGCCCATGGATCAACGCTATGTTTGGAGGAGGAAGAACAAGGCCTATGAAGAAAAGAACACCTTGCCTACTGTGAAGCATGGCGGGGGGTCAATCATGCTTTGGGGCTGTTTTGCTTCTGCAGGTACTGGGAAGCTTCATCGTGTGCAAGGTACCATGAATTCTCTTCAGTACCAGGAGATATTGGATGACAATGTGATGCAGTCCGTCACAAACCTGAGGCTTGGAAGACGTTGGACCTTTCAACAGGACAATGATCCCAAGCATACCTTCAAGTCCACTTGAGCATGGTTGCAGATTAAAGGCTGGAACATTTTGAAGTGGCCATCGCAGTCACCAGACTTAAATCCGATTGAGAACCTCTGGTGGGACTTAAAGAAAGCAGTTGCAGTGCGCAAGCCTAAGAATGTGACTGAACTGGAGGCTTTTGCCCATGATGAATGGGCGAAGATACCCGTAGATCACTGCAAGACACTTGTGTCAAGCTATGCTTCACGTTTAAAAGCTGTTATAACTGTAAAAGGATGTTGTACTAAGTACTAAGATTGAATGTCACTTGGGGGTTGAATAAAACTGATAATGATGTGAGCTCAGAAAAGACATTTGTGGCTATTTCATTATAAATGTTATGTTATATTTGTCTGACCTACACGTGCCTCTTTGATTTAATTGTAAGCAGGATGACTGAATGATCATAATCAATGTCAAACCGACCAAAACAATCAATTTCAGTGGGGGTTGAATAATTTTGAACACAACTGTATATTTAGGAAATATTTAGATGCATTCATTTATATTTACAAATCGTTGTGATTATATTTAAAAAAATATTTTAAACATATGTATACATGTGTATGTGTTTATAAATACAAAATGAATATGCACAGTACACAGACATGGTGTATATTTATTGATCAATCGTTTGACAGCCCTAAAACTTTTTCCATTCCATTCCATTTTCTACCGCTTATCCGAACTACCTCGGGTCACGGGGAGCCTGTGCCTATCTCAGGAGTCATCGGGCATCAAGGCAGGATACACCCTGGATGGAGTGCCAACCCATCGCAGGGCACACACACTCACTCATTCACTCACGCACTCACACCCTACGGACAATTTTTTCCAGAGATGCCAATCAACCTACCATGCATGTCTTTGGACCAGGGGAGGAAACCGGAGTACCCGGAGGAAACCCCCGAGGCACGGGGAGAACATGCAAACTCCACACACACACAAGTCGGATGCGGGAATCGAACCCCCAACCCTGGAGGTGTGAGGCGAACGTGCTAACCACTAAGCCACTGTGCCCCCCGCCCTAAAACTTAATTTTTTTATTTAAGTGGCATTGATTCTTGAAGACACGCAATGTTTAAAATCGTTTTTTTATTTTTTAGAATGCTTAGGGCTATAGTGCACAAGTCATATAAGTCTAAAGCTTAAAAAGAAAAATCATCTTTCATTTACACAAATTCTGCTTCCATTTCACAAATGAATTACATGAGGTTGAGTAAATGATTACAGATTGATCATTTATGATTGAACTTTTCTTTTATGTCTCAATTTCTTTGCACGCAGACCAGCCTGTTCGGTTTGCCACCTCACCCCAATTTAATTAACACAAACTCATCACTGACATCAATGAAACACCATCTAATGTTTCACCCTCTGATGAAGACAAACCCAGCAGGTTAGTCCATGGCAACTACATACATAAACAAAAGTAACAGCAACATGCTTTAATCTCCCTCAAACACATACAAATATAAAAGCAAAACTTAACTAAAATCACACCCAAAGTAATCCTAACAGTACATTATTTAAACCTGATTTGTATATTCAACAGAACCAAAGAATCTCAAATTATAACTGGCAAAGTCAATACTTTTTCCTAGATCTGATCATTAACAATAGAACATTGTCTAGTAATAGAACACAAAGTCTATTAAATGTTTCCTATAAAGTGCCTGAATAATGTTATAGTAATCACAACGATAAGAAGCACAGTTTTGGTCCTGGATGCTGTCAATAATATTACTTAAAAATTCTGATTAAACAAGAACAACAATACGTACAGTACAGAAAATGGGTCCAGAATCAGCCAAAAAAACAGCCAGGTGAACTAATCCTCCATCATGACTTCAACACGACAAAACAAACATCTTACTCCGACCGAGCCCTGTTATACACTGATAAGTGACAGACAGACGCTTGTCATGGTTTGAGAAGGCAGTCATTGGGCAGGGCAGAGATGACATCACACCTCTGCTGTGATCAGCTCAGATCTCATTTTCCATTTCGTTTCATCTTCATAAAAAAAGAGGTCAAAATCCGGTCTTTACAACCACGTGAGGTGTGTAGGGGTGGGTGTATAATCCCTCTTCTGCAGTTACGAGATGAGCACTACTGTTCTCTTAAAGACTGACATTAGAAACGCCTTTAATATTGAAGTCAAGCATAAAAGCAATACAAAGCAAGTGCATATAGAAAGAAAAATATACATCAACAAACTATGCTTGTGTTTTCTCATAACACCTCAGACAGGGTTACAGTGGCACAGGGACATGGGCACAGATGGATGACAAAAGCTGCTTTTCCCAGATTTTACGCTCTTCTAGCACCTAAAAATATTCCACCAATCTGTTCTTCTCTGGTTTATCAGCCATTTTACATCCTCACTCAAACTCTCAATTTTTTTAACATACAGGTAGATACAGGACTATGTGTATTTGTCAATATGAATGTATTGTAAAGCATTATTTTTCTTTCTTTTTAAAAGAGTTTGATGTACTGTGTAGTCCAAAGCCAAAACTTCCATAAAAACAGCAAAAAAGCAAGTTTAATTTAATGCCTGGAGACTGCTTTTGGATAGTTGACAAACTTTTTTTACTATGATGTGACATTGCAATATTTAGAAAACTGTTATGTTTTATATTATTGATATTTATTTTCAGCATAGCATACGAGAGATTTATTTTAATTGTTAGTTTTTTTCTACATTTTTGCCATCTCACCTTAGGGCACATTTACATATTAGTCTGTCAACTTCCCTTTTAAACTGAAGAAACTATACCACCGTTTATTACAACGTTAATATTGTCGGATTAATACTTTTAAGCACATACTTAACACAAATCTCTCAGAGTAATAATGGATGTTCAAACATCTCAATCTAAACTCCATAGAGTGTATATAAATGGGTCATGTTGTTCTTTCGTTTTCTGAACAGGACAAACAGAGATTACCTCACGTCTGAAAAGTACTGTGTGGAAACGTTGAGGCTCTGGGATAAGCACCAGTCAACAGGTTCAGCCGCAAGAACTCCTGACCCGAGATCAACACACAATCTACTACCAAATCTGTCCTCAACACAATGTACATGTGCAGATGTCATAGCTACATGTGATGATGTCACATTTTCAAAAAATCAATGCCTCTGGTCTGGGCTCTTTTGAAATGCTGCCAAGCATACAATCATATAAAAATTACATTTTTATTTATATAAAGTTTTTTTCACAATGCAATGCACACTTTTCATTTAAAGCTTAAAAAAATGTATGCCTGAATATATTAAGCACACAGTCAGTAAGCTCATCAAAGAGCTATATATACAGAGGGTTTCAGCGGCTACAACATTTTGTGGCACAAACTTAATTTCCGGTAGATCTCTGCAAAGAATTACTGCGGAGTATTTTAATTTAATTATTACAATTATTATACGATAAAATATTAATATAGATTAGTATTGAGTTAAGTTGAATATATAATATGTTATTATATTATAAGTTATATATATTATACTAAACCCAGACCAGATGTTAACTTCAGGCTTGTGCGTCTGACGATAACGTCTACATATATATAGCTGTCTATGTATAAAAGGCGACTGCAGCAAGGAATGATCAACTTTATACAAACAAAAATCTAATGATAATATTTTGGTTTTAAGAACATGTCAAAACTTGAATTAAAACATGTACACATCAGATACTAAAACCGTTACAAAAACTTATACAAAACAAGATGGCTTATAATAAAGAATAGATTGAATCATTCTTTAAACTACAACTTTGCCAAACTTTAGCATACACTATATAGTCAAGGGCACTTTTAATACATTATATCATTATTATCATAAACTCTTATCAACATTGTAATTGTCAAATTTCCTGCAAGACACATTAACAAAATGGATATCCAAGATCATATTCTAGTAACTGAACACCATATACCCTATACCCACTAAGAGTCTATTACCTTAGATAACAGTGTCCATAATGCCGCAAAAGTCCATCTTTAAAAAAAAAAAGTTTTGTGATCTCCTGTGTAGCTTTCTTCAAATCTAAGGCGGTTTAAGCAAGCTGGCCATTCTTCAATGATCCCGTAGTGAAGGAGACATCACATACCGCCTGTGTCGAGTCAAATGACGGCCGCTCTGTTTTTCAATTGTTCTCTGCTTTGCTTCAATCTACCCCCTTAGGCCACTCGGTTAACACTGCCCAAATAATACGTGGCTTGCTTCGCTGCCCCTCCCCTCTGCTTTCTCTCTCACTAAGACCATGTTTCATTTCTTGTATTCATTACACAATACGTTATGTGATTTGAATAATGTATAGTGTGGGGTGCGTTTCTTTGGCCGCTTTCATCTTGTCAATTTCAATGAGCCTATAGTGTAAACTGAGGTAATTTAGAATTGTGACCTGAAAAAAACTAACATACTGCTGCTTATAGTTAACATTAGGGATTTTAACAAACCCAAAACCATAACCTAGCTGTGTAACTTATCCAACACTGTTTATACTACTGGCAAGAATGATATCTCAAATTACCTGCTGTGTAACGCCTGTTTCACACATACTCCGCGTGCAGTGCGTATGCGGTGCATATTTTTTTATATTCATTCATTAGATCATTCACACAACATGAGGATGCGGTGCAGTCTGTCTGTTGCAGATGCAGTGCATTAGTGCAGCGATAGTATACGCATCGAGTCTATTTTTGCTGTACAGCACGGACTGATTTAAAGCGATAGCACACGTGTCGTGCTCAAAATGAACACAAAAAGGCAGTAATTTCACCATAAATGTATATAAATTAAGTTTACTTATGTTATTTGTTTAACTAAGCTATTAAAGCCGATTAAAATGTTTTGCAGTGCAAATATTCTACAGTGTTTATATTGCGTGAGGAAGGTGCTTCTATGCAGACAAGCAGGTGGTGTAGAAGGTACAAGACAGCAGCGCGATGGATGACACTCCAAACTCTAATTATTGAGCTAGAAAAATACAAAGTAATTTATGATTTATACCCCAAGGACTGTCTTTATAAAGACCTTAATGCTTATGAAAAGGCATGGGAGGTAGTGTCCTCAGCCACTGGAAGGGATGGTAAGTTGTTTTGAAACTCTTTTAATAGGCTTGGCTAATATAACTTCACGTAAGCATCAAGTGTTTTGAACGGATAAAATATAATTTAAATAGTACCTTCCTGAAAAGGTTTATTTTTTTTCTGTGTTGTCCTACACTTCATTCAAAGTTTGATACACCATGAAAGTTTATGGTGGATGCTGTTATAAACTGTATATCTATCAACCACTCGCACTAAACAGAAAACAGAAAATCACAATGATATAAACTGCGTTTTACCATTTTAAATAGTTATGTTTTGTTTAATCATCCAAATATTGGGAATTACTCACTGTTACCCACTAAATCCCACAGAAGGAGCGGACCAATACCACGCTACAAACAAAGTATTTGTGAAAGCACAATGGCGCATGACGGACCCGTACTGTATACGTGTTGCTCATACGCACCGCAAACGCACTACAAACGGAGTATATTTAAAACGGGCGTTATGCTACTACACTTCTAAGGGATCTACCATCTGATGGATGATTGAAAGGGTAAAACATTTTTTGTTGTTCATTAAAGGAAGGACCCTAACAGCCACTTTCAGTGGGGTCACCCTTACAACGACCCTGAGCACCTTAGCAACCACTTATTAACATATACAGTGGAAAGTATGTGAACCCTTTGGGCTTACTTGGATTTCTTCATAAATTGGTCATAAAATGTGTTCTGATCTTCATCTAAGTCACAACAATAGAGAAACACAGTCTGCTTAAAACTAATACCGCACAAAGATTATACCTTTTCATGTTTTTATTGAACACAACATGTAAACATTCATAGTGCAGGGTGGAAAAAGTATGTGAAACCCTAGACTAATGACTTCTCCAAGAGCTAATTGGAGACAGGAGTCAGCCAACCTGGGGTCCAATCAATGTGATGAGATTGGATGTGTTGATTAAAGCTGGCCTGTCCAATAAAAAACACACACCAGTTTTAAGTTTGCTGTTCTGAAGAAGCGTTGTCTGATGTGAACCACGTCTCGCACAAAAGAGCTCTCAGAAGACCTATGATCAAGAATTGTTGACTTGCATAAATCTAAAAGCCTTGATGTCCATGTGTCCACGGTAAAACAGATTGTCACCAAATGGAGAAAGTTCAGCACTGTTGCTACACTCCCTAGGCGTGGTCGTCCTGTAAAGATGACTGCAAGAGCACAGCGCAGAATGCTCAATGAGGTGAAGAAGAATCCTAGAGTGTCAGCTAAACAATTACAGAAATCTCTGGCACATGCTAACATTTTTGTTGTCAAATCTACAATAAGGAAAACATTAAACAAGAATGGACTTCATGGGAGGACACCACGGAGGAAGCCACTGCTGTCCAAAAAAAACATTCCAGCATGTTTGAAGTTTGCAAAAGAGCACCTGGATGTTCCACAGCACTACTGGCAAAACATTCTGTGGACAGAGGAAACCAAAATTGAGTTGTTTGGAAAGAACACACAACGCTATGTGTGGAGAACAAAAGGCACAGCACAACAACATCAAAACCTCATCCCAACTGTGAAATATGGTGGAGGGCATCATGGTTTGGGCTGCTTTGCTGCCTCAGGCCCTGGACGGATTACTGTCATCGATGGAAAAATGAATTCCAAAGTGTATCAAGACATTTTGCAGGAAAACTTAAGACCATCTGTCCGCCAACTGAAGCTTAACAGAGGATCGACGATGCAACAGGACAACGACCCCAAAGCATAGAAGTAAATCAACAACAGAATGGCTTCAACAGAAGAAAATACGCCTTCTGGAGTGGCCCAGTCAGAGTCCTGACCTCAACCCGATTGAGATGCTGTGGCATGACCTCAAGAGAGCGATTCACACCAGACATCCCAAGAATATTGCTGAACTGAAACACTTTTGTAAAGAGGAATGGTCCAAAATTTCTCCTGACCGTTGTGCAAGTCTGATCTGCAACTATAGGAAACGTTTGGTTGAGGTTATTGCTGCCAAAGAAGGGTCAACCAGTTATTAAACCCAAAGGTTCACATACTTTTTCCACCCTGCACTATGAATGTTTACATGTTGTGTTCAATAAAAACATGAAAAGGTATAATGTTTGTGCGGTATTAGTTTAAGCAGACTGTGTTTCTCTATTGTTGTGATTTAGATGAAGATCAGAACACATTTTATTACCAATTTATGAAGAAATCCAAGTAAGCCCAAAGGGTTCACATCCTTTTTCTTTCAACTGTATATACAGTATAACACTGACTTTGTAAATAGATTCATATCTACTCTGTAGTCAGTGTGTTGCAAAAATATCTCATAACGATAATAATACAATAATTAAAAAAAAAACATAACATAAAACGGCATATTTAAATGAAAACGCACAAGTGTAAATGGCAAGTTTATCTTAACTACTTGAATTTGCAAGTTCCTTGTAGCTTAAACTACAATTTCAGAATAACTTCACCACACAGTAAAACGTTTTTGTGAACGAAAATTGACCACTGACCTGCTGTAAAATCACTGTAACATAATCCCATATTTGGCTTATTGCTTTATTAAATGTACAATACCATAGCATCCAGCAATAGCTACCAATTAAATTCTATTTCTGTAAACTCAAAAACCAAAATACACCCAAGCCGATATGAAAAAGTGTGTAAAAAAATGTCAGTAATACATATAGACAGAAAACAAATAAAAGACACATAGTGTCACATAGTGAATACACAGAATATAAGTGATCCACTGGGCTATTGGTATAAAAAGAAATAAAAAGTATGAAGCCGAATAATAGAGGGATAGGGTTTTGGGAACAGATGGGCACTTTCTGGTGTAGATGTCACTGCGGCACCAATTAATGGTTGATTAATGGCTGCTTGGGTTTTCATGAGTAACTCAACTACCATCCTACCAGACCGGACTCTCTCAGCACAACAGACAACTCACTGGTGACTCAAATACTTACAAGAGCTTGACAACCTCCTTGACAACATCTCCATTTGTGCTTGAAAAAGACAGTTCTGCCCATGATAGACGATCTCTCTGGCGCTCTGACTGTCTGGATGTGCTCAGCTGGGATGATTTCTATTACTCACAGACAGTTCTTTGCAATGCTTTGGTCCGGCTCATAGTCATTTATTTTTAGTATGTTTTCCCTTTTTCTCTCTCCTTTGTTTTGATATTTTTCTTTTTGTTATTTACCCATCTCAGTGACTTGTCATTTCTGATTTGTTAACTAATAATAAACTGAGAACTTTGGGAGCAGAAATGTAGGTAGGCTTCAATTTGAAACCATAAACACCACAACATTTATCCAACAATAATCTAAGTTGCGTGGGGACATCTGGAAACACTTTTAAGTAATGAATCAAACTAAAAGAGGCCTTTACTTTTGATCAATGAAACAAAACAAACCAGACACATATGTCCGTTCTCCTTAAAATTAAAATAAAAGTGCTCAGAATAAGAAGACACTGCACCAAACCCTAGTGTCGAACATAAATGCACTTCCGTAGCCCACAGCAAGTCTTCCATCTGAATAGAGTGAAAGAAAAAGGGAAAGAGAGGCACAAATAGAGCAGAGCGCATGGATTTAAGTGTCAGAGTTTGATGGGTCTATTTCTACGGTCCTGGCAGCAGCTGCAGCAAGGACTTGAAAGGACTAATCTTATTAGTCAGACAGGCTGGATTAGAAAACAGAAAGAGGGGTCCCGATGGGTGTACATGAGAGGATGGTCCGGGAAGAAGGAAAATAGGACATTAAGTAAGAATAAAAACTGTTGGACCGTACAGTTTGTCTTAAGATATTTAATTATAAAGTCATTCATATAAAACAGTGTTTCAGTGACACAGATCATCAGAATACAGCTTTGTTGTGGATATGAGTGGTGTGCTATATGAGTGACTAATCTGGAGTGCACGAGATTAGATTTAGAATGACTCTGATGTATGACTCTGGACAGAAATGTAGGCATCCGATTGAATAGAGCAGAAGAAGATTTATGCTCTGTTAACACACACACTCACACACAAACACAGTTTAGCTAAAGGTATCTTAGGTGACAAAAGCTTGCATGGTCTCGCCAAATGTAGGTAAGAAAAAGCGCACGCAAGATTACCAAACTATCGTAGACATTATATACATTTCTACTGTATTTATTTAAGGCTAGAAAAAAACAGGTATGAGGCATCTGTCTACTTACACAAGAAAAAGCATGTAATAAAATGTGATTATCAGAGTATTTGAGTGAAGTGAAGCGTTGTGATGCGCCGCTCAATATTTCGCTCTATGACTGTGTGCGTAGCTCAGTCATTCACGAACCAAGCAAACACTCCGCTCATGTAACACTCATGCACACTGGTAAACTAAATCCGGCTCAGATCCTGCTTCCACATAAAATGTGTCAAATACATAGAACTATTATTGATATTTACAATCATTTTTCCCCCATGGTAATGTTTCCATGGTAGGTTTTGTCAGATTTGTCACAATGTAAAACACACACACAGACACACCTCTGAACTCACTGGAATGTGCTGTGTCTTGAAGCATTTGTTCCAGGTCATTGTCTGACTTTTTCACACACCCACTGGAAGTGTTTCTGGTACATGTGTACCAGAGTCCCAATGCATTTGATGTAGACCTATTTTTGTGGGAAATGAGGTTTACACTAAGTAATGTTTTGCCGATCAATACAACAATGTCGATGCAGCACTGTTCAAAAGCACACGTTTTCAGTTAACAATGCCACTGTATAAAAGTAAACAAAGAACTGCCTTCAATACGTTTCTGTACAATCTGCCTTTGCAGACCAGCTGTGTTTAGGGATGAACTTTCATGCTAGCTTTTCCAACTACTGTTTTTGTTCGTACAATTGTAGGACTTTATACGAAAATCTCACCTTGTAAATAGTTACGTCTTCCTGTGAGATCAGGTTGAATATTTCCATTCTGTTGCTATAATAGCAGGGGTGCCACTACTCCTGGGGCCCAGGACAAAATGACCAATTTGGGCCCCAAACCACAAACCCCATGCAACCAGCAAAGATGTGTTTAGTGGCCACCACTCACAATATCTAGAACAGCTTTTCCAGCTGGAAGGATGTCACTTAAAGAATTTGTCTTTGTACTAACTTTCTAAAAAAATATGTAGACAGCTGCGTAATACATTAAGAACATTTTCAAATTTTTTTAGTTTAATCAGCATTTCTGGATGTATTGTGGCCATTCCGGTCCCGTGTTTGCAACTTTCAACAAAATTAAACCTAGGGAGTGACAAAGTCATCCAACAGCAATGTGAAAGAGTGACGAGACACATGAAAACTGTGATAAAAATCGAGGTTACCAAATACGTGTACAAATATTACTGTTGTATTGCATAAAATACTTAATAAACCCGTTTTCTTTGCAACATTTGAGGTCCGTATAAACACAGAGCATCTTTTCGTTTTTTTACCTGTTTCTCCAGTTGTCATTTTCTGCCAATAGAACCACAAGTTTTGTATGGAATTTGGAGAATATTTTGTTAGTAGTTTACAAAATAAAATATATGTATATACCCTCAAGTAAAACTAGTTCTGGCAAGGGGGCGTGGTTTAGCGGAGTCCGCGCCAAAAGGGCAAAGCGAGAGAACGTCTGAGGACTCGAGGAAGCTCACAAGCCAGCGGGACGAGAGACCGAAGCATCAAGAGTGAATTCTGTTTTGTTGAATGTTAGCAAACTGCCGCAAAGTTGATTTTTTAAAAATAATAAATCTTACGGGTCCCAGCCACAGCCGACCCTGTCTCCTTCCTCCTGTACATTGAACCTTATTACACTAGACAATAAAAGTTAATAGCAAAGGAGGCATCAAAAACTTGTTGAAAGAAGTGACGTTAGAACTTAGAACTAACAAAAGCGAAAGCTAAAACTTGCTCTGTTAATACACAAAATTTGTTTTAGACTGTTCAAAACAATCAGTCTGTTTCACAAAAGCTAATGACCACTAATGGCTTTTCTAATGGCATCTGTAAATGTTACAGTGTAGTGTGGTCAGTGTAAACACTGGCTCTCCTCATCAGCTCTGGAAATATGATTATACGTTTCATATTACACAAAACAATTCCAGGTGTCACGTAAAACACCCTGACAGGCTGAAGTTCTCTAGAGTCAGCAGTTTATCAGCACAGCCGTCAGTTCCTTTCCTTTTTCTTTATCTCTAAGTACCCATGTAATTTCATAACAGCCGCATTATTTATACAATAACATGACATGTTATGTCTGAGGATGTTACGTTTCCGTCTGCACATCGTAGACCTAGTTCTTCAAACAAACAAAGACAAATGCTCTGCAAAAGTAAGTCAAGGGTCAGAGCTGTGGCCCACATGCACATCCCCAAAAGGGGGGGGGGGGCTTGGGGGACGCATGTTCAAATCTGGGTTGGGACTTACAGTATTGCTCATTAAAGGTGGCAAAAGGGTCAAGGAATATCAATAAAAGCCAAGGAAGTGAGTGAAAGCATGTTTAGAAGTCCCAATCATACCTCCATCCGTGCATACGAAAGCCAGGACATTGTTCTCCACAGCGCATACAAGGCTGACCTCTGTCCGGGTCTTCACACTCCGACTGAGGGAGAGAGAAAAGTGCCATTTTAAATATCAATGAAATATAATTTTGTATGCCTAAAGCAAGAGACGTAAAGCAAATTCGGAGGAATTATTAGGGATGTATAGGGGTAGTTGGCATTTGTCTCATTGTATATTATATACAGGCACTTTTTCAATAACAATATGATTACCAGGCAATGATAATCAAGTTATTAACAATTAAAGAGCACATAGAACAAGTGTCATCAGTCTTAGATCTAGATGGTTAAAAAAATCTTCAAAAACATTCCTATTGCATTTGTCATGGAGTATATGGTTGAAAGCAAAGAGTGCAGTTGTGCTTGTTGCATACTAAACCCCTGGGCAAAAGTAAGCAATACCCCTTTGCATTTTATTTTGCACCCCTTCCTCCTCAAGAGGCACAGGACAACTTTCCTGGCGAACTCTCAGTGACAACTACTGCCATATCTGCTTTTGACATTCAGTTTTGTTGTTGCAGTTGCAACTAGAATTCTAGAGTTAGAATTTTTAAGTTTTACATAATTAAGATTGCATATAGGAATTTATATTCTGTGTAATATTTGACCTGTGTTTCTCTCTCCATGCTTGTCTCTGTGTGTGCATGCTCGTCTGTGTGTCAGTGCGCATCAATGTGTGTTAGTACGTGTGCATATTGTGTGTGTGGAGCGTTTGTATGTTGGTATGTCTGTCTTCTGTATTTTCACCTTTTTCTTGTATTTACAGGTATAACTTTAATTGTTTTGCTTATAGTCAATATGTCTCATGTACAGCTGCTGTGTAGCAATGAAAATTGTATAAATATATAAATATTAATAAAGTTGCGTTGCACGTTTGTTACTTGGTATCGCTGATGTTTAGACTTGTGTCACATTCCAGCATACACTGCTTTTTAAGTGACACACACCATAATTTGTGCTGTATATCTCTGTGTTTTACAGTATGCTATTTAAAGTGGTACACTTGTTTACGGCTTAGTTTTGCCTTAAGATCTTTTACTGTTTGTGGGAACAAACAAGGCAATAAAACGAAGAACTTGTTCTTCTAAACCTGCAAGGGACGTGCTGAAGGTGTTTGAAATCTTTGACATGCTTGACTATAGCGAGAGAACCGTCGTAAAATAAAAACAACTACTTTGCTCTCCCACACAGGCTTAAATGGAGTACTTGGGAAGCGTGTGACAGTGTAAAAATGATCGTGAAAACAAAATGAAGTCAAAACATTGATCAAGAGTCCCAGCATGCTGTCTCATTTTCTTCCCTCATCTGGATTTCAATGGTATACACCTATGGTTATCATAGTTTTCCCACAGTAGTATTTATACAGTAGTTAAGAGTATGCTTTGTTTCAGAACTCCTTTTTAAACAAGTACACACCAAAAATCATTTGCACACACAAAAGTGTGCTCTTCATACTGTGATAGAACGTCTGTATAAAGGCCGGTCAGGATGGAAGACTGTGGCCGGACGGCGGCCTCTTGTCGCCAGGAATGAGAGAACTATAGAAACACACGTGCTTAAACAAACACCGCCTGTAGGATCAGTGGACTCCGACACTTCACTGAACCAAGACCAAAGCACTGCTATTCACCAGTGTGTGTGTGTGTATGTGTGTGTGTGTGCGTGAGTGTGTGAGAGAGAGAAGAAAGAGCAAGACTCGAATGGTAAAATGCATTAGATTGTTTGTGAATGAGGGTTCTCACAAATGTTTCTTCTATGTTGTCCTGTACAGGCACAACTGACATTCCAAAAATTCAAAGAGAAACAGAAGTGGCACATCCACAAATCAAATTTTGTGGTTATACACAAGAAAACCTGTCATGCAGGTTTGATGCTGCACATCGATTTAGTGTCCTATTAAACTATAAAAAAAGAGGCTGTGTCAAATACAGATAGTGGTATATAAGATCACAATGGGAATGGGAAAATTAAGAGACCATTTTAAAACCACATTTTCTGATTTCAAAATGTATAGTTATGTGTTTAGGTAAAATTATTGTTTTGTTTCTAACATTTCTCACAAATTTGAAATAAAAAAATTGTTTCTATTTGCATTTATTTGCAGAAAATAAAAAAACTGGGGAAACAGGTCAAAATAACAGAAAAGAATATCAACAATACATCAATACGTGGACTGGAATGTCAACATCACATCTAAAATTGCTGATTAAAGGGATACTCACCTTCGAGTTGTTCCAAATCTGTATACATTTCTTTGTTCTGATGAATAAAGAGAGAGATATTCGGAAGAATGCTTATAACCAGACAGTTTTTGCCCCCTATTGACTTCCATAGTAGGAAAAAAGACATTTTGAAGACAGTTCTGGGGCACTTTTGACTACCATTGAATTTTTACCTACTCTGGTAATCAATGGGGGCCAAAATCTGTCTGGATATAAGCATTCTTCCAAATATCTTTTGCTGTCTTCATCAGAACTAATAAATGTAAACAGATTTGGAACAACTTGAAGGTGAGTAAAATATGACAGTATTTTCATTTTTTTGTGTAGTATCCCTTTAAATGAAAGTTTGGAATGGTCTCTTAATTTATTTCCACGACTGTTTGTGATAGGCTTTTGCATTTGTAGGATGCTGGAATTAGTAATACTTTGGCAAACATCAATTCCATCAAATAGATACGTAGGCATACGTAGACATGTAGGGAAAATGATAAAAGTACAGAAAGTAATAAAATAACAAAATTGTAGCATAAGTTATAGAAGGCGTTAAAGATTAACATGCAAGAAGGTTATGTTGATTTGTTTGCACACAAAAAGATAAGAAGGTGAGCATTAAGTTAACGAATCACATCATGTGAAGCATTGAGAAGCACAGTGTTGGCTGAAGTTAAGATGGAAACTTTGGTGTCTGAATAACCTTTGAATCCCGTCTTTCACGGTGAGAAAGTACGACCTCAAGGTGTCTTCCTGTCCACACCCTTGAGGGAAATTTCCTCTTGATTGTTACCATAACAACAGTTACAAGAGGTCAAAGCCTCATTTTTTTAAAACATTTTATGAGACCCACAATTACGCTTCCCTCATGCTCAGATCAGCAAGAACATAGAAGAGTATCATAGGTAAAAAGGTCCTCTATAGTATAAAATTATACCACAACACAGGATTTGGCAACACAAATACTGGCAAAATGCAAGCAGGTATTTTGTTGAAGACTGATATGTATCTTCTAAACAATATATAAGGATAAGGAAAAATTATATTATTTCAATTTTATTACAGTATAAAAGTTAGTTTTATCTATAACAACAAGAAACTCATCTGAATCACGCAACAACACAAATGTAACCATAATGGGGATAATATTGTTATTAACTTTATGTATAGTTTCTGCTAAACTAACTCAGTAATTAGACCAAGTTTAGATATAGTTTGTTAAGAAAAACACTTTTACTCAAATGACCCTAAACTTTAAACGCCAATGTACATAACTGTGACAATATATTTATTACAGTAAACATCTTACAGAGAAAGCATATTGAAGAAAAATAGGGTTCCTTTTGTATTCTTATCCATTCAAACAATCTAATCCAATCAAAATGTTCAATGGATGTAAGCGTTTCCTACTTTTACTGCTTTTACAGCTTTTCTGTCTTCAGTGCTCAGGCAGGGCAAATTAAAGTCACTTCCTCCAGGAACGAAAACATAAAAGACCAGGAATATGAACTGTTTAGAATGAAATGATGCAGACCATTTGTTTAATGTTTAATATTGTAGATGATTTACAAGCCTTTTAATATACATTGTTTATACTTATATAAGTAGACATGTCTTTTGTATAATAACAGCCATTTTTAAACAGTGCAATAGGCTACATTACATACAGTAGTGTACATTTTTTACGTGTAATATAAGCTAGCAACAATAACACTACATGATCTATAGTTAGCTGTATGTCCCTTAACGTCACAAGAAATGATGGCGTAACCTGCACAGGTAACTGTGACGTAAGCACACATTATCAATGCAATAGTTAAAGAGACTTGAGGAAAATGTTTTAATAATGGATAGAGGCAAAACTTTAGTTGATAAGCACTGAAAAAAGTATTGTTCGTACGAATAAGAAGTAAAGCCCGTGTATATCTGCTGTTTTTCGTGTTTTAAACTTGAAGAATTCTCGCCAGGTGAAATAAGTCCGACAACAAAAGTAGCTTTGCAAAGGTAGCAACAAAATCGCGCGATACAGTCGATATGACCCTTTTTAAACACCAAACCACGTAAGTTTGATTCAAGTCACCGAGGACATGCACATAATAGCATACAATACTTTTACAGACGTTATTAAAAACAACCGCAGCGCGACTTACCGAGCGATTGGAGCGTCGCTTCTTTGATCCGCGCGCGAACATGTCGGTGGCTTTAATGTGTCACGCGAGGATTCACGCGAATGCTTTCATGATCCAGGCGATGTTTCTGCAGGTTTCCTCTATTTAACGATACTTTCCGCGATCTCTGGCTTGTAGATCTCTGACAATAACTCAAGTAGAAGTTTGTCCCAAAGAACCCACACAGGACGGGCTACACCTACAGGATGAGTATCTGAACTGTATGAAAGGACCACCCCCTGTTCACCATTACTGTACTTCACACTACCAAAGTGCTTCTATAAACTGTGGTGTGTGATAGACATATTTCTTCATATTTATTTTGTGTGGAGGTTTTTCTGAAAAATTATTTGTTAGTAAAATAGCCTTTATTATGTAGTTATTTTAATAAGGAAATACCAAAAGAGATGCAATTGTTTTTACTTTGAACAGACAAGAAAAACTTCTCAAATACCGAAAAACTGGATTAAATGACAATGGTTGTGATCTTTTTTATTCATTATACAAGTCTCTCAAAAACGATATTATCTATTTAAGATATATTCTGTTCTAATTCTATTGTCTATATTTTAGAAAATTGTATTGTGTATATTTAGAGTGTTTATATTCTGTTTTTCTCTTAGTACATGGATTAGATACCATTTTGCATGTTACATTTATAGGTCAGATTTATATTAAGCAAAAACACATTTTTCTTGTCATTTTGTTGGTGAAAAAGTTATGAATTTATCTTCAGAAAGAAGTATTGTCTGTGTTTATTTTACCAATCAAAAAAAATTATTAAAAACCCCTAAAAGTAAACTAACGAGTTAAATTAAAATTATTTAAACGTATATGAATAGCACTTTGAATTAAGGTAAATACTGCCACCTAGTGATAGATATTTAAATAATCATGGATAGATACAAATCATACTAAACTGATTTGTATCTATCCATGATGGTTTCAGTGAATATTACAGAAAATGTCATTAAGAGCTATATATATATCAAAGAGAACAGAACTATTTTTTTAGATTTTAAAATGTATTTCGAAACTATAAATTCTATTTGTATTGACAGTCAACAACTTTAGTAGGAGAGTAATTGTTTTTGAGACAGTCCAGTGGGTGGCGCTGTATAAACACGGCTGTCTCCGACTTTGGCCTTAACAGCAAACGTCCAGACACAAACTAGTAAAACATGTAACTTTTATTAAATGGTGTGAAATCTTATCAAAATACCAGAAACACGAATTAGTGGGATATCATTCTGAAACTATTTTCCATCATTTAAAAAGCATAGTGTACTCAAAACGTTTGTTTACAAATTGCGGTTTCAAAACATCCTGAGTTGATGAAACAAAAGACAAAACAAAACTGTTACCCTTTCTGCCCAACTCATAAATAATGATATCAAGAAATGAGTGTGGAAAAGCTAAGTTCTTCCAAACATAAAGCTGATATGAACAGGATAAAACAAGAAAACAATGTTGAAAACCCCCGAATGATCATTTATAATTATAAATAAAATAAACTGTATTTAAAATGCCAGATTTTTGTGTTGTACTAAACTGTAGGTCACTGTCCAACCCATACATAGGAAAAGATAACTGACCATGTTGTGCAATTTTTCATGACTGTTCTCTTCAAAATAAAAATTAATCATTAATTTTTTTCTTGAGAACAAACAATAAAAAAAAACAAAGGGTAGTAACAATTTCACAATTTTGCTTTGCTTTTACTTACACACCTAAACTAATGAAAAGGGTTGCATGTGATGAAAGCCATATTCTAAGACGTTACATGACTCATCCAATACATGACTCAGTTTATTAAAATAAAAAACAACACATGTATGGCAAATAGTGAGCATCTTTCGAGGTAACATGTTATATGCTAATATTTAAGCAAGGTTAATTAAAATAAAGATATTGTACCAACCCAAGGAAATTTGAACTTGGTGTCTTAAATATCAAAGGCATTGTAAAAGAGTTTAGATCAGTTCTTTAAACAGTCAGACAATTAATTCAACTGCTTTTTACCTATACAGGACTGCAACTGAGTTGAATGTGTCTATAAACTAGTTGAGCTGATTGGCAAAAAACAAACGGACAATTAAAACCTACTGAAAATTGGTTACAGGTACAAAGAATGGTTGAAATTGTACATCATACCAAAGTAAAAAAAAAAACTAATGTCTTATCAGACAAAAACAGCACCAAACTAAACTAGACTAGATCAAGTTTTCCAACATATTTTAACTTTAATTTAAAACACTGCAGGGTGAAACCGGTTATTTATCCATGAGTTTTAAAGAATTACTGCCTTTCAAATGTGTTTTTAGCAGCACATGAAGAATGCTGCTTTTAAAACCCACCAAAGATACAAGCTGACCAAGACAATCTTTAGAAACTCTTTGGATAGCAAATACTTTCTCAAACTTCATATTTGGCTATTTTTTTATTTACAAAAAAGCAGTAAAGAGCACAAAACACAACTTCCTAATTACTTCATCCCTTTTTGCATAAACATCAGTCATTTTATCTAATGTTTTCATCCTTTTTCTTCTTCTGGTCTTAAGCTCTTCTTCAATCGCTGGCCGTCTCTCCTTTGAGCCATGTTACAACGTTTATCCATGTTTTGGTTGCTGTTATTGTTGTAGTGAGAGAAGCTTTCAAACTGTGTCTGCTGTTAAAAAATGACAAAGGAAACACAAAGGAATGTGCAAATTAAATGATTAGGGACTAGTTAGTTAGGTTAAATGGTTACAGTTACTTGACATAAGCAAAAGGGAAAGAAACTAAATTACAAAACGCTCTGTCTTTTTAAATGCCATTGCTCTTGGTGAGATACCAGTGATGCCACTGGCATCCCCCAGAATTACTGTTTGTTTAAAATCCCAAAAGACAGCCGTAAACATTCTTTGAACAGCCTTCAGCGACCTGTTTGAAAAGTAATAAGACACTTTGTTAGAACAAATGGCACCTCTAGCGAAAATCTAGAAAGAGACATTGTACATTATACACACACACACACACACACACACACACACACATATATATATATATATATATATATATATATACAATGTCTTTGTAGTCAAACAACTGGCATTAATTCTGTTGGGTGAATAGATGTCAGAAATGACGTTATTAAATACATTGGAGAAAAGAAATCTTCTAAGATAGAGCACTTGAATGTGGCCTTGCAAATATTTTAATTAGTCCTCAATAATTTTTTTACTTGATCCTCCCATGACTTTCATGCTTTTCTGGCCTCACTTTTTCCTAAAACATTCTGGCTGCAAGCATTTTACCTAATTAAGAAATACGAAAAAATATGAAAATCATATATTTACTATAAAATTATTATGAAAACATTTTATTACATAAACAAATAATACAAGAGGAATTTCATTTAAGAGTGAACTACTCCTTTATATGTCTACCGTATGTATGAGATAATATCACACATCAAATATGATATTATCAAAATATCAAGTATTAACAAAATATCAAACTGTTCGGGTAGCTCACATGTTATAGCACTGAATTGTGTCACAGCATCAGTGTCATCAGTAATCAGTCAAATGGTGATAAAATGTATACTTCTATATGCTTACTCCTTTAGGACACCTGCATAAATTCACCATCCACAAAAAATAGCTTTGGTTTTTCTAGCATCTTTTGTTTTAGCAGATGACCCGGTATAATATTTTGTAACCTAACACAATGGCATTCAAGCAGGGCTTTGGTAATAGCTCTACAATTTTTCCCATGTGCTTATTTACATGCATTTGTACATTAATTGCTGTACATGAGTTTGTGTTTGAGTACGTGTGCACATACCTGTACTAGCAGCTGTATGCTGCCTATTGTTCTTGACATCCAAGAAGATAGTATAAGTATCATATCCAAACAAGATTCCAGCCAGCAGGCCGAACACCTGTGAGAGGAGGTGAACATCATTACTGAACGGGAGTTAAACAGTATGACCCAACTGAAGGAGGCATTCGTGAAGGAAATGAAGCCTTAAAAACAGATAGGGAGGTAAATGTGTTAAATTTTGAGGCTGTATGTTAAGACATCTCACCCCACCAGCGATGCGAGCCCCATCCCCAGCTCCACCAATCACACAGATCAGAGAGGTTATGAGATAGAGGAGTGCACCAATCCCAGCGCGGAACAGGTCCTGAGGGGGTGACGGAAATTGTGGTAAGTTTAGAAAAGATCATCATCTCTCCTCTAATAGGGTTTGTCCATCCTAGAAGCTTTTGAATGTCAAATATTTCCAAATAAGGACAGCTGTCCACAGTATTTTATCCGTGGAAAAATAAAAAACATGTTTTTGTTTTAACGTTCAATGATTTATTTAGCGGTACTGCTGTGGCACAAGGACGCAGCAAAACATATACGACCACATGGGTTCTTCAAAGGAAAAGTCTGACCCAAAATGAAGATTTTATCATTATTTGTCCTTGTGTATCTTTAAACCTTTAATGGAGGTATGTGAATGGGTTTTTAAAAAATTCCTGTGCCAATTCTGTGTGTGTTCACATGTGGATTATATGGTTTATTTTTTACTTTACTCATTTGTAAAATATGATATGGAATGTGCACCATGGGAGTTGCATGGGATTCTTTTAAGGTTTGGGTCCGTTTGAAGCTTAAGGAAAGAAACAAAGCTATTGTAAGGACAATTTTGTATGATTTATTTCTTTCAATAGGGACTTGTGCATTAAGATCCAAATGTACCCATGTTACTACAAATGCCAATTTCAATGGAAGTCTTGTTATAGGGGAACAACTTCACTCCCGTTTGAAGACTACATTTGTATTAATGTTAATACTTACACTCCAGGTCCAGTTCACAACCTGGATCTGTTTGTCCAGTTCCATCATGAAGATAATGAAGAAGATTATGGCAAAGACCATCTCACATATGGCAACTGCTGAATATCCTCCATAGAGAGATGCAGCATAACAGATGATGATGATGAAACTGATGAGCTACAGCAAAGAGAGATACAGAACGTTAAGTGACAAAAGACAACAAAGTCTTTTTAATCTCCTCACATGCCTATACAGGTATGTGGTACAAATAACAAACTATTTTTTTACCAATATAAACATCGGCCAATTTAAGTATAATTTTACTGGTGATCTCTTTTGCTTTAAAAACAATGCTCACAAAAATGCTCTGATCTAATATTTTAAATGCTATACTTGAAATTCTGCATTGAAACTGTACACAAGAAAAGAGTTACACCCGTGTAGTCAACCAGAACACATTTGCACCCAGTTTTGCAAGGCAAGCATTTTCTTCAATAAATCTAACAGATATAACAGATCATCTGATCGGTTTCATTTATTTTTGTCCTTAGTTGGATATCTATGTACTACAATCCAGTCATAAATAATGGTGCCATCCAACAGTAAGACCACTCTAGCATTCAAGAAGTCTCTAAATTATATTGTATTAATGATAAAACCGAAATAAGAACAATTGTGGAAAATAATTATCTTTGTGAGGAAATAATATGGAGGTTTTGTGTAAACACAAAAATAAAAACAGAGTTGTGTCAGCAGTCATAAATACACTATGCCGTGGTCTTACAGACAAGGTTTAAGACTAGTCCCAGACTTAAATTAATTTGGAGCTGTCTCAACTGAAAATACATTGTCCTGACATATCTTAAAATACGTCAGTGCCATTGTTTTGTCTCAAGATGCACACCAGTTAAGTTTTTTCGAAGGCATTTTAATAAAAGTGATTTAAAAACCCTAACCCTAACCCTAACTGAGGCATAGTCCTGGTTTAGGCTAAGCTTTGAGAAAACCGGGCCTATAATTCTGAAAACATGGCAGTTGTGATAGATTCTGTAATTTAATGTTTTCTTTTTTACTTTTCTGATAATGTAGAGTTATTTCATATATTCGCTAACTAGCTTAAAACAAAACACATGGGCCCGGTTTCACAGACAAGGCTTAAGGCATGTCCCAGATTTAAATGAATGTTGGAGCTGTCTCAACTGAAAATAACTTGCCATAACATATCTGAAAATATGTCAGTGCCATTGTTTTGTCTAATGATGCAGACATAATGTTTCTTTCTAGAGTGTTTTTATAACAGTGACTCAAATATCCTAATCCAACTTAGGCATAGGCTTGTCATAAACTAAGCATTGTCTGTGAAACGTGGCCTTAAACATTTAAAACGGTAGTTTAAACCATTTGTCAGTTTCCCCCCATTTTGTCTGAACAAATGTTCAAAGTGGCAGTTAACAGCACAGCTTTGAATCTCACATCCTCTGGAGTTTGTGAGGAGTTGTGAACTTCTACTTAAGCATGTGGTGGTAAAGACTAAAAAAGTTGGGCCTATAGCTCGGGTGTTAACCCCTGACAATCCACGTGGCTCACAACAGAGGGGGGTTGGGTCCTGAGGGGCCCTACATGGATTTAAATAAACTGAATAACTGACTAAGAATACCTTTGGGAGGAGAAAGCAAATGTGAACATCTAGTCAATTCCAGCCTTGCAGTTACTCATATTTGCATTTATTTCTACTAAAACAAAAAGGATGTGTACAGAAAAGTTGAGTTAACACTGCCGGCAACTACTATGAAATGCTCAATTCTGCAGTGGCTATGAATCAGACTTCAATAATTCTATTTTATAATCAATGACGTTTAGAGTAACTATGATAGAAAAAAAGCTTGCTGAAAATTAGGTTAAGAAATGTAGAATTTTACGAATAAGATTAAAACATGTTAATATAAAAAACTAAAAAAGGTTACATTTCGGTAACGATGAAGATAAAGATTTTTATAAATGTAAGTTGTGTCTGTAAAATGTCAGCCACAAGCTCTAAGTATTTAGAGTTTTTGCCATGACATTGCTGGGTGGTTGCTAGATGATAAATATCTACAGTATGGTTTTTTGGATTCCAAATATAGCTCAATTCCTGCTCTGTGTTTTTTTTTTCCGATTCACAAGTCTGATTTGAGTTATTGCACACCTTTCCTCAACAAGCATGATGTCATGGTGTCACTCATGTCTTGTGTGATGTAACTTACATGCAGGGCTACTATCCGATGAGATGTGTCCCAAAGTTCAGCTCTTACAGTTAGCAATGAACGTGAATATTGCTATTGTGATGTTTGCCTCAGTAAGCAAGACTGATAATCTTATGTGTGAGGTAGAGTAAAGGCGTGAAGTTTTCAGACAGGAAGATTGTTCATGTGTTTAATTGGTAAGTTTCCTGTTTTCTATAATTCGAAAGAACAACAAAGCTGCTACCATGGCAATACGTGGCAATACAATTATGAAATTAACAGGAAACGTTATTCAAGAATGTGACTAGCAATGTACTTATAGAGACATGCTTGACAATACTCCGTCCTTTCAAGATAATTATTATATTTTCATATAATTGCAGAATTATAATATTTTGTCTATTTTGTCAATAATAAAATCTAAAGTAGCAAGTAAATGCATTAGGCATTAGAAAATTATAATGTACAGCTAGAAACCTCCTTCTTTTCTAACCCAAACACATTACTTAGTCAGTGTTATCAGGATAATGAAGGTTCAAGTTTGTATAATATTGCAAAGAACCACTTAAACATAACCTTATACCCTTATTGGCACATAATGTTTTAATTTTCAGCTAGGATGAGCATAGCAAAAAACAGCTGAGAAAGGCATTTTTCCATCAGCGTAGCCAGTAAAAATAGTCTTTCATCAAATAGTCTTATCTGTGCAATATTAAATAAAGCAGAATGGGAGCACACTCCGCAGTGGCTGCTGTTTGCCTTTAATCCGCTCTCTTTGACAAATGTGTCACACTTCTTCACACAGATGTGTTAATGCTCAGCTGCTAATGACGCCACGGTCATCTGTTTGAACGCCAACAGACTTGAAACTACTTATGCAAAGTAGGGCTCACTCTTAGTTAGTTTAGGCATTTCTATTCTGTATTCTATATTTACTACTATAATAAGCTAATATATGTGATACTTTAGTGAAGTGATATAACAATCCTTCCAAAAAACTAAATCGGTAAAAGCTTTTGGCCTCCCTGTATAAAGTAAATGAGTCAAAGTCTACTAAGGGGTAATTAAAAGCAACAAATTAATCATCTTTAATTGGAAAATTTTGTACTTCTGCGTACTCTGTGTATTTCTGACAGATATTTCAAATGATGTGGATCGGAAAACAGATATCTTTTTATTTCTTAGCAAGCAAGTATTCAGTGAAGAGATTCCTACACACATTCCAACCGTCAGCCAGCCAAAGTTTTAGACGGACGTAATAACATGCTGTGAACTAAATTTGATTTTGGGGTAAGGCTAAAACATGCTTTAGATATATAAAATCGTTTACGGAATAACGTTTATTTTTTGTTCCATGGACAAATTCCAAGTATTTGAATTTCAAAGTTGCACAAATTATGTTAAAATAATGTAGCATTTAACGGATGAGCTTAGCAATAAAAAAGGGAGACAAGGTGAGTAAATATGATTTATTCAGAAGAATGAAATGAAATTAAAGGGATACTCCCCAAGTTGTTCCAAACTATTCTTTGTTCTGTTGAAAAATGTAAGAAACTGACATTTCTGCAACTCTATAGAAGAGAGATAAATAAACTGATTGCTTTCTTCAGAATATCTCTGTAGTAGAGTAGGCGGGGCGAGACCGTGGTTCAAGTCTGGTGAGTAATTGTGAATGAGCGCCAGCTGTGCGCACACCGGGCTCGAATCACGTAGGAGATAGGGAGCATATAAAAGGAACGAGCGACCGGACCGTCGAAGAGAGAGGACCGGGCCCGAACATGTTTTACGTTTGTACTTGTATTTATATTTATATTTGTTATTTATGTTATTTCACCGGCGGTTGGCCGTGAGGGGCCGCCGGCTGTTATTATTTATATTAAAACTTTGTGTTTAATGTCTGCCGGTTCCCGCCTCCTTCCTTCCATGTCTGAATTTTATTACAATCTCATTTTGTGTTCAACAGAACAATAAATATGACAATGCATTATCATAATATGGTAGACCATGATGTCCACTTTAATGTTTCTTTAAGTATCCCTTTAATGAATTAAGTTCTTCAAACTTTTTCTCACTTTCTTACATTAAACTGAAAATCTGTATACTTTTAATTTAAAAGGCAATAAAAGTCTTGTTACAGTCATTAAGAGTACGTTTACACGATGAAAAACTGAAAAAAAACTTTCCTTTGTGTTTTGGAAAAGTTTCATGTACACACGACAGCATTACCTAAACGATCTGTATTAACATGGCCTACAGACTGAACGTGTGATACGCATGCGTAGTTTACACGGAAAGGATAATGCCAGTGTTTTCAAAAATGCAAACTTTGACCCGTTTTCAAAAGTTTGCGTTTTCAGTCCCCCAAAACACCTTTGTCTATAATTGAACAGTCAAAAAGTATAAAACGTTTTTAGTTGAAAATGCTCTCGTGTAAACATCCTTTAAATCTACCTCACCTCCTTGGTTTAACCTACTGAGGTACACCGACCCAGAAAAGGCGAGTCATTATGTCAGGCCCATGCCTGTGGACAGAAAGGGGCAAGTACACACTATGCCAGGCTGTCATCAGTCACTATAGGGCTGGACGGTATGCCGAGTAGGACTGATATTGATACTTTTACCCAACGCGATGCGGAATTAGCCAATATCGTTCATATCGATATGATTTGATGCCGTGCACGCGATTGCTCTGCACGAACCAGATCGTGCCCGCTTGCCTGCTCCAGCACACAAAGGTAGCATGCGACATGGAGGAACACGTGCCGCCGGTCAACACTACAGAAAACTTACTGGTTAGTAAAAAAGAAAACAAGGGTTCACTCATTTGGAGCTGTTTTGGATTTAAAAGTTCCGATGAGAAGCAAAAACAGCCAATCTGTAGGGAATGTAATAAATCCGTTGTATCAAAATGTGGAAGCACATCAAATCTCTTCCACCACTTACAAAATTACCATAAAGTGCAGTACGATGAGTGTTTACAACTTCGTGCTACAACTTCAGCCACGAAGACGACACAACTCAAAACATCTGTCCCGAAACAAACCTCTCTGGAAGCTTCTTTTACCAGAAGTGTGCTTTACGAAAAGAAAAGTTGCGAGTGGTGCGATATAACTAAGGCGGTAGCTTATCACATTGCTAAAGACATGGTTCCTATTGCAACAGTGGAACAAGAAAGTTTTAAAACGCTGCTAAAAACCATTGACCCAAGATACCAGTTACCCAGTCGCAAGTACTTTGCAACAGAAGCTCTGCCGCAAATGTACAGTGAGGTCGGACGGAAGCTTTCCGAGCAGCTCGCAAAAGTGTCTCATTTCGCGCTAACAACCGATTTATGGTCAAGAAGGACATCTTGAAGATTAGGAAATGAAAACTGGGTGTCTTCAAACCAGCTATTTTCCCCAAGACCATACTGGGGAGCTTATAGCTGAAGCTCTAAGTAGTTATGTTTTTTATGGTTCTGTTCATTTTGTTATTTGCATAGCAGCACACTAGAGCTGTATACAGTGTTAAGCAGGAAGAATTTTATGTACTGTATTTTATTTATCAAATATTTTATATAATTTAAAATATACTGTGAAGCTGTTTATTTGTAAACAGGGAGGGAAAACCCTGTATTTTGCTCAGAAACTGTTCAAATGAAGGTTTAATAAAGGCTTTGATTTTCGTGTAACCATTTATTCCTTTTGGTAAAAAATACCGGATATACACCGTATACCGCTATTCCTCCTAAAAATACTGAGATATGATTTTTTGACCATATCGCCCAGCCCTAAGTCACCACTCCCTGACACACACATGTGTAACAGCTTTATGAGTTGCAGGGACTGGCACAAACTGTCTCTTTACGTCTCACAAGCAGAAAGAGCTCCAGCCAGCGCACAATGAAGCTCTATTCAAGATTCCAGCACTAGCCCTTTAAGAACACCCACTACTGAGGCCTCTAACATGAAAACGGTCACGGGGTGAAAAGATAAATAAGGAAACACAAAGTGATATTTCTTGTCACACTTGGAACATACATAGCCTACAACACACATACAAAAAACAAATGGAAATGATCAAGTCTACTGTGGAGAGTTTATAAGAGAAATATTTAACACCCACGCTCTGATCATCTGGCAAAGATACGCATTCTCAAATTTAGCATTGGCGCCCACAGCTTTTTCACACTTTCCACAAAGCCATTCATGACATTTTTGCATGTGTTCACATGTTTTTTGTCCGAATACAAAAAAATTATTCAGCACGTTACCATGTAAAATAAGCCTCAAAAATGAAATTGATCCCATAATTTACTGACCCTCTTGGCATACTATCTGTCAAATGCAATCTGTGACTCTACATGTTTAGAGGTGAGTGTGTCTCTCTCTGGGTATGTGAATCCATGTTTACATGGCAACATTAAGCTCTTCAATATGAGTGAAACACACCCAAATTTTGTACAAATCTTTATAAGATGCTTTTACTGATTATATTTACCAATCATTCTGTGTTTATCTATTTCACATAAGTGGATGCTGTAATTCCCTAATCAGTTTTATGTCCTTATCTGGAGTGGATAAGAAGCTATGGTCCAAATCCAGACGTTGGGACATATGTTGAAATTAGATTAAACAACACCAAGGACGTGGGTTTGATCCCAGCATTACCAAAACGATCTGCATTTACTTAGATTCGGGAAAACAAATAAAAACTATGTATTATGCATGCCAGGCCTGTGGATGGCGATGTTGCGCTGTGAAGAAAGACTACGTGCCTGGGCACATACGCATGCCGTGTTTTAATCTAAAAGAACTTTGGTCAGTGTTTTGTGTTTTTATAGTATTGTGTATATAAATACCATATCTCCGCTGTTTGTAGTGGTGCAGTAAATCTATTCTTTTTGCTGGAGACATGATAGTAAGTTTGTCACGCGGCACAAACATGCAGCATTGAGGCCACCATTAGTGTTTGGGGAATACTTGCGCATACCTACAAACTGAACGTGTAATACGGATGTGTATGACGTCACCGTTTTTGGAAAATGACGTCTACAGAGTTTACACGGAAACGATAATGCCAGTGTTCTCAAAAACGTGCACTTTGACCAGTTTTCAAAAGTTTGCGTTTTCAGTCCCCCAAAACACAGTTGTCTAATGATTGAAGAGTCGAAAAGCATAAAACGTTTTGAAAACGATTGCATATACTTATACTTAGGCAAATGTATAGGATAATGCAATGTAAGTTGCTTTGGATAAAAGCAGCTGCAAAACCTGCATGAATGTAGATTTCAACAGAAACAGGAACTTGGACATGTAGACTTAACTTTCTTAACACATGATTTAGAAGAAATCAAGACTGGAGACTTTTTAGATGAGAGGTAAGGTTCTCCATTCAATTACGGCTGTTATGTTTTATCATTAATGGCATTGTTGTTTTCACATAAGTCAGATGGTTTGTGTTAAAAAAAAACTTGGCCCCGCATTCATAGACAAGGCTTAGCCTAAGTCAGGACTATGCCTTAGTTTATTTAGGCTGTTTAAGTCACTTTTATTGAAATGCCTTAGAAACAACCTTACCGAAGAGCATCTTGTGACAAAACAATGACATGATTTAAGAGGCTTGGTGAGTTTTCCACAGTATTAATTCAAGTAAAAAGAACGATTTATAATGTTATGCATGTCTTATTGCATATAGGAATAACAGATATTCTCAACTACAAAGAGCACTTTTACAGTTACATAACCTGACATTAATTTTTGTCTAAAAGTTACAATTTACCCAAAAATTTAAGTCTTTTTACTTAAACATGCACGCATTTCTTTCAGAAGACACACTTCTCTATTCCATTATATAAAAGCATGTTGTGACCAGATGCCAAACCTTCCACTGTTAGTTTGTGTATATGCGCAACGCAAACTTAATTTGATGACTATGAAGAAGAGAATTTGAGTTAGATAACGCCTTAAATTAAACGGCTTTAGAAGCAATTCAATGGCTCACAACTGTAAAACACAACTATAAATCAGACTTCAATATCTTTAGACAAATAATTCACAACTTTCCCCGTTTGTGGATTTCGACAAAATACCAAAAGGCTATCCTTTCAGCTTTTCAAAAGAGGGGTAGAACCTCATGCCCTTTGACCTTACAGCATTAAGTCAGCACATGGTCAACATTCCAGCCATCTCCTCTCAACATTGAACACTTGTGTGAGGGTTCAAATGGCTCTGTGACGGGAGCCATTTCATTCAACGCTATGAAATTTCAGCACTGCTGTAACTATACCATACTACACTACTCCCATAACAGGCATACTTCAGTACTGGCACACTTCAATATGCAATGATGCATTGCATTGTTGTATTATTCCATTTACAATCATTGTCTGTAGGCTATACTGTATAGATCACGCTCGTTTTCTGCTCATGTACAGTCAGTGTAGGTGGCAACATATCAGCTAACTAAATCATTTACATTATGTTGAGTTTAGAGCTAAAAGTTAAACAGTGCGAGTTTAAACTTTTTGGGCCCTTGAATATAACATAAAGACGTAACACATTCACTTTCTCCATGACTCAAGTGTGTGAATCAACAGGTCAACTAAGTAAAGGTATTAAATAAGAGCGGAGCTATGGCAACACTTCATGTCATTTCACGCCTCCACAGCATTTTAACACAGAAAAGTAAATGACTGTATCTCCCACATAAACACGCTATAAATGATATTAAATTGACAACGACTTACTATTTCGGCGGCCAGAATCGTCCCTTTCCGAGTACGCACATAGCTCTTCAGTTTCTCCAGACAGTTTGCAAACGGAGTGGCCTCACTTTCTGCCATTCTGCAGATATTTCCAGTATACTGTGTAACGTTTTCTTATAGAGCCAGGGTTCCTGTCAGCAAACGTGGAGAAACACTTGCTATCGTTGTAGTTCGTTTACTTTGAAGCAAATGAGCCGATCGGCGTACTTCCTGGTGCCACTGAATCCAAGCTGAGCGAAAAGTTCACTGAGCAACAGTTCCGAAGAAAGAAAGCAGTCTGTCTGGGGCGTTGTCTACTTTACAACTCTCTCTTTAAGGTAAATCAAGGCGACAGCAAAAGTAAAGTATAGCCGCAAGATGGAGCCATACATTAATTGTTATAACGTAGATTTATAACGGTATAACCATGGTTTCAATATCAGTAACCACACACTTACCGCTGTCTATAGTATATGCAATATGTCTTTTAATAAATGTTTATATTCGTTTTGTATTAAAAAAAATTGTAGAACAAACGGTAAATGTTCGAAGTTAAAAAACTATAAGGAAAGGGAAACACAAAAATGCTGGAAATGTGGATATACAACATAAGAATAGTACAATTAAGAGAATGGTTGTTAATAATATGATAATTAATCCCATGAATTATATTGTAAATACCATGTAAATACAATAGTATATGTATATGGTATATGTCATAGTTAAATTTAATATCTGATTTTATTTTGTTCTCATTTTTAAATGTTCCTTTTTGCATGAAATGTGCTGAGAAATCTTATGGCATTACTGTTCAGGTCTGTGCTTTGAGTTTCTTTTGAGATCTCCTTTTAAAGAGCAATTTATGGGCAGAGACAAAACACCCCTTGTTTTGGCAACACAAGTGAGTAATCATAACAAATGTGCTGCCATGCCTTGGGAGGGTGCCAGCAGAAAACCACACTGCTCTGTGTTGAAGCAAATTAAAGCAAGGAACAATATATACACAGCCCGTTGTTATCGCACAATAAACTCAGTGATCAGGACGATGAAGCAGAATATAATGTCAGTTATTTTTAATGACTTTCATTTTGTATAAATTATAATAACTTTAGCAGTTAATTTGTTAGTTTCAGAAAACATTGTCAGTTACAAACGGCCACGTGTGTTCCTACTTCGCCCTCTGGTGGAGGTATCATGACAGGCATCATCTGTGTAGAGGATTATTTCTTTATTATTGTCCAGTGACAACAAGGGGACAGTGAAAAGACTGTGTCATACTTAAAGAAAACTAAATATGTTTTTATCTTCAAACTTTTATGTTGTAACCTTAACCTTTTAGTCAGCTGTTATTTATTTCATAAAGGTTAAAACCTTATCAAAGACAAGCACACGGGATACCATCACCACATCACATGTTCTAACAGGGTTTTATTTCGCATTATCAGACAATATAACGAGGAAGAGAAAAAAGCAATATGGACCGTCATATGAAAGAGAGAGTGCATACAAAACCAATTTCATTAGGAACAAAAAGACAAAAATCACAGACATGTATTTTTAGAAAGACTTTAAATGGATCCGTCAAATTTGTGCCTATATTTGAATTAGAGCAGTGGTGTTTCACAGCACTATATAGGAAAACATCAAGTACTGAAGCACCCCCACTAAGTGTTCATTTTTCTATATGGACTTTTATAACATAAATATCATTAAGACAAATTAGCAAAAACGAATTATAGGGCAGTTTCACAGACATGGCATGGATTAATTCAGAAGTAAGCCTTAGTTAAATTATGAATGTGCTTAAGAAAAAAAACATTATCAATGTTCATCTTGATACACAACAGAATTTATATATTTTGTCAGTGCAAGCTGTTATAAATTGAGACAGCTCAAACATGCATTTTAGTCTTGGACTAGGCTTAAGCCTTGTCTGTAAAATTGGACCTATAAATGTTTGAACAGTTAACCAAACAAGAAAAGGAAATAAATCTGCATAATTTGTGCACATTATTGTGGGCTTTAGCTTGAGTAACTTTCACTTACCAGAGATTGACATAACTATTAAATACTATCTATCATCTGGGTTCACACAGACTTTACGAGAATGTTTCACACACACAAAAGAATATCACACATTCATTAAGGTGGTTTAAGGTCAGCACTGTTAATGTGGGTTGAACAGTGAAGATGATGTGGTTGTAGAAAACACCAACACAATAAATAAAAAGTCACAAAAATAAAACAACATTAGGTGTAATTCACAATACCGTATATCTATTTAAATATAATTTATATTTACACCATAAAGACAAACACATTCACTTTAATATAACTACAATTCCTATTATTCATTCAAACAGCCCATCTTAGATAACATTCACATAATAGTTTTCTTTTTTTTTGGTAGCATGTTCAAGTTTTTCCTCATCAAAAAATGGATAATATTCCTCTGGATATAATAGCATATTGAAATAAGGGTCACATTTCCTCCTGGGTCCAATGCATTTCCTATTTGGTTATGTTCTTTTTGACAACCCAGCTCAAATGTGCCTCCCCCATTCCGTTAAAACCCACAACTCATACAGAAAGATTGAACAGAGTGGAAACGAAGCTAACAGTTTCCATGCTGACTGATCACATGACCATCCTCTCAATGTGATCTGTAGAGATAAAAAATACATACGTATTTAAAAATGTCTAATATGTGTATGAGAATCGATACATACATATTACACATTAAAGGAGGCGAGGCATGAATTAAAACCACAATTTTAACCCAAGCTTTTATTATATAAGAGGGAATCGTATTCACGCGAACATCATGTAAGTGTCAGAGCTGAAAACGCCCTTGCTACTGAGATTACATCTGTTATTGACACCAGCCCCAGAAAACGCCAGCTTCTGGAATGCACCTATCTATAACGACATTGATAGGTTGAACACCACCTCCACAGAAAAATATAAACGACTACTTCTCTAGCCTCGCCCACTGGTTCGCGCATGACAGTACTGAAGTAACGGGATAACTGGTCTCAAATGCTGACAGTTACGGTCATATATCATTAAACGCAATACAAGTATAGGCTATACAAACTATACGCAAAGCCTTGCCATCACATCCGGGAAATAAGTCAGTAAATTTTAGTAAAGCTTGTGTATGCGTCTCATGAAAGACTGATTTGGGAAGGTAATTTATAAAACACAGGAGGTCTCCAGATAATACTGATGCCATGCGAAAACTGTGAATGGTGCTACTGGTGACCTAACGTTTTGTTTACCAAATTCACAAAAGGCTCCAACTATGCAAACAGCTATCCAATCAATGCGGCACGGCCATTAAATCGATCTTTTGTAGCACTGGCTCAAAACCACTGTAGAAAATAGCCTATTAATCTTTGATTTAGATGTTTTTTAAATGTAAAAATCACACGAACGTCATAACTAGACCTCATAAAACAGTATAAAACAATAAACGAGGCCATTTCATGTCACCTTTAAATCTAGCTTTCCTTTAGCTCAGTGCTAAAAGCATGGCACTGACAATGCCAAGATCATGGGTTAGACCACAGGGGATTAGAAACAAAGTATAGGATATTGCCCTTTGGATAAAAGCGTTTGATAAATTCATGCATGTTAAAATAACAATACAAAAATACATATATTTTTTAAATATATATTAAAAAGGGGTATTCAAATAATTTTTAAATGGCGATGTTCAACGGAAGTGAGAGTGGTTTATTTAGATTTAGTACATATTGTTAAGAATTCTCAAAAAAAAATGCCTGTTTAATTTAAAGGATAAGAAAGACGTGTGGTGGCCATTTGCAGTCATTTTGGGTAACATTAGTTAAATAAGTAAATGATGTGTCTATTTCGAAAATATATACAATATACGTTACATGAAAAGGAAAGCCATGTGTATCATATATTGCATAAATGCAAATAGTATTTGTAAAAATAAATGAGAATATAAATAAAAATTAGATCAAAACATGGAAATCAAATTTTTGCTATATTGTTTTCTATATTGTGTCATTTCTTGTTCACTCACCAGTGCGGTGTTTCAGCCCACGTGGCTGAGCTCACATCTCATTTGAAAAAGAGGTGGGCTCACCATGACCATACTCTCCTTGGTTGTAGCCTCCGCCTTCGTATCCACCACTCTGCTGGCCATAGTCTGGCTGGTAACCCCCCTGAGTGCCAGCATAACCTTCCTGTCCATAGCCTTTAAAAGTACCCCAAAATGACTTTAAACATTGTGGAACACACTCTAGATGAAATAAACCTATGAAATTCTTCAATGAGTATAAAAGAGAACTTTATCTTTGCCCACCCTGGCCGAAAGATTCTGGGGCTGGCTGCTTCTCTCCGGAGGACACATGAGTGCCAGCAAATGCTGCAAGCCAGCCTGTTTCCTTTAAGACAAACCACAGGTTCCCTGCCCACAGCACCACATTACAGAAGCCGAATGCCTATAAGAACCAGAGAAATGAACACATGCATTCAATGGATCTTTTCTGTGTTCACAATGATGAAATACAGGCAGTTTCATCAGACTGAAATAATTTTTCAGTACATAAAATATACAGTATAGAGCAGAGATTCTCAACCGGTGGCCCTTTGGTGGGCCTCGGGGCGCCATCTGGTGGGCCGCATAGACAGTGGTAGACTACAGCCAAATTAATTTGTAATTATTTTAATTGACACATTTTGTTATTTTCTAATGATTTAATTAGTCTTACGAATTTACATGTTAAAGAAACACTAAAGTGGAGTCAAGATGCATTACATAAAAAAAAATTTGAATGTCGCAACACCAAATACGTCACAATGTCAGATTGAACTAACACGTTCAATCTCGGGTTGCGAAATTCAAATATATTTCTTGTTTCAGTAAATGATGTTACTGTTAAATGGGTTGTTCTCTGAAAAGAAAAGTTCTGTGCTCGCAAAAGCATCAAAGTGTGTGGTGAGAAAATACGACGCAAAATACATTAACTGTGTCTGACCTGTTACAGGTATATAAGCCTTAATCTGGTGTTGTATTTTTCATTTGTTATTGATTTGTTATCATTTGTTAAAACCAGTGGGATAATTATATATTTTAAATAATAATAATAATAATATATATATATATATATATATATATATATATATATATATATATATATATATATATATATATATATAATTACGAGTAGATGTAGGCCTATATTTAATTTTAAATGTATTTCATCCTATAAAGAAAGAATAAGAAATGCTGCGTTAGACTATAGCTCGAGCTGCAAGGTTTCTCTGAATAACTGCGCTTTTACAGCCGGCTAACGAGAACTCTGCAAACTGCGTGTCTGTGTAAAAGATGTTTTATTGTGTGTGAACAGAATTTGAGGACTGTGCACTTGGAATTATTTGCAAAAGCGCGGCTGTAGACACCGTCACATGGGGTTACCAGGAGTAACTTTGACTTAAATGACAACAGGGGGAGGTTCAAATGTGCTTATGAATACGAAAAATCTACGTAATTATTAGTGAATGAGACCCAATGATTTCATCTATTTGGCTGACTTGACTAAGTCTGCTACTGTGAAATAACAGATTAATTGCAGAGTATAACATTGTGCTAACATGAATATTTTGTTCATACTATCATATTTGGAAAGGTGTTCCTCGGAATGTTTTTAAACAGTTTTTGGTGGGCCATGAGTTGAAAAAGGTTGAAAACCTCTCGTATAGAGGATACCAGTTTTTATTATAGCGACAGTACCTACCACAGATGTGTTTAGGCCAGACATCACAGGTTCGTGGATTTCTTTACACTGGTTATCCTCATGGTCACATGCAGTAATGAGATTGAGGACCTCATCAGGATCTGTGGCCCTCTTGACATCGGAGAGACCTTTGGCCCACGCTGATGAACTTACCAACCACATGAAGGTAAAAATAGCAGTCACCACAAAATCCTACAGAACAACAAAACAATTTTGGATCATTATTTAAACAGATTTATTTATCATGTCAGATAAATCACGGTTATACTTTAATGGAGCATTTTATTAAAATAAATACAGTAAAATGCTAGCTAATATCGATATTAGACAACTGAAGCCTGATATATACGTACTTTTGGCCCATGGTGAAAAAAACAAAAATTATCATCATACACAATCTATTAAGATGAAATAAGAAAAAATACTCATTTTAAATAACATATACTTTCACAGAAGAGGTACTGCGAGACAACTCACGGCCTGAGCGCCTCTGTTTCCTTCACGGTATTTCTCCATGAGGAAGACATACACGGAGATGGCTGCCATTGAATAAAGGAAGGAAAAGACACCAATGGTGACAAAGAACTCAGCCGAGGAAGAGTTGTCGCCCACCAGGAAGATTCGCTCAGGCTGCGGCTCTTTACATGTAGGAGCATCAAACCACACCTGGTGCAATCTGCCAAAGAAAGAGAATCTGGTACTGTGTCTACTGTTAATAGGTGTATCTGATATTTTATTGTGACAGGGTAGAGTTGATTTAGTAAACACTACAGGACCACGTGTTACCGCAAGGGAATCAAAAGCAGTAAAAGAAGGCAGAATGTCAATGTCAGCTTTACTGTGATCTGATTGGATGAGGAATTCAGTGGAACACTGACCTGAACGGGTAACCAAATTCAACCTCAACATTGAGATTACTTTCTGTTCGATTCTTACACTCCACACTCAGACGAAACACTCCAGAGTAACCGCCACAGGTGGAAAATGCAAAGATGGCAAAAAACTGAGAGACAGAGAGAAAGAGTCGTTGATTGTACATGTCTCATCAAAATAATGATCAGATAGAATAATTTAAACTGGAAACCTGTTTAATCAAGTCATTTCGACAAAACAGAAAAAGTATATATATTCGATAGGGATTTCTATGGTTCAAATGTGAGGTACAAATTGCTGGAATTCTTACATACTGTAAACTAATGTACTTTCAAAAGACTAATAAACACTCGTTCACTCATTGGATCAGTATAAATATAAAGTAAAAGGCGACTCTATATTATAGGAGATAACACTGTGGTTTTGTGCTGCTTTACTATCTGCTCTATGTGTCGATTCTTGCAAGCTTAAACCAGTAATATCTCAGAATCTACACCACAACTCCTCTGGTAAACAATAAATTTGTACCGTAACACAAACATAAACATTCAAACAAAAATTCTCACAATAACATTGTTTTGAATGTTGACTGATTGATGTAATCTTAAAGACACTATTGTAACAATAGAGCTGGTCTAGATAGAGCAGGAGCGTGTTTACAGTCAGTCAGTGCCCTCCCTTCACTACAGGAAGATCCGATTGCATAGAAAATCCGGCTATTAATCTTACTGAGGTGCTTCACCATCTGTCACTACACACACTGTGCCGGTCTACCAAACACACGTCATGGAGAACATGCGCACAAGCAGAAAGCAGGTATTTATAATCACACAGCTTTTTCTCTTGGTACTCTTTTGCTTGTGAAGTATACGACACAAATATTTGTGTAATATGGAAAGTAGACCAGATATAATAAAGACGGATCATAACTTTTCTGATCAGTACATTGTTGTGATTATATTTACGTGGCAACTGTACGAAACAGTAACAAAACAACTTCCTAAAAAGCAGCCTAGAATTGAATTTCATACTGATAGATTGATGAGTCTGCCCTACTTTACTAATATTGACCTACAGCAGTATGCATACAGCTATAATAAAAAGAAAATAACAGTGAAAACTTAATCTCATTTAAGACAGTAGCTGGTATCAAGAAAAGCCATAAATTAAGAAGCAATGAACCCAGAATAGTGTTTTGTATTAAATTGTGAGCTTTATGTGTATTGTTACACCAAAGTACCGCATCAACATCCATGTAACCAACACAATTTCATTTCATTTAATGTAATAAAATTATTCCTCAGTAAAATTATACTGTGCTGTGTGGTTAGAATCTTTTCCAACCTCAGTGTACTTATTTAAATGCCTAAACATGTATACAACATTTACAACATATGCACATATGTACACATTTGATGTAGATGCAATTAGACTCTAAAGTTTGATAATAAACAGCAAAAATTCTCTAGATTTGTAGACTATCACTGGTAAACCCTGTCAGATCGCTGTCAATCACAGATTACGTAAGCAGCTTCTGTGACTGTTCAAAGCCACCCGCACATGCTGTGCACAATAGCGTGTGTGTCTGTGTGTGTGTCTACGTGTGTTGTGCTTAGTGCCAACCATAAGAAAAACTAAATATGCACTTTCCTTACAGCTTTAAAGTTGCAAAATCATCTGTTTTTAAGAACTGATGAAACATAAATATGAAGTAAGAAAACAATTTGTGTCATTCCAGGATGAGTCATTTTGCATTTCTCGTAATGTGTAAAGTATTTAAATATCAAGACAACATAAGATGCATATTTACAAAACACTGTTTAATAGAATAGTTCACCAAAAAATGACAATTCTGTCATCATTCATTCATTCTCAGGTTGTTTCAAACCTGCATCAATTTCTTTGTTCAAAGAAAGATATTTAGAAGAATGTAAGCAATTTTCAGTTCTGGGACATCATCCACTACCATAGAAGGAAAAACATTTTTTTGTTCTGTTGAACAAAAAATGAGATATGTTGAAGAATTTAGGGAAACAAACAACTGTGGCATCTTTGACAACCATTTTTCCTACAATGGTAGTCAATTTTGTCCCGATAACATAAAATTGCTAACATTTTTCTGAATATCTTTCTTTGTGTTCAACGGAACAAAATTATTTATACAGGTATGAAATTACATGAGGGCGTAGTAAATGATGACAGAATTTTCATTTGTAGGTGAACTGTCCCTTTAAAAAGAGATTGCATGTCATGCGGTGAGAGCTGAATTAATACACAAAAGTGTGTAAATGACATTCTTCAGATTATTAACCTTTAAAACGCTGTAATTTGAGTTACTTACCCATTGTAAGACTTTAATGAATCCTAATGGCTGTTTGAAAATTGTGAACTGCCCAGTGGCGACCAACTGAAAAAAATAATGTCAACAAACCGATTATTTCTATAAACCTAGAAACTAGCAACTATATTCGGTATTTTAAATGACCTGAAGCACAGTTTCCTCAACACTTTGATTTTGCTCTGAATGGATATTGTTCTAGCTGCTAAGTTAAGACTGTGTCTTAACAACTGGTCTGACTGAATAGCAATTAGTTAGGACAAATATTTTATTTGGTTACATTAATGAACATGTCACACAGAACAAACATTACTAGGTTATTTGATGCATCTCAGGCTGCTCATAGTTAGAAATGTCATTAAAGGAATCTGCAAACCCCTGCAATACTGAACACAAATACAGTATTAGCCTACTAAATAAATGTGGTTACAAATGAATCATCTTTTACAATTTGCATGTTTTGAGAAGATGGAAACAATATTATTGGTGTGTTTAATCTGCTTCTTTTGTTTTGCCAAATTCAAAATAAACGACATACATGAACAAAGATACTCCTATTCCTAATATGATATAATAACAATGATACATTACTATTATGATTGTTTGGACCCCTTCCGTCATAACCTGACAGTCCCTGCCTACGTCACTGATGACGACAGAGCTGCCCGCCGCAGTGTCTTACGGCGACCAATAGAGAACAAGCGAGAGGAGACTTTACAAGCATGAGATAGAATAAGCAAAGCTGCTTATCTCAACGTTTCCTCTATAAAAAAACGACTTGCGACCATTAGCAGGCTACAGCCCGATATATTTTACTCGCACCGCGGGCATAAAGCCAGCGAGAAGTGCCTCGAACGGGGAAATGCGGCACACTGCAGTCTGAATGCAGTATGAGCATCGTACACAATCCTCTCTCACTTTGCGCACATCCATGCAAGTGATGCGAAAAGTGTTGTAATCCACAGTGTAACATCCCTGTTTCCCCCTGATGTCATATCTGACAAATGCGATGTTTAAATAAATAGCATTGGTATGTCCGATTCGAGCTTTAGTGAATCAGTTCTTTCAGATGGATCTTTTCATCGATTCGGTTCGTTTGATGCATCGTCCGAACAGTTTAAACAGTTCTCGGTAACTGGAACTGTTTCGTTTAAAATGCTGCAGTTTACAGTGTATATAAATTGCTTTGTAAATAGATTGTTGTTTACGGTCCCAACATGCTATACACACCATGCTTTACTCGCGAAATGAGTCTCTACAGTCAATTGCCTTTGCGAATCGGCTCGACCGAATCACTCTAAAAGAACCAGTATAAAGACGATTCGTTTACGAATCGAACGCCAATGTCAGTAAATATAAATAGCGCGGAGACTGTACTCGTCTTTTTCATGTCTTAGCATTGACATTTTGTATTCTAATAGAAATTACGTTTTTGAGTTATACAAGTCACATTGGCGCATGTCGTCCTTTAGAAATGTCTGCGCACAAATTCAGTCATTCTCATTAAACATAAATATTACACAATTCAAAACACCACTGCATGCAGTACAGATTGCGGTTATTTATTAGTTCACACGTATTTTCTTAAATTGCATGGATTTCCCTTCTGTTACTTTTTTTGAAATTATATTTGCACAAAAACGATTCACTGAAAGCCAACGACGTATCGTTATCTCGAGGTATTTTCTTTTAAGCTCCGTTTTCCGTCTAGTTTATAATAGAGATATTTAACTAAAGTCGTTTTCATTTAATACTACTCGCAAAACACATTAAGCGTTTGCTGTATATTATAATGTATTAGGCGAATAGCTGTGATTGAAAGACCTACCTGGTTGACAATATCCATCTCTGCCGCTTGTCGGTGATAAGAGGATTAGATGTGCAGAGGTAGAAGACCGAAACATCCGGGTCACAACGAGAGTTCCGCTATACTACACACTATTTATAATGACTCTCAGCGACGCTGCTGTTTATATAAGGCATTAACGCAACCGTTTAGGATAAAATAATCTATAAGTTGTTTCTGAGGATAGCATTGTTCACAAGATAATCAAACCTCTAATAATACAGCACATTTTATAGGCTCTAATATAAAAAATAATTATTACATTTAGCTAGAATATTAATAGTTAAATATTGTTTATACTGTAAAAGCCGATGTTACATAAGATAATCAAGAAAATGATGTGTATCTATGTTTAGGTTTAATTTGTAATTTTTACACGATTTAAAAATAAATTAAAGTATTTTTTTTACTTGCACACTGCAAAATAAGTATAGGTTATTGAATCATAGCACTTATAAATTCCATGGTATGTGAGATTACCTCATACCAACACTCTTAAAAACCCCCAAAATATTTTAGTGTTATTTTCGAAGACATAAATTGTTTTTATTTTATATTTACATTTATTCCACTTAGCAAATTGTACTGTTTTTGTTTAGTTGAGATCCTCGGCTGCGCATAGTGCGCATGATATGCGTCGTGTCGTGTTCTTCTCTATCCACTGGGGGGCAATGCATCTCCTCAAGTGGCATAGGTGATAAAAAGAGAGACGTGCGTTCCATATTTATTTATTTAATCGTCCACTATTTGTGGTCGCATGGTTTACTGACATTCTAAAAACATTTTTTTAATGATATTTTAATTTGCTTATATACATGCAACATAATTTTTTTTTCGCATACACTAAAATTCCGTAAAATGCATATTTCCGCCCAGCTATAGAGTCCGGATGTGACGTCAAAGGTATACACGCACAATCATGGCTGCCTACAGGAGCGTTGGAGTTGGGGGCAATCTTTTGGCCTTTTTAACGAGATCGTGAGTCGTTATAGCACTACATTGTTGTACTAATGGGACATAAGTTGCATTCTTAAACAAATGTTTTATAGAGATGCTTTATTGTTTTTAGTATTTCGTAACACTTTACAGTGTCCCATCAATGTCTGAATGACGCAGATAGATGGTATAGATTGGAGCTTTATAATATTGTTTATCATGTCAGTGATCTGTAATATATTTTTTGCAAATGGTATCTGTCAAAACAGTGCATTTCCAAAAATAATTGTCGTCCTTTGTGCAGGTACCATGGGCTTAGCAAAACTCCCGATATAGTGAAAAGAAGTGCATTGCCACATCATACAACCAACATGTTTAGTAAGTATTTTAACAAAACACGAGCTGAGTCTGAATTGGCTCATTTGTTCACTCATGCACTATTCCCTATAGCCTATAGCGAATGCTAAGCAGTCCACTATATGGGGAAGAAGTGAATGAAAACAATTTCGCACACTGACGTAATATATCCTGCGTTTGACAGTACTGTCGCGGACATTCGTCATAAACAATTTCGGAGACTGACATAATATATCCTTCGTCTGACAATGCTGTCGCGCACATTCGTCATAACGCTTATATTACACCTGTGTGGCTATGTGGATCGATTGTTTTGTAAAATGTCAAAGTTCATTTTTACATTATTTGTCATGTTAATTGTAGGCTATTAGTTTTTAATAAAGAGAGCAAAACAAATGTTTGCCACGTTTATTTACTATTACATGTATTACGTTTAATAAATTGACTTAATATATTTAAAATAAAACACTGCTATATAAAACATTAATTTAATCATTAATTTAATTTAATAGAGCACAGAGGAACATAGGATGTACACTCAAGATCTGAATGCATTGTGGGTAAAAAGTAGGGAACAAATGTAGGAAATGAGTTGTTTACTCAGAATTCGGAAAACACTACAAAATGGCAGGACACCCGATAAAGTGCACTATATAGGAGATAGGGGGTTCGAATTCAGACACAGCTACAATGTTTTAGTCAAAGCACTCAACAGCCCCTTAATGTTTTCCCATCTTTCCTTTCATCAAGTCAGAAACATGTTTGTTCAAACCCAGAACACCCCAAATCCAAATAGTCTGAAGTTTATCCCTGGCCGTGTGGTGCTGGAATCGGGGACCATGGACTTTACTGGACCTAGAGATGCTTATTGTTCCCCGTTGGCAAGGTGGAGTTTAATAAATTACAGTATTGAGAATGTCACAATGTTAAAAGGATTGCTTCAATACTTTTCCCCTGTTTTACACCATGTTAAAGACTAAAAGTGTGAGAAAAATGTTCATGTTTAAAGAAATGTTTAGTCTTCTCAATTATGCAAAAAAAACATATCACATGTAAATAAGGGGTCTCTACTTTGTAGATTATGTATTTCTACCAAATAGATGTTTTCCTCACTATAACAAAAGAGTTGAAGCTAAAACCAATACGTTTAAATCCACATCTTATTTTTTAACCCTGTAGCAGAATCTTAAGGGTCTCTTGGCTGTATAAGTGATACTGTTTTCATTCTTCAGGCAGTTATTCAGAATCGATGGAGTCAAGAGTGTTTTGCTTGGCCCTGATTTCATCACCATTACCAGGGTAAAGAATCTGCTCCTTTTAAAGGGATAGTTCACCCCCAAAAAACCCATTCTGTCATCATTTACTCACCCTCAGATTGTTCCAAATCTGTATACATATCTTAGTTCTAACGGACACAGGGGAATATATTTGGAAGAATGTCAGTAATCAAACAATTTACTGCCATAGTAGGGAAAATAAATACTATGGGGCTCAATGTGGCGAGATCTGCTTGGTTACTGATTTTTTTTCAAATATCTTAACTTCTGTCCAGTTTAAATTGAACTTGATCTTTATTTAAACTGCTATGCTTGATTATCATTTAGGATAACGGAAACACAGAGTGGAAGGTGATCAAACCAGATGTTTTCGCCACCATTATGGACTTCTTCACATCTGGACTTCCTGTTGTCAATGAGGCAGATGCACCAAGTGCAGACACAGGTTAAATACACTATTTTTTACTTTATTTTTTAAATCATTTTAAAACTCAGGCTTTGACCATCTTTCACATGCTGTGCTCCTGTAGCTCCTTCAGAAGAAGATGATGAGGTGGTTTCCATGATCAAAGAACTGCTGGATACACGCATAAGGTGCAACACAGGTTTCTGTACTTTTGCTTGGCCAGCTAGTGTACGAAGCTGCACTACTCGTCACAGCCTCTCACATTCACTGTAGCTCGAGATTTTCTTTTTGTGTAACATTTAAGTAAATTTGGTCAAAAATGTACTGTTCTGTCACCGGGGTCTGCACCTCCTTTCTTTTGTTTCTCATCTAATCTCTCAGACCCACAGTTCAGGAAGATGGTGGTGACATTCTGTATCGGGGTTTTGAGGACGGAATTGTAAAGCTGAAGCTGCAAGGAGCCTGTACTAGCTGTCCTAGCTCCATCATAACACTGAAGAATGGCATCCAAAACATGCTGCAGTTCTATGTTCCTGAGGTGGAAGGAGTTGAGCAGGTAAGACATGTTTAATCAGTGAGGAATTAAGCCTGAAGGCACCCTAACCTCCTACTATACCACTGGCGTGTGCTTCTTCAATTAAAGAAATAGTTCATCAAGAAATGAAAATTGTCTGTTAAATTACTCACCCTCATGCTGTCCCAGATGTGCATGGCCTCCTTTCTTCAGTTGAACACAATATTTTTCTGTCGCTTTGTCAATGTTTTGCTCCACACTTGTATATATGTTAAAAAAACATCTTTAAAAATCATTTTCTGAGGTAAAACTTGTGTGTAAGAAAACTGCTAGTATTTTGACTTATTTAACAAAATGTCAACAAAGACCAACTCATACCGTGAAATGGTAAAACATCAAAACGTTTAATAAGTAACTTAAGTGAGTAAAGTGTCTTATTTTTTTTGGTGTAAAGGGGCTCCTTGTGGGCATCTGAATGTCTATATCTAAATATTTATGTGCACAAATTAATCTTGAATTGCTGGTGCAAGTCAATTTAAGCAGTTGAAATATTGTTTGTAATATATAGTGTTTCTCAGTTATTCTTCTTTCCCTTTAATCTGGTAGGTGAAGGATGAGGAAGTGGATGTAGCAGATAAAGTCAAGGAATGAATTCAGCTGGCCAATGTCACTACCTTAGCCAGCAGCCAAAGTCACTTTATTGTCCAATCTTATGCGAGTTTGATAGTGGCTACTTAGTTATACAACTTTAAAGAAGACTGAAAAATCTGTGTATTTTTCTTTAAACACATTAGATACATCACTACATTTTTGGCTAAAGATTGTTAGGTTGGTGCTGTAACAGATTGTTCTCTTGTAATATATTTTACAGAATTGAGTTATTTGTATCTCTCAGTGCACTGTCAAAATCTCTCAAAGCAGACCATTACCTGTATATTTGAATAAATGTAAATAGTACAGTATTATTCTATCATGTAAGAAAACACGCACAAAAACAAATAAAGCTAGGGTTCTCTTTATTTCATTATTCAGATACAGATTGTATCGGTCATTTTAGAATTGCAATAATATAAAAAAAAATTTGGAATGTGAATATTTCAGATACAGATTTGCTGCCGTCGTACAGTGATCTGAATGATGGGTTTAAATTCCAAGATAAAGTTAGAAAAAAGGACTGGGTTAGAAGTGGAGATGTAAAATGTATGTTCTGTATGCAAGATGATGATCTTTCATAAACAGAACCTTTTCTTTACATGCATAGACTTGTTTTATTTTATGTAATTAGAATAAAAGTGTTTGATAAAATTGTAATCAAATAGAAAAAACATTGTCAAATTTTCTTCCTGAGCTAAATGTCTAATGAATTTATTATAGGCTACATTTATTTTAAGTTAATTTTCATTTGTATATATTTTATAATGTATAATTATATTTATTGCTATACTATTTGATATTAATAATACATACATTTTAATGTACTTGCTTAATTTAAATATTTATATATATATATACAAATGTATTCTTAACTATATTAATGCTTGGAGCATCTATTGTTCGAAATTAATAAAACATAATGATACTCATCACTAGCCCGCGACAGCGGATCCGCATCCTGGTGCCACGTCTAAACTGACTCCGTTGCAACGCCCGGTTGGCACGTAGCAGACAGACTTACAGCAAACTCAGCCAATCACGGTGCTCCATATGAAGGCACAGCCTGTATTTTGTCCAATGAGCAAATTGTGGGCAGGTTTTATTTGACAGCGCTTCAGAACGAGGAACTAAACAACTCTTGGCAGCAGTACCGGAGACATGTGTGGTATGTATGGCAATGAAAACAGTATTTTTTATTGTATATTCACCCTGATAATGTACGTGACAACAATTTGGAGTTACACGGGACATGGAGTAAAAGCTGAAATAATAAGATAAAATCGTTGGAGGGAAAATGCACTAGCATGTAGCATTGATATGACTGTGTCGACTTAAAACCTAGTAACGTTAAGCTGCCTGCGTAGACAGCAGTTTGGGACATTAAATTGAGTGTTTTACTTGGGATATGATGCCCAAAAGGCTTTATGGAAAGATACGTTTTTAATTTTCTTATAATTCTTTGTTCTATAAGATGTCAGAGTTAAGCATTTAAACCATATACATAATGCTTCGTATAACTATTTGTCATATTCGGGTTTATTTGTTGTTAAAACTTGTTGTGTACTATTAAAGAAAGTCATTTGTCCAGCATCTCATCATAGACCCCATCACTTAACCACACCTCTTGCGGTTTAGATGGGTCGAAAGTGATTGACTCTTAGATTGAATTAAACCAAAGTCACAAAATACAAAGCGCAGGTTCCAGTTGAAGTTACAAATATATATATAACTAAGTTACAGATAAAAAACCTCAATTGTCATTAATATGTGAGATAAAGTGAGAGAGAGCGAGAGCGAGAGAGCGCGCGCGGATCTACTGAAAGCCATTTTCTCAGGGCTTGTCTGATAAGCTAAATCTGTCTTTGTTTGACCTCTCTTTGAGACAAGATATTGATAAGTTTGGAGACAAAACCTTGTTGAAGGGCAGGGGTGGATCTTTTTAGCCACCACAAAGTGATTTACAGAATAACTGCGGAGACATTTGTTCTCACTTGGCCTGTGATATAAACAGATTTTCGTTGTTTTTATTGAGCTTTATTGCATTATCTAGACCTACTTGAAAGGTCACATATTTATTGTTCATGTTTTGATGGTTGTCATTTGAAGTTTTAAAATACAGAAGCCTCTCTATTTCGACACTTCAGAGAGGTTAAAAATTGTAAACATGTTTATATATTTGAATGCAAACTTTGAGCAACACTATAAATATAAAAGAAAGGTACATAAAATTCCAAGAAAAATGGAACAAAATATTATCCTTAATGCAATTTTAAGGTCATGTTGATTTAAAAACAAACAAGCCTGCAAGTCATCGGTGTTCAGAATACCCATGAAGTTAAAGTTTTGCTTAGAAGACATCTTTTTGCAGTTTCTTTGCTTGGCATCTGTCCTTATATAGTAGAGCCTTGTTTGACTACCTAACCCGAACACACACATACGTCAATCACAGTTTGCATTGGCCAGCGTTAGACACTGAATGGTGCTTCTGTGTGTTTTTGTCGGTTGTTATGGTGCTGTGAATGGAGAACATTTATCCTATGTATCATGAACATTTGAGCCATGTGACTGCTGTAGTACCCTTTTTCTGTCACAATTGTCTTAGACCTTGTCCACATTATTCATTTTTTTTTGGTGGGGGGTTTTCACATTTATCCAAAGGACAGTGGAGGCAGACAGAAACATGAGAGTAAGAGATAGGGTGTGGAATTGGGACATGACCCGGGTCAGACTCGATCCCGTGTCCCCATGGGCCAACAGCTCATGTATGTGTCTGGAGTGCTAACCAGCGGGCTACCGCTCTGACCGTACGTTTCCGTTTTTAAAAACGCTTTCTCCACACTACTGTTTTCAAGCGTTTTCCAAGTGCCGTCCATACACACTAAAACATACTAGAAAAGCTTCAATCTACTGCGCATGAGTTTAACTAAGATGCTGCAACCTGTGGTCTGTTTATTAACTTTATGTCGAGAAAAGTTTTCTTTAAATAGACTGACAATAGGTGTGTAATACTTCTCGGTAAAAAATTAGACTGTGGCTCATATTAAATTTGAAATTTATGCTGTCATCACCCGGATATTGTGAGGACACAAGTGCAGGTCAACATGCCCTTCTTGGTGAGTATCTTAAGAAACAAAGTAGGTTATGTCTTAAGGGAACAGGCAGAAACAAAACATGTGTATGGTATCAGTGTACTGGATCTGTAGCATTCCTCTTAAAACTCGCTGCTTGTGACTCAATAGCTTTTGGGACTTCAATAATGACTAATCTTTTTTTAATTTATTTAAGTTCATATGCAGTGTTATGATTTACTTGAATCCATTTCTATACCTTAAAAGTTATATATACTTTACACAGTATCTTATTTTATTTTCTGCTTTGCTCTGTTGTTTTATTGGTGTTGTTACTTCTAGCTTGATAATTTGTTCTTATTTTTTATTGTCAGTAGTCCCTTTTCTCTGAATATAGCCGAACCGAAACCGTGACACAAACCGAACCGTGAATAAATGGAACCGTTACACCCCTTACTGACAATGAAATAGGGATGTTGTGCGGGTAACAAGACTACTAAGTTTGCATCTCCTTCCGAACAATAACTGCGAGTAAATAAACATTCCTACAACTGAATCTAAAGTATGCACAAACTAACGCTATTAAGCATGGTGAGAAGCTAAAACAAGCGTCACATGCTGAAAATTATGCTATAGTTTTTTTATAGTCAAACCACACCGCGTTTTCTAAATGTATCCTTTTTGGAGAGCTTTTCAAAAATCTCAGTTTTCCATGATAAATACACTGTCTCAGTGTGGTCGAAAGGCCAAAATGGAGAGAAAAAGTTGCGTTTTTGACTTTCTTAAACATATAAAATCAATCTGGGGAATGCATTTTAATTTGGCATCTAATGTTGCATACATGTTATTTTAAATGTATATTTAAATACTTAAATGCATTGTCATTTTACATACTTCATTGCCATTTTGCGTACTGCATTTGCTACCAATATGCTTCCATACCTGCCTCTCTAGTTAAAGTTGTTAGACAGGTTGGCTTGGCTCTACCAGACCGTCTCCCTATCACATGTGACATTTTACAGTTTGCTCCTTTGTTGTAATGTTATCTGGGTGTGTCTGGTCAGGGCTCTACATAAAGGATTGCCTGATGGCCCGGGGCCAGCATGGGAGATCCTCGGGCCAGTTCTGTATCGTCATGAAAAATTATAATCTGAAAGTTTTAAGATTTGCCTATATAAATATTCCTAAATTGATGCAGAACAGGACTGGTATTCACATGCTGTTTCAGATACTTGCCCAGCCGGAATACCGCATCTAACAACGTGCAAAATACTGCATTGAGTTCTCTTTCACGTCTTTTTACTCTTAAAGGTGCCATTCCCCGCAATCCCATTTTCAACCTTTAGTTAGTGTGTAATGTTGCTGTTAGAGCATCAATAATACGTGCAAAATGATAAAGCTCAAAGTTCAATGCCAAGCGAGGTATTGTCTTTAACAGAATTCGCCTTTCAAGGACTACAGAGAATGGCTGGAATCGCACTTCAGCCCTCTACTTCCCGGGTACATGATGTCACTATTCCGAGTGTTTTTAGTAACCCCCGCCCACAGAAATAATCCAAAAAAGGGTAGAGACCTCCTTAGAGAAGAGGAAGAGCTGCTGGAGTATTGTTTGGTTATCAGAGATTGTAAACATTTGACTGAGTTGCGCGCCTAAGTGATTTCACTTTCATCACAGTCCTATGGTAATAAGAATTCCGCTACACACATTCTAAGATAAATAACGATCAAATGACAGCTTCTTGACTTTAACATCGGCTGTGAAAGCTGTGTAATACATAACCCTGTCGTGATGACAACTTTTTGTTTGGCGATTAATAGCATCAGAAATGATTGCGTTGGTCGATATTATTGTCATTTTATTAATATTGCAAGTACACCCTTTTGGACATTGAAATTGGATGGAAAATAATAACTGCAGTGTAAATATTTAAAATCAATAAAGCAGACACTTCCAGTCCTCAATTGTAATTGGTTGATTTATGTTACAAGCTGTTAGGATGAAGTTTAGGGTGAGCAGAGACTTTGGTATGTGAACAATGGAGAGGGCAGCATGATTGTATGTCATAATGTGGCCGTTTAAAATTCACTTGCCCAAATGAGCAATGATAAACAATGTCTCTTTATCTGGAATGACTTTTCCATTCGTCAAGTGCCCTTCAAAGGAACAAAATAATAAAACTATTCCGAACTAGCTTTATCATCAGGATAAAACAGTATAACTCCTCGAGTCTTTTCACCTGCCGCTGTCCGCCCCATGTGTGCGACTATGCGCACGAGCCCCGGTTTTGATACAGACACAGGGCAGTGCTAACAGAGACCGCACGATCGGACACAATTGTTAAAATGTTTTTATATAAACAATGGCGATTTATTAAATCACATATAGACGTCAAACAATTGCAGAGTTTTTGAAAGTTTCAGATAGAAACACACTAATTGATCAAATCTGCAGACTCGCATCGACATTCTTCAACAAGTCCAGACGAAAAATCTGGGCAAAAGTATTGTATTGTAGCCTTAAGTCTCTGGTTGTATAGCAGTTCCAAATCATTTATTTCTAAATTATCAATAAGCAACCAATACTTTTTTTGTGCATGTTATGTCATCATATGATTTTTATTACATGTTTGAAACATATTTACTACAATAATACAGTTAAATGCTTACTCCGACCATTATCAACAAATTCTTGCTAGTCAGTCACAAGAATTTTTTTTTTTTGCTTTTTTCAAAGAAAGTTGCTTTAGATTCACATTATTCTATGTTCGGACTTCAGTTATGTAATGCAAATGCAACACTGGCGTAGTTTTTCCTTATGGACTGGCAAAAGAGAAGAAATTATTATATTCAAAGTAAACCTTTTCTCTGCAGTGTCAACCATGTCTGAAAAACATTTATCTTTTTCTCTGAAGGAATATTTGCTTATCTGAATTACCACGTTCCTCGTACTCGACGTGAGATCCTTGAGGTCCTTATCAAAGGTCTCCGCCGTCTGGAATACCGTGGCTATGACTCTGCAGGTCAGGAACTTCTATCTCTTAACCTAATGACATACACATGGAACGCCACACATTCCCTTCAAACTGATCTTGAATATGTTTTTTAATTCCTTATTTTCTGGACTGCAGGTGTGGGTATTGATGGAGGAAATGGTAAGCAATTGGAAACCAAAAGGAACACCATCAATCTCATCAAACAAACGGGAAAAGTAAAGGCCTTGGAGGATGAAATCCTTAGTAAGTCATTTTACAGTTTAAAGTTAAGGCTGGAATTGTTCTTTTTACACCAATGTAAACACAAATGTTTAAGATATGTAAACTTCATTTCATTAATCAATGTGATGTAATGTAGCTTTATAACTTAGATTATGTATCTAACCTAAGATGCTTTGTAGTTTGAAGATGGTACACTTTTATACACCCAATCACTTAAACCCTTTGTCTGTGCACGTGATAATTTCTCAGGGCAACAGGAGGTTGATCTCGATGTTGAGTTTGACGTGCACCTTGGAATTGCCCATACTCGCTGGGCCACGCATGGCGTCCCCAGCCCTGTCAACAGCCACCCGCAAAGATCAGACAAGAACAACGGTCTGTTACCTAAAGCAATACTAAGCAACAATAATACTTACTTTTGAAGAGTTTTCTGCCAACGACTCTTGGTGTAATTGGTCAGACTTGATCAGATTTGTCCACAAAGAACAGAAGTTCTCGAGTGCAACTATAAAAAACAATTTTGATCTATAAGTAATTTGCTATTTCGTGTTTTGACCACTTGTCATTTCTTCACAGAGTTCATTGTTATCCATAATGGGATCATCACCAACTACAAAGATCTGAAGAAGTTTCTGGCAAGCAAAACGTTTTGACATTCATCCATTCATGTATTTATCCACACTTTGCCTGTATTGTGAACATGTTTGTTTGTATTTTTTACAGGAGAGTAAAGGTTATGAGTTTGAGTCTGAGACAGACACTGAGACCATTGCCAAGCTGGTGAAGTACTTGTATGATAACCGTGAGAACGATGACATCACCTTCGCCACCCTCGTGGAGCAAGTCACACAGCAACTGGTAAGCAGTTCATTGATCATCTTGCTGATAATGAAAAAAAAAACTAACTAATGAGAATAATGAGGTTAAAAATGTTTATTCTACTTTAGGAAGGAGCTTTTGCCCTGGTTTTCAAAAGTGTGCACTATCCAGGAGAGGCAGTAGTCACCAGGTAACTTCAGCCTGGTATAACCAGCTGCACTATCCCCAAAACAAGTTTGGTTTTTAATAAGTCTTATTTTAACCTACTGTATTGATATATCTTTGTTTCTTTTAAGGAGAGGAGGTCCATTACTGATCGGCGTAAGAAGTGACCACAAGCTGTCCACGGATCACATTCCCATCCTGTATCGCTCCGGTGAGTTCACACACATTTGTCTTTCTTGGAGTTTAATGGGGAAACGTATGTGTTCTTTAAAGAGTAAACAAAAATAAAACAAAAAATGCTTGTTGTAATTTAAGTTATTTGTATCTTTTATATAGCTGCTAAGGACAAAAAGAGTTGTAATACTCTACCCAGGATGGATCAGGACACATGTCTGTTCCCTGTGGATGATAAAGCTGTGGAGTATTACTTTGCATCGGATGCCAGGTCTTTTCTCTTACTTTTCATCCACTGGTCTGCATGTTTCTTTAGCTTGAACAGTATCGCTATGTGATTGGTCAATCTTGTTTAATCTTTTGACACCCATGATTCGCACCATAGATGGCCAGAGATTTATCAAATGTAGCTGGCCAAAAGGTTTTAGGTCACTGCTATAGGTCAAGTTTTGAAATATTTTATTTAATGGTTGTTGAAAAAGTGGATACCATTTTGTATAACTTCACATAATTAAGTAAATTACATTTGGTTATCATGGCATTGGCTGTTACATATTTGGTTGGATATATGTTTCCCATCCCTAAAAAAAATATTTTTAAATATTGTTTGTTTAACATTAGTGTGAAGTGATGTGTATTATAAATGTAATGCCATGGAATGACAATGGTTTTGATGTCACTGTAGTGCTGTTATTGAACATACCAATCAAGTCATCTTCCTTGAGGATGATGATGTTGCGGCAGTGAGCGACGGACGTCTCTCCATCCATCGGATCAAACGTACAGCGGGAGATCACCCAGCCCGTGCCATACAGACCCTTCAGATGGAACTGCAGCAGATCATGAAGGGTAAGGGTCAATAAGGAAATATGGAGCTTTGCATGATTTTATTTTCTAATATAGTGCATTTGACAATGAGACTTGAGAATGCATGGCAGAATTGTGGTCTAATAGTTAATACACAACATTCTGGAAGGCATAGAGGTGTAAGTGGGTGATTTAAGATCAAGTCCACTTGCATCATTTCCTGATCCCGATCTTAACACTGCACTGCTCCTTTCAAGCCCTTCTGTACATAGATAAAAGTGAAAAACTAGTGAGTGAGGATTTATAACCGGTATTGGTTAGTGTGTACCCTGATCATCAAATGGATTTGCGTTAGTTTTGAATTATGCTCCTTGTTTAACTTAAGCAGAAAGGCATGAAAACTAATCAAAGTGGTTTGGCTGGTACATTCTTTTATAAAGTTTTGTGGCAAACCATGAACGAGTTTATCCTGATTTACAAAACAACCAAAACAGCATGCCCAAAAAATGTATACAGTAAACATGAGAACGTAAAACCTGCTTCATATTCCTGTGGCTTTCATTAGGTGTTGTCTGACATTACAAAGTATTAAATTCTTACATTAACTGTAGTATAATTTATTTTTACTTACAGCTTTTGCACAGCGTATCGTATAATTTAAATGCGGCAGAAAGCAAATATGTAGTTTGGTTTCCTTTTGGCCACCAGAGGGAAGTAAATACCTTTAAATGCATGCTTTTTGTATCTCTCTCGTTCTCTCCCTCCCTCTCTTTCTGCTCCTCCTCCATTTTATTTCTATATCCACTCCTTCCTCGGATCTCCCCTCCTCCAAACTTTTCACTGGACCTATTGGCTAAAAGCCCAATTCTGATGACCTAAATTTGGGGTATAGCAGTCACCAAGTAGGAGTTCCATACAAAAAGGCATTCTTACAGTAACTGTGCTTAGTTTTCTTGTGTGAGAAAATGTAATTCTTTGGCTCGGCATTAATGGTCTATTTACATAAGATAATATACTTAAGATCTACTTACATTCAAGCTATTCTGACTTCCTTAGAATTGTTATATGTCAAGTAGATAATTGTTTTTCTGAGTAAATCAGTGCTACTTGAGAACTTTCCTCACCACAGAATTTGGGAGAGAATGCAGTGATTTATGTTGAATTTGGTGCTAGAGCAGAATATTCTTTCTTTATTCAACTGAATGAATTAAAAATCTAAGTTGTAAAAACTCAGACAGGAAACCTTTAGACAAAATATATAATTATAATAGTTTTGAATTTAGTTTTATTGATATTTTAAATAAGCTTTTAATTTTAATAAGTAATATAAGTTTTAGCATTTATGTTGCTATTTAAGACAAATTATTTGTTATTTTAGTTTTTGCTTTTTATCATTATTATAATTATTATTATTATTAGTGATGCACCGATATGTAATGTTTGTCCAATAACCGATAATTCTTAAACTTTGGAAGCTGGAAACCGATATATTGGCCGATATACAGTATGTCAATTTTCTGAGACTGAAAATTATTTTTTCCCCATGTAAATTATGTACCAAGCCACTTAACACTAATTAAAGATTATTAATTTTTTTAACTTTTCTGGTATAGTGTTTATTTAATAAACAAATGAAATATGTTCTTCCAGAGAAACCCAGAAAGATGTTCTCAAAAGCCAGGTCTAATGGGTCTCAAGAAAGAAAGCTTCAAACAATATGCTTTTGTTCCTATAATTTACAAATTCATACTAAAGCAACTATGTTTTGCTAATAGCAGTTAATGATCATGACAGAAAGACCGTAATGTACTGGATTTTACTATGAGCAGTGTGTAGCTGAAGTGCTTCAAGCTGAGGAAATGATTTCGGCTATATATAATGTATCGGCTGATACCTTTATGGCCGATAATTTATTGTGCATCCCTAATTATTATAATTTTAGTGCTTTAAACTTATTTCAGTGTATTTTTGAGGCAACAAAACATTTTTCATTTAGTTTAAGCATTTCCCTTTATCTTTTAGGTCAATATTTAATTTAATTTCAATGAACAGAAACGTTTTCAAAGTTTTAATTTTAGTAAACTTAAATAATCAGGAAAAGCACATTTATCATTCTCAACACTCTAGCATAAACTCCTTGATTACTGTGAGTGGATTGTTTGTAAATTCCTACAGCTGTATAACTACTTTATCTCTCTTTTAAAAAAAACAGGTAATTTCAGTTCCTTCATGCAGAAGGAAATCTTTGAGCAGCCAGAGTCTGTGGTCAACACCATGAGAGGAAGAGTAAACTTTGAGAACAACACATGTGAGCCATTTACTTTTACATTTACTAGCGTTTTATAATTGATGCACGATAGAGGGGTTTTACACATGTGGCATTAAAGCCTCGTGGAAAAACACTGAATAATCTTCTGTTATAAATGAATAAAACCGTCACATGCATCACGATCAGTAAGACTGGCTCACGGCCGGGGTGATGAGTCAGATTTTATAAGAGCTTTTTGACTTAGCTGCTTCTGGTAAACACTTGTGTAATTACTAGAAACAACTAAATTATTATGTATTTTGTTGACCCAATTTGAAAAGTTAAGCAGATTTTCTAAGGTGCTGTTATTCATACAGTGAAAATAAACTTAACTTAATTAAGGGGAACTTAAATCTCTGAAAATTACAAAAAGCGTCATGAATGGGGTCCATATCATCGGAAACTTCTGAATCATATTATTGTTTTGTTTTAAGGAACAAACTGAAAATGATGTTTGGAACAATGTTAGAGAAAATCTGTACTGAATATTCCTTTTTTCCATGTCATTTTATGTACTGTATGCAGTGATCTTGGGAGGGCTGAAAGATCACATCAAAGAGATCCAAAGGTGTCGTAGACTCATTCTGATCGCTTGTGGGACCAGTTACCATGCTGGAGTTGCAGTATGTTTCAGCCATACACTGTGACATATGCAGATAAGAGTGCAATATGTAAAAATTTAAGTGTGAAATCATTCACCCCTGAATCACAGAGCAAGAAACTTTTCACATCAGTTTATATTGGTTCTGTTTCCTCAGACTCGTCAGGTTTTGGAAGAACTAACTGAACTCCCTGTCATGGTGGAACTGGCCAGTGACTTCCTGGATCGAAACACACCTGTGTTCCGAGATGACGTGTGTTTTTTCATCAGCCAGTCAGGTTGGCCTGATCGCCTATTTGTTAAGCTGTCTATCTGTGTATTATGTTCTCAAGACCGTATAGACATCTGAACTCTGCCGTTTGTGTTCAGGGGAGACAGCAGACAGCCTGTTGGCTCTGCGTTACTGTAAGGAGAGAGGCGCTCTTACTGTGGGCATCACGAACACTGTGGGCAGCTCTATCTCAAGAGAATCCGACTGTGGCGTTCACATCAATGCTGGACCAGAAATCGGAGTGGCTAGCACCAAGGTGGGTTCCGCATTTTTTTTGATTTCTTTAAATATAAGTTTCTGCTTGTTCTTCTGAACGCCGTAAAAATGATTTAATTCTCATAGAGGCAACAAATATTTCAAACTATTATTTTACATAATATTTGCAAAACAGCAGGACATGAGAATTCGCACATCATCAAGATGATTGAACACTATTTTACTGTCTATACACTTATTTTAGCAACAGTACTGTAAACCTGTGAAAAGCAAATTCTTATTTCACTACTTTAGTAAATTACTTTTTTAAGCAATAGTGTTTATCGATCAAAATTCCTACATTGAATGGAATGAAATTTGCATTTAATTATAATGATCCCTGTTTAGTTGAGCTACCACCGACACTAATTCCACAGGATATCTTTCCCTCAAAAATGCTTACTGTCTTATCGTTTTCAAGACTACTAACTAAATCACTCCATATTAAGACAAATTCAATTAACGGATTACTTAAACCTGATACTCAATTCAATTCAAGTTCAATTCAAGTTTATTTATATAGCGCTTTTCACAATGTGTATTGTTTCAAAGCAGCTTTACAGGGGCAAACAGGAAAAACAGAAAAGTTAAAACACAGCACAGTGCATGGTATTTATACAACGAGTAAGTTCATTCTAATAAATAACATCTAATTTCTAAATAAATAAATGAATGAATGCAGTCTCCCGGTGAGCAGGCCAACACTGCCCTGCTGTGGCGAGGAACCCAAACTCCAATGATTGATTAATGGAGAAAAAAACCTCGGGAGAAACCAGGCTCAACCGGGAGGGCCAGATCCCCTCTGACGTGTCATAGCTGCACTCAGACTGGTGACATGTGATTTTAGTTTAGCATTTAATACCAAATATTGTAACTTCAGCATTAATAAGACAAATAGTCCGTCTTTGCTCTTGGTTGGGGATGTAGTGGTCTGAGCTGGGATGGTCCGATGGTCATATTTCTCTTGGCAGATGGTGGAATTGCCTTAGATGGAGCTGGGATGGTCAGTCAGTCTGCAGCTGTATCTGGTGTAATCTCAAATTGGGGATGGGCATCTGTCGGTCGTCTGGACATGGTGGAACTTCTTCCTACCTCGGGATGGGCATCTGTCGGTCGTCTGGACATGGTGGAACTTCTTCCTACCTCGGGATGGGCATCCCGAGGCAGAGGCGGAAAGAGAATAAAGAGAATAATTAGCGTAGCTGCTGTTCATTAACTATGCATTAAGTGAAAGCTTGGCTGAAAAGATGTGTCTTTAATCTAGATTTAAATTGGGAGAGTGTGTCTGACCCTCGAATAGTATCAGGAAGGCTATTCCAGAGTTTAGGTGCTACGTATGAGAAAGCTCGTCCACCTTTGGTGGATTTTGTTATTCTAGGTATTGTCAAAAGTCCTAAGTTTTGAGATCTCAGCGAGCGTGATGGGTTGTAACGTGATAAAAGCTCGGTTAAGTAAGTAGGTGCTAAACCGTTCAGGGCTTTGTAAGTAATTAAAATAATTTTAAAATCAATGCGATACTTAATGGGTAGCCAGTGAAGCGATGATAAAACTGGGGTTATGTGATCGTATTTTCTTGACCTAGTAAGAACTCTGGCAGCTGCATTCTGAACTAACTGTAGTTTGTTTATCGATGATACAGGACAACCACTAAGTAGAGCATTACAATAGTCAAGCCGTGAGGTCACAAATGCATGAATAAGCTTTTCTGCGTCTGCAACACATAAACTATTTCGTAATTTGGCAACATTTCTAAGGTGGAAGAAGGCTGTTTTTGTGATATTTGAGATGTGATTTTTAAATGACAGGTTGCCGTCTAATATAACGCCTAGGTCTTTAACTGTATTTGTTGGAGTAACAGTGCAGCTTTCAATTTGCAGGCTGTAATCGGAGATATTCGGTTTACTTAATTTTGGTGCTATAAGTAATATTTCTGTTTTGCTAGAGTTTAAAAGGAGGAAATTACTAGTCATCCAATGTTTTATGTCCTCGATGCACTCTGCCAGTTTGGATAGCTTAAAGGAATCATCTGGTCTTGATGAGATATATAGCTGAGTATCATCTGCATAACAGTGGAAGCTAATTCCATGTTTTCTAATAATGTTGCCGAGGGGCAGCATGTATATGGAGAAAAGCAAGGGTCCTAAAACCGATCCCTGTGGTAATCCATAATTGACTTGCGTAAGATTTGACGATTTCCCATTTAAATGGACGTATTGATATCGGTCTGTTAAGTAAGATCTGAACCATTGCAGTGCCTGTCCCTGAATACCGATATAATGGTGTAAACGATCTAGTAGTATTTTATGGTCTACAGTATCGAAAGCAGCACTAAGGTCAAGCAGGACTAAGAGTGAGATGTTTCCTTTATCTGAAGCAATAAGAAGGTCATTTGTAATTCTAACGAGCGCAGTTTCAGTGCTGTGATGCGGTCTAAAGCATGATGATACTATCATCATGTTTTTGTCTCTCTGTTTCTCATTAACTGCTTCCTTTCTCCCTCCTGGGAACAGGAAATGACTGTCTAGCTGTAAGAGTAGTTACTGTACATTCTAAGTCTTACTGTTAACATGTGGGACACACTTACAGTAATGCAGGACAGCGGGTGAGGGTGAGGATATCTGTCAAAATCTTGCGCTCATATTTTTAGGCCCACCTAATTCAGCTCTTGAAGCAATTGGGCAGGCTGATTTCAGTGAGGTCTAGCAATATGTTACACACTCTCTTTAGAGTAATATGACACTGCTAAAACGAATATTAATGTATGTTTTAGATGTTATGCAATGTGTATACCCGACTTAAGGTAAAAAACACAGTATTTTCCACATAGCACGGTACGGTAATGTTTGTAACTCCCTTTGCCTCGTCTCAAACGCACTGACCCCTTTAAATTTAAAACCTCACACATGGCCCTAAAGTTGTGTAAACCCTTTTTTTGTTCAAAAGTAATTACAGCAATGTTAAGCAGCTGTGATCTGAAAAACTCCCAAAGGTTGTTAAGGCCTAGGCCTATTGAACTCTAACTTTTTTTATCCCAAAAACTGATTTAAATAGGGCTGTACAATGATTAGTCACGAATGATCTTTTGCTAAATAAAAGTTTTTGTTAACATAATATATGAGTGTTTACTGTGCATATAATTATGTATATATAAACACACAGGTGCATGCATATATTTAAGTAATATCTACATGTGTATATACATTTATATTTACATATATTTACAGTTTATATAAATATGAATATTTAATACATAAATTCTTAAAATTATACATGCATGTGCATACATATTACATAATATATTTGGGTGTTCTCTATGTAATAATTATTACACAAAAACGGTTATTTTGCAATCGGTTAGTCACGGTTAAAGGTTGCACAGCCCTAGTTTGAAACTAGTTAAGGGAGACTAAATCCAAATTCTGTAAGTGCCTCAAAGATGCTTAACCTACCTGCAAAGCTACCTGAAAAACTGCAAAATTAGCATTGAAGAGAGGAAAGTAAAGAGATCAAGAGACTGGAATTTGCATCGCAATCTCATCATAAATCCATTTATCCATTGTTCTGCCATCTTGAGCTTCCAGATCACTGTGTTTGCATAGGGATTTAGTTGGTGCCCTTTATTCTAAACAGAGACTGATAACATACTGTTTTATCATTAATATTTGATAACTGCCTAGTAATTGAATAGAATGTTTGGGCATACCAATATGGTGACACGGTAGCTACAATGGAATGATGTCTTGTGCAATCCAGTTCTGTATTCTAGATTATAAGAATTCACCAATGTGCAAGTCATTAAAAAAGTTTTTTTTAAATGTTTGGACGTCTGAGATCTATTTGATTGCTTCATATGTGCATCCAGTTGCTCTCTATGCATCCATTTTTGTGCGCCACCCTGAGGGGAACCATTCTCTAATTCTGTTCTAATTCAGTTCGTGACACTTCTGACCACACGTTTTTCAACCATCCTTTATGTTTGTATGCATGGAGTCTACACGGGCATAAAACTCTGGGACATTCCACTGGTAACATCATAACAGGATATACAGTATGATACACAGTACTGGGGTGGGCAACCACGTCTTGCACATTGTGGCATCCAGATGGTAAGGTCCATATGTTGGAATTTGTTCAACTCTAATCTAAACATATTCTCTTTCAACGTTCCCCTAATATTTAATGGTATAATTTGTTCGCAGAATGTCATTGTTTTGTGTTAATAGCTCAATAGTGTGTAGTAGTTGACTTATTACTGCAAGCCCTCCGTCCCAGCAGGTAGTGAATCATCACGTCAGATAAAAAGCATCTGCAAGTGATGTATTACTCAGTACGGTCTCATCTGGTAATGATTGTCCGGTAGGGAGTCTTGTCTCCTCCACCATCACTGACTGAAGTGTGTCAATTCAAAGGACTGAGAGTGAGCCAGAGCGTGCTGTCAAACTTCTTAAAAACTTCCCGTGTCTGCTTTATGTTTGGCAGAGAGGGGATTTTTTTATGGACTGAAAGATGAGGGAATATCACTGCATTACGTTTCAGATGTGATGTGCACGTAAGGGTTAAGGAAGTTATCTCGCAGTTCTCTCACTTTGTTGTAGGCCTGGTGAAGAATGGGAGCTATAAATGTCCCTTTTGTTCTAATACCAGATCAGAAAAGCAAAACAAGAATTGCCGTTTTAAGTGAACCAGCATCTTGGAGTGCAGTGGTTCTTAAAAATATGAATATCACCGCAAAATATATGAAATATAGATGGTTTCATCTTAATGACATAAACAAACGTTACTGCGCATGCACACTTTTGTAACCATACAAAAAGTGGTTATAGAGTGTCTGTAGATTATTTCTGATAACAATCCAAAGAAACCGAGAAGAAGCGTCACTTGGCTAAACTTGTCTCCAATATTTTGAATTGAGACTTAACCGTTAGATGTCAATGAAGCATACGGTTTGTTTAAATGTATGAAAACTACAGGACCCACTCAACAAATCGTTTATTCATTACAATTATTATACAATAAAATAATAATATCAATAAATATGAACATATTTTAAATTAAATATAAATTGACGCTATTATTAGACACTATCCAAACATAAACAGGGAGTTAGCTGGGGGTCAGCTAACTATACAGATAAGAGCACATATATTCTTTTACATATATAGTAAAAGAAAAGATATGGCTGAGATTCACTTTCGGCAATCTAGTTGTTGACATTTTTGTTATATTTTTAAGACATAGATGCAAAAAATGCTACTTTATAGCGTTTGGAACCTGTTTATGGCTTAAACATTGAGATTTGTTTTATTTTGAGGTGGAACTCTTTCCCCCATTAAAATTCACTCCCTGGACTCCACCCCCCTCATTTTCAGCCCTGCTTCATTTTTAGTTTATGAAGTCAGATGTATTCACACGGGTGTAGTTTGTGACATTAACACAAATATTTGACAGTCAGCAGTCTACCTTTGTCTTACTTTTGAATGGTCATGTTCAAAACCCAACAAATTTCTTTATAAATGTATAATTTCCCATATAAATGTGTTGTGCTCTGGGTCTCCTTCTCTCTTCTAGGAAAGATTGTGAATAATGAGTAGCATAAAGACATGGCTCATAATAACAAAATAAGGGGTGAGTTTTTGTTAACACTTTGGGATTTGTTTTGTTTGTTGCAGGCATACACAAGTCAGTTTGTGGCTCTCATCATGTTTGCCCTGTTGATGTGTGATGACAGAATTTCCGTGCAGCCAAGGAGGCGAGAAATCATACAGGGTCTCAAAGTGCTGCCAGGTAAATGTATTTCAGTCACGACATCTCTCGGAGATATGATTTCAAACAGCATTTATAAGCATGGACATGAAATGTACGTAAGCTTGATTTTGGTGGACGAGCTCTGCTACGCTCCTGCTGAGATGATACAAAAGATTGTTCAGATTAGTCCAAAATAACAAAGTATAGCTGCTGCAAGAATGTAGTTCCCTAGTTACAGATGCGGAGAAAGAGGTGGAGGAGGGATAAAATAAGCTTTCATAATTGCGCAGCATGCTGAGCACAGGCTAGAATGCCATATATATGGTTACAGCACAGACCATGTGGATATAAGACACAAAGACACATTTTTTTCAGACCAGCTCTAAACCTCTGTACTCATGCACTCTTGATATAAAGTTCTGACGTAAAAAGTGCTAGACGGAGGCTCAAAACGCATGCGAGTGTGCATGTCTTGTGTGTGTTTGTTTGTGTGTGCGTGCGTGCGAGCGATAGGGTGTTTAGAGCAGTGAGGGGCAAAAGCCTCGGCCAGCTCTCTCTATAACTGTCGGAAGTCTTTATCGGACCCAAAATGTCTGTCTGCGCATCCCTCCCTCTTTAAGTCTTTTCCCCATTTTTGCTTTCTCTCTCTCTGTGGAGTTTCTTAGCTGCATGGAAGCCAATGAGGTCAGGAATGTGTTGGCAACCACTTCCTACTGCACTCCAGAACACTATTTATACCAGAAACTGCTGATTCTACTGCTAATGTATTAATATGGAGTCTATATACAACCAATATCAAAACCGAGTCCTTGGGCCAAAACGTTCGAATGCAAACACTTTCAGCTATGCAAACTCGATCTTTGAGTTTGACTCGGCACACAGTTCATAGCATTATTCCAAAGCATTTGCTTTTATGAACTTGCATAAAGTATGGTCTGAGCCTTAACCAGCCAAATGCATTTAGGGCTCGGATAAAGCTTTTTGAGTATGTTCGGCAAAGTATACCATTTTTTGTAACTTCAATCCAATTTTTGTTCTTCATTTTCTCGTATTCTCTAGATTTGATTAAAGAGGTGTTGAGTCTGGATGAGGAGATCCAGAAGCTGGCGGCTGAGCTGTACCAGCAGAAGAGCGTTCTCATCATGGGCCGTGGCTACCATTATGCCACCTGCTTGGAAGGAGCTTTGGTTAGACCACACATACTTTTCTTCCACTTTATTTATATATCCCCGTTCATTTCTTAGAGTGATGAGGTCCCTTTTGAGATATTCACTAATATTTTTCCTTTCCCATGACGCTCCATTTAATCTTAAATTTAATTTCAATTTGCTTTATATTGGTTTTCACATCAAATGTTATTTGTTATTGCCTTTTTGGTCATTTGACTGTGCCATTTTCCATCGTAGTGAGGACAGTATTGGTTATAACATAGCCATGCCCACAAACCCCAAATAAATGTTCTATGACTGCCACTATGCCAAAAATATTTATTCCAGAGTTACTGTAAGGACTGCTTTTGTGTTTATATGGGTTTTCAGGCCAGTCAGTCTTTCCAGGTAACTGATGAAACTGTTGTCCGTGTTTTTTAGAAAATTAAGGAGATCACATACATGCATTCTGAGGGCATTCTGGCCGGTGAGCTGAAGCACGGCCCGTTGGCTCTAGTGGACAAACTCATGCCTGTCATCATGATCATCATGAGAGATCACACATACACAAAATGCCAGAATGCACTGCAACAGGTGGTGGCCAGACAGGTAAAACACCTTCAAACAACCGCGATTGACTGTTTTAGTTTTATCATTGCTATGTTTCTTTTTGCATGCTAAAATGATTGTATTAAATGTTTATGTTTTTGACATATCAAGTGTCTTCATGTTCATTTTGGTGAAAAACAGTATTAAAAAATAAGCCTTGATTATTTAAACTAGATTTTTTTGGTTGAACTACTTTGCTTAAATTTGATTGATTTACAGGATTATCCTTTTACATCGTTTTAAGGCTAAAATAGAGGCTAAATATTCATATTTATGAGAAATATTTTCATATACTTTTACAGCCCATAAAGAAATTAAGATACCATTTCAAAATCAGTTTTTCCAATGTAATTATATGATTCTTTTTATAATTACTTCTCATAAATATCAAATAAAATATTGTTTCTATTTGCATTTATTTTCATACAGTGAAAACCAGATAAACGGGTCAAAATAACAGAATAGATGCTGTGTATTTTTTAGTGGTGGGCCGTTAACGGCGCAGTGAGACTCTTATCGCGCGATAAAAAAAATGTCGCCGTTAATCTATTCTCAAAGTTAGGTTGGGAGCTGGGTCTATACTACGCAAGCTATGATGACTTTCACCTTGATATGTTAGCGCGGATGTATACCAGCTTAACTGCACTGTACGGGGCGAGAACAAGATTTTTCAACTCGCGTGATTCGCGTCATTCGCGGAAGCAGAAGCCGCCTCATCATCTCATAACCAGGGCTTCATTCGCGCGATTCGCGCCGCAAGTAGGTCTATTGGCTCTTTGCATTAACATATAAATCACTCGCGCTTGACACGCCATTCGCGTTTGGTCTGAACACAACATAACGTTACTGTGAAATTACCGCATCAAACGTGACGTGCTAACATGGATGCAGCTATGAAGCCGCCGGGTTTGCTTCAGGGAATATTATTTTTTAAGAAGCTTCCCAATAGAAACATCGACAAGACTAAGGTTGTTTGCACCTTTTGCAATGCGGAATTGGTTTAAAAAAAACACTTTCTCTCAACAGGTAGTGGTCTAGCTTTAGTTGAAACCAGTAACTTTGTATTGACATCTAATGTATTATGGTTCCTGTATGACATATCGCTTGTTGCTCCCTCACTCTTTGAAAGTCGCTTTGGATAAAAGCGTCTGCTAAATGACTAAATGTAAATGTACTGTAGGAGCTCTTCCACTCTCAAGTACCACCTAAACGCAAATCATCCCTTAGCTAATGCGGAAGTACACACAAGTTCATCTTATTGAACATAATTTAATTTTCATCACCAATTATCATACTAATTTATCACAGTCTTGTCATGCTGTCAGTCTATCATGTTGCTGCTGGATGACTTTGTTACTCCTGAGGTTTTACTTTGTTGGAATTCAATAAACACTGTACTGGAAGGGCCATAATACATCTAGAACTGCTGTTTAAATAAAAAATTGAATGGTCTCTAAATATTTTTTGGCTGTATCTGTTGTTTTTTGGTCATCCACTGCAGCTTGCCACTGTGTTTAAGAGAATGTGTTTTTGTAGGGGCGTCCAATCGTGATCTGCGATAAGGAAGACTACGAGACCATCAATAACTCAAGCCGCACCATAAAAGTGCCTCACTGTGTGGACTGTCTTCAGGGAGTTCTCAGTGTCATCCCTCTACAGCTGCTCTCTTTCCACCTCGCTGTGCTCCGCGGATTCGATGTGAGTCCATCTAACTTCCTGTCTCATTCTCTTATACCTCCTGCCTGTCATTACTATACATTTCTTCTCAACGTGTGTGTAAGATATCTGGTTACATTGACCACTTATGTTATTTTTTTTGGCACAGCGTGACAGTGTGGCTAATACAAACTGAAAGAAAAATTCTGACATTATTTAACATTCCAAACTGATTCGTTATTGGAAATGATTACCTGAGAATGTCTGTGAGCTAATCAGAGTCAAGCTTGACTGATTCTGGTTTAACAGTTTAATGCCTACATGATGAATGTACATTTTTATTCTTTCTTGCTTAACACAGGTTGATTGCCCGAGAAACCTGGCCAAATCTGTGACTGTAGAGTAAACACCAGCTGATCGATCAATACCCCAAACACACACACAAATACAAAGAACAGACTATCAAAGACTTGAAGAAAATGTTTCTTTTGACATGTTAGCTTTCATATTCTGAAAGAATAAGAAGTATATCTCCAATTGTATCTTTTCTCAATGCACGAATTGTGAAGCATCATATCATAGTTGTTGACTGGATTATGTTTATGTTGATGGCGCTGTATGGGGTGGTCGTATAAGAAACATTCTTGACAGATTAACTACATATTACATGGTGTATGCTATAGCAAACACTATGTTTTCCTACTTATTATTTGTTTGCTTTTCATAATTAATTTGGCCCACAATGGCTTTCAAATGTTTTTATCAAATACACAAGCATTTGTGTAGGGAGATTGATGATCATAATTGGCAATCAATCAAAAATGGCTTAGATTTTTAAAAGGTTGCTTACTTTACAAAATCCCATTATCCCAGTCATGTGGTATTTGACGCTGAAACGGAACTATGAAAGACTGCTTAGTGGTTGTTTGCACACTTCTTGTAGTCTTTCCTATTTGCTGCTATTCAAAGGGATGGTTGTGGTACGGGTAAACACTTTTCTCTTCTGGATAATCTGGAATGCCATGTCACAGGGATTTCCTGTGCTTGAATTAGCATTTGTTGAAGTAATGCTAAAGTGTATTTGGGAGAACTTAAGTGAGATAACTAAACTTGAGCCTTCAATTTTGCACTTCCATCTATTTTAATGAAATCGTTTCCTCATAGGTCATGTAAAGTACATATTTATTATCTTTCATTCTTGTTGCAATATATTTGAAATCATGTCAGAATAAATGAAAAATGGTTGAGGGGTGATGAAGGGTAAAATATGAAGTAAATGCATGATGTTTACTCGGCGGATATTTATTGCAAGTGTTTCTGTTTCACTATGTGCTTTGCCAAACTGGGTCAGTGAAATTTTGTTGATTTTGCACAAACATCTACCGGTATGATAAAAAACAGTTCACCATTACAAACTGAAATGTTTTCTTAACATGGTTTCATGAAGACAAGGTTTTCCATAAGAAAATGATGTTTTAACCTTGACTAAACATATTAATCGTAAAAAGGAATACTGTATCTAGTAACTGTGTAGATGTTCACAATCGCTTTGTCTTTTGATATGAGATCCATCTAAAGGTACATTCAATACATCATGTGGCTTCCACTTTTGGTCTTTTTGGTTCCTTTGTTTCGGCTGGATAACTAAGGCCTTGTTTTATGTAAAGTATGAAGGGGATCGTGAGTTGGTCTCCAGTTTACAGTTGTACTGCCAATGAAAAGAGAACATGAAGTATTTCTTTACAAAGCAGCTGCCCCATACAACGCCACCTTCATTTTTGAATGTTTCTTTGGGACCATTTTGTCTTAATTATTATTATTGGGTAAAGAAGACATATATATATATATATATATATTTTTTTTTCTGTTAAATGTATTCTCGTTCCTATATTATTTCTTGTGATTTTCGTTTATTTCATTTATGCCGTTATAATTGTGCATAATATTACCCCAAATAAAGATGCCTCATTGGAATCAGGTTTAAACCAAAAACAGGCAACGTATCTCTCTTACCAACGTTTTAGAGAATGGTCATGTGATGCAGTAACATGAAAGATGCAGTTAAAGTCCTTTTGTATTTGTTTCCCCTTTTGGAAAATAAAGACGTCAACGTTATTCACAGACAAGCATATTCCCATCATGACTGTCTCTGTTGAGCTCTGAACTCCAAGCTTTCCTTAAAAAAATCCACTATTATTAAGCTGTATCCTTTTTCATTTTGAAAGTTTGTTTATATGGCACGTAACCAATTTTCTGAAAATCAGATCTGCTAATTTGTTAGAAAGATATATGTTCAGCTGCTATCTGAAGCATTCATATCTGGTTAAGCCTAAAAATGTGTTTTAGTAATGTTAGAGCATGACCAAAACTGGTCAATTAAAAGGTGAAATCTTTCGAACCATCGGCTTTCTTTATATCTTTCTTGAATATTAAGAATCATTAATATGTCTGAGGAGAAGCTTGATGAGCTAGTGAAAGTTTGTTAAACATGGTTATTTTCGTGGCTGTCTACCATGAAAATAACATCTGTTGCACAGACATTTGAATATAAAATGTTGCCTTCATGTCCACTGAGGTTTTATACCACCACAGAAAGGCAAGAACGCATGTTCTGTATGTGCAGCAAAACCACACTCGCTTGTGTGTTGTGACCAGAGCCATGTTTTTAGCCACAAACAGTTAAAACTAACCACTCAAATATTCTTTAAACTCCTATGCGACTCGCATTATAATATCCACGCAAACATGGAAATCTAGAGCTTTACTAATGCTTTTAGAAATGGTTAGTCCAACTTTGTTAAAACCAGATAGTCCCCACTGTGTTGATGCTCTCAAGAGCACAGAAACTTTTGAGCTCCGATTAAAAAGGATCTTGGCAGTAGGGATGGATTTGGAGCAGCTTGCGTCATAGCTGTTGATGGACAGATTATTTTATTGGCTAAAGCAGAAAGTGGGTCAGGGACCATGTTGCAAAACACAAACTTCACCAAATGGTGCGAAAAAGAAACTATCTTCCAACAATGGCCCGTCGCTCACAGTAACACATTATTGGCGTGGCACCCACCTTCTGTGTGGTCATTCGTTCAGTATGACTGAATTTGGATTTCATTGCCAGATATAGGATCACTGTAGATCTCCTTGGTGGTTGAGTGTGTTTTTTTTAGCCACAGCTATTTGACGTTTAGGTGCTCTGTTGGCGAAGTACATGAATGTCATAGTAATCTCTTTGCCCTTTGAGTAATAACCAGTCATTTCAGCGGAGAGTAGATAATACTGGAAAATGTTCTCGTGAAACACAAAAAATGATTTCATTTTCAGTCAAACTAATTTGATATTTCAAAACATGTTATTTTACGTAACTATGGTAACAAAATAGAGACCAGTAAAGCTATGGTGTGACCCTTCTCCCAAATATTTTGACCAGTGGTGAACCACTCAGTTGCTCAATCCGATTACCTCCAATCCTGAATATGTGGTTACAACATTGTAAAGTACCTGAAGTTGTTTATCATTATTAGTACAAATGGTGACCAGAATCCATCCATCCATCCATTTTCAACCTCTTATCGGGCCGGGTCGCGGGGGCAGCAGTCTAGCAGGGATGCCCAGACTTCCCTCTCCCTAGATACTTCCTCCAGCTCTTCCGGGGGGACACCGAAGCGTTCCCAGGCCAGCCGGGAGACATAGTCCCTCCAGCGTGTCCTAGGTCTTCCCCGGGGTCTCCTCCCTGTGGGACATGCCCGGAACACCTTCCAGGGAAGACGTCCAGGGGGCATCCAAAAAAGATGTCCGAGCCACCTCAGCTGACCCCTCGCGATGTGGGAGCAGCGGATCTGCTCTGAGCTCCTCCCGAGTGACCGAGCTTCTCACCCTATCTCTAAGGGATCGCCCAGCCACCCTGCGGAGAAAACTAATTTCGGCCGCCTGTATCAGGGATCTTGTCCTTTCGGTCATTACCCACAGCTCATGACCATAGGTGAGAGTAGGAACGTAGATTGACCGGTAAATCGAGAGCTTCGCCTTGCGGCTCAGCTCCTCTTCACCACGACAGACCGGTACAGCGAACGCATTACTGCAGAAGCTGCACCGATCCATCTGTCAATCTCCCGTTCCATCCTTCCCTCACTCGTGAACAAGACTCCCAGATACTTGAACTCCTCCACTTGAGGAAGGGACTCTCCACCCACCTGAAGTGGGCAAGCCACCCTTTTCCGACTGAGAACCATGGCCTCAGATTTGGAGCTGCTGATTCTCATCCCAGTCGCTTCACACTCGGCTGCAAACCGTCCCAGTGCATGCTGAAGGTCCTGGTCTGATGGGGCCAGCCCGACGACATCATCCGCAAAGAGCAGAGAGTGACCAGAACAGTGTGGTGACCAGAATCATTATCATCAAATCAACCCAACTTAACCCAGGTTGGATTGATCAGGTTTTGTCAACTGTGCAACTCTTCATTTTTATTTTGCTTTGTACAACAGACCAAAGGTTTGGTCCTTCTTCCTATACATAAGTTTCATTCCAACATAAAACCATGACATATAAACCTCTCTGACTGAATAATACCAGTTGATAAACATGTCACCTTAAGTAATTTATTGTAAGTCAACTATTCCTTTTTCTTCTCGTTTTATGGATATTGTTGTTATTTTGTCTCTCTTTATTTTGTACATGTTATTATTCTTTCAAAATTCAATTCAGTTTCATTTTATTTAAATGGCCACGTTTACAATGTTTCATCAAGATCAAACAAAAAACGAATATTAGGATTAAAATAACGAACAGTCCATCTTTGCTTTTGTTGTTGAATGAGATTGCTTGGGCTGGAGCTGGGATGATCAGTTCCACAGGATCTCGCATGAGGATGGCACGTGACAATCAGCTGGAGCTGGTGTAATGTGTAGTTTTATAGGGATTTTTGATCAGTCACGAGGTGGTCTTGCTTGATCCAGCATAATCTGTGGTTGCCTCAGGATGGGTGTCCCCAGGTAGGGGAGGATGGCAGAGAGAGAATTAGCATAGCTGCTGTTCATTTACTTATAAATAAGAGATAATACTGATATTCATCTTACTGTATGTATGCTTTGCTTAAAGGGGTGTTTTTACTCTAGATTTAAATTGGGTGAGTGTGTCTGACCCTTGACTAGCATCAGGAAGCTATTCCAAAATTTCAGTGCTACATATGAGAAAGCTCTACCCCCTTTGGTGGATTTAGTTATTCTAGGTACTATCAGATAGAAGCTATGTTCTATAAACTGCTAAACAGCTAAACCGTTTAAAGCTTTATAAGTGATGGAAGTACTTTATAGTCTATACAGTACTTTATGGGTAGTCAGTGTAGGGATGATAAAATTGGTGCCATGTGCAAATTGTCATAGACCTTTTAAGAACTCTAGCAGCTGCATTTTGAACTGTTATTTAATATATGATGATGCAGGACAAAGTAGTGAATTACAATAATCAAGTCTTGAAGTCATATATGCATGAACTAGTTTTTCTGCATAAGAAATACACAGAATATTCTGCAGTTTGGCAATGTTTCGAAGATGGATGACGGCTGTTTTTGTGACATTTGTGATGTGATTTTCAAAAGACAGGTTGCTGTCCAATGTACTGTCAAGTTCTTTAACTATATTAGCCTGAGTGAAATTTTTTGTGTAGATCTTTTTTGTAAGAAAGAGCACAATTACGCAGATACTACTTTTTTCTTTATTTCCAGACAGATTTGGAATATTTGATATCGGCCTATAAAGGATTGTTGTTCGGTGCTGACATTGGGATGAATATTAATGTATCAAAAGCACTTTTTTATTGAAACTAAGTGCAGGTTTTCATTATATTCAATGTGCATATCAGACTTTTTAACCATAAACAGTTTACACAATAGTTTTTGGTTGCCTCTGGCGGGAATGAAATGCAGTTATGTCATGTTTAACTCATTTTGGCTTGCATCCTTTCCAGCTCATCCACATGTTGTGGCCTTTCATACCATCCATGATTACTCACTGCAGATGTTCATGATATAATGCAACATATTCCCATGGGTACATGGTCAACTTACTGTATCTATATTTCCCTCCACTCCCTTTTCCTTATGTGTCTTCTCCATTTATACTGTTTCACCTGATAGATTCCCAACTATTTTAAACGGTACAATATTACATAATAGATTGTGTAGCAGAGCAGTTAATCAACTAATGCTTTAGACATGTATTGAACATGTATATGTAATATGTAGAAATAAGTTTGAGGTAAGCTTCAAATCTTTCTCAATAAATGTTTGAGTGTCCAGATATGAAAGATAAGCAACAGGCAGAAACAGCGAGAGAGTGAGACCGAACTGTTGAACTAAAACCAGCTGGACAAAACATCCCTTTAAATCTGAATAGATCCTAATAGAAAACAGGCTACAATGGTCTCATGTGTGCCACTGCACCGCTGGAGAAGAGGTCATACATACTAATCCCATATATTTCATCACACTTTCATTTGCTTATCTCTTGCCGTACTTGAAACACCTCATTCCAAAACATGCTGGGGTGGTGCTTATGACACTATGAATGAAACTTCCTTCGAAATCAGACACGTGTGACGTCATGACTGGTTTATGGTCTCTGTCTCATGAGACGCCTGCTCTCTGTTGGTGTGTTGACTGAGAGAGTGTCTGTACTAAATTACTCCTGGACCAAAGGGAATTAAATTAACTAAAGTGTGAACACTGAAATGAACAAAGTCTGTCTGTGTAGCCAACAAAATGCAGTATCTATATCTTCTAATGCCCTGGCCATTCTCAAGAAATGTTGTAATTTGTTTTATATTTCTGTTAAAATACATTGAGCTAAAAAATGTAGTATAACCCATAGAATGTTGTAGTCTAAATCATGTTATTATAACATTAAAAGCATTAAAAAGTAAAACAAAGGCCATGGCTAGCAAATATTTTTGGGGCTTTGTGTAAATAAAAATATTTTATTGTAATAAATTGATTGTGTGTTTTTTCCTTGTGATGTTTTACATTTAAGGCCAATATACATGTAAATTGATAACATACTATAGTAAAGACTATAATGTTAACTTATGTACTTGTTGGAATCATGTGAATAAACCAATTCTAAAATTAATTTCTTTTAAAGTCACAGAATAACTGGGTTGAACTGAAAAGCACATTATCGCTTTATTGGGAAAGTTTTGCATTAAACAAGCAATTGTTCACTTTCCTGCTTCTTACAAACAACTATTTCACAGTTTGCTATGGAATAAAAAATATGTATCCACATAAGCATAAAAATTATACATCATGTCAGGTTATTTGTGTATAGATGCATATGTACTCAGATTTACTGTCAAGCTACTCAGACAAAATTTTACAGCTTATCCATCAAAAACACATGCAAACAGGAGGACCAGTTTGACTTTTATTACAACATTTTATAAAGAAGAACATCACAAGAAAGTAACCAAAATAGTTATCGGAGTAATTCAAAGATAGATTACTTTTCATGATCCTTAGAAATGTGTGATGTTTACTAGTTCTCTGACTTAAACACCCATAAAACCATGATCAAAACAGGGCTGAAGAGTCATATAAACAGCACTGCGTGGGACTGCAATAATTTAGATTGAATATAATGAGAAATGACAAGAGATTTGTATAAGCAAAGGGCTGTGGATGCTGCTGATGTGATTTATTATGACAATAATAAACACAACATGTGGGCCAAAACAAACCCATAAATCACATTGATTAGAATTTAGTTCTAAATGTAAAATGTCTAACACACTTACTTGTATCTTTCGTCTGTATATAGTATTTAGGCATGATATCCAGAGGCTATAAAACTATTCTTAGGGATTCCTGGGAAAAGTATTTTTTTCTTGCTTTAAGATTATAAAAAAATGCAATCATGCCACGAAAATAAAATAACAACAGATCTGGAAAACCAAAGGATGCTGCTGATGTGATATTATGACAATAATTCAGACAACATGTTGGCCAAAACAAACACATATATCACATGGATTAAAATTTGGTTGTAAATTAAAAATTTCTAACGCACAAAGCTACTTGTAATTTTCGTCTGTAGATAGTATTTAGGGATGATATGCAAACGCAAAAAAACTATTCTTTGGAATTCCTGGGAAAAGTAATTTTTTCTTGCCTTCACATTATAAAAACATGCTATCATGCCATGAAAATAAAACAAAAACAGATCTAGAAAACCATATATATCAAAGGAAACTATACAAAAGGATATATAGATTTGTACATACAGCACGTGTAAAAGTATAATAGTCTCTAAATTTTTATTAGTGCACCCATACACCCTAACGAATGTGAGATGTGCAAAGTAAGGTACATTTCATGTACATTTTCTCCTGATGTTTCAAGTCATGCCCCATAATTATTCTAGTTTAGCTGGTCTCACATACAATTCTTTTCAAATCTAGAAATATGCCACTTAAAATCAAAGCTACTAAAATCACTATTGCACAAATGAAAAGATTACCTGAACGACCAACAGCCTTTTACACTTTCAATGGCAAGACACAGGTAAATTCACTAAACAATTTATTGCAGTTTTTTAAAAAGCAAACAAGGGGCTTTCATTTTAAAACATTGTTACAAAAGATACAGATTTTTGCAAACGAATGTCATTAATAGAATCAACATCCATAAAGAATGCTTTTGATACATTGTTTAGTTTTGAAAAGCCATTCAAGGATTTATTCAGACTTGTTATAAATGGTGACAAGTTGAATGTACTTAAACTCTCGAAGGTCAAACATGCGCACAGATGTCCTTGATAGTTCATGAAAACATCCTTAAAGGTGTTTATTTTGATTCATCTGCCCTGAAGCATTACAATCTCCACATGAGATGGCCTCGTGTGCATGCAGTTGTGAAACATCCATGGATCCATTACTAAAACGTCTGCTCTTGAAGCTTACTCTGGTTCCCAAAAAAGCAAATGATGCCCACTGAGAAACAAGTATTAGCTTAGTAGATATGTGATTCAGATTTTGCACCCTGCAGTTTTAGAGTTGCATGGTGGCTTGTATTCTGTTACATGATGCCCTTGATGCCACAGATGGGTCTTTATATCAAGTTTTATTGCATTAGGACACACAGCGGTGGAATCATGCTGTGTTTTCAGCGAAGAGAAGGATGTGGAACATTTATATTTCCTGTTTACCTTCCATCCCCAACTTCAGATCCCTCAAAGAAGTCCACTCCAAATTACAGTCAAGGCCGTGGAGGTGGGCGGTCCGGAGGCGGAGCTCTAAATGCAGGTGGGGCCTGAAGAGGAGGAGGAGGCAGGGATGAAGTGGGTGATGGTGGAAGAGAGGGTGGAGACGTGGGCTGAGAAAAGAAGAGGGTGGAAGAAGGCGAAGGCCAAACGGGGGGTGGAGAATAGGATGGAGGTGGGGTAATGGAAGGGGGTGGAGAAATGACATGAGGAGGCGGGGTGGAAGGTAGGGGAGGAAAACTGGACGGCAGGGTGGCTGGTGGACTGCGTGGAGGTGGTGGAAGTTGACTCTTAGGAGGAGGTGGGTTGAAGTTTTGTGGACAAGTGTAGATGGGTGAAGAATGGTGGTTGTAGTTCGGATAGTGAACAGGAGAACTGGACCTGATCCGAGTGAAGTTCATACAGCGGCCCTGAGAGAGAGAGAGAGAGAGAGAGAGAGGTTTTAAAATGGAGATGGACACTTTATAAAGTCTATTTTGGCTGAGCCAACAAAGCAAACCATCCTCGAATGGAATTTGTCATTTCATATTGGAAGATCACCTCTGAGATAAAATAAAAATCAACACAAAATTTTCCTAAATTATTTGATTACAGGATTTTAGGTCAGAATAAGTAAGACATCAAAATGTCTGGTTGTGTGTGTCGTGATGTTAATAAATAACTAGACAAACTTGCACAACCACACACTCTGTGTATATATGGTCACTGGAGACATGTGGTGTGAGGTGTGATGGGCTGGTCTATGAGGTTCTGTCTCCTGTAGCTGTAGGAAGCTATTAAAGCCATGTTTTAATGACATACAGGAAAAGCTTTTTGTTGGTTGTTTACCAGAAACATTTTATTATGAAGCTCTCTGTCCTGATTTCCTAAAACTAATTAAGACACACATAGCCTGACTTTTGGCATAAAACCTGCCAAACTTTGCAGTTTCTCTAGCCAAGAACTAAAGATGATGCGATTGTACTTTTGGTGTACTAAACTGGTATACTTAAATGGGACGGTTTCCCGGAAAGGGTTTAAACCTAGTCCCAGACTAATTTAAATGTTAAAGGTGCCTTAAATGAAAACAACTTGCACTGACATATCTTATAAGATATTGTTTTGTCGGATGCCGACCAGTAATGTTGTTTTGTAATGTATGTTTTTAAAAACGACATAAATGTTTAATTTAACCAAGGACTAATTTTGTACTTAATGTACTTTAATTGTGCAGAAGTAGTGCTTAAAGTATAACTAAAGATATGCTTAAGTATATTTGACTATGCTAAAGAGGACATATTGCAAGTATACTTTTTGAGTATGGATTGAATAGGAAATCTTCAAATCCTTATGAAAAGTGACATTAAAACACATTTTAAAGCAAAGAACTCCATTCAACAGTACATGCAGATGCGTGGGGATGCACACACTCTTAGAAATGAAATGTTGTATTTAATTAATAAAGTTATGTCAACCGGTCCCACAAAACTTAGTTGCTTAAAGTAAAAGGTAATATACAATTAATTGTAACATAATGTTTTAAGTAAATCGCTCATAACTGTGTTAATTAAATGGTACATCACACACTTATTTTGAATAAATGTAAATTATTGTCTTGAATTTAATGACTATAGCTTGATCTAAGATGACCTGATTAAGTTCAATTTATTTAACAGAAATAAGCTTTGCATATGTTATCCATTTGTGTTGATTGTACTTAATGATTGGAACTTAAAGCAACTAAGTCTGTAGGTCAAATAAAAACACTAAAATAAAATGAATTGCTCAACATTTTTTATATTATACACATTTGTAACATTTATAAGACACTATCTCATTTAACTTCAATAAGATGATATTGAGAAAATAGAACTCAACAGAAATGCAAAAAAAATTATTGTAACCGCCCACGACCTAACCAAAGGCAACACTTTTCTGAACAAGGGTAAACACCAAACTCAAAAATATAACTTACTCCTTAAAACTTTAAAGATAAATGAACATTAAACACTAACAAGTGTTTCTTTTTACTGAAAAATGCATAATATAAAACACTTATTTAAGAGAATAACTCTCAAAATGCAGTGTACGCAAAGCATGCTGGGAAATATAAGTCCTCTGCCCTATTATAACTATTTTATGTTAACACAACTCCTTTATGTTGTCCCAACATGAATGGATTCAGTTATATGACTAAACATAAAACAATCATGTTGTAACCATATTTTCCAAAAGTTGTGTTGATTTAACTTAAGCAAGTTAAGTAAATTGAAAAGGCAGCAAAAATTTTTTTTGAGTGCAGGTAAATGGAGAATCGGTTTGTTTGTAACATTGATGAAATTAATGAATTTCACCTCATATAGGGAGTGGGCTAAAGTTAAAGCCAAATGTGACTCACAGTTGATTCTCCAAACAGCAGCGGAAAAAATGAAATACAGAGCTATTAAGTTGCTCAGAAAATATCAGGGTGTGGGTGTTGAGTTTTGCAGTATGTTAGTAATAAAAAATTACAACACCCTCTACATGTGCCGTTGAGTCAAAATGGTGTCTTTAATTTGGACAATAATTTGTCAATAATTTTAATTTTTCTTCTCACTGCTTTGATTAAATGAAGCAGCATACTGTAGATTCTATGGAAAATAAAATTACTGGTTTAGCTGCATAGCGCAAGTTTAAAGTATGAATGACTTGACATTTTACAATCAAGATGTAACTTGTTTAACTTACTTGTTTTCAGGGGACAGAGACTTTCAAGATGAATCCAATGTCAGAAAAAAGTCACAATATAATGTTTGAACAATTCTCTTTGTCTCCATATAAGTATTAAATGTTATATATGTATACTTTGTCATTAAATGATATGTGCTAAATCTATGACAGAAATCCATGGTATAAATGCAACATGTTCTCACTCCCGTCACATATTGATGCACGGTCAGTGCCCCTTTGAGTTTCCATTCAACCGAAACATATATGCAGTCGATCGCGGGAGCCAATAGTGTTTCGCGTTTAAAGCCAGCGAAATGACACGATCGGTCACAAGACACGGGAGAGCAAATGACATCGAAGCTGACGTAACTCTTCTTCTGTCGGCAATTTTTTTTACATAAGGGCTGCGTTCAGCCCCAACAAAACGTTGCAAAACGTTTTTTAAACGAATACGTTGGTGCGATTGAACACCCTGTTGGGATGACGGAAGAGTTGAACTATGGCAGCTGAGATGGCCATTCTTTGTGTTCTTTTTGAAGTTTTTACAGAGCCTGATGAAATTGGTACAAATCCGTATTGAATACTGCAAAATAAATCTCTTCTAGACACATTTGAACGACTATACTTGGACCCATTGTGCGAGCTGTCTTTTTAATACCGCGTGGGTTATATACATGTTGCTGCTGATTGGGCTGACATTCTTGACACACCCACCGAACAAGAGAATCTCAGATCCGGTGAAGAATAACAGGGGCAGGTTCAATCTCAAACCCTGTAGCACACCGTTGCAAACCATTTCCAGGAAACATGTCGTTCAATCCGGAAACCGCATTAACGAAAATGCATATGGACATGTTGATATGACATAAACAAATTAAGGTGGAGCTTAAAAATATATATCAGTGTTTACTCAATGCATTTTTGGGGGCTTTGCACCAACAACAAAAAATCGGACACACACACAGTACATTGTTCAAGCAGCTTATAATGACCTATAGTGACATTTTAAAATCAAGCAGCCTATGTGGGTTATAAAAATAACAATGACGTGTGATATCTATTATTAAAATGTACGTTAAAGGAGTCATTTGACTCTGCTAAACCGAATATTATTGCTGTATTTTCCACATACCGTGCATGTTTGTATCTCCTCTTTGCTCCGCCTCTCTGAAACCGGTTGATATTTTACAAAGCTCATAGCTCTGAAAAGCGAGGTGTGCTATGATTGGCCAGGTCACTAGCGCGTAATGATTGGTCGAATACTGCACGGAAACGTAACGCCTCTTACCATATTCGGAACATTATACCACAAAGTGATATACATGCGTGGGGGTGTGGTTACACGAGGCGTTTCAGGCAGGTCTGGGGTTGCATTCGTTTTTAGATAGAATGCATCTTTTGTTCTGACACTTACATTTTTGCAATTTAACGTGTCTAATATATGCATGGGCAACTTATAACACACCAAAGAAGACACAGAAAACATGTATTTCCGCCATTTGACCCCTTGAATTTTTAACACAGTGTATGGACCTTTTACACAATCCTTTACCTTACCCACCACTTTCCAAATACTGAAATAGCGCAATAAAAATAATTATATAAAGTTGCAATAGTCTGCTAAACTTAGAGACCATCACAGGACCAAATCTACTGGTTCAAAGAATAGGACAAATTGTGTCACATAATTTTACACAGGATGCATAATTCTCAAATACGCAAAGGTATTGTAATACTTATATTTACATTTAGTCATTTACCAGATGCTTTTATCCAAAGCAACGTACAGATGGGGTAAACAATGGAAGCAATTGGGACACATTAAGGACAACAAAAAGCATAAGTGCAGTCAAAAGAACTGGTCTCGTATAGATGTAAAGAAATAGATGTATAGAATAATACTTAATCATAATACACCATTGTAAGATGACTTCACTATAATGCTTGAATGCAATATTTACTTTGTGTGAAACTGAGCTTGTGTTGCTTGAAACATTTACCTAGTCGAATAAAGAATACTTCTGGCCTGAAATAAGTTACATTCTGATGGTGCTGTGAAATACTTCCTGTCCTTAGATGCGCTGAGCTCTTGTCCTCAGTGAATGCAAACTGCCTTAACTTTGAGTCAAATTATCTTTTGTAAAAGTGAGAAAAAGGTCCAACACAAAGAGTTTTGCATTTCTTTTCATGTTCATTTCATTGCCATTTGGGATATGTGATATACATTTCCTCTTTTTATTTGCTTTGTCCAGGAGACTCAGCATGCAATAAGTTCAACTGAGGACAGAGGAATGTTTGAAAGAAGCAAAGAGTGAAGGCAAATATGTACTGTTGGGAGGAAAGTCTGGGAGTCGTGCGTGCCCTGTGTCTAAAGCAGGGGTGTCCAAAGTCAGTCCTGGAGGGCCGGTGTCCTGCAAAGTTTAGCTTCAACCCGAATCAAACACACCTGAACAGCTAATCAAGGTCTCACAAAGTAGACTAGAAACTTCCAAACAGGTGTATTGAGTCAAGTTGGAGCTAAATTCTCGAGGACCGACATTGTACACCCCTGGTCTAAAGCATCATGCATTGCTGACATTCATTACATTCACCAATGCTTTTCCATTCCTATAAGAGCTGTTAATTCTGCTAATTCAACTCAACTAATGCAATGTAAAAACCATTATGACTGCTTTATTCAAATGACACGCCTTGCTTATTTTTAATCTAAAATGTTGGCCCTACTTGAAGAAAGTTTACTTATTTTTTTTTATAAAATCTTAAATGCTAATGTTCTCTCTTATATAAGTGGACAATAAGTAAAGAGAGTTCGGGTCAAAACTTTAAATAGTTCACAACATTGGTCCACCATCTATTAATGGCAAAGATTTTGTTTGTCTTTTCACTACCAACTAATCAACTTGAGTCTGGTTTCTATTTCCCTTTAAGCTGAAGATTGGTGCTGTTTTCTTCTTTTCATTTCCACGTGTTATCACTCCAGTAAGGCCAAGTTGTATGGAGGTGGCTGACAGCTTACTGTATACAAGTGATTTGGCAGATTGTTGGAGTGAAAAAATAGATCCCAAAACATAAGATCAGATCCTTTATAAGCATCTTTACAAGTCACTGAGCTTGTGCTGGGTAAGAAATGTTTATATTTTTTATAGAACCAGAGTAGAAAATGAATACAACTTCAAAGAGTATTCAGCTACTATTACACACAGCTTTATGTTTCAGAGGCTTAACGTGTTTGGTAATAATATAAATATTTGATCTGCCCCTAAGTCACATAAGTTCAATGGTTTCATTCATTTCATTCAAGTCCAGAAAATGTGTGGGTTACATTTTGAAGTTTTAGTTATACTTTAATGTGTGAAAGTAAAATATGAGTAAAATGTTTTTTTATTCTTACCTTATCTCCTGGTTGTGGTCGCATAATGGATACTCTGTCATAGCCTTTCTTCATCAGTGCCCATAATGCATCCAGTTTACCCTGTGGATCCACAAAAAAATAAATTAAGCTAGTAAAGTTCATTTTTATGTTTTTAATATTTTACATATATGTATAGTTTTACAGTATAGAATATACTATACCTTAAAGGGATAGTTCACCCAAAAAGAAAAATTCTGTCATCATTTGCACACCTTCGAGTTCCGATGAACACAAAAGAAGATATTTTGAAGAATGTAAGATAGCAAACAGTTCTGGAGCCCTTTTGAAAACCACTATTGTGGTCAATGGGGTCCAAGAACTGTTTGATTACAAGCCTTTGTTCAACCAAACAAATAAATTTATAAAGGTTTGGAACAACTGGAGGTTATTCGTGACACACTATTATTTTTTTGGTGAACTGTCCCTTTAAAGTATAAAGTTATAAAATAAAGATAAATCATCCCAAAGCCCTAAGTGAGAAACATTTACCCCATTAACTAGATTTAAAAGTGGCCTTGTCCTGGGATTTACTATAAGCTAACCAAAAATTCAGTGTTCAATGCTGTTTTATCCAATTCCCCAAAATACATTTCAAAGTACTGCTAGTAAGCAAGTAAGCTTGTTCCTCACATCAGGAACCAACCCTCTGGGAAACAGGTCAACCTCTCTTTCGGAGACAGAAGAATTTCCTATTTCCTACACTTAACACCCAGAATGTAATTTCTCTGGCCCATTATCCTTAATTATCAAGCAAAATGGCTAAATCTCAAAGCCTCAGTTTAACGTAAATAAATGCTTCACTATCTGCCCTGCAGCGACATGCAACAGCATTCCAATGTAATTCTGTTAGCTACTCAGCCCCAATCTAACTTGTATTCTCAAAAAATGTGTGGATATTTATCGACAGTTTTCACACTCTTTGCACTTTCTACGAATCTGAATATATTTTAGGAAAATTACTTACAGATAGTGGAGGTAAATAAACTTAACACAGTTTTGGTCATGCTTGAAACTTTCAAAACTTTAGATACACTCCCCCAGAGTTCATACGGGTTTTATAAAGTTTTTTCGAGCATGAAATTCTTTTACGTAATAACTTTTCTTAGTCCCTTATTGGACAATTCTCCCGGAAAAGCACGTCCACACGTCAACCACCTAGAGAAAGAGCATGCCAATCAATGTGATTCCTTTGCGAAGTTCAGCTGTGTATATTGGTTCACTGCATTTAGGTGATGCATGTTATATAAACTGTGGATGAAAAGCTGGATTTTGAGATCGTTTAAAACTGATAGATGAAGTGGTCCCAGGGCTAAAAGATGCCGGTCATGAACCGCACGTTGTAAGTGAATCTGAGTCAAATGTCTATGTTTTGTAGGCAATCGGCGTGTACACAAACTTGAAAAGAAGAATCAATAGTTATGCAGGGATAATGTGATGATGTATTGTGCTTAAGTTCCACCTCTCTCATGTGTTCAGGGCTTGCCTGTTTTGTAAATAATCATACAGCTGTATCTGTCTTTTATAAATGTGATCAAACTACCAACTAGACTCTTCGACTCTTTTGAAGATACCAAGTATGCAATACTAATCTATAGGTACTCAACATAATATTATATCGGCAGGAACTGCATGTCATCATCTGCCTTATTAATGTATAACCATAAATATATCAGTTTCAGTGTGTATTACTTTCAATACTGAGCAACTTGGCCCGACAACGAATGACAGTGTAAACTGAGCGGATATACAAAGGTAAGTCAGTCATAATAAAGGTATTTTAAAGAAGTCCTAAATTCCTTACATTAGTAATAACTGAGGGTGGTCATCATTATCAAACAGGGTGGATGAACATTATCAGTGGGCTAAAGAAGTATTGGTAAAGTGAAAAAGGCTTTCAATTAAATCTATTGTTAATAAAGACAAAAATGCATTATAAAAACATATTATTGTATTCAAAAATTGTTACACTGTGCAACCAAACTCAGCAAATATTCCATTCAATTTTCTACCGCTTATCCGAACTACCTCGGGTCACGGGGAGCCTGCGCCTATCTCAGGAGTCATCGGGCATCAAGGCAGGATACACCCTGGATGGAGTGCCAACCCATCGCAGGGCACACACACTCACTCATTCACTCAAGCACTCACTCCCTACGGACAATTTTTCCAGAGATGCCAATCAACCTACCATGCATGTCTTTGGACCAGGGGAGGAAACCGGAGTACCCGGAGGAAACCCCCGAGGCACGGGGAGAACATGCAAACTCCACACACACAAGTTGGAAGCGGGAATCGAACTCCCAACCCTGGAGGTGTGAGGCGAACGTGCTAACCACTAAGCCACCGTGCTCAGCAAATATTGATATACAGTATATACTCATGACCTGAACACTGCCAGCACAACACTCTACATGCCGAGCTACTGGAGTCGATTGCAGCCTAATTTCAATACTTCCCATCATTGTTGTTAACGTTGATCTTTTTACCTTAATTGGAGAGTACCATTTACGAGGACCTGGAGGTTTCCACATGCCGTTATTCAAGATCCGAGAAGGAAGTGCCTCAAACTCTTGTTCGGGCATTTTTACTCTGGCATTCTTCGCTTTCTCCAGTTTAGCACCCTCATCCGTTGAACCTTTTTCACCCCAACGAACCTTAAATGAGAATTTGAAGGGGAAATGAACCATCAAGTCTAGCAACACGAGGGGAAATGCATCTGTTTAAAATCCTTCTGCTAAGAATGATCTTGGCTATGGACAAAACCCAAGGGATGTTTAAATGTGCATAGATCGGTTAATGTAATGGATTGCTTAGAATGGTGACATCAGAGAAATGTTAAAAAAACTCTCTGTGGCAATTGAACTCCGAAAGTCAATAACAGAGTTTTAAAAGTGCCATGCAAACTATTTTTGAAGATTTTAAGATCTTCAACACCTTTTTATTACGTTCCGCACCAATGAAAAACCCCGTGGAGGCAACTCTCAACTGGAAATGTACAGACAGAATCCATACACTGTAGCTCTCAGACACCTAACTCCCAGGTTCCTCTCGGGTCAAAGCTCTCTTCCTGTGGATGATCTTTGAGCAAGTGCTAATATAGTGACTGATGTTTTCTACAGGGAGTGCTAAAAAGTTTACCTCCATTCTTTTAATTCCTCCCACTCCTCTTCCTCCATAGTAGGAGGCGTCAACTGTAGGCCACTTCTTCTTTGGAGATCCATCCTCTTCATCATCCTTATAAAGTAAACCACAATGACAACAAAAGCAAATTAATGAGTTTGAAAAGAAAACACAATCAATAGATGTATAAAAGCCTTGCAAGAGTTGCTTGATTTGGGTGTCTTAAAACTGGCCACTGGTATAACATCTATTGCAAAGCTCACAATTGTGAAGATGTTTTAGCATTTTGTCCCATAAACATATTTGGATGGTCTTGATCAAATGGCAAGGCATTTTCCTAAATAAGATCTTACTCACTCTTTTATAACATGACTTTTTCATTTATTGGCTCTTAGGAAGGCACGAGCCACTCTTACGCCCTCCGGTTCTCCTGCCGTTCCAATAAATCAGTCCAAATTGGCTCGCTCCGGTTATGACTTTATTTTTCCAATTCTGAGGAAATGTATCCCTCTCCAATCAATCCTCTAGATGTTATTTAAACCTCTCTAGATATTTTATCGAAGTATCCAGATTAAATCACGAAGGTTAAAAGTTATCCCCTCCCTTCATACTTCAATTTGACCACACATTTGATTCCCCGTCATATTTTGTTAAGTCATGAAAGTTTAGTGTGATAACTTTGAGTGAAGGTTTAACCCCGCCACAAACTTCTCCTATTCGCAGCCATTCCACATATGACATTCCTAAGGTCTTACAGAAGTGACATCACGAATAACAGATTTGTAAAAATATGCTATCATATTACTGGGCTGTAATATGGCCAGACAGAACTAATTCATTAAAGCAAAGCAGAGCCAGGACTGTTAAACAACAGACTGACAGAGCCTCGACAGCTTTATATGAACCAGCATCTCAAGGTACTGGCACAGTATGAAGTCAACATGAAAAAATATATATATTGGCTTTACATTAAGACAAGTTTAAATAATGTAGCAACTGGAGCCCTTCAGCTGATATCATGTTCTTCAGTTATCTCGATTTAAAAAGGGACCTCTTCCTACTCTGTATAAAATCTGTAATATGATAACATTGTCATGTCTTCAATAATATTGTCATGTCTTCAAACCAGCATCCATATTTACAAGACTTTAGCAGAAGTAGATTTTTTTTGAATGGCTCTCATCTGGTTTTTGAGCAGAAGTGTCTCATTTTGGCCAGGAATTCAGAGGACTTTGAAGTGGAGCACATACTTTTCAAGCATAAATCATTTAAATATGAGGTTTTGCTGTGCAATAGAGAAAGGATCATAATATTTGGTTAAATTCAGCTGATTTGAGAAAAAGAATAAGAAAACTGAAAACTTGATACAGAAGAAACCCGACAGTATGTCTGTATGACATGTTTTAAACATTTTAAGATCAAGATGTTCAAATGTCATTAATCTCTATTATTAATATCTATATTTTAATTTATATGTAGACTCATACAAGAAGGTTTCAGGAATTGTTTAATAATGATACATATGACTAATCTTTCATCAAAAAGTTAATAAGAATATGTTCACAAATAGTTCAATGTTATATGTTAAGTGTGTTACAGTATATATACACTGTAAAAAAGAATGCTGTAATTTTTCAGCAGCTGGGGCGCCTGTAAAACACCATAAAATAACAGTTTTTTCATGGAAACTGCAGTTTTTTCTGTAACTTGACAGTTCTTTGTACACATTTCAAAAATACACAGTACAAAAAAGTAGCCTAATTTTTCGTCAGCTAGAGTGCCAGTCAATTATGATAAAAACATTTATTTCACGTAAAATTTGATGTTTTTCCGTTTTTTTATATTAGGAAACCATAAACTCACAGTGTACAGATTTTCTTCTCTCTAAATCCCAAACATTAAACTTTGGTACATTATTGCACATGAATAACCTCATATCACGTAGGTTTATGCTTTTGCCACTTTAATGTAAAAAGATTTATTTTATAATTATAATAATGTGCTCTTTTACAGACATCTCAAAATCACGGGAAATGGAAATACTTACCGAACTGTCTTCAACGACTTGTGGTGGAGGGTCATGGATAATCTACAGTGAAAAAGAAAGAGGGAGATTAAGAGAGAGAGAGAGAGAGAGAGAGAGAAGAATGGATAAACAATCTCACATGCGTCCACTCACGCAAGCATGTCAGATCACATGCTCTCTAGAGTAAAAAACTGTGTTTTTCTCTTACACTGGCATGTCAAAAGACCTAAGTAATGGTTTCAGTGTGTGCCAAAAAATCAGGTTACAAAAAACACATGGCTGAAGAATTACACGACCCCCCACCTTCCCATTTTAAGCGTGTTTACAAGCCAGTTGGGATGACCTAAAAATCTGGAGACCAGATCTGTTAAGCTCAAAGTAGGATGGCAAAAATTGATATGAAGAAGGAATGTCTGTGTTCATCCACATGCAAAACAACTGTGAAAGACCAAATGTTTTGTTTTTGTTTTGAAATTCTCTGGAGTTTTCTGAATTATGTAATGTGAAAGTGTAGTAAACGTGTCTGCTCCATTGGTTTCTCTTGTGTTTAGGACTGGGACCTTCATTTAACAATTGTATATTTGTCAAAGAGAGGCATGCTTTTACTCTTCCATACACAAAGGAGGGACTCAAGACAAATGTTTGGACCAATATAATAGAAAAATTGGGGGTGGTCTGTTAGCACACATTTAGCTACCACCCAAAATACTCCAGCAACAACATGGCAATGCTTATGGCAATACCCACCTCTACCAAGATAGCAGATGTACATCGCTGAGATGTCTGCAAAAGCCATATCACCACCTTTACAGGTACATTAGCTTTTGACATTCTTTACATTTACTATATGATAAATCTTCAAACATTTAAAATCGTTTTAGTATAAACTGGCTGTCCCATAGCAAATAGTATTTAAAAAAGTTGCCTGTTTGTTTTTCAAGGGGGTCTTAATCACTAAAATGGGTATAATCTAGTTTTGTCTTATTGTCTCATTCGCATCATTTTCACTTTAAATGAATGGTTTTTACAACACATTTTTCTCGAGTTGTTTCAGACAAAAATGCTAAGTTGTTCAAATATGAACAATGTTTGTGTATATTTGACACAACCGTGGTTTGAACATACTGTAACCCAACATATTTTGGAGTGTAAACAATATTAGACATTTGGTAACTTGGCAATAATTATGAATTTGAGTTTGAGTAATGTCACTTTTCCTATTAAATTGCAATTTAATTTTCCATTGTACCACAGGAGAGCTTTCCTAAACAGAGTGATGTTCCCTTGAAGTTAACAGAGAGATTTCAAGTGGCCAACAGACAGGACTTTTTCCGTTTTCTTTTTTTGGACTTGTAAAAATATTCATTTTCAAAGGCACTTTGCCCAGCAGGTTTAAACTTGACCAAAATGCATAGTTATTAAACTCGAAAACCTTTATGTTAATAAATAAAGCCAAGTTATTTAAACATACTGTAGAAATAAGCTCATGCTAATTCAGTGCATGATGGTCTCTGTGGAAACTGATGATGGTTGAACATTATTCTAGCGTGTTCACTGTCATATCTACCCTTCCATGAACTTCACTACAGATCTCTATGCTCCTCTAACATAGGAATGACTCATTTCTTCTATTTTCCCATTATTCCTTTCCAGAAAAACACCCATCCAAAGACACGTCCAGTTTAATGTGACACTTTAAGTTATTAGATGTTCTTCTGAATTGAGGAGAAAATCCAAGCCTCGGCATCAAATGATGTATGTATGTTAACCATCTCTGCTTCATAACAAACAGTTCTTTCACATCGTTGACGAAGTGGTAAATAGACATTTGCCAAGTCCAGAACAAAGTCATTGCAGTTGCATATCACACTATGCAAAACATAGGGAAACATAGCATTGTTTTGTGTAAACAGAAAATTTATAGTATAAACAGACACAAAGAGACAAAAGGCAGATCCATATTACAAAAGTACTCAGAGAAAATAAAGGGCTATGACTAGGTATGGAAAATGTGTACAAAAATCGTACATAATAAATGGAATACAGGATGGACAAACAGGTTTTACTGTGCCCAGTATAAATATGAATATCATCCACTTAGCAGTGATACACAAAAACATAATGATGAATAATATGTCTAAGAGGCCTGATCTAAATAATGAATAATAATGGGTTCAAGAACTAAAACAGTTGGTGTAAAATAGTTAGTGGTTTATCATTATGCATGGCAATGTAATATTGTCTGTGAGATGAGAAAAGAAACCTGATGCAGCACCTGAGATACCTACAGTATCTCTGAAAGGTGAGAGAGTAATAACTTGTGACAAACTGTACCAAAAACTGAGCCAAGGTTAAATAATAAGAGAATGGAAAGATTACTTGAATCACTAGACAGCAGTCTTAAAGCAGTTTCAGTGTTATGATATAAGACTGAAATATATCAAAAGGATCATTGAAAGCTAGAAATGACTGCAATTAAAAGTGTCGACAGCCTTTTCCATAATTTTTAAGACCAACAGTATATTGGAAATTGGGTGATAGTTTGCTAGATCCAACTTTGGACGTTTCAGAAAAAACTAATTACATTTAATCTGCACTTCTTCTGGAAAAACATTGAGGAAAATAAACCAATTTTGACTGTAAGGACATTGAAAGTCCTTGAAAAAGTTTGTTCTAAAAAATCAAGGTGGCCCTTGAAGTTAGTTTAATGATGAAATGATGAAAAAAAAATCAGAAGCAAATTTTTGAGCCTACGGAATTCAAAGAGATCAATGAGATAGACTCACCAGAGTACAGCAGAGAGGCCAGAACCACCATAGGAAGGCCAGAATTAGCAGTAATAACACAATCAAGAGTGCTATGGCCAAGATCGTACCATCAGACTGCAATGAAAAACAGAAAACAGACCACTTTTGACTTAAACTAGCATTCAGATCACAGTGAAACGCATAAAGATTCCTCTGAAAATTAAATGATGTTGCAGTGATGTTATCTCTGGTTCAAACAATGACTCCTTGAATCAGAAAGCTTTGAAAACAACAGATAATTCATGTCAGTGATATGGCTTACAAGTGGTTTCGTGAGGAAATCTCATAACCTTAGATTAGATTAGATTAGATTCAACTTTATTGTCATTACACATATACAGGTACAGTGTAACGAAATGTAGTTTAGGTCTAACCAGAAGTGCAATTAGCAAGTGCAGATATACAGTGTGAATAAATACAGAATACAATATTAGGAAAATAATTTACGATGGGCATGTACTATGAAAATATGACAATCGGTATGTACTATGAACAATATATACAGAAGGCTATATACTGTGAACATTAATGTACAGGAGGTTATGAACAGATAACAATATAGACTATACAATAGTGCAAGTGACTTGAGTGACTTGCTGGATTGTGAGGGATGTTTGGATTTGTCTTACATTTGTCTTGCACTATTCTAAAGATCAATGATTGTCACCTCTTTAATAGCATTTCAGCAATCTATTAAAGTTCCTGTAGGCATTATCAGACCATGTTGCTTCTGTTGCTTTAATACATTATTCATTAATTGTAATTTGCATAACGTCTTACGTTATTTAATAACGTAAGAGCAAGAACATAAAGTTTCACAGCTCTGGGAAGTTTTACTCCAGGTATTGTTATGCCAAGTATTACTATTCCTTGGACTCATAGCTACAACCTCGCAAAAAATATTTGTATCATACGTTTGAACAGTATGTGAAAATAGTACTTTGAATAATACTTACACAGCTTACAGTGGTGATGGTCACAGAACTGGAGATAAAACTCAAGCCTTCATTCATGCTAACATATAGGGAGGCCGCCCTACAACATACATTTTGAAAAAGCACTTTAAATGATGAATTTAAACAAAGATCTTATGATTTACAGATGCAGATATTTATCAAAGGAATCTTACGTTCCCTCATCCCGAAGAACAGGAGCTGGACATAACAGGTATGTGTCCTCCACTATCAATGGCTTAACCACTAAAAAAATAAAAAAATAAGTACAACTTCATTTCAAAGTCTAAAGCGGACTCAAGAGCGCCAGATGATTGAAACCTTATGATATCCTTTTGGTTGATTTCATTTAGTTGACCTGAAACATCTGCTGTTAATTCCCGATTGGACTTAATTCACCTTGAGAAAGTAATCCACTTGTTTTCAACACCCTGGATTTAAATGGAACTGCTTTCATGGTTGATGTGCCGTCGCTATACACCGATAAGCCAAAACATTATGACCACCTGCCTAATATTCTGTTAGTCCTCTGCGTGCTGCCAAAATAGCACAGACCTGCAATTCAACACAATGTTAAGATGGTGGTGTGAACAGGACACAGGGTTTCTTAGTTAAATACTGCAATTGAATCCCTGTAATTGAAACTGTACAATTTTGAATCTCCCAATTGAATTGTGACAATAGGGAAAAGAGGCTCATGGCCAAGATTTGTCTGTCATGCACAGAATTTAATTGCTCATATGCTATACTGCCATGAATGAAATGGAGAGGAGAGCCAAAAACATCCCAAGCAAATATTATAATTCATATTCATTAATGTATCAGCATTTGACATTGGAAATATGCTTGTTTGGGCTGTTGGGTTGTATTTAATATAATCAGAGTTGAAGCTGTTTATTAAAAGTGCACATGCGAACATCATGTTTTACTACTAAGTAAAGAAGCTTTCCTGTAGATCAGTGGTTAAGAGCATGGCGTTATCAAATATAATGCAATGTAAGTCAATTTGGATAAAAGCATCTGCCAAATGCATAAATGTAAATGTAAAAGAATAGCAAATGGTTGCGAGTTGATTAATAAATCAATGGGATTACTGTAGACGACAAATTAATTCTGAGCAGAATGTAGAATGAATGTAATGGAAGTCCATCTGTTTTTTATTCAACCGTGTTTCTGTTGCTCTAGGTGTGTCCTGTTTGATAAAACTGAATTTCAATGGACTTGTAAGTTGCTTTGAATGAAAGAGTCTTCCAAATGCAAAAATGTAAATCTGATTATTTGAGGACTACGCTAAAGCCAGTAGGCCTAAACCTCAGTCAACACTGTTTATTTAATTGACCATCTGATGTATATTAAAAACAAGACTGCGTAGAACCTCTGTTCTGAGAAATTCTGAGGAATCAATTCACTAGATATTCCACTTTATTTTCAACCTGTGAAACAGTTAGTAACCATATATATTATTTAGTTATTACTATGTAATTACAGCCTTATTCCTATGCAATTTTTACTTTTTAATGAATTACAATCAGGGCTTGACATTATCACCCACCAACCCACCAAATGCGGATAGATTTCAACTGTGGCCTAAGACAGCTGCTCCCACTTGCCATTTTATCGAGTCGGATATAAACTGTGTCCTCTGTAGAATGCATTTGTCATAAGGTTTATTATTTCAGGTTTTTTTCACAAACATAACCGTTACATTTAAAGGTAAAATGATTCTACAGTGGTTACGTTTTATGAGAAATACAATTTACATTTTATAATGTTTTAACTAAAATAAGACAATCGGTTGACACATGGGACCACTGGAGGACGCAGCTAACGTTACTGGTTCTGAACGCACAGGCTATTCGGAAGAAACACCTCTAGGACTGCATTTGGATGTGCGGGTAAGTATTGTGGTGTATACCAGCTAAATTATTGGGGTGGTCAATCTGAATTTGAAAGGGTTTTAAATCTAGCTCAATAAATCAATAAATCAGTAATTTTAGCATCACAAAGTCAACTTTAATCATATGGAATGTATTTGGCCGGTGAAAATGCCAAGTGGCTACTAGTAACTTTGGAAAACCACTGTGGCTGTTGAGCAAAAAGGTTAATGTTAAGCCTTGATTAGAATTATTTAGTCTAAAAACATTTTACATTTAATATAAACTGTAGCAAAATGACATTCACATTGATTCACCCCTCAAACATACAACTGAGGGAATTTAAAGAGAACTTTCACAATCTCTTTTATAGCGAGGTGCACTGTAAAAAAAAAATTGTTGGGTAAAACTTTAATAAACCATCAAATTACAGGCAAACACAGCCCATTTTGAAGAAAAACATGACTGACAAAACTGTTATTTTATGCTGTTTTACATGTGGCCCAAATGCCGTAAAATATTATTTTTTAGGGATTTTTTTTACAGTGTAGGTTAAGATTAAAACAACCTTCAATCAAATATCAAAAAAGCATATAATTTAGGTACATATTGCATACTGTTGGGCTACACCAATAACTCCACCTTAGATCTAATTTCAAGGACACAAACAGTGTGTGTACTGGCAATTATCTTAATTTACAGGATATCCTCTCGTGTGTTTACAAGAGTAAACACAAAACAGGCCAGAGCGATGACAGAGTACAATTTCTGGAAGTTAGGGCCTAAGGGTGGAAAAGTGTGACTGGTTTGCTGAGGATTGACAAAAAGGATTTTTTAATTTAAATTCATGATACAGTTAATCAATAGATTTTCTGGTCTTTATCACACAAAAAACAATGATCATGCTTTGTTTGCATACCTTAACTGCTTTAGTATTTCAACATGGGACACAAGTGAACCTTGGCACTCATTCCTCAACTAATTCCAAGCAGGGACAATGTTTTTGTTTTTGTCAAGACTAAACAATCCAAGACGCAGAGCTTATGTTCTTAACTGCAAAAAATGGGTCGTGGGCCTGTTTCAAGAGGACAGTATCAGCACAACACTGACATACACTGACAACACTGTATAGCTGCTGATGACAAACATTACACAGGTGCAAACATTTGTAAATTGTGTATGTGGCCTCAGAGTCCAATGATATTGTAAACAAAATCATTAGAAAGAGACACGGTGTCACTGTTACAGCCGCTGTGACTCATATGACGGACTCTGCAACACTACAATGTGCAAGAAAGGATGTGGATCCTGTAAAAACATTAGAACTGTAGTAAAAACTGCAAGGGGTTGAGCTGACATTTGCTTGAGGGGATTTGCTTACTTCCCTAGACTCTTGAGGGCACTTATTCTCTTATTTCTGCTTCATTGGCTTTTAAACCCCTATACCCTTTTAAAAACACACTTAGCCCAAAACAAAAGAATGGCATTTCGCTTGGCATGGCGAGCCACTTTTCTGTGGTTTGTAGATTCTGCCTCAAATCATGCCAACCATATGGTGATTGTGCAAGAAAAGTCACGAAAATGTCTTATATAAGACCCCTTGGATTAAAGAGAAGCATACAGTTTTCAATAGTTTAAATAACAAAAATTAGATGTCAGCCAAGTTATCATATGAATAACTAATAGACCAACGTGATAGCCATGTACTTACTTCTGGTAAGGGTGTCATTGATTCTGAAGCTGCAAAGGACCTTTTCCACGTTTCTAGCATGAAGAAATCCATTTCCTCTAACTACAACTTGGAACGCCTCTATAAAACAGCAAGTTCATGCAAAACAATGTTAATTCACGTTTTAAATTTGCGATGTTTCACTCATTTATTATTTATTATTATTATTATTCTTGTCTTTCTTGATGTTTTGTTTTTGTATTTCTTAATAATGGATGTACAGTACAGTATTAACTTGTAGCGCCTTGGGTGCAAGAAAAGCACATTATAAATAAAATGCATTATTATAATAATTATTATATCTCTACAGAAATAAGATGTTTGTATTTTTGAAAGATATAAATCACAAAATTAAAACAAGTAAGATAAAACACTCTTATGCCTCAACATTACAGAGACACAGAAATCTATGTTCAAAGTTTACATACATTTTTTTTAATTATCTAATGATTTCTAATAGCCTTTTGTACGTTACAACAAGTTGCTTAAAACCGTGGCTCAAAGTTGCTCAAAGCTTAGTCTCTATGGCCAAGTAGGCCTTTCGAATGGAGATATTATAAATCCACTGAGCTAAAGTGATCAAAAGTGATGTAAATAAAATTTCTCAATGGTCGTTCATTACAAGAGGGAAACTATTAAGAGCAATGCCTTTAAATGCCTTGATTTAATTCACAACTAAAAACCCCCACTTTTGGCATAATTTCCTTTGACAGAACCTTTTGTATTCTGTTACTGTGGCGGTGTCAAATTGTATAATTTAAGAAAAGAAGCTGTCCTGGTTATTCATAGAAGACTGATTCATTAGAATAAACCTTGCCTAAAGATGAGTGGTGCAACAGAGGATTGATCTACAGTATAGAGTGAAATAATCATAATTATTTACGCACCTCCAGCACAGATACTTGAAGGCTCTGCGGCAAGGATCTCAATGCATGATTTTTTCAGGATCTGACAGACAAAACAGGCGAAATAAGTCGAAATTCAAATGATTCTTGATTCTTAAACAATGACAAACTATTGTATTTTTTTGGCATTTTTTGGCATTTTAATTGTAAAATGTAAAAAACACAATTACATTGTTTCAATTTTTAAATGTATTTTTAAAATGCTGTCAAACAAATGTAAAAATACTTTATTTTACAAGAAAATTTCCTTTTTTTAAGATTTTATTTTTCACAGTTTATTTTTGAAATAGGGTCCAAAACTGTAAAATTACAGATATTTACAGAAAGCTAATTTACAAGAATACGGGCAAAACAACTTATAACATATTCTTATATTCAGTTATTTTACAGGAAAAACTGTATATCTTTTATGGTTTATTTCTATCAATGCAACTGACAGAAAATTTCCATTTTTTACGGAATCTTTTTTTACAGATAACATCCATTTTCTTCATGGTGTTTTTGTTATAAAATACATATGTTTAATTCATCTCATCCTCTTGTTGATGTCCATCATCACCCATACCACCTATGCGGGATGAGGTTGCTTTGATCTCTGTCATATATGGAATTATGCTTTCAGATCCCAAGGACCCTGCTGATTTACAACACTCTACCTTCTCCTGAGTCTCAGTCCAGAACTTTCAGCATGCAGCTAATTGGCAACAGATGGAGTCCAGCTGGACAGTCTCCAGTCCTAACCCAAGAAACACTCAACCTCAGCACTGATGAGACCAATCTTCACACAAAAAATGTCTTCTTTTCTTTCACTTCAGCTAAGAAGCTGAAAATCAGAACCTTTCATTGCACAAATAAAGAATACAATGAGAAAGCTTTGATCATGTTTGAGCAGACTCCTCTGTCCTATCATATTTAAACACGGCCTGGCAGGTCTATCTTAGAATATGATATTGGAGAGAATCCAAAGTCTTCAGAGTAGGCTGAATGAATATTCTTGTTTGTTATTCTTTGGTCTAGTGTTTTTCTTTCCCTCCGCCCTGTATTACGTCAAGAGGTTAAAGGAATAGTTCACCTTCAAAATAAAACTATGTAATTATTTACAAGCCCTCTTGTCGTTTCAACCCTAGATAACTTTCTTTCTTCTGCAGAACACAAAAGAAGATATTTTTTTATATGTTGGTATCAGAAAACTGTTGGTCACCATTGCCTTGCGTTGGGTTTGTCGCCAAATGATAGAAGTCAATGGAGACCAACGTTTTTTGGTGAACAACATTTTTCTGTTTTTGTGTTTTGCAGAATAAAGACAGGTTTAGAAAGTCAAAAGGGTGAGTAAATGATTTCAGAATTTTCATTTTGAAGGTGAACTATTCTTTTAAGTCAGTAGACTAAACCTACAATAGCCGCCGTTTACAAACCTGTTGCACATGTTTTAGCCTGATACTTTGTATGGAATTCAAGCAACCCAACCAAAATATCTCAATGATTTATAGTGAAATAGCATTTTTCCATAGTAATAATTTACCAGATTTAAACACATTTATATAAATGCTCACCGAATCGATGACTCCTTGTAGAGCTTCAAAACCATCATTCACTGGAAAGACGTGATCTTTGCCGTCAGCAATTTTGGCAAGCTAGAGAAGATGAAAAAAACTACTGACAAACCGACGAAGATTAACATGTCACATAAAATCGTATTCGTAAAACATAATTTAAACCCCATTTTTAGCCATGCTTTGACAGAGTAAAGTATTGTGTCTGTATTCAGTTATACAGTGTCAAATAGCACTTAATATATACATCAATGGTAGGCCTACTGAATAAGTAGTATATTTATATAGTAAATTTACTTAAAAGAATAGTTCATCCAGAAATGAAAATTCTTTCATCATTTACTCAAAAACTTGTCATTTCAAACCTGCACGACTTTCTTTCTTCTGCAGAACACAAAAGAAAATATTTTGGAAAAGGTTGGTCACTGAACAACGGCAGTTCCCAATCACTGGTTTTGTCTCTAACCAATATATGTGAATGGGTACCGCCATTGTTCGGTTACCAACATTCTTCAAAGTATCTTCTTTTTGTTCTGCAGAAAAAAGAAAGTCACAGGTTTAAAATGACAAGAAGGTGAGTAAATGACTGCTATAATTGTGCTATAGTGTCAATAAATATGGTAATATAATACCCCAAAGTGTATCACCAAACAGCAAATACACACACCTGTGTCTCATTGAAATCCTTCACCCCCACACAGTAAACCGAGGCACCCAGGCTGCGAGAGCGATTGGCCTGAAACAGAGACGAAAAACTTTAGACACCTGCAATCAACTGATGCCTCGTTCACATTACAAGCCACTTGTCACCGCAATGTCGCCAGGGGTTGGCGGTTAGGCTGGTAGTGGTTTTCACTACCGGTGATGCTCACTGCAGGAGCTGAGAGGAGAAGAATCACGTTTATCACGACGTTCCCAAAAGTCACTGCTCATTCGCATAAATTTAAACATTTCTCATCTATCTTTAGACACTGCTCTCCATTGAAATTATGAGGATCATGTCGCTTGTAATGTGAACAGAGTGTAAAAATGAACTGCTACAACTGCAAATGATATATATGAAGAGAAAGCTACAGTAGGGCATTATCATCAGTGATGCTGCATTGTTTTATTTTCTTGGTCGAACCTTAAAGCAAATGTGATACGGTACAAGCAACACATTAAAACTACTATAAAATGCACATATTTGTTTTAAATAGTAAAATGTAAAAAAGAGTCAAAAAGCTGTTGTGTTTTAAAAAAGCCAAACCTGATGTAAAATACTAAATAATGCTATAAAAACAATGCAGTTTATTTCATATTTATTTTTACCTCATGGGGTTGACTATAAACTTTTTTTGGACACATACTGAAAAATTAAGCACTTTTTTGTGTATACACTTTTGTGCATGTTATCTGTGAATAACTGGTATATTCTAGTCCAAATGAACGTTCATAGGTTCTCTGATATTCGTTTGTATAACTGAAGATATGCTTCGAATTGATGAATATTGTCTTATTATTGGTACCAGCTGTGAAAAACGAAAAAATGTGTGATCTCATTGGCGGCATAAGAATGACCTGCTTTGCAGGACACTGATGTCCCCTTAAACATCTTCTTGCACTGAGAGCGACTGTGATCTTTTAGTTTTAATCCCTTCTTACCTCTCGCTCAGCATAATAGAATAGATCTTCATGTAACTCCCCGTCTGTGAGTGCAATGATGACACTGGCTGTTCGGTATCCTTTACAAAAAAGCAATGTTTCTGTCATATTTTTTCAAATTTTTATATCATGCCATTATATACTCTACATATAAGTATTAAAGACAGCAGAAGGAACATGCCCCATTCCAAAACTAGCTATAGCAAGTGCTTTCTCCACAGTTTGATAAACATGAAAACATGTTTAAACATATACTACTGACACAAAACAAGCTACGCTTTCAAAAGTTATTTCTAGTGAGCAGTATGAGGTAGGCGATATGTTGAGCAATTCAATACTAGTTTTGGCTCATCACCCATAACGGCTACCTTTGGTTTACTTTAACAAGCTTGAACCGGTGAAGCCAAGCGACCTCAAGATTTAACTTAATGTTTTGCCTATGAAGTACTGGAGTCAAGATTTGCCAAAATGTTGCTTTGAATGCCCATATACAGGGCAACAACAAGCACTTTTCCTTCAGAATGGTAATGGTATGCCTTGTAAGGGAATGAAATATTAGTTTACCAGCACAACATCATATTTTGGAGTTAAAATGATGAGGGCAGTCCGCAGTAGAAACATCAACTTGCTACAATAAGTACATTGGCCCCAAAACATTTTTGTACAGGCAGAGCATGATGCTGTTTCTATTTCAAATGCTACAGTAAAACTAGTTTAACTGACCGATGTTCAGATGTATGCACGTTTTTTGACTAACATAAGAGAAGGAATGAGCAAAAGCCAATTAATACCGGGAAATGAAAGATGTAGAAAGCTCATGCTTATCCCAACCACAATCCTTTTAAAACACATTGTTATGCGCATTGCAAGAATCTCGGGATTGTAGGTTCAGTCATGGAGAATAACTCTTGACCTAACGCACCGGGTAAGCAAGTGGTGCCCCTATTTTTTACAAGTTTGTATCTTGAGTTTTTATAGAGTAAGTGTACAAGCTGACAAGCATTACCTACAGTAACTAAACCAGTTACGACCAAACGGATCCAAACTGTTTAGGTTTTACCAACAAAGTAGATCACACAGTAGACCTACCTTCAGTGTTACCATAGTAAATTTGTTCACTTGCCTAGAAACAAAAAAAACATGGGAAAAGTACAAAAAAGGACAAACAATTTCATTAAGTCTTAATTCGTCTTGCCATAAGATAGAGATATAATCAGATAAAGACTATTTTAACACACATTATCAGGGTTATTGTGAGTAGTCTGTATTGGCCGACTCACCCTCTGAATGCCCTCATGCATTAAAGTGTCTCCACCTGGCCGCACTTTCTGGAGTTCCTCCAAACCTTTACGAATATGTTCTCTGACCAATCAAATACAGTATAAAGAGAACGAAAAATACATCACAATCATACTTTTTGATTCAAGAACTGCATTATTAAAAAATCTGAAAATTGTGCCTTATTTTAAACATAATGTATGCGGTATATGAAAAGAATTGGGTTTTCTTTTTAGAACAATAGCAACACATATAAGAATTCTGGATAATATTTAGTCGCAAAGGTGGAATGTTATTGTGAAAACCCCACACGACAACACAGCAATTCTTTATAGTGTCATTTGGAGTGTGAAAGGGCCTTGCATTTATTTGTATCTCTTGTTTGGCAGTAAATGACTTTAGTAAATGACTAAATGATGTCACCTGTTTGTTTGACTTTTGATCTGTCTCAAAGGAAACACTTTTCTTGTTATTTGGAGAGTTTATATTAGCAAAGGAGCAAACAAGAGTGGAAGTCAGGAGTTTGTTAACTAGGATAGCAGTAAGGAAATAAACATCCACTTCTTGGGACATATGGCAAAGGTTTAGTCACAGACATAACTGGCATGGCCCTGGGCAGCTCACAAGAGACTTTTCTTAAAAAATTGTCAAGCGCATTTTCAGGTCTTAGAAGTGCTCTTTGAAGGATTGGAGATGATCAAAAGGATGACTGAATGCTCACAGCAGATGTTCTCTTGTGCCACATACTGTACTTTATGAGTCAATCAGTGTCTCATAATCATTTTTCACAGATTCTGCCTTCAGCACTTGTTAACGGAAGCGGTGCAGCACATTTTGCCAAAAAACTTTGCTGTGGTCAATGCTCTCCCGCAAATTAACAATGAATATAAGGCACATAATCTCAGCGGCCTACAGCTGGAAACAAGTCCCTGCAGATGCAAGACTAATGCAGATGTAAGAATAGCTTGAATGTGCTCCAGAATGTTGCCACAACGAACTGTATAACTAACAATGAAATGAGAAATATATGTGATCCTAGATCACAAAACCAGTATTGAGTAGCACAGGAACATTTTTAGAAAAAGCCAAAAATACATTGTGTGGGTAAAAATTATAGTTTTTTCTCTTATGCCAAAAATCATTAGGATATTAAGTTACAATCATGTTCCATGGAGATATTCAGTAAATTTCCTACCCTAAATATATCAAACCTTTATTTTTATGAGTGGATCGCTTGCTACAGTGCCTCTGATTAACAACTTCAAAGTCAATTTTCTCAAGATTTAGATTTTCTGAACCCTCAGATTCCAGAGTTTTAAACAGTTCTGTCTCTGCAAAATATTGTTATATCCTAACAAACACACATCAATAGAAAGCTTTATTAATCAGTTTTCAGATTATATAAAATTCCTAATTTCGAAAAATTGACCCAATAGACTGGTTTTGTTGTCCAGAGTCACATATCTGTAAGTGACCCCATCTTTTAGTAGTAATAGTGTTTAATTATTTACGATATCATCATATGTGTAGTATTAGCACAATATGAATAGTCATAGTTACTGTCGATAATCACGTTATATATATACGTTTTTAGAAACGTGTAAGCATTCATGTCTTTAATAGCAATTACAATTTCTAGTGCCCTGGGCCCTCACAGCATCATAATCCTATTTTTGTACCAGTTTATCTTGGTGTACCATAGTAATAAAGTGTGTTAAACCAGTATACCAAAAAGATAATGATTTACAAACCTGTCTTCTGTAAGCCGCATCAGAATGTTGCCCTGATCGGAGAATACAATAAAAGACATCCGCAGCTGAGGGCTAGATGCAATTACAAACATGAAAATTATTTGAAGGCATGTCCCAAATGCAAATGATTTCAGATTTGATTTAAACTTGAAATGACTGAAATAGTTTATTGTTGTAAAATGACCCTATAGTGATTCAAGTTAAATATGTCTCCACAGAATAATTAGACAGTTTACATATTTTTCATGCAAAGAGATGCATCTGCTACCTTATGAATTTATAGGCCAGGTGTTCCACAAAGTTATATATTTCATTCCAGTGATGCTGCACACTTCCAGATCTGCATGTGGAGACAGATATATAATAGACACTTACAGTCAGACATCAAGGGGGAGATAAAGATTCACAGGCTAAGAGAAGACAAATATTTACAGCTGTGTGAGATATTTTCAAAGCGGTGGTTAAAAAATTACATTTTGAAACACTTTTATTCTCTGTAGATAGAAAATTGACCCAGTATCCAGCGTCCTCCAGAACAGCTGTCTGAATGAGTAGGATGCCAACTGTATCATTCCTTTGTATTTCTAAGCAAAAGTTATCTGGCTGGCTGGCTGGCTGTCTACTTACAGGATGAAATGTATTTTGGCACATTAGATTATTCATGCCGTTTGTTATACTGTATATGAACTGTTATATATACATACAGTTTATACTGTATATATATGTGTATGTATGAATGTACAGTAAATTACAAAAAGTGCAAAACAACATATAAAGATGTAATAATGTACAAATGACTGCACAAGATGTTAACAGAGTATTAAAAAAATCCAGGATGTATATAATGATACCAAAACAACCTTCCCCTGGTAAACATAAATGCACAGGATATACAAAGTATCCATATAGTTTAGGTAAAAAAAGAAGGCTGAAACGACAAAACGTGTGCGTGTGACATTTACGCTTTTTATTCACAGGTGTAATGTCAATGAGGTGTGGCCCACTAGTCCACCAGAAGGTCAATGGTGCCCCTGCTTTTGAGGGATGTTTTAAACAGCTTAATTGCTGAAGGCACAAAAGACCTTCGATTGCATTCACTGTTGCACCGGAGTGGAATCATTCTGCAGCTGAAATTACTCCTCAAATCAGCAAGAGTGTTATGAAGAGGGTGAGAGGTGTTGTCCAAGAACGTTTGGACATCATTCTTGTTTCAGCAACCACCTCCAGCAGAACCAGATCCTCTCCAATGACAGAACTTGCCTTCTTCATGAGTTTGTTCAGTCTATTGACATCACCCATTTTCACACCAGTGCCCCAGAACACTACAGCATAAAAGAGGGAACTAGCTACCACTGACTGGTTGGACATGCAGAGCATTTTATTAGACACATTAAAGGACTTTCGGACATTCTCCGCAAAAAGATTCAACGTTGGCCCTTTTGGCCTTTATGCCTCCATGATTTTTGACCAGTTGAGTTTATTTTCAATGTGGACCCCCAGATATTTGTAAGAGTCCTCAATCTCCACATCACAATCAGTTATACTGACAGGGATGGGTTGTGTTGTTTTCCTCCTGAAGCCATTACCATTTCCTTTGTTTTTGATACATTTAGTTGTAGTGGGTTAGCTTCACACCACTCCACAAAGCTGTTGATCATTGCCCTGTATTCCATCTCCTGTCCTGTCTACTATATTGATAGTAGACATTGTTTAAGTTTCAAGCAAATTACATGACGACACATGGCGAGCCACGTTATCATCATCCTATTAGGGTGGCTGAAGTCTTCAGGTGCCAATAATCACTACCAAATGAGGGCATCCTTATGTGCCAGATGTGAATTTTACATCAGTAATATACAGTCAGTGTCTAATGTATATAGATATATAATATAGGGTATAGATAGATAATCATGTCTATGCATTATAATACTGTTCAAAAAGCCATACCTTTTTATTACTTTCAAACTTTCCTTTGCACTTTGGTTGCAATTACTTATTATATGTATATATATATATAAAATTAACATTTGAAGATTTCATTTGCAAAAACATAACTCAGTTTTGATACAATTAAAAAATATCATTGTGCATTACAATTAATGTAAATCAAACTGCAGTTCGGGTGTTTTGATCAAACATCTGATGTGTAATTGTTGCAGGATCTTTTGACAGAAATGCAATATATACATAACTTTGTCTTTAGAGCTAGGTGTATAGAGACCTTAGATAATGAAGCGCTGTTTTTATTACCTACATAGTATCTACATATACACCACGGGTCCACTAACATGGAATTCATCCTGTTCTTTCTAGCATCCCTAAATGGACTAACTAACACAAACAGTAAAAGACATGACAACAACCATAAAAACATGATTTTTAATTTTTAATGATTTAAAAAAAAATGTTTTCTGTTTTCGCAAATAAACTTCATTCATTGTTAGTCATTCCAAATGACTAGACTGAAGGGTCATTGCTCATATAGTATATATTGAGTTTATATTCTTACCTTTTTTTAAATACCACTTGGCTTTAAAGGAGGACAATGCCATATTTTTTACTTTATTAATTAATCCAATGACATTCATACATTTTCAGATGTGCCTTAAGTGTCCAAATACCTATTGGAATGAGCAGTGCAGAGACAATTGAAAGTGCTATTCTAACAACCTCATATTAATTGCAATGACATAACTTGAGATAACGTGGCAAAAATATATGCAATGCTGTGCGTTGTGCGCTGTGTCTGTCCTCCCCTCTCCCATTTTCCATTGTTAGTAAGATCCAATACTCTTAGCAGATGCATTTGCCAGAGCAGGGAATGGGTTTGGAACATCTGGAGCTGATGGTGAAAGGGTTTAACAAGAGGCAAATGGTGTGTGTGTGTGTGAAAGAATGTGTTAAACTGGATTAATTTATACAGCTATAACTCTTAATGAACTAGTATTCTTCATCTGTCCAAGACTGACTATTAATTTTCACTGAAATTGGACAGGATTGTCACATTATTAATTTAATAGGTTTAGATAATACTTGGAAATGGATGAGAAACACCGCCCCCAACCACATCTCATAGGTTTTACTGCAGAGCTGAAAGAGTTCAACAAGGGCATTTTACTAAGTTTGCAGTTAGCGGTTAGCTCGGCATCTATTAACATATATTGGCAAATTACATTTCCCATTACATTTCAAAGGCTATACAGACGTAAATTTATAAATTCCCTTTACATTATTAAATCCAAATATATACAAAAAAAGTATTAGTATGCTTGTGTGTTTGTGTATTATTAGCATGTTATTGCACATCCATAACACAGTAATAGTATTATAATGTATATTAAAAGGGGTCAAAATACAGTCACAATCCCCTGGGAATATATTATATAATAACACATTTGCCTTTTTCCCAACAAAATTTCTTAACATTTCTCTGCAAAACAGCTTAAGTTGAATGAATGGAGGGAAAATTGCCTTCACAGACTTTACCAAAAAGCCCAAACTATTAAAGCCACAACTATAGAGTGAAGCCACAGAAAAGGCCCATAAGAAGAACATCCCAACTTTCCCACAACTCAGCCTCAAGTGATCTGGCATTCTCTGACTTGTGTTGACAATATTTGAATGTAAAACATCCGTAAATTAAATGCTTTTTACTATGGTGGAAGTTAAAAAAATGCAAAGTTAACATTTCTGTTTAAGGATTATAAACACGCAAGGTAAGTGCTCAAATAAATAATTTATTAAAAAAACTCTTTCGTAAAAATCTAAATTGTCCATTTTGATTTAATGTCGACTGAAATGGGTACACAGTGCCTGAATGAAGTGTCTAAAACCATTTCTTAAATATATCATGGTAAGATGTCTTTCAAATTATATATTACAAATAAAACATGTTTAAAATATTAAAAAGGGACTAAACGCGACACATTAATACTACATTCTTACCAGCAGTCACGTCCAATGAACTCCTGATTTATATCCTGATTTTGACTACTGTTCCTGCCAGATTATGACTCCTCTCATAATTTGACTCATTTCTTGACCAATTGAGTAATTTCTTGCCACCACATTTGGCAGGACTTTGCATTCCCAGGCCAGGAAGAGTGTCACTTTTTAACTTATGAAAGCTTGGATTGGAAAAAAGTCACTAGATTTGTTGCTATGGGCCTTTTCTGAAAAAAAATCACTTATAAGTGATGTGAAAAGTTGCTAAATCCAGTGACAAAGTGGATAAATTGGCTTGGTTGTGCACACTGGCTCTGTGTGACGTGTGAGTAGTAAGGGAGGGGGTATGACTGCTAGTAAGTGCAAGCAGTGTATTTTTGGTTTATTTTAATAAATGGGAAATACTGAGGAGTTTCAATGTGCTAATTGTGTGATAAGAAATGCCTTTTTTTGCAGAATTTTCTTGCAGGTTGGTTTAGCTGCTCTAACAACAGGGCTCCTTTCTCTGCAGACACAATATTAAGTGTTGCGGTTTCTCCTTTTTATTTTTCTGATTGGTTAGACTTGTTTAGTGACTTGCTTTGTCAGCGTAATCTTTCGTCAGGACTTCCATCAACTTTATCTCTTATTTTTGTAAAATTCATGATGTGTACCCACAAGAACCACAATGTTTTGGCTTCACAAAGCAATGAAAGACATAGGTGCTATGCAAACCCAAGAAAGCAGACGTATGCCAAAACGTTTTTGCAGACATTTGGATGAAGATATTCCCTTTAGAACACCGTCATGCTGTTTAAACCCTGTATGACTTTTTCAGTGAAATACACTATATACTGTATATATATATATACATATATTGAAAAAACAATGATATGAATTATACCTAAAGCATTGGATTTGCATCCAATTTTCTACTAAAAGAACGGGGTAAAGTGGAAATGAATGAGTGTATCAATTTATACAGAACACTATCAGTCCAGAACAGTTGAAATCTGTCCAGCAAAAACAATCCCATTCACAGCAGAACTGTCAGGCAACCCATGATGAATGATTTACATCTACTGGAAAACACAGCTGTGTTTTTTTACTCAAAACACATTTGTATGACATGAACATAACATTCAGGGTTTTGCGGAGTAGTGCCAAAGTTCAGACTGGTAAAAACAAAATATGTGGAAACTTTGACCCACATTGAGGGTATTTACAATACACCAGATGCATGTGTATGCGTGAGTTTGTGTGTGTGTGTGTGTGTATGTGTTAGTGTGTATGTTCAAAGGTAACAGCACATGAACATGTTAAGATAAGTTCAAAAGAAGTGTGTGTAATTGGTTTTCCATACCCAGGAACATCTGTATGTTCAACTTTGGCATAACTGTTTCAAAATTAGGGCAAGCCTGTGAGTGGCCAACAAAACTACCAAGCAAAACAGAGACAAGACCAATTCGTTATGTAATTTCTTTACCTTTATCTATGAAACTGCCTCTGTGGGACTAATATTGCAAACAACCTCCTGAAACCAGCTGTTTAATATATTATTGGCCTTCAGCTCTTTGGCTCAGTTGTACATATTTGCAAATCGTCCTCAAGGGGCAACACTTACATCCAGCCAGAGTGTCCGCAATGACCCCAAACATGCAATTCTCTCACCTTGTCCATTATTGTTAGAAAAGAAAGAAAGAGACAGGACTATTTACAAATTTTCTCTCTTTTATGCACAAACATAGCTTCAACCTAAAAAAGTTTTTGGAAACCGTATAAATGTAATTGCAATTGGAACCAAAATAAAACCAATTGGGATTTATAAGCTTTTAACCAATAAAACATTTGTAAACAATGTTCTTATGTGTCCTACAGTATGTGTCCTGGTACCTTTTAGGTGTTCCAGGTGTACCTTCTAAACTGACCTAAAATCATCTTTGGACCAGGTTAACAGTTATAGCAAAATGGTAGCATATATAAAAGGTGAGCTAGAAATGCAAATGTCATTTGGTTTGATATTTTGGGATCTTCCCATTTTTGTCCTAACAGAATTTAACTTGCTACAAATGATCTTTAAAGAATTCTATTGCAACACTCTATATAGTAAACAATATTGTGACATGCAATGGTAAGAAATAGAGATATGAAAAAGAGAACTTACTTATCAAGTACAAAGTAGAGATCAAAACCCCCAAAGCAGGAGGAAGCAGCAGTCCCTCTTTCCGGCATAAATCCTGTATTTCCATTAGCAGCGTCCACCAATTTGACACAAAACAAAACTACTATACTCCACAGTCTACACATGGTGTGTATTTAAACTAAGCAAGCAACGGACAACACTTAAAGTAGACAAATGTAAAGTGACAATGGAATAAAACAATGTTCCACAGTCTCCTTAGAAATCTTTGTCTGATATTCCATGCAGTGGTCCGGTGAAGTTAGTTTGGAAAACCATCCTCAAGAAGCCTAAATGAGCATTTCTTCTTGTGTCCTGATGTTGTTGCAGCCTAAGAGTGTCTTTGACTGGTCAAAAAATAGGCAAATATAAGATATGAAGAAGTGGAGAATTTTCTACAAGCAAATTGCACATTTGTAATTGTGCACATGCATTGAAAAGCCTGACACACCTCTCCACACTGCCCCAGATGCTGGATTGATGGAGGGAGCTTGGATGTGTGTTTATGTTTGAGAACGTGTGTGTGCGCGTGTCTTTACCATCATTGTTTCTCAGCCTGTTGATTCCAAACTTTCCATTCACTTTGAAAAAACAAAATAATCTCAAAGCAATTTTAGTGTGCCATCTAGTGGTAAAGGAATTTAGGTGAAAATGATTTTAATGTTTATTGACGTCACCTTTAATGCAACAATAAAGAAAATAGTATGGGTGCATGGGGACATCATGAGCAGGTCAGAAAAGTCAATATAGGGCTTGTTTGGATTGGCAACAATCAGAGAGTATTGATTCAGTTTTATTCAAACACAGATTTACAAAACATAAAAAGTTTTGTGTTTGAGAAGAAGAAATATTTTTTTACACTTAAATTTAATATTCTTTATTTCTATAAAATTTCCTGTATCTCTGTGCATTCTTGGAAATTATTATTCAAATGGTTACTGTTTTATGTTCATGTTTCACTGTTTCATGTATATAATGTTTAATTCACATATGTTAAAGACAGGGGGGCGGGGCTGAAAGACAGGAGAACACACGACGCAAAGTGACAACAAAAGCCACGTGTCTCCACACATAACACAATAAAACCCAAAGACATGGTAGCCCTACTGTCACAACTCTGTCCAGCGAGTTAGGAAACTCGTGACAGGAAGGACAGAGTCCTGACATCTTTATCCTTAATTTGATGATCATTTACCGACTGAACCATGAGAACATGTTTTTTTTTTGTCAAAGACTTCAGAAGAGCATTCTGTGTAATCGTACTCCACTGTTTACTCGTCAGAAAAACCAGTAGGAGTCCCCATTCTACTGAAATAAAAGAAATAAAAGCATCAATCAGTTAATATGCATTAGTCCATCCTTCCACTCTATTTAATATGTAAAGGCTATTAGTATGGTAACTTAAAATATGCATTATTGTCGTGGTTCTGTCCTGCTTGTCTTGAAATTTCTAGTTTCGTGGACAGGGTCATGACAGTACCATGTCTTGTGTGTTATGTCTTGTGTGAAACATGTGGCTGTTTGTTATGACATTGCACCACATGTCTTCTAATTGTGCTTTGGCCCTGCCCCGTTGTTTCCCCACCATTGTCCAATTAGTGTTTGATTCTCCTCACCTGCCCGTTGTTATTTCCCTCGATAGTGTTCCATTTATCAAGCCCCAGTTCCTTCTGTCCAGTGCAGGTTCGTTTTGTGCCTATGAGTGTGTGAGTCCCTGAGTATTTCCCAGCATCTTGTTTCCATGTTCATGTGATCATTTTTGACTTTCTTAGTTTTGCCCCCTTGTGGCAAGTGTTTTGTTTCGAGTTTTGTTTAAGTTTCTGTTTTGCCCCATTGTGGTTTTTGCTTTGTGTTTTATATCTAATAAAAGTTTTCTGTTCCCTCCACTCTGTCTACACATGGGTTTTGCCTATAAATTCATGCCAGAACGAACTGGCCAGTTTAGAACCCAGCAGACAAGTGGTATGGACAGCTCCTTGCATTCCCAGCAGGCCCGCCTGCTTTTTGGGCTTCGAAAGGTGGATCGCGGGATAAGGGACTTTACCCAGGAGTTTTTATGTCTGCAGCAGTAGAGACTGAGTTCGGTGAGTCAGAGCTCAGGTTATTTTTAACTGCTGCCTCACTGAGCCTCTCAAGCGGTCCGAGATGGAGATGTTAAGTCCCCTGTGGTTGGGTGATATGATCAGGTTCGTGATCAACAGGGACGATCCCTGGCCTTAAGTTCCAGCCTGGGTATCCTCTTCCTTGGCTACTGTCCCGGAGGATCGCGTCCTGGCCACCCTCACCCTGGGCAACTCCGCACCTCCATCCGGCTCAACCCCTGCAGTCCCTTCCCCTCAAGATAGCCTGCGTGGGAGGCTTGGGATAAGGGAGTCTTTAGACTTTCCCACCTACTCCTCCAGTGCGGTCAAAGAAGATGTAGCGGAAGAAGGGGTTGCTGTCAGCGCCGGGATTCAGCCAGCGCCCTGTCCAGCCCAGCCGGCCTTCCAGCCGGCGGCCAGTCCGGTTCAGCAGCCGGCTATCCGGCAAACATCCCAGTCAGCAGTCCAGCCAAAATTTCCCCAGCCGGCACTCCCCTTGGGTCCCTCCCCCCAGTCTCCCACTGCCATGGCTAGACCTTCTCGTCCTGCCCCAACCGCCCCTACCCGCTCGTCAAAACGAGCCCCAGTCCCTCTTAAGCCACCTACCTTAGTTCCGCCCACACCCAGTGTCCCCAAGTCTTGGCCTCACATTCCTCCCCCCCTCCCTTTCATGTTATTTGTTTTAAATCACCCCAATCCCCTTATCGTAGCCCTTATGTTCCCCCTCCATTGTTGTGTGGTTTGTCTGTGTTCGTTCTTGTCTGTCTTGCCCCGCTCGATTTTCCTTTGAGACGCCAAGGGGTGTCTCTTAGGGACGAGGGTACTGTCATAGTCCTGTCCTCATTGTCTTGAAATTTCTGGTTTTGTGGATAGGGTCAGGACACATGGTGTGACACATCATAATGTGTTAGATTTATCTCCTGGATATGAAATTTTCATCCAATATTACGGACAGTGCTTTGGTAAATATAAAAACCACCCAAGAAAATTTTAAGAACTAATTATTTGTTTAATTATATTTAAATAGAATTTATAAAATGCATTTAAAATTTTAAAATGCAGAATGTATTTTAAGAATCAAGGATGCGCCTTGATAAAGATTAACACAAGGTCTAGTTATATGAGTTTGTGGTATAAATGTTTTTAAACTACAAAAAAAATCAAAATTGTTATTATCAACATGCCAGATATGCAGTAACCAACATAAATATTAGGATATAAAAACCTAAAAAATACATTTTTAAAATATTTTATGCATTCGTAAAGTTGTAAAAGAAGTTTGTGAATTGTATACTTATGCAGAACAGCAACTCATTGACTTTGCGGAACAACTGCAGTTTATGTATTTACTATTTCACCAAGTGGAACCCACAGGATGCCAAGATTTATCTGTATCATCCTGGCAAAATTTTGTACCTATCAAGAAATAAGAAAAACTAATGAATTTTTTGTTTCACCACTTTCCTGTATCTCATCTAGTAGCAACCTATGGCAATTTGTCATGTCAAGCCCATACTGAATGCAAATCAATGCAAATAAAATATGCAAAGCCTACGTGCATTATTGCCATGGATAAAACCATCTACAATGCATAAAAACGACAGCATAAAGAACCTGGTGTGTGTACCTGGATTTTTGTATGGACTTTGAAAGCAGTAAGAATAGACCAGAGGAAGGACAGCAAACAGAAACACTCCCAAAACTATGGATCGCTTTAAAATAAACAAACACAGCATACAAATCCCTAAATCTACACATAGGCCTACATCAGAAGCTGTAGTATTAAGATAAAATCACAGGATGCTTGCTGGACTAAAGTCATTTACATTGGACTAAATGCAATCATCTAAAGGTATAAAAGATAAGGTGAGAGCAAAATTATATGATAAAACACATAATAATAATATTACTAGGACTACTTTTTGAAATTGTAGATGCAAATTTCAGAATATGAGAACCATTTTGTTAAAACATCTTAAAGATGTTATTATTTCTGCTGCATGAACTTACCATTTTTATGTAGACTGTAACCTGATTATAGCACATCTAAATCAAAATGCCTGTATTTATTGTGAACAGAGGGGGAGGTACAAAATGTTAACGAATTATGTATCATATTTGTTTAGGAATTTGGCAATACCGAATTCTCACAAAACTTCTCACAATAACTATATTTCCAAATACACATCACAGCAATAATAGCCTATCGGTTGTCACATCATATCAATAAATAGACAAACTCTAGACTATGGTCAGGTCAAGCCAGGTCAACTTTATTTGTACCCTTAGGCAGGATTGATGTGCAGTATTGTGAGTTCTACCATCATTCACACATAAAGACATAACAAAAATTAAACATTGCAATATAATAAAATTATATAATAAAAGTTCCCAGCATAACTAAAAATGGCTTGCACTAAAAACAATAAATAAACAACATATAAACATGTAAAATAAATAAACTTGGAAATAAATTGGTTTGAATGAAAAAAGACAAACAATTTCCTAAAACCTTTCCTTATTCAATTGAATAATAGCTGCTGGCAATTTTTATTTTTGTACCGCTTTGTTCTGGAGTGCAGGACAAAAAACCTGTCTGAATCTTATTGGGTGCAAACCAGATGAAAAACAAGCAAATGAAGAAAAGGTAATCATTAAAAGACAAGATAACCTCTTTAGCATAATGACCCCATTTCCCAGAGCACACACAGTCGAGTTCCCTTCTACCTTTAAATCTTCATTTATATTTTTCTTAACAAGTTGTCTCATAAGATCTCACCTACATTTTACATTTTTTATTTAAATAATCTTAATATCAGTTATTGTATAATTCCCAGTGCTTTCGCTCAACCTGATTTTCCCAAGTGGTTGATGTCCTCAGGACAACCTATTTTGTTGACCTAAGGACAACATTTTTATAAATAAAACTTAACCCACACCAAACCCCAACCCTAACCATAACTTGCCCCTAAAATCAGAGGGAAATTATATGTGAAAAACAATGGTCTAGGAGCACCTAATCCAGGTTGGAAGATTAAATTAATAATACACTGTAAATTTATTTCTGAAATTTGATTGGTTGATTTAAATGTCAAAGAGTGTGGTTACCAATGTTCTTCAAAATGTAAATTAATGTAAATTAATGGAAAATATCTTCTTCTGTGTTCTGCAGAAAAAAGTCACACATGTTTGGATTGACATGAGGGTGATTCCACGATGATAAAACAATTGTCTTTTTGGTTAAACTGTCCCTTTGAAGTGGCATATGCAGTACATCTAATGTACAGTAGGTGGCTATCATGTTCCTATGGCGTAAATGGGCAATAAACAAGAGAAAGAAGAAGAAGAAGAGAAGCATTGTTGTCTTCCGGGTGAGATGTTTTCATCATTAGCATGCAGTTAAATGAGTAAGACGAAACCATTTCTTCTCCTTTCGCCCGTTAGTGAAACAGAATGTGGACTCCAGCAAATAAATGGGATTGTTAACCGTGAAGTTCATCAGACAGCTGCTTGAATTGCAGGTGTGAGCAAGAATCATTATCTTAATCTTGTGAGCTTTTTACCTTCATAACATTTAAAGGCCATTGCTCTAACCGGGCATTTAGACACGATAGTTATTAGCATAATATGAGAAACATTGTTTTCAGGTATGATTAAATGTAAGTGAGATATTTTACTGTTTTCAGGTATGATTAAATGTTAGTGAGCTATTTTACAGCCTGTAACAGTACAGTATCTTTTCTAGTTGATTCTGTAGTCTTGGCATATGAAAAGTGAAAGTGACCTATTTGTCAGATATGGTGACCCATACCCGAATGCTGACCTCTGAATTTAACCCGTGAACACACGTACAGTCGGAGCAGTGGGCAGCTATCACTGCAGCGCCCGGGGAGCAAATCGGGGTAAGGTGACTTGCACAATGGCACCTCAGTAGTGACCCGCCGGCCCTTAGAATCGAACCGGCTACCTTCTGGTTTTGAGTTCGACTCTCTATCCATTAGGCCACTAATGCCCTAAACGTGAATGTTTTTGCTAACGACCATGACCATGTCCTTGTGATACTAGATATTTAGATTACATAACCTTCTTCCCGAGCACACAAGCTTGTTTAGTTAGTTGCAAAACGATGGTGATAGTGATCTGTTTTGAATGTTTTTTCTTTTTAAACTTGTTGTTTAATGTATCACTACTTTGTTTTCCTCATTTTTGTGAGTTGCTTTGGATACAAGCATCTGCTAAAGGCTTAAATGTAATTTCTTGGAAAAGTGTGTTCCATGGAAGAAAGTAAATCAAAGTACAGTATAACAATATGATATGATTATTAATGTTTACTCTATGTTGATGAATTTTTAGCTAGAGTCTTCATCCTTCAACAAATTCCTTGTTATGTGTATGTTCCAATTACGCTCTTTTGCTTGATGCATGCCAGTAACAATTAAAATGGTTTCTCTTATTTACAGCACCATGTCAGTTTCAGTACAGAAGACAGATGTGTGGTTGCCACCAGACTGGGAGGATGACGAGCGGATGGCTTTTTTATTTTCAGCCTTCAAAGAGAACCGAGATGTTGACTGCACAGACTGGGATGGAAAGATAGACTTCTGGAGCCCTTTGATTATTGAACACTGCAGGCGACGTGGATCAGTGTGTGTGAATCTGCAAGACTTGAATGAGAGTTTCAGAAGAAAGGGGACTGTACCTCTGGGTTTGAGTACTGTCATTCACAGCATGATCAGGTAAATTACCAGTCATCACAAACGCTGAAGTTTAAATTCAATTTGAACTTTAAAATGCAAATATTTTCTTGATTTTTGATTGACACAAGGGAGTCTAACCCTTGTTCCATTGTTCTAACCCTGGAAGAATAGTTTCAGTAGATTAAAAAAATATTTGCATCAGCCATCTTTTTAATTCAATTTCTCTCACAGTGATGCTCAAAGCTCATCTAAAATATAATTACCAACACACACATTGGAAAAAAAAACACTATCACATTATAACCAAAATCCACTTGTATATTAATCAAAATCATAGTTAGATAATTACTCCAGGACATGTAATAGTTGTATTAATATTATAATATTATATTATTTTGTCACATTTTTGGTCCTTATAGGAGTGGAAAGGTGCAAAAAGAATCAGAGTTTGCTGCAAACGTCGACTCTGGCTGGTTGTCGTGGGGTGTTGGACTTTTGTTGGTTCGACCTCTGAAATGGACTTTATCTACTCTGCTGGGAAGTGGAAGAGTCCCTCTGGAGGAGTCGTTTGTTGTGATAGAACTAGTGAAAGTATGTGTGTCTCTAGTCAATACCAGTTTAAGCTAAATGGCACCACACAGCCATCGAAAAACTTCCTCCAGGTTTAGAGACATTGTATCTGGTCATGTTTACAGAAAATCTGCATTTGTCAAATAATTCATACAGTGAAACGTATATGACTCACTGGTTATTAGTGAACGAAGGCTGTATCTCTCTTGCAGGAAAAGGCTGCAGCGCTTTTGGCGGCATATCGGAGTTCTCCACTGGCAGAGCGTTCTTTGGTGTCTTTCCAAGAGCTGCGTGCTCTCTCATCTCACATCTGTCCCGATGAAGGGGCGCTCTGCATGGCTCTGCTACAGCTACAAAGAGAGAAACAAGTCACCGTATCACTCCATGAAGGTGAAAAGGTGGGTTTGCATTCAAACACAGAAGATAATAACATCCAAACTTTTTAAAAGCTTCTAAGAGAAAACGATAGGTTTATAATAAATTTTGCATATTTAGTCTCAGATATTCTTCAAAGTATGTTTTGTGTTCTGTAAAACTAAGAAAGTCATACAGGATTAGCATTAGGATTAGTATATAACGATTATTCCTTTACGGTCTGGTATATTTTTTGGTTCAAAATAAAAATCAGTAATGGGACAAACACATAAATAATCTGTGATGGTTTTACTCTGATTCACAACAGTAAGATTATTCCAACGATTTATCATTTTGAATCATTTGATTATGTGAGGATAAGAATGTAACCTGCAATTGTTTTTTGGTTTCGAACACAGTTCATACTGTATGTGCAGGTCTGATGTTTAAGAACTGATACAAAGGTGATACGATCGAAAAAGTTCATTAACCACATTCACTTTGATTGCTCATTTCTGATCAACTTTCTCACTTTGCCTTGATCTGTAGCTGGTGAAATTCAGTCATGCTGGGCAGGGCCGCGTATCTCCTGTCAGTGAGGTGGACCTGGGAATCTATCAGCTCCAGCGCAGTGAGAAACTTCTGGAGGAGAGGGTGGAGGCGTTGGGACAAGAGGTGGAAAAGTAAGCCAGTTCATCCAAATTGTATTGATGTTATTTTCCAAACCTGAAAGGTGCCCAACATTTTTCCTGACAGCACGTTTCAGTCCTGTAATAGACATTAATTAGTGAAGGTATCACTTTTGGTACAAACTGTAGTATAGTCATTACAATGTTGCTGTAGAGAACTGATATGTGTTGTTTGATGTGTTCAGGTGTAAACAGCAAGCAAAGACTCTGCTTAAAGAGGGGAAGAAAGCACAGGTATAAGCTTACTTTTTATCTATTTTTTGTTTTATCAATTGGAAAGAAATGATCATCCACCCTTTTCCTGCTGCAGGCCCTGAGGTGTTTACGTAGCGGCAAACGGGTGGAGAAAAAAGCTGATCGTCTGTTCGCTCAGCTTGAGACAGTGAAGGGTATCCTGGAGAGGATAGCAAACTCCCAAACTGACCGTCTGGTATGAACCAAAAGCACACAGATGCACAGACAGTCTGGTGTAAATGACAACACGTGCTGTTGTCTCCCACGCTTTGTCAAACTACATTTCAGTGTTGTTATTAAAGGTGGCAGAAGATTAAACAAAGAGAAATTACATGCCATCATTCACTCAACATATATTGTGTATTCACTTAAATGTTTACCTAATCTAGTGTTTTTATATGTTGAAATAGGTGATGCAGGCCTACCAGGCAGGTGTGGCGGCTTTGAGGATTTCATTAAAGGGTGTGTCTGTGGAGCGAGCAGAGAACCTGGTTGATCAGATACAGGAGGTGCTAATAGAAACTTACATTCTAGCAATGCTTTGTCTGTGCTATAGTAGTTACAATCTGGTTTGGATTTGGAATAAAGTTTTTTTTTTTTGACTTTTGTACAGTTGTGTGATACTCAGGATGAAGTGAACCAGACTCTTGCCCATGGAACACTGGACTCTGGTAATTTTGTTTCAGTTTGTTTCATTTGCTGTTCATTGCTGTGATGTCAGTATTCACAAACAGAGCTGACATGAGTATGAACGATAAGATAGACTTAAAGATGCCGTGAACCCGAAGTTATATAAAAAAACACTACATTATTCTATAAATATAGAGAGTTGTTTGTTTAAATCTTACTGTGATTTAATGGATTATGCTTCACATTTTTTCATAGGTGCTGACTCGGATGAATTGGAAGAGGAGCTAAAGTCATTATTGGAGAAAACCATCCCAGATAGCAATGATGTACTGCCAGAAGTCCCTACACACCCTGTTTTTCCTACAAAAATGACAGCTATGTCAGTTGATGATTTTGTTCAGTCTTTGCCCGATGTGCCAAATGCCAGCCTGGGCATCACCGATGAGGAGTTGGACAGAGAACTAAGTCGGCTTTCAGTTTCTGACACAGGTTTCTGACATTTGTTTAGCACTGGAATCTGTTATTATTCCAAGTATTTTGGCCAAGAATCCCCAACACACACAGTATATTTAATATAAATGATGTATGCAGAAAATTCTGCAGAGTACATTACATTTACATTTGAATTTACTTAAACACACTGAATTTAATTTGTTTTAAGTGCATTTATTGATGTGTTTTTCTTTCTTTTCTTTAGCGGTGCAGATGGGGAATGTTTCATCTCAAAGAAGACTTGAGCCGGCACAGTAAAAAAGATTTAGCATAACGACCTAACAATGGGTAAATCAACAGAGAAAGCCATCAAATACAGTATAGTATATAATACATGTGTGTCCTTTCATTGTAATAAGCCCTTATTCATGTTTGTAACAGCATGTTTCTGTTTATTTTTTAAAAGAATGTTTTAAGAGTTGCCTTTGAGTTTGTAAGGTCTGTATATTGTATTATTCTAATAAAAACTAGAAATTATGATGCCAAATAAAATACTTTGTGTATTGTTTTAATGCAATGCTCTTTATATACAGTATGTATGCCATCAAAGGGATAGTCCTGTCAAAAATAAAAATATTTTGAAGAACGTTGGTAACCAAAAAACTTTGGGTCCCATTGAGATTCATTGTATGGTGGACATAAATCCACTGAAAAATAATACTATTTTCAGGTTTTGAACCACATGAGGTTGAATAGATGACTACATTTCTATGTTGGGGGATAATATCAGTTTAAATGTATATCAATTGTTTTGTAGCCGTGTTGTTAACCGATTAATCACGTTTTTAGTGTTTTCGTAGAATATGAGTTTAATTTATTAAAGTATACTATAATATTTGAATCAATCCAAATCACGTCAAACACGGTCGTCTTGTTTTGGCTAGAAGGGATACAGCTACCTTCAATGGGCATGCGCACTTTAAAATCGTATATTTTTTGTCAAGCTGAAAACAGTTAATTATTATTTTTTAATTGTAAGGTTAAGCTTAGGGTTGGGATAGGTGTAGGCATTAAATAATCGTATTTATTGTAAATTTATGGCGAAATTTTACATCACTTCCGGACGTAGCTATATGCTTTTCCTTCTAGCCCTACGCACGGGCGCAAGTTTCCGGCATCGACAACCAACGCATGCGCAGTGACCCTTTACTGAGTTGAACTGTTGCTCGGTAGAAATCAGCAGCTTCTAAAATATGAGCTACTGGTCAGTTTGGGGGGGTTGAACTGTGTCATATTTATGTGTTTTCTGCGAGGAGTTTCATTATTGGATCGCCGGACTCTGAAATCGCTGGACATGGCTGTAATGCAGGCGCATCCTTCTCAAATTTAGCTAAACGGTGAGAACATATACCTGCTTTTTTACTGATATGTGTCCGATATAATATATCGGTAACCCATCTAACAACGTCTTGTCAAGCCACTCTGTCTTCCCAACCTTACGAGCTTGCTATTGGTCATCAAAAATCGTTAATTCGTAATAATTAAGCTGTACGTTTCTGTTCTCGGCCTGGGAAGAACACATCTCTTAGCGCTGCACACCGACCGTCTTATGAACTCAAATTACCGCGAGAGCTGTGCTTTGGACTCGATCTCGCGGTACTTTGATATCACACGCCGATATATGTGCGCAGCGCCGCATGAAATCGAAGACCCCTTATAACGGTGACTGCGTTTCAATCGCTAGTCAACAGTTTATGTAGGCAGCGCACTAGATATTAAGATAACCTCTAACCATGATGCTTTTTATTATACCACCAATACAGACAAGCGCACGCCTGTGTGTTATAAAGTGAGCTTTTCACGCTGTGCTGTGCTGATACGGTCCTCTTACTTCCTGATGTCAACATGCCACGTCTGCTTAGCGCACCTGCACTCGCGTGAGAGCTCCTCAAGGATGATGTTTGACGTCATGGAGGAATACATGTGTACACAGCTGCCTGTAAAGACTTGAGTTCGTCCACTTCACCTGTTCATCCACTTCCGCTATGGGAAGGCAAGTATATATAAGGGAATTTAACTTTAATCAAAATTAATCAAAATTCCTAAAGTTTCCTTATCCTAGAATATATGAATTTACATGAATCGTTGACGATCAACTTTAGTAATGCACATTGTTACAGTTAATTAATTTGCATTTAGACATTTATAAGGTGCTTTTATCCAAAGTGCCTTACAGAGTGAGGACAACAATAAATTACATTTCTTCTTCAACCTCTGAAGTGACTTTAGATTGATGTTGTCTAGATAGTGTGCTCGCTAGGGTTGTCTGTACACTGCAAAGGTGTCAAAGCTGCCTAGAAATTAAGGCGCATGCGTTGTTTAGCCACATGGGTTGTTATTTTCTTCTGTAAATGTTTATGAAAGTTATGACTGTCAACTTTGGCCTTAACCCAACTAACTTCAGTTCTTCTCTATTTTTTTTTTGGAATACAGGATTAGTATCTCCTGCCTGTTTCCAGCATCATGGCACTTCAGCCTGTCACCAGGGGTGCTGCCCCGCTTTCTGCTGCCTTCCTTCAGGCAGTTGCTGCTACTGGGTCTGTTGGCTGGGGTGACGGGGCTTCTGTACATGCTCCTTGTTCCAGGGACCGGCCAGTACAGTTGGTTAAGAGAGGATAAGCACCATCACACGTAAAACACTGATTTTATTTATGTTTACATTTCATTCCCTTCTGTTTCCCTCACGTCACTTACATCCAATGCTTTTGACAAATGATTTGTTCACTAGACGTTTGGGTCGAGTACCGGATATGGAAGCCACAGACACCAATAATCCCAATCTGAACTACGGGCTGGTGGTGGATTGCGGCAGCAGTGGTTCTCGTGTGTTCGTGTACACATGGCCAAGACACAATGGCAACCTGCACGAGCTGCTGGACATCAAGCAGATGAGAGATATGCACAGGAAGCCTGTAGTGATGAAGATCAAACCAGGTTAGTAGGTTTTCACTTGTTCTTGAGTGTTATACATGAAGATGTGCTGTAGTGGTTAAAGCTGAAGTCTGGCAACCGGAAGGTTGAATATTAGAGTCCATATTGTCAGGTTCCGGATATTTTTGTGTCGTATGAATTAGATCCACCCAAACGCTTCTTTGATTCCTAAACTAGTTTATTTGTGGGCAGGCATCTCTGAATATGCATCCACACCAGACAAAGCCAGCGACTATATCAGCCCTCTTTTAAGTTTTGCTGCTCAGCACATCCCTAAGAACAAGCACCAGGAAACACCCCTGTACATCTTATGTACTGCAGGAATGAGAGTCCTTCCTGAAAGGTATCTTATTTATCACTGACATATCTGAACCCGGTGAAAAAGTATCCACACATGCTAAGACTGCATTTGTTTGTAGCCAACAGGAGGCCTTGTTGGAGGATTTGCGGACTGACATTCCGGTGAATTTCAACTTCCTTTTCTCTGACTCCCATGTGGAGGTCATCTCAGGCAAACAGGAAGGTAAGATCAACTTCCGTGATTCACTGGGACAGTGGAGGGCCATCATTGTTTTAATTGGGGTTGATGAAGTAGAACATTCATTGGTGGTGCTTGCAAGCACATAAATAAATTAAAACCTCCTGATAACAATCTGGCAAACACCCAGAAAATGCCATTTGTCATGCACCAAATACATTTTCATCAAAAAAAGTAAAAATCTAGTTATTTAATACTTTTTTGTCTGTTTGTACAGGGGTATATGCATGGATAGGGATCAACTTTGTTTTGGGGCGATTCAATCATGTTGAGGGTGACGGTAAGTCTTTTTCTAGTACATAAAATATTAACAGTTTAGAGGTCATACAATCTCTGATAAATGTTTGTTTTGTTTCTCAGAACACGAGGCGGTTGTAGAAGTCCAGGTTCCCGGCAGTGACCAGCAGGAGACGCTGTTGCGCAAGCGTACAGCTGGCGTGTTGGACATGGGGGGTGTCTCCACTCAAATCGCATACGAAGTGCCCAAAACTGTAAGCTTTGCTTCTCCACAGCAGGTTATTATCTATGATCATTTCCCATATTTTTGAAAGCTAAAGTTTTGCCTTTGTCATTCTCATTCTTGTTCTCTTGGCTCTCCATTTTCCTTGGCCCACTGCAGTATGAGGCCACGGTGAATTTATTGAAATGATGCCTTGAACTGAGATAAGCCTGCTGCATGCTTGTACAGCTGCATGGTGCTTAATCTTTGGGATTAAAACTAACCGCTTTTAGTGCTGAATCATGTATGAAAGGGGGCATATTGTACAGCATTTAGTTTTTTGTTTAGTTTTCTGCATATTCATGCATATTTATATGAAATAGTTTAACAAATAACATCTTTGAAATTAGTATTGAATTGGCATTAAGTAAATGTGTGTATTATGTGAAGACACGGTGTCTCATTTTTAGATTCAAGTTAATTTATTCCAAAAATGCAATAAAAACCTGCATAGTCCCTTTAACAATGATACAGTGGATAACACATTTGGTCTCAAACTCTTGTTTGTGTTAATGTTTAATAAATACGCCCTTTAAATTATTTAAAATATTAAAATCAAAAATTCATATGAAGTTAAGTATAATCAGTTTTTATTAGTGAAGTATTGTTGTCATTACAAGTTTTTATAAGGCTGCAGATCCTTAAGTCTGTGTGCGTATAACATTATATAACATTATTTTATTGCATATAAAAAACAGCAAAATTATAAATTAATAGAAACTGAAGTCTAAAGCTTATAAAGAAAGTTCTGGTTGTAAAATACCATTGATTAACCTCAAGAAAACTGTAGAAGTTCACTGTATTTTTTTATTTTATCTAACTTTTTACTGAAGCTACATATTTAAAAAATATATGATTAATTGCATACTCACCCTTTAAATACTAGTCACTTTTTTTCCACACTTTAGAATGACAGTAAACTCATCAGAACTATGCCGTAATGTAACTATAGGAATTACGTTAAAAGATCCAAGATAATTCATGTTACATTATAGTCACCCGTTGCCTTGGATTTGTAGAAATAATCATTCTACTGACTGAAGTTGGGTTGGTGTGGGCTGCTTTTTCTCTTTTATTTAAGCTGTAATCCGTAATCTTTTTTAGTTTAAATACACAAAAAGAAGTTTTGCAGTACTATGAAAGAAAGCGTAATAGAATGAAAGAGGCCGGTGAAAAGGACCACGAGCTGAGACTCCTTGGCAGCAGTCAACTGGACCACTGGTGTTGTTCTTTCATTAAATACAATTTTTTGTTTTGTATTAGACAAAAAGTATAGCTTGAATTAATAAGTCTGGGTGGTGTGAGTTATGTTCGGTATATTAGTTGTATCAAACTCGTCAAAAGATCAAAGAAAATCCATATGCCCCCTTCAAAACATTATTTAATAAAGTAATTGAATCCGCTGCAGTGAAAAGTTTGGTTTGAGTGTAATCTCGGTATATTTGTAGAATTGCTTTTAAATAAATTTTCTTCTGGTGAATGAATGTACTTTAATATTTCACATATTTCATGTTAAATTGTTTTAGAGGAAAAGCTCTTCTACACAAATCTCGATGAGGCCTAATCAGAAAAATGTGTTCAATGATTTATATTAGGTTTTTATTACTAGAAAATTAGTGTTACTAATTTGCAGTAATTAATAAAAGTCTTAGTTCAATTAGTTTAGCTCAAAACTTAAAAACAGATTCAAATATATGCGATATGTGATAACTGGAGATTAGTGTGGAAACACATTATTGTATATATGTTGGTAATCCACAACATGCCACGGATGCTACTGTAACAATACACCTTAAAGGGACAGTTCACCCCAAAATGAAAATTCTGTCTTCAATAGAGTTGGGCCGATAGATGATGCCATCGTCCATTGCCAATAGCTGATAGACATGACGATTTTTGGCCGGTATCGGGATTCCAACAAATGTTTCACATTCGTCTCTTGACTCTCAATGCTCTGTGCTGTGGGCTGCACGTTGTAAACAAATATAAACAAAAAAGGGGCATACAACCTCTCACTTTACAGATCAGACTAGCCTGACTTTATAACTGTGTAGCTGGCGCTGTATTAAGAGGACGCGCAGTCTGCACAAACCTGCCTTTCTTTGAATGAAGATAGGGATGCACCGATATATATATTTTGGCCGCTAACAATAACCGATAATGCTTGAACATTGGATGCTGATATATTGACAGATAAACAGTTTCTAAATATTAAAATAAAAAATTGAGACTGAACCACTTTTCTGATATAATGTTTATTTAATAAACAAATTAAAGATGTTCTTCCAGAGCCACATGTCTAACAGCTCTCAAGACAGAAAGCATTGCTTTTGTTTTTATAATTACACATTAATAGAAATCTACACACTACATCAACAATGTTTTTCTAATGTCAGTTATTATGACAGAAAGACAGTACTGTACTGTATTTTAACTCTGAGCATCGAGCGAAGTGGTTCAACCAGTGGAAATTATTTATGATTTACCAGCTATAATATATCTTTCAAAAATGTATTATCCGCCAATACCTATTACATTAAAAATGACCATCTATCAGCTGATACTGATTTGGTCGATAATTTATTGTGCATCCCTAACTGAAGAAGACGCGTGTCTGCGCAGCTCAGGTTGTATAAAGAAGACGTGTGTTTAAGCACTTCGCGTTATATAAAGAAGACGCATGTTTATGTATTTACACATCTCGCGTACGTGGTATAAAGAAGACGGCTGTCTGTGCAGCTCACATGGGTGGTATAAAGAAGATGCGTGTCTGCCCAGCTCGCGTTGTATAATGAACACCGCAGAGCGATGTCATCGTCCATCATGATGTTTCACTGTAGCCATCATCTGTCTCCCAACCCTTGTCTTCATTTACTCACCCTCAAGTTGTTCCAAACCTGCATACATTTCTTTGAACACAAAGAAAGATATTTGGAAGAATGTTAGCAATTTTCAGTTCTGGGATATCATTCACTACAATACAAATTATAGGGGTTTTTTTTGTTCTGTTAAAAGATATTTAGAAAAAATTAGGAAAACAATCTGTTCTGGTGTACCCTAGACTACAATTTAAGTTTTTCCTATTACGGTAGTAAATTATGTCCTAGAAGTGAAAATTGCTAACTTTTCTCCAAATATCTTTCTTATTAATTTCATAAAACAACTTGAGGGTGAGTAAATGATGACAGTATTTTCATTTTTGGCTGAACTATCCCTTTAAGATCTATTGAAACTAGGATAGTCCTTTCAATGTCATTGTACACATATGATGCTGCTTCTCATTTTCTAGTTTTTCTCTGTGTGTGTTTCAAATGAATTGTAATTGATCCTTTTTTTAAAGTTGCTATCGTTATGTTTTTATAGAACGACCTTAAATAATGCAGCCCTGAAGGAACCGCTGTTCAAATCCTCAGTTGTCTTATATTTTGTTCTTTGTTATGTGGCATCAGGAAGAGATAGCAAAGAATTTGCTGGCGGAGTTTAACCTGGGCTGTGATGCTCATCGTACAGAGCACATGTACCGTGTGTATGTTTCAACGTTTTTGGGGTTCGGTGGAAATGCGGCCCGACAGAGATACGAGGAAAATCTCATCGGCAACACGCATATCCAAAACAAGTAAGCTCAAACAGTACTTAATTTGTTAAATACAGATGTAATCTAGTTAAATGCATAAGTGTATATGTGTCATTGGATGATATTACGCAATATAGCAACAGCGAAAAATGTAAATGTATTCTTAAAATGTATGATTGGACTGATCAAGGTCTTATCCTCACTTCTCCAGGCTCTTGGGTAAGCATCTGGGTGAGAGCTTGGACTCGCCCATTCTCGACCCCTGCCTTCCGGTAGACCACCAGGACGAGGTGGGTCCCCAGGACCAGAAGGTTCACCTACGTGGTACGGGAGACTTTGAACGCTGTCGCATACTGCTCCAGCCATTCCTCAACCACACCAATGACACCAACACATCGCTCAATGGAGTCTATCAGCCGCCCATTGACTTCCCCAACAGCCAGTTCTATGGCTTCTCTGAGTTTTACTACTGTACTGAAGACGTGCTGCGTATAGGAGGAAGCTACAACTCCACCAAATATTCTAACGCTGCTAAGGTACACATTCTGTCTTTGTGCATGACAAACGTAGTTTTTGTAAAAATGTGAAGGGAAAATGTACATTCAGCTATTTAATATTACAAAAAAAACACATAGAAGGGGTAGATAGATCTTACATAACCCAGAATAGATTTATTTTGCAATACCATCTGACGTTATCCTGCTTATTATACTGGTATTTTGAATACGCAAGCAATTAACCACAAAACAATATGGATTTAATTTAAAATTAATAATAAAAAAAATCTTTTTTAATTTTTACACATATTTGTAGAGTTCATATTGAACAAATTCATAGAAATTTGCCTCCTTGAAAACCGTTTTTTAATTGGCCCCATGGTTTGTCTGCTGAATAAGATTACCATAATATGGAGGTTAAAGAGTAAGCAGCATATGCTTTTTAAGGTCCTACTTTGGTTTATGGAGTGTCCAACAACAAGTTTATGTACATAGAATGTGTAAAAACACTATTATGTCATAATAATAGGTAATTATTCTTACCTTACTTCTTGACTGACTCTCAAATGATCCGTTCCGCGATTCATCCGTCTAATCCCCTCCTATCCGCTAGCCTAGTGTCATGTGATTGGTCAGATGGTGTGTCTGCTGTGATTGGTCAAAAGCGTTAGTAACGAGCAAGGCGGGGCGAGAGCCCTTAGGGATTGACACAGGTGATGATAATGACTGTCAGCTATGTTGCACGGGTATCGCATCTCTTTGAAGGAGGTCGAGAGCATAAAAGTACGAGCGAACTTAGTGTACGATGAGAGTGTACCAGGCCAAGATTTTATGTTGTGTTTTATTATGTTTGTGTGGCTGGAAGTCAACCCTGCGGGAGCTGCTGGCATTTTACTTTCGTTTTGTGGTTTGTTTATATTTTATTAAAAGTTGTTGAATGTTCGCCGGTGACCGCCTCCTTCCCCTTTCTTGAACTTGTTACAGCGTTCATCATGTGTCGCAAATGAGACGCCTACCATCATTGCTGTATTACGGTTTACAGGTTATATATTATATACAGTGTATAGATAGAGATGGCGGAGATTTTACCTAACCAGTTTGAGCCCTTGTCTGTCGAAGAAACATCCAAAGACAATAGTAGATAAAAGATAGACGATAATAGATTGAACACTTAAAGTAGCCGGGTTCATAGCTAGATTAACAAACTGTAATTCCCCAGAAATAACGGTACATATTTACATTAAATGCATTAGCTAAACGCAGACATACGGTACACAAATATTTCTTGAAGTTCAGACAAAAATAAATAGTCACACTTACAGGTTGTGATTCGGTGGAGCTAACAGGTCCAAATAAAGTTGGTATTTTCCCCTCTTTCAAGGATAGTCTTTTAACATATCCTGCATTGAACAGGCCAAGATTATTGAAGCAATCTTCGGTGAAATGACGCACGCACAGTATAACCCTGGGGTTATACTCCTTTGGTGTCATTTGAAAATGAATCGTAACCATTGTTTCCTCTGAAGTTGCCCTTTGGTAGTTTAAATAAGACGCACTTAGTTTCACAACGTAGCACACAGGTTTTAGACTCCACACGGATCACGAACAAGCGACAGTGTTTTGGGGAGGAGAGTGAAGTTTTCGCAGCAGTCCCAGCAAAATGTAGGCGGGGACTATGTCTAGTGACGTAGATACGCGGCGGTACTAGTTCACGTCTCGTTTGCGTGATTCAGAGTAGACTGCCTTTTTTACAGGCCAATAACCTTTTCATTCACCTTCGGGCTTACAACTTGGCAGACTGCCTACTTTCAAACACGGCAACATAACACACTAGATAAAATGTAATTTTCATGATCTAATGCTACTTACTCTTTAAATAATAATCCAGCAAAGAATTTGAAAATTAGTGAATATTTATGTTGTAGCAGATGTCAACCTGATTCATCTAATTTCACAGAGTTATTGTGCCACCCAGTGGAAAACTTTGAAAGAGCGCTTCGATCGGGGCCTTTATGCTTCACACGCAGATCTACACAGACTCAAGTAAGTGTTAAGTAAAAAAAAAGTAATACTTGGGTACTATTTAGTAATTTTATTTGCATTAAATTGTGTGCTATAGCCCATTGTAAACAATGCAGCACAATTTAAGTTCCTGATAAAATGAGGAAAATGAATCACCAGGCTGCTTTCTTTCTTTGCAGGTATCAGTGCTTTAAGTCTGCCTGGATGTATGAGGTGCTCCACTCAGGTTTCGCGTTCCCGACAGCGTACGAGAATCTCAGGACGGCCTTGCTAGTCTATGATAAGGAAGTCCAGTGGACACTAGGAGCCATTTTATACCGCACGCGTTTTCTACCTCTAAGGTAAAATCCTCTCAGTCGACTTCGGCTTTACACTTAACCTTCTATAAGCCCCGAGTATCCTTGTGCATTAAGGGCCTGTATGTCTTTTTAAACAGATCTTTCTCTTTTTTCAGGGATATCCAGCAGGAAAGTCTGAAGGGTTCTCATTCTCACTTGCAACACAGCTTCTCCTTTATGAATAACCACTATCTCTTTTTGGCTTGCTTTATGGTGGTGGTTTTGTCCATCCTCCTGTACCTGCTCCGTTTGAGGCGCATACACCACCGGAGTGCTTCTGCTTCCGTCCAGTGGCTGGAGGAGGGTCTGGGTTCACCAGACATCCCTGTTAAAATATAGGGCCTAGACCCTGTCAATCATAACAACTGACCAATCGCTAGACGAGAGCGTTAATTTCCACGTAATTTAAAACTCCAATGAAGGCGCTTTGTTTTTTTCTACTCAACATTGTTTTGCACCCCGTTGACTCCCTATCCTACAATCGCCATGTTGGCCACTCATTTGACAGTTTGTCATCACAAAGACTGTCGTTCTTGCATTTTCACAAATAAATCACATTGGATAAATATTGAAATGACATTTTCAGAAATGGCCAGTGTATTTCGATGTTTATGTGTTTATGTTTATGTGTTTGCAGCTCTACTTCACTCATTGATAGAAGTAGCCATGTGTGGCTGCCTCTCCTCAGCTGTGATTTTTCTTTTTCTTTATTTATTATTGAAGAAGGCTGTGGCTGCCTTTCAATGTCACTATCAACGTGAATGAAGTTGGTTGTGTGGAGTACGGTTTTGTCCCCAATTTGGATTTCTATGCTCCATATGGCAGCTGCCTCAAACTCTTAACTCCAAGAATCATTTTTAGTTGATTTGGTGGTGCCAAAGAGGAGTAATGTTCATGAATTTTTAATGTTGAAATGTTTTTAGCAAAAGGTACTGCATAGTGGGAGATGTTTTGTAATTGTCTTTTTGAAGTGCATAAATCTGTTTCAAATTTCTTATTCAAAATATGATTTTTTCTCTTCTTGGCAAATTGTACATAAATTGTTACCGATGACTCTATGTCCATGACCATGTCTCTTAGATTCTAAAGAGATGTCAAAGGAGGACAAAAATGGAATAGAGTGATGGGCAAGAATAACAAAACAAAAACCCAATCCAAAATGAACCTAAAAAGTTCGACTGCAAATCTTGCAGTGTTATAGAATTATTGCTTTCTCATGGGTGCTGCAGTTATTGCTTGTCTGGAGCATGGAGGATTATGAACCTGTATGTGCACCTTTTCTAGAGCTTTTGTGATAAGAATCAGTGCAATATTTCTGTTTTCTTTTGTGGGGTTAAAAGACAGTTCGCCAAGGTACCATTACTGTAATGCTAAAAGATGTTAAGAATTTCAGAGTAAGATCTGCATCTAAAAGCCATCTGTGGATTGTTGAAGTACACAGACTGTATATGGAGATCTTTAATGCAAATCAAGCACATTTCTTCTGTTTCACAAGGTGTTTTTCCTATTTTTCTAAAACTTCTGAAATAAGGATGCCACCAGTGACTGCTGTATATTTTAGTTTAGACTTATGAAACCACAGGTACCACACTAAAAAAAGCTGTTATGCGAGTCGGGTTTGCACGCAGAAAGCATCTGTTCCATCACTGTTGATGTTGTTAAGATAAAATTAAACATCAAACATGTTTTATTTTCATTTTTCATCCTTTCTGGTGTTGTGGGTTTTTACCTGCTTTTTTTGGCACCACACTGTAATCCACCAAAAACAGATCTTTCAAAGAAGAGGAATTGCATTTTACAATCAGGGTGAGATCCTTTAAAATCATTGGTTGTGCACTTAACCAAAATATTAAACAAGTGTCTTGTTTCTGCCTGACCTAATATTTTCCTTTTCTAATGTTACACACCAAATATATGAACGTGGCAAACAATTTTCTCTGAAGATGCCAAAATTGATTCCTACGTGCATTTATTCGTAAAGACTTCATTGAAATCTGTAACAATAATCAGGGGAAACATTTTGGTCTCAGCATATTATAATAGAAAAATTAAATGTAATATTATCATTCTACAAACATCAGTCGCTATAGAAACCCAAGTTCTTGTATGATGCAACCTTCTCTGTTGCTAAATAAAAACGGATGGATGACATTTTTGCTTTTGTTAACCAAAGAACAGGCATTTTGTTTTTTCCTTGTAGCTCTATTTGAATGCCAATACATCATGTTTTGTGAACATTGGTCTGATAATAAGTTGTGAAAAGTATTTGTAAGGATAATATCAGTAATTATGAGTGCTAGACTTTAAGCCTTTTATTAGAATTTTCTCAAAATTTCTATAGCTATAATCATTTGTAATGAGAGGTAAATCTTGATGTCAAATGTACATGTTTAAATGTATGGGAAATTATTTTCCTTAAGCTATATAACATATTTTTCCTTTTAATTTGATCTTTTTTACCAAGGTTTCCTGCACGGGTTTAGGACTAGTCTTAGACTAAAATAAATGTTAGAGCTCTCTGACATATCTTAAAATACACCAATGCCACTATTTTGTCTCAAAATGCACACAAGTAATGTTTTATGAAAGGAATGTTTGTATAAACTTCTTAAATGTCCTTAAATTTAACTAAGGCCTTGTCCATGGCATAATCTAATCCTGGTTCAGGAAACCCTATAATGTGTGTTTTTTTCATTAAGGCTGTAATTTTATCAAATTATGTAAATATTGAGTCCCAGGTTGTGTAAATTCTTCCTATAGAACGCAGTCTTCGCAAGCTTTTTCCAGTACTGTGAAACTGATTTATATGCTATATCCCAGCATTTAAATACGCTGCTTGTTTAGTTCATGTCTTCCCTCCCTGGCTGGATCATTTGATCTGCTCACATGGGGTGTGATGAGGACTAATGGAGGTCAATGTGTGGGCTGTAATGACCCTCATGGCTGCTCAAATGTCAGCCCTGAAATTTGTGAAGTTATTAAAAAGAGAGAATTGTCTGATAGGTCACAAATTGAGTAGGCTATGAGTGCTGAACCATTACAATTAATTGCTTCTAATATAACTTATTCTCAATTACAAAACAGCACAAAATGATCTACAGTTTTCAATTGTTGGGTGTGTTTGGCAGGGTGTAGTTATAAAACTAGATTCTCTGTCATAAGTTTCTCAAAGAGAGCAGATGTTGCATGATTAAGTGAACACTTGTCTCAAGATCTATCTAAGAAAAGCCACACCTAAACTATCAGGCTCTCACAGATGTGTAACATCTACAGATAAAGCAAGAGCGGGATCAAAATATCCATCATTATAAGCAACACCCAACTTCAAAACAGGAAATATAAAATATAGAATAAAACATACATAGAAACTTTGTGAAAATGAGCCATGCTTTATTACAGTAACCACTTTTTTTAATGATGGTATTGTGGTGAAACCATATTCTAGTAACAATAAATTTACTTTGGTCTTACAATTATCATGAGGTCCCTTACCATGTAGAAAACTGTATGGTGAGTGGTAAAAGAACCCCAAAACATTAGACATATTATGTTGAAAGGCTATCATATAAAACACACAAGCATAGAATTAAGACAAAACAAATAAGTTTACATTCAATTAAAAAATCCAAAATTTTACCTAATATAAGCCTAATTATAAAACATCAAACAACGTGTTTATATAATACATATTTTATAAAAACACGTGCGTGCAGGACTTATGATTCACATAATGACTAAATTATGACTTTATGCCTGGTTACACAGACAAGGCTTAAGACTAATGACAGACAAAAAGAATGTTTGAGCTGTCTTAGTTGAAAATAACTTGCCTTGACATAGCCTATCTTGAATATATCAGTGCCATTGTTTTGTCTCAATATGCACACCAGTAATGCTTTTTTTCTTAGGCATTCTTATAAAAGAGACTCAAATATCCAATTTTAACTTTAAGCTATAGTCCTGGTTCAAGCTAAGTAATGCTGGGTATCAATCTATTAAAACGAACCATTTGAACGAAAGGCTAGATGCTCGGTAAAGAGTAAACAGGGAATGTTTGGGTACTAGTTAAATGAAGAGGTGGAAAGCACATCTGGACATCTACCAGTGTTTGTTGCACACCGAAAACTTTACATGGCACAATAAATAAAAATGTCAAAAGTAACTTCTTTGTATCTTCTGGCAAGTGGATTTTTTAAGCATTTACTATAACTAATGTTATTTCTTTTTTTGTATGAGCTGGATCTTCTGGCGCAAAAGCTTGACAGGTTTCCCCACATCTATGTACTGCAGATTCTCACTGGTAGCGTAGTTTTTAAGTCCCGCCCTCGATTCGCCCGGCGCTGGGCCGCTGCGTCACTCTGACGTCACGGCGTCGCCGAGATGACGCCGACGGTGGCAGTAATGCATTCGTCCGTGCTGCAGTCCCACATCGCAGCTAATCGCCCGTGCGTTTAAACCTCTCGCTCCCAGTGCCGCACTTCATGCATGGAGTTGAGCACGGACACGGTCCTGGCGAGTCTGGAGATGTCGGAGATAAAAAGCGACGATGGGTCGTCGGAGGGCGACGCATATTACGAGAGTTTACCCGCGCACGCGTCCCTGTCCACGCACATGACAGCAGGCGCAGTGGCCGGAGTGCTGGAGCACACCGTCATGTTCCCCGTGGATTCGGTCAAGGTAAGTCAAGACCACCGGACATGTAAACCTTCAGTGAAGTGTCACATGTGCTATTAGCTAAATTACACAGTCCAGCCTTACGGCTAATTTATGAAAGACAAGTTAGATAAACTTGTACAAACTTGTAAATAACTTAAATGACTCAAAACTTCGCAGATTTCTCAATTCTCCTTGAAACAACACTCGAGTTAGACAATCGGACACTAATGTCACTTGTTGCATTTCCACCCTGCTGGGCACCGTTCAGATTAAGTTGTGTACTTTCTTCCCAGCATGCATTACAAGATCCAACACGTCAAATGTGTAACTCAAGGTGGGACTGCTGCCACTGACAGCTGACATGAAGTACTTCTACTGTTTAGATGTTTTAAAGAAAGCTGTCATATCCTGGTCTGTCTGTCTTAATGGTTTTAGGTTGTCTACAATAATAATTTGGAATAATTTTACAGTAAAATATTGAGTCATTTTACAATAAAAAATAGAGCTGGCCTCTCATTGATCGAGTTCAAATCAACAACAATTCTGTAACTTAGGTTTGTGGTAGAAATAAAGCATGTTTTTCATCAACACAACAAGTTGGTTGTGACATTATCTATTTTACACAGAGATATGACTCTTTTCAGGAATACTTCGAGTTAACCTCGATTTAAGTGGGTTAAGTGGGTCAAGGGCATAATGGGGATAGTTTATGAATTACCAGGATTAGAACTTGCGACAAAGTTACATTACCTGATAAGAAATGTTTAACTTTTTGTCTTTATCAAATTTTAAAGTTTTCACAGTAAAAATCATTTTTGTAGAGGAACAAAATATTATTTCTAGAGATATTATATCTGAAGTGAAACGGTGGTCTCATGATGTTGAGTGGAAATGCCATGGTGATTTCGGCTGAGAGCGGCACTAATCTTCGGGCTCCAGACTTTAAAACAACAGTTCATTCACAGACAAGCTTGCTGAACAAAACAGTCATTTGGTACCAGTCCTTATTGTAAGAGTTCTAGGCCTATCTCTTCACAAAGATGGTACAGATAGTTTGTTGTGGTTGAACAAAAAGTCGTGGTAAAAGGTTACTCGTAATCTACTTGGAGAGTGATTTGAAAACGTGCCATATTGGTCCGAATGGATTCTGTTGGACTTGCGTGGGCTATTGTTGTCACCGTTTCCTTAGGGTCTGCCAGATTTTGCCGGTCACCATAGCATTATGCAACTGAGAGACATACTGTATACTAGGCCTACGTGTCGGAAGAGCACATAACCACAGAGATGCTGATGCTTAACCAGTTGGAACGTCCTGGCAGCAGCCAGTCTGGAATTGACCTTGTGTGGGTGCTGTGTGTTTGAAAGTGAGAGACATAAGAAGTTGTGTTCATAGAAGAGGGTTTAAATGGACGAAGGGCAAATTTTAATTGTGATGATGTATTGTGTATGAACAATTGTTAGTCTTCTCTGTCAGGATCTTTTTGTAGAACTTTGTTTTTATTCACGTGCGAATGCGGTGAGACAGTTATATCACAGTGGAGTCCCACCCTTCATTAATTACGTCTGATTATTCTGTTTCACTCACATTACGGAAGTTAAATGTTTTGGAAAGATCATTCATGTTCACATTTTATAAATTAATTCAAGTAAAGCCGTGTTGTTTACACCAAAGGTGATAAAGGTAGCTATAAAGACTATAAAGTTAGATTAACGTTTTTGTCCTTTTAGTACAGAAGCTAATATAGGCTAGTAACTATTTTAATCATTGTTTTTGGTCTGAATAGGCTTTAAAGTCTTCCTGTGGCTCACTGGTTAGAGCATGGCGTTAGCACGCCAAGGTCATGGGTTCGTTCGCAGGGGATTGCACATACTTAGAAGCAAATGTATAGTATGATGCAATGTAAGTCGCATTGGATAAATGCGTCTGCCAAATGCGTAAAAGTGAATCTAATGTATCTTAGTGATATTTAAATGTTATTTTACTAGTTTATAGTTTTCAGAAGTTTATAATTTTCATTAAAACTAGGGCTCTCAAATGGTTAATCCCGATTAATTGAATCCAGAATAAAATGTTGTTCTTACATAATATATGTCGGTGTACTGTGCATATTAATTTATAAACACATACATGCGTATATTTAAGAAAGAAAAAAATATATAAAAATGTATATGTAATTTCAATTGTTGGTCAATGTAAATCAATCTATCAAAATATTCCTAAATATATACATGTATGTGTATGTTTTTTTGTTTATAAATACAAAATTAATATGCCCAGTAGTACATAGACATATTATTATCTTGATGCGATAGATTGGGATTAATTGTTTGACAGCCCCAATTCAAACTCTCTAATGCAGTGTCAAACAATGTTCAAAAAATATCCAGAAAGACTTTAGTTTCAAACTTCTTCAAAACCTTTGTGTGCTAAAAGATTTTAAAAGATTTATATAAAAGTCTATAGAAACAAGCTAAACCCAGGTTTTATGTAAGATATTGTTGATCACAATCCACTTTGGCATCATTAGCCATTCGAAAGAAGAGGAGTTTGTTTGGCATTGTTATGTTGTAGTTGTTAATTAATTGCGACGTTGAAATCCTACCCAGGTATGTTGTAATGCATTTACTGGAGGATGTGCGAAGTAATGGCCAAGCCTGTGCAATAAACTGGAATTTCCAGTGTCTAGGTAATTGTGGTGGAGTTGCCAACTGTGTGAGGTTGTTTCGCTTCCTGGGAACACCTGTAAGGACTGATACAGGACACTTGGCCAGTGCAGTCAAGCTTTTCTAAATCTGAACTTTACACATACTGCTCATCATTCCTGTGATCATTCACAGTCAGTAGTGAGGGCAGAGTGCACACAGTCAGAACAGTTTTTCATTCATAATCTACCAAAGAATTGCATTATCTCACCTTCAGTTTTGAAGACTTATAAAATGAACCTTCTTAATTAATTAATGTCACTGGTCTAATTATAAAGAAACAAAGTTTCTGCTCACATAATCAGGTTCTGAATGGTAGTGTTTATATCTTGATGTATTTCCTGTAAGAGTCTGTGAGTCAGAGTGATGCAGCAATAGGAGAAAAACCAGAAGAGAGCAACAGGACAAATAACAAATTTCATCAACTAAAGTAGTTCCTTCTGACACATTGACTCATTATACATATAACAAAACCCCCAGATGATATTACTATAATAAAACACATTTTTGTCCATAATATACAGAACCTTTTTTGTGCTCTGTGTATAGTGCACAATTAAATAGTGTATGGCTGTGGTTGAGTCTACTTTGTAACTGAGTTTATGAATGCATCTTATAACTTAATTTTGTTTATTCTTATAGGGCTACATTAATATATTTGATTTTATTATTAATAAAATGTATTTGTTTGAAATTATATTTGTTTTAATTGTTAAGGTAAAATTGTTAATTGTTAAAAGTAATCACTTAGTATTTAATTGTATTTAATTTGAGTTTTTTTTGGGGGAATACTCGTGCTTGCCTACAAACTGAACGTGTAATACGCATGTGTATGACATCTTCGTTTTTCGAAAATGATGCAGTCAGAGTTTACACAAAGATGTTCAATTATTTTTTTTGCGTTTTCAGTGCCCCTAAACACCGTGGTTTTGTAAATGAACAGCCAAAATGTTTAGCTTTTAGTTGCAAATGGTCTTGTGTAAACAGCCAAACAACAATAATCAGGTTGAGCTGAGACCGTTGGGGGGGCTAGGATGGGGATCTTATCGCATACATCCAGAAGGGTGTGAAAGGCTCATGCACTCGGGGTGTGAGCTTTTGAATATGATTAGCAGGCCGTTACACACACACACACACACACACACAAACACACACACACAGTTACTACATTTTTTTACTACTTTATAACATAGTTTTAAAACATCAGTTGTACCCATGCCGGTAAAAAAGATTCTGCAATATTGTATAATATACTCTACCATGATGTAGTAACAATAGCATTACTTTTACTTACTTACTTTAAATATATCAGTTAATATATAGTGCAGCATGTTTACTGTAAGTAGCTTTGTATTTGTAGGTCATTTGTGCCTTCTTATTTCTTACGAGCACTCTTTCAGGGCCCTGAACCCAAAGAGAAAACATAAAAAATGTTCTACCTTACTGCAAATCTCAAATGATTCATTCATTTTCAAAATAAATGTTCATGATAATTTAATCACCCCCATGTCATCCAAGATGTTTATTTATTTGTTTCTTTAGTCAAAAAGAAATGAGGGTTGCTTAAAACATTCCAGGATTTTTCTCCATATAGTGGACTTCAATACACTCCATATGGTTGAAGGTCAAAATTACAGTTTCATTGCAGTTTCGAAGGGTTTTAAACGATACCAGACAATGAATAAAGGTCTTATCTAGTGAAACGATCTGTCATTTTATAAAAAAAATTAAATGCTTTGTAAAAACACATGCTCGCCTTGCTCTGTTCTGCGATGTGCGTTCATGACTTCACGTAATACGTAATTACGATGAAAAGTTCACGCTTGACGTAGGTGGAAGTACAGAGTCAGTGTTTACAAATGTGGAGTAGGAAGACCGTTCAAAAGTTGTTTAATGTTCAATGACACATATTCAAATGTTTTTGTATCAGTGTTTGTTTAAAGTTGTAATTTTGTTTGCGTATCCTGGATGCTGATATATAAAAAAATCGCGACCTTTTCAACTTAACTATCTATTACGTGAAGTCATGAAAAAGGCAAGCATTTGTGTTTATAAAGCATATACATTTTTTTTGTTTGTTTGTTTAAAGCCCTTCGAATCTGCACTGAAAGTTTGAAACCTTCAACCTTTTGGAGTACATTGCTGTTCACTATATGGAGAAAAAAAACTTAATTTCTTTTCAAGTAAAGAAACAAATACATAAACATCCTGGATGACATGGGAGTGAGTAAATTATCAATAAAATTGATTTTGAAAATGAACTTCTCCTTTAACACCGGCGAAAGCCACTCATTGAGCCAAGCATACAAATAGATTGTCTTTGCACCAGTGATGTCGGTAATGCTTTGCACACATGTTTGTTATTTCTTACCATGTGGTGTAGTTTAATGGAACCACTTTTCATTCATTTTCCAACAAATTCTTTAAAATCAATGCTCTTTTATAAAAATAAAAATTCTATTTAAGTTTAAATTAAAGATGCTGGTAAACAGCTCTTCTGAGATGAAATCACACCCACAAAGACTGGATCATTCTTTAGGAAATGTAATTGCCAAATAAACCGTGCATTTAAATCAATTTAGTTTGCTTAATTGTAAATGACCAAAATCAACACAAATATTACAAATTATACAAGTAATGTTATAATTTTATTAATCATGATTATTTTATGTTATAATTTAGTATGTAGTTATATATATGATGGCATTTGTTTTACTTGGTTTTTAGGCAAAATGTTTATTTAACAACTGGAATGCTGCTGTATTTTCTATGAGGGAAGTGTTTTTGATCATGGTGGAAGTGTAACTGAGGTTTGGAGTTTCAAACTTGAGTTGTGGTCTTTATTTCACACTAGAATGAAAAAGTACATTATGAATGTGTTTTCTCAGCCTTTTATTTATAATAAATATGGTTTATTGCTGAAGCAAGGGTTTCATCTCAAATTTATATTTGCATTCGACATGCGTCGTAAAATCAACGTACTTGTTCCACTTGTTTTTCGTGATTAATGTCTTTGCGAGATGTACTGGCATACTTGAACTAAGTTTCTATTTGTTGCCAGGGATTTTACAATGATAGTTATGGGCCAAATAAAACGCTATGTAATTCTGTTGTTTCCAAAGAGATTTTCAAACCCTTGTGATTAGGTCTAATTATATATTGTTCTAGGTAATCCCAAAGTTCCTAAACAAATCCACACACAGTAGATGTGTGTATAGAGTTTAAGGATTAGAGGAGCTGTAATGATTAAAATAGATCAAGTAAAGTGGTTTGTGTGTTATATAGGCTTAAAATTTCTTCACGAGGGCTAGATCATAAAACTACTTTTCTACCCCGTGCCTGATTTTTTTTTATTTGAAGACAAGAAAGTATTGTAGGTAATGTTACAAATAGTGAAAAGAAATGTACCATGTCTGTTGATGATCTAATTTATGCAGTGCGTTAGACATAGTGACATCTTTGTCTTGGCCTGTGTAAGTGCAAGCTGCTCTTGCTTCTTCCAACAAATGACAAACGATATGGCGGAGTCATTTATTTCTAATAGAGAGTCACACAGAGGGCTGTGACTGTGGATGCAGGATGTTTAGATCTGGTTACATCAGGGGTGTTAAACTCTGCTCATACAGGGTCTCAGTCCTGCTGAGTTGAGTTTTGAGCCTCAAAGGATTTGATTTAGATGTTTCAGGTGTGTTTATTTAGGATTGGTGCTAAACTCTGCCAGATTGTGACACTCCGGGATTATAGCTTTGAATACGTTTATATATTTAAAGGGATAGTTCACCCCAAAATGAAAATTCTTTCATCATTAACTCCATTTTATGTCATTCCGAAGTTTGCAGAACACTAGCGAAGATATTTTAAAGAACAACGGTAACTAGTAGTAGTACACAACATTTAACCACATTGATATTCATTTTATTGACAAAACCACTGTTGATTTTGGTCATATCCACCAAAAACTGTCGGTGGTCATTTTACTTGTCACTCTGTTTAAGTATGTGACTTTGTGGGGATGGTCAAAAGTCTGTCTCGGCATGACCAGGCCCTGCACTCCTCAGTCTGTCTGTGTTATGATGGACCCTGTCAATTCATTCACATTAAACAAAGCGTGTTTTTATAACTGAAATGAAATATTGGTCGAGCAGAAGGATGGACAACTCTATCGCTTGCTGCATATGTATTGCATTTCCCAATTTTTTTGTTAACAATCCTTTTTTGTTTATGTCGGTAAACTTATTTTTTAAGGAATCTAAGTCATTTTGTGGACTTTGAATGAAGCAACTTTCAACGAAGCAAAAGCTGCTGTGTATTCCCCACAGTGTCAGAATACTAAAAAGAGAATTAACATTTATGATTAGGTCTTGTTCCTAAAATGGTGCTTTTTGCTTATGCTTCCTCCTGTCACACTTTGCTCCTCTCATTCTGTCCATAGACCCGTATGCAGAGTTTGCAGCCAGACCCAAAGGCTCAGTACAGCAGCGTGTACGGTGCACTGAAGCGGATCGTACAGACAGAGGGTTTCTTTCGCCCATTAAGGGGTCTAAATATCACTGTGCTAGGGGCCGGCCCCGCGCATGCGCTCTATTTTGCATGTTACGAGCAAATCAAACGCAGCCTCAGTGATGTCATACAGAATGGAGGCAACAGTCACATCGCCAACGGTATGAGTGAACACATTTTGTCTGTGAAATCAAGATTATCGTTGTATCTTCATTTTCCTGGGGTTATTAATTAATTCATTTATAATATTTAGATTTAGCAAATTGTGTATATTTGTTGTCATATATTTGTATATTTGTTGTGTTGTGCTGTGCAGTGCAAACATAAGGCTTATAAGGAGCAATAATATGTGCGAAAAAAAATATGGTTATGGCAGGTTAATAGGAGAATGAATTTCATTTCCTCATGTTAGTCCACATCTTGTGAATTAAATATTATTTGTCTTTTACCTCCAGGAATTGCGGGGAGTGTTGCCACTGTTCTTCATGATGCTGTCATGAACCCAGCAGAAGGTACATCTCATAAGCATGTGCTGTGTATAGTGTAACAATTGTGGTTTTTGGTACTTTTATAAAGAACCTACATTTTGGATTTAATATATTCAAAATACATTCATAATGTATGTCCTCATAATGTCCACCTGAAGTATGTTAAGAATGGATTAAGATGTCTCACCCATTATTCTAGGATTGTTACTATAGGATATTTTGTCACATTACCACGCCAGAGAAAAGGTCTTAGCATTGATTGCCCTTTTTTCATGGTTAAATGTTCTTTAAATGTTAAAATACATTTTCTGCATGGCAGGTAAAATTGGATTTATGTCAAAGCAAAAGAAGAAAATTATATTATATTTTTTACCACGGGGCTGTTGAATGCTTCAATCTGCTTGGTTGACAAAAGTTTACTTTGTTCCAGGTCTGCTGACCACATTACAGTTCACTATCACTTCGCCAAGTTTAAACAACAGAAAGGTTATAGTGTAGCCTACAGGCCATCACCGCACATAGCACCCTGCTCCTGACGTTTATATAATGTCAAACTTTACTGTTAAGGGAAACCTGTGCTTCATTTCAATAAATAAAGCATTTAAAAACAAGAAAATACACATACTGAAATAAATCGAATTAATGAAATAACTAAACAGAAAAACAAAATGCATTAATACTGGTTCGTTTTCCTCTTCATGCGGTTTAATTGTTTGAAAGTTAATGCGTAACTCCCTTTCGCGTCGCGGCATTATTACCACCTAAGGTGTATATCAACTTTTGAAGAATTGAACGGCCCGTCGTCAATTATTCCTTACATATATTATATTATATTATATATGCTGGTGAATTACAATTTGTCAAACAGAGTATATTAAATGTCATGCAAAAAATGTCATAAGCTATAAAATAAAGCCTGAAATGGTGACTGTGCTGTCAGATGCTTTGAAGTACTTTATAAGAAGAAAACCCTCTTCTATCTGTCTCTATCTCTCTTTTTTCAGTTGTAAAGCAGAGGATGCAGATGTATAATTCTCCTTACCGCAGCTTATATGACTGTGTAGTGACTGTCAGTCGTAAGGAAGGGCTAGCCGCCTTTTACCGCAGCTACAGCACTCAACTGACCATGAACATCCCATTCCAGGCCATGCACTTCATTACCTACGAGTTCATGCAGGAACGTTTTAACCCCCAACGTCAGTACCGTCCCGAAACCCACATTTTATCCGGGGCAGCAGCAGGAGCCGTGTCCGCAGCCGTTACCACTCCATTAGATGTGTGCAAGACGCTGTTAAACACTCAAGAGAACGTCGCGCTCAGCTCAGCGCATGTCAGTGGCCATCTCACGGGTATGGTCAACACCTTCAGGACAGTGTACCGCCTGGGAGGCGTTCCGGCGTTCTTTAAAGGAGTCAGAGCGCGAGTCATTTATCAAATGCCTTCTACAGCCATCGCCTGGTCTGTCTATGAGTTCTTTAAGTATTTCCTGACTCAACATGAGCCGAACTTTCAGGAACTGGGCAGGGCCTCTGTCAAGACCGGCCCCACATGAGGGTAATGCTGTTAGGCCTCTCTTAGGTAAATCATAACAAATGATGATTCCAAATAGATTATTGGAGATTTGTGGGTAAATTTTCCTTGTACATGGAGGTTGTGGAAGAGGCCTTTGACTCAAATGGGAATGTAGTCACTCATTTTTTATACATCGGACACTCCATTCACCCATAACCTCCTATTTTGTTTTGAAACATATTATTTATTGAAAGAGTTTGTCATTGTTACATGAATTGGGGATGAATGGCTATGGCACACTACTGAACATCTATGTTGTAAACTTGATGAAAATAGATAGGAGAAAAGACAGACTTAGTATTTTCTCAGTATTTTTCTTTCTCAACTGCTAAACATGTAGTTTTTAATCTAAAATAACGTATACACAATAAATAAAGTCATTCCCAAATTCTGTTGCTCAATAAACAGACCAGATTTTTTTTTAAATCAGCTTTTAATGCTGGAATCAAATCTAGCCTTTTGGGTCCATTTTGAAACGGGCGAACTGATGTTTTAAACCCCTGAAGTGTCTTATTATGTTCAACAAAAATTGTGTTGTGTAGAATTTACTCGATTAAAGTTGCCAGATTTAATAGGCGGTGAGGAATGCAGGTACGGTTGGCTGCTCACTTTTTTGACATCATTTTTCTGTCGTATGGAAAGCATCAGATCCGTCTATCCCTCACAGACTTGCTTTCATTTGTGTTATATTAAATATGTCATCTGCCATCTTCCGTTAAATGTGCAGATTGTGGCATGCGCTTCTTTAGATTTCACACATTCATTACTGCCATTTTAAATTTTCACCTTTTAACAAATTTTCTATTCGATTTCCTTCATATTCCCATTCAAACTGAATGTGATCCTAGATCCTAGAAGTATTTTTCAACGTAGTAGTAATTTCTAAAATCATAGTGTATCTTTGGTAAAATCATAGCTTTATCAGCTTCAGCAGTGAGTTTAGACTGGTGAAAGCTTTAGACGTGTTTTATGTATGATAGCTGTTATTTGTTTTAGAACAGTTATCAGATGATATATAACCAATCTAGCCTAGCAAACATAGCTATAAGATGTGATCTATGCAGTGATTTTCTCTGCTCTTAGGAACCCTACAACAAAGTGTACACTAAACTTCTGCGGTTCCAGGTGAAATCTGCAAAACCCAGAATGAAATCTTTACAGAGTACATAAGAGGCTTTAGATGTTGGTGATGTTCCTCCATGCCAGTCCATTTCTCTTTTGTTTCGCCTCTGTGTGAATCTCTGGATTCATTCCATCCCTTTTTTTCTAGTCGAGACCTTATAGACAGTGTAATAAATAGAAGAATAAGGAATCTAAAAGAACGCTTTACGAAATTGTGCCTTATTCGTGTTACAAGCAAAGCACATTTTTGTGTTAATAATTTTTTATTTGCATGGATAGGAAGAAATTTGTTCTGCTTGTGTGATTTATTGACTAAGCTAGTACAGTGTGTGTATGTGCTGAACATCCTAACAGTCTCATTTGTTCACACTACTCAAAGGTTTATGAGAAATTTGCTCTGGAGTTACGCACAAAAAATGTATAGAGTGGCAGAATAGAATTGTAAATAATGTGTATCACGCACATGAGTTGTCAGTTTTGGGGTCATTACTTTTTATGGAAACTATAGCTTTTGTTCAAGAGAATTCATGTATGCAGGGGCTCCTGTTATCGGACCAGAGGATAAAAACTCACACAACTCTAAATCATTATGCAGCGTGTTACAATGGCTGTGTATTTATCTAAATGAAGTGGCATTTTAGAAGTGTGTAGTTAAATCGAAATTACATCACCCAGCGAAATTGCTAAAATAATTCAAACTGGTTTCCACAACACTCCATGTAAATGTCCCAGGCAAGATTATAAAGTTGACCTGTTGAAATTGCATCTGTATATTGAACTGAAGTGTTTTTACAGAACAAATGACTCACTTCAGCTTGAATTGAATGTTTATTTGCCTATACATTCTAGCAAATATTGAGATAATTGTAGTATTGCTTTTTTTGTGATTTTTGATAGAAGTGTTAATTTGCTTGAATAGATTCGCTGCATGTCTGTAACCTATGCATTTTCCACCGGATGAGGATATTCCCAGTGGTTTTAGCGCTGTGAATGTGCAGGAGAGAGTTTTCAGTGAGCTGACTGGTTCAGCTGGCAGTGTTCTGTTTGGTCTTTGCCTTTTCTGTATCATCTCTCTCTTCCTCATGCCTTGCTAATTGATTCTTTAGCTAGAAGAGTATGACATTCCTTTAAATTCCATTGGAGTCTCTGAATCCATTGAGGTATTTCACTTGGAGTTTGTTTGCTTCCTGAATAAATGTTTATTGCTTTAGTGTTGCCTTTCCAGTCTTGCCGTCAGACCAACTGTTTTCTGTCCCAGCTAGGAACCAAAGAATCTTCATTAATTCAGTAAATACCCATTCATTTAAATCTGTTGATGGGGAAATGTCGTCAGCATTGGAAGTGTTTGATTTTATGGAACTGTATATCCATGTGTTTTAGACAGGTTTACAATTGAGGCTTAGCCTATATCGTAAAGGCCGTACAAAGCAGACTGCCTGTGTGGCCCTTAAGTTGACTGACCCCTGACAAATGTCCGTTACTCTTTGAGTCTTTGGCTTCATGTTGTGCTATGGTGGAAACCCCATGGGTTTACTTCTGAGTCCTGCATTTTCAAATGCTATCAATCTGTAATTACTCTGCGAAACCAGCTGTTTTTTTAAATGCATATTGTATTTTAATCAGTTACATTATATGTCCTACAGCATGTTTTGAAGCTTTTTCATTTGGGCCAATTGTAAACATTTCCTTTAGACTTTGTATGTTGATCTTGCCTTAAAGTGATCACCTATAATGCTTTGTGAAAACAGCAGCCATATCCATGGCTTATTAAGATGTGGTCACACACACACCATGAACAACTTTATGGTTTACTCGCTTGATGCGCACATTGGATTTTGGAAAAGAGAGAGTGCCATTTAGAGTACTTTATTATTTTTTACAGTGGTGAAAATAAAAAATCTAAACAGGATATTTTGTGGAAATGCTGCTACAGTTTGTAACACTGGAGCTGAAATAAAACATGCAACGATCAAGTGTTTTTCTTATTTCCTTCTTTTTAATTTCATTTAAAATTGGGTTCTTATGTGTGGTATAACTGTATTTCTTAAAGTCATACTTTGCAAAAATCAAATTTTTGTAAAGGTAAGTTTTTACATTCATATTTGGCAGTACAAAAATAATGCAAAATGTCGTTGATTGGCCTGGGATTGGTACACTTCACTTAATATTTTGGTGATGTGGCTTTAACAAGTATCAAACAGTAAACACAGTTATGCTACAGACGCGTTAAAATGTTAAGGTATACATACAAATATTAAACTGATGTTTAGGCTGCCAGAAGATGAATTGAATACATTTGAAAGCAAGCTATAAGATAATGTGATAAGGGAGACAATTTTAAGTTGGCTTTTAAGTTTAGTTTTAGAGGAGTTTAAGTGTGTTTACTTGTACCCAACAACTATTACTTAAGAAGAGTTATATTGGAACTTCAGATTAGGAGGATGTATTTCACAAATAAATCTTACTTAAATGCAATAATGTATTTTAAACCAGCACAATTGGACTTTCAGCTCAAAACCTTGTAAGCGTAGAATAATGAAAAGTTGAAATAATGCATTAATAGATTAAAACCATTTTTTCATTGTAAACATTGTGTTTCTAGCCTGAACCCATTAAAGCCGGCTGACTATGATGTCAGAAGAGGGCGCTGTGGCTCACAGTTACAGAATGTTTGCCTATGGAGACTTCAAGTAGAACTTGTCTAATTGTGTCCCTTCTGGTAAGAAGTAAATAAAAAGAAGGGATTGGTTTTTGAAAAATATAAGAATGTATGGGAGTGATACAGGAATCCTGAAACACACTGTATACAATGAAACAATGGATATTTCTATTAATACCTTAATGAAACGTTTCATTCATTCTTTGAGTCAATCATTCTACACTGATTGATACATGTTGTAAAAAAAATTGAATGGGTATTTTTTAAGGCTAATCATTACATTATATTACCTTCAATTTATTTAGCAGATGCTTTAAACGAACCAATGATCAAATGATCAATTCCTGATAATCGTCATTCAGGCTGAATCTGTGGTAGAGCAGAGAATTGTACGAAAAATCTCTATAATCAAAATGTATTATATCTTAATCATATTTATTTTTACTCTGGAACAACATTTCTACATAACAACCAGTTCTCTTCCCCCAAACTTTACTACAATACTAAATGGATAACAATGCCGTATAGAAGCAACTAACCCTCAAAATAATTGTAAACGTATCCTTCAAATCTGATTGGTTGATTGGAAGGTTGTCCCAGTGTCAACAATAATGGAGAACATCTCTCACGTGTCAGTCACAAAAAAGCCATTAGAAATGGTACCACCATCACCAAGCAGCAAATAAGTCTGGAACTGGCCTATATTGAAAGAGAATTTGTTAAACATCATTTATCCCATGATCAAACCTCATCACAAAAAAATCTTGAATTCTGTATAAATGCCTTTTTCATTTTCCAGTAAAATTGCTGGATCTATACTACAGTAACTTGTATGATTAGCCTATTAAGTTATGTGTCTGGTTCCTCTGGATTCTTTGGACTATACAGAATTGAATAATTCCTCAACAACACCCAATGAAAGCCTCACATGTCAGCCTCTTTAGAAACCAACATCAACCGTTCTCTTGTGACACATGTCTAAGAACACGTACACACTCCCCACACACGGCTCTGTCTTTTATTTGTTGTTTTTGTTTTCTCTTTTCTCATGAGATGGGTGTTTATCTGAAAGGTATAACAAGCAAGTCCTTCATGAAACCTGTACTGAAATCTGCTCCTTAAATATCTCTCCAATCACTTCATCTGGACACAATTGTCCCTACTTTCAGACAGATAAGACTGAAGGGCCCAATTGTTAAGTTTATGTACATTCTCACACAGCACAGTACGTATATTGGGAAAATATTATTTAATCATCATGTCATCGTTTTCGCAAACAATTTTTTTAAACCTTTTAGAATGAATCACCTACAGTTATATCTAATTTCAAGATTTGTTTGTGTAGTTATGGTCCTTGCTACAGTGTGGATCTGGTTTCTCCCTACCAGACTAACTTTGCAATCGTTGTGAGGTAGTGCCGTTGAGTATTGCCTTATCAGCACGGGCAAATTTGTTACCCAGTCACGGCATATTTGAGCGCCAACAATGCCGCTCTTTGTGGAGGAGTTGGACATGCCTGCCGCTGCAGCGGAGGAGAGTCTGTTTGTTTTGCCAGGCATCAATGGAGGCCATAATGGTCCTGCGACCACACTGTGTGCTCAATCTTAAGAGCCAATCAGATCATAGAATGATAGAGATACAATTTAGTTTAGGGCTCCCGCAGAGTAAAAATCTCCCGAGTGACAGTAAATATAATTTAAAAGATAGCTCTACTTTGACTAATAACTTTGGAATGGAGAACATTTGGATAGGGGAACAGGTTGTAATTTATTTTATACTGCTCAAATCATGTAAGAAGTTTTTTTCAGGGGCAATATTAGTTTTTTTTGACCATATAAATCCATTTTGTGTCATGCTTTTATGTCAAGCAATTCATTTATATTACTGATTAATCTGAATGATCATATTTGTAAATCTAAAAAGCATAAAAAAGTGCAAAATCATTTGATATTTTATTTAATAGAAATTTAACTAGAATACTGTTAGGATGCAGTTTTTTACATTTAATTATTATCTGAAATAAAATTTTGAGCCATGTGGCATCAGACAGGTAAGGCAAGCTGCCCTATTTGAAGGAAGATTTGGAAAAGATAAGCCTATACGTATAAGTATATTTTGTCCAGGACAACAAATATGGAAATGTCTGTTTAACTAACTTTATTTTGTAGCAACATCCAAGTGCCTTCATAAAATGAGGCACACAATGAATTTTTTTTTAATTTGGCAGCATTTTGTTCATATTTGTCTAAAAACTGTTAAATATCTTGTAATATTTTGTTCCTGGTCGGACTGAATTTGCCATCTCTTCAGATGCTTCCAACACTTAAGAATACTCACAAATAAATCACTATCTGACATTCCATAATTTGAAGAGCCAGTTTGACGACGTGTTTCAGAATGACGCTCCTACGTGTCAAATTTCAAGACAATGACAGATCTCATGTTACTTTGGCTTCTCTATTACTTTTAATTTTTGTGGAAAGAACGTTTTCTAAGTGTGCTCACCAATGAAGCATTTAGACTTACGTACATCTACATAATGAGAAAAGGGTGGAGTGAGAAACATTAAGGGAGCCGGTAGTTTGAGTAGTTATTTCTTTCAAAGAACAACATCATACCTCAGTTTGAATGACGGGTGACAGGAGGATTGATGGGTTATTACAGAAATGACTAATGTAAGCTTATCTGTTACAAGCAGTCCTTCACATAGCAAATACTTTCCTGGATGAAAACATCCACTACTTGACAAATTTGCATCCGCTGTCTTATCTTAACTGTTTATTTGGGGGAAGTTTTGTATATGGTGAAAATAATTTTGTTGATCTATTAAAAGTTTCTTTTACATTTGCCGCATTATAATTTTTAACTTTGAATTAGGCATAAATCACGTATCCAGTAAACAGCGGGAGTATCCACATTACACCTATTGAATGTTACTATTTACATTGACAAAATTATTTTTGTTTTTCATTTATCCAAAGTGATTACAGACGACATATTATGTGTGTTCCCTGATAATAAAACCCACAACCCTTTACTCTAACCACTGAGGCACAGGAATACATGTATGTTACATGTAAGTAGGAATATAGGCCTATGTTTAGTTTTACTTCCCATAACACTGTGTAAACTAGGAAACAATTACATACAAAACACATGTTTAGTAGTGCTTAATACTTGTTTGTAGTATTGCTCACTAATTAATCTTACTCATGTAATGACGTTATAATGTAAAAACAGAAAATTACTAATAAGTGCTTCATACCTTTTTTAGAAACTTGGTTATACAATCTTAGTCTAAAAGCAGCATTCCTTGCTTATATTAATGTTTACATGACTCTGTTCCCAACTGGCGCTTTTGCATTGCTTTGCACTGGGACAGACAGTTTTAAATTTTAAAACATTGCCATCTTTAGTAACTTAAATCCCAACTCCAACTGGAATCTCTGTTTTGTATCCTTCCTACCGTGTGTTTCGGTCATGAGTCTGATTAATACCAACGTCTGTTCCACACTGCTAAATGGCCTGTAACAGGACTGCTGGTAAGAGCAATACTAGAATCAGTCATGATAAAACAGACAGTCAGAGACTCATGTCTGCGTTCCCCAGCTATCTGACCCTGCCTGCACGTTATTGGTCACTCCTGATGGGGTCAAAAGTCAGGGTTGCTGTATTGAATTGCTCTGTATTCCTCTTCACTGTGAGAGTCAGCCGGGAAACAAGCTACTTGCACAGTCTCACTTGTGTGTGTCTTTATGTATCTTTCATCAGTGTTAAGCAGTGGCTTATAACTGGAATCTCTTCGGTCCTTCTGAAGCTACAGACACATGCTCTTTTCGTCATGCGTGGATGTGCTCTTATGAATCCTTTGTATGCAAGCACTTTAAACAAACAAAGAATACAGAAATGATCAAATTAAGAGACCACTAGTTTTGCCTAAATCAGCATTTCTGCATGTATTGGGAGTTTTCCAGTCCAGTGTCAGCTGAATGTCAACAAAAACAAACCTCAGGAATGATGTAAAGTAACCCAACAGCCATGTGAAAGACACATAACAAATTTTGAAACTACATTTTTAACTGATTTTAATACATGTCAATCATTAGTATTGTGTTGTTTAAACAATATGAAGTTTTTTTGTTGTTGTTTTTAAAATCTGTAAACATTGCATCTTTTTTGTTCTAGTGACCATTTCTAACATTTTAATTTTCCGTTAAAATACGTAACAATATGACATACATATGAAAATATGTAACAATATTTGGTATTTGGTAGAAATGTTGTCTTTTGTTGACAGAATGAACAACATTGATTTACACAGAAAAATGAGAAAAACTGAAAACAATTTGAGTGGTCTCTTGCTTTCCTGCAGATGTCTTTATGGGTTCAGTAGCCTGTTAACTGTCACCCGTTTCATATACGGGACACCTAAGTTTGCGACAATATTGTGCATGTAATTTCTAATCAAATTATGACAACTATATCATTGGAAAGGTCTAAGACTCTAGAATACAGATTTCTTTGGTGTTTTTTCAAATAATTTATGTAGGGAGAGTAATTGATTCTTTTTTATAAAGAGTGTGCTTAGAGTTTTTGTTATCCTTTTGCGACCCGTATTTTTTTAAATGCTCCATTTAGCATGTATTACAATTATCTTTAATGTTGGCTGTAGTCTTCAGATGAGATAAACTGATTTAAATATATCAAGCACCATGCATTTGCTTAACGAAAATGCCAAAATGTTTGTCGATGCTAACAATAGTTCTGAGTTAGTTATTTAGGCCCATACTTTTTAAATATTCATATAGTGCATTGTTTGTACATCATCGGTACAAATCATTTGGATTCTTGAGGAGAGGCTCTTTTGTCTTGCAATCCACCCATCAACCATCAAAACACTAAAAACCTCTAGCAACGCCACAACAACTATACGGAACTACCTAGCAACTGCACCGCATTGTCCGGGTGGTACAGGCAAAAAACAACTGAAATCTCTTCTTCTATCAAAAGATGTGAAAAGCTGAGATGGGCTTAAGATAGCATTAGACAAGTGTCTCCTTTCAGCATGCCTTTGCACACTTAGAAAAATATTTTGAACATGGGTTAGCTGAGTACAGGTGATGATGGAAAAGTACGCAATGTTGACAGTCAGGTCAGGTGCGGTTACTTGGAATGATATCTTATTATCGATATGAAAAGAATGATGCCTCACCTAATCACTGAAAAGAACTCTACTAGATGTGAGGATGCCCTGACACTCACTGATCTGGTGGATTGTTTTTGAAGAGGGTGTGTGTGCTAAAAGTAGCTTGTAACAACAATAAATCTGATCAAACCAAGGTGGTAATATGACGTTGTTCTAGCATTGTTTTGGAGGTGTGAGAAGTGTACAGTACTGTGGATGAAGTGATTGTTTACCCAAAAAAGAACATTCTGTCATCTTTTCCTCACCCTCTTCTCATTTAAAACCTTTATGACTTTCTTTCTTCCGCAGAACACAAAAGAAGATATTTTGAAGAAAGACCCCATTCACTTCTATTGTGTGGACACCAAACCAATGCAAGGGAATGGGGTCCAGTTAACAGCATTTTTCAAAACATGTGTTCTACGGAAGAAAGAAAGACATTGAAAAAAGGTGAGTAAATGATGACAGAATTTTAACAAACTGTCCCTTTAATACCTGTCCGGTTTGTTTACAGATCTATGTCTTAATCTTTCAGACTCAACATGCAGGCTGTCTCTTTTTTCAGCCTACACAAAAAACCCATACATATTTCCAATAGATGTTTTAAGCCTTTCAATGACCACCATTCGATAACACATAAAACTGATAAACGTTTTTTAAACTTATCAAAATTATAAACCTGAATCTCCAACCATACCGCATATGATACTTTTATATGGTATAGTTTATTAGTTTGAATGTGTACAAAGTGAATGAAAAATTGTAAAAAAGACATTATGAATCTCCTCTTATCTGTCATTGAGACTAAAGCAGATTTTTAAATGTACGAATCTGAAATCTAGCTTCCTCACACACAGGTATAAACTGCCATGAGATTGTGTCGGTCTGTAAAATGTGTAAATGATTACTACATTCATACAGCATGAAATTAAAGTAAGGTATATGGGAAGCCCTATGTTGTGTATGCCACATCTGAAAGGTGTTGTTTCATGGCCAGGAGTTTGATTTTAAAGATATTTTAAAAACCTTCAAATGTTTAAAAATACATATTACATTTATATTTGATCTCAACTGTCGTCTCCAAAGCTGACAATACCAGAAGCATTGCTATTTTGCCACAGAGATTTTATCTTTGTCTGTAATTGTATAGCAAATAGACTTTGCTCAGTGCATGAACCCGCAGATGTTACGGATGTGAATAACGGAAACAACAACACAGCATAATCCCCACTCACAACAGGCCACACTCCCCTCCAGAAGCAATGTCACTCTCCTGATAATAACTGTGTGTAAACCTGTGCTAGACAGAGAGGGAGATGAACCTGTTTTATCAGGGTTTCTAACTCTTTTAATCCTTTAATGATGGAGCCAAAGTGGCTGAGACACTGGATCAGTTAGACCCCAAGGTTTTAATCCTGTTTACCCCTAAATGTATACTACAGCTTTTTCCGCCCCAAGGGGCGTTGCTTTGAGAGCCACCACAATGAGAACAGAGATCAGGGGAAATCAGATCAATGCTTCGGTTGAATGAATCTCTAAAGTGCAAAGTGGTCTGTATCAGCACATACAGAATTTTGGAAGAAAATGGACAGTCGTAAACTTGCATTCTGTGTGACATCATATCAGGTTAAGATTTGATGTCCATTACACCTTTTGTCTTTTTTATTTGCTCTCTCGGGCTATTAAATCAATTGCTTATTGGATAATGAACATTTTTATTTAGATCATATATTTTAGGGACATCCAAGATGTTGTTGACAGTTTTTTTTTTCAGTGGAACAGTGAAGATCTTTTACCCAAAACCTGCTTATTCGCCTTTTTCGATTCATAAAATGCAAGCAACACAATTCCTTTAATGTCCGATGATGCAAATAGATTGGTCTGTGCAAGAATATGAATGTTTTTTTTCATCAAATGATTGGTAATCCATTGGTAAACAAACAATTGTGTCTGTTTGTTGACAAGGATACATAATGAAAATAATTTATAATAGTAATAATATTTTTTTATCCCATATAACCTGAAGATAATCTGATATCATATTTTAATTCATTTTTTATTCAACTGAAGAAAGAAAGTGTTACAGTATATAGCTGGGAAGGCTTGAAAATTAGTAAAATATAAGATCATTTTTTATATTTGGGTAAACTATTCTTTTAAGCTACATACTTTTTCAACGTTAGACTATGAATAGTTATATCCTACAGTTAATACAATTTGTAACACGTAGAGTCATACCAAACTGTGAAAGCAGAGAACTAGCCTAGCAAACCTGATTTAATCCAAAAATTTCCATATAATTTACCTGACATTCGCAAAAAAAAAATTATCTTCCATGTTCTTAAACATAAAAGAGACATAAAGATGCAAAGAGTTGTGAAATGAATGTAATTTTGTGCAATTACCAGCAATGTGCCTTGGCATTTTTTTCTGAGAAACATCTGTGACTTGTTTATTATATTGCAATTGATAATAATTGATTTCTCTCAAAGGTGAAACTCTAGATGTATTTGGATATAAACATAAACAGTCATTTTCAACTATAGCGTTGGGTCAAATTTTGGTTGGGTTTGTCCTTATTTGACCCAAAGCTGGTTTGAAATTCTGGTTTGAATTCTTCTTTTTAAATTTGATTCAGGTTTGCACAGATCCAGAAATGAGATCTGCGCCTAATCCCATCCATTAAGGCTGTTTAAACTAAATGTTTAAATCCCAATATGGGTTTGTGTATCAACTTCAAGATGTACTAACCAGTTAGCTCCACCCGTACTTGCGTGAGAGTGCAGTTGAGTTTGATTGACAGGTTTAAGTTAACATGACTGAGTCACTGTTAACAGCTTTGTTCATTCTCCGTCACACACCTGGTGGTCACCAGCTCCACCCACTGTGATATCCACCCATAGAGTGCAGGGAAGAGGTCATAACGCTTCACTTGTACCCCAGTCCACCAACATGTATTTTTGGATGGACATTTTGGAAGCAAGTGTACTCATTTTGCAGAATAACATATATTTTTGCAGATTTTTAGTTTGCTTCAGTTAAATTGATTTGAGTGGTAAAGCCTCAAATAATCAAGTAATACCAGGTACTCAAGAAAAAAGATAATAAATGAAAGAGTCAAGTGCTTTGGTAATTACTGGGTAAGACCGTTTTTCACATTGACAAGCATACAAAACAAATAATGCAGGTGTGGCCTGACAACACGTTCATTGGAAAAAAAACAGCTATGACACGAGTGCCACAAGCCTGTACAAGTGATGTGGTACCAATTATTATTAATAGAAATAGTTCCCAAAGACATGAAACAGTGCTTCAAAACTGGATGCTCTTTGTTTGAGATAGTTAGAAAATGTCACAGAAAAATATTTGGAATCATTTTGGGCAATTCCAGCGATTCTCAGTAGAAACTAGAAATATAAATTCTCAGGTAATTTATTACCAATATATTGAACCATCTGTTAACTAATCCCTTTTTAATAAAAAATGTGTCTACACACATAGTCTGTATATTAGCCCACCGCAGACGGAGAAGTCGAGCCTGCCGTGACGCTAGAGCCACTGAGCCCATCATCTCCTCCTCTGACCAGGTGCATGAGCTGGCAACACCATGCGTTGCCGTGAGAGTACTGGTGGATGTGGAGGTCCGCCCCAGCTCTCCTTCGTCTAGCGAGCCTCCGTTGGTCCTGCCCCGCTCGCCGTCAGCCAGCACCTCCTCTCCAGCCTCCAAGAAGCTTCCGCCCAGCCTCCCTCTCCCGCCTCCTCTGTTGCTGCCAGCCCTTCCATCAGCCCTGGGTCTGCTTGCATCTGAAGACACCTCAGCTTTCCCTCAGCATATCAGTCATGTAAATACATGAGGCCATTTAGGGGAGTTAATTTACTTTTAGGGTGATTTAGGCCTTTTAAATTGTCGGTTCAATTCGCAAATATGCTACTACACATAACATTGTTGTACTACATTTAGTAAAACTAAAGAAATTTGCTTTTCTGTTTACAAAGATTTTAATAATGACAGTTCACATTGCGTTCTTTCACAATCCATTAACTAATCACCTTTGACATGTTTAAGGGAATGGCTTAGCAGCCAATCCCATGCGTTTTCACATGATGTCACAATGAATTCCCTTGTGCATACGCATACAGTACAATTCAACATGTAGCTTTACTTCTATGGAAGATTTGGGGTGTAACAGAAACATTTTTGCTTTTTGAAAAGATTGAAAAACCATTAATAGGAATTGAAAGAAATAGATAAACACACAAAATTCCAGAGTAACTTTGGAGCCAGACCAAGTGGGTGGCACTCTGGATGAACTCGTGCTCGGTACGAAAACCCCCTGTATCACGGGCTGCTCTTATCTCACAAACCAAAACAATGTCGCCAAACAGATTACTATTATTAAGTGGCACGACATTGTTGTGGAGATAGAAATATGCAGGGTGGATATGTTCAAGATGGGTGGATCTGTAAGCTCACTTCAACTGAAAGAAAGGGGCCTAAGCTAGAACAAGTTTGATGTCAAAACCACTCTTCACCAGACAGGTTTGGGTTTAGATAATGAGTAAAACCAGTTTGACAGATCTGACAGATCTATGAAGTATTCCAATGATTTCATTAATCACTCAATAGGAATCGAACTGCAGTATTAATGTACAGTGCTGAAAAACGAATATATTCTGTATGCAAGCAATATAAGAGTTAAAATGATGGTGTTTATGATGACGATGATCAATTCCTCATAATTATGTGAAGACAAATGTTTATTGAGAAGAACTGTTGTTTAGTTTAGTCTTTCATTCATTCCTCATTTTATTACCTCTGTAACAAAAATTTCTTACTGCTATTTTATGTAAGCCATACACTTACTGAGACACTTCTTGTACATTAGCTGAAGAGCTCTAGTTATGCCTGAGAGATCTTCAAAGAATGGTGGTTGATGGCAGTTGCTACTTTAAAGGGATAATTCACAGGCAAAACATAACTTCCCCATGTTTCAGTCATCCTCAAGGTATCCTGACTGAATATGACGTTCTTCTTGAAGAATAATGCAGTCAAAGTAATAATACTATACTTTACTTCCAAGCGGTAGAACGGGAGTGAATGGGCGTCGACTTTATGAAGCTCCAAAAAGTGCATGCATCGATCAAACAACTGCTCAACGCGGCTCTGTGGTCTTAACAAAGGTCTTCTGAAGCGTATTGATGTGTTAAGAGAAATATCCATTTTGACAGCGCTATTACGTTGATCTAGCTTCAAGACATTTTAAGATATCCAACGGTCAGATAACAGCTTTCATGACTTTAACATCGACTGCTTCAGCTGTTCTGTGTAATACACTGATATTGTGTGTGTGCTTACTTCTGTCTAAAAAATCTTCTATGAAACGTCCCGTGAGGTCCTGCTTGCAAATGTCTCCTGGTCAATCTACTTGTTTTATTATCCAACTCGGGGCCAATATAAAAAGATAAAACTAATGCTTCTATTAGTAGTGTTAATTAATACAACCGGTTTGACACCAATCGGTCCGGTGTCATTTTCCTTGCCATTGTAGGAAAACAATTCTGATCTCTAACAAAGATTGACGTTTGCACATGCACTAGTTACACTTCGATCGATCTTCATGTTTTTAACTGATGAAGTGAAGTTGACATCATTGTTACCGTTTATTACTAAGAGCTAAAGTTTATGAATACACGTGCAATGAGAGGGACCAATCACTAAAGCCTGAGAAGCGGAAGCTCGATGATATGGTATGGGTGGGACATCTTCACACACACGCTCTAAGCGGGAAACCAATCACGACATACCTGGTCAGTTTTACCAATCAGAGCGTTTCGGAACGATTGAATTCCAGTCGTTTTTTTATAAGAGGGACAGTGGTGAACAAAAGAAAATAGAAAAACAAAATATACATAATATATATAAGTATATATGTTTTTTTTATTAGAAACATGAATATCCATTGTTAAACACCCCAAAAACATAACCAAAGCCTCAAAAACAGCAAAAGAATGGCTCCTTTAAAATTGTCATCAAAGGTGCCCCAGAATTGTTAGTTTTCCTAAATTCTTCAAAACATTATATTTTATGTTTAAAAGAACAAAATAACAGAAAAGATGATGCAATAATTCATTCTGCTATATGGTAGTCAATGGTGCCCCAGAAATCTCAGTCGTAACATTCTTCAAAATTTCTTTCTGTGTTCAACGAAGCAAAGACATTTATTCTGGTTTGGAACAGTTTGATGGTGAGTAATTCATGACAGCATTTTCATTTTTGGGTACACTATCCCTTTAAACAAATTTAAATACTTAGAAAATTCTTTCTGTTATATTTTTTCAACAGAAATATGTCACATAATACTCAAATCTGATACAGGCTTAGTATTGCAGTTTTATACCCTTCTCACTGTTGAGGTTTTTCTTTTGTCTCACTGATTGTATACCATCTAAACAAGGTAAATCGTGCCATCTTTCCTGGAGAAACATACCTGTATCCATCAGACAACAGACTACCTCCGGTTCAGGGAAGTTTAAGCTTTTGCTCTTATGAATATAACTTAAGCTGAATTGGACAAGCATAGGGGCGTTTGTGATTGCTATCTCACATTGTTAAGCTTGTATGTTGAGCAGGCCCGCATGTTTTACAAAAGAATCCTTTCCTTGATTTATCAGCCAGCATAGCTTCTCAAAATGGCAAGTGTTCAAAAATAGTCACGGTCATTGGTACACAATGAAAACTAAATTAACATTTGTTTTTAAGAATTAGTGTCATGGGAAAACTGGAGACTGAAACTTAAAAGTTTACAAACTTCAAAACCGCAGAAAAACATGTTTTAATTAAGCTGATGAAAGGTGATGTGCTATTTTATTCATGAGCTACAGTTGTATAAAAATTAGATGAATTGCGATAAATGAAAGGTTTGATTCCTTAAAATATTCGGACCTTCAAAAACTTTTTTTGGGTGGTCATTTTGCTCATAATATTTTGTAAAGCTAAATATTTCATGGTTGCATATACCTTCTTAATACATAGTCTTCTCAAAAAGCAGTTGTACAAGCCTTTGAATGGAATGACAGGTATTTTTGACGTGCGTCAATTTATTGAAATATTCAATCTTTTCAGTCAGAACGCCCTGTTTCAGCGGTGACCTGGCCTGTCCTCTTTTGACTCTTGCGATGTTTGGATATGTACATTTGCAATGTTACCATACTCTATGTTAAGACGCATATGATTTTGTAACTGTGCTATAAATATAGTGGTTATATTAGCATATAGAGTGTTATTTGTGCTGTGACTATACAATGTGCATCTTTTGGAAAATATGCAACTATATTATTTCTCTTAATACCACCTTTTTTACAATTGTCCTCGTATATTCTTTTACTTCTATACTGTTTTGTCTCTTCTGCTTCTGGAATGTTGCTTTATAACAATGTAAAATTGTGAGAAGCACTACAGAAATAAATTCGAATTGGAAGTGACTTTTAAGTAAACAGTAAAACTCACTTTTCTTTATCCAGTCAAAAGAAGAATATCTTCTTGATATATCAAACCCAGAACCTTGCAACCCAGAAAAGCAGACTAACCACCAAAAGGCAGGTTAGGCTACACTGAGAAAAAGGCTCATTTAACACTCACAATATATGTGCACATTTGAAAAATATAATTTTATTATACAGAATACAAAGCTGTACAAGATAAAACCTTAATAACGAATATTTTACAAAAGAACATTCATAAAGTCCAAGTTAATGTCATTTCATCACAGTCCTGGCCTCCATACACTAAGTCCGCGTAAATCGTACATGTAAGGCCTATACGGGTAGGATTTATAGACTGTGGCTAAAAGTGATGCTCTGATAAAGTCCTCTTCCGCAGCAGATACAACAACAGTTCCTTCTGGTTTATGAAAGTAGTCCTCTTGGCTGTGCTCTGTTAACTGCCTCCGTTTAGTTTTATATCTTCTGTTTTGGAACCAGATTTTCACCTGTGTCTCGGTGAGGTTCAGCGCGCTCGCAAGGTGCGCGCGTTCCGGCGCGCTCAGGTATCGTTGGCGGCTGAACTTCTTTTCGAGCTCGATCACCTGCAGGTGAGTGAAGGCGGCGCGCGAGCGCTTCTTTTTCCCACCAACTCCGCTGCCCGTCATCTCCGTCAACGACTCCGTTTTCTCCTCAGAGGAGATGTCCGCTGAATCTGGCAAAGTAAGGAAGGATATGGTTTTAGTTAACATTGTAGAAACGTTTTAAATAATGTTTACGCACTTCTCTATTTCTTCACCAAACAGCATTAAACGTTTTCATTGACTGACTTACAGACATTCGTGCGATACATGACGACATTGATAGGTAAAGTAAAGTTGTTTTTGAAGTATATTACCTGTTTGCCTTTCAGTGCTGTCGGCCGAGCTGGTTTCAGATATCCACGAATCGTCTTTTTTATCCTCTTTTAAGGAGAGAATGTCCGCTATGAAAAACGACGTCAGCTGCTTGTTTGAAGCCGCCATCTGTGTGCTCAAATCCTGAGGAAGGTACAGTAAGAATAAAGCGTTTTGCTCCTGTTCTGTTTACTCCTGCTACGTAATTGGTACTTTCACTATTTAGCTCTCCTGCTTCACTTTAAATAGCGCTGGTGTGTGTCGTTGTCTTATCTCCTATTGGAGGACCGTCCTTTAGTGACGCCTTCAGTCCTTGATGGCTAAAACAGACACGACGACATGGATCATCATTCTGTCATCAATGATAATACAGGGTATTAACTCTTCAGTCTAAAAGTCTTGTTTAAAAAAAATCTGACACCTTTTATACACACTCTTTCTTTTTTTCTTTCTTTTATTCTTTTTTCTTTCTTTCTTTCTTTCTTTCTTTCTTTCTTTCTTTCTTTCTTTCTTTCGTTGCTGCATACATTTTATGTGTTGTTTGTTGTAACTTATGATAGGCCTATACTGTTCAAACACTTCTTATTTTGGTTTAAAAAACATTTAATATTGTGGAATTTAGATATTTTAAGTATTAATATATATTTATAAAACATACAGTATAGGATCACTTTGAATTACATGTGAAAGAAACTTCATGCAATAGTTTGCATTTATACATCTGAATCACTCTGCCCCTCCTCTTAACCAGGTCTCAGAATCTAGTGAGATTTATTGTGTAACAAGATATCAGTATTAGTCTCCTATCATCCCTAAATGTCAAGCTGGGGGTAAGCCCCGGGCACCGGGGTATGTGTTTATAAGCTAGAGGAGGTACCATAGCCAAGCAGGGTCAGAGTGGGTGGCCCCCTCCCCACGGAGCTAATGACTTCAACATATTTGGTCTCGGCTCCTTCTCCTGACCCACACGTTGTTGTGTGGGTGTTTGTTTGTTGTGTCCCTGTGCTTCTGTGTGACCCCACAGTGCTGGGCAGAGGGGAGAGAGGGAGAAACATGGGCATCGAGAGAGATAAAGTTAAGGGGGAGGCACGTTGAGGTAGAGAATGAGACGGGGAAAGAGGACACACTGGCCCCAGGAGAGTAGGGAGTTTGCTTGAAAAAACACAAAGCCTGAGAGTGACAAACGGTACTATTTTCCACCGGCGTGACCTCCCACCATAAGCTCTGAATGTCTCACTTAGGTCAGTCTAGGTCTATGGATCCACCTCCACCATTCTGGATGTGAAGTTACACTATATAAGTTGTTTAAGTTAGCTATTTAGAGTTATGACCACAAATATGAAAATCATGAATGTTTTCAAAAAGGATTGCGTGATTTTGGTTCATGTTTTTTATATAAAATTACTGATAGAGAGCACATCTTACCTTTTATTCTTTTAGATTAGATAAATTGTGGCTGTAAATGTATGTTGTTGTGTTCATTTATCTATCTTGTCTCCCGCTGTCTATTGTGTTATCAGCTGAACTCACATTAAGAGGATTTTTTTTGTGAAGATTTTTAGAAGGTTTACCTCATTTCAACTGTTATCATGTAAACTTTGCATTTAAGATGTTCGCCACGATAGTGCTTACCTTGAATAATCTTGCCGTCTGTCTCCTCTCTCTCTCTTATACACTACCTGCATTGCTCATCTTACCTCTTTGATCAAGTCTTTTTCCTGTTTTTCCTGTCTTAAACACATACAGCATTTAGTCTCTTATTTATACTGTGAGATATCAGGACCTATGTCATGCATTATCCATACAAAACAAGCAGTGGTAATGAGGTGAACATATCTTAAAGCATGTGTAATGCAACTCCTGGTTTCTCTTCTGACCTCTTGTCCCTACACAATGTGGAAGAGATGTGTAGCACCGTTTGCTTGTTTTTAGCCAGATGTGGGCTTGTTAGAATCTGACCCTGTCGACAGGAAGACATATGTCATAGTTGCTATGTGATCTCGACATCTCGCTGGTGTCCTTTGTCGGATGGCTTCAGAGTTTTGGTCCATTCCACATTATTTTTCACTAATCAGATTAAATTAGTTACATAATTAGGCGTTTGGCTAATCTACAGTTTTTTACATAAATTAGATTAGGTTTGTTACACTATGTTTGTATGTTGCTATATTTACATCACAGTTCAAACACCATCACTTGTACTGTTTTTTTTATGGTACCTTTGTATTTATCGAATCTAATTACATTAAATCATGTTCTCTTAATAGGTTTAAGGATTGTACATTCTCGTTAAATTGTATTGATGCTTCTAAAACTGTAAATTTAGTGATGGTATTAATACACTTTCCATATTTTTTCTTTTGAACAAATGGGTTGGTTTTAAATAAATCAGAAATTGAGGATGAATTGAGGCATATATCTGAATACTGGTGCCCTCTTGTGGATTAAAATCCTATTTATCCTCATTTCAGAATTTCATCAAATCAGTTTACTAGAAATAGAATGATGTTTGCTCTCTACCACACAGATCAATGATCCAAATGAGATCTAACTTTGAAGAAATATTTTGTTTGATAAGTTCCAAAGTATTTAATGACGGCAAGTCCAGTTCATGCTTCAGGCATTAAATGTTTTACTGAAATACAATCTTTTCTTGTTTTGGAAGTGAATCATGCTGCAGCTGTCAAATTTACAAAAATAAGTTATCCATCATCTCTGGCTGGAATGAACATCTCTTCACTAATATTTGCTTTTGGGTTAGAATTCAGATTGGGGTTAGACTTTTGTTAGCCAGAACATGAAGTTTTTCAGAAGATTATACGCAACAGTACAGTCAAAGTGCTTTACATGGAAGGGGAATCTCCTTTACCACCACCAATGTGCAGCATCCACCTGGAAGATGCGATGGCAGCCATATTGCACCAGAACACCCACAACGCACCAGCTTATTGGTGGAGAGGAGACAGAGTTGCAAAGGCAATTAGTACATATGGGGATGATAAGGAGGCCATGATGTACAGAGGCGAATGTGAGAATTTGGCAAGGGATTTTTAATGACCACAGAGAGTCAGGACCTCGTGCCCTCAAAGGTGCCCTCGTGCCCCCCTCGTGACCTCAAAGGATGGTGCTTTTTTGAGAGTATAGTGTCCCCATCACTATACTGGGTCATTTGGACCCACACAGACCAGAGGGTGAGCACCCCCTGCTGGCCTCACCAATACCTATTCCAGCAGCAACCTAGTTTTCCCAACAGGTCTCCCATCCAGTTACTGACTAGGCTCAGCCCTGCGTTGGTCCAGTGCACACCAGTCTTGGGCTAAAGGGAGATATGGCTGCTGGTCTAATGGAAGACGACCCGAGAAACAATAAAATATTATTGCTATTCTCTATACAGTCCCAATTCATTATGGATAGTCTGATAACAGGTCCATATCTGACTAGCTGCTCCAGAGCAGAAGTTACCATTACCCGAACCTCATTTGAATTCTGTCCTAAGACTTCTGGTGGTGCTGCTTAAAATGCTGTGACTTATGACTTCACAGGTGAGTAATATTAAGAGGCACAGAAATCCCAAACAAGATGGTGCATCGGCTGCTCTTTTATCTAAGACATGGTGGTTAATTATTTGTAAAACAAGATTTTCTTCTACCCTTTGAGAATTCCTGGAATTGATCTCTAGTGTAACTTTGTCTTTCAGACAGCAGGGGGAGCCCTATGGCAGCGTTTGAAATGGGTACATAAAACAGTTTTCTGAAACCACAACAATTTAAAAACAATGTTGTTGTTTATGTGTGGGAGATTACCTGAATTTAGCTTTTGCCACTGGACATCGTTTTAATTAAAGCAGCTTAAGCAGAAGACGTCCACTGGTTAAATACATATCCTTAACATGCTCTTTTTATAAATTGTAATTTATTCAGGTAACATTCGGTGTCTCTTTCATGAAAATATGCCTGAGCATCTTAACATGTATCATAGTAGCAACAAATAATTCATGTGGAGCCTTAGACTGATGTATGTGAGTGACATGACTGGTTAGGGCAGAAAAGCTGGCAGTTGAGACACAGATAAAGCACAGAGGCAGACAGCAAAGTGAAAGCTTGAGTGACAGAATGTCTTCATTCCTTCTGTGGTTATCCCTTAACAAACAACCAGCGGTTAGCTTCAGGCAAGTGCCTCTGCAACTGAGCTTGCTACTGTGATTTTAAGCTGAACATTTTATAGTGACCGTATTAAGCATTTTCAGCTGGACAACTGTTCTGATGACTAAAAGAATAAAATTTAAGACAATGAAAAACAAAGAGACCACTCCAGTAATGCCTTTATCAGCATTTGTGCGTGTGTTGTGGTCATTCCAGTCTGTTGAATTTCAACAAAAACAAACCTCATGAATGACATAAAGTCACACAACAGGAATATGAAAGGTATGAAAAAATCAGGCTTATTCGATCATACAATATATTAATATGTTAACTGCCAATGAAAAACATTAGTATTTGTGATGTTTGAACTTGAATATGAACTTAAACACATAGTAAATTCAGAAGAAAAAAAATTGAGCGGTCCCTTACTTTTTTCGAATGTTCATTACTTTTTCAGTTCTTACAAATATAACAAAACTTATCAGTAAGAATGCCTTGTTATCTATAGAAAGGGGTATTGTTTAAGTAGTAGGTTTTGGTTAAATCAAGCTTTGTATATAACATGATCAGATTGTATAACTGATTCTGTAAGTATGCAAAGTGAACAAAATGACCTTCAGTGAATACAACACCATATCCGCTTGTAGGACAGCGGTAAATTTAGTGCATTATTTTTATTGGACGTGTTCTTTCATGAGCACAAATGAGATAAATTGGATAAAAATACATTATAATTTGAAATTATTTTCATCTTATAATTTCAAGAGCATAGTATACGAAACTTTAATAACGTAGCATATCTTACAACTAATTTACCTATTCAACTATTCAACTGATACTTTATTTTAGTCCACAATTAATACATCCTACTCCAGGATACATACGGGATAAGTTATAGGCTGCACTCAATGTCCAGATGTTGACAGGTGCAGCTGTGGTTTAGGGTGATGTTGTTGGTGCAGTAAGCCTAAAACATAATGTTGAAGATAACTTTTTCTCACTATAAGGGGGAGAACAAACGGAGAGACACTGTGCCGGAAAGGTGAGCACAACTCTTCTACATAAGAATGATGGCTACCCCGTAAGAATGTGATACACAGGCCATAAACAGAAAATATGATCTGGTATCTCTTTTCTGTCAGCTATGGATCTTCACCGTCATTACAATACAAGCTCAGTGATCACAGTCATATACATGGCTTCCAAAAGCGTCTGTGGGGTTGGGATGGAAGCACACATTCTCCTTATAGTAAATATAGCCGTATGAAAGAATTGCTTTGAAAAAAAAACTCAAGCCTAGTTTGACATCTTTCTGAAATGCAAGTCAAACTGCAGGTGTTGCTGAAGAAGGTCATGCACCTGTCACAACTGCATCGATATTTGAATTGCAACCCTTCAGACATCAGCCACTGCTTTACTTCATACTCACCCATATTCACTGTTGATAAAGTAGTTTTCATATTGCTGTAAATATATTTCTTTCTCTGTTTTAATGTATTCGCCTTTTAGTGTATTATTAGTTTAGTTCTACTGACACCTTATTATTAAAAGTATTTTAATCTTTATTTTTCACATATTTATGGATTCTTTAGCAGTAATTTTTGTGTGTAAAAACAATAAATAAAGTTTGAAACTGAAACTAACTCACTTGCATTGGTCTTTCGCACCTGTTAAATACACAAGTAATGATTATTTCAATAAATGCTTGAGACTTTTTTTATATTTCTCTATCATGCACTGTAAAAACCCCTTAATTTATTAGAAATGTTCAGTTATTTTTTCACAGTTTTTCAAGAATAATGTCAAAAAACCTCTAATTTTACGGAATTTTGAGTATTTTACAAATTTAATGTGTTTTTAAAAACTATAAAAAACAGCCGCAAATTTACATGAAAGCTGTTTTGTTCTACTGACATCATTGAATTCTGGGATCAGAAATTAGATCTGCTGTTCCTCACATTACATACCTATACATATTTTTAATATTAGTCATTTGTCTGACCACAAAGTAAACAAACAATATAAGGTCAATGATTACTTTTGTTCTGTATGTGGGGTGGGCTGGGATGTGGCTTTGCCTTTGTCTACAGCAAACTCCACATTTATGTGGCCAAACTACAAACCATAATACATTCGTTGTAGCTTATTATATCTGCAACAGGTTTTTCTGTTACCATCACCAATTCATGAGTAACCAAAGTACAATGAACTAATATTTCACCCCTCTTCCTCTGTTTTGGGAATAAATACATTATTATATGAATACCCATTGTTTGGGTATGTCTACATACAGTAGTTTAAGAAAAACAAATGCATCAGTTTTAGCACAATTGTTGAAATGCAGTTTTGCCAGTATTCCACTCAGAGTATGTCTTGCCAGGGGACATGAGTGTGTTTATATATGAAAGCAGTTGAGTGATACCCTTTAAGTGTGGACAGATGTGTGGCGTTAGCATTGTTTAGGAGCATGAGAGTCTTTCTATAGATGTCTGGTCTTTATGCAGACAAAATGTCAGAAACATCTCTTTAGATGTAATAAAAGCACAGTGAGTGTCCTCGCAGTCCCCTTTCTCATAGATAAATGCTGATGATCTGTATAGCTGTCTATTTTTTTCCATGGCTCCATTGGTTGTTTGAATGCTGCCTGTCTTGCTTTCAGATTGTAACATTTTTGTGTGTTCCAACAAGTTCTAGCAGTAGCTTTAGAGGCACATTTTCCCCACATTCCCTTTGTTAGTGATTTAACATCTTGACGCAGTTTGACCCTGAATCTAGATTCAGCTTACTCACTTGATTCGCTTCAGTTCATGCCTTTTATGAACTTTTCAAGTAATGTGCCAGAGGAAATAAACAACAAACGTTGCTACCCAAGAATACAATCTATATAAAATAGTAACAGTAATCATTAGTCAATCAATTTGTACATTTAATGTTAAACATCTTGTTGTGAAACCTGTGATTAGTGTTACTGTAATGTGCAATATTGTGAAGATATCCATACTTGAACTCAATTTTGGCTTTCACCATTTCATAAATAACGATATAGAATGAAGCGAGCTTAACCTTTAGCCCCACAGCCAGATCCTGCTTCCGGCAGAACAGTGGAACAAGTTTTTTTTGTCTCCTTCAGTGTGACAAGAGAGAAGTGAAGATCCAGGCCTCCTGTGTCTTAACCCTGTCTGTCACTGGCAGACTGAGTGCGTCTCTGATGAGATCTCTTCCTGTAGAGCTGTCTTGTGCCATGCAGTGGACAATGCTTCCAACACACGTGCGCGCACACACACACACACAGACACAGACAGCCACACACACAGGTCTGCTTCAGTACATTAGTACGATCATCAATGTTTGTCAGAACATTTTCAAAAACGTGGACCTCAAGTACAATCCGATCTGTGAACACATATACATTTCCACATGTATCCATATAGATCTGCATACTTGTGCACACAGTCTCACACACACAAACTTATCTGATCTCTTAAAGTGGCCATAGTCTCCTCTCTGTCTGCCTGCTGCTAATACTGCTCTTAGCTACTTATATCAAGCTGCTAAATACTGCTTCAAGCCACATACTCTTTGCTTATCTGAGCTCAGTGCTGACGAGACTCTTGAGAGTGTTTTCTATATCTGCCTTGCTTCTATCTAGTCTTAAACAGGAAATAAATTGTCCATTAAGATAGCACTTAAATCCCCCCCACCACTGTCAGTGAAACTTTTAATAGCACTATTTAGAACTTATTGAGTTAATTTTTGGTTTTAGTTTCAAACTTGTTTCCTTAATAACTAAAGGTTGACCCCTCACATTAATTAATGATTTTTGCATCGATAAAGTTGTGTTATAACGTGGTTTTAACATATAGAATGTAATTTTATTTGTATTAAAATACACATATACACATAGTATAAGAAAAATTATATGCGTTTCTTATTTGTGATCCAGTGGCCACCCTCTTAAAATTAAAGGTGCTTCAAAAGGTTCTTCGATGCCATAGAGGAAACATTTTTTTCTAAATAGTTCCATGAAGAAACTTTAACATCCAAAGAACCTCTCTGTTTTACAAAAGGTTCTTTAGATTATGAAAAGTTAAGAAAGAGATGGTTCTTTAAAGAATCTTTGATTTAATGGTTCTTTGTGGAACCAAAAATGATTCTTGTATGGCATAGCTGTGAAGAACCTTTTAAGAACCTTTATTTTGAAGAGTGCAGATTTGTTAGCATTATCTCACGGGGCCGGTTTATCAGATCCCATCATAGCTTTCATTTGATTTTAATCGTTTTCCTGACAGATCGGGAGACAAGAGTGGAAGAGTGCCGGCTTGTCTGCGTTTCTGTTTACTCTCAGTCCTTGGTCCTGGATAGAGACTGTGACTTATCACGCCGTTCCTATTGTTTTATCTATTTAGCTAATGTGGTTGTAATGACAAACCCATTGGAAAGCATTAAGATTAGGAGATGGCTTGTTTAGTTAATGGCATTTTAGCGTTTTTAACAAGAGCTGTTTAATTTACATCCAAGAGTGTGAGTTTATTAGCCTAAATCACATTGACTCGTAAAATGTGTGGAATTGAATAGAGTCTCACGAGCACATTATATTTGTATGCAGCGTACGAATTTCGAATAACTTCAAATATTATTTAAAACATTTAAAATGCTTCCATTAAGCCGATTTACAGAAAATGTCAATTGGTCATTGAGCCAAAATGAATGCGGTAACATCAAAATTTACAGTTTTTATTTATTTATTACGTTTTAGTTGGCTGAATATCCAGCAGTAATTTTTATTCTATATTCTGCTTTATTTATGTCAGTAACGTGAATGAGCTGGTCCAAATAATTAACTTGAGTTGCATTTAAGCTTGAATTTATTGCCCCGTATATGTTTCTAAAATACACAGAACATTCTCTCACTATTAATAAATTCACAACAACCTGAAGCAATTATCCAACATTGAGTGTTACGTTTTTTTACACTTTTCCCGACTCCCGAAGGAAATCGATTTTCTCTCTGTTCGAAATTGAAAGGTGGAAATTACATTAATTGTTCAAGATTAATTTAAAATAAAATAAAAGGTAAATTGTGGCCTAATGTATGTTCAATTGTAATGATAAATAACACTTTCAGATGTAATTATAACATTATCATCCAGAACAAACTTGGTCACGTTCTAATTCACAGACACTTTATATTATTCCCCTAATATTTATGTTAAATCATTCTTTCAGATAATTTGTGGATTATAGTCAACACATAGTACAGGAAAATAATAAGGGAAATTAAGCTCTATCTGAAATATCTTCAAATACATTTTCATAAAAAAAAGCTTCATTGGGCTAAATGTTAAATATAAAGTAGTCTTTATTTAGTGTTTTTGTAAAGCACAGATATAAAAACACAAATATATATAAAATCAGCCAACAATTTGCTACAGTACGACAAAATATTTTTTCAATGTCTTTTCAGCAGTGCCATTTGGTTATATTGTCTTTATCCAAAAAGTTCACTGTATATGGATTGTGACACGTCTCACCAAGCTCTAATCCCATCAACACTTCCCGACGTTAAATTCATATCCACAAAGTGGTTGGGTAATTGGTTTGTATTGACAAACGAAGGCACAGAAGTGAGGTTACAGTGGTATGGGTTATTTCCATAACTGCCGTAATAGTTATTGTAAGGATACGATCCTACAGTGACATTGTAAGAAGGTCCATGACAGGGTTTTCCATCTCGCACCAACACGGGCACTGCCACCCTTCGTGGCGCGGCCAGCTCTAGAGTTTTATCCTGTCGCTGTCTCTTACACTTGTACCTCCGGTTCTGAAACCATATTTTGACCTGTGTGGACGTGAGTTTCAAAACATGAGCCAGGTGATCTCGCTCGGGCGCTGAAAGGTATCTCTGCTGCTTGAAGCGTCTTTCCAGCTCAAACACTTGCGTTTGAGAAAAGAGAACTCGGGGTTTCCTGCGCAACCTCTGCTTCGGTTTCTCAATGGTTGTTTCATCTTTTTTACAAACCGAGTCGTCAAACTGACACATGCCTGAAAAATATAAAATCATAATGATCAATATGTTTTAATGATGTCCACAATGTCATTATCTTTTTACAATAATTCAAAAGGTCAAATGTTTATCTGGTCGCTAAAATTAAGGCACAACCACATTTCTTCACCTTCAATTATAGTGGTCGACACCAAAAGGAGATAATCCTGATCATGACCCATTCTTGTAATATTTACTTAAGATAAATTTTGACGATAATAAGTATAAGTTTGGGCCTACCTAAACGTCGTTATTTAAAGGAAATATCGTAACAGCAAGGAACTAAATCTTAGACAATCAAGTAACACATTTTCTAAAAATAAAATACAGCCTAATCTTATTGAGAAAACATAATTCAGCTTGTCATTTAAACATTCCACTCACTTGTGTCCTCGCTGGGATCCATCTCCTCTTCTGTTGGAGAACTGCAGGAGTCTCTGACGATGTCAAAGTCATCTGAACTCAAGGCACATTTCACCTGTTCCCCAGCAATCACACTGTGTTTCTCGGGACTGTAGAGTAGATCCAGGCTCTGGCTTAATGTACTCTGCATGCATTCAAGCTGGAGCGACTGCAGAGGCAAAGTGTCCTGCTCAATACCCAGGAAACCGTTCGGGTTAAGAGCATGTTGCTGTTCCAATTTAAGAATGTCCTTAACCGAAAACGGGGTTGAAGTCACAGGACTCGGAAGCATATCGCTGCTCTAAAGAAAGCGATGAGAGATCTGGGTGGATTATGTGAAAGAAGTCGTATTCGTTTCACCTTAAATTCAATGCAACATCTGTTGACTTAGCCAATGTTTTATTGACGTCCACCGTTAAGGCCCACGACAGTAGGTTTTTAATGTTTCAAATCGATCACAAAATATTCAGCTTGTGTGGTGAATCATCTCCTCGCAGCAGCAGCGCGAAGTGACGACCTTTATCTTTCTTTTTCCGCTTCTATTAGAGGCTTGTTGAAGGTGCGAAGAGAAGCATGTTCTTATCTTATAATGACCCCTCCCACTGGTGCGTCCCATCATCACTTATCCCATCTCACGACAGTCATTTTAGAGCAGCTTCAGGTAGTTTTACATTCTCCTAACAAGAGCTTCGAATTAAATGCCACTTAAAATGCTCTTTTAAAGTTATTGTGGAATCTTTTCCCAGTATTTGAACTTTTTTAAATAACCAATTAGATTACTAACCAGAAAGACATTTATTTGTCATTTATTATTAAAACGGTACAGCACGAATCGACAGTGTGCATGTATATCAAATAATCATTTTTAGAAACATTTACAATGTGGGTATTTCAACTTCAGCTAATTTGTTCAGCTAAATTGTTTATAGTATGCCTAGTTGATTAGCTTTATTTCTTTGCATGTATTTTGTAGTAAGTAATTTTGTATTTACATTAACAAATTATCCATACGTCATAAGTATGTCAATATGTCAATAATGTTTTCTAATGTTTTTAGTGACGTAAAAAAACGTAATAAAATAAAAAAACAAGTCACACTTCAGTTGGCATTATATGTTTTTTGACAATGATAAAGAACAAAAATGATTTGTTCTTAATAAAAACAAAACAGTATATTGGTCACTGGGTCATAAAGAATGGGAAAGTTTCCAAATACTCCTACTTTTTAAATTATGTATTTATAGTTATTTTTTTTTTAGTAAGATTCGTTTCACTGTTTTGCCCAGCTTTAAATGCATTTATATTTTATTTTAAGCAATAATAATTATTTAACCAGAATTAGAGTAATTATTAAGCTTATTAATTTTCTATTTATCATACTCATTGTCCTAGTTGTGAACCAAGTTTTTTTGCCGAGGTAAATACACTAAATACTCAATATAAAAACGTTAGGTCAAAAGCTGCCTACATTTTGCAAGTTTTTTTAAAAATTATATTAAACTTAGAAAATCCGGTTACAGTTCGTATAATTTATGAAATGAAGTTCAAATGGGTAAAATTATTTTAAGGTAAAGTAATGGAAATATGTGTTAACATGACTTTTGAGATTTTGGGTTAGGAAACAAACTAACATTAAGTTGTAATATTGTTAGTCTTGTTATAGTCTTTTTTTTCACGAACCAGAAATACTTTTCTTGCGTGTTGCTAATTGCTGCAGTTTAGGCAGCATATAGTGCTTCCTAGTTTACCCTCATGAAACCAAGGGGGTAAAATGGTTTGTGTATCGGTGAAGCAAAGTGGATGTCCGAAAAGGTGACGCCGACAGTGACATCCAACAGGCCTATTAGTGTACACAGGCCACAACAAACAGTAACCCTACACCTGATGTAGTATCTGGCGCCAGGCTGAAATGCTTGACTGAGGTTCAGACGCACAGGAAGAGTCTCGCGACCACCTTCAGCTGTCTGTCCATTACCTGTGTTAATGACACGCAACACAATATTGTCGGAGGTAGGCTGTTTATATTGTAGATTGCTGTAAATTGACATTTGTGTGGTTCATTAACATAACGTTCCATAGACTTCTCGAACAGTTTTCAAGTATTTTAAGTAAAGAAAAATTCCAAATAGAAATGCTATTTCATTTTATTTCCTGGACATGACTAAAGATAAAATTAACATCGGCGTGATACTTGCTATACGTCTTCGGTACAAGTATGCGGTATAGACAAAAATAAAAAAACTATTATCATTCATGCATGTCTGTTTATGAAAAGTCCATGCGTAGCATTGAAGTATATTTTGGCCCAATAATAAGACACAGCTTTTTATGTATTCATAAACAGAAACAAAAAGACACACAACAGGGGAATATACTTTTTTAAACTATAGTTGCATTTTGTAATAGTTAGTGTAAAGAATTAAACACATAACCACAAATAGGAAAATGATCAACAAAATGGGTAGCCTACACCTGAAAAGAATGAGAGAGGATATTTTTTCTGAATCTTTTTCACGTCGGGGTAAGTTGTTAAGCGGTTTAAATGTTCAGAAGCTCGCATTAATCAATTAGAATTCTAACAACATATTCGTAAAAACGACAGTAAATACCCCTTATAAAGCAAAATTAATGCAAGTTTCTTGAGTCACAGAATGTACTTGAACTGCTACAGTGAATATTTAATCCAAAAGGCATTTCAATCCCAAAATGTCTAAAACTGACGGATGTTTGATTTCGGTGAGTTGTTCTGTAAATGTAAAATGTCAATCATTAGGTTCTCAAATATTTTTTCTTATTTAAAATACTTTTAACATCCCAAATCCTGTCCTTGTCCTCAGCCAAATTGGGCCTATAGCTTTCATAGTTTTGTTATGCTAAAAAAGTGCTATTTAGAGAAAATAATACTCAATCAATAGCAAGTTTTATAGTGATCATCCAATTCAATTGATTAAAAACTGAAAAGTATAAATAAATTATACAAATTAATTATATTTTACAACTGTCCCCATTTTTGGTCAGTCCCGTCACGTTTACATAAAATTGCGTGAAATACGACTTTGGTTTGACTGAGGGGAAGCTGAGACTGATCAATGGTGCGTTCTGTCATTGAATTTTATGATTTAAAGATTGTTTTTAAAAGATTTTAATGGTTTTTTTTGGAAGAGGACGAGCTAAAGTGTCAGGTCACACTGTCACGGTAAATGTATGCTTCTGTTGGGATGTCCCTCTGATGCGACAAATCATGTGTGAGTTTTCTAGCATTATTCGAGACAAATGAGTGTTGACACTTATGATTCAAAATTTGAGATAACTAAAATGTATCTGCCTTTACAGAAATACACTTTTCGCAAATAAACATCCTCAGTATGACTTAAGTCAACTTAATGTGTCGTATTCTCATCACGCTTATATGATAAACACATTGATGCTTAATAATGGATGAACTGACAACGTTTAATTCAATATGCTTCTCAAACGAAATGCTGATCAATTAAAACCTTATTTTTGACAACAAATGTTAAATTATTAAGTTTATTTTATTTTTATTTTATTTGGGTGATAGCTGCAAGCTTGAGATCTTTTTTGTGGGACGTATAACGTTGCAAAAAACAACTTCGTTTTCTGCCATGGAGTTATAAATTCTCTATTAAAAAGGATAGGCCAAAGGCAAGCAAAAGACATATAGATAGACACTATAGCTGCATTGGGCTGGTTTACGCCGTTTCATTATACACATAAGGCTATACGTTCCAAATTAAAGGAGGCCCTTGTGTGTCACATGTACCTTTTGGACAAAAATTGTCTTTATAATAATATTTCCACATTTAAAAATATGCATTAAAGTATTCAAAACCATACCGTAATTATGCAAAGATCCTGTATTTATTCGTTTTGAATTCCACCTTGCATATTACATTTCTGTTTCATGTGAAGTTGTTGCTGTCCTTGATTATCCGCACCATAATGTCGCTATATATTAATCATAGTTTTGTAATAAAATCCATACGCAGTCTGCATAAAGCAGACACGTTTAGATTTGTTAACAAATAAAACAGATACAAACAAATGTTAACTTTTTGTTTTGGTAGTGCACGTATATAATCTTTATTTTTTAACGTCATCTCATACCCGCAACACCCCTCTATGATATAGGATGGGTAAAGTTTTGAATATCACAGCTTGGTGTAAGCAGTAGGACTAGAGCTTTGATCCTGTCCGTCACAGATGAGGTAATTACTATAATTGCGCATCCTTACCTTTGTCCACAGAAGGCGGAGTGTTCATGTCTTCTGCAATTTTGAGGCCCCAACATGCGTAAAACCAAACGAATTCTTTTTGGCCTCTGAGCAAAGCTGATGGGCTCCATCTCGCTGCCAATGACGGCAGTGTAACATAAGACGCTAGTTAAGTAATCGCCGTAATTAATCATTCTGTAAAAAAGAGCGCTGATGGCTACTGAAAGGAGACACTCGCCTCCGAGCCTTCGTTTTTTAAACAGTCGGTCACCGGAGAACTTCATCAAAACGTTACTCGAGAATATGGGAAGTGTTCAGTCGGTGTGCTATTCTGAAACCTGCAACTTTATAGTGGTGGACTACCTTAGAGGTGTATTTTGATGGACAGCTCTCAAAGAAGTAGCCTATGAAGAGACAGTCATAATTGAACAGAGTTAAAATCAGCAATGAAGCTGTGTTTTTTTCAACACTGCAGATACTGTTTTAATGTAGCTGTGTTGCTATGTGACCAGTTGACCATGACAACTGTTTGCATGCTGTCTAAAGCCTATGGGCTGAGGTAAATATGAATACTACAGTATTTCAATATTCATTTGGGGTTGATGGTGCATCATGGTGTCACCATTGATAGGTCTTGATGATTTGTGGTTGTAAAAATTAACAAACCCAGATTTAAGGTTTTAGATTACTTTTTGTTGTTAATCTGGAGTGATGTTAAAAAGAGTTCAATTTATACTTTACAGTGGCTAGAGACAAAAGATTACCTCACACAAAAGTTATTTTCTTCGTGTGTTAAACAAACAAACAATCAAACCATTTTAAAGTTTAAAAGTTTGTGGTATTTTGATCTTCATGGCTAAAGCTCCATAAATGTATATAGATTGTAGACATTTTGATGGTGTAATTGTACAATTGGGGAAAGATATTAAATTCATCTGCGAAAAATTCAGCACACTTCTCATACTGCATGGTTTGAGTCTCATGTATGTCCTCACAGCATTTATGGCAAATAATGGCACTGGAGCTTATACTTCTGGGTTTGTATTGAATGCTATACCATCATTAATAGAGGGAATTTTGGTATTGCATAGACATTAGTAGCCTACGTTCTACGTAATATATATATATATATATATATATATATATATATATATATATATATATATATATATATATTTTAATATATATTCCACTTTTTCTCCAACTCCCAATATAACATTTTGGTCCTTCAGATAGATAAGCATTGCAACAATTACAATCAAACAGATATAAAGCCCATTTTAGTTTCCATTAAAACCAATAAAACCATTTGAATATCTGTAATGGCTTGTATAGTTTTTTTCAGCAGGGATAGCAGAAGCAGAGAACATCATAAACTACAAAAAGTAAATTAAACGAAGCTGAATAACCTAAAAAATGTCAAATGTACACCGATGTGTCGAAGAAGTATTCCTTGGATATAAGGAATCACATACAATCAGCCAATAACAATGCACCACAGTGCTCACCATTAGCCACTAGATGTCCCTGCAAGTCTTGTTATAATAATCAAATACTGGGGTTGAGACAGGAACAATAATACTGCTTAGAAAATATTAACATAAATCCTGTCAAAAGGTGTCAATCAACACAGACCATTGAAGTTACAAAATATGCATAAGGTGAGTGTTGCAGTCCTGCCAGTTGCTTACATTAGCATTGATCAATGTTAACTCATGTAAGTGTCAGATTTTGGATTTTTGGCTTGATTGATTTATGACTTTAATTTCTTCTATCATATCTTGCAAACATTACTTACAAAATTAAATTGAAAAATTCATATGGGAGATAATGACATACTGTACGTTGTATTCAGACACAAAAAACCTTAAGCAAATTAAATTCTCTATTTTGGAGACTAATGTTTGGTGTTACATCTCTGCTACTCACACTTTGAGAACATTCTGAACTGCATGTCTTTGTAGAGCCCCCTCACAAAACCCATAAAACACTGCCCCCTGCTGGTGGGAAAGGCAGTACGTAGCACAGGAAATGTTATTAAATTGTGAACATCTGCATTCCATTTTTGTGCATGCAAAATGTACTTTTTCAAAATTGAGTAGTAACTGTCTTAAACGTCTGCACCCGTTTTGTTGTTATTAAAAGAACAAATTTCAAGTTTTGTGCATCATGTAGAATGACAGGGTCCTGACATTTCCAAATAGTTCGTAACCACTGACAAGTATTCTAGCATAACCACATGCTGGGTTTGACTTAACTTCAAACAAAGCAAACATACCACACAAGTTCACCATAGTGAAGCGACAGACTGGCAAATATAATACTCTCCCCTGAATGCCAATAAAAAATGTCATTCCTTAGTAAGAATGATTTTCTGGGTTTAAACTGCTTTTCAATGTATAAGCTAAATATTTTGACAGATCGTTTTTTTTTAAATGTCTGGAGGTTTTGAAGCGTTTCCTTTTTTGGTGCATTTGGAGTATAAAAAGCAACACTCCCTGACTCATGCTTGATAAATTAAGACATTTCTATTGTTTATGTGCCCCAGAGTGTATATTCTACGCTCGATGTCATTTCATTTGCTGGTGTTGTAGTGCTCTAATGTAGTGCTGTAAGTGCCACAAGCATAGATTAAGTGCTGCATTGTCATGAGTTTAAAGTGATAGTTCACAACAAAATAAAAATTCTGTCATTTCAAACCTGTGTGACTTTCTTTCTTCTGCAGAACACAAAATAAGAAATTTTGAAGAGTGTTGTTAACTGGACCCCATTCACTTGCATTGGCTCTATACAATAGAGGGAATGGGGTCTTTTCGGTTGTCTTTATCTTTTGTGTTCTGCGGAAGAAAGAAAGTCATAAAGGTGAGAAATGACAAGAGGGCGAGTAAATGATGACAGAATTTTCATTTTTGGGTGACCTATCACTTTAAGGCAGGAAGAGATGCTTGACAGTGTTACGGAAAGTATAATGTTGAAAAAGGCAATTGAGAAGATAAGGAGGACGCTTTAGAAATCCTCTCTCCAGTTTCAGGGAGATGCCAGCGATTTAACAGATAAGAAAACATTATCTCTCATTATGGCTTGTGTCTGTCTCCCCTGCAGCTGAATCTCATTGCTGCTGAGCTGACTTCAGATTCACTTTGTATGCAAACCGGGTGTTAATAATGCTGTTGAAACTGAGATTTGTGACTTCTTGGTGACTGTGTGGGTAGGCCAATTATGAGTCAGTATCTATGAAGTACTTTTACCCCATGGTACCCGTGTCCCATGATGCAGCCTTCATGATGAGTTTATTAAACGCTGAGGAAAAACAATGACATCACAACGTCTTGATTGTTTATCTTAAAACCAATAAGATTAAATCGAATGGAAATGGAGACTTAAGTTTATCAGATGTTTTAAAAAGTTGTAAATTCCCCGTGTTTTTTATTTTAATGAGATATCACAAACCATGGTAAACTGTGATTTGCAAAGTTTAAAACTCAAAGAAACTTATTTCATCATATTCTTCTAATTCTTTATAATTTTATGACACACCTATGCATGTGCTCACATGACCTTGGTGCTGGTAGCCCCCATATTTACCAACGAGTTTACAAGAACCTCCTACGGTATGTATGTTAATATTGGTTTCCTTTTTCTCTTATGGAATTTTAGGATCTACATCCTTTCTAGCTCAGAAATTGTGACAGATTTATTTTGTATGAATCTTTGATTTCAGACATTTCTCCACCTCTGAATCAACTCATGCTCCATGGAGATTATGAACCTTTCTCAACATACTCAAAAATGACAGCAGTATTAAACCACAGACATCAACAAATTTAAATGTATCATATTATGTATTTTTAAATACGAGCAGTAACACGTCTGAAGTAATATATACTGTAGGTGTAGCACGCAATCCTGCTAGTGAGCCAACAATGTTCTCTACCATCTAAAACAATCTTTAGATTTATTTGTAATTATTTCTCACATCCACGTTCCAGGATATAGAATGCAAAAGTTTAAACATGAATCTTTTAATTTTGCAATACGCAGTGATACTTACCCTAAACAGAAGTCAAAACATGTACAAATTGCACAATTAAAGGGATAGTTTACACAAAATATACAAATTCTGTCATCATTTACTCACCTTCAAGTTGTTCCAAATCTGATTTTTTCTTCTTCTTATGAATACGAGATATTTTGGAAGAATGCTTGTAACCAAACAGTCCCACTGACTACCATAGTAGGACAAATATACTTAAATATACTTATATATTGTGATATTTTGAAGAATGTACAACAGCAAACAGTTTTGGAGCACTTTTGACACCATTGACATTTTTACCACTTTGGGGTCCATGAACGGTTTGGTTTCAAGCATTCGTCCAAGTATCTTTCTCTGTATTTAACCAAACAAATTCATTTATACAAGCTTGGAGCATGTAGAGAGTGAGTAATTCATAACTTTATTTTACCTTTTGGGTGAACTATCCCTTTAATGAGCTACTCTTTTCGTTTTCAGACACCTTTCAGAATAGGCTCCAGACAGTGTGAACACATGTACCCATATCTAAATGTGTAATGGTCTGACTGATTTTAAATGACAGAAGGTATGTAGTTACAAATACATCAATTGGATAAGACAAGATTTTCAAACTTTTTATAATGTGAGCTTAAAGATGGTAGTGTGTTTAAAGGTGAGGTTAAGGAATAGTTTACCTTCAAAATGAAAAATTCTGTCATCATTTACTCACCAACTAAACCTGTGTGATTTTCTTTCTTCTGCAAAAAAAAAGAAAAATTTGGAAAAATAATACCAACCAAAAACCGTTGATTCCCATTGACTTCTATTGTATGGACACAAAACCAATGCAAGTCAATGGGGACCGACTGTTTTCTATTACCAACAATTTTCAAAATATTTTCTATTGTGTTCTGCAGAAGAAAGTCATACAGGTTTGAAATAACAAGAGACGTGTAAATAATGAGAGAATTTTCATTTTGAAGGTGAACTGTCCCTTTAATAGGTAAATTTACTCTATTTCTTGCTCGTATTTATGTACATTTCATCTTGTACATTGCTTTGACTGGTTGAGCATGTGTTTGAAATGTTTCACAGTTAATGCACTTCAACAGCAGAGTCTAAACCTACAACAATTTGCTGATCCTCCCATCACAGCATCCCTATCTGTATATTAAACATTTAAAAACTATCTTCATTTTTAAATGCATTTAACATTATATTTATTTATCATGTATTTACATATCCAGGCTCTGTCCGATGACCCCTCTGCGATCATTCACTACCAAATATTTTTTCTTTAGTCCCGATCGGCTGCGTACTGTGTGACTTCAGGTAATCCAGATAATACACAAAGGCTCAGAGCACTGCGCCTTGTGAGCATGTTCCTCATCTCATTCCTGTGCGCACACATAAAAAACATACATTTCTGTCATCTAGGTGTATCCATATTTTCCTGACATGAACAATCAATATAAAAATTACAATATTAACTTTTTTAATAGGTGTTTGTTTACTTGAGACTTCATGCCATTCAGTCTAATTTGAATGAGTGTCAACATCTGGTGTTTGTGCATGTTACCATCTACTTGTCTCCTTGTCGTAACACTCCACGTTCCTGCAGGTGCTTGATCCATCAAAGCCCCCGACAACAAACATCTGATCATCCAGCACCTGGAGATTCAGGTAACATTCCAGCTCAAGTCATGAGAAAATCTGAGTTCATGTGTAGAAACACAGCAGAGATCCAGTCAAACGTCTCACCTCAATGCCAAAGTTACTGCGCTGATGGATCATAGGGTCCACATCACGCCAGTGGTTGGTTCGAGGGTTATAAGCCTCTACAGTCCGCAAACGGTTGTTGCCATCAAATCCACCCACCTGCAGATATTCATGTTGATTACTGTAATGTAGCCATCATATCTTTCAGTTTATAATCTATAAATAGTACTAAATGTGAGTGTTTCTATATGTCACTATGTGTGATACTCACAGCATATACTAGATCTCCATAGGCAATGATACCGAGACCACTGCGGGCGTTCATCATGGGCGCAATGAGACTCCATTGATTTGTCTGTGGACTGTAGCTCTCCGCTGTCAAGAGACATAGCTGTCCAGAGAAACCACCACAGATATACACCTGCCACACAAACATGATAAACAAACTATTGTCCAGCATATCCCCAAAATACACACTTCAAGTGTTTGACGTTCCCTGTTTGTTTTGTATGATTAAAACAATAGAAATCCATTCCAAATGTTAATTAAAAGACACTTATGACGCCTCTGACCATGTAGTTTTTTTAAGGAGAGGGGCAAAAACCAGCCACATCTCAGACAAAGTGTGTCATTGTGAATGTAGTTACCTTGCCGTGCAGTGTGGTGGCGCTAGCGTCACTCCTGAGTTCAGCCATGGATGCTATGCGTGTCCACTGGTTTCTAGGTGGGTCAAAGCGCTCTGCAGTGTTTAGCCGTGTCTGTCCATTATGTCCACCAATTGCGTAAATAAGGCCGTCCAGAACAGCAACACTAACGTAGCATCTTTGCTCAAACATGTTGGCCACCTACAAGTCAACACATTTTGTTTGTGTATGTTGTTTTTTGAATACGTTTTATGTATGGAACGAGGCGAATCTCACCTCATGCCAAATTTGAGTGAGGGGATTAAATTTCCAAACAGTGTTAAAATAACTGATACTGTCAAAGCCACCGATGCAATAGATGGAGCCGTCTAGGACCACCGAACCATGATAGGCTATGGGTCTCCCATTCACTTGATTAACATCCTCCCAGCGGTTTACTTGTATATCAAAACACCCCATCTCACTGGTTGGACTGCTGCCACTCCAGCCTCCTATGGCCAATAGGATTGCTGGGGGGAAACGTGGGCGTGTCAGTTGTTTCCTGAGGATTAGGGTGGAAGGTTCACGAATGCTGCAGTCAAACAATGCCTCTGTTGCATTGGAGACAAAAGATGTGCAGGACTCGTTTTCCATCACCAGTGGATTGAGCTTTATCTTCTCAGTGAAGTAGTCTGCTGCCATCAATCCCAATCGAACCTGGAGCACAAGAGTCGAATGACTAACAGCACTAAGGATGCTTGTAACACTGGTAAATGTGTGAACATGTAAAGTCTAACCTTTGGCAGAAGTGTGGCCATGTACATTTTCCTCTCTTCCGGTGCATGATAAATCCAGCAGAGGATGGCTTCAAAAACCATTTCCTCGTGTTTAACGCTCAGCTCATCACGACCTAAAAACTCCACAAGATGTGCAGGCGATAGTTCCAAGAACTTTTTAGATAAACGCAGAACATCTTCAAAGTGCTTTAAGATGTAAAACTTAGCTTTAGTATGGAGCTTTGAACAGGACTGGAAATTCTGCGTCAACGTAAAGATGTCAATGGAGCTTTCAGGGGCTAATTGTGACTCCAAGAAATGACAACAGCCGTTTACCAAATATGACATTAAAAAACGATCAGCCGCAACCAGAAGCTCTGCCACGTTTTCTTTGGTAATGCAAACGGATCCTGTGTAAGCGCATTCAACGATGTGAGACATGATGTCGGGAGACACATCCTTGACATCATATATATCACTATCCCATTTGTCAGAGAGAAGCATCCTATGAGGAGAAAAGAAACCTTGTTATTGATAAATATCATATCACGCTAACTGACTAAATGTCTTGAATTATACCATAAAGTGTTTTTGATACCTTTTCTTTTCATCAAGTACTTATGTATGAGTTTTTTTTAGATTCCAACAAATCTGATTTGTCATAGATTCTGTCATCTGTCTATTTAAAAAGTGAGTATAATTATTTTTACAGTAAGGGTAACCAGGTGACCAGGTTTTTTTCCTAGTTAAATGGTCAAAATAAAATTGGATTATAATTTATTTTTAATTAATTCAAAAAGGAGACAAAGCGTTTTTGAATGTCTTTTTATTGCCAGACTGATAATGATTAGAAGTTTTTGTACTATTGCAATTAATTAGAATAAAAGCCTATAATATTGTTTGCAGATCAAACTGACCACCGTAACTGCTTTTAATAAAGTTTACCAAAACTTCATGGGAAAAAACGGTATTGCATGCATTAAGATAAAATCCGATAACAACTCAAAAATATAACAAAAATATAGCCTGTGACAAATAATTATATAGTTACCATTTTAACATGTTCTAATTGTATTTAATGTTTTATTTTCACAAACTGTATACAAAATCATAACAACCAGTAATTGAAACTTTTTAAAAGAGCTTTTTATGTATATGCTTTTGCAAACGGACTTTCACAATCATGTCGAGACATTCTTCATCGCTAAAGCAGCGGCGCGTGACCAAGTAACTTACATTCCCCTCTTCTGGTGTAAATAATCACTACATGGTAGCTCTGTTCCGCAGGATCGGGCCTTTCATCGTATTTTTTGTCGATTTTGGGCGTGCTGTAAAACGGGACATTTCTGGGGACAGAACACCAAAAACTGGGACGGTCCCCTAAAAACGTGGACGTCTAACCGTATTTTACAGTGTCATTAATACGCATTCAATAAACAATTTAACACACACAGCACTCATTACACTAAGCCTACTAGGAATATAACAACCCCATAAAAACTTTCAACAATTTAGTCAATGCAGACTACACCAAAGAATATCATGTAGCCTAGGCCAAAAGCTGCTTAGCAACCATGCAAAATTGTGAAAATACAACCAAACAAGTAGCCTAGAAAAAAATGAACAAGTTTTTAACTGCATGTCCTTACCTAAAAAATGGGATGACTTGATAAATGACGATTTTGTGCACTTTCAGTTCCGTGTGATTAACTCTAATTTTAAAATCAGTGTGCTCTCCTTCTAACCTCATTTCGTTAAAGACCCTAAAATACTCTGCAGATCGTCTGTGATACTCCATGTTTGCTTATTAAACTTTAACAGCCTCTTCAATCAAAACCAAGAGCCGTTTTGTTGTTTTTCGTCCTTTTGTTTTGTTTTGGGGATTTAAAAAAGGCGCCAGCGGACAGATAAGCGCAGTAAAATTCAACGTTATGTTAAGGCCCGGTTCCTGCCAGGTGCAGCTAGCAGATATCCAGGGTGGGCATTTAACAAACACAATCTATATCCCCCTAAAAAATTAAGAGAGCATTTTTAAAAGTTTTTCTTCTGATAAGAATGTGTTTTGGTAAAATTATCATTTTTGTTTATTTCTGTGAATTTCCTATAAAATTGTTGTATTTTTTTTGCAGAAAATGAACTAGAGAAAAAAACGAGTCAAAACAACAGAAAAGACGATCTGCGTTCTTAAAACAGAAACATGGCAAAAAAACAGTTTCAGTTTCAAAAAACAAGTTCATATTTAGTTATAAGCAACACAAAAGATGGAGCTCTCAGCCATTACTGACGGTCAACAAGTAAAAACCTAGCCCATTGCATGCACATTATAGCTGTTTGTTAAAGGAGGCATGAATTAAAATCACAATTTTAAGTGCTAGAACTGAAAACGCCCTTGTTACTGAGATACAGAAAAAAGTGGCGCGGAAACAGATAGAGCAAACAATAAACAAACACGCCATTAAAGATAGCTAAATTTTTTAAAGTTTATTTTTTTTAAAGTTTATTTTTAAAGACGTTCCAGCTCATGTGGAAATTTTTAATTTCATAATTGCACATCAAAAGACATTTTAAGACACCCAAATACAGGATTATATTAAGATAATCATACCAGAGGACGCCTCCTACGTCATCTCACCGGGAAACAGAAGTACACATCGCCGTTCATTTCACGTGATCTATCTGTCCTATTCTGAATTTTTTTTATTTCCACGATAGATGAAGGAAATGCAATGGGTATGCAGCAGGTCTAGAGTGTGTCACTGTACAGTTATAACTGAACTACGGCGTATCCGCGGTGAAAAGCAGATGTTTCTGTAGCAATTAGTATCAAGGGATTTATACGTTATTGTAGCAAAACTGTAGCAAGGTGTGTAACATTCAATTCTGGAACGCTGAGTCTTTGTCGCTCTGAATGATTCTCTGTCTGGCAGTCCAAAGCCGTGGGAACGTATTTTGAGCAGATGGTGCTATATGATTTTTTACAAGGGCTGAAGTTATGACTGTGCTTTGGACGAGCCGCTTAAGTTTAATGTTAATAAATAACGGAAGAAAACAATTCTCGCTGCGGAGAATAAAGATGAATGCCAATGTGATTATAAGATACAGCATAAAAACAAACACATAAACGCATGTATGTGTGCCTATAGCCAAATAACAATCTGTTAAACGAATACAATCTGCGCGTTAGCGGTTAATTTACGCGGTACATTTAAAACCGACGCGACTTCTCCCTGCAGCTCTCTTTCTTATCTATGCGGTTGTGGTATGTTTTTGAGGATACATTATAAAGACGATCATGTTGTTGCTACAAGTTGTTCCTCCATCTCCGCTGTACAACGTACCCTTGCAGGAGCTTTTGCGGTCGACATTTTTAAAGGTCTGTCAGTCATCTCCATCAACTTTCAGATCTGTCTCTCATTGGCTGTAGCGAAAGTACCAACGTCATCACATGTTTGATATGATCGGGGCGGCTAAGATTTCTATCGGAGCAGATCGGGAGGTGTGAGATTCGATCTGTGAACGCCACACACTACGTGATAATCCTGGTCGAATCTCGGGCCCGATCGAGGTTCTGGGCCCGATTTTTTCAAAGATTCTCGGGAGGGGAAATCGGGGTAAAATCTGGCCGAGAATCCTCTAATCTGAGCCAGGCTTTAGTGGGGCTCTCACCCTTGATTCATTCTGGTAAATTTGTTGATAGCTTGTGTGTTTCTGAAGCACATTCAAAACACCTTGACAAAAGGTAAAATGGATTGTTTCCCTTTTGCAATGGAGGACTTGATAGTAAAATGTAGATGTGTTATGTTATTGTATGACTCAGTGAGGTGAAAAATTTGGTGAAGGAAAATATTTTTTTACAATTTTTTTTTTTTTTTTACAATTTACCTGAACAATTCACACATCAAGAATCCGCTCATGAAACTCAACAGTGGTGACACTCAACAAAAGAAAGCTTCATGCTGCAATGCATTGTGGGTAAGAGCATAGAACAGAACTACTCCATGACTCCCAGCATGCATTGCTGCATGAAGAAAAGATGCAACTCAACTTTGATCATTGTTGAGATTCATAAACTGATTCTTTATGTCTGGAAGTTTAAAATGAAAAAATGTTTTGAACTTTTAGATTCATGCTGCTTCCATCTAAACTCTCAAAACAGAGATGTAATCTGGGGACACATACGTCTAATAAATTACACACCAGCAAATTGTGCGAATTTGCCCAACAACAAGGATTAAGATGACTTTTTCTTTTCTTGGTAGCTATATTTGTGCTTCAGAAAACTTCCCATAATAAATCAAGGGTAAAGCCCAACTAAAGGAATGACTGTTATGGTGACTTATTATTGCTCATGTTTTCTTTAGTGATTGTGTTTGTTAACAGCAGGTGTTCATTATTAAGGATCGATCATCACTTCACTATATCATTAACTCATTAATCACCGGCGGCGCCAGGGGGGGGTCTTGGGGGGTCTCAAAACCCGCCCAAAAAACGCCTTGACCCCCCATTTGACCCCCCACCGCCTCCGTGATTAAAAAATATTTAATATATATTAAAATATATATATCCGGGATAAAGATTTAACAATGGTCCTCTTCAAACTACGCAGAACAATAATAATTAATTATTTATTCGACATATAAAAAAATATAAACATAAGAATCACAGCGACGCCCCATGAACGCTGCTGCCGCTGCGCCTTGCGTCATTGCGTTCAAGGCGCTGCCGCGAGCCCGCAAGTGCTGCAACGCACTTTATATCTTTAAGCTAAAAATGGATCGCTTCGTCATTCCTAAAAACAAATTGACAGCAGACGGAAATAGGACTGAAAATATACCCGTTGCAGTGGAGGGCGAGCCCTGCTTGATCCTAGAATTAGAAATAGAGGACACCGAGGAATTAGATAGTGGTTCTCAACTCTGGACCGCGAGATCCATTTTCCTGCCGAGTTTAGCCCGAACTCTGATATAAAACACCTGAACAAGATAATCAGCGTCTTTAGGAATAGAGGCGTTCAACTTAATGCGTCGCTGCGCAAATCTATCAGAGTGTGAGATTTAAGTACCGTGAGAGCAATTCAAGTGCATATTGTTCTGTACGGATTTGAATCGCTCTCGCGGTACTTTAATGTGATATGCCAAACAATCTGTGCAGCCCTACATTAAGTTGAACGGGTCTGTTCCTGAAGTCACTGATTAGCCTCAACAGGTGTTTTATCAGAGTTTGGGCTAAACTCTTCAGGAAAATGGATCTCGCGGGCCAGAGTTGAGAACAACTGAATTAAAGGATGAGGAGGTGGGACCGCAGCAACTCGCATATGGAAGCTTATGTGTTGCAAAATTCAATTTGCAATGTAATATGCAAAATGGCAATGCAGTATGTAAATTGACAATGCAATTGTGTATCTAAATATACAATTCAAATAACGTATGTGCAACACTAAGTGCAAAATGAAAATAAAAATTCAATTATATGAATTACATTTGGGAGTTCCTACACGGGTTTTATGATTACAAATGTAATTGATATAATTGAATTTTTATTTTCATTTTGCACTTAATGTTGCACATACGTTATTTGAAATGGAAAGGATTTAACAGGGGATTTAAGCCATGGCCCAGACGAGAAACCAAGACAGCCTAAATTAAAATCATAACCCTGTCGTTCTTTCGGATCTCAGGGGCAGCATCCAGGGGTTTTAGTTACTCGTGGTTCAAACAGTACCAGTGTCTTGAATATTCTGTCAAAAGATGCGGCTTTTTGTTTTGCCTGTCGTCATTGTTTTCACAGTGTGCATGGATCTGGTTTTATTTGTTTACTAGCAGTAATATGCAGTTATTAGCCGTGTCCACTGTTTTGTTTTTGGTTTTCATGAGACCCCCCTTGAAATGACCAGGACCCCCCATTGCCCCCCCAATCAAAAGTGTCTGGAGCCGCCACTGACTGGAGTTGGGAACCACTGGGCTACTGAACGTCAAGAAACACATTGTTTAAAAACACACATATTGTGTTAAATTTGATACAACATATGTTGTCCCTGAACACACTCCCTACATGTGTTAAAATTTTTCACAACATTTGTAATTTTTAACACATCAGTTTTTGCAGTGTAGGAATGGCGCAGCAATCTTTTGTGAGAAAATGTTTTGTACTGTGCGGCACTATTACTTTGTTAGAGATCGCTTGATGTGCCCTGATCACTTCTCGGGAGAATAGTATAATCTGGGGACCTCTAGTCCTCTGTATTAATTGCAGAGGTTGTCTGAGATCTTAAGCCCGCGTGAATCACCATCTCTGTGATTTGGTGGTCTTATATATAATTTGTCAAGGTTTTATACCACGTTTCCAAATAATGTAGGCTGTTTTGAAGTGTTGTGGTATTATTTTGGGTGCTGGGTGATATCCATAAGTTACCGGGAGTCTTCCGTTTGTTTATTTGTTTATTTGAGACCCGCGATCGCGGTGATCTTTTGTCCGGTTTGGGATCACTGGTCTTAAATGCTGACAGGTACGGTCATATATCATTAAACGCATTACAAGTATAGGCTTAACAAACTATACACAAAGCCTTGCCATCACATCCGGGAAATAAGTCAGTAAATTTGAGTAAAATCATCCCGTGCGAATGCATCACATGAAATATTGATGTGGGGAGGTAATTTTTTAATCACAGGAGGTCTAAAGATAATACTGATGCCGTTCGAAAACTGTGAATGGTGCTAATGTGTAACCTAACGTTATGTCTCGAACCAAATTCACAGAAGGCTACAACAACAAATTTTTTTTTCTTGTTTACGAAGGGGCAAAATACGATTATTGATTAATGGCTTGTGGGACTAACCTGAATATGTGGTAGGGAGGAGACGAGCCAGATGACTTTCTAAAACGCTTACCGAGGTTTAACGTACCTAAACAATAACCATGGAAGCCCACATTTCTGTCAAGTCCTGTCATAAACACTAGCTGTTATTAAAAAGATGAGTCCGATCATCCATTATAAGAAAACAACTTAACATAGCCTACCGGAACAACGACTACGCAAAAGCAAATTTCTATGAAACATTTATTGTAATAAACACTAGCTACTGTTAAAAGAACAAGCACTTATTCATGTCCCTCTTGTCCCAAGTGGAAATTTAGCCCCTGGATCTAACTATACTTCAGACTTGGATGTCTACTATCGGAGATGAAGGGGGAGAACAGCAGGCAGGAGACAAAGTGATGATATAATGAAATGAGCAAAGTTTATTCAGGAAGAGAAAAACATAGCTGCTTTAAAGATTGCACATTCTGACATTGCAAAGAACTTTGTCTAGAGTTTTATTCCTTATTGTAAGTTCGTCTGACTAGAAACACATTCGTCAAGTGTTATTATACCAGCAAAAGTTGCTTGACTGCTTAGCAACCTTGTCTTGTGACATAAAGAAGAAACTACTTGTGAAGACAATGCATATGGGGAGAAATAAATTAATGAAATCTATACTGAATATAGGAAATAGTAAAGAACAATAATAACGAATAAAGATAAGGAAATAAGAAGTTAAATACAACACAAAATGTTTGTCGTTAATCTCAAATCAGAATTGTATCATCTTCAGAAAATACACACACAGGTTACTTTTAAGAAATTCAGATTGTATCCTTCTATATTAATATCAATATTTAGCAAAATTCTGATTAGGGTTTCTGTGGGATGTTTGTCCATCAAGGAGCTCTGATCACTGTGTGGACCCCAGAACCCTCTTCCCTACTGCGCAATGGGGTGTATTATTCCGGAAAGTGGTCTGAATGAAGTACGAGGTTAAATAATTTGTGCACAGCCGTCTGCTGCATTACATCTAAAATGTTGTCCTGCCCACCAGATTTTTTACATTTTAGGTTTTTGAGCTTTTTGGTCAATTCTTTACTTCGAATTACATTTTCTTACAATTGATGATTTTGTTTGATTTTATAAAAATTTGTATCACGTTTTTTGGTGGAATTCTTTATATAGGTTTTGAAATTGGTTTGTCCAAATGTCTGGTAAATCTTATGGTTTTGATATGCTCAGATTAATCCACATATCCCAGATCCAATTTTTGGCTAAGCTGTTGGTCAGAAGTTGTTGCTTTTTCATTATTTCTTTATATTCGGATATCTTTATATTGATTTATTTCATTTGTAGCTAACTTGATGTTATCTTAGTTGTTCCAAATGTTTTATTTAAAGGAAAGTTCACCCAAAATGTTAAATTACTCTTGTTGTTCCAAACCTGTATAAATTTTGTTTGGTTGAACACAGAGAAAGACATTAGGATGAATGCTTGTAACCAAATAGCTCTTGGACCCTATTGACTACGAAAGTAGGAAAAATTAGAATTAAGTCAAAAGTGCCACAGAACAGTTTTCTGTCCTTTATTTTTCAAAATATCTTATTTTGGGTTCAACAGAACAAAAATGTAAACATAATTTTTCCTGCTGTGGTAGTCAATGGGGTCCAAGAACTGAAGCATTCTTCCAAATAAATTTCTCTGTGTTCATCAGAATAAAAAAAATCATACATATTTGGAACAACTCGAAGGTGAATAAATGGTGAATCTACTAATTAGCACTGCACTTTATCCCCCACTAGCACGCACAACTTTATACATTGTCTTACTGTAATAAAACAATACATATCAATCACTGTACACTACGCACATTGTGTGTACATTCGCTGCTATTTATTTAGTTATTTGTAAATTATGTGTCATTATCCTGTGTACACTCCCTTCCTTGAACTGCCACCTTACCGTGGTGGAAGGGTTTGAGTACCCGAAAGACGCTAGGAGCTATGTTGTCTGGGGCTATATGCCCCTGGCAGGGTCTCCCAAGGCAAACAGGTCCTAGGCGACGGGTCAGACTAAGAGCGGTTCAAAAGTACCTTATGACTACAGGCCTGGGGTTGGGGCTCGTATGTGAGCGCCTGGTGGTCGGGCCTCCCCCCATGGGGTCTGGCCGGGCTCAGCCCGAAGGGGCGAAGCCAGAAGTTGTTGCTTTTTCATTATTTCTTTATATTCGGATATCTTTATATTGATTTATTTCATTTATTTCGCCTAGGACCTGTGGGGCCACCCTCCCGTGGACCCACCACCTGCAGGGGGCCTCGACAACCCGATCCCTGGACACGGAATCTAGCTCAAGGGACATGGAACGTCACCTCTCTGACGGGGAAGGAGCCTGAGATTGTGGGTGAGGTTCAGAGATTCCATCTAGAGATAGTCGGGATCACCTCTACGCACCTCTTGGGCTCTGAAACCACACCCCTCAAGGGAGGATGGACGCTTCACCACTCTGGAGTTGCCCATGGTGAAAGGCGGCGGGCTGGTGTGGGTTTGCTTATAGCCCCCCAGCTCAGCTGCCATGTGTTGGAGTTTACCCTGGTGAACGAGAGGGTCGCTTCCCTGCGCCTTCGGGTCGGGGATAGGTCTCTCACTGTCGTGTGCGCCTATGGGCCAAACGGCAGTGTAGAGTACCCGGCCTTCTTGGAGACTCTGGGAGACTGCTGACTGGGGACTCCGTCGTTCTGCTGGGGGACTTCAACGCCCACATGGGCAACGACAGTGACACCTCGAGGGGCGTGATTGGGAGGAACGGCCCCCCTGACCACCTCCGGCAGAGCTTCGACCAGATCCCGAGGGAGTCTGGAGATATTGAGTCCAAGTGGACAATGTTCTCCACCTCCATTGTCAACGCGGCCACTCGGAGCTGTGGCCGCAAGGTCTCCGGTGCCTGTCGAGGCGGCAATCCCCGAACCCGGTGGTGGACACCGGAAGTAAGGGATGCCGTCAAGCTGAAGAAGGAGTCCTATCGGGCCTGGCTGGCGTGTGGGACTCCCGAGGCAGCTGACTGATACCGACAGGCCAAGCGGATTGCAGCCCGGGTGTTTGGGGAGGCCATGGAGAAGGACTATCGGTCGGCCTCGAAGAGATTCTGGCAAACCGTCCGGCGCCTCAGGAGGGGGAAGCAGTGCCCTACCAAAGCTGTTTTCAGTGGAGGGGGGCAGCTGTTGACCTCGACCGGGGATGTCATTGGGCGGTGGAAGGAATACTTTGAGGATCTCCTCAATCCTGCCGTCACGTCTTCCATTGAGGAAGCAGAGGCTGAGGGCTCGGAGGCGGACTCGTCAATCACCCAGGCTGAATTCACAGAGGTAGTCAAGAAACTCCTCGGTGGCAGGGCACCAGGGGTGGATGAGATTCGCCCTGAGTACCTCAAGTCTCTGGATGTTGTGGGACTGTCTTCGCTGACAGGCCTCTGCAGCACCGCGTGGCGGTCGGGGGCAGTGCCCTTGGACTGGCAGACCGGGGTGGTGGTCCCTCTTTTTAAGAAGGGGGACCGGAGGGTGTGCTCCAACTATCGGGGATCACACTTCTCAGCCTCCCCGGGAAAGTCTATGTCAGGGTACTGGAGAGGAGAATCCGGCCGATGGTAGAACCTCAGATTCAGGAGGAACAGTGTGGATTCTGTCCCGGGCGTGGAACGCTGGACCAGCTCTATACCCTCTCCAGGGTGCTGGAGGGTTCATAGGAGTTCGCCCATCCAATCCACATGTGTTTTGTGGATTTGGAGAAGCCATTCGACAGTGTGGAGCGTGCTCCGGGAGTATGGGATTCGGGACCCTTTGCTAAGGGCTATCCGGTCCCTGTACGACCGGAGCAGGAGCTTGGTTCGCATTGCCGGCAGTTAGTCGGACTTGTTTCCGGTACATGTTGGACTCCGGCAGGGCTGCCCTTTGTTGCCGGTTCTGTTCATAGTTTTTATGGACAGAATTTCTAGGCGCAGCAAGGGGCCGGAGGGCGTCGGGTTTGGGGACCACATGATTTCATATCTGCTCTTTGCGGATGATGTCGTCATGCTGGCCCCATTAGACCAGGACCTTCAGCATGCACTGGGATGGTTTGCAGCCGAGTGTGAAGCGGCTGGGATGAGAATCAGCACCTCCAAATCTGAGGCCATGGTTCTCAGTCGGAAAAGGTTGGCTTGCCCACTTCAGGTAGGTGGAGAGTTCCTGCCTCAAGTGTAGGAGTTCAAGTATCTGGGGGTCTTGTTCACGAGTGAGGGAAGGATGGAAATGGAGATTGATAGACGGATCGGTGCAGCTTCTGCAGTACTGCGGTCGCTGTACCGGTCTGTCGTGGTGAAGAAGGAGGTGAGCTGCAAGGCGAAGCTCTCGATTTACCGATCAATCTACGTTCCTACTCTCACCTATGGTCATGAGCTGTGGGTCATGACCGAAAGGACAAGATCCCGGATATAGGCGGCCGAAATTAGCTTTCTCCGCAGGGTTGCTGGGCGATCCCTTAGAGATAGGGTGAGAAGCTCGGTCACTTGGGAGGAGCTCAGAGTAGATCCGCTGCTCCTCCACATCGAGAGGGGCCAGCTGAGGTGGCTCGGGCATCTTTTCCGGATGCCCCCTGGACGCCTTCCCGGGAAGGTGTTCCGGGCATGTGCCAACGGGAGGAGACCCCGGGGAAGACCTAGGACACGCTGGAGGGACTATGTCTTTCGGCTGGCCTGGGAACGCCTCGGTGTCCCCCCGGAAGAGCTGGAGGAAGTGTCTAGGGAGACGGAAGTCTGGGCATCCCTGCTTAGACTGCTGCCCCCGCGACCCGGCCCCGGATAAGCGGAAGAAAATGAATGAATGAATTATCCTGTGTACACTACGCACATTGTGTACATTTGATGCTGTGTATTATTATAATGTATTTTACGTGCCATTTGTTGTATTCTGGTGTAAAACTTGTACAGACATGTTTACTGTGTAAATCTGTACACAAAATGTCTGTCATACTGCCATGTTGGTCGGAACTGCACCCAAGTTTTTCACCTACTGTTGCACCTGTGTATATGGTTGAGTGACAATAAAGGGATTTGATTTGATTAAATGATTACAGATTTTTTTTGTGAACTATCCCTTTTAATAAATATAGTGATTCGATTTTTCAGTTCTTTAGAATTAGGTGCTTGAATAAATTTGTCGGTGCTGTGTGAAGCCCATCTCTATGTCAGCTGGATGTGATTCATTTGACAGGTTTTCAGTGGATTTTGTGTAAGCGTGTCATTAGTCTGTGTTTTAATATTTGTTTGGTTATGGTCAGAAAGAGGAGTTTGTTGTTTGAAAGTAAATGCAGTAAAGGAGGATGGGTCCAGAGATGGCATACACTAGTTCCATGATCAACAAATCCTAATGAGTCTTGTCTGATCCTGCCATCCAGTTTGTATACAGACCGGAGGCTCAGCAAAGCTGTAATAATTCTGTCGCGTTTTTGTTTATGGTGTGGTCAAGGTTGTTTTTTTGGTGGGCGATTTTTTTAGAGATTCAGGAGGTTTTGGCGAAAGACATGTTTAGCACCTCCAGGACCGAAGTGACTATCCCTGCCATACAACATAGAAAGTAAAAAAAAAATAGGGGCAAAAAATCAAGACTGTGAGTTTTCAAAACTTTGGCACTCATCAACTCATCATATTCCCAACATTAGCAAAAAATACAATATAACTGTAAGCGGTATGGCTTGAGTGATTAAGTGCTAGACTTTTTTCCCACTGTGCCTTAAAACCCATATGCCTTTTATTTGAAATATAAAAGTGTTTTCTGGGTGCTGTTGATAAAAAAATGGCAGAAATACAAATCATTTGGCAAATTTTCAAGAATTGAGGTCCTTAACTTCTCGATATTAGCATCTTCATACCTGATGTAAACTGCTTCTGCCAATTGACAAAATCTACCTTAATGAAAACACAGCATGTTTCGTTAAAAAAGATTTGGGTAGATTTGGTTTCTCTTCCCTTCTGTAAAAGCCTGCACATTTCAAGATCTGAACTTTGTACGGTAATATGGTTAACTGATCAGAGAAAACCTGCGGAATTACATGTCTTATTTTAGTGTAATATTAAATTTGTTGACATTGGTGTGGTTAAAATTAAACCACATTCTAGAGCACGACATACGCAGCAGCTTTCATGACACGCGTGCGAGTCGTTGCTAACAGTTGTCGCTCCTGGCATGATAAACTACTTAGGACGTTTGCAAGTGAGTGAGTTAAGTGAATGACTAAATAAGTGGAACATGACTGAATCAACGTTGAGCCCGAGCTGCTGCATCACCTACTCCTGTGAGCTTGTGCAGAAAATGAGAAAAACCCTTCAGGACTCGTCCAAATTACCATGAAATTATCTCCCTCCCCACTGCTAGAGATAGCGGCTGCCTCGTTCTGCCTCGCCTCGGCTCATCTCTCTCGCACGGCTCACTTCCTTTCCCCAGGCCTCTTTATAGAACAGAACGGAGCACACTTTGCAGTTTCAGCGCGTTTGTGAAGTGAGTTTAAGAAAGTTCATTTCCGAAGGCATAAGCAACCCTTGACTCTTATTGGGGACAAAGAGCCCGGTTGCAGATTGGTCACAGTGCGTATTTTTTAAGCATCTTTTAGACTGTTAGGGAGAGGGTCTCTTCACAAGTTTAAATAGCATGGATCTATGATCTATCTATTCCACACTACATGACCTAAGTAATTTGGCCACCTATCTATGCTACAATCAGGGCTGGACTGGGTATACAAATTGGCCATGGCATTTTTGGCCCACATCAGCCCTTCACCATTTCTGCCGACGAGGGGAGGTGCATGCTCAAATTTGTCGACCGGGGGGGGTGTGTGGGTTGTGATTGGGTTTGGGGGCATGCATACGTGTCTTTTGCATTCCTGCCTGAAACGCCTCGTGTGACCACCCCCACACAAATCTACGTCAGTTCGTAGCATGATTTGACTAAGACCACCCAATTGTATACGAAAGTAAGGTGGGCGTACCCGTCAGTATAATTGTTTTGTAACCTGATGTTCCAAATATGGTAACAGGCGTTTCGTTTCCATCACACGCTTGCAGTATTCGACCAATCACTACACCCTGGGTAACTGGCCAATCATAGTACACCTCACTCTTCAGAGCAATGAGATTTGTAAAAAATCTGCGTGCTTCAGAGAGGGGGGGTAAAGATGAGATACAAACATGTATAGTATGTGGACAATACAACGTTTTTAACCTTAAATCATGTATACATATTGCATTATATTTAAAACAAACAATATTTGTTATAGCCGTGTCATATGACCCCTTTAACATTAATGGAGTTCAGTAAACACAGTTTTGAGTAGTCTGAGGTCATTATAAAGTGAGACTATTTAGGATGAAGTAAAAAACATTATGAAAAATAGTATAGGATACTATGGGTTCAATAATTTTGAGGTTATCACAATCAATGCATTCAGTCTCAGCATTGCATATTTTTTGTTTCCGGATATCAGGCTTAATGTCCAAAACTGCAATATTTAAAATGATAATCATAGTCTGCTGTAGTGGTGGACACTGTGCCGCCGAAAAGATAAAAAAATACAATTATGACAAACTTAGATACTGTATGCCAGATCTGATCATAGTTTATTACACAGTAAAAGACACATAGTTGATGTATTCGTATCTTTTGTTAACCTGTCAGCACAGAGAGAAACCCCACACATATACACACACAGGTATATATGTCTGCGAGTTTAGTATAAAGTGCAAATCAATCACAAATTTCCATCATGTATAACCTTAGGGATGAAACAAGAATATGCCTTTAACAGAATGTTACACAACCAGTCTTATTTTGGTTTCATACTGCATTTTAAAAGGGTGCATAAATCTCTGAAAATATAACATTTATTTTTAACATAAACAGGAATATGAGAGATATAAGTGACTTCAAGTTTTAAAAGGAGAGAGTACCATACAGTTTTAACGGCTTTTACAGCCTAGTCAACATGGCCCTGGGTCAAAGAGGAAATCTCACCAATTCTTGGTGAATCAGAGATATCGAAGGACCTGTATTAACAGATCACCTCTGTTGTAGTGCATTTTGTTTTCTCTGGTAATGATCATTGACATTAATAATTGAGCACTAAATTAACCTAAAACATGTCTTACCATATTAGTGGGACAATTTTATCACACATAGCTTCAATTCCAATCACTCCTAGACTACATTCTACTCTATTTCTATAACTCAGGCAAAAATGTTTCAGAATTAAATTTTAAGACTCGGAGTCTAAATGTTTCCTTGAGGCAGTGGTTATATAAACTTTAAATTTGGCAACAAGAAGGGTCAGTCTCCAAGCTTTGCTAATCCACCATAAATCACGTTAAGGACACAATGCTATTCAAGTTCGAATGACCGAGGGCTGCAATAAACGTTCAGCGCTGTAGGCATCCCTTTGAACCATATACAGACATTTGATAAAATATACATTCTCTGAAGTTTACAAAATCCATTACATTTGGAAAATTCTCTGAATCACAATATATGAGTAACATGGCGAGCTACATGGATAGAGGCTTTGAATGAATGAGAACAAGTATCGTCTCCACAGCAGTCTAAGAAATGCAATGTAATAATTTAACAAAATAAAATACAATTACACTGAAACTGAAGTGTCTCTTGATTCAGCAACGGATGAGAAGACGAAGTCAAGAGTGCCCATACCTTCCATAATAGTGCAATCATTATTAAAACGGTCAAAGCTTCAATGTGTAATCAACGTTTTACGCTACTTTTGAGATAATCTCTTTGAACTGGGCTGAAGCAAATGTGTGCACTCACTGCTGTTGGTTTGGAGATGGTATGGACACCTTGTTGCTTGGATACCTCCATAACAGTGGTTGAATTACATAATCCAGTCCCTGGTCATTTCGAAAATCCCCTTTATGAACCGAGGGGATGAGCACACAGTGAAAGCAGGACGAAATCATGGGATTTGAATTGTAAAAATAGCTCTAACATAACACAGTGGGGTTGGAATTCTATTTAGCAGCAACTGTTTGGTACAGGAACATCCTTGGTGTTTAACAGATTGCGATTTCATATTCCCAAACGAAACAAAAAGTCCTTACAACTGTATGCCTTTACATCCTACATCCAACAAGAACGCAGCACCTTTTCTGGCAAATTCTGATTAAGGTTCATACTTAGGTTCAAATGCTTCAATGCCCTTGTATAGTGGTCCTATTAGACAGAAAGTGCATATTTTATGAGAGAACCTTGTTTAGCCTCCTAAATACACATATGAACATACACAGAAAGTAAAGTAAGGATTAACAATTTGGCCATAAAAGGGCAATCAAATAAGCAGGAATAAACAACAAACAAACAAAACATAAATAGATATAAAACAAAGAACAAAAAATAAAATTAAGAAAATATCTGTTTATATGTAAAGAAAATATTACAGGGGTTTGGGAATCTGATTTCATATGGGTGAAGAAAAAGCTACTGCTTAAGGTTTGAAACTTAAATGGCCCTTTACTCCATGCAGGGCTTGATAGCATGGATTTTAGTTTGAAACCTTACTAGATATTATTGCATAGTTTGGTGAATTAGTTTTAGATTTGCAGATCATTTGGTTTAAGAAAAACAGTCATTCTGCCCGTCCCTCATACACATCTTTTTGGGTCTAATTCAATCAAACTGCTCTTTTATCACCACAGTACCAACATGGCGCCAGTGTAAGTTCATTGTAAAACAAGCAACTGTGACTTATTTAATCATAAATAATGGTTATTTAAATGGTTTAATAACTCACTGGTGAAATGGTTCATTTTGCAGCGGGAACGGCCAAAAGTGGTTTTGCGGTAGTTTGATTGGATTTGGCCCTCAGTCTAAAGTCATTCACATTGCCCTCCTTTCTTTGCTAATCTGAACGTCCGCAAGAAGCACTTATGAATAGATATTTGCCCCTTCACTGTAGGTAAACACACCAAGAGAAATAGGCCTTTTGGAAACGTTGTATATTGCATAGTGTCGAGAATGGCTCCAGAAAACACTTTGCAGTTACTGCCCCAAATCGAACGTCTATGCTAACTGTGTGTGTGTCATATACAGTGGCTGAACTGAACCAACCCTTTTAACAAAGCAAAATCAACAGTGCTATGAAATACTGGATGTCAATGACTTTGTTAAAGCTAATAATAAACAGCTGAATGACCCTGTATGAAAACACAGTATGTGGCAATAAACGTTTTAAAAAATGTGCACTATAGTGGTCCCGTATAACATTCGCCAAGAATATGACCTAACTCGTGTTCCCCCATGACCAGCACAGAGTCATAACATGGGCCTTTTGCAGTCAACTAAGAGAAAGAATGACAGATATTGATTAAATACATTTCAAATAGCTCCCAAAAATGGATGCTAAGCAATAAAACTCCACCAAAAAGCTGTAAACTAATGCTTGCTGATTCAACTAACATTGCCCACAGAAATGTAACAAAATAAACATTTAAATAATATTGTAAGAAAATAAATATTAATAAGTCAATGGATATGCTTTTTTTTAAATAGACGTTTCGGTTTTCCTTGTGTCTCAACAACACTTGGAACCCACTTCGGCGCGTCATATTCCCCAGGGAGTAACTTGTTCATCTGTCCAACAAGTTGACCAAAATATGTGTTTAGTCGTAGCCTAACAATGCTCTCTGGGCTTAGAACTGAATTTCCTCCTAGAGTTTTTTTTCACTGCACTACTGTAACATATAACAAGTTATTAACTGTTATTATCACGGTGACACAATTCGAGAGTTAAGAGAACTTTTCAAATGACAAAAACTCCTTTAGCCACCAACTTTAACGTTTTGCAAAGGAATGTTTTGAAAATGTAAAGAGGAGTTTCCTGTCCCTTCCTGTGTGTCAGTTTGTTTTTGCTAATGATTGGTCGTCCAGTGTGGATCACTGTGCATCTCACATTGCGGTACTCAATGTGTTTGATTTAGGGCATCAAAGTGACTTTTTGGTATTTTAATGAATTCCTGCACATAGATTTTTGAAGATACCTCTCGCCAAATGGGAGAGACTCACAAAAAAGCTAGGCGCAAATTGAGTTAACAGCTAAAATAGTAAAATATCTGTAATAAATAAATAGTACACTCTTATTTCTATAGCACATGCCAACTATTTCACATCAACGCTAGATTCAGTATATATACACATACGTTTTTTTCTTTGCTGTAAGATATCTTTCATACACATAGATGGCTATTTATTAATATGATAATTTATCCTTTTATTTCTATTTTCATGAAAATAAGTCTATAAGCTCTATATATTACGACCTGGATGGTTCCCACTCGATTTTTTGCGATCACTTTACCAGCACACGTATCATTCTGTAAACCAGCCCGATTTCCCCTTGAAACCTGATAACATGTAACTCTAGTCATCAAATATGAAGTGATAACTATTGACTTAGACATTCCAGATGTTTTTTGTACTGGTACATGCCTTTTTTTCCAGTTGAGAAGGAATGTGTCCCTGTATAGCCTTGGAAAATAAACAGCTTTTTTGTCTTGCTTTCTTTTTTGTGTGTGTGTTTTCACTTTGCGCTTGTGTATGTGAGCTTGATGGCTAAGTTTGGACTGGCAAATCGGTCTGAAGTTAAGAGCTGTCACCAATGTTGCGTTTCTTGCCAAAAAGATTAGAGGCATCTCTGCTGCGTAGATTTGGCTGGTTCTTGTATCCGTGGGGACTTACAGACCATCGCCACCCACCACGAGTCTCCATTCCAGTAGGTACTGCGGCAGACGGACACGGCTTGTTCTGCAGTAGTTGGAAAAGCATGGCAATCTCAGGGCCTAATCGGGTCAACAGATTCGCCCTCACCAGGTCCACAGTCTCCTCGTCACACTCCATCAAACTCTGCAGTAGTTTCCCATAAAACCTGCAGCGAGAAGGAGATAACTCACACTGAGCAAGTGCGTCAACAAATTGGGAAAAATTAACCCCAAAATTCTGTTGTCTTTAATGAACTCTTACATCATTTCATTCACATAGTACTTCTGTGGAACGCAAAATGTGAACGTTTCAAAGAATAACTAGGCCATTCAGGAAAAGAATGACAGAGCATCATAAAAATTTGATTCATGTGATTTATATGTTCCAATTTTTCCATAGCCATACGATAGTCTTGTTTGAGGTCGACATCGGTGTTTTAATGAGAAAAACAGTGATGTCTAAATTCTGGACGAGTATATTTTACGTCACATATTTTCAATGAATCGCTTGATCAAGTTTATAAGATTGGCTGGAATTATTTGTTTGTACTGTAAATCACGATATCTATGTGTAGATAAACAAAATAACCAAAATCGTAACAATGCATCGTGTACAATTTCCAAGTGAAATTTACACTATAACACTCTTTTTCTTCTGTTTACAAAAAATATTAAAATTGCTTTAGAGACACTTTTTTATTGCCAGCATTTACTTTGGAGCTGCAGGGTTACGTGCAGGAAGGAAAGTCACATAATTTTGCAAAAATGTTGCCGCATGTTTTATTGAGGTTGGGCTGGATGGTCTTAAAAAATAATTCACATGATGTAGGTATTTTTACAAAATAACAGTCTGTTCCTCTTCCTCACACACTTAGAATTTAGCATGGGTCACGTAGTCTTTTTATTTGGAGCTTAAAGGGGTCATATGGCCCAAATTCGTGTTTTCCTGTGTCTTTTGTGTGTTATAAGGTGCCAATGCATGTATTAGACACGTAAAATTGCAAAAATTAAAGTGAGGGAACAAAAAATGCATTCTATCTAAATGCGAACGCTCACCAAGACCTGCCTGAAACGGCAAGTGTAACCACAGCCTCACAAATCTATGTCAACACGCACTGGTTAACTGGCAAATCATAGCACACCTCGCTTTTCAGAGCGATGAGCTTTGTGCAAAGAGTATGTGGAAAATACAGCATTTTTTTACTTTAAATCGTTTATACATATTGCATTACGTCTCAAACAAACAATAATATTTGTTTTAGCCGTGTCATATGACCCCTTTAACAGCCCTATTTCTATAGAAGAGAGTGGCCAGGGTAGTTCTAAAAAATCACCCTTTTTGGCTGAATTCTGGGAATGCACAGTGAATTTCCCAAATGTCCCACAGACATTGTAATCTTTTTTCCAAAGCCCAGTTGCTGCTACAAAATCTAACAATAGCTGAGTCATTGAAGGACAACTGTAACAGAGAACAATTGCAGTGCTTTATTTTTAATAATATAATTTCACTTTTACCCTGGACTACTTTGACTATACTGAATTGTGAATGGAGTTATCTTGCTTAAAAATACATCACAGAAAAACAGAATGTAGTCGGTCTCTTTTTTGTGCATGTTTAGAATCTAAATGGCAGTCTCACCTGTTGGGAAAGTGGCTTGGTAATTTAGCCACCTCTGCAATGGCTTCTGGGTTTGATTTGGCCACTGTGCAAATGTCCAGCTTGTTGTAACAGTCCTCCTGAACTTCGGAAATCATCCTTTGGAAGGTGGAACACCGTCTGACTGTTAGAAAGATCTTGGAGGTGATGCCGTTGGCAATGCACTTCAAGCTTTCCTTCACGAAAGCCTTGCCCTGCAAAATGAGTATGTGACCCCATGTTAAACAGAAGTGTTAAACTGATTTATTGGAATTCCCCATTAGATTGTACCTAATACAATAAATCACAAAGCCATGCAAGAGATAAATCAACAAAAAAAAGAGAATATTGGTATCACTTTATTTTACAGTCCAAGTACATACTACAGTGTGGACTTACTGTGTAATTACTTCAGTAGGTACCAACCCTGAACTCTAATCCACATCAAGTATGTACATTTAGTTACCAGAATGTTGTTGCATTGTACTATAAGTATACCTTTGTAATATAAAATGTGTTAGCAAAATATTCATAAAACTACGACAGCTCTGTCAAGCTTTAGTCAAGCTCTGACACCCCTTTCTTAATGGATTTCAGCAGCAGTTCACCAGGATTCACCTGATCCTTTTGCTTTAAAGATTCATCTTATGTTCACTGAATAAGGGGCCTTTCACTTCAGTACATTGTCTAGCCTTTGATGAACGGATGCATTTTAGTGGTACTTTGCCATACGTTCTATACAAATGTACATACCTGAGTGTCGAATTTAGCAGCACTATAGAGAAAAGACTTGCAGATGTCGTGCATGCCATCTGTGTCACACGTCGAGTTTTCAAGACAAGCAAAGGCACCACAGCCCACCTGGAGGGCGCTGTTCAAGCAGCGTGCCACGTCCGCTGAAAAAGGAAATCACCATTAAAATGGGATCCATTGCAAGTAACCAAAAGCATTTTGGGCAATTTTGAGAGTCAGGCAATATCTAGAATTTCAATTCAGAGTTGAACTGCATGACCCACAGGATATTGAATTGGTATAAGAATGGCTGAAATAGGAATTCACAGAATTGCAATTCAAAGAAATGTTAAAACCCCCCAAAATCTCAATAGTGGTAATAATCTTCTAAAAAGAAAGTAGTTAGAATAGTGCCTTAGTAGTTGACATAACATGTCTGGAGTATCTGCTCATACAGGTGATGTGAGTCTCATTTCCTGAATCTATTGGCCCTTTCTTTTCCTCTCCTTTATGACTGTGAATAAGATATGACAGAACCTCAATTTTCTGAAATACTGTATGCTTTTTAAGCATAGACTATATAGTTTAAAAGAAGTTCCACATAGAGTGTATCTTCAAAAGTGTTGACTACAATCAGTGTATGGCTCGCCATAGTCTAATTTGTCCCACCATGGTTTCGAAATGGATCAAAAATATTTTACATCACTCATAACATAAAATCATATTCATTTTACTGTATTCAACAGGTGACTCGTATATAAATGAACACAAACCTGTCACTGACTGTTCGGATAAATGAACATGAACAGTTGCACGTAGTTTTCCACAGTAGCATATTTGTAAGTATCTTTTTACAAGAAGCACACATTTTCACATTTTTCCATGGGATGTTTAACAACCAGTAGTCTGTAGCTACTACAAGCAGTAATGCTGCATATTTGTACATTCTGTAATAATAGGTCTTCTTGTGGCAGTCTAGGTGCTATGTGCCCTGCGTTTGCCCCTGTTGTGTGATGAATGGGACTGAGTGGGGTATTGGGTCCGTGTTGCACACACCCACACACACCGTGTTGGGTTCTGCTGACAGTCATATTGGCACAATCCTAATTGTTTCCATTACCCTTACATGTGACAAGACAATAACATTCAGTGCGGTCCAAAACCACCACCCCCGAAGGCTATGCGCCAAAGATTATAGACACTTTGCCGCACAAATTCGTAACCTGGTTAGAGCCAGGATCCCTCGCCGCAGCGAGAAAGAACCTGAGTGTGCTTGTGTGGACCAGAGAAACTGGTATGGCTACACACTCGCCTTACTGTATCTGAAGGAAAAACAGGCTGAGTGTTCCTGTCTCAATGCTCCTGGCAGAAAGCAGACTTCTGAAATAACCAGAAACCCCCCAAATGTCATGCAGTGAATATGTCTATTGTCCATAAGAGCAGGTTAGGGCAAGAACTCAGATGTACAGTACATTCTGTTAAGGCCACTTGCTCAATATGCACATTTACACGTCACATAAAGTTAAATTGTGCCATTATTGACTCATAAGAGACTTTACTGTTTACATTTTATTAGTAATTGCTTATCAGTAGTGCTATAATACATCCATCAGAACTCTTCATGGTGTCTCAAACTGGACTCAGATTTGCCAAGATATCTGGGCCACAAACTGTAAAACTAAATTTCCACTTATGTTCATCAAAATTCAACCATTTTAGGTATGTAGTATGAATATACAGTAAAAGCCTTAAGATATCCATAAGCTAGTGTGCTCTGAAACACTAATACTGATGCTGACAATATGCCTGTATTATGTGTTCAGTCTATAGGCATGTGTGAGTATTCCCAAAACAATAATGGCGTTTTTTGTGCTATGCAAAATACTTATTAGCGTTTCTCCATCAAAAAGGTTAACTAAAACACTACATCCAGCGGAGCCCTTATTTACAAAGTGACATCGCCAACTACTGGTCTGGCATGCATTATAAATTGATTTTACTAAATTTCGCCAATCTGCAGGTAGTCTGGCAACGCAAATGAAAAACGTTTCTCACGACATTGTTGTTGGGTAAACAGGGTCTCTTATAGTGCGCAATTGTCTCAGTTGTTTCTGTCTTATTTCTCTTTAGGACATATTTGATACGTTAATGAATCACTACTGAAATTTCTATTAAAGTTTATGGCTGTAAAAGTCATGAGCATAATTGTATCACTTTCCTACACTCATTTTTAGCCTCATGACAAGTTATGGTCAGAGCAAAAAAACAGCATGGTGTTCAGAGACTCATGTGATCTTAGCCTGCAGGGTGTCTTTATGCTAGATATTTTTAATACAAATCTGTAAAGAAGATCACACTGGTTGTATTCAGGGGTTGGTCTTACTGGGAAAACACAATGCATTGATGGGGAGGGCCCTATCATTGACATGTTACTTAAAATGTAAATTACTCAGATTTGGCTGCCGATTCGTCGCTAGACCTTGTTTTATGTCTTAGAACAAAACTCTGGACTAGGGATGGGATGGTTTCAAGGAATACCCCGATTTAACTGTTTTAGGGGCCGGTCACATAGAATACGTTCACTGCTGTTAGACGCGCCTCTTTTGAACGGTTTTCAGTTGGCGCCTCACGTTTTTGCTGCCTGCGGCCCCTGGTGTCTTTGACGGAGCGCTCTGAGCGCCTAAAGTAAAACGCGGGTTGACCGAGCAAGGTCAGAGCAAGTGCCCTATGCTAGTACATGTTTACAGTTTCTGATAATATGACAGCTGACAGCAACTAGAGCACTCGCGCTATAATCTTTGACTGACAGTAAAGCTGTTTTGGTGATTACCTAGCAACATACATTTCTTTCTTAAATTCAACCAAAAGAGCAGCATGGCATGAGCATGAAAAGTGGGTTCTATGTGATCACTCCCTTAGGGTGTCACGGTTTCAAAACTGAAAATTTTTTTAAACTAAAATTTAAAAACAATATATTTTTAATATTGATATATATAGTTTTAAAGATTTTTTTTTAAATGGTTCCGTTTTGAAATCAATGCCGTGGTATTCCTTTAAACTGTGCCTACAACATTACTGGTAACCTACAGTGAGAAACGGTGTTACCAATAAATTGGGCCACCCAGTTAAGGTGCACATTCAAAAACAGGTGAGTTAAGTCATAACACATTAACAAATTCTAAGTCATTTAATGCTATTACATAAAAGGGATTAAACGTAACGTAACGTAAAAGATTGTTTTGCTTTTAACATAACGGTTTTAGTGTTGTATCTCTCAGGGCCGGAAAAATATGGGTTTGATCTTTCATTTGATGCTTTCGTAGAGAACATATTGTATTGCAATTGGAATTAGGCATGATGATTAAACATACGTATTACGACTAATGAAACTTGAACACAACTTGGCTGTCTCACTCTAATCATTTTGAAGGTACCGTGATGAGCCCTGACAGGTCAGAAGTAAAATGAGTTCTGAGAAAAAAAACATCAATAGACAATGCTTCGTCTTGTGTTTGCCTTTTCTCCTGCTTGCTCATGTCACATCAAGTGCACTAAAACCACAACTGGGTAAGTTATCAGTGCCCCTATACACATTTCTCGACGGGTGATATTACATTTTTCCACACAGCCTAACAGGCTGAATTGTTAGAATGAATAATTCATTTCTACTCTAACATAGCTTACCTGTTCAGATTTCAACTTGCAGAGCTGTGACCCCAACTTGAACCCATGGCCCTGGTGCATGACTCAGCTGTACCCAGCAGATTTGGAGACTGCGCTGCCATTGTCTTAATATGTCAGGTAGAGTTCTTTCATTTACAGCTGGACTTTTTGTTCATTGTTTAAAGCCGGTTTACTATTCATCCGTGATTTTATCACATTCCCATCAACACATCTTATGACATCAATGGGATGCGCATAGAATTCCCCTTAAATAGATGACCCTCACAAAGTATCACCTCAAAAGTACAATTACTTAAGCGCAAATAACCAAAAAACACAACCATACAAAAAAGAGTGTTTATCTTATACAAATTATTACAGACACATTTTTTTGGTTTAGGAAAGTATATATTGTCTATGTTGGTCTTTTGGAATTATTGGTGCACTACTGTCTCTTTGTCTCAAAAGCACTGAGTCAGTACATGTCTCCCTGGCAACTAAGTACAACAGGAAGTTATGCAAATACCAAGTGGAGTCTGACAAAGGTTTTCACGTCCCAACCAGAGACAGAACGGAACTGAATGTCCCATACCACACACAGATCCACTATTTGACACTTGGACAAGCATTTGTCTGCAGAATATTAACGACAGACGTTATTCGCAAAGATGACGAAGAGTGTAACTTTTGGAAACCTTAAGGTCAGATCTTCCCTTTAATATAATGAGCGGAAACAATTCATCATTTATAAAAGCACCGGGTCCTTTCAAGTGCGAACAATGTTAATTAAATGATCCGCTGCACCCACTCCCATAAAATACAGAGGCGAATGATTTGTACATCAACCGCACACCCTCCCTCTACCTGTAAAATCTCTATACCTGCTACGGTATGAACCAGACCTACATGGACCAACGTGTGTTCAGCGACATTTTGCTCAATCATGCACCTGGGGATCTGCTTAATGAAAGTTCAAATAAACCAGATGACCTCTGCTTCAGGTGTCTGATTAAAGCCGGAACAAAACTTTGCAGGAAGGTAGTTTTCCAGCAGCTGGCCTGAGCCCCCTTGAGCTATGCGGAGCATGATAATGACCCCACTGAGCAATGTCTTTTTAGATTGACTCTCTAGTCCTTCATTTACTGAAAACCATTAACCCAGATTCACACTAAATGTGTACTTTGTCAATCTATTTAGAAAGAACTGTAAAAATGTGTTCTAAAAACTTACTGTGTTCTTGCTCTTCACGTTTTAAACGTAGGTTACTTAGCATATTTTCTTGTCTAAAATGATGTATCTGTCCAATGGAAAGTATTTCGGAAGTAAGCCCTAAAGCACACCAGATACAGAAAAACTGCCTTTAAGGCGCACCGGCATAATTCACATTCATTCATCGCGCTCAATGCATCAAAAGAAGCAAGTTATCATCATGAGCTATGAATCCTGAAAAGCGCATGATCTACAGCATGCCGGATGGATGCCGGGTCAGAGGACGAAGATGATATTCACTGAGGCTATTTGATCTATCTGCCACAGATCCGCTCAATAGATGCAATGGATGAAAAGCTAAGTCACAGAGGAGATGACAGCTCGGAACATCTACCCATCACCAAGCATGCAAGCGCTCATGCGTGCGTGTCAGAATAAAACCGGTTCGTTATTCCAACACGGTTCCTACTTACAGGGGCTGTTGGCGGAGAAGCGTGCTCTTCTGGGCGAATACGATTCGTTGTGATCCAGTTCGTAGGCGCCTGCGATAAGCACGACGAGAAGCAAAAGTCCGGTCCTTAGCGGCATCTCTCACTAGATTACACTGCCTCTTTTTAATGAAGGGGAATATCAAAGGGTTTCCCTTATCTCTTTCTCGAGGCGTACGGCACGCGTTCTTGGCGACTTCGTTGAGAAAATGCGCGTGATGAAGACAGTATCATGAAGGCTCCGTCGGTCCGGTTGATCTCTTCACCAGTTTCTTCTCCCAGCGGCGTGCATGACAGGAGCGCAGGTCGCCCTTTATATATGCCCGAGCATCACGAGCCCGCCGTTCAGCCCAATCACATCACAGCACGCGCTCTCACACGGCCACGGCTCAAACTTTTATTCATTGATCCGTGTCATTTAAATGGGCTTCCCGGCGCGGCAGGGAATTGCGTATGGCGTAAAGTTGGACGTGCCTTTTAAGTTGGGAAAGGTGCTTGGGAAAACACTCGCATCCTCTCAATGTTGTTCTATACAAATGATGCAGCCGTCCGTGCGTGTCCGCTTTAGAGTGACAGACATTGCGCTCATTCATAACATTACGACTGAGATTTGTGTGCTTCAACTCAAATTCAGTCTCAAATGCTGTATTTCTAATTATTGAAATACGGCGGAGGAAGGCTAAATGACTCTCAAAATAAATGTTTAATGTACAACAGGCACCAAAGATTCTTTATTCGTAAGAGTGCACAGCCCCTGTTTTAAATTGCGTTTTCTATAAAGATTTCTGCAACTTGAAATGTAGTCTAAACGGCTCCATATAAATAATACTGCCACCCAATGTGACCCGCAGCTGTTTTTTTACACTGCGCAAACCATGAACGTCTTCACCCTTTTGTTTAATTTAGTAATCCTTGTATTATGTTGCAGCGGTTTGTTAAAGCGTAACCACTGTGGGACGCATTTTAGTCAAATGCATTGCGTTCTTTGTTTTTCTTAAACGTCTTTGAGAAATAACATTTGAAGTTATTCAAATGACTCGGTTTTTTATCGCATTGGCATTTTGCTGGACTCGTTACAATAATGGCGCTATTGTTATTGAAGCACGCGGAATTGTCTCTAACTGGGAGATAAACTAGATAGTTATTTACATCATACTATCACACTTCCATCAATGTAATGACTTTATAAAGCGCGTCTAAACTCGCGCACTGCGCACGTGCAGAAGCGCACGCACGAAGTCTATGCTCAGTCAGCACCGCTCAGTCATAGTGATATGGGGAGGTCTGCTCACTTTAGACTAAAGAAAGGACATCTCACAAGAGATGGTCCATCTGACCGGACCCATCATTCAAACACCCTTCGATTAGGATCTATACTTCAATCATTCATTTCTTGTTGAATAAAACCTGTATAGGCCTATTGGTGAAGACTGAGGTTTATTTTCAAAGGTCAATTTCAGTTTGAGCAAGGCTTGGTAACAAGTCATGGTAAACTTTATGGGGTTGAAGAAAGAAAGAAAAAATGTAATAAAAGGTGTCTCGGAGATCAAAACATTAAAAAGAAAACATTTATCAAGAAAGTATCTACCTTTATTTTAGCCAACTGAAAATAATTCAAACATGAACACATAAACATATCTGTTCTGTACTGGCCAAGTAAAAATGTGACAACCTGCCCTCGTTTATAATAAACACATCAGGTTCAACAATAGGTATATGTACATATATATATTTATTTTACCCCAAAGGTTGAACCGGATCCCAGTCTTAACTGAATACCTACAAGCTATTACAAAGATATAATGATATTGGGCAATTTTTTAAGGCAGTTTTGATATAGAGGTCTTCAAAAGAAACATAAGAGCCAGCTTAAGACAGTTAGCTTTTATATAATTACACATTCGTTCAAAACCCTAAGCTGAGATATACTTCCATACTCCCCATCTGATCACTGCCAATGTTTCCGTTAAGGTCTGATCCCTGTAGATGTTTCCCGTTAAGTCTGTTCAGCATGTGCTCCAAGTGTCTTTATTTTTAAGTTTACAAAAATGTCTACTTATTCAGTATATTTCTCAGTATTCATCACCAATTTACTTTCTGTAGTACAGAAATACCTAATACCATCCAACTCACAAACCCCTTTGCTATCCCTACACTCTCAATAATAAAGGTGCCTAAAGGGGTCATATTGCACGAATATGTGTTCTGCAGTGTCTTTGTTGTGTTAAATGTTGACCATGCATGTATTAGACACATAAAATAGCAAAAACTAGTGTCGGAACAAAAGATGCAATCTATCTAAAAGGGAATGATTAACCAGACCTGCTTGAAACGCCTCGTGTAACCACACCCCCACAAATCTACATCAGTCCGTGGTATGATTTTTTTTTTAAAACGCCCAAATGTATTCGCAAGTGAGGTGGGCGTACATGTCAGTACAATTGCATTGGAACCTGATGTTCAAAATATGGCAAGAGGCATTACACGCTTGCAGAATTCGACCAATCACTGCACACTGGTTAACTGGCCAATCATAGCACACCCTGCGGTTCAGAGCGATAAACAATCTGCGCGTTTCAGAGTGGCGTGGCAAAGAGGAGATGCAAACATGCACGGTATGTGGAAAAGACAGCGTTTTTGAACCTTAAATCTTGTATAAACATTGCCCTACATCTATAACAAAGATAATATTCGTTTTAGCAGTGTCATTTGACCCCTTTAAAAGATTCTTAACAGTGATTAACCATTTCCACAAAAAAACATCTCCCTCTTACTTTATTATAATCTGAAGAACCTTTTTTCACCACAAAGAACCTTTTGTGAAACAGAAAGGTTCTTAAGATGTTAAAGGTTCATTATGGAACCAAATGGTTATATATACATTTCAAAGAATGTTGATAACCTGCCAACACTGGACCTCATTGAGTTTTATAGATGGATATAGAACCACTGAGACATTTCTCTATATAACTTCTTCTGTGTTCCATATATAGGTTTTGAACAAAATGAGGGTGAATAAATGAAGACAGAATTTCTTTAGCTGAACTATCTCTTTAAAGTGAGAGAGTGTGTTATTTTGCTCAGATTCACAATAGGAGTTGGCAAAAAAGGTAAACCATTTTCCATTGAAGGCATAAATATGAAGATGTGGACTCAGGATTCAGTAATTGTTTTGTTGTGGAAGAACTTTGTTGTAATTTAAGTTCTTTTAAAGGTTCCATTAAAGATGTGGAGTTGATTTCCCCAAAACTTCTTTTATCTTTTTTTGCCATTCAAGGAATGCTTTTAAATTGCCAGTTGTTTTCTAGATGTGTTTTATGGTACAACTTTTATTTTTTTACATTACTGGAGAAATAATGTTTAAGTAACATTATTGGAAAAAACACTTGTTGAAATTCAGACCATGGCATTTTTAAAGGACTTACCTAATGTATATGTCCATCCATCCATCCGCTTCATTCTGGGACGGGTCGCGGGGGCAGCAGTCTAAGCAGGGATGCCCAGACTTCCCTCTCCTTAGACACTTCCTCAAGCTCTTTTGTGGGGACACCGAGGCGTTCCCAGGGCACCCGGGAGACATAGTCCCTCCAGCGTGTCCTAGGTCTTCCCCGGGGTCTCCTCCCGTTGGGACATGCCCGGAACACCTTCCCGGGAAGGCGTCCAGGGGGCATCCGGAAAAGATGCCCGAGCCACCTCAGCTGGCCCCTCTCGATGTGGAGGAGCAGCGGCTCTACTCTGAGCTCCTCCCGAGTTACCCAGCTTCTCACCGTATCTCTAAGGGATCGCCCAGCCACCCTGCGGCGAAAGCTCATTTCGGCCGCCTGTATCCAGGATCTTGTCCTTTCGGACATTACCCACAGCTCATGACCATAGGTGAGAGTAGGAACGTAGATTGACCGGTAAATCGAGAGCTTCGCTTTGCGGCTCAGCTCCTTCTTCACCACGACAGACCGGTACAGACCTAATGTATATGTCTATGAGTGATTAAGCCATTATTATGCAACAACTGGTTTTCTCATGGAGTACAGCTTTGAAATCATTAAATCATGCTACAATTTGATTTATCGAAGTGAAACATGTATTACGACCAACAAGAATGTACAGCCATACATCATGTTGGTCAGTCAGTGTGTAGGCCTACAGGACCAGATAGAATCAGACATGTATAATTTATATAAATTTAAGGATATCAGCCTCATTAAACCTGTTTTTTTGTAGGCACTGTTGATCAAACTGGGTGGTTCCAATGTATCATGTGCTTACACTATATAATGTATTTCACTCTGTTGTTAAAACCACGAGGGATGATTTCTTGACCAGTTCCACAATGAACGCTCCCGTTTCACTGGAGGTGCATGTAAAATTAACTGAATTAACTTTACCCAAGCATTCTTTATAAATGGTTGAACAAAATCCATTGTTCGGAAATATCAACTCACGCAGTGCTTATATATGGTTATTACAATACAGCTGTTCTAGTAAAATTATATAAATTATTATTATCATTAAAATGGCTCCTAAAGGGCACATTCACCAATTTATAAAAAATCTTGCTTACAACATTTCCTGATGAAATGTGTTTCTCAGAACAACTGTACGCATTATGAGAAGAAAGCTTCTAAAATGTTGTGTCCAGCTTTATGTTTTCTTTCCTTTTTCTTTAGTTTAGTAAATCTTGTACACAGCAACATTTTTTAGTCTAAATGTTTATTACCCAAGATGTGGATGTATTGTAACATCTTTCATTACTTTTAGGGACCACGCATCAAAAGTTTCAAGATCTGACTGCTGCAGCACATATGGGTCAAATTCATCTTTTGGCTGGTTGCTGAGGTAAGTCAAATTCAGGTGGTCTTGCACCCCAAATAAATGAATCCCTGGGGGAAGGTGATATATCAGGCAAATGAGATCTCCTCCTATGAGTGGTTAATCATGCATGTCTTACTATAAGAAATGGAAACATCTGGATCTAGGAGATGAGGAATTGTAAACCCTTTTGTCATTGTAAAGTCAGAAATTAGGGCCAATCTGCTGCACTCTGCTCCCTTAGGAGTGTGTATGTGGGTAATGAGAGAAAGGTAGAGAGAAGAAAGAGTGTATTGCCGGGGAAGAGGTCAAAGATAGTGCACGATGGCAACGAAAAGTGAGCATTCTGCTTTGGCCTGATAGACGTGGTGTCTTTGCATTGCTTTGCATGAAAGCAGTTTAACTGATTCTCAGATTACGCACAATTTTGCATTCTGTCCTTACTTTTAAGAGGTCAGCTGCAACCCGGCACTAGTTTCTACAGCATTATGATGCTTGTATATCCATGGGCGCCGTAAAGGGGTGGAAGGTTAGGACGATTCTAAGGGCCCAGCCTAATTTAGGGCCCAGAAGAGCAGACCCACTTTTTATTTTCCTATTTCTTTTCTTTTTTATACATACCTTAAATGTGCTAGGGGCCCTCGTGCACTAAATGTGTATTTTGTCCGTTTTGACGATAGATTTAATATTTAAAAAACAAATAATGTATTTACTGTTTCAGTCACACCCCTCCCTGCTCCCTCACAATGGTTCATTCCACCTGCGCTGTCCGAGTTACGAGCGCTAGTGTAGCGTCTTTTGTTAATTGGACTTGTTATGATGCAGCGCAGACAGTGACACACGCAGACATGTCACATGAAAAGTCAGGGCATCAAAAACGTTAAGAAAAGAAGGAAAGAGAAGACAGAGTACGCCAAAGTCGACAGTATGTCACACAGTTTTTCAAAAAGAAAGGTAGCTTGACCTAATCCTGTATTCCAAAACTTATTTTTGTTGCTACATGACCTGCTTTTATCTAGCGAGCTTAGTAAAATAATTACTGAATTATGAACACAGATTCAGCGGCTGCTGCACACCCACGTCCTCCTTCCCCCACATCCCAAGTCCCCGTCTTAATCAGCCGAACAAGGTGAGCCTGAGCGCGAAACTTCGCGAAAATTTTAGCCTCTAAACACGTCTTATCTACTGTGTTCGCCACATGATGATAACTTTGCAAAACAAAAAGTAATCTACACGCTTCAAAAATTACAAAATCAGTTTGCCGGTGTGTGTCGTGTGTTCTGTGAAGTGACTACGATCGATGCTGTCAAACTTGACGTTCTTAATATGAATAAAATGCCCCAGAAAAAAATTATATAAAATTGAATAAAACGTGTCTCTACTGTAGCTGATGTTTCCTGATTGAGCAGTTTGACCCAGCTGAAGCTTGTTCATGTAAAGTATATGTCAATATGTGTACATAATGTTCTGTTGTGCTTGCAAATGCAATTGAGATAATAAATGTTCTCCCTTTTATGTAAACAAGTACATATTTCTATATTTTTTTCTTGTTTTTGTAGGCTTTGTACTCATCGTTAAACATTTTAACTATGCAATGTGCTAATTATCTTTTTTTTAAGTATACAGGGCATGTTTATTGGGTTAAATTTTATCTGTAAAAAATGTAGGGGGCCCAGAAATTTTGGTTTCCATAGGGCCCAGAATTTCTGGCGGCACCCCTGTGTATATCCATGAATTAGAATCTCTGTTTCTGGGTAATAACTGTCTAAGCAAATAGAAGGAGCGATTTGTATAAAAATATCAGCGAAAGAATACAGCTAAAACTAAATCAATAAATCTGTCACCAGAACCACAATCTACCTTAACTTTCATTGTTACTGTATCATAAGAGGGTAAAATAAAATTGTTGTTGGTAACTAATATAATCAAGATGGTTCAGTCATGTATAGTCACATATCAATTTAAATAATTGATATACCTAATTTAGATATTTCAATCTAAGATGTTACAGATGTAACAACATGACGCACTGTTCACAAGGTTAACACAAATCCATGTTTATTAAGACCTAGAAACAGATTTCAACACGACACACTTCATTTATTTTAACAAGCTAAGTTACATTGATGGATTTAAAAACAGTCTAAGTCAATTTTTCAAGCTAAATATTTATACATGCCTGTGGTCTGCTTATCTGTAAACGTGTTTGATTGACAATCTTTCCAAATAATCCTCTGAACACCACCTTTTGCTTTGTTACAACAAACCAAGGGCACTTTTGAAAACAAATCCGCTCACAGAGGTTCACTTTGTAAAGTGGTCTTGATCTGAAGTTATGTGTGTGCAGCCAACGTCCAAGAATGAGCACCTTTTTCTCCTGCAGTTCACATCGTGTCCACTAGAGGGTCTATGAGAAATGGACGGGATAACCTGCAGGTAAATCAGGCTCATTTAGCTGCAGTTGACTGAGAGGTTAAACCAGCTCGACTTTTGTGGTTTGTCTTCTAAGTGAAACTCATTTTTATACTTCTTTCTGAAGGAAACGTTACTTGCCAAGTGTTAAAAAACCTGGTAATACAACTTATGTCCACGTCTGTCCAAATTTCATGTTTAAATTTGCCTTCAAATTCCAGCAGAAGTCCATATGAACGTTGGCCAAAAGAAAGTGACCGTCCACAGAGAATGCCAACAGCATTATAAATATCCAGTGTTGACGTATAGGGTCAATAAAGCAAGAAGAAGTTTGGGAATGTGCGAATGGAGGTTTTATACTCTATATATTATTGTGTTTTGGGCCTGAACAACTGGCCAAGAAGGTGGAAACGGAGAGATAGAGATGGATCAGAGATATCGTATTTTATATGATTGTTATGCGCTTTCAGTTGTCTTACTGAAACTGTGAGGTTGTTGTATTTTTATATTGTTATTTTACAATTATTACATACAAATGGATTTGAAATAATGTCCCCAAAATATGTTAATACATTTTTTTTTGGCTTTAGGATGGATATGTTAGCCTTAAACGAATAGTTTACCCCAAAACATTTTTTTCTCACCATTACCTCTTGTATTTTCATACCTACATAACTTCCTTCCGCAGAACACAAAAGAAGATATCCCAACATTCTTCAGAATCTCTTCTTTTGTGTTCTGCAGAAGGAAGACATAAAGGTTTGAAATGAGAAGAGGTTGAGAATAATGAGATCATTTTTTGGGTGAACGATCAATTTAAGGTTACCCAGAGGTAAACATTTTTGCTCATTGGTTGCTTTATTCTTTGCTCAGGAGACGTAGTTGTGATTCTCCTATGTTTTGTTTGATTAAATGTCAGCAGTTTATCAGATATATCTCCTAAAATTCCTAAATTAGGAGAAACAAAAATAGACGCAAATGAGAGATTCATAAATTAGTGAAAATTGATATTGTGGTGAGAGAAGCTCAGGAAATCTCTTTAGTGTCTTAGGTACCAGCATTGTCTTCCCATGTTTCTCCTAAAATCCATTAGGAGGAATACGAGTAGAAACAATTGAGACATGAGAAATATCTGAGACTTTGTTGAGATTCTTATTTATCTCTAATTGTAGTACCCATCAACAGTTTCTCAGATGTTTCTCCTAAAACGCATTAGGATAAATAAAAGTAGACACAGGTGAGACATGAGAAAGTCATGAAAAGTAACTTATTATTGTGGTGTTTAATTATGATGATGATATTGTTTTTCACATTCATTGGATATGACAGGATGAGACACAAGGGAAGAGGAAAGTACCTTAAGCCAAAACTTTTGTACTTGTATTTATGTTTTATTCGGAGACGGGAACCGCAAGACAGTTAAACATTTAATAAGGTAATAACAGAAGGGAACCCCCTCACGGCCGACTGCCGGCGAACAAAACAATAAATACAAATACAAACATGTTCGGGCCCGGTCCTCTCTCTTCGACGGTCCGGTCGCTCGGTCTCTTATATGCTCCCGATCTCCTACGTGATTCGAGCTGGCGCTCATTAACAATTACTCACCGGTCTCGAACCACGGTCTCGCCCGGCCTACTCCACTACAGATTTATTTTAGTTCAAGGTTCTAAGGGCTGATTATTCTCTTACATGTCTCATTTATGTATCAGCTTAGTCTTCCGGTGCCAGCTGCATATAATTAGTTGAATAACTTTAATTAAGAACAAGTATATTTGTCCTAATAAAAAACAAATATATTTCATACCAAGTATAGTTTAAATGTATTAACATATTTACTGACATGATTTGCTGACTTTATTTGAAGTACAACTTATACAAAATGCACGTTTCTTCATATTAAGCCTGCGTTTTAATACAAATTTGTTCTACGGTCACTTTTGATTAGGATTTCATGATTTTTGAATAAAACCAATCTTTCAATGCAAGATATTTAAGTGTACCTGAAGTAAACGTGTTATAGTTCCACTTTAGCACAATAAAATACACTTAAATGTTTGATGATTTGACCGAAAGCATCCCATAGAGATATAATAATAAGAGTACTTTGAGAAATATACAAATACTCAAGTGTCAGTCAACTAACTGATGAAAGTGTGCTATTGGACAGTGCTGTGGGTGTTTTAGACATCATCACAACCATACAGAGACTTGACGAACTGCAGCAATTCAGGTCTCATCTGGGTTTGTTTCAAGACTCTGATTTCACTTAACATGGTACCAAAATAAAGAAAAAGTAAACAAAAACATCCATATGATATTACTGTAAATTGCAAAGGTCCAATCATTTGCAAACCTTTCACACACATTTTCTGAGCACGTTTATTTATATAGCACATTTCACACACAAGGGCAATTTAGAAAAGCTGTGATGGTTACATAAGAAATTGAAATGGCAGTTTTTGACCATAAGGTAAACAAGGTCTGTGTTTAACAATCTATTTTAATGAAGCTGCACTAAACAAATTCTGGATTCAGCAAGGCTTTTCTAAAAATGAAGATAATGTTGTTGTTAAACATGATGTACAGTGACCTCTTTACGAATTGGTTTCAACAATTGCATGAGAGTGCAGTGGTTATGTGCATGCCATGCTCCTTTTATAAAGCGTTTTAATGGTGCTCTCGAGGCAATAACTTGGTTTTATTAAACAGGATCGTGGCTGAGAGGGATTCTTGAAAAGCTCTGCGCTGTGTCACATGCACCTACTGGAGGGATTCAACAGCCAGGCCATACAGCGGTCAGAGAACACACAGTTACCCAAAATTGAATATAAATATGTCTTTTAATAACATATATGATATTACATTTATAAATGATTGAACCAAATTGCCTGTTCGTGTCATTTTAACGTCCTTTCTTACCTTAAAACTGAAAGCCTTTGTTCAAGGTCTGCATTCGGTAAAAATTAGCTGATAAAATATTTCAAATTCACATATCATGTCCAGTTTTTTTCTCATCTGGCAAGTAGCCATGTAATAAGCGGGATAATGTACAAACAGCCAGCTGTTATTGCGATATAATCCCCTTCAGTGTGATACAAGACCCGGGTCGGGTCATCGGGTCCTGATCACACTGTCAGGATTTATTTCTGCGATAGAAACCGGCTGCCTGTACATAATCCCTTACATATATTATGGAAAGGATCCGGTCTGCTTTTTTTAAATCCTCGCACTCTACAAGTTTAGAATAATACGGTTAAGCTTTTACTTACAACAGTCTTGTCAAACCAATTATAGAAATCTAAACAGCATATTCTAAAAATTCATAGCCAAACAATGGAGCTCTTGCCACAGTAATTCATTTATTGGCTGGAGATTAAATCACTCAGGTGCTTTAGATTTTCATTTTAATCTCGCACCAACCATGTCGTTTAAGAACCGCACAAATGATCTCCTTCATTACCTTAATGTTAAACAGATTTTTCAATTGTTCTCGTATAGCCATGGCTGTGTAACCAACAGGCCACACTCTCTGTAACATATAACCGGGGAATTTGGCCTAATGTGGTCATGGTCACGGAAAGTCCCCTAATCTGCAGGGGTGAGTGAGAATCGACATGGCCGAGGTTGTCATTTACTACACTTGAACATGTGTGTTCACATCTGAGCCCCAGATGAACATCTTTTTCACATTGTGGCAGACCAAAAGTCACTTTGGAGCATGTCTTAACCTCCCTGGCGGAAATGTCAGCATTGTTCAGAGCTGCGTACTGAAAGGATCGAGTCTCTTTGACAAATTTTATTTGAGACTCTTTGCATTTCCTTTATAGAGACTCATTGCCCGCTGACTCAAATGTGTGCACCTGTTCAACAAAGGCTTCAGCGTTTCATGACCTGACCACTTCTGTGCTTCTGCAGCACTTTCCTTATATGCATCTGACGGTTTGATTTTAGTACATGCTATTTAGCTATGATTGAGCAAGCTAGAAACCAATCAGTACAATTGAAACACATGAATGAATATGTAGGTCACCGTTGTAGTACGTGATTTTTATTTTTTTGCCATAAATTATTATTATTATGTTGGTAACTGTGTTATGCAAATATCCAACAATTGGAAAAAAAAATGCTTGTCAATCATTTAAAAAGTACAGTATTTTTTCCATTTCCTGAAAAATGCAGATTTGGATATCTGTGGTTTCGGAAGGACAGTGACGATATTTAAAAAAAAACGATTTCTTTAAAGTTAACTACCCCCCACTACCCACAATCTGATCAAATTGGTCTGTTTTCTTCGTTTCTCCTGAATCGTACTTCTCTCCAGTAGGCTTGGATCCATACAGTATCCCCCAGAGGCTATCGTGGTACATGTCGATGAGTGTTTTCGATTGTTGCATTCGGTTTGTTCTGGTTTTCCTCACCGCAACAGCTCAACCACATTAAGACCCTATTTAATCTACCAAGCTGCATTAAATATTCGCCATGAGCCAGGCTGTATTGCGTGAGCCACTTGAGTTTATATCTACTGTGCGTGGCGTTTGAAGTGTAATAAATTAAATCCAAAGGCCAATGGGGAGGCTTACCCCCTGTGAGACGCTAAACAGGTTAGCTGATGTAATAAAGATGTCTAATGGTCTATATGGGAACGGAACGGGAAGCCATGTGTCTGAAACGCTCTCAGGAGATCAGTGTGAGTGTGAGTGAGATGAAAAACCATACATTGTCAAATCAACTGTTGCAGTTAAAAAGGGAAAAGTGCAGTTGCTAAGTTACTCGGTAGCTGAACTGTTTTCAGTCTCCTCTGGTGGTGCCTTAACTTTATGTGAATTAACATACTGTGGCTCCGAAAGCAAAAGTACATAGCAACCATCTTACAATGCCCTGGCCAACACAGAATCATGGTTGCACTGATGTTATAATCTAGAAGTCAAGAAAGTGGCATAGCTATGCAATAATTTCAAAAATATGTTATCAATTCGACTGTATCAGAATGTGAATATGGAGGATCAATGTGCTCTTTATATTAAGTGGCTATATAAAAATATCTACTTGGTGTTCTCAATTTGAGTTCCATCTCTCAAATGTTCATTTACAAGCAAAAAATACTAAGAAAAAAAAGAACCACCATGGGCAACATCTGTGACCATCGGAAAACCTGACAAGTGTGCGAACAACCTTTACCTGGCCTGTTCCTCGCCCTAAAATGTCCTTTTCTTCAACGGCCATCTGGTTTCAGTTCTGGGCTCATCTGGTTCTGTCTCCAGTGAAGGAATTTCAGGAATACGTCCTGGATCCATGCCCACATCCGTTCACACACACCAGTGTTTTCAATTACACTCCTTTTAAATGGCTCTGAGGAGCTTGCTGTGTGTGTGTGTGTGTGTGTGTGTGTGTGTGTGTGTGTGTGTGTGCGTGTGTGTGTCATCTGCTCACATAGAAAGGTGTTTTCAATTAGACGCCTTTAAATGGCTACAAGGAACCTGTGGAATGGTGAGAGCTGGGTTCTGCTGCCCCTGTGTGAAATGGTAACAAGTACACAGTGCAATTAAAGCATTTACATACTGTACCTGTATACATACTCATAAACAGTGGTATCAAATTTTGTTTTTTTAATGGCTGATTCCAATACAAATATTGTTGGTTACTTTGGAAGAACAGAGCTATAATGCTAAATAACAAGATGATTATGCATAAAGAACCTATAGACCCTTTTAGAATCATAAACAATGCTGGTCCAACCCTGGTCTAGAAGAACTTCCTGTTTTAGGTTTTAGGTTTTTAACACTACGCACAAACGTTTGAACAAAGTCAACCAATAGAACAGTTAAAACTGAATCGAAATGTAAAATAAGCATCAGTGGTTTTCGCTCTCATATGTATTGTTTCACTTTGGCTGAAGAAGGAAAGTCAAATACACCTGCAGTAGGATGGCATGAAGGTGAATAAATAATAATACAAAAAATATATATTCTGAAGTTAACTATTTCTTTGAAGTGTATGTTTGTAGTATTTGGTGTAAATTGCAATATTTTCTAAATGTCAATAAAAATATTGTGAAATGCCATTAAACAATGTTATGCCACTGAAATGTAATTTTATGTCATTCTTGACAAACTTCTTCTTTGGGCTTTATGGCAGGTTATACAAACCAACTTTTAAAGGTCCATACCGATACTGTGAAGTGTGAAGAAAAATGAAGCCAGTCCATACCACGTCATCGTAAAAGAAAGATCAAGTGTTTTTTTTGACATGACATAGCAGTTTACCTAATATTCCTGTATTGAAAAAAACACCTCATGCAAGCTAACAATCTTTTTATGCTAAACATGGACATTTTTGGAAAATTGACGTGTTTCTATTGGGAGTATTTTCATTTTGTACTTTCAATCTGCGCGATTTGAAGGATAATGGAAACGCAGCTAGATGGATTTTTATTTAAAGACTGTTCACTGTGAATCGAGAATTGAAATGCTTTTACTACAACTCTCTTGCAATGGTTGTCATGGTTCCTTAGCCATCGTTTTTCCAATATTACAGTTTGAAAATTCGACTTTTCATAATTTGTATTTGGCAGAGGGCCTCCAGAGAACAATGCTTCCAAGAAAAACATTTTATTGTTCTGTGAGTTCCATGGGATCAAAGCAACAATTCCCTCAATGCTCCACCAAATGGAATTTCCGATTAAAACATTACAAAGAAAAAGTGATACTCTTACAGTACATGTAAGTATTAATCTGCCACCTGCAGTGAGTGATGCTAATCTGAGATAGAAACACATTTTCTCCATGTTTTCTCCAAGTATCTGGGATTCATGGATTTAGGAGTACATCCATATCTAATTTTATTTATAAATAAATTTAATTGAACCAAGTCAACTTTACATTTGATTAAGAGTACACCATGCTGATAATAACTTTAGAAGAGTAGGCAGGTAATAATACAGGTGATTTATATGGTATGCCATATAGAAACAAAAGGGAACATTTTATGCAGTCAAACATCAACAGCCACATTTGATTCAGATTTAAGGAAGGTTGCTAAGTGGGTTTCTGCTTCATGCGGGTTAGATTATTTAAAAAAAAACTAATGTAAACTCTTGCGTATTTTGGATAGTGAAGTAAAGTCTCCTTAAAGTAGCTTCTTAAAACTTTCCGCAAATTCAGATCAAAAGAAGAACTGTCAACAGTTTCAGAGTTAAAGGTATTGAAGTATGAAAGAGGCATTTGTTTTGGAAAGTGTGTATGTGTATGTGTGTGTTGGTGTGTGTTCCTCTGAACACAGCAGCATCCTTCCGGCCGGAAGCTGTAGCTCAAGAACATCAGCAAGTCAATTACACTGGTTAAGGGACTTTCTCAGAGATGTGTGCATAAGTGTGTGTGCGTATGTGAATGAATGCCAGTGTAAATACATGAATCACGCTCAACGCCATATGCCAAACAAGGATATTTCCCATAATCATAAATAACAAGGATATGAACTTTTGTTCACATCAGAAATTTAGATTACACTATATATATATGTTATTCATAAAGAAACTTTCCACACACAAAAGAAGTCATGGCCTCAGTGTTTTACTTTCATGGTGTTCAAGGCCAAATAGGATGCTTTCAATACCTTATGGTGTGTCTTTTTTCTAGCCCTGATGGTACCTGGTTTTATTGTATGAAATGGTGTCATCCTTTTTCATTACTAGTAATATGTGAAAAACCCTGCAAATATTGTATTTAAAGGAAGCCATCGGTCCTCAACGGTTTTTGGCTACCAATATTTTTCTAATTTATTCTTTGTGTTTTGTAGAAGAAAGAAAATCACACAGGTTTAAAATGACAACACGTAAATGATGACAGAATTTTAATTTTGAACGTCAACTATTCCTTTAAATATTAAATGCAGTTTTTATATATGCATATATACATACAGTATATATACACTCACCTAAAGGATTATTAGGAACACCTGTTCAATTTCTCATTAATGCAATAATGGTGGTGGTGTAATGGTGTGGGGGATGTTTCCTTGGCACACTTTAGGCCCATTAGTGCCCAATTGGGCATCGTTTAAATGCCCCGGCCTACCTGAGCATTGTTTCTGACCATGTCCATCCCTTTATGCCCACCATGTACCCATCCTCTGATGGCTACTTTCAGCATGATAATGCACCATGTCACAAAGCTCAAATCATTTCAAATTGGTTTCTTAAACATGACAATGAGTTCACTGTACTAAAATGGCCCCCACAGTCAACAGTTCTCAACCCAATACAGCGTCTTTGGGATGTGGTGGAACGGGAGCTTCGTGCATCCCACAAATCTCCATTAACTGCAAGATGCTATCCTATCAATATGCACCAACATTTATAAAGAATGCCTTCAGCACCTTGTTGAATCAATGCCACGTAGAATTAAGGCAGTTCTGAAGGCGAAAGGGGGTTGAACACAGTATTAGTATGGTGTTCCTAATAATCCTTTAGGTGAGTGTATATATACTAACACTGCCATTAAGATATTGGTTTCACATTAAAACATCAAGGACAATTAAAATATAAAGAAATCAATAGAAAATAACATTCATGATGACAGAATTTGCTCACTTGAATAACAATTGCACACATCATGTTTTTTTTAAACAAAAAGTCTCATACACACAGATACATAGAATGAAGGTGAAATCCTTAATTTTGAAACGTATATAAAGCTAATGACAATTTAATTGGCATGTTTTTTCAAAGAATACCTTATAATAACCACGACCGAATTCATTCCTCTGGTTTACATGCTACATCATGCTACATAATTTTCTGAAAACGTGCACATTTTCTTAATACAATACATTTCAGCATCTCTCAAAGAATGCAGGCACGGTTACAGAAGTTTCGGCATACCTTGGGAATAAAAGGGAACAAAAGCCAGATGTGAGTATGTTTACTCGGCCCATAGTTTCTGTCGACAGCGCTGTACACAACCCCCTCCCTCCACACGCCCACATTTTTCCATACTCATCTGACTATTCCAGTCCTTCCTGCGTTCATGTTCGACGTGTGGGCCGCTCACATTGCTGTGACAGTGGGGTCACTGACAGGGTCATTCGTGACGGCAGTGGAAGTGACGTCTAATTCGTTTGCTTTAGAGATGAGTGTGAAGGGTCACGACTTGCGAGACGTGTTGGGCTGTTGGGTTTCCAGTAAGGAGACAGCATTTCATACTGATTAATGATCGAAGAAGGTCCATTACGTATTAGACTTTTATATAAAGGGGTTGCACGTCATAGCATCGCTTTACAATCCTAATAAAACCACAGGGGGAAGGCAAAAATAAATAGATTATTTACGCTCGTAATATCTCAGTGTCCAGAAACAGGGCCAGTAGAGTCCCATGCGTCATGTACATGAATAGTGTCAGAAAGTCATGGATTACAAATACATAGTAAGGGCAGATTACATTTAATTTGTTTTCTCTTTCTGATTTAATGTTTTAATAAGCGATTTGTATTTTGTATAAAAATACATTCAAGGTTAACTCTCCTATCTTTAAGTATGTCTTACATTCACATCAAGTTTGTCCTGGAGTAAGAAAGAGTATCAGAACTTTTTTTCCTGAATCATCTTAATCCTCAATATCAAGATTTAGATGCACTATAATGCAGAGAGACTTTTAAGTGTATTTTGAACCTATAACCTTGGCATCGCTAACACTATTCATTAGTTCATCTTCACCATACAATGTTTAGTTGGTAAGGCGTTGCTTTCAGCAAACACTCAAGTACTTAGATAAAAGTAGCCCTTGACACTCTACAATTGTCTCCCAAATGCATAAATGTAAAACAGTTACAGGAATTACAAGTATTTCCACGGAAAAGAGGTCTGGGACCATCTGGCCATTTTTAAAAGAATTGGTTTGACAGCTGGAATCTTATAAAACATCTATCAATAGAATTGGGTTACATGTTTTCTTATTTCAAAGGATGTTTAAGATGCAATGCAAGTGCCGCATGTTGAGCCCCCCACAAACCTCCATTAAACAGTCATTACTGTAAACACTATTTAGTTTTTTGAGTGAGTTTTAGAAGATGACATTTTTTCTGTGATAACTGACTCCATGCCACAGATGTTGTCGAAAGAGTAAGATTTTCTTTCAACCTTGTAGCAATTACAAACTCGCACACTATACCGTGACCAATAAAGAGCTACAAATAATAAATGCATGTAGAAAAACACAAAGCATATTTTCCATGCAAAATAAAAATTTCCAGTCTGTCAGCAAATCAAATATGATTAAGGCCTAATGAAAGGTTTATTTTAGTTCGAATCACAAACATGTTTTGAATCATCCAAAATCAAACTGAGCATGGCCCAGTGGATCAAAGAACTCTCCCATGAAGTTGTCGATGGCAGCAATTCCAGATCTTTAAAGATATTTTGGAATGTGTCTATAAGTGGTGCCCTGTGTTGAATGAAACAATTCATTATACTATAGACAGCTGATATTTTTCAAGCCTTATTTATCTCAATGCATTTGGAAGTGATCTCTCTTGCAGAGTTCTATTTTGGGCTACATGAACGAGTTGTAGAAGGCTCAAATGGAAAAAAAGATATATTATGTAAAAAACCTGTGTCACAAAATATTATTTGAAATTAAATGCAGAGACAAACCCAGTTTAGCAGCATATGCGCCTATGAACACTTGGTTGGCTCTATAATACACACAAGCTGAATAGGCGATTACAAACACTTGTATTCCACATCAATCAGAAACCATCTGCATTCACACGCCCTTTGCCAGGGACTGTGACTCGAACGAGTGAGAGAGACTGGTAGAAAGTATGTTATGTATTCACCGAACTTCCTAGTTTCCAATCCAAACCACTCCACCCACCCACCCCTGGTTCACCATGTCTCCCATTTCGAATCAAGCTGCACTGGAGTTTTGGTGCAGGCAAACACAGATGGTTTGCCCAGCTATCGAAAAAAAAGGAGGGATAAACGCTCTAATGAAAGCATGATGGAACAGTGAAAAGCCAGTCCAAGCTATCAATGAGAAAGCCTTTGGGGTAGGAAGATGTGCTGCAGTGTGCGTGCTGGGGGCTGGAAGGACGCCCATGCTAATCCAAGAATGAGAGCTGAGCTGGGCCAAACACAACTCCTTCTCCACTGACACATCTTGCTTTATTTTACAGCATCTCAAGGGAGCAATCTTACCGTTCTAGTAGTGATCCAAACAACAGGTTAAATAAAATAAGACCTGATGCATCAAATATGATAATTGTGGAAGGTCATTATGGCATTGCTGTTAAACGGGGTGTTTAGAGTTTACATCTATTGTGGAACACTCTTCTATGTGTGTGTCTTTATCTAACGGCCTGAAGATAGAGATTACATTTCTCTTTGTATAGTAAATGCAATTGAACAAATGAAATAAGTAGGTTGAAACATTGGCTCAACCAATGGTTTGCGGCTGAACTACTTCAATGACCAATGGCATACTGTATTTAGGATAAATATTAGGGAACCTTTTTGAACAACTATTATTTTTACAGTTTTATTTAATGGTGCTATTGGCACAATACCCTTTAGCTGGAGCATTACAACTACCATCAACAAATGAAAACAAATAAAAAATGAATTAAACTTGCTGGTACTGCAGTTTTTCTTCCACGGTAGTTACAGAAACTGCAATTAAAACCATTATTAGCTAACCCTTCCCCCACCACATCATTTTCAAAACATCAATAATAATAATTATAATTTATATATTAATATTATTTTGATAAGCACTGTAACGTATTTTTACTAGCCAATCCTTCGCCCCCCATATAATTGTAAGTAATAATAATACTATAGTACTAATACTGCTACTACTGCTAATAATAATAATAAACCAATGGAACAATAATCTGTAGTATAATTGAGTTCTCTTAATTATTTTATTCTGATAAATCAGATGGGACATTGAGGGCTATTTTATTCTCAGATCACAACCGTTAAACCTGATAACACACTGCTTATTCCGGTTCTGCAGTCATTTTGACCAGTACAGCTTGCTGTATATGTATATCGTTTTACTCTGCTTTCGCTTTTAGAATCAAAATCAGAAAGAGCTTTACTACCAAGTGTGTTTTACACACACAATGAACTTGTCTTAGTGACAGAAGCAACCTGTGCACAGACAGGTTGGAAAGTGACAAGACACAGATAACAAGATAAAAAAGTGAGTAAAAATAGACATGCAAATAAAAAACAATACATTTGACACAAGGACAATTTTAGGACAAAAAGAACAACAGACAGTGGGCTATTGTATGTCATGTCAGGTTTGAATTTGTGAGCCTATAAAATGTTTTAAACCAATAGTCTGTGTCCAGTTAGGATCCTGAAAACACTGATGGGATTTATGATGTGACAAAAACTGCCATATGTAATACTTGGCCATACAGACAGATATTACTGGAATAACTTGATGCGTTGTCTTCAAGTATACCTTATGTCACAATAAAATATATCTCTAAGCCTTAAATATATCTCTTATAGCCTGTAATGCAAAGTGTCTACAATGATTAAGTGAATTCTGAACACTTTGTTGTTAATTACAATTACTTACTGTACACACTTTCTTAGCAATAAATCATACATGAACCCACAATCGTACCACTTAAAAAATCTGTCATCTTTTCTCATCTTCTCATGCTCTCATTCACGTATATGGCATTACAAAAAGCGAAACCTCAACAGCAACACAAGGCAACAACAGACCAAGTAGTATCGGTTAACTAGTATTGGTTAACTTGTGGAGAGAATTTGTCAGAAGGAGCGAGTCATTACAGATCTAAATGGCAAAATGAGAAAAACAGTCTGGAGCTGAATGAAAGGAGGGTTGCAACTAAACGAACAAAGCTGCTAACGGAAAATTTAATAGGGAACTTTAAAAAGAAAAACAGGAGTCGTTGCAAGCATTTTCTGTGGTATGAGTCAGAATTAGTGGCAGCATGACACACCCAAACCTATTTGATGTTAGGTGGCCATTAGTGTTTCATTTTTAGGGATGGGGTGACAAGGTGTTGAGTCAACGAAACTGGAGTGGGGGTCCACTTTTAACATGAGTTCTTTTGATTCCAGTGTCTTTCACATTGTAAGAAGGAAGAAGCATCATGATAGTAGTCAAATCAAGTGGGCATTGAGAACAGAACTTAAAAATATATCTAACAGTAACCAATAAACGAGGCTGCACTATGAAATGAGTCGGTAATAAAATGCTTGAATCCAGATCTCGACTCTTGATATGCTTACGGTCAACTGCATACCCCTACTCAGAATAACATTAATGCAAACTGGCAGGTGTCCAATATCAACATTTTATATTTTCACCAGACCGTGTATTTTCTTATGTATAATATCTCAGAAATTTGCAAATTCAGTTATGATTACAATCACATTTCACAGTTAATGCAACACCCAAATGGAAAGTGTTTTGGGTTGTTGAAGCAAGCCAATTGTTTGATTTTTGGCCTTGGACCAATAAAATGTAACCGCTTTAAGCTTTTACAACATACAGTACCTATATGATATGTGATCTCTGTGCCATAAATTATTTGAGAGGGCAGTTTAATATTCTCTCATAAAGAGGATGTAAAATCAGCCTCCCACTAGCCACCCATGCCTCTAGACTATGTTCGTTTGGCACTGGTCCTGAGCAATACAGATGCTATGATTAAATTTCATTTTGAATTGTGGTACAACACGTGAGGTGTTGCAAAAATATCAAGTCCAGAGTATATGAATAGCAATGTACTTTCCATCTCCAACAGCCTGTCCAGATAGTCTTCACAGGCCCATCCTCCAGAGACAAGCTGGTGTTTACAAGGTAATAATGTTCATCATGGAAAATCAGTCCACTCCCCCACATTACCATCTCTAGTGAAGCAATCTCTCTCACCTTGCCTTTTCCACATAAAACTCAGCGTCTCCTGCCCCACCACTATACCAACATAGAAAAATATTGATTAATAAAACCACCAATACCATCCTTTCCCAAAAACATATTTATTGATTTAAAAAATATGTTTGGCAGTTGAGGGGAAATTTTTGCTTCTTTTGTTTACATGTAATATAATATTATTACATATAATCTTAACATTATTCAATTTAAAATATTCACTTGCCAAGTAAAACTTGTCTTCTTTGAAACACATTAGTGCTTTACAGTTCATATTTAAACTAAGCCATTGTTATTTGCCACTTTTTTCTGTAATTTTTGTCTCTGGATTGCCACTGGTTTGCAAAATTTAAGGTTACTTCACCTAGACTACTTATTTTCAGGCTAAATTATACTCAACAGCTGAAATTATAAATCAATGTTTTACAGTAAAATTACTGTTTTGAATCAGGCTAAGATAAGGAAACTAAACGTTTAACTAATAGAGTTATGGCTTGCAGCTTGTAAAGAGTTTTTTGCCTTAAAATTGTCGTGATGAATTGCTGATCCAACCAGTAAATCGAGTCCTTCACTGTAAAAAAGTATCTCAATTTAGTTGTTTAATTATTTTTTTGAGTTGATTCAACTTGCAGTGTCTAAATTTGTTAATTCGACGTAATATTTTAATTGTTTACTTTCTTAACTAGCTTGTTAATTGATTCAATGAGAGTAATTGTAGTCTCAACTTAAAAACATTTGTTTTAATGGCGATGTCATGTTCTCAACATTCATTGTGAAATCTCCTGGAGTGGGGAACAGTCAAGCAGATTGAAATCATTCTAACTTGACATCAGATTTGTTTAGTAAATGTTTGCATATATTTGTGTATTACTGTGTACAACCCAAAATATATATATATGTATTTATACATTGAAAAAACAAAGTTTTATGTACAGTGGCATTATGAGTCAGGCTTAATTTAAAGGCAGAGTAGATACGTTTGCCTGCTAGCGGTGCAATCATACGATCGCTCCCTCTCGCGGATCACCATCCAAAGCCACGCCTCCTCCAAAACACATGAGCCCACGCACAGACCAGAAGCAGTTGGATCGGTTCCAGTGAAGTCATGTCACATTTACCAGTAAGAAAATATTACAGTACGAAGTGAATTAAATCACTACAATAACAAACATCTCCAGGTACCGCCATTGTCCCGTTGTCTGCACATCGCACATGAGTCTATCCAACTTAATTCTTAGTTAAGACAACTTCACACTTCAAGTTCACAAAACTTACATTTCTAAGGCAGCACGAACACTTACTTTTGAAATTGAAAGAACATTTTTTTACAGTGTATAGGACCCCAGGGGCAATAATAAAACATGACATGATCAGTATAATAACTTTGTTTTGCTAAGCCTAAATTTCGCTAAAACTCTATTTCGAGGTAGCCTCATCTAGTGCACCTGCGCACAGGCTGGTAAGCTTCTTACGAGAGCCCTGCTCCAGAGAATTGTCAATCTTTACTGATTGATGATTGGCTCGTTTTCCTGGAAGGCAGGACTTACTTCGCTAGAGCAGTCATATTGAGCGTTGCATTCCTTATCATTCAGCATTAATATATTAATATTAATATCTTTGACTCTAAACATTTAGGGCCAGATTTACTTACAGCTTGCACTAGTGTAAACCTTCTTTTGCGTTTAAAAAAGTACTGACAGGATTTGTGTGACACACAGTGAAAATATAAACATCTTGGAGTTATAAGGTTCTGTCTGTGTTCTGAGCGGTTTTGAGATATCACACTTTTAAAGATTTTGCAGTACATTTGACTTTTTCACATCAAACCTTTTTGTTCTCGTTGTACACAACATATATCACATGTTCACCATCACATAATGTAAGTAAGTTATCATAGAATAAGAATATGTGACTAACTAAATTAAAAAAAGAAAAGAAAACCCCAACCCTATAATTCCAAGGCGACCATGTGGATTTGTAAGAGTTGCGTATTTTTCTCTGTCTGGTTTGTTATAAGTTGCCCATGCATGTGTGAGACACATACAATTGCTAAAATTGAAGTGTCGTAACAAAAGATACTAAAAGCGAATGCTCACCCAGACCTGAAATGCCTCGTGTAACAAAAGCCCCACAAAACTACGTCAGTATGTGATATGATTTGACGAAGACCGCCCAAATGTATACGCAAGTAAGGTGGGCGTACCTGTCAGTACAATTGCTTTGGAACCTGATGTTCCAAATATGGTAAGAGGCGTCACATTTCTTGCTTGCAGTATTCGACCAATCAACACGCCAGTTAACTGGCCAATCATAGCACACCTCGCTTTTCAGAGCGATGAGCTTTGTAAAGAATCTGCACGTTTCAAAGAGGAGGGGCAAAGAGGAGATTCAACCATGCACGGTTTGTGGGAAATACATCATTTTTTAACCTTAAATCGTGTATACACATTGCATCACATCTAAAACAAACGATAATATGATTACACCTGTGTTGTTAGTTCACTGCCCGCATCTGGTGAGCATCGGCTTTGCTTATTTGTGACCCTGCTCTGCTCTTGGATAAGTGGATCCAGCAATGCACCACCAATCACTTTAAATTTTCCCAAAAAAATTCAAATGAAACTTATGATATTTCTATATCTATTTTGTGTGCAGATTTTTAGTATTGTCAACATTTTGGGTCCCATTCACTTCCATTATATGGAACTAAAATGATGGCATTTAATTGAAAAAAAATCTTAATTAGCTTTCAACTAAAAAAGATTAGGGTGACATGAGTTTAAGCAAATGTTTTGGGTTGAGCTATTCCATTTTCTACCGCTTATCCGAACTACCTCGGGTCACGGGGAGCCTGTGCCTATCTCAGGAGTCATCGGGCATCAAGGCAGGATACACCCTGGATGGAGTGCCAACCCATCGCAGGGCACACAAACTCGCTCATTCACTCACGCACTCATGCACAATTTTTCCAGAGATGCCAATCAACCTACCATGCATGTCTTCGGACCAGGGGAGGAAACCGGAGTACCCGGAGGAAACCCCCGAGGCACGGGGAGAACATGCAAACTCCACACACACAAGTCGGAAGCGGGAATCGAACCCCCAACCCTGGAGGTGTGAGGCGAACGTGCTAACCACTAAGCCACCGTACCCCCCCCAGAAGAGAACGGGCGTGCTCAGGGTGGTGTGGCCGTAATTGAACTATTCCTTTAATTGTAATTTATGTGCTGTGGGTGCAATGGGCTCCAGATCTCTTTTTTCCACCGGTTACAAACACTTAGAGATGGGTGAGTTTCAAAATAAGAGAGTTCCGCTGCACCTGCAGCTGGCCTAGAAAATGACTCAGAAAGCATTGGCATTCCCTGTGTTAAAACAAGTTTGACTCACCCCCTCCCCCACATAAAAAAAGATAAAACACAGGATGTTGTGCATAGACCCTGCATCTTTCAAAAGCCAATAAAGTGCAGCTCAGGTAACATTTGTAACAGTACATCGTCTGCATATCTTCATCATATCTGCACTACATTACCCATAATCCTTAGCACCCTGATCTTCATCATTGGACATTAGTTGTTTATCACCATCACCTGTGTGTCCCTCGTTATCTGTTGTATTTAAGTTCTCCTCTCCTTTGTGTTCTTTGTCTAGCATTAACTAAGGACAAAATGAATGTTTATGGTGTTGTGGGTTTCCCTGTGTTCTCAGTGGATTAAAGTAAACCTGTTTGATTCGTCGTCTTGTTTTGAGTATTCCCTTATATCCCGTGACAAAATTGACCTTGTCAACCCGATATCATTTATTTTAAGTCCTACTGTTTATTTTTGAGCATCATTTACAACGTTTCATTTACAACATTTGATTTGAAATTACATTAAATGTCAGCAATAATGATAGTTACTGTGTGTGTGGAATGCCAGCTAATAATATGTAACATATTTACTTTTCCCACCTCTGGATGAAAACCATGAGGACGAAGTGATGATTGTGTAAAGTGGCTGTTCAACATCTGCCTTCAGTCTATCTGCATCGGTTCACTGAGGACACACACACTAAAAACAGCATTTTCCCTTTTGCTCCAGACCTTCTTTTCATGCTTACTATTTTTGGGTCGTCCGTCATTGTACACAGGAATGCAAACAGTGCTGTTAACAAACAACAGCCGGGTGTGGGTGATGTGTATTGCACTGTTTGTGCACTGTTTGTGCTATGGGATGGTACATATTATTATTACATCTAATACAAATTATAATTTCTCGTATTGCTTTGTAGATTTCCATTCCCAAATTTCTATAAATTTACAAAAAGAATCATGGGAGCAAAATAAGGTTTGACATTGGGGTAAAATTTATGCATTTGGCAGTTTTTTTATCTGTCGTGAATTACGGTGAATTGGAAGGTACGCAGTGTCAGTACATGTATTCTCTGTGAACCAAACCCACGACCTTGGCGTTGTTATAAACGCCATGCTCTGCCAGATGAGCTTAGAGAACAGCAAGTTCAAATGAATAGTTTAACTAATTATGAAAATATTTTTTTTATTTACAATACAATTTCATTGTTCGAGGAATGGAAAGAAAATGTTATTAATTTCCCCCTCTGACAAAGCTCTGAAATGTCATTCACATCTGTGTTTAGATGAAGAAAAATGTCATGTTGATGGGCCACACCAGGTTTTACATCACTGATGCCACACGGTCCTCACATGTGTTCTGAATGCAGACATGCGTTATTAATGGAATATGGATATAAATCTCAATGGAAAATGAGATTTGAATGCAGCAACACAACCATCTTTAATCTATTTTAACAAAGGTTTACCATATGGCTTTTTATTTACTTTATAAAGCTTTTTTTCCTTCTGGAACATGACAGATGATCTATGTATGAGCTATAAAAGTCTCTTATTCTGTACAATGAAAACACGTAGGGGTTGGAAGCAGCACAAAGGTGAAGGTTTCCTTTAAATTAAAATGAGCAAATTATTTGACACTTATAGTAACACTCATAACGCTCATAATATAATGAGCTGGTTGTGTTTATCCGTAAATTAAATTAGCATAATGTTTGCCAGAAAAAAAACAGTTTTTGATCTTGTGGAGATGCAGAACCATATGTCAAGTAGGAGAGAGCGTCCATGTACCTAACAGCTTCCCGCACACCACAGTTTAACATGCTGCCGACTTGAAAACATCAGCGGGGGGTTGACTTTCATCACAGTGTGGTCTGGAACAGGTGTGGGCTGGAAGTTCAATCTGTTTACAGATGTGTCTCAGGATCAAAGCTACTCCGAGGTTTGTGGCGAAGGACGGTGAGTGTGTTGAATGAAGAAATCAACTTCTTTGAGTCATGAAAAAAATTCACCTGGACCTGCAGTAAATGACTAACAAGGGGAGGCAGCAGGTCATAGCTGTCAAAGAGAGGTCATTACAGCACAATTCTCGTCTTGTTTGGGGTTTCAAATTATCTGAAGTGTGGACCAGTGTTTGTGCAGGGCTGCTGGTATAGTAGAATAAATGATAAATAAAAAAGTATCTCATTAATTTTGCAGAACAAGCCATATAGTTATGTATAAAAAGTATATAATTTTTTTGTTTTTTTGGAAAATTACTCATCGTTTCGCTAGACTACACCCTTATTCATCGACTGGAGTCGTGTAGAGCCTTTAGAAGCTGCAATCTAACAGAAATTTGGACCTTAACCAACAGCCTCTCTTTCAGGTCCATTAGATGGAGAAGAACGCTGTAAAGGTTTCCACATGAGCCTCAATTTGTTTTCAACCGAAGATATATACACACGGACGGCTTGTATGACACACTTGTGGGTAAGTGCATCATCATATCAAAATTGAATTTTAAAGTGAACTACTCCTTTAAATCCCCAAATGAAATTATCTGTCCGATGGGTTGAAGTGTTTACGCTTACTGATATGTGACTACAGCATAAAGACCTATTCCGTTTCTCAACTCCAAGAACACAAAGAATGGACTTGGTTCTCATGGAGACCAGTCTTACCAGGTAACCTTCGAAGAACGAACTCGGATGGACGTGCTGCAATGACTTCTGGGACTTCAAGCTGATTCAGTTTGTGCAAGTTTATATTCAATGGATCCAGGTACTTTCTTTTGATCTCCGTACTTGTGTTCTTGAGTGTTGGAACCAGACTTTGATGGTTAATGATGACGTGCTATCAGGTGCAGATTAACACACAGGGCCCCCACCTCTTCAGGTGCCTCTGATTGGCCAGATTGTTTTATTTAAAATTTACTTTAGCACAAACAATCATGTCAATGATTTTTATTTACTTCACTTAATGCACCTTAACGTTAGATGCCACATGCTATAAAACAAAAAGAAGAAGAAGAATCTACATCACTGCAATTGCTAGATGACATAGCGGAAAAAATGTCCTAAAGAAAATATAATAGTGGAGTACAAAAACGGAAAATACAAAGGTTAGAAGAACAATGTGACCAAAATAGCAGCAGGAGGACTGGCTGCTCGAAGCCATTGGCTGACATCGGTGCTGCGGTTGAAACAACTGATCCTGACAGCTTTTACATTAACGATTGTCATGCAAACGTTCCGAACTAAACTGCAAGTGTGAAAGGCACCTAAAAGCCACCTAAGGGGGGAACTTCACCCAAAGAGCAACCTAGGGGCCCACTTACCCCCTTAATCCGACTCTGCAAACTATATAGTGAGAGCGAGAACAAAATGCAAGATCGCTGAAGAACACATATATATTGAGAAACATCCCTATAATGCTCCAAGGAACCACTCTGGGTAGGGTCAATAGGACTATGAGTTACCTCTAAAAACTGCACTTTGTGGGTTATTCACATTTGTCAAATTAAACTTCCAGAAATGATAATCACTACAAATCTGTAAAACGTAATCTCTCTCATTGTCTTAGATGATGTTTTCAATGGTTCACATAGATCAGCATTGTTACCCATTATCACTACATTAGTCAGGCCCTTTTTGGTTATTAAAATGAACAGTTCACTTAAAAATTCTATCATTACTTACACTTTTTATACCCATACTGTATGTTTTCTTTTTCCATTAAAATCTAAAGCAGAATTTTGAAAAAGAAACGTATTTGCATTTATTTGCAGAAAATTGAAACAATGCAGTGTTACAGATCTTGAATACTATAAGTTCATATCCATGTTGAAACAACACAATACTAATGTTTTCACAAGCTTTAGTATGACTCCTTAAATCAATATATGATTAAATAAGCCTGATTTTCTTCAGCACTTGTATCTTTGCATTTTTTCACATTGTTGTTGGGTGACATTATGTCATTCCTCAGATTTGTTTCTGTTGAAATCTAGCAGACACTGGATTGGAATGGCCCTAGTACATGCATAAATGTAAAAAGGCAGAAGTGGATTGGTCTCTTAATATTTTCCGTGGCTTAATCTGTTGCTAACAATGTCAGGTCACATGATGAGAGAGATGAAAGACATGTGGCAAAAATAACATTTCAATATCATTTAAGTTCCTGCAAATCCTTCATCTCCTTTTTACACATGTTCTCCTCTTATCTCCATTTCGCTTTCAAAATCATATCATCTAATATCCGGACAAAACAAAGCACAGTGAAAGCAGAGTGAACCTGCCTGTGTGTTTTGTTTTCCGCCAGATATAGATAGAGCTTTGATGGATTGGTGGAAAAAGCATGCTGACCTCTCTCTCTCTCTCTCTCTCTCTCTATGGGCCCTCTCTCTATAATTGGAAGTTGTAAAAGGCATAGCTGTCAGTAAAGTGGACAATAATAAATATCCAATAGACCACCACACCTTTCCTTCTGTAAGTGAAAAGGCACTATAGAGTACAATGTCAATCACAGGTAAACCAGGTAATACATTTTAAGGTAAACACAGAAAACCATTAAAAGGCTGCATAACCTACTGAACAACAATAGCTTGGAACAATGACTAAATAATATTTTTCTCTCCTGTGGTTATGGCATTAGATTGTTGAGTTGTGTAACTTGTGTGGGAGGCATAGGTTCAAATCTTCCTTATGTTTTGATCCCATCTCTCCCTTCACTTTTGAAGTGAGCTGGTTTGGTCTGTTTTAGGCCGTTGAAGAGATATGCTGCTACAGTTCTGTACCCCTCTCTGGTAAATTTAATGAACATAATGCATGCTATTGATGCAAAAGCACTCTGATATCAACCTTTAAAAGGTGGTCCAATAAAAGTAGAAGCTTCAAGTAACATTATGTGAAGGACAAAACTTTTTTAAAATCTCAGAATATGATTCTGTGGCATCTTATAAAGAATCAGGCAGCAATTAATTTTTCTGTATAAAGAGCAAAAAATGACTGCTTTTTGGGATCAGGTGAGGTCTGTTGCAGTTACTTTACTGTATATGTACTTTATATAATATATATAGCCTAGATGTGCACTGGCTTATTTTCACGTGATGGTATTCAAATATTGTGCAGGACAAGGAGAAGTAAATCCAAAAGGTATCTTTTAATAAATCCAACAGAAAACACAGGGAGTGAAGCAATACGAAAGCATAAATACATTACCGGACAAGGAACTAAACCACACAAAGGTCTTAAATACAAGGGAGAACGCAATCAGGGCTAACAGAAAAAGGTGTGGGGCAAATAACAGCCAAGGAAACTAATGACTGAAAACAAGCGAACTAGAACATAGAACTAAACCAAATCAAACCAGAACGTGAAAGTTCGCACCCTCCCAGAACGGCACATCTTCGCGCCGACAACACCTTACAGAGGAGGGAGGGCGTGGGCTCAGGAAGTGGATGAGGGGCAGGCAAAAGGCAGGATGATGGTGGGAGGAGCCCGGAGCAGGAGGAGCCTGGTGGAGGTCCAGAGACCAGCCAGGATGGCGGCTCAAAGAGTCGCCGTCGGGAGGAGCCATGGTGGAGGAAGGTATGATGACACCAGGGGGCCGACTGATGGAGACAGAGCCGTTAAAGGAGGAGCCCACGATGGAGGTGAGCAGACGGAGAGCCAGGGTGACACTGAGAATTCGGAGGGCCAAGGCAGAACCACCAGCTCAGGAGATCCAGAAGACTGCGGTAGAGCCAGAGTGACCGAGGATAAAGGTTGAGTAGGAGGGAAGGAGGACCCCTGACAAAGCCATTGGGACGGAGTGGCAAGGCGTAGCCAGAAGATTTGAGGCAGCGGATGGTCGACGACTAACCAAGGCGGAGCCGGAGGGACGAGGGAGCTTGCCGGAACTGGTGAGATGAGGGGCCCTGGTGGACACGAGGGAGACAGGAGCCAAGGTGTAGTCGCTGGGTCAGAGGACCAAGGTGGAGTCCGGGTCTCGGAGGCTGGAGACGGAGACATTGAATACTCAACCCCTGAGGTAGCTGGCAGCTCAACGACCCAACGGTATTGGCATGCATTGGTGAGCTGAGATGTCTTCAGATGCCAGCAGAGCCCGGGCTGATGGACTGGCTGGCAGCAACTGAGCAGGCGGGAGAGGGAGGCTGGGCGGGACCTTCATAGAGGCTGGAGAGGAGCTGCTGGCTGACGGAGTGCTGGACATGACCAGCAGAGACTCGTGAGACAAAGGAGAGCTTGATGGGACCAACGGAGACTCGGCAGACAAAGGAGAGTCTGGGCCGGACCATGCAGTGAGTTTTTGCAGACGCACTGTGTAGCGGGGGGATTGCTGGCTGGTCTATGCTTCAGGGGGAGGTCGAGATGTTCTCAGCTGGGCAGACAGAGAAAAACAGTCAATTTCTCTTCAGCAAGTGGAGAAGTTCTGTCAGGGACCGTCCACAGAGCAAGCGGTCAGGAAAATGGGTCGAGCACGCCAGATCTAAAAAGTCCCTGGTCTGGTCCACCAGTTAACTGTCCAACTGCTCCAGGCAGAGGAACTGGACAGCAGGTAAATACATCTGGGAGAGGGAGAAAAAAAAGGAAACCAAAATCAAGAAAAACACAGCGAAAAAAATCTTCTCTAGGTCTAGAATTCTGTCATCTAATGGAAAATAGTAATGGTAAATCCAAAAGGTATATTTTAATAAATCAAACATAAAACACAGGGACTGAAGCAACACAAAAGGATTCACTAAATTCCAGACAAAAGAACTCAAGGAAACTAATGAATGAAAACAGGCGAACTAGAACATAGAACTAAACCAAACCAAAACAGAACAGAACAGAACCATGACAATTATATTTAGATGTGGTTAATTTGACTGTGTTGTTTGACCCATCATCAAATAAATATGTTATGTAAAATAATTATTTGATAAGTATTTTCTTATTTGACATTATTTGACCCAGCACACATCTCTGCTCTCTTCATTAAGTTACATTGGCTCCCTATAGTTGCTCGCATCAAATTTGCTGCTTCAAGATCAGCAGATTCTGTTGCCCTCTTTAAGAATCGCCTGAAAACACATCTCTTCCGTCAAAACACCTGACCGATCAGTTCTGACTTCTATCTCTTTTCTACTCTTTAAAAAAAAAACGTACATCTGTATACTGTGGTAGGCTACATGAGACTAGATCTTTATTGCACTTATGCTTTTTGTTGTCCTTATGTTGGTTTAATTGCTTCCATTGTTTATCTCATCTGTAAGTTACTTATAAAAAGCATCTTATGGATAAAAGTGTCTGCTATATGACATACAGTAATTACTAAATGTAAATCATTTCACCTTTTGATAAATTTTTTAAATATATAACATTAGTCTCAGGTGATGTACAATTTTTTTTTCGACTTTTGTATTACTTGCTTTTTGCCACTAGAAGTTATACATTTTGAGCTGCTATCTGTCACACTTAAATAAACATGTATGATTCTTAACCATCATGTTCAGCCTCAAATATAGTGTTACGGAAAATCTACATTATAATATGTCCATTTGTGGTACCAAAGCTCTCAGATTTCATCAGTAAAAAAGCTCCATGTTCAGTGGAAAAACACAGATGGACCATTTGTTCCTTTGTACGACATCTTGCAAAATATATTGGCAGACAACCGACAACTACACAAACAGATATGCTGCACACATCATTCTTTTAGTGGAGTACTTGCACATGTTAACACGCATCTCTGCCCTGGATGCTAAAAGAGGAGCAACAGTGAGATATTTTTAGCCAACTTAAAATATTTGTACAAAGTGGAAAGCAATGGATAATGAGGAGCATTACGATTTAGTCATAGATAAAGAAATAAAAATATGATGCAAATTTTGGCCACACTTCAGAATAGGAGGCAATTCTCACTATTAACGAACCATTAACAAAAACTTTTTTCGCAATAAACTAGTTAGTAAGGTAGTTGTTGGGTTAAGATATTGGGTAGAATTAGGGATGTAGATTATGGTCATGCAGAATATGAGCTTTGTAAGTACTAATAAACAGCCAACATGCCAATAACAAGCATGCTAATGACTACTAGTTAATAGTGAGAATTACCTGCTATACTAAATTGTTACCCAAATATGTTATGATATGCTGATTAGTTAACCATATTATTAAAAAGACAAATGATCGATATTTGTTGAAAAAACTCAACTTGTAAATAATGTATTAAATATTTATTTATCCATTGTTAATAATTTATTATTAACAATCAAGTGATAGTCCTGTAGAGAAGCATTAGTGACTTGAACTAGATATTGGCTTCAACCGGTAGCCAGTGGAGAGAGATGAAAAGGGGTGTCACATGAGCCCTTTTGGGCTGTTGGAAGACGAGGCGTGCTGCTGCGTTCTGAACCAGCTGGAGTGGTTTGATAGTCATTGTAAGAAGACCAGCACAATTTGTGGTGGATTCTCTATCAGGGCAATTGTAGCTATAAGCTTTTGTAAGTTTCGAATTCCATATGCTATACAGAGCAACAGGCCTTACCAAATCACACCTGAATAAAAATAGAACTATTGTTTTGGCCAAAATAAAATCATTTATAATCACCCCAATCGAATATGCTTATAAATATCACTGGTTCTCGTGTCACAATGTTGAGACCAATGTGATCCAATGTGTCTTCATGCTATTGGCATGCTGCCATATTTGCTGCCATGGTCAAGGTCAAGATTGTAATACATTTTATTGTTTATTGTTTATTGCCAAACCCTGCCGTATGCCTTCAACACACATGGTGTGAGTCTATTTTATGATCCTTTATGTTCTTTTATAAAGGTTTAAGCGATGGGTTCTGTGTACAGTACCACTATTGTACAAACAATTTCTCCGAGTCAATTTTTTATTCTTGTAAATATTTAATTTAATCGATTGTTGAGGTTTTTCGATCTATTCAAAACAGATTTAAAGCAGTTCACACAGGACATGGTCCTCCATTCTGTCTGTCTTTTAATTTTTGGTCTATAAACACAAGCTGACTGACACATTCTGTTCTATTTCACTGCGTTCTATTCAGCTATTTTCGAGGAAGATCAAATGGTCCTAAGTGAACAGTTCCTTTATTCAGGGCATACAGCCCTCATAGTTATGATTATAGTAAATTATTATTGTTTATAGCAGATGGAATTCGAAACTTCCTAAAGCATATAGCTGCAATTGCATTGCTCTGATAGAGAATCCACCACAAATTGTACAGGTCTGGGTTCATTAATAATGAATTAACAGGTAATTAACTAATAATATAATTAATTGTATGTCAGTGTGACTCATTACAAATTCACATGAAACTAATTCTTTCCTGAGGATGGTGGTGAATTACACTTTTTAAATGAAGTTATACTCTACAGGTCATACCTGGCGATTAGGAATAGAAGCGCCTTTTTAAACCAGGTGCACACTGTCTGATTTCGGCCATGACATGGCCATCTGGGACAAAAAAATTTAATCGCAAAAGATTAGTATGTTCCCAGGCTAAAATCTGTAGTACTTGATCGCCAATATGATATGTTTGCTGACAGCCGATTGATGAGCCTCCTACAATCTGGCATTATTGAAAACTGAGATTCCACAATGTGGCATGACTTTTAGCGATGATTATGTTTGTACAGTGTGACAAGTAAATAGAGTTATCACAATGAGCCAATATTGTAAATATCTGTGATATTACAAACCCCTTTACTTCCCCATATTGTAAAATTGTTAACTATTCCAACCAAACAGATCTCGTCCCCCATAGACTCCCATAGTATTTATTTTCCCTACTAGGGCACTAAATGGGGAATGACATCTGCTTACAGACATTCTCCGAAATATTGTCCTTTCTGTTTCGCAGAACAAAGAAATCTATCTACAGTTGAGTAAATGATGACAGAATTCAATTTTTTGGGTTGAGCTATCCCTTGAACGAAAAAAGAAATGGATCAATAACATTACAAACTCATTGAGAAAAGTACAACAAGGCAAACCACAACAAACGTTTGACTCTGTGCGCTATACTGTATGTGTGTGTGTTTATGTTTACAGTAGGTCTATTTGAGTGTACATTTTAGCACCAAAGTCATCAGCATTAATCATCCTCACTTTGTCAGGAAGTAGCCGGACTTCCTCCTGTTTTGACCTCATTTCCTGTCCAGGTTGCTATAGCAGAATTGTTTTCCACCGCATACGTATTCTCCTTTCACACGCATATTGATTCATACCTTAGCGTGAGCTACTGATTGCTTTATTGAGTCAGTCCCCAAACCAGCGGACACAGCTTGCCTGATCCTCTCCACTTTTTCGTTTACTGACGTTCACACTTTCCGAAATGTGTTCCTGTGTGTTGAAAGCATCTCTCTCCTCACTTACTCATATGGTAGCCCATTTAAAATATGCAGAGTTCCTCTGGATTTCTGGTTGGCTGCAGCTATAGCCCTTCCTCTCAACTCACACTGGAAGTGTAATCAGTAAATTTAGCCCTTCTGTTTACGCAGTGCTGAAAACTAGGCCATTACTCAAGGATCTCATCTTGTGTGCAGCCGACAGAGAAAGAAGTGTTGACATACAGTGGTCCCTGGTTAGTATCAAAGGGAATAGTTTCACTAGGATTCCTCCTGGACTGTCAATGTGAAAATGAAATCATTGAGTGTTTGTGTGTGTGCGTGTGTTTGTGTGTTTGTGTGTTTTCGTATGCATTGCTGCACATGTCATGTAGTATAGTGAACATACAGTATGTGAACTTCAGAAAAAACAAAAGAGTTATTTACCATATCGGAGACAGGACAATGTGGCCGAGAACATGGTAACTCATTATAGTGCTGTTGATGAGGTGCGGTAATGGGTTTCAGGTGCACATGATTACTGATAAGTGATTGGGTGTTTACGGTGGAAAAACCTGGAGTTGACAAACAGAAGGGAGAAAATCTGTCAATGCACTCTGAATAATAAATGTGCTCAAAGGGTTCTTCACAGCGAGGCCGTAGAACAGGGCTAGTCAACTGGCGGCCCATGGGCCAAACGCGGCCCCACAATCATCTTTACCTGGCCCGCCTTAACATTTCAATTAAGTGAAGAGACTTTAAGAACGTAATGCTTTAAGAGTTGCACGTCCTGAGACACCACATCTTTGAAAGTACAAAAAACGCTGCTTACGTTCATAAATGTGTCTTGTGCCCTTGAAAGTAGCTGCAGGAAAGGGTATACTATGAGCGTTCTTACAACACACATATGACTTGTGAGTTTCACAACATGTGAACATCTTGGTTTGTTTACAATCAGTTTGTATATCACAAAAATGAGCATTACAGACGTTATGGGACCAACAGGAAATGCTCTGACTGACTTTTATAAGCATCTCTCCATGTTCACTTTATTTCGAAACGGGTTTATACTGTACATTCCATATGAGCAATATAAATAAGATTTTGTTTGATTTATTCAATGATTTGTACTCCTACTTGGCTAATTTTTTATATAGTAACCTGTACTCATATTTTGGCTACTCTAGCCAACTCTGAATGGCAAACACATATTGAGGCACATTCATCAGGTTTTACACAAATTTGGAAGTGCATGCCAGCTCAAGTGCATGCATTAATTCAAAGACTGAAAATGATTATTATTATAAAATGATTAAATGATTATGATAATATTAATTATTCACCCTCATGTTGTTCCACAACTGCAAGACCTTGTGAGATAAATTGAGTTTTGTTGAGGTCTGGGAGCTTTCTGAGTAACCAATAGAAAGCAATGTGCACTCGAAGCGCAGAAAGTTATTAAAGACGTTGCTAAAATAGTCCTCAAAATGTGACTGCTGCATTCAATCTTCATTTTATGAAGCGACAAGTATACGTTTTGTGCAGAGTGAAACTAAAATTATCTTCCCCTCCTGGCTCTATTGTGCATCCACAAGAGTACGCAATGAATGCGTACGCAGGAGATGGAGATTAAAGAAGGTTTTACGGTTGTGGAATGACTTGGAGGTGATTGATTACATATCCCAGGTGATTGGTCACTTTGAGATGCTTTAGATTTAGAAAACTCAAGCACTAACCCAAAATTGTATCAATAACAAGTGATCGATACAAATTTTCATACAAGATAAAGGTCTAGCATCATTTATTTCTGGATGCTTATTGATTTCATACATAATTTCAAAAGCAATGACACTATATACAGTATATATACATATATTTTTACTGTAAGCATTCCCATTCTTTTACGGCCACTGAGCAGTAGATTCAGCAAATCATGTCTGTATCTCTCTTACATACCAGTAGTTACACCCATTCCCTGGAGGAGCATCTTAACATCTACTGAATGAAAATCGTAAATTGTATAGGCACGCTCATGATGAATGGAGATTTAATTCCCTTTCAGTTATGACCAAAACACTACTGGGAGACTCAAGGTTAAATAGATTTGTCTCACGTTTCACACATGATGTTTTTTTCTGAAAATACCAGCAGAGTTTGATACTTCTGCAGCATTTGGATACAGCATTTCTAAACTAGTGGTAATTCAACACTGTAGACCAGCACTATACTAAGACAAATCAATCTGCACTAGCTTTAAACTTCATGATGTTTTTTTCTACAGGGACATCAGCCTTCGTGTGAAAAACAGACACACCGCTTGCGCTCTTCAGCCATCGGCCAAGTGTTGCGTTTCGTGTGGAAGTTCAAACTGTGACATGTCACGAATATCTAACCCCCACAAAATGAGGCAGTGTGTCAGAATTTGACCCAGAACAATTCGTTTTTTCCTTGTCTTTTTTCTACTTGCAAATGCACTGTGAAACCATTTCCATCCCCACAAAACACACACAGATTCCCACACAGATTATAAATTCACTCTTGTACAGGAAAGGACAAGGTCTCTCTTTATCTTGGCAAAACATGGCTTCCGAGAGCAGGGCAAGAGTAATTTGTGAACGGGACAGAAGCCAGTAGTCCTCTCCTGTTCCTTTTATCCATTCCCACAACACGGAGGCACAAGCGTCCCGGTTATGGCAGGAAGGTGGATGTGGTTAGACAGCAACAGGGATGATCGACTTCCCACAGGTCACATGGTCAGGAAACAAGACAGGCGGAGGTGTGGGCTACATTAAACCTTCACAAATCTAGCAGTGACAGGAGAAGTTGTGCAATGTTGAAGCGATTTGTCATGAACAACAGGTGTGTGTCAATAGTTATTTATTTCTGGGAATAGCCATGAACTACCTCAGGAAATTATTATGGTTTATGGTAAGCAATCAAGGAAACTTTTCCCATAATTTTTTTTGTTTAATAATAAATGACAACCAGAAAGGGTTTGAACAATCTCTAGGTCGCTTAATCTGTGGGGTAAATGTTGTTTTTTGTTATATTTTGTTGCATTGTTCGCGCAATTGTTTTGATGTCCAATTTCCGCAGTCTTGGAATTTTCTCAGGAATTCCTCTAAGGTGATCCGAGTGCTAAAAATAGCAACACAAATGATCTTAGATGTTGGCTATTGTTTTGGCAATTAGTATATATACAGTAAAAAGCTATTTTAAGAAACACTTTGTATATGCTGTATACAGTGTATATTCAAAATTCCACATTTAGGCATTTTTTTCTCTCTGCTTTAAAATAAATAAAGTATAATTTTTTCAACTACCAGTGTTTCTTCCTTTTCAATCGCCTAAAAGCAATCAAAGGTATTCAGATTGAATATTAATGAACTATCCACAGGGAAACTATCCACAGATTTGTGCAAATGGACTATTTTAAGTTTTCTCAGAGAAGGCCCAGAATTTGGGTTGATTTGTCTCTGTAGAGCTGTTTTATATCTACCTGATTTGCCATTTTACCATTTGCTCTCCTAATAAATGTCGTATTGTGGTAAATGTGCTGGATAAACCAGCCCCCTGTGAGTCATTGACTGCTGTTTCCATCAAGTTTGCAAGTATGAGTGTATGTGTGTGCGTGTGTATGTGTATATGTGTGTCTCCTTCAGCATATGCAATGCATATTTGTATCTTTACATCAAAACATGTACTGTACTAAGCAATCACGAGATGCTTAGCATTTATGTGGGTTCATTGGCTGAATAATGATCTACTTTATACGGAAAATACTTTGCGTGAGCATTCAAAAAGATGAGTATTTATTTCTACCACGTTCCCTCATTACATTTTTCCTAGTTTCAAACAAGGCTGCAATGTAGTCTAAAAGCCTAAATGATTCAGATACTGGTCTTTTATGTAATTGTAGAAGCATTGTATTACTCACAGTTACGTGTTGTCCATTCACCATAGAGTCAAAAGCATTGTTTGAAATAATTTAATTTGTATTACAAACAATATAACCGGCAAAAGATTTTAAAGAATACCTTTGACAGTTTCTTAATGTCTGGAGGGATTTTGCTTTAATGACAGCACACACTTGAGCTGGCATGGACTCCACAAGTTTGTGAAAAACCTGATGGTCCCTGTTATCCCAGGCTGAGATTCTCAGCGTGATCTGAAAACGTTCCAAAGAACATCTTGTGTGCTTTAATGGAAGCAGGAAATTTTGACCTTTTGTGCTAGAAATGGTGCAGAATTTTAAATATGTCTATTTCTTTTATTTGTAATATTTTTTTTTTACATTTTTCAAAATCCTTTCAGTTTACTTCAGGATTGAATCAGGTTTTGATTGTGAACAGTGAGGACCTTTGGACTTAATACTCCACCTCTCCAATGCTTTTGCCAGGATATTTTAAGAGATGTGAATTGGTTGGTGTCAAGTTGTAGGTTGAACACTAGAAAAGGCATTTCATGACAGTAGCTACTGCACAGTACCACCATTGTAGCATTGAGTAAGACACAGTTAGCATGCTCTTGGGTTGGGATGTCAAGTTGTGGTCTTGGAGGGCCATTGTCCCGTAAAGTTTAATTCCAACCCTCTACCTGCCGTAATTTTCAAGCAATCCAGAACATGTTGATTTGCTGGAACAGGTGCATTTCAAGACTGCAGCTAATTGCTTTTTGCATTTTAATTATTTATTGAATTAGATGAAGTAGTTACTTATTGACGTTATATAATATATTCAATATAAAATATGAGACGGCACAGTAGGCATACATTTAGAACTACATCCCCGTTGCAGTATGTTACTGTACATGAATAAATTGTCCAGGATGAAAGTTTAAAGGTGCTGTGTGTTATTTTTGGCAGAATCTATTGACAGAAATGCAATATAATAGACATAATAGACATAACTATGTCTTCAGAGGTGTATAAAAAATGTACGTAATGAAGAGTTATGTTATATTAATGTACCATTGAATTCACCATGTTGTTTCTAGTAGCCTTAAACCGACAAGCAGAGCGTGTTTCTTAAATATACCATGTCCTTAGGGAAAGAAGCGAAAACGTGACTACATCTTTGTTCTGTGTCAGCCTCCGTAATATTTCGAAAGGGAGGGGTTGAGTGAGCCATTGGTTTGAAATCACAACCTCAAAGCTAGTCGCTGCTAAATTCCATACACTGGATTTTAAATTAACTGAAAAAACCTTTCAAAACACGTCTTTTCTTGTTTCATTTCAAATTATTGCTATCTATACAAAAAACCAAAACATTTTAAACTGCTAAGAAAAAACTAATCCTCTCAACGGAGCCTGTTCTCGAGTTCACCCTCGCAGATAAGCAGCTAGGTTGTGGGATAAAGGTAAAGCATGGATATGAAGGTTATGCGTATTTGGCTTGCTGTGCTAGGAGTGGGCTACGAGCTCACCGGGTCTATCCGAACCCGAAGCACTCTACCCTGGTTAGGGCAAGTGCGCCGGGCTCGGAACCGGCTCGAGCCCAGAACACACCCCCCCGGGGGTCCTGCGGGACTAAGAGGAAAATGAGAGGAGCTGGGGTGGAGGAGGGTTGTTGAACTTGCGAGAAGCATCAGGTAAGACTGCTTGTCTATTTATGATGGAGCTTGCTTGAGCTGATAGGGTAAATGCTGTGATTGCTGATGTTGTACGAGCCGAGATGAATGTGATGAGGTCACATGCTCGAGCTATATTTGAATGCTGATGATATATAGGGGGGCTGATTATATGCTTAGGTTCCTCATGAACTTTGTTAATAAAACATCATATCAAAGACTGGTACAGCGGAACAAGACAAATGTGTAAGATCACATGAATCTCTGTCCATTATAATAAGGCTAAAGTATGTGCCTGCTCACTCATTCACAGTGATCCAGATGATTGTCTTAAAGTTGAATCCGCAATTGAACAGAACATATTTTGAGTGCTTGTTTTGAAGCCTTGGTCTTTGTGGTGCTCTGGTTCTTTGTTGTTAAATTGAAAACTCCAGGAAACAAACTAAATTAAATAACTTGTAATGTCTGAAGACCTTGAGGATTTATTATACAGTGCTAAGAATCATTTGACAGGGAAATCTCTTTTTTATTTTGTTTCTGCTTTCTATATTCAGTATTCAGTATAAGATGTTTGTTGATGTTTAAGCATTAAAAAACAATGAGCAAGTCCAAGCTGTAAATCAAGTAGCACTTTTATTTCCTAGTGTTATGCAACATTTAATATATTTCTACACAATAAATACCATTGTTACAAGTTCCTTTCACAATTTTGCATCGTTGGGAAGCAGCTTTATGGAAAAATAAATTCTAGCACAGGCGTAGTAGAAAGGCAAGAAAAAAATGTATAGAAATATATAACCAGAAAAATTATAAAAATACATTAATATTATTTTAAGTTAACCAAGTTGCAAGACAGGAAGTACTATTATTTCATCACTGATGTGTCATGTTACATCCATTGTTTTTTATGTTTGACAAATGACAATGATGTTGAGTTTCTGGCCAAATTGATTTATTTTTGGAAGTGTCTTGTAGATCATGGGGCTCAATTCTGCAACAATTACACTTACATTTAATCATTTAGCAGACACTTTTATCCAAAGTGAATTAAAGAGAGTTCAGGGAGCAATAAGTGAAATTTCGTACAGTAGCAATAATACAATAGGTGCTAATACAAAGTTACTAGTTTCAACAAAAGCTAGACCACTACCTGTTGAGAGAAAGAGAGTGGGTTATTTTCATTTCATTTTTCTGTTAAGTATTTACAGAAGAAATGTGTTTTAAGTCGTTTTTTGAACGTTGTTGTTGACCGGAATGAGTTGGGAAGAATGTATCATTTTCATGGAAGGAGTTGTGAAGTAGAATGCAATTTACATTTACATTTATGTATTTAGCAGGTGCTTTTATCCAAAGTGGCTTACATTGCGATATCCTATACATTTACACATAGGTATCTGCAATCCCCTGGGATCAAACCCACAACCTTTTGTGTTAACGCAATGCTCTTACCACTGAGCTAAAGGAAAGCTGTACTGCACTTATGAGAATGCAATACAAGATGCCGCTGGTTGTAAAGGGATGCAAAAGTATGCCAGTGCAGATCCAGTGATAGTCCTGTAGGCAAGCATTAGTGACTTGAATCTGATACGGACTTAAACCAGTTGCCAGTGGAGAGAGATGAAAAGGGGTGTCACATGAGCCCTTTATGGTTGTTGGAAGACAAGGCATGCTCCTGCGTTCTGAACCGGCTGGAGTCTATTGATAGCCTTTGCAGGAAGACCAGCAAGGAGAGCATTGCAGTAGTCCAACCTTGAGATTACCAGGAGTTTTGCCTCATGCTCAGTGAGATAGGGTCTAACCTTTCTAATGTTGAATAAGACATATCGACACGACATGACCGCGTTTTTCTTTGCAATGTAATCATTGAAGGACAGCTGTTCATCAAATATGACTCTGAGGTTCCTTGCTGTTTTGGAAGGAGGGATTGTGGTATCACCAAATTGGATGGTGAGATCGTGCTGCACCATTGGGTGTGCCGGCAACACGAATAGCAGGGTTCAACTGGAGGTAAAAAAGTTGAAGTAAATAATGATTGATATCATTTTACCTGATATATCTAAATGTAAAAGCTTAACATTATAATAACTTATTATCCTAAATAATTATTTAAGCAGATTCACATAAATGATATAATGATAAAATATCTCATTACTAACTAAAAAAAAAATATGATAATAACAGTTGGTGTGTCAGTCTGCAGGCAGCTCGGCATAACTGTTAAATCAGGACTTTGATGCAAGACAAACAACCAATCAGGAGGCAGCAATCAAATAACTAATTTAATTTAAACTGAAAAAGTGAGAATAAAGAACCCTTTTGCCATACAAAGAACCAATTTAGCAGGAAAAGTGCTCTTCAGAAGACATGGTTATATATAAAAATGTTACCATCATTGAACAACCTTTCAAGAACCATATTTGTTTTAAGTGTAATAACGTAATAACTGTTGCATTATCTGTTTGTTGTGTATCATATAACAGCTTTATATATTTTGACAACATTTGTACAACAATTCCTATTGTTTGCTTAATACCTAATAGTACCTTTGTCCCTTCCCATTAAATACGACATGATGTTTTTTGGCATTTGTTCATGCTATCTGAAGTTCCAGTAGCTCAGTTGTTAAAGTATCACCGTGTTTACACTGGACGCGGTGCGGCACAACAATCCCTTTAGAACAAGCTATGTCGTGTCGCATCGCGCCAGTCACGTCCGGTTTAGAAACAGTGTATTACATCATTGGTGGCAACAGTCATACCATTTTATTAAGTCACATGCAACATAAGTTAGAGAGTACTTATATTTAAAACAAAACTATAAGCTGCTTGCACAAACAGGATTGGTTTATTTAAGACGGGTTCTACAATTCAGTTTTTATGAAATCTGCAGTATATAAATGAATGATGGTTTAAGTCATTAATCATAAATAAATATAATATTTATTATATTAATAAATAGACATATACATGTGTATATAAATAAATATTTATAAATATATGAATATTATAACAAAAATACTATTAACCCACACCTGGCATCAGAATTTTATTAATGTTTTGTTTATTGTAAACAAATTGTTATTAATTAGTTAGATCTTAATAACTGCTTAATAAACTAAATGTAAACATAAAGAGAAATGCATCACATTAAAAAACAATAATGAACTTCCATTTACAATGTAATACTTATGTAGTTTAAACATCTTTATAGTCTCATAGTCACCAACCAAGAACTGTACGGTTTCATGGTTTTCGTCTACCCAAATTCTGTACAATTACCTCATAAATTACTCAGAACTATTCTCTCCATGCTTAAACTTGCAGTTTCAACGTCATTCATCTCACTTAATGTTTGAGGTCTTACTTTATACCTTTGCAAGTGCCGACGCTACAAGATGAGTTTTTCAGCGGTGATAGCAGAGAAGCTCATTGACATGTCATATAATTGTGTCAGATCCAATTTAAGAGTATTAATGACTACTAGTCATAAGCAAAAGTATCAGTCCAAGAAAAAGAAAAGTTTCTTAATCCTGCTTACATGACCCATTTAAACGTCATATAAAAGTTCTGTGTGTCTGTCTAATGTGTCTTTAGCAATTCCTTTCGTGGGTATTAAAACAGAAAACGCCTTCAATTTTCCTGCCAGGAAATGTACCACACATTTATTACCTTTGCTCTTAATGAGTTTCTCTTAAGTCACATTCCTAAACCCCTAGCACAGTGTTTTATATTTTGTTCTCTTGTATGTGTGCATTCTCTCAAATGTTTTCAACAATGTTTTAACTTTCTTTTTATATTTCGGCATTTTATTGGACAGAACAAAATATTACGGTATATCATGGGCCTGATTCCTGTCCTAAATAAACTTCAAATTGCTCTGGATAAAATTGTGAGCCAAATGTATAGATTTCCAATCAAACCACCGTCTCAGTGGTCATGGTGCATTTTATTCATATGAGGGTTATCGCTCAACGCTGTGAGAAATTTCTGGGGGAAAAAACGCCTTTTTCATTCCCACCCTCAATTTTGTTCTCTTCATTAACTTGCTGATAAATGTAGCGAAAGAATTTTCCACTGGACTTAATGAGAGAGGAGAGAAAAAGCGAGGGAACGTCTGAATTCTCATGAAGGTGGGAATGCAGACTTCGAGCAACGGTGATGAGAGCAAGATTTATTAAGTACCAAAGATGATAAAAGTTGCATGCAGGTTGTAGTGCACCACGTTGTTACGAGATTTGTTCAGGGCAATTAGCTTTAATAGAGCCGATTGCCAGAACACCAGAACAGTGCTGTCTAGACCCAAAGCGCTCTCATGATATAGCAACACTTATTACTTAAGTGTGTGAAATAGAGAGGTAGTAAATGAGGAAAGGGGGCTTTGGTCGATAACCAACGTCGCCTTAACTCTCCATGTGTTTTACAGACAGAAGACATGTGGATGGTTCTTAGATGCTTCTGAAATAGAGAGAAAAAGATCAAGCAGAAGCTGTTAATTCATGTAGAATTCTCAGACTGCTAAAATTCATTGTGCTAGGATTCTTATTCTAATCCTGTTGTTATTGCAGAGATTGTTTTTTTTGCAAATGGCAGTATATAACATGTTTAAAGTGAGAATGTTTGTTAGCGTAAAGGGTCGGGAGTGGGATTGCTGGATGTCTCTGCATTTATTAATTTGACCTAAACGATAAACATATTCGAACTATTGGACATTTGACGAATGCTTTTATTCAAGTTAACCCTTGGCGTTCATGTTTTTGGTACTCTGCCATTGTGACATTGTTTGCATAGACAGTATTAATGGTTAATGTTTTTAATATTTTAATTTAAATGTAATTCACACTTATGAAAAAATCGTGCTATTTGTGTTTTTTTTATATGTGATATGGGTGAAAACAAATATATGTTCATTTTAAAAAAAGAGGTCGAACCCAGGACCTTTGTTCAGGACCTTCCAAAGTTGTATGCCTTTATTTTTTTATTTTTTTAAAACAATGGAAATGTTCAACAGACCATTTATAATGAACACTGCTGAACATCAAATACCCATTTTCTTGTGTATAGCCTCTGTGAAGTTATATTCAGAAGGGAGAATGTAATTCAAAATCAAAATGTTCAAATGTATGATTTTATATCTGTTCAACACCTGAAAGGACATAAAGGTTAATAGACAGTATTTATTTTTTGGGTGACCTGTTCCTTAATGTCAAATTGTTTTTCATTTAAAGTTCTTTCTCCGCAGAAGTGAATAGATTTTTGGCACATGTATTTGAGCCAATTCAGCTTTGGTGCCGCTTTTCATTTCATTTGTCCATTCTTAAGTCATTTGTTTGGTTAATTTATGTGATGCCAAAAGTTTGTGCTGTCGGGAATTTTCTCATTTGTCGAAGCCATAGATTTTTGCATCCTGTTAACAAATGTGCATTTGATCAACAGCTTTAAATATGACGACCATGTTGCGAATCAGAACCTGTTCGCCGCCCACTTTTATTTTCCCAACGAAGAAACAGTTACCTCAACTGTTCTGAGCTGAATTTTAAACTACTTTTAAAGTAGTAATAATTCACTTCTCACCCCCAACAAAATGCATTTCTTTGAATTACTAGGATGTTCAACAAAGACTGACTTACAATTAACAATGCCCTATAAAACACTAATTGGGGCAAATTTTGTGAAATGAAACATAATGTTCTTATGAGGCCAAATTAACTTAGCATATTGAAATGAACAATAGCGGTATTCAAGAAAGATTCCGTTCTTGGATTTACAATCCAATAGTTTAGTAATGCAATTGTTGACATCACCGCAGAAGCCTTAACATTTTAAGTCAATCCGATCATTTACATTACACAGTCCCTCTGTACAGAGCTATGCCTTTACTGAATGGCATAGTATTTAACTTAAATTTGGTGTTTTTTGGCTTTAAAGAAGTACGTGTTTTGGCAGGACATTTTGAAATATTTCCAAATTTGGTAAATAAATGTTTTTATGACCCTGAGGGTAATTGCATGTTGTACACTACACAAACCCCAAGCATGCTGAGGTTGCAAGCATGCTACAGTGATTTACAATTGGCTTTATTAAACAGACATTTTAAAATTTATTTTATATATCTTTAGATGGAAAATGTTATTTTTAAATCAAGACAAATTCTCACATTCCTCACATGACATTGTTATTCATTTAAATTTCTGTAATGTATCCCACCTGTATCCTGTAGTACTCTGAACAAGCCTGAACCTCCCACAGGAGCAGCTGTTATGTTTTCCCAGTGAATTCTGGGACATAAGCCTCTGATCAGTATGGATTAATGAGCTTTAGCTGAGAGGAGTGCTGTGGAACGTACAAACATAACACAGAAAGGACAGAGTGTTCGAGGTTTTCCTTTCCTTCAGAAATCTCATCGCATGTTCACACGCTTAGTTTCTATTCTCAAGTCAAATCTGTGTCTGAAATCACATTCAGATGATGTTTTTTGGATGATACAATATTATAAACATGTCATTAGACAGAGTAAAGCCAGTGTATTCCATCTGCACGTTTAGGGTCTGAACCCACTACCTTTGTGCTGCCAAAGCTGTCATTGCTATTCAGAAAGACACTACCTAAATATGAAATACAAAAAATGTATTCGTCTCTGTTTATTTGTCTGTCTGTCCATCCATATACGATCTATCCAAGCTGACATCTGGCATTTATAAAGTTGTTTTTTGCAAACATGTTGTCACAACAACAGAACGTTATTCAATTTAGTAGACAGCAACAGTCAAGAAACACTGAACATGATATTGCAATTGGTAACCCAGTATTGTCCTGATCTTTTTTTACGTGGTAAAAATAGATCAGAATACACCAACAACACATTTTAATGTTTACTAAGCGTTTAGGTAATTGAAGGACAGAATATTGCATCCCATGTGATGACTGAAGATTGAATGCATGCAAATGTAAATGGGTTAAAATCATGCGGAGCCAATTTGGAAATATGTAGTTCCTTTATTCACTGTTGTTCCATAGGATTAAAGCTCTGCTTTTGAAAACAATAGCGAATCGTTTCTGTCGTCATGATCTGATTGTCCGCATACATAATAATGCGCCAAATTACATCAATGGCACTTTTTTTTCACAATCATCTGTTTTACTGTAAAGACCTGCCTTTCAGACTAATTTAACTTGTAAAAGCAAAATAGTGCTTTATCTTTTACTTACTGTATTTTTGTAGATCGATTATCTTTTATTAAGACATCATAACATTTGTGGCTCTCATCAGAAACAAGTTTACACTGCAGGAAATAGAAATAACAGTAGCCTGTTGTACCGTACCATTTTCGGTGAACTAATATTTAATAAATCCCGTATGCCATTCCTTTTAGGTCCCATCTGACAGTGACATTTTACCCAAAAGATTTCTGTTTACATTTTTTGGCAATATTTACTACATTGTGGTATTATATATGTTCCATCCACACTTAAACCATTTGAACAATCGTTTCAAACAATTATCCCATTGTTGTATACTGTATGAGGTGTTTCCCTGTGAAGAATTGCATCGAAACCTAAATGATTATGTTAGTTTCATCGGAGGAACCATGACATCATAGATTTTTCCTGTTCTATTGATGGTGACAGAGGGTGGAAATCAGATTCTGTTCATCTTTTCCGTTACTTTAGTTAATCATTTCACCATTCATCACTTTAGAAGTTTCAGTTACACAAACCTTTTCGGTTTGCTACTAAAGTTGAATGATGGTCTGGACCATTATACATGAATATACAGTACAAACAAATCCTCGTATTGAACTCATTAACCATATATTTTTAAGTACTAAACAATTATCAGATCATGGTAGGTTTTGTAGGCATAACAGTGAAAGAAAGTACATTTCTGTGATCATGTACTCATCCTCACGCTACTTTATTTTTACTGCAACACTAAAGGAGATTAAATGAAAGTACGTTCAGTCTGATAGTTTGGAGAGTTTCTTGGACTGAGAGCCGGCCAGTCGACTCCTCTGTGACCTAGGATTCATTCTCCCCAACCCGGCACCTAAACCTACCTTCACCAGTGCGATTGTACCAAGGCGTATATGAGATATCACGAATACGGCACCTCTTAAAATATTTACATACTGACATTAGATTAGTATGTTGTTGTGACCTGAGTTAAAGAATCTTTGACTTTCCTTTCAAACTGTTTGTATGAATTTTTGATCTAAATATGGTTTCACTTGTAATAGTGCGGCAAAAATGAGCTGTGGGTTTAAGACTGCTATCTGGTGGCTTTGCAAATATCCAGATGAAGCTTTTAGTTTATCTTCGATTAACTACTTTGTGTATGAACTGTTATCTAGGATAAGCTTCCCACATTATTCAGAGCATGCGTGTTAGTACTCCGATGGTAAGTATCTGATAAAAGAGAGAGTGGGATCTGGTCTTCTAGATGATTTAGCACATACTGTTGGTGAGTGTAAAATTTTAAGTACTATGGAAAGTTATGAAGAGTCAGATATATGTACAGTTCAGTGGTGTAGTTTGTCATAATCGGCCCTGGATTATTCGGCCCACATCGGCCCTCCACCATTTCTGTTGACGGGTGGGGTGGTGGGGTTAGCTGCATATGTGTCCGACTCGCTAATGCCTTTGCGTTGCGTGGATACGTTCCGGTACTCCAGATAGCCAGTCCGCCCCAGATTCAATATAAACTTGGTTTACTAATAAACTAATAAAAAACTGACATTGAGCCCAAAATCTTTGCTTAAGGACTGGGAAATGAGTATAATGGATTTTGAATACATTTTGAATACATTTTTTTTTTCTTAAATTAGTTTTTCTGAAAAGAAGTTACCACATGGTCCCACTGAGAGCTGAATCCCAGAATTACTTAGTTGCACCACAAAATTAGATTTTAATTAAATTAGAAGTATTTACATAATGTTTGTTATTTATGTCCTTTTATATCCAACATATTTTTTTCTGATTTAAACATTCAACATATAAGACAACAATGTAGTATGCTTTGAAATGTTAAACATATATTTGGTTTCACTGCTGTTTTAAAAGAGTCGGTCATTATGCTTCGTACAAGGGCTGTCAAACGATTAATCGCGTTGAATCGCATGCAGAATAAAGAGCTTGTGTTTACACAATACATGTCTGTGCATGTTCATTTTGTTTTTATAAATACATACACATACATGCATATTTTTAAAGAGAATATAAGATATTAAAATGAATAAATACATTTCGCTTTTAAAATCTACATTTTGAAAAAAGTACTTCTGATAAGCGGTAGAAAATGGAATGGAATGGAAAAAAGTACTAAAGACATTGTCAAAATGTTCCATCGGATCATAGTGGTTCAACTGATTTTTTATGCAGCGAAAGAAGTACATTATATGAGTAAAAGAAAATAAAGTCTTTAAACAATATATTCTTCTCTTTGAGTTCCCGACACGCTTTCATGAGATCAACACAGTGCTTGATAATGAATGTGTGATGGTCTTGTGAACGTGCGTCGGAGACTCACAGTGAAGAGAAGAATATGTGATTTAAATTGTTATTTTGGTTTCTTTTCCATCCTTAAAGTACTCTCCTCGCTTCATAAAAATTCAATTGAAACAGTGTAATCGGACGGAACATTTTAACCATGTCTTTAGTACTTCTATGGATCTTGATGGAGAGAATTACCATGATGTCTATGAGAAGGCTTTGAAAGCTCTTGGAACTCATTAAAAATATCTTTATTTGTGTTCCGAAGATGCTGAGATGTTTTGATTTTGGGTTGATGTATCCCATTAATTTTTACTGTTTCTTTATGAAGTTTAATATACTGAATAGGAGAATTTAAAAATATATATTTCACACATTTTGGTATAACTCAAAAATTACAAGGTACTGGCATTACACTGAGCTCAAGGCAACATTTTCACATCACAGTTACTAAAAATTTGTCTTTAACTTAAGAAGTGTAGAGTTGATAGATATAAGCATCGATGCTACATGATAAACATCACAATAAATATCAACACAATAATTTGAAGCACAAAACATACTATAAAGAGGTCAAGCGAAACAACAATTTGTTACACTTTGATGTTTATATATAGGCCTAATTTAAATTACTGGTAAATATAAATAAATATGTGCATATTCAATATTTCCAAAAAATGTATACATGTATGAGTATGTGTTTATGAATTCAAAATGAATATCCACAGTATATTATGTAAAGACAAAATGTATTCTGGATGCGATGAATCGTTTGACAGGCCTACTTCCTACACAACCCATACTGACTCACCTGTGATTGTGCCTGCATTACTGTTGACCTTCTTAAGGTAATAATCCACCCAAAATGGAAAATTCTGTCATTATTTAGGCTACTCACCCTCATGTCGTTCCAAACCCATTTGCTGTTGTTTATTCTGTGAAACACAAAAGAAAAATGAAAACCTCTTTAGTAAGCTCTTTTCCATACAAAGACAATGATCAACCAAAACACCATACAAGCAGCATGAAAATATGAGTCATGCACTATTTTCTTCAGATTATCAGTTGAAAACGCATTACATTCCAATCAGTTTCTCACACAATGCTATTGTTTGGCATCAAGAGACATGGCCGATACTCAACAGTTTCTATGGCATGATCCTGTATTCTATCATGATGTCTTTATTTGTTGTTCAGTGTAATAAAGAAAATGCATGAATATTCTTGCAAAACTCTTTCTTCCCCTGATAAAACAACAAAATATGGAACAAAAAGGGTGAGTAAATATTTGAGTGAACTATCCCTTTAACAGCCTATTTTTCTACATTATATGCATTCTTTTGATCTGACTATGCGACCCAGATGTCAGGACCAGAGAGTGGACATCTCTCAGCATAATCTTCTATAAACTAATAGTCTCATTCTACAAAATAAAAATGGGAATGTGTAAAATTCTGACTTGGATGTTTGGGACAGGCCAAGTCTAGCAGCTGGGAGACTGTTTGTGTTCATGTTTGACAAGAGTACACGGTCTTTTCATTGTATTCAATAAATTGTCAATCCCCAAATTGACTGATATTCCTCACAGCGTAAAATGAGTGGATCCTTAGTGATAGTGCTGTGTTTGTGGGCGTTGTCAGGGCGGGCAGCAATCTGTATTTGCTTTGGCCGAAGGGGAAGCAAGTAATTAGACAAATAAGACTTAGGAGTATTGCACTGGTCTCCAGTTCCACCTCACTCTCATATCCCCTCAGTCATTTGACCTTTCACCTATTCATCCAGTGTTTGTGTTTCTGTGGATGTTGTCACCGTGCGCCATTCACTCTGGACCTAAAACTTGTGGAAATATCCGGAATGACACAGATTATGAGGAAATGTTCAGTCATTCAGTGTGACGATCATTGCTCTCCAGGCTACATGAGTATGTCAGGGGTATTCCAGCTTACGAGTCAGAATTTGCATATTTTACCATAATATGGCATGTGAGATAGAGAGACCTACTAAGATAAGTCATTGCTGCATCGAACATCCGGTTGTGGATGTTGAGTATATATTGGTGCCAAAAAGCATTTAAACTACTAAACACACTTTAAAATATAATATGGTCATTGTATTATGTAACATAATATTAAATATTAAAGGTGCAATGTTTAATTTTTTGGAGAAACTATTGACAGAAATACATTATACAGAACTATGACTCATTATTAGTCAATGGGGTTCAAAATCTGTCGGGTTCTAAGCATTCTTCCAAATATCTTTCTCTGTGTTCATCAGAACAAAGAAATGTATACACATTTGGATCAACTCGAAGGTGAGTAAATGTTGACAGAATTACAATTCTTGAGTGAAGTATCCCTTTTTAAAGGCATGGGTGGAGTGAGTCATTGGTCGCAATTCGCAACCTAACTGCTAGATGCTAAATTTCGTACACCGCACGTTTTAACAAATTTATTTTACAAATTTACTTCAATACAAATTTTTTATTATTTATTTATGCTTTCCATCTGCAATATCCATATTACATTATTTTTCAAATTTGCAATAAATCACTATTATTTGTCACCCTGTATGTTTGTCACTTTGCTTTGTAAATATCTACCCAATAAAAAGTATTAATGTTTGTCAAATTGACAACCCATTATTCAATTATTTTAAAAGTACAGTCGTTTTCCATTCCCTAAAAAACGGTGAATTCGGACATGCAAGCTTTCAGAGGACAGTGACGATATCCAGTTTGCTCTGTGATGTAGGGCTACTCTGACATGACCCATGTTTGCATTTACATTGCACCTTCACTAAAACCTAATGTTGTTGGTTAAAAAATCGATAAAAAATGTGGCTCAGAGAAAATGATCTTCACCATTGTTTCTTTGGAAATGCCACTTGCTTATCTCCTACAGTTAAACGTGTAAGTGGAGCTTACTGTAAGTATCCAAATAGTTTTTGCGTCCACTATACAGTACGTGCGTGTGTGCAGATACAAGCCAATCATCCCTACAACATCTATATCTCTGTTTTCCATAAGAGCTGGTTTAAGGAAGAGTGAATCGCTGTGAGCAAATGGACGAGGTAAATGAGCAGGAAGAGAGAGAACATGTGGGTGGACGTAGGCATAGAAAATCTCTCCGATAAATTCAGCACATCTCTATCTGGCTTTCTCTTTCCGTCTCTTGAGTGTGTTGTATGAAACTTCGTCCAGGCCCAGCAGAATAATGTTTGTGATGAGCTGGGGGTAAGCGTGGGATCATCACAGGGCTATACTGATCCTAGATAACAGCTTTAGCTCCCGCGGGCCAATTTTCCTTTTCCAACACAAAGTTGATGTACTGTATAGCGGCCGGATGCAAGAGTATAGCTAAAGGTAGTTTCCTTTTGCTGCTGGCCAAAGGATGTATGCAATCATACTAGAGCTATACAGTGTATTTTAAGATGAATCAGTAACTTTCTATAAGATCTTAAAACTAAAGTACCCACTGACTCACTGCATGCTTTTAGGATAGAGAATGCAGAACAAAAATAAACTTTATAACAATATATACAAAAATATCTCCAGGAATAATATGTGCGTTAATGGGATGGCAAAAACTGTATAATATTAATAAATTATAAATTATACTTTCAACTACATGGCTTGAAGAGGATTTTTCTTACTGATGGACAGTAAAATAGATAAAGCTGCTTTGATTAACAATGACGAAGGGACCCAAGTCATTTCTGGCAACTAGAACATAGAGACTTGGGACATCTAACTGGTGACCAAGAACACCTCAGAAACCAAATAGCTACGCCCTGGCAACCAGACATCCTGAGAGAGAGAGTCTCGACAACGGAAGTTCAAAATTTTCCTTCAAAATGCTTTATTTCTTTCATTTTTTGATTCATTAAACTAAATTGGTTGAAAGTTCGTCACAATTGGTCTGTTAAGCCGCAGCCTCATGAGTTACTAGTAACTTCCGGGAACTATTGAGAGCCTCCATGAATCGGCATTGCTGTGAAAAAACTGTTCTATAGGAGTCATCGAAGTAGATGCAACTCTCTCTCTCAATGCCTCTGACCAAACCTATAGTACTGTGCCCTTGAGCAAAAAAAAAATTGTTCTTGTAATTGTTCACGTGTCACATTCAATACATAATGTCTAAATGACAATATGAGCAAATAACTTTAGATTGGGAGTTGTTTTTATATACAGTAGACTTTAAAACAACACATCGGTTTTACTTGTGTGTTATTTTGTTTTGCAGCATTCACATGCTGTTTTTGGAAACAAAGAGAGTATCATAAAGGGTGTAACATGCTCCGCCCTCCAAGTCATCATTTATCTTTAAGGCAATGCGCTGTGGAAAATTCTTAGTCAGGCTTGATTGAAACCAACACCCTTAGTTTCGCGTTTATCAATATAACATTACACGTTAAGACATGACTTTTCAAATGGTCCGTGAATTACTGAGATATGAACCATAAACCATATCCGTACTACATTTAATACAAGGCCTGGGCATCCCTAACCTAGACACGCCTTATACCACCCAATAACAGAAAACATTATACCGCAGGAAAACTGATTCTAGAATCTGTACATGAATGCCCAGATGAACTCTAGTACACACTCAAAGTCATAATTTTGTGAAACCTTTAGTCACAGATTAGTATTATGATCATGACCTTTTGTTGGTGTTATCTCACTTATCGCTGGAATGATGTGGTGAGCTGCTGAACTGCTAGCTGTTGCTAATAGTGTTGGCCTGAACTTACTTCTGCTTTAGTCCTGTTGACTGCTCTACTGCTTTATCTAATATTTCACTGAACCAAGAGTAAGTCCAACACCATTTTAAAATCTGTATGTAATTTTCTAGACGGTTAATTCATTTGTATTCCATTTATATTTATTTGATCTTATTAGTAAAGTTAGTTCGAGTTCCTTTTGCACCAGTGATGGTTAGGTTAAGGTTTTATTATTATTTTCTTTCAAATAATTAATAACTTTTTAAACGATTAACATAATACCACTTCAAACGTCAATAATTCTATATAGAGCATTTTTTCAAATATTTCAGCAAATAATTGAATTTTTTGTCCCGGTTTCTTTCATTCTCCTATTCTCCTCAGCTATTTTGCTGGGTGTTTGCCATCCAGGGGAACGTGTCCCCGGGCGTGTCCCACCATATTCACGTGGGAAAGTGACGTCAATGCATACCCTCTATTGACTGAGGAATGTATTTTATTAATCGCTTATCAATAGGAAAGAAAATGTTAAAACAGCATGCCCATAAGCTTTGCACATACTGATACAATAATACTTATGTGCAACAATGCAAAAGAAGTGCAACAGCTGCTTATTATAATTCTTTAGTTATTTACTAAAGGTAAATATCCACGATGTAAAAAGTTGATGGCTGTCTTATAACAACTAAATTTCATTCAGGAATTGAGGATCTTGGTTTAAATCAATTACACAGAGTGGGTCACGGGAACATATTTTGAGTTCTAATTCAAATGAAATGAAGAAAATGAAGGATAAGTGGTTTCATATAATGGAAGTTAAATGTAATGGTTTACTTAATGGTTTGGCCTCAAATCAAGGTATTCTGTGCCACAAACCATCCATACTGTAACATTTATTTTTTTATTGAAGGAAGGGTGTGTGTGTGTGCACTGTATTGCTTTCTTAACTGGTGAATGGGTTTTGATCTGTTCATTGTGTTGGCACGTAATATTAAAAGAATTCTACTCGATAACAACATTCACAGATACAGTGAGATCCAAAGGTAGGGAAGATCCACTAGGGAAAACGCTTGTTTGTCAACAAAACAATTTAAGTAAAAACAACATAATGAATTTCAAAATTTGGTTCTGGTTTTAATGATATGCATGATATGATATGATATGATCTGGTGTGGTCTCCTTGGGTTAATGGTCCATCTTTTCCCAACAACTGAGATGGATCCAAAGAGCATGTCTCAATACAAAAAAAGAAAGTCTGACTCTATCTATAAAATAAATTATTTTTTTCTTTATTTTATAAAATACATTTTTAATCAATACTCATTGTGACTTTACGGCGTTTAATATGACCAATAATAATATATACAAGATGCGCCACTGCCGTAACAATGAATGGCGAGGAATGCAACGCTCAATAGAGAAGGCCACTTGAGAAGGAAGTCCCGACTTCCAGTAAAACGAGCCAATCGGCAATCAATAAAGACTGACGATTCTGTGGGCCGGGGCTCTTGTGATACAGTTCATGTCATGCTGTTTAATTGTGATTTTTGCCAATGATTCTAGAAATATCTGCCTTCCCACATTCATATAGATAAGACTGTGGACATGCTACGACGAATAGCTGCCCAGAGGCTTTGCAAACACGGCTGCTGAGTTGCACAACTTTCGTAAACTGACTTTATAACATTTTGTTAGGTTGCCCTATTAAAGTTATAGTTCACCCTAAAATGAAAATGACTCCATAATTTATTGACCCTTAGGTGAAATTGTGAGAGAAAACAATAAATATTATGAGCTTATTTGGTGACGGTAGGTGACATTGCATATAAATGTAAACTGATAATGGGGCTAACAGACAGCTCAAGAAGGTAACTTCAGATTTTGTATTGAGCCACTGTGACGAAAAACATCATAAATGGAATTGTTTTCTCTTACCAACATATTTTTTAAGGTACTTGGTACTTGGCCTTTCAGTGTCATTACAATGATAGGAAGTACCAGGATAGTCATACACATATTGGCATGAGGATGGTTAAATTATTAAACTATTTGTTTAATATTCAATGTCACAACAGATATCAATAAGCGCAATTTGAAAAATCATTCAAGCAAATCAACACAATTAACCACACACCCACATAATCAACAACACAGCTTGTTTTTGTTGTGGCAGTGTGAATTATAACATTGTGATAATTCACAATGTTATAAACTGTAAAATAAACCATCTTTGGTGTTATCTCGTACTGTCTTCAAAAAGCTCATAATCCCTGAACCTCCAGTGCCTCTTTCTTCCAGGGCTGTGGGAGCTTTCCCAATTGTACCGAGCTCTTTGGCCGATTCTTGCCCGCTAACGCGGAGCTGTTTGGCACGAGAGGCTGGTATCGTGACGTAACGAGTAACAATATTGATGTGATAATTCCTAAAGTCCACCAGCCGAGATAAACACTGCTCAAATGCGTGTGTTAGGTGTTCATCCACTTGCTGGAGCACAAAGTTGCGCAGGGATGGACGACTAGAGATGTTCTCAATGAAATGCTTGTGAGAGGGGGGCATGTAGTCCCTCATTCTCTTCAGGAAAGCCCCTGATTCACAAAAACAAACATTAATGTCAATATAATGACAACTAGTTAATAACTTGCAAATGTAGGCTTACTATCAATTTTACATTCAGGCCGTGTGACTCCATTTGAAGAAATGTCATTGTTTTGTCTTAGCAATTTATTCATATTATTTCTGTATATATGAAGAGTTTGGTTCCAAAAGGATATAACTCAGTAAACATTTTTTTCAAAAACCATTGTTTTTTTTGTGCCTTCCAATTAATATCTATCAAACTACATTTGGTTTATTTTGATTTCAGCCATAATAACTCAAAGATTATGCTAATGACCACAATAAAAACCTGATTTTGTAACGACTTAAAAGCAGAGTTAATTCATTTTGGAACCAAACCCTTCATATATACAATATGCATATTTATATAGATAAAGGGCTGGTTTCATAGTCAAGGCTTAGACAAAGCCAGGACTATAAAAAAACATTACAGATGTGCATCTTGAAACAAAACAATGGCACTGACATATTTTAAGATATGTCAGGGCATGTTATTTTCAGTTAACACAGTTCAAAATTAATTTTAGTCTGGGACTAGTTTTAAACATTGTCTATGAATCCAGGCCAAACTGTTTTATATTTATTCCTAAATCAGATTAGGGTTATGGTGAAAATGCTTTCGACATTTACAAAGATCACAAGAAGGATGCATCACTGAAATTCTGTGATCTAGATCTAAATGCTCCAGATCTTTTTGCTAACATAATACATAAATTTGTATACACGTCATTCTCAGACAACTGTGCCATTTGTGTCCTATTCATGTTCCCATGAGTGATGTATTAAACATAATACTCAATTAGTCACTTGATAGTTTTTACACTGTAGTCCATAATGCAAAGTAACTAATTTAATTAAAATAAGTCTTTCTTTTATTTTCAAGGTAAATATCTGAATAAAATTTCTGAATTGAAATTAATAATCATAACTGTTGGTACATTGAAATGTTGTCTATGTATAAATCATTTTTCACATTATTTCTCTATAATATTATTACAATAACAGAATGAAGTAGCCATGAGGGCAAGTACCGAGGGTTTTCTTACCACTGTCACCTTCATGTTTGACTCCCATCAATTCATCAAAGCAGTGCAGGGTGCTGCTCTGGGCCGCACTTCCCCCCGAATACTCCATTGCCTTCTTCTGAACTCCTTCATACACTAGACCTTCTGCCATCGAAGAGTTATCTTTCCATCTGGGACACACATACACATACAAAAAGCAGAGCGAAATCATATACATACGGAAATATTACATTTAATCCAAAAAGCTGCAAAAGCTATATGTTTACCCAGAGAGATAGATCCTCAAAATGCCATAGAATATGGAGGGATCTACATAATCTGAAGCAGAACAATCTCAGATGCCAGGAATAAAGTATTAAAGATGCTTGAATGAATGCATTCATGAATTCATTTGTTATTTGAATGTATTACCGTGCATTAGTTTAAGGGCATGCTTCATGCTGTCTATGGCCTGACCTACAACATTCAGAGCTTTGGTGACCATAGCAACATTATTATAATGGACACCGCTGATGACTTCAGGAATTGCCTGCAAAAACAGAAACAGCTATTTTATTTTCCAGATATTATATTCGTATAAGACAGAAAATAAGACTGATGCCATACAGGGCATAGCCAGTGTTCCGTATTTTGTTCCAATAACAGTGTATATTGCATTATGGTTTCCACTATGTATCTTGGTGAACTGTCTGTGAACTGAAAAGCATTTAAAGGTGTCAGACCTTTAGGCCGGGGACAGCTGCCAACTCCACAAGGAGTGTAACCAGAAAAAAGCCTTGCACGGTCTCGCCTCCAGGCAATGTTATTAACAACTCCAAATTGCTAAAGGCAGAAACAGTTAGAACTTAAGGTGAAGATTGCACCAGATGTAGTGATTCAATGTGTTATCACAATGCTGCAGAAAAGATAGGAATACATATTGAGCCTCTTTGTATTTTCTACATGTTCATAATGAGATGGCTCCCTCTGCTGTTTCTTTTAATTAACAACATTTAGGGAACATTTCTGTTAATTCTACAAAATACTTACTCCATAGCAAAGGGTCTGGTAACAATCAGCATGAATTGGGCATGAAAGACAAATAAACAGGGAAAAGTTGTCAGGCGGGATAGTTTTATAAACTTTTTGAGCCAATAGTACAAGTAAATAAATTTAGGCATTTCATTTATATCTATATAATTTATCTGGGTAAATTATAACAAAGATCAACATGTGCTAAATCAATTATCCAGGAGATCAGAAAGAATATCCAAATAAGATTCAATGTCATAGTAAGTTTACCCATCAGGGTTTGTTTTCTTCCAGTTGGCAAGAACTGTATCAGCGTGGGAGAGAATTGGGGGTAGACCCAGTCTCTGGGACACATCCCATAATGGCACAGCCAAATTTCGTGGAAGGACCTAAAGGTGTTTAAGACAAACATTAGCTTAAACATAAGTATAACTTGGTCTTTAAATGATGAAAGAACTTTAAAAATATATACTTTTATGGTTTCTCTCTCTCCCTCCTGCCATACGTAACCCATAGTCAATGTACTCAAAGCGAGATGAGCCAAACGCAGCTCACGGTGACTCTGCAACAGATGAGTCTCCAGCAAAGGCATCTGGAACATGACATACCCATTTCATCAACTTCTTACATTTACATTTAGGCATTTGGCAGAAGGTTTTATCCAAAGCGACTTATATTGCTTTATCCTATACATTTTTACATAGGTATTTGCAGTCCACTGGGATCGAACCCACAACCTTGCGTTGTTAACGCAATGCTCTTACCACTGAGCTACAGGAAGACTACTGAGAAAACTACACATCTTGCAGCTGGGGCACCAGAAATAATCCGTAAAATATATGACTTTTTTCTTAGTTTTTGCTGTCTTTTTTTGTAATTTTACAGTTTTTGATCGTAGCAATATGTTAAAAAAACTGTACATTTAGAGTATCTTAGATTGTACATGAAAAACTGTTAAAATACTGTAACTATCATTTTTTACAGTGCAATCATATCTGAATTATTAAGCAATAACATGTTTTCATAAGTGTATTAGGCAGAAAAGTAAAAAAATATGTAAAATGTTACCCTATTATTAACCTACAGATACCCTATTATATAAAATAGTAGCCTGAAGTGAACATTCAAGATGTTCTCATGGTGCAAGTTTTTCTGTTCTTTACGAGTATAGCACTTGTCAGTTTAGCGCCTGTCAATATTTTAGAGTAGAATGCAGTGTCATACGTTATGAACTCTGAGCCGCAAGGAATGGGATGAGATGAGTTCAGGGACATTTTTAGCAATGTCCATCCAGGGTTTGAAGTACTCTGGTAGGTCTGTCTGAAACACAAAAAATAATCTAGTTTTGGAGTGTAGTTTAACTTCATGCAAACCTTCAAGCAATTACCCATGCAAGTGATTGGTGCCTTTTATCTTTTATTCTTGCTTTCGACAATTCTCAATCTGATGCGTGTAAAGGAACTTTGCTTGCCAAACAACAGGGAACTCTACAGCGTAACACACACTCATATGAAAACAGGACTGTTTTGCACAAACATATTCATCAATTTTACACAAATTTTCTACTTATAAATATATACACATATTGCAGAGCACCTCCACTTTACATGAACACTTCCCCACTCCCCTACACTATTTATATATAGTTTACATATAGTTTAACCTCCCTTGCTTTCCTATCCTAAGCATTTTACTGCATGTCATACTACGAATAAACTTTGAACTTGATTAGACTTATCTTGTTGAAATGGAAGAAATTTCTTTAGAATGAAAGGTTTTCTATTAACTTTTTTACATAAAAGCAACAGCAGATAAAGGTTAAGCGGAAAGCAAACAATGTCAAAGTCTAATGTTTCAAATATACCACCAATGAGTCGTACAGCACCTCTTAACATGATAAATGAAAATGTCTAGCCACGGTAAATAGGACTTTCGCATTGCACATAATGATTTATGTGGGTTTGCATGAGAATTAACAGGAACACAATAGTTCCTTTATCATAAATTAGCAATTTCCTTTAAAAGCTGTAGCTACGTAAACAACATACATACTACAATCAAACACAACACTTAATATTGAAGAGTTGCTATAAAAAAGGTAAGAGTTTATGCACTTACCAGTGGCTCAGGAAGAATAAACCCACAGTCTTCAGAGACATGAAACTGTTCCATGGACAATACTGTTTCTACATGCGTCACTGCGGTGTCCATAGTGTTTATACACTGACTGTCTGCTCAAACTATCAACTGCCACTACTCTAACAGGTGAAAAGACCTTGCTCTCTCTCTCGCTCTCTCTCTAATGTGTTGTCATCAGCTATGACGTTGCTCACATTTCCCCAGTAATCATAAGTGTCTTCAGAAGCTAAAGTCTGTTTTGAAAGTGGTGGGGACAAAGATTTGACTTGCATGTGATGAAAATGCTTGTTTGGAATGTGCAACAATTAAGCACAGGCCTTCAAGTCTCACGCATTTACCGTGAGACACACACATTTCAGCCTATACACACACTCACACGCCACACCTTGTATTTCTCATGCTGAGAAATAAGGGATAACTCATCCCGCTTTATACAATTAATGTACCAGGCAAATGAAATGTGAAGATGAACAAAACGTATCCATTACAGTATTACACGGTGCATCAAAGATTTTATCCGTCTTCACAGAGCTGAGCATCACAGCGCATGAACGTAATGACCAATCAGAAGTTTAGATTAGTTGTTCTCAAGATTTCTTGAGTACTGGACCCCATCATATCTCAAACCATCCTCATGGACCCCAAACCCACGCGCTAACACCACATCCCATTTTCTTACCCAAGCACAACAACATATTTCCACTAAATTGGGAAAATAAAAAGATGAGTAAAGTCAAATATTTAATATTTTAATAAGTCAATACATGTAAGCCTAACTTAAAATTACACCTGACCATTTAATGGTTTTCAGTTGCATTAAAATTACACAATAATCACAATTACGGAACATTCTATTTCAATATCTCCAACAGTATAAGTACACTATTCTGCAGTTTTTTTACTGCAGGACTACACCAACCAATACCGATCAGTTGCCGTTATAATTAATCATTATACAATGTTTAATATGTGTAGAGAATGATAAAAATTTGAAAACAATAACAGATTTACCAATGTGAAATATTTGCTATCCATTCTTCAATCAGGAGTGGACTTTGAACTCTGGTGTGTGATACCTGTGAGTTGCCCAACTTGCCCTGAAGTGCACCTGACCTGAGGCATTCCTTCAGTGGGGTTCCTTTGTTTTATTAATACTTTAATAAAAGGTTTCTGTAATATCTCGTTGGGAATATTTATCATATATAGTGGGCGGTCCGTCCATTGTCTACTCCACTTTTTGAGTCCAACTCTCACAGTATGTGGTTCCCAAACTGTAATTTGGGGAAGGTCACTTGGCTGCTGCTGTGCATTTCAACTAAAAACTGTTAATTCCTATAAAACTGTCACTTGTTCGTTGGTTTTAATGCGTTTTTGTGCTTGGGCACTGAATGCACAAGCAAGCAATGCGAACGCGGATGATGCACACTGGCCGCGTTTCTGGAATCTCTCTGTCTTCTGCAAAAATGTGAGCAACAACCCAAAGACAATAATAATATATTTTATTTATAATGCGCCTTTCTCACACCCAAAGCGCTTCAACATAAATACATTAAATAAGTAATTAATACAATTAATAAAACCCTTGATATCAGTCGGTTAACAACACTTCAATATTGTAAACAATTTTTAAAAAGGTGCGTTTTCAGAAGTTTCTTAAAGGAGATTAGTTTGGGAGCGCTACGGAGAATCAGAGGAAGCGTATTCCATAACCTCGGGGCGGCACAAGAAAATTATCGCTGACACATAGTTTTTAGTCTGCAACGGGGTTGGTGAAGGGAAAGAGAATTGGCAGAGAGGAGAGAACGAGGAGGCACGTAAGGGTTAACTAAGTCAGAAACATAACTAGGAGCCAATCCATGGATCGCTTTATAAATTAAAACCAAAGTTTTAAACTCAATGCGAGATTGAACAGGAAGTTTAATAGATTTTGCCTTTAAACCAGTGTAAAGGGAATTGCAATAGACAATTCTTGAGTTGATAAATGCATGGATTAGCCTTTCACAACAAGCGGAGAGAGGAAAGGCCTAATCTTACTAATATTTCTGAGGTGATGGAAGGCCGATTAAGTAACACTTTTGATGTGTGCCTCCAGTGACAGGTTAGCATCAAATATCACACCAAGGTTACGAGCTTGTGTAGATGTCATTATAGAGCTATTATAAAATGTCAGGTTAAAATTCCTTTATTTTGGGGATAGTCTTTGAGCTATTCCATTTTTAAAAGTTATCGTGCATCCATAATTTGATGTCCTGCAAACAGTGAGTGAGGACTGCAGAGCTGATCGAAGTGTCAGATTTTGAGCTAATATAAATTCTGTCTAGACATTGCATTACAAGCATATTGTGATTGTCAAAACATTTGATAATTTTATTAGAGTTATTCAGATGTATTTGTTTTTTTATCTCACTGAATTCACAGTTTCAAAATGTATTAAACATTTTTTGTGTGAACTGTTTCACTTAAAATCACAGTAAGTGCAGTTTACTTACGAAAAAATCTCAAATTAAAAGACTAAGGATAATAATGGACATACATAAATATGATTTGTCAATGCAGTGACCCAAAAGGAAAAATACAAATCATTCATGTTGGGAGAACGATTTTTGGTTTGATCTGTAAGGTTTAATGAAGAACCATTACCTGTTTTACAAAGTGGAAAGGTGTTTTTTTATTTCTCAAAATATTTTTTTAGACTATAAAATGTTAAGAAATACATATGTTGTTTTGAAGAACCTGTGACTTAATGATTCTTTGGGAAACCAAAGATTTCCCAAACCAAATGTTCTTCATGGTTGTGAATATTTCGCTTTAAGAATGTGGAGAAGTAAATGAACTTACCCAGCCATGTGTGGTCCACATCACTTTCAACAGAAAATGAAGCAGATGGAGTCACGGGAGGGTCGAGATCTTTCTCCCAGTGCGTGAAAGATGAGTAAACCGGAGTGTCCATCATCTCCCTGTTGTCAAAATCATCCTCATCTGATGATATCCATAACACTTCTGCCATACTTCTGTTGTTAACTTGTTGACTTTCGGGTGAAGAACTTTCACCATCCAGCTGATCTTCCTCCTCAGAAGATAGAGAGTCTGAGAAGTCTTCACTTTTGTCATCAGAGGAGTCTAGAGGATTCTGATGAGCGTTTAACAGAGGGAGAGTCAGAGACAGTCCTGGGAGAGACTAAGGAGGCATGTCCTTGGCTTTGAGATGCAGGGGAGCCTAAACTTGTGTTCCTGACAACATCTGAAGAATAAAAATAAAAATGATTGTGGAAATGGAATCTGCATAGGAACTTCAATGGAATTAAAATTAAACAATGCATAATCATAACAAACCTGTATCTGAGTAATCTTTATCTTCCCTGATAGTTTCCTTATCTTCATTTAATTCATCAGCTTTCCTCTCCTGGAGACATAAAACATAAAATCATCACACCTGCGACTCAAGATCAGCTCAGTGTTAAATGTCAAAAAAGGGTACTTAACCCAAAAATGAAAATGATGTCATTATTTACTCACCCTCATGTAATTTCATACCTGTATAAACTACTTTGTTTTGATGAACACAGAGAAAGATATTTGAAATAATTTTAGCAATTTTCAGTTCTGGAACATCATTGACTTCAGTAGTAGTAAAAAATTAGATGGTAGTCAAATGTGCCCTCAAACAGTTTGTTTTCCCAAATTCTTCAAAATATCTAATTTTATGTTCAACAGAACAAAAAATGCATAATCATTTTTTTCTACTATGGTAGTGGATGAAGTCCTAGAACTGAAAAGTGCTAACATTCTTCCAAATATCTTTCTTTGTGTTTAACAGAACAAATGAATGTATACAGGTTTGAAACATCTGGAGGGTGAGCAAATGATGACAGAATTTTCATTTTTGGGTGAACTGTCCCTTTAAGAGGGTCCATAACATTTGGATTTCTTTCTCGCAGGTCAAACATACCTGATCAGACATCTGAACATCCTCAGATTTTGGGTCTTCCACTTTCTGAGAATTCTCTTCATCTTCTTCCTCATCACTATCTAACACCAGAGGTCTGCAATGTCTGCGTTTAACCAGGGCATCTTCACTGTCCTTGTCTTCTCCATCATTCGCGATGGCTGTTTTCTGCTCTGGTCCTTAAAGAAAGAAATGTTGACCACATTTTCCAATTTGCCAGAACGAATTAAAATGAATGCAAATATATTTAGAAACTTCATAAGTAAGAAAACAGCACACCTTAAGGGTCATTTCAATAATACAATAAGTATCTAAACAACTGTTGATTTTACCACATAAAAAAATTAAGCAGCCAAACTGACCTTCATAATCTGAATGGTCAGGACTTTGTAAAGGACAGATCCTTTTGACCTCACTGCGAGCCATTTGATTCTTCCTCTTTAAAGGAGAGGTTGTTCGAATGGTTTCACTAGATGTTAAATAAGTCTCTTGTGTCCCCAGAGTGTGTTTGTGAAGTTTTAGGTCAAAAAACACCACAGATCTTATAATATACCATGCGCTACATGCACACTTTTGCAACGCGCTGATTGATGTGTGTCTCTGTAATCGTGGCCTAGAGGTTAGATCAGTGGTTCTCAACTCTGGCCCGCGAGATCCATTTTCCTGCAATTTATCCCCAACTCTGATATAAAACACCTCAACAAGCTAATCAGCGTCTTGACAATAGATGCGTTCAACTTAATTCGCCGCTGCGCAAATCTGTCATCATATGATATTTCAGTACCGCAAAAGAGATTCAAGTGCAGATTGCGCGGTACGCATTTAAATCGCTCTCGCGGTACTTTAATGCGATATGCCAAACAATCTGCGCAGCCGAACATTAGGTTGAACGCGAAGTCACTGATTAGCCTCTTCAGCTGTTTTATCAGAGTTGGTGCTAAACTCGGCAGGAAAGTGGATCTCGCAGGCCAGCGTTGAGAACCACTGGGTTAGAGAGTCGGACTCATGACCAGAAGGTTGCTGGTTCGATCCTCAGAACCTGCAGTGATAGTTGCCCAATGCTCCGGATGTACGTGTGTTCACCACTTGCTGTGCGTGTGTGGTGTGTCCACTTCTCACTGGATGGGTTAAAAGCAGTGGTCACATTTCGGGTATGGGTCACCTTACCTGACAAAATAGGTCACTTTCACTAAATGCAAGAGAGCTGTTAGTTAGTGATGGGAAGTTCGGCTCTTTTCAGAGAGCCGGCTCTTTTGGCTCAGCTCCCAAAGAAGAGCCGGCTCTTTCGACTCCTGAAAGGCTCTTAATTTAGGATTTTTTGTAGGCCTTTATTTTACCATAACTTTGCAAAAATTAATGGTTTGTGTGTTGAAAACCCTTTCATGTGCAGTGTTTTTATGCAGTTATTTTGTTACAAAACCATTCTTTTGTTTAATATTTTAATCAAACATTTTATTGTACAAATTAACAACAAAACAGCAAATATATTCACAGAACAGAACTAGAACCAAACTCAAGCAAACAGTATTAATGTCCTCAGTGAAGATTGGCATTCAAAAAAATCAGATGCCTCAGCTTTGATGGACTGATCCTATTTCTTCTTTCTGAGATTATCTGCCCTGTTTTTGAGAAGATTCTCTCTGAAGGAACCGATGTTGCCACAATACACAGTCTCCCCTCCATCACCTTCACCAGGCGTGGGAAGACTGAGGCCTTGGCCTGCCACCAGCTCAGTGGGTCTTCTGCTCGTTGGATGATGGGCTCCTCAAGATAAGACCTCACCTCCATTATAGCATCAACTGTAGGATTTCACTTCACTTCACCCCCCTCTCTGTTTTGACATAATGGTATGATCCCATATCCTCACATCTGATTGGCCGCGATGCGATTGCTGACCAATCAAAACAAAGTTCTGCCTTGAGGTAAGCCGCGAAAGGAAAAAAACTGGGAGCCGGCTCTCACTCGATGCGAGCCGGCTCTCCTGATTCACTACAAAGCATCGGCTCTCAGAGCCGCATCTTTTGCGCATGACACATCACTACTGTTAGTCTCAGCCCCCTTTCAGCAGAAACTATGCAGTGAGCCTGTGCTTTACCGCGTTGCATGTTTACAAACCATACACACAGTTTTCTGAAGTTAAGATACTCCGGACTAACGCATCACTATTTTTTTCCAAGTCAAATTTATTTTACACAGGACAATCCCGTCGCATGTTTACAAGCCACAGACGTCGCATTCTAATAGTGAACGGACATACGTGTCACAGTGACATGTTATCTACTTTAAGTTGCCGCAGGACCCTGGGGTCTTACTTAAAAAATACTGGTACTTACAATGTCTTTATTTGTAGCTTTGCCTCGCTCAGTGTGGGTGATTTCCACTGAAAACTAAATAAATCCATCGCTCTCTTCTCTCCCGTGAGTCTGGGAACATTGTTCTGTGCAGCCAACAACACAACAGTTTGTAAGCGTTGCTACTTTCGCCATGGTGTTGAAACTTCACACATGAGAAAACAACAATGGCGGCGGCGCGATGGGTGGAACAATGGGCGGAAATATTATAATAAGAACGACTACTTACGTCAGTAAGAGCGCGATTTCTGAAGCGCTCGTTTTCTCAAAGGCTTGCAGAGATAGGCTCACATAAAAAAAGTTAATGATTTGTCTTTTTTCACGTTTTCTGAGTTGACAGATGCACAAGAGACCAGATTTTAGCATTTAAACATGGAAAAGTCTGTTTTTCATGAAATGTCCCCTTTAAATACACAAATCAAAAGTATTATTACAACAATTTCTGGTCTGAACAATGTAATAGTTGAAACAAATTTCAACAACATAAAGGTTGAATGATAAAACAGTGCTAATTTTTTGATGAGCTGTCCCTTTAAATACAGAGCGAATGTGATGAGTTATTGCAATGCTTGTACCTTAAAAGAAGGTACTTTAATGGCACTGTGCCGGCTTAATAATTTTCCTATGCTCAGTACAGTGCCTTCACATCCTGCAGTCCCAATATTCAAGCACTTCTCTATCCATTTAGGATTGTTGTCTTCATTTCCTCCAGTTTTAACGGTAATAGATGTGGCAGATACCTGGAGACACACAACAACACAGCAGCAATCTTTAATTAATCTTCATTTGAAACATACCCTATTATTCATACAGTCGCAGACAAAATTAAACGTTTTGAATTTACTTTAATTATTAATTCACTATTCATAGGTATGTTTTTAGGAAAAAATAAACATTTCGTTTGATTCCATGACCTACTAACAATATTTCTCCCAAATGTCAAATAAAAGTATTGTTTCCATTTGCAGAAAATGAGAACTGGAGAAACAGGTCAAAATAACAGAAAAAGATGCTCTGTATTTTTTCAGATCCCAAATACTGCAAAGAAAACAAGTTCATATTTACTTGTATTTAGGGAAAGTTTAAAAAATCATGTGATAACCTCGATTTTACCACAGTTTTTATGTGTCTTGTCATGCTGTCCGTCTTTCAAATTGCTGTTAGATGTCACTCATGAGGTTTAATTTTCTTGAAATTCAACAGACACAGGTTTGAGGGTATGTTAGAAGAAAGGGAGGGAAAGAATGTAGGTGGTGGTATAAGCATTGAGAAGAAATTGAAGACCCATAGCATCTGTTGCTACAGATCACTGATATAGTAGACAGTTCATCGGAAGTGTTGTCTCTTCATTTGAGGTTAGGTTGACCTAGGAATGAATGACATCCATATTTATGTGAATACTGGAGGTGATAAGGTTGTTTTCATAGTTATAGAGCAATATTCTTATTTCATGAAAAAAATCTTAATATTGATGTTATTATTTCTTCAATCTTATGATGTTCCAAAACTGTATGACTTATTGTCATCTGGGAAACACAAAGAGCAGAATGTCAGAGACTGACAGACACGGTCACCATTCATTTTCATTGTATGAAAAATGGTACCATGAAAGCGAATGGTGACTGACGCTTCTAGCTCATTACATTCTGCTTTTTGTAATTCTGTATGTGATTATAATGTCATTATTTTCAGTTTAAATCATTGTGTATCTATACATAATTATGCATTGTCAACCATAAAAAGTTAATTTGTGACCCTGGACCACAAGGGTACATTTTCTGAAGATGAGATTTATCATCATCATACAGCTGAATACAAACGTTTTCAATTGATGTATGGTTTATTAGGATATGACGATATTTGGCCAAGATATAACATTGGAATCTGAGGGTGCAAAAATCTATATATTGAGAAAATCACTTTTAAAGTTGTCCATCAGAACCGTTTTAGCAGGCTGTTGCTAAAGGCTGATTTATACTTCTGCGTCGGGCCTACGCCGTAGCCTACGCAGAGCCGCATACACTATGACGTAGCCTGAAGCTCTCCTATCCATAAGCATCAATGCGAAGCAAACCGCAAGCGCCGTGATTGGTCTGCTTGAACCCCTCCCTTCAGGAAAAAAACCTCAGCAATCGTGTCACGTTTACGCATATGCATTTCCGAATATTATCTAAATAAATTAAATTTTCTTCTGCATTTAACAACTCAAGCTGCAAAAGTGACTGTTTACTTGATGCTCTACTTTAGTGGAGGGAGATCTTAGGATCTTAAATCACGGTCGATCTTGAAGGCGTCTTCAATCCTCTTTTCAACAGAAAAGCGAGAATCATGATTTTTTATGTCATCTAAAACAAGAGATGTGTTCGACATCATTCAGTGCTGCACAGCCACAGAACCATTGGTTTATGACATTGAAACACCACAATATGCTTTCGAATCACTCTTGCCGTGCTGCGAGGTATCACACGTGCGATACTGTTTTACAGGTGCATTAGACAGAGCGGCTTGTTTGTGTGAAGTGTGTTTTTGCCTTGTGCTTGTTTGTGTGTGACGTTAATCGATGGCGCAACGCTAATTTACTTAGTTTTAGTCTGTTTTGCGATTGAAACTCGTTTCCTGAGTACATTGAGTTCATATAGCCTATATATTGAGCCCTATGATCGAATGTGTGGCACAGTTTAACGTGTCATTGATTTGTATGTGTCTCACTGTATGAGGACATACTGTAAACACATAAACATCATGTCCAGTGTTGCCCTGAGAGTTTATTTCAGGTGCATTTAACTGTTTTCACAATTTGAGAAAAACTATTGTCCCTGAACTACACACACTAAATAAAAGCGTAAAACAACTGAAAGTAGCCATCAATTTGGAGTTGACTGTATGTTTCATAAACTATCATCAACTTGTAGTCTTTTATAAGTAGATGCCATCTGGACTTACAGTGATGCTGCTGGAGTACCTCAGGTCTAACTGATGTTCATGTTCCTCGTCTGCCAGGTTAAGAAGTGGAGTTGGACTCACATCTTCAATGCCAGATTCAGGAAAACTGTCTGTTGAATGTGAGCCAACATTAACGGCATTATTCTTGTCACAGTTTAAGAAATCACCCGGCTCAGGATTTGAGGAGCTGGAGGCTTTCGAAGAGAGCTGTGGTTGAAAGACAGATTCTATGTCGTGGTCTTCAGCTGTAGTTTCTTAGTCTGAACACTCTTGGCTAAGAGATGACAGAACTGGACTTCCAGCACTAAGAAGCATTTGGATACAATAATCAAGGTGGTTGGGCTTAACGTCTGGAGAGGGAGACTCAGGACGAGTGGGGTCTGATTTACCCGGGGTGGTTTCAGATGAGAGGCACTTTTTCACGGTATATGATCGAGAAAACTGATCATGCTGTAAATCGTTTTCACAACGATTGTGGTCCACCTCTTGGATTGTTTTACAAGGTACCTGGGAACCTTTTACAAGGTACATGGAAGACCATGGAACAAGCTAGATAATCCACAGCTAGTAGTGTGTTAAAGGATTTTTCATGAACTTCGCGGAGACAACATCCACTTCACGTCAGGCGATCCTTGGCCTCCACGTCGTGCATTAAAACCCTTTTAACACCCATAGTATAAGATTATAACCTTAATATGAAATAGAGAGGGTAAGGAAATACATTTACATCTCATTATAGCAAAGTTTTACTAGTAAAGAGCATCCAAATTGCTTTTTTATTTCTTTTAATTTCATTTATTTAAAAAAGAGGCATTATGATACCTCAGTGTAAATATGGAATGTACAGATGCATTTTTATGATTATTAAATAGCTGAAACTATGAGTCAGCTTCCAGAAAAAGTTGACCACAAGGATTCAACTGCCGTTTTATTTTCATCTAAGCAAAAGTCATTTAATAACAACCAAATTACAAAAACAATTTTTTTGATAGATGTACTTACAGTGCAGCAGTTGATGATTGAGGATGGTGACTGGGGACCCCAGGCTTCATCTCCAACAGGGAGAGTAAATGGGGTTTATAAACCACTAACAAGCATTTGGAAGTATCGCTTTCGCTTTAAGCCTACAACCAATAAAAGATTAGTATAGATATACCATATTGTGAAACAATGCAAAATTTCCAACAATACGCAATGAATGCAAATACATTATATATATAATATACAACTATATTTGAAGAGTTCATTTGCAGAAGCAGATAACACCGTTTTTAAACATCTTTAAAAATCAGGCTTTTATTGTGCATTGCAAGTAATATCAATCTGCTGTTTGTTTTGATTAAGTACTGTAATAACTAAAAAACACAACTTACATGATAAAAATATGAAGTTTGAGTTATCTGTTTTTGCAAAAAAAACTCTATTAAGATGAAATTTAAGCATTAAATGAATGTATTTACCTTTGGGGTCAAACTCCACATGAATGTTATTTCCGATCACAGAAGTGTTATGAAGCTTTTGCACCATGTGTTTTGCTGCCTTTACGGATTCAAAAATGACCTTCGCTATTTCCAAATGGTTTGTATTCTTTGGATTGTACAAAACGTTCAACTCTTGAACTTCTCCAAATTGTTTACACATGTCGAAGGAAACCATCCCTTATGTTGTCATTGAGCCTTGTGAATGTCAACTCCTTTGGCGAGACAACAGAATACTCATCATCCTAAAAAATGACAAGATAAATAATAATCTCTAAGGTTTTGTTTGAGGTATGAGAACACACATCAACATCGGGCTGATATATGGGTGGTCATGTTTAAATATTGTGATTATAAAGCAGTAGGACAGAGAAATATATTAAAATATTTGAAAAGGAAATAAAATATTTCTTTCAGAATTTCAACTAATATCCCAAATCCCCAAAAAACATCATGCGGAACCTCACTGTTAAAACTTTCTGGGTCAAAAACACATCACATTTGACATTCTTATAATGATTAACGTTCATGGTTCATAATACTTTATAATAGTATTTATAACAGAACCCAATATAGAATATATTGATTTTGTTAGAAGAGATAGGCCAATTGGGTCTCTGAAATCCCAATATGACAATATAACGTTTTTAACGATTTATTCACCCTTTGCCGGCTCTCTTTTGGAACCTGAAGTGAAGACAGATATTCATGTTATACAGTGTTCCTAGACAATTTCTCAATTCATTTATTTAATACACTTGAAGTAGTGGTCAAGAGAAGAAACATTTGTGTCATCAAACATCACACTGTAATTTGGGAATGAGGTAAAATTTTCTATTAAGGGACACAATTTCAAGATTGGAAGTGATTTCAAGAGACATTTCTTATCTTCATAAGGGCAGTATGTTAATAACCTTATTAAATGTAAATTGACATCTGTATTTTATGTAAAAAATATATAATCAATTAATTCAGCAAATAAGAATAATGACGTAGTAAAGACCGTAATATATTATCAACATCAAAAGAGCCATCTGTAAACTGCAGAGGTTGAATCTCTTTCGGCTCATTACAAAGACTTTTTATCCAATATGAGAAACGAGTCATACTTACATCGTAGGCCTATCTGCGCTCTGTTGATAAACTTCTGATTGCCCATTACCTCCCAGCGCTGTCTCTCAGTTGTTGTTATACTCAACGCTGCAATCAAAACACGGAAAATAAATCTCCTTTCATTAACGTTACTTTTAAAGATCACCATATTATTCACATTATAAAATCTCCCTCAAGCATGCACACACATTCAACAGCGCATTAAATATTCTCTTAAACGTAAGTTGAGTAAATGGCTCGCGAACTGTTATATCATCACACAGTGCAGTGGTTTCATGACTTTAGCAGTGAAATTTGATAGAAGTTTTTCAAATTTGTCAATAATATTCTCACAGACCTGGGGCCAGTTCTTCGTACGTCGCTAACTCGGTTAGCTGGATTTGATTGTTGACGATTTGGCATGATCTTGGATTGTTTGGTTCTTCGAAGCTCATCCTGGACTTGCTGTCATAGCAACAGGTCCGTAAGCTTGAACCTGCTCGCGAGCAGGCTTACTTCATGTAAACAGGATTAGATTGCTGCTTTATAAGCGGAGGTGATATGGGAAGTCTTTCGCAGACATGTCTTGTCCGTTTTTACGTCAGGAATCCGTTGCTGAAGGTGCCAGAATAATTCGAAGAGCTTTTCGAATTAATCGCGTTTTGCAATATCGACAGGATCCTTTTGCGCAGCGCGATAATCTACTGATTGAGAGATATCGTTTTTCTCGGGAGGGTGTATCTACATTATCAACTTGTTGGAGCCACACGTTAAATGTTGGACTCGTCGCAGTCGGACTTTAACAACTGCACAAACAGTTTGTATAGCTTTGCGATTCTTTGCGAGTGGCACTTTCCTTTACACTATTGGAGATGCAGAAAACTTGGGTAAAAGTGCTGTATGTCGTGCCACTCGCAAAGTTTATCTGTCACTCAAACAGTTTTTAGGGGGCTTTGTGGTATTTCCATGCCACTTAAGACCACAGGCTGTAAAGCAGATTTTTTTTGCAACTGCAGGTACATTATAATTGTTAATGAAGATCATGGAATCATGATCATGCCAAAAAGTAGCCTAGGACTTACAGTATTTCTTCCTCAGGCTCCCCTAACGTTATTGGTGCCATAGACTGCACACAGGTCCCCATCAAGGCCCCACCTGGCCCAAATGAAGGGGATTTTTTGAACCGAAAGGGATTTCACAGTGTAAATGTGCAAGTAAATTACTACAACAATTATTCATATTCCAGATAAGTAATAAATAAATAAAAGTTATGTAATCAAAAAGTATGCAGTTGAGTGATTACAAATATTTTAGATGGTGTGCGACTCCATGTTCCACATCACAAATGTGGAAGCCACATGGCCTGGTTCTGTGGGTGACTCCAGGATTTTCAGAGAGTCACATTTATGCACATTATTTGAACGTGGTAAGGAAAAATTATTTAAAACTCACTGTATTACATAATTTTATTCTGAGCCTAACAAAACTGCATTTTTCCAGGTGCTTACGATGGGATCCTGTTTGGCGACAGGGGCTATGCCTTCAGGCAGGCAGTACTTCATGACGCCATTCCCCGACCCAAACCCTGGACCACAAACCTGTTACAATGCAGCTCTAGCCAGGACAAGGCCACGCATTGAAATGACCTTTGGCCAACTAAAGGAAGATTTCAGTGTCTTTTTAAGGGTCTGAGGTATGCACCTGACAGGGCCTGTGACATTATTGTTGCATGTGCCATCTTCCACAATATTGCCACCATCAGAAAGGAGAGGACCTCTGTGGTGGAGGTGCAGCCTGATGATGACCTCCAGCCAGTGCACTTGGACCAACCTAGTGGCAGAGCTGCACGGGACAGAATTGTGGAACACCATTTTATGAATTCTTTCTTTTACACATAAACTTTCATTAAATGAATAATAGAAGACAACATGCTTAGTTCATGGAGTTTTATTTCAATTATTGTTTCTCAAGAAAAGCCAGTGATGGTCATCTTTTGCCTGCAATAAGATATATATATATATACATAGTTATCCAAGGGCAGCAATAGTACTCTTTGTGAAAAATAGTGTTTAAGCACTTACTGAGAAGATTATTTTGAGGCAACTCAATCTCTAGTGCCAGTTTTTTCTTCTTTAAGGTGTCAAGTTCAATTTCTTCCCTTAATTTTGTTTTTTTTAAGAGCAAAATACTCAATTTTATATTGAAGATTCCGTTTATATAGGGTACGGATATCCCCCTGTGCCATTAAAAAAATAAAAAACTCAACAAGCCTCATGCAACAGAAAAAGGAAAAGTAGACTGTCCACCTCTGTGCTGTAGGCGTTTCCTCCTGCAACTCATATTGCAGTCAGAAATAATGTGTCCACACCTATAAATTACATAAAGTTATTTGTGCACTTACAAGTAATTCCTCCAAAGGACAAACATCTGAGGGGGTTTCTTCACTGGCCTGTGCAAAAGAAAAATGGGTATTACAAAGTGTTGCACTTTCTTTCCTTTTGATGTAAAGTTAGAAATGTCCACTCACTGTACATATTTCAGACACCACTTTCCTGGGAACAGATAAAAGTGTTGGTGTATTATGCAAAACTACACAAAAGAGGAGAACTCAATGGCATTACAATACACTAGGAGAAAATATGATCAATATCAAATTGCAAAAAAAATGACATTAGTTATACAGCTTTCACCTTCACAAGTCAAAGCAATTGACTCAATATTTATTTGTTGAAATGACTGTACAAGCCATTTGGATTATAGACATAATTTAACGCAGCAACAAATTATTTACGAAAATTGAAATATATATGAAATATGAAATTATTAAAATAAGACTATATACTGTAATAATAAGTGATATAACCATAACATGGAACACTTACGCATTTAATTTGTCTGCTACTTTTTGCCAGACCTCTCTCCTGGCGTTTTAATTATTTTTTCAAATTATTACTGGAAGCATAGCAAACCCTTCCAGTAATAATTCTTGCTCTGCTGCGTTGAAAAACTGAGCGCGCTCTTTTGCCATGATGAGCAGCCAATAGCAGCGTTGCTGATCATTGTTTCTACTATCGATACATATCCCCTTTTAAACAAGCGCAAGAACGCGCATTTATCTCAGATAACTCAATCCAGCGATACTAATCATAAGCGGCAGGTGTGTTCGAAGAACCCAATTAGCCGGATCATGATTAGCACGATGATATCATCTTGGATGTGTCATTTGATCTCGGATGTAATAAGCGACGTACGAAGAACGGGCCCCTGGGCCATCCTCATGTTAACATGCTCTGATAACATACGAGTTCCCTCGAACATCGATACTTCACTCGTACTGCGTAGCAGGACGCTATGGGGAAAACTCCTTTTTCTCTGATGACTGAAGCTTTAAAATAACGCATGAATACTGCACGGCCATTGGTGCGTGTAAAGTAAAACTTTACGCCAATGGCAGCGAAGCTGCACGACCTATGGCGATGGCGCCCGCCAAAAGGGGCGGGGCTAATGGCTATATAAGCAGACACCTTGCCGTAGGGTCCTTAGATCGCTTCTCCTTCCGCGACGACCTCTACCTCGCTACCCGGACTGATAGCTTCGCCGTCGAAAGAGCCTTGCAGCGGATTTGGACCTCTCTGCTCAGCGATTCCGCTTGTTTCAGCAGTGCTGTATCCTTTTCCCTGCCGCTATCCGGCAAAGAGCGGGCCAAGGAGTGGGAAAGAATGACTTGATTGTTCGTTTCTTGAGGGGTTCCAGACGGCTACGCCCTCCTCGCCCTCTCACCGTTCCCATATGGGATCTACCTACTGTGTTGAGAGCTCTGAAGGGTTCTTCCTTCGAGCCTCTGCAGGCCGTGGACCTCTGTCCCCTAACTCTTAAAACCGCACTGCTTCTAGCTGTAATAGGTTCAGTATAGAATGTGGAAGGAAGGAGGCGGGTTATTAAATTTAAACATTTTATAACAGAAATGATAAAAGCCGCCGGCGAACAAAACATAAATACAAAACACAAGAACATAAATATATACTTAACATAAGTTCGGGCCGGTCCTCTCTCTTCGACGGTCCGGTCGCGCGTTCCTTTTATATGCTCCCTATCTCCTACGTGACTCGAACCACGGTCTCGCCCCGCCTACTCTACTACATACCCCCATCACCCCTCACAGGCCGGGGGTACCCCCGCGACTGTGCAAGCTCCCTCCCCCTCCCTCGGGGGGTGTGGGGTGGGGGGTATGCAGCGACGATACGAGACAACAGAGACGGGAGCCCTCGGAGCGACCGGAAAGAGAGAGGGGAGAGAGGAAAATAAAAAATTATAGTCCGGTTCCCTGACATGCTTCAGCTCGTTCCTCAACCAGCCGGAGTACTCTTTCGCGGTGCCTTGCGGTGGCCCTGGGGCTTCGGTGGACAGCTCGACCGTCCGCCCCCTGGCGGCCGGCGGCGGCTCCTCCTTTATCAGGGAGTCGGGGCGGGTTCCCGTCCCCTGCTACTCCCCTTTGGGCGGACGGACGCACGCTCTGGCCTCTGGCAGGCGGTTGCCGCACTCTGCACTTCCGTCCCCTGCTCCTTGGACGAAAGCCACCCCAACTCGACCCAGGGGCGCGGCAGCAATGGTTGCTGTTCCACCGAAGCTTTGACGGTGGGCGTACTGTCCACTTCCGTTTCCCCAGAGCCACCGCTTCGGGCAGCCACTGGCGAACTCTCCAGCACTCGGTGGCGAGGACTCTCCGACAGCATGTCTCTCCATCCTCCGGGGTTTCGGCACCAATGTAAAAAGTCTCAAGATATGGAAGGAAGGAGTCGGGAACCGGCAAACATTTAAACAAAGATTTAATGCAAATAATAACAGCCGGCGGCCCTTCACGGACGACCGCCGGCGAACAAAACATAAATACAAAACACAAGAACATAAATATAAACATAACATGTGTCCGGGCCCGGTCCTCTCTCTTTGACGGTCCGGTCGCTCGTTCCTTTTATATTCTCCTACGTGATTAGAGCCCGCTGTGCGCACAGCTGGCACTCATTCACAGTTACTCACCGGACTCGAACCACGGTCTCGCCAGCCTACTCAACTACACTAGCATTAGCATCGGTAAAACGTGTGGGTGATCTGCAGGCTCTCTCTGTGAGCCCCTCATGTCTTGAATTTGGGCCAGATGACTCTAGGGTAGTGTTACTGGGTAGACTCTGTTTAGAGCACAGGAAGTGACATTATCTGCGCTCTCCTCCTCTGAGCAGGACCCGGAGTTTAATCTGCTCTGTCCAGTCAGAGCGCTTAAAATTTACATTGAGTGTTCCGCCACCTTCAGGCGGTTGGAACAGCTTTTTGTCTGCTTCGGTGACCGCACCAGAGGGTCCCCGGTCACGAAGCATAGACTATCTAAATGGATAGTTGAGGCTATCTTCATTGGGCCTTCAATGCCCCACGGGAGTAAGGGCCCATTCTACCAGAGGTGTCCGGACCTACTTCCGGACCGTGGTTGCCCTCAACCACACCATCACCTAGCACATTTTTGGTACAATTTACCGGATTAAGCCACCTATTAGCTTGGCTTTTCCGTCTTCTGCAGGGTTTCCCTGCTTTATACCTATCCTCGAGCAATGGCTACAGGATTACAGTAAATGGTGTTTTTTGTTCCACTTGTAGCACGGCGGGATTATACTGGTTCCCCATAGCGTCCTGCTACACAGTACGAGTGAAGTATCGATAGGGAACGTACTCGGTTACTAACGTAACCTCGGTTCCCTGAGATACGGGAACATGTACTGTGTTCCTGGCCGTGCTTGCAAGCTGCATATTAACGTAACGTTAGTTTAAAAACATGTAATGATCTGTATGCTTAGTATATGCACATTTCTGTATTAAGTTACATGTACAGTGGTGCATTAGATTCGCTAGTCAGTGAAAAGTAAGTTTTACTGTTATTAAACATATATTTACCACACCTGTCACTGAATCTCAAATGAACAAAGATGATCCTTCACTCTATTCTGACATTTTTATTTACAGACGAGATGGTGGAACCAGCCTGTGCACATCAGATGAGGTTCTGAGAAAAAAGTCTTTAAAGTGCAACCATCTTAATACATGTGTGATTTTACTGATGATACTGTAATCTCTAGGAGGCTGTGACGGAGAATGGTCTTCAGAGTAAAGTAAAGTCTTTGGTTCACCAGATAATTCGTCTTTCCGGGCCGTCCTTGTCTAAATGTTGCAGGTAGAAACTTCAGAGTCATCAATTGTTTTATTGCAGTAACATTTTATTCTTTAATCTTCTTGTGTGCAAGACATCCTGATCATATACATCATTAGAGAGCTGGGTTGGTTTACAAAGATGTTTTTCCTCCCTTGCAGAGACGAGGCAGAGAGGAAGCTCATCAAGCTCGCGGAATCTTCAGAGGAGGCCCGTAGAGAAATGAGGGTGACGATGATTAAAGAGATGATCCAGATGCACAAGAGTAAACGTCGGCACCAAAAGTTGATCCACGTCTACAGGTTCACAGAGAGGTTCTAGAAACATGACACAATATGTCTTAGTAGTCAGTTTGGGCAAATGTATTCTATTTACGAAATGAATGTTAATTCATAAAGATTAGTTTTTTTTGTTTAAAGTATTAGGTTTCGCTGTGGTCGTTGGTAAAATAAACTTTTTATAGACAGCAATTGCTTGTTGTTTAAATGTTTAAATATTTACAGTATTTTACATGTGTTTCTAGGTTTCCATCCATATTATTTGTTTTACAACCATTCCATCCTTTATGGAGAAAACTGGACACAAAGAACCCAGGAGAATGCCTTCCTCCATCACCCGCTGAAGCACCTACTAGCGATGTGATGTCTGATACTCAGCAGTTTGTTCCCCTGGTGGAGCAAGCTGTCGTGGCCCAGGAACCAGCTCCACCCTCATGTCCTTCAGCAGAACCAGCCCGTGCACATCAGGTGAGGCTCTGTCAGATTGTGTCAGCTTTAAATATTCTTTCTACAGAGTCTAGAGGGTTTTATTATTACTAAAGTCAAAAGATCACAATCTTAATAGTGCAACCGTCTTAATACATGTGTGATTTTATTGATGATAATGTGACCTCTAGGAGGCTGTGACGGGGAATGATATCAATAAAGAGGTAAAGGCTTTGGTTCGCAAATTAATTTGTGCGACCGGTCATGCCATGTATAAAGAGATCAGATAAGAACTTTCAGTCTTCAATTGTTTCGTTGTAGTGACATTTTACGCTTTAATCTTTCAGTTAGCCAAACTGATCAAACACTTATAAAATGATGCTGTGTTCTCCCTTACAGAGAGGAGACAGAGATAAAGATCATTGAGTTCACTAAATCATCAATGGAGGCATGTTTAGAAGTGAGGGTGATGATGACAAAAGATATGATCCAGATGCACAAAAGCAAACGTTGGCAGCAAAGGTTAGTGGACATCTACAAGTTCATCGAGCTGTATGGGAAATATAACACTTGATCAAGTCTTAATTTCATAAATTCACATCGAACGAGCAGTTACTAGAGTTCTTTTATTGTTATTTGAAGCCGTTGGCTGGTAATGATTTACACGGCTGTTTGTCATTTGGCACGCTGGTGAACAGTAGTTAATCAGTACATCAATTTGTATGTGCAATTGAAATCTTCATATTAAGGCAACATGTAAAGATAACAGTGCTATTAATAGTCTGTTAAGGGGAAATTTATTCTCGAAATGAATGTTAATTAATTCGTTAGATTAATATTTATAGTCTTAGGTTTAGCTGTGGTAGTTGGTATAGTAAAATATCCATTTTAATAGACAGCAATTTCGTGATGTTTAAATGTCTTACAATGTTTTACTTGTGTTTCTAGGTTTCCATCCATATTTTTTGTCCTACAACCCTTCCATACTGCGTTCCTCCCTTATACATACAAAACTCCGAGCTTCCACCAGCTCCACCCTCATGTCCTTTGGCAGAACCACCTTGTGCACACAGGTGAGGTTCTGTTAGCTTGTTTCAACTTTAAATATGCTTTCTAGAGAGTCTTACCTCAATTATGTAATTACAATAGTCAAAAGATAACAATCTTAATAGTGCAACTGTCTTAATACACGTGTGCATTTATTGATGATAATGTTGTGTAGGCGGTGACGTGCAGTGTTCTCAAGAAAGAGGCAAAGGCTTTGGTCAAGTCTTCAATTGTTTCATTGTAGTGACATTTTACTCTTGAAGTTCTTCAAAAGTAACTTATTTTAGTAAGACACACTGATCAGATACTTATACAATGATGTTGTCATCTCCCTTACAGAGAGGAGACAGAGATGAAGTTTGTCAAGCTTGCTGAGCTGTCAATGGAGGCATCTATAGAAGTGAGAACCAGGATGATAAAAAATATGATCAAGATGCAGAAAAGCAAACGTTGGCGGCGAAAGTTATCAGACCTCTATGACTTCACAGAGAGTTATGGGAAACACAATATGTCTTAAATTCATCAGTTCACATCTTATGAGCAGTAACAGTTCTTGGATTGGTTATTTAAAGCCGGTGGCTGGTAATGATTTACACGTCTGGTACAGCACCTGTCAGTAATGTAGGTCATTTGGCACACTGCAGTAGGTTAGTTTTAACATTTATAGTATTAGGTTTAGCTGTGGTCGTTGCTACAGTAAAATATTTTTGAAAGGCAATTTCCTTGTGCTGAAATGTTTGCAGAATGAATATGTACAGTTTACTATGTGCTATGGCAAACTATCAAGCCAGAGGGTCCAATTTGTTTCCCTGTCATCTGCCACCTCAATAAACATCAGACCTAAACCAGCACATCAGGTGAGGTTCTGTCTGCTTGTGTCAGCTTTAAATGTTCTTTCTAGAGAGTCTAGAGTATTGAAAACATCACAGAAGTAAAAAGAAAACATTTCGATACCAGCCTGAATGTGTAACAGTCTTAAAATACTTTATTGATAATAATGTGATCTTTAGGAGGCTGTGAACTTCTAAGTCTTCAACTGTTTCATTCCAGTAACATTTTACTCTAAGCTTAGAGTAAGACATGCTGATCAGATATACAGTACAATTGTTAGAGAGCTGTGTTGGTTTACAAAGATTGGTTAACATGTGTTTCTAGGGTTCCCTCCATTTTTTTAGTTTGACAACCTTTCCATCTTGACCCAGAGAACCTTACAGTGTTCCCTCCTCACACAAATGTCTGGACATGAATTCCCACATCTTCTGATGTGGCAAGTAATTATGTGTGTAGTCTCGCTTAGCCAGACCTTCATACTGAAGGAAACATAGATTATTAAAACTAACAAACATAGATTAATTAACAGACACGACTCCTCAGACAAAGCGGAATTTACTATTGTGCTGGAGGAGTTTGTTGGAAAGCTTTATGACACAAGTTTGCCGATCTGCATGTCTTGCCGAAGTGTACTTATAAAGTACAGTAGCGCTTCCAAAGAAGTTGTACGATTGAAATTGCATATAAGTGACATATGGCAGTAAGACCAGGCAGAATTCTCTAAAAAGAGCAGAAAGTTAATGCTGTGAATATTGTAGTGATATGAATAGCTCTTTTTATGTTTTCATCAAATCTAAAGTAACCAAATTTTTAAATAAAGGTAAATGTAAAAAAACATATTTTTAATCATATTGGCCTAGAAAATTGCAACATTTCATTTTCTGCCGGTTTTAGCACACAGCATAAGTACAGAAGAGTCAATCTTAAAATAGGAAAAATATCGAAACTCTTTGTTCATTGTTAAACGCGATGCTACTGGTCTAATTGCATTCAATGATCCATGCTAAGCTATGCTGAAAGTGCTAACGCCAGACCCGGAGATCGGCTGAATAGATTCCAAAATGGTAAATCTCAATTTATTAACTCATGGGCAGTTTGAGAATGAGCCTTTTTCCCAAAAAAGTGGAGTGTTCCTTTAAACAGTCTTGGCTTAAAAATGAAGGCTACAGTGTTTTCTTATGGATTAAAGGGGGAAGTGTTAGAATGAGTCTTCTCACTGAGCTGTCATTCACAACAGAGTTATGAAGTGTAATTTAACAACCGTTGCTGCAACACCAAACATCTATATAGCAATTTATTCAACAAACGAACAATAATGACCTATCAGAAGGCACTAATATGTTTGAGCCCGCCGTCAGCTAGTTGGATATTTAAAACTATCAAATCTAAATTATTAAATTATTTTGAAGTTCAGAAAAAGTTATTTTTTGCATTTACTTAACATTAAGCATGTTGGATAGTGGCTATAATATCCACACATTTACTAACGCAGAATAAAAAAAATCTGTCATTTGGCCAGGCTGTTTAAGCGAGTATTTTTGATAATGATAATCACATTATCAGTGATTTACATTTATTTTATATTATATCTTATATAAAAAAACATTTCAATTTCCGGCTCCATCGGCAGACATTCACACATGGCTTTGTGGTAGCTGAACTTGGCTGTTCTCGCTATGAGACTCACGTGAGAAACGTCCTCTGTCAGTCGTCAATGTTGTGTCAACATAAAAATCAAAAGGAAAAATAGCAGAGAATAACACAGTTCCAAGTAATGAAGGAAGGAGGCGGGAACCGGCGAACATTTAACAACTTCTAATAAAATAAACAAACCACAAAAGCTCCCTCACGGTCGACTGACAGCCACACAAACATAATAAAACATAACATAAAATCTAGGCCTGGTCCTCTTTCATCGTACACAACTGTTGCTCGTCCTTTTATGCTTCTGATCTCCTCCGTGAGAGATACGAGACCGGTTTAAAGCGCAGCTGACACTAAATATCGCTCGCGTCGTTCCCACGGCTCTCGTCCCGCCTTGCTCGTCATAAACTTAAATGCGGTGATTCTTTGTCAGAAATGATAAAAAAGTTTGGATGCTCTGACAAAACTTAAATTTAGGTTTTATTGAAGGACAAGACAAGTCTCGGCCAGACTTTGTGTTCTGTGGTGAAAAATTGGTAAACGACAGCATGAAACCAAGCAAAATGAAAAGACACCTTTTAAAAATAAGCAGTAATTGACAGTACCCTGAATAATAACAAGAACATTTGATTTATTATTCAAGTAAAAATGTAATTAAAATCTTTTAAATTACTCATTTTTTATCATTTAATTTATTATTCCCCTTATTCTCATTAATATCTAGCAAACTACAGTTGGTTTATTTTGATTTAAGCCATAATAACTAAAGAAAAATCTGCCACAATAAAAACATGATATTTTAACGTTTTTAAAAGCAGAGTTAACTCATTTTGGAACCAAACCCTTCATATATACAATATGCATTTTATATAGATAAAGGACTGGTTTCATAGAAGAGGCTTAGACTAAGCCAGGACTATAAAAAACATTACATATGTGCATCTTGAAACAAAACAATGGCCCTGACATATTTTAAGATATGTTTAAGATTATTTTCAGTTAAGACCGTTTTAGCGATTTTAGCTGCATGTTAAAATAAGGATGAGTTTAACTCACCAAATAAGATTCTCCACCAGATCTATCAAGATCACATACATGAAATGAGTTATTTAAAACTTCAATTTCAGTCAAGGAATTAGTTTAGTTCAAAGGAAAATACATATAATAATCGTCATTACACATACATATTCTACGATTCTGATTAGCAGTATAGTGATAAAAATCCTATATGTATTCGTCCAGCAAATGCATTGATGACTTTTACACTAACGTTATCTCACGACCATAAGTAACATGACTTTACCAAACGGAAGAATTAAGAGCAGAGGTAGCATAGATCGAAACACAGTTTAAGTGACCTGTTTCTGAGCGTGAACACAGAGAACCCATCACAAATGCCTTTATGGTCTTTAGTAAACTCTACTCTGCATGGTAACATAAATGACAATCACATAAACACAAACAAAATCATAAGACATGAAACACAAACGTGCTAGGAAGCGCAGAGAGAGAGAGAGAGAGAGAGAGAGAGAGAGAGAGAGAGAATAAGGGAGGGCATGGCCGCGAGTCAGGTAAAACATGTCTGAAAACCAATAAAATCATCTTTAACAAAGAGGCACGCTCTTAGCGCAGCTACTCTATATTCAGAGGTGGATACTTGCAATCTCTGTGTTGGACCACTATCTGTATGCGTGTGGATGGAAATCTTGAATGGTTTCAAAATGCAGTCCTGTTGAAACGCTGAGTTTAGGTTCTGAATCCAAAGTTCCATGGCATAATCGGACTCCCCAGAGGGGAGCCCCAAGCCGGGTTGTCCATTAGATTGTCCTCCTCGTCCTCTTTCTTTTCCCTTCTAATTCAAAAGCCCCCGAAGTGGATCGGTGATGGTGTTTTAAATAAATACCTGCCCTGCACCCAGATGGTCTGCGGGCCAATGCCATGAAAGTGATAAGTGGGCCAAAGTTCCTTGGTTTCTCATGGCGCCTCATTTGCATGGCTCTGACAGTATGGTCAGTTTGCATTTAATACCTAAACTTAGTTATGGACATAGTATGATGTATGCTATGTTTTTGTAACATAGCTCATCATATAGGGAATTCGGAGAGTTGTAGTTACATATGAAAAATGCAAGGCATTGAACTGTGAATCATCCCAATGTATGAATACATCAAATGAACCCTAAATCAAAACTTGTTTATCTAACAGTTACAGAGTATTTAAAATGGCACGAGCACCATCACACAACATAGACATTTAGATACATTTACAGAAAAGGATAGTTTAAATCACATATGTTCCTATTTGTTAGAGAAGTTTCTCTGGTTAGCCTCAGATGTTAAGTTAGAGATGACACAGACACTTCTTACCAATGCTTTGAAGCTTTAGAGTCGAAAATATCATACAGAGAAACCAAAACACTCTCGGTGAGAGTTCAAAACCTAAAACCAGACCCCATGGAGCCACGTTTGCTATGGTCTTTTGATGATGGTATCTAGAAACCAGGACAAAAGGGAGTGAGGGGGTTTATGGCTTTCCTCACCATGATCCAGTCACTACACAGTTCAAAATTAACTTTAGTCTGGGACTAGTCTTAAACCTTGTCTATGAAACCAGGGCAAACTGTTTTATATTTATTCCTAAATCAGATTATGGTTATGGTGAAATTGCTTTTGACATTTACAAAGATCACAAGAAGGATGCATCACTGAAATTCTGTGATCTAGATCTAAATGCTCCAGATCTTTTTGCTAACATAGTACATACATTTGTATACACATCATTCTCAGACAACTGTGCCATTTGTGTCCTATTCATGTTCCCATGAGTGCTTATGAACATAATACTCAATAGATAGTTTTTACACTGTAGTGCATAATGCAAAGTGACTAATTTAATTAAAATAAGTGTTTCTTTTATTTTTTAGTTTCTTATATTAATGATAACCGTTGGTACTTTGAAATGTTGTCTAAGTATACATTTTTTTACTTTCTTCAGGCTCTTAACCGTAGTCATGAATCTTGCATAAAGTATTTCTCAAATATTATTATGTAGTGGAGTAGGCGGGGCGAGACCGTGGTTCGAGACCGGCGAGTAATTGTTAAAGAGCGCCAGCTGTGCCCGCACCAGTCTCGAATCACGTAGGAGATCGGGAGCATATAAGAGAACGAGCGACCAAACCGTGGAAGAGAGAGGACCGGGCCCAACATGTTTGTATTTGTATTTATGTTTTGTTCGCCGGCGGTCGGCAGTGAGGGGCCGCCGGCTGTTATTACTTTATTACACACTCCACTGGACTGTGCCCGGCAAACCCGACCTCACGCCCTGGCGAGGCGTTGGGTCCTACACACACAACAGCTGCTACCACTCTCAAACCGACAGTGTGTGCAGCTGTTCCGCCAGGCAGGTAAGTAGGCAGAGCCAACCTTCCCTCCGGGGTCCCCCCCGCAACATGGTTAGCTCCGCCAGCCATCGAACCACCCTCCGTGGGAATGGTGAAGCAGACCGTCCCCTTGGTCCCCCTGTCACAGTCCCTGGGAGCTCGAGAGCTGCCCACACTGTCTCGTGGACTATCTCAACGTATGGCCTATCTTGGCGCACTCGCGAGATCTGTTATGTACACAAAGGGCGAGATCTAGGTGCTCCGGCACCTAGATCGATTGGGACTCCAGGTCAACCGAGAGAAGGGCAAGCTCTCCCCAGTGCAGAGCATCCTCTTTCTCGGTATGGAACTCAACTCTGTCACCATGTCGGCGCAACTGTCCACAGTACGCGCCCAGCCGGTGTTGAACTGCCTGGAACATTTCAGGCAGACAGCGGTCCCCTGAAACAATTCAGAGGCTCCTGGGACACATGGCGTCCTCGCGGGGTAATACCCCTCGGGCTGATGCACATGAGACCGCTCCAACACTTGCTTCAGAGTCGAGTTCCGAGGAGAGCGTGGCACACCGGCAGCAAGCGCGTGGTGATGACGCCCTGCTTCCAACGCACCATAACCCCTGGTCTTCCACCAGGTCCCATCTTTCTCCAAGAAAGCTCTGGAACCACCCGACCACCACACTGGAAGGTTAAAGTTTTCGCGAAAGCATCGAGCTGACACGTCCAGGCCTGTTACCGTTGCTTCACTAGAGATTGTGACGCGATACAGCATTGTGGCGTTTTCCATAGGCAATCCCATCTGTCGTTCTCGACACAACGTCTTGTTCCCTCCATCAGGGAACATAGGTTACATACGTAACCAAGACATTTTCTTACCTTCATGTTTGAATCCCATCAATTCATCAAAGCAGTGCAGGGTGCTGCTCTGGTCCGCACTTCCCCCCGAATACTCCATTGCCTTCTTCTGAACTCCTTCATACACTAGACCTTCTGCCATCGAAGAGTTGTCTTTCCATCTGGGACACACATACACATACAAAAAAAGCAGAGCGAAATCATAGACATACGGAAATATTACATTTATTTAAAAAAACTGCAAAAGCTATATGTTTACCCAGAGAGATAGATCCTCAAAATCCCATAGAGTATGGAGTGGTCTACATAATCTGAAGCAGAACAATCTCAGATGCCAGGAATAAAGTATCAAAGATGCTTGAATGAATTCATTTGTTATTTGAATGTATTACCGTGCATTAGTTGTATTTATTAAGCCTTGTTGTGCAAGCACTGATGAGCTTGTGCAGAGGCAGCAGCTTTTGCCAGAGGGGAACTGGAATCCCCTGGTTGGGCCTGGGTTCCCCTGAGGTTTTTTTTCTCGATGGGAGTTTTGGGTTCCTCACCACCGTTTGCATATTGTTTTGCACTATCTGCCTGGCCGGGGGGGCTGCTTTAGAATTCATACTTGTATTAAATGTGTCTCATGTACAGCTGCTTTGTAACAATGAAAATTGTAAAAAGCGCTATATAAATAAAGTTGAGTTGAGTTGAGTTGAATTAGTTTAAGGGCATGCGTCATGCTGTCTATGGCCTGACCTACAACATTCAGAGCTTTGGTGACCTTTGGCAACATTATTATAATGGAATAATGGACCGCTGATGACTTCAGGAATTGTCTGCAAAAACAGAAACAGCAATTTTATTTTCCAGATATTGTATTAGTATAAGACAGAAAATAAGACAGTGATGCCATACATGGCATAACCAGCGTTCCGTTTTTTGTTCTAATAACAGTGTATCAGTATTATCTGGTATTATGGCTTCCACTATGTATCTTGGTGAACTGTCTGTGAACTGTGGCACTTTGAAAAGCATTTAAAAGTCTCAGACCTTTAGGCCGGGGACAGCTGCCAACTCCACAAGGAGTGAATCAGAAAAAAGCCTTGCACGGCAATGTTATTAACAACTCCAAATTGCTAAAGGCAGAAACAGTTAGAACTTAAGGTGAAGATTGCACCAGATGTAGTGATGTGATGTGTTGTCACAATGCTGCAGAAAAGATAGGGATACATATTGAGCCTCTTTGTATTTTCTACATGTTCATAATGAGATGGCTCCCTCTGCTGTTTCTTTTAATTAACAACATTTAGGGAACATTTCTGTTAATTCTACAAAATACTTACTCCATAGCAAAGGGTCTGGTAACAATAAGTATGGAATTGTGCATGAAAGACAAATAAACAGGGAATAGTTGTCAGGCGTGATAGTTTTTTTTTACTTTTTGAGCCAATAGTCCAAGAAAACAAATGCTTTTTAGCCCGTTTCAAAACCATTGTAAAAAATATTTTTTTGTAAATTCCACACTAACATACACTATGGAAAATTTTCACCTTCAGACTGAATTTGGATTTAAAGTTTATAAAGCCAAAGTTTATATACTTTTTATCAGAAATTATGTCAGGATAGGGCCAGGTGTTTGGGTTCTACAGTACAATAACTACTGTCATTTTATAAAGATTGTTGAGAATTCTTGTGTGATGTAGCAAGTTTGGGCGGGGCTTATTCTCCCCAGCTGCCTCAAGTTCTTAATTAGTGGCTCTTTGTTAGGTGAGCATGCAACCTGCTCTGAAGTAGATCTTTTCCCTCCTTGGCTGAGAGAGCCAGAGTCGATGTGTGCTTCACAGTATAACAAACAATTCTGGTCTGAAGCCTTCTTGCTATGAAATAAAGTATGATCATGGAGTAAACTGGACTTATTGTGTTTTAATGGACACACCATCCTAAAAACAACTTTCCTGAGTCAACCCTTTTAACAATAACATATTTCATATGGTCCTTTGAGCCGGAAAGGGTGCCAGGATGGATAAGGATGATGTTGTAAGACCAAAACGGACATTGAGACCTCCTACATGGCAACAAGATAACCAGTTTACTCAACCAATTGCATCAGTCAGTACACATGGACAAATTGCATCAGAGACTGTTATATCTGAGACTCGAGCTAAAGTGAGAAGTCTTGATGAGGATGTACTGTATATTAAAGGATTTCTCGCAGAGTTGGACCAGATAATTAAAGGTATGCAGATAAAAAGTCTGAGCTCTTCCTTTTCTATGACTTCTGGTCAGAGTTCCAATAAACCATCCTCAGTTGTTCAGCGTAATCAAGATGACCATGATAAAGCTCCAATTGTTCTTGAACTGAGTGAATGTTTAAGACATTATAAGGCAAACCAAGAGGATATTGCTCCATCTTTATCATCTCCTCGACTTCGTAGACAGGGTACTCTCCCTCCTCCCTTAAAAACATTGCTGCCTGCTCCATTGTCAGCAAACGCTAGACTATCAATAGAGCCATGTTCCTTACAGCTTCCTGATTCACAGATGGTAAATGAATTGGTTGCTACAGAATCTACTCAGTTAAGAGCCCTGTCTTTAGAAAATCCTTCTGTAATGAGTATGAGTCAAACTCAATTTGCCATGGGTCCCTCTGTGTCATTACCTATACAACATTCAATAATTCCAGCTAATTTATCTGATGATCAACAAGCAATGCATATTGCAGGAATAGTTCCTAATCAAGTGCAGGGTAATGCTATTTCCCATGGATTTACCCAAATCAGCCAGCTCCCTTTACTTCTCCATGGTTATATCCTTCTTATGGTCCATTTGTCCATCCAAGTTTTGCCTTTTCACTGATGGTATCTTCGAGTAGTCAAGTTTATTCAATTCCATTAGTTCAGACCACAGCAAACATGCCACTGCAGGGGCCTTTCCATATGGCAAGTAGTAGTTATGTCCCTTTCTCTCAGACATTGTCAGGCCCGTCACCAATGGTCCCAAATGGATATTCAATTGCGAGTCAACCCATAGCAGCAGCCTATGTTCAGTCTTCCTCAACAGCTGGGCTTTCAAGAATTTCTGCAATAGAAAGACCTTCATTTCCTTATTTCAGAAGTAATGATCCTCAAGAATTTGCAATTTTGAATATGGCATTAAAGAATTTGTTACCTGTTGAGGATACCAAACAATATAAGTATAATATTCTTTTAGACCATTTGAAGTTGGATGCTGCTCGCCATTTAGCTCTTGCGTATGCCGATGATTCTCAGCCTTATACCACTGCTCTAAAAGCACTTCAAAGGAAATATGGCCAGCCTCATCACTTAGTGCTGCGAGCGATAGCTTCTATTCAAAGCTTACCAGCCATTCGTTCTGGCGATTCAAGTGGATTTAGTCAGTTCGCCCTACGTGTTCAAGCTTTAGTGGGTTAGCTTAAGTCTTGGGGTCAGGATGAAGGAGCTAAGGAATTATCATGTGCTTCTCATGTGCACCAGCTCTTAAGTAAACTTCCAGCATATGATGTCTCTAACTTTGCTAGATATGCTCATACTGTGCAACCAGATGTTCCTTAAAATTTGGTAGATTTGCAGAATAGCTGGAAGGGGATGCAGAATGTCAGAGTTTGGTGGTTCAAGTATCTGATCAGTCAAGAGTTGGAACACAGTTGAAACCTAGAGAAGGGAGACCAATCAAACCTTTATCTCCTAGGGCCACATTTCTGCAAGGTATCAGTCAAGAGGTAAATTCTAATCCCAAGGGAACTAGAATTCAGTCTTGTAATTTAAATAGTGAATACCCAGGAGAACACCAAACCTTATGTGCTTTTTGTGGTAAAGATAATCACCTGAGCCAGTGTCCTGATTTCTTGCAATTTGATGTGGAAGCAAAGAGAAAATGGATCCTGGATAATAATCGTTGTTGGAGATGCGAACAGACCCATTATTACCCATAAGTATAATTTTAGGGGACAGTTTCCATCTTGTAAAGAGCGTCCTCTAGGGATCCCCCATTAAGTTAATGTTCGTAAATCTGACTCTGGCACATTCTACTTGAGTAAACTGAGTAGTCTGAATTCTGTACTTCTGAAGGTAGTGAAAGTTAATTTGAGTTCTCGAGGAAAGACTTTGGAAGCATATGCCATTCTTGATGATGGTTCCGAAAGGATCATGCTGCTATCTTCTGCTGCTGAGATGCTGGGCTTACACGGGGCAGCTGAGTCCTTGAAGTTACGAACGATTCGGCAAGGTTCAGAGGAGATTGAGAGAGCTAATCACACCTGGGTAGTGTGTGATTGGTTCAGGTGTTTCAGACTGATTGGAGTGCTGTGTGGAGAAGTTCGCGTTGCATCGCTGCCGGCGGCTAGTTCGTATCCTCTGACACTTGCTTCACCTCACATTTGTTCCTGGTCTTAATATTAGTGTATTTTACTATAGTTACCTATCATTGTCGCTGCCGAATTATTTAGAACTTTATTTCTAAATTTATATTAATTGAAGCGTAACGCCGCTAGCATATTAGCGTGTTAGCTTGCCTTCTGTTTACAGTGTGGAATATCATCTCCCCCTATTTGTCTTGTGTGCTAACTGTTTCTCTTTTTAAGTGTATATACTAAGACTCATCAAAAAACCTTGGTAAGTTAGGATTGCACTTCATACCCGGTGAGTTATGGCTTCTATTCCTATTGTTGTTACTTGCACATCATGTCATATGTTTAGCTTAGCCTTCTCTGTCAGCGGCGAGGGTTTTACATGTGATAAATGCAGAATATAGAGCGTTAATATAGAGACACCAGCCACCATAGTCAAATGTTTACCGGGAGCCAGAGCGCCTGACATCAAGTCAAATTTAAATGTGCTGGCTAAGACTAATCGTAAATACAGTAAGATTGTTATTCATGTCGGCACAAAGGATGTTAGACTCCGTCAATCAGAGATCACTAAAGATAATATTAAAGAGGTGTGTGAGCTCGCAAAAATGATGTCAGACACTGTAATATTCTCTGGCCCCCTTACTGCTTACCGTGGTGATGAGATTTATAGCAGATTATCATCACTAAATGGCTGGTTGTCTGAGTGGTGCCTGCAGAATAATATAGCTTTTATGAATAACTGGAAGAGTTTTGAGGGCAGACCTGACCTGTTGAAACGAGATGGTCTCCATCCCTCCTGGGATGGTGTTTCCCTCCTCTCTAGAAATTTGGCACACAGTCTTAATAATGCTAAAGTCTGACTACCTGGGGCCCAGGTCAGGAAGGAGACAGAATGGCTTAACCAACTGTCTGCTTGCCGTCTCGCGTTACAGAATACACAAAATATACAACATGTAATAATCCCTTTTTACAAACAACATAAAATAGAGACTGTGTCTGTCCCCCGGATTAGCAAGCATAAGATATTGCGTAAACCTCTTGAAAGTAATTTAATAAACGTTAAACATATCAAACATGAACAAAATACAGATAATCAACTGTTACGACTCGGATTGCTTAATATTAGATCTCTCTCAAATTAAGCACTTTTTGTTAACGATTTGATAACCGATCATAAAATAGACATGCTTTGTTTGACAGAAACATGGCTAAAGCCAGATGATTATATTACTCTAAATGAATCCGTTCCCGAAGATTATTACTATAAACACGAGCCTCGTCTAAAAGGTAGAGGGGGAGGTGTCGCTGCACTTTACAATAATTCTTTTATCACCTCTCAGAAGTCTAATTTTAAATACAATTCTTTTGAAGTCATGGTACTTCACATATCGACACCTAATACTAAGGACAAAACATTTTTAAAATTTATTCTAGCTATTGTATATAGGCCTCCAGGGCACCACACAGATTTTATTAAAGATTTTGGTGGGTTCTTATCAGGACTAGTACTGGCCGCAGATAGAGTCCTTGTCGTCGGTGACTTTAATATCCATGTAGACAATGATACAGATGCCTTGGGACTGGCTTTCAAAGACACTCTTAACTCCATGGGCGTTAGTCAACATGTGTCAGGACCCACTCACCTTCCTAATCATACTTTAGATTTAATACTTTCTTATGGTATAAATGTGGACGATGTTAAAATCGTTCAGCAGGGTGAAGACATTTCGGATCATTATCTGATATTATGTTTGCTTCAATGGCCTACGGCTGCAAATCAAACTCCTTGTTACAAATATGGTAGAACGATTACTTCAACTACCAAAGATGCGTTTCTCGATAATCTGCCGGAATTGTATAAAATATCTAGAATGAGTAAAATCGTTGACGATTTTGACACTACTATTGAAAATTTTAACACTACTTTCTCGGAAATATTAGACACAGTTGCTCCTCTGCGTTTAAAGAAATCAAAAAATAGCAGCCCAACACCATGGTATAATGAACACACTCGGACTCTAAAAAAAGCATCCCGGAAAATGGAGCGCAACTTTAAGAAAACTAATTTAGAGGTATTTCGTATAGCATGGAAGGATAGTACTCCAGATTACAAGAATGCAATAAAAACGTCTAGATCCGCCTACTTTTCAACACTTATAGAAGAAAACCATCACAACCCTAGGTTTTTATTTAACACCATGGCTAAATTAACAAAAAATAAGTCGTCATCGACGTCAGATTCTGATTATCAGCATAACAGTGATGAATTTATGAACTACTTCACGAGTAAAATCCAAGATATAAGAGAAAAAATTATAACAATGCAACCTGTAGTGAAATCCGCTGAACAAACTAACTACAGCACCCCTAAGGAGAAATTGCAATTATTTTCTACAGTAGATCACGATGAACTGTCTAAAATCATAAGATCATCTAAATCAACAACATGCATGCTAGACCCTATACCTACAAAACTACTGAAAGAAATGCTCCCAGAAATTATAGATCCTCTTCTCAGTATTATTAACTAATCTCTGACATTAGGACATGTGCCTAAAGCATTTAAGGTGGCTGTTATAAGGCCTCTTTTAAAAAAAAAAACTCGACCCTAAAGAACTAGGGAATTACAGGCCTATATCGAATTTACCTTTTATATCTAAAGTTCTGGAAAAAGTAGTTTCAACTCAATTATGCTCCTTCCTCCAAAGGAATGACATGAATGATGAATTCCAGTCTGGATTTCGAGCATGTCACAGTACAGAGACTGCTTTGATCAGAGTTACAAATGATCTGCTTTTAGCGTCTGACCGTGGCTGTATTCCGTTATTGGTGCTGCTAGACCTCAGTGCTGCATTTGACACCATTGACCACAGCATACTTCTACATAGACTCGAAAATTACGTCGGCATTAACGGAATAGCATTGAAATGGTTTAAGTCTTATCTATCCGACCGTTTTCAATTTGTAGCAATAAACAATGAGGTGTCCCGCAAATCACAAGTCCAGTACGGTGTACCACAGGGCTCAGTCTTGGGGCCTCTGCTCTTCGCTTTATACATGCTACCTCTAGGAGATATAATAAAGCGACACAGAATTAGCTTTCACTGTTATGCTGATGATACTCAACTTTATATTTCCGCGAAGCCTAATGAAACTCGGCAGTTTCATCGAATAAAGGATTGCATAGCTGACTTAAAAATGTGGATGAGTAACAATTTTTTACTACTAAACTCGGACAAAACAGAAGTGCTACTTACTAGACCGAAAACTGCAATGCGTAACAACCAAGAATACTGCTTAATGATTGACGGATGCTCCATAAAATCCTCGTCATCAGCTAAGAATCTTGGTGTTGTATTCGATAGTAGTCTGTCATTTGAAAGCCATGTCGCCAACACCTGTAAAATTGCATTTTTCCATTTTAAGAATATATCTAAATTACGTCATATGCTGTCACTGTCAGATGCAGAGAAATTAATTCATGCATTCATGACATCAAGACTAGATTACTGTAATGCACTTCTAGGTGGTTGCCCTGCGGGCCTATTACAAAAACTGCAACTGGTTCAAAACGCGGCAGCTCGAGTTCTTACACGTACAAAAAAGTATGAGCATATAACCCCGGTTCCGTCAACCTTGCACTGGTTACCTATAAAGCATAGCATTAACTTTAAGATCATGCTTATTACCTATAAAGCCCTACATGGTCTAGCGCCGCAGTATTTGAAAGAACTTCTATTGTATTACAGACCTCCACGTACATTACGCTCTCAGGCGTCCTGTCAGTTGGTAATACCTAGAATTTCAAAATCGAGTGCAGGTGGTAGATCCTTTTCTTATCTAGCGCCTAAACTTTGGAATATTCTTCCCTGCACGGTCCGGGAGGCAGACACACTCTGTCAGTTTAAATCTAGACTAAAGACTCATCTTTTTAATCTTGCATACACTATACCTCCATAATATTAATCCTCAGAGGATTTAGGCTGCATTATTTAGATCAACCGGAACCAGGAACACATCCAACAACAAATGATGTACTTGTTGCATCAAAGAGTGCAGAACAGTACTCTACTCTCAGCCAGTCTTGTCTCTTTGTTCCAAGGTTACCGCAGGATGCAGTTCATGCCCAGACCTGATGGCAGAGCTGAGAATGGGAAGCGGTGACCTGAAAAGAGCTAAGAGGATAGAGCTGGATAAATGACGTGACAACTTTGTTTTTCCTACAACATTTAAAATGCTATTAGATTGTTAATGATAATCTTAAATCCTTAATTTTTATATTTTATTAGGCCTTGTTGTGCAAGCACTGTTGAGCTTGTACAGAGGCAGCAGCTTTTGCCAGAGGGGAACTGGAATCCCCTGGTTGGGCCCGGGTTCCCCTGAGGTTTTTTTTCTCGATGGGAGTTTTGGGTTCCTCACCACCGTTTGCATACTGTTTTTCACCGGTATCTGCCTGGCCGGGGGGGCTGCTTTCGAATTGATACTTGTATTCAATGTGTACAGCTGCTTTGTAACAATGAAAATTGTAAAAAGCGCTATATAAATAAAGTTGACTAATGTTACCTTTTCCTTGTCTTCAGTATCTTCGAAACCACAGACATTTCAAATCAATCCCACTTTTACAGCGAACATGCTGGACTTCCCAGAACAGACCTATCCTGTCCATATGCTACAACGGCGCTATCAACATCTTCGAGGAATTCCTCTTAAAGAATTTCACCAAGTAAAGCCCCTATTACTCGTAGGATCAGATCATCCCCATTTGCCATGTTCTACAGAGAGAGTGATGCTAGGCCCCCTTGGAAGTCCAGCTTCATACTTGTTTTGTCACGGTTCTGCCTATCATTGTTGGCTAATTCTTGGTCTTGAGGCAGAACCAAAACAGAATTCCCTGTTTTATGTGGGGAGAGACGTTTTTGGCCTTGTGGCTTTCCATACTCTCCCCGAGTCTCGTCTGTTCCCGCCCTTTCCGTCTCGTTAGCTTTCCCTTAGTGTTTCATTAACCACACCTGTTCCCTTGCCAATTATCCTGTGTTTGTTCCCCTTGAAATAGTCCTCATGTTTCATTGTCATGTGCTTGTTCGTTGTGTGCATTTTGTACCGTGTTCCCAGCCTTGCCTTGTCTTGTCTTGCCTTGCCTCTATACGGTATTTTCCTTGTCTACCTTATTGTGACGTTGTCTCGAAATTACCTCACCTTACGAATTCTGTATCGCATCCTTGCTCGGCGCCTTGATGCCCGATGACTCCTGAGATAGGCGCAGGCTCCCCGTGACCCGAGGTAGTTCGGATAAGCGGTAGAAGATGGAATGGAATGGAATAGAATCCTTGCTCGGCAATAGGATCCCTTGGGTTTTATTATTCCCTACACGACACGTGCTAAAATCCTACTGCAACCATTTTGGACCAAACCTGCAAGAGGATGGGATGACCCAGACATTCCTGAAAGTATCAAGGTAAAATGGTCAGTTTGGGAGGACGAGCTGTCAGGCTTGGCCAAAGTCCAAATTCCAAGGTGGTACGGGTCTGTAGGAGCAAATGGAGAGACGGTTACAAGAGAAATGCATATATTCTGTGATGCATCAGAGGAGGCTTATGGCGCCATTGCCTATCTCCGCCTTTCATGTGGTAATGAAGTTCTCACCTCATTCGTTATGGCCCTATCCCGAGTAGCCCCTAAAAAGACTATTTCCATTCCACGTCTTGAATTATGTGCTGCTCTTTCTGGATCCCAGTTAGCAATACTCTTAATAAAATAAATCTCTGTGCCTATTCAGAACGTGACTCTTTGGTCTGATTCAACTACAGTCTTAACATGGATACGTTCTGAGTCTTGATGGTATAAGGTGTGTGTTGCTAATCGTATCACAGAAATACTAGAACATACTAAACCAGAACAATGGAGTTATGTGGATACAGGAAACAACCCTGCAGATGACCTGACTCGAGGAAAGAAACTGGTAGAACTCATTCCCGTTAGTCATTGGTTTCAAGGACCCACCTTTTTTACGTTACCTCCTCATAATTTATATATGATTAGTTCCCCAATTTATCCCCTGATAACATGTCACCAGAGTTGAGAAAACCTTAATTTTGTGGCCAGACACAGGTTGTATTGCGTCTGTCCAAATTGGATCCTTCCCAGTTCAATACTTGGTCAGATCTCATCTAATATACTATTGAGAACCGTTCACCTGACTTGACACAAAATAGACTTGGCCAGACTCAAGCAGAGTAAGTACTCCTCCGTCATGCCCAAGAGGAGGACTTTCCCGAGGAGTGTAAGTTGCTTAAAGCAGGTCGAGATGTTCCCAAACAATGTAGACTTGCTGAGTTGGCTCCTGAGTATGACACTGTTACATGTCTTATAAGAGTGGGGGGTCGCCTTCGCCATAGTGAGGACTTTGAATTAGAAGCCATTCATCCCATTGTTCTGCATCCTAACAATCTAATTACTAAGCTTCTGATTACAGATATAGATTCACTGTTGTGCAATTCGGGACCACAAAGAGTTTTTGCTCAATTATGATGAAAGCATTGGATTCTACGTGGACGGCAGGCAGTAAAGTCAGTTCAGTGACTATGTCAAGAATGTAGGAAGTGTAAAGGTTCTCCTTCATTTCCAAGGATGTCTGATCTTCCTCCCTCTAGACTCCGTCTTTAAAAACCTCCGTTTTGGTCAACTGGTATGGACTGCTTTGGCCCTTTTTGTGTCAAATTGGGAAAACGGTGGGGTCTACTCTTCAAATGCCAAACAACACAATGTGTTCATCTCGAGATATTATCTGGTTTGGATACAGCCAGCTTTTAGCCCTCCGGCGATATGTTGCTCGTAGAGGTAGGCCCTACGAGCTTATATCAGACCAATGAACTAATTTCAGAGCGGAAAGCGAGAGAGCTTCGAGAGGTTTTTAATCAGCTCTGCCCTAATTTACAAGAATTGCTTTCAAAGCAGCAGACAAAATTTCGTTTAAATCCTCTATGTTCTTCACATTTTGGAGGTTGTTGGGAAAGAGAAGTGACATCGATTAAGACTGCCCATTGAGTAATACTGGGCACACAGGAAGGAGAATTGTTGCAAACTGTCCTAAAGTATGATCATGGCGTAAACTGGATTATCAGGATTTATTTTGTTTTAATGGACACACCATCCAGGTAGCAACTTTCCTGAGTCAACCTTTTAACAATAACATATTTCACAAAGATGTTTGGTAACACCAATACGGTTGTATTTGTTAACATTAGTAAATGCATAACGTGATATAACAATACGTCTAGCAAATGCATTAACTTTTTCTGTTATCAAATAGCTACAATACTTTAAAGTCAAGCCATCTAATTTACGTCATTTTATGTAGATAGTCATTTCGGGGCAGAAGTGCATTTTTACATTTTAACTTGTAACAATGAGGGTACCTGAATTACAAGAAAATTACCCACATCGATAAGCTATTTACTTAAAACGCTTCAATTCCTGAAAAAATAAGAATTTTCATTTTTGATTTCACTGGGAGCGTGTTTGAATGAGTGAGTGTGTGTGCCCTGCGATGGGTTGGCACTCCATCCAGGGTGTATCCTGCCTTGATGCCCCATGACTCCTGAGATAGGCGCAGGCTCCCCGTGACCCGAGGTAGTTCGGATAAGCGGTAGAAAATGGATGGATGGATGGATGGATTTCCCTGGGACTTTAAACAAACAATAATTTAAATCTGGGTAAATTATTTCAATGATCAACATGTGTTAAATCAATTATCCAGAAGATCAGACAGAAGTGGATAACAAATTAGATTGAAATATTCAAATAAGACTCAATGTCATAGTAAGTTTACCCATCTGGTTTGTTTTCTTCCAGTTGGCAAGAACTGTATTAGCGTGGAAGAGAATTTGGGGTAGACCCAGTCTCTGGGACACTTCCCATAATGGCACAGCCAAATTTCGTGGAAGGACCTAAAGAAGTTTAAGACAAACATTAGCTTAACCATAAGTGTAACTTGGTCTTCAAATGATGAAAGAATTTTAAATATATATACTTTTATTGTCATGATTCCGCCTCACCATGTCAGATATTTCTTGGTTTTGAGGCGGAATCAAACAGGATCCCTTTTTTTTGTTGGAGGGAGACTATTTTGGCACCTATTCTTGACTCTCTCTCCGGTCTTTTAATTGTTCCTGCCCTCCTGTTTTATTAGTTTTTCCCCTGCACCTGTCCCCTCTTGATTTGGTTCCCTTTATATTGACCTTGTGTCTCTTGTCTTGTGCTGGTTCATTGTTTCTGTCTCTTGTGTCATGTGGGTGAGTTCCTGTTGTCTAGTCTAGTCTAGTCTAGTCTAGTCTACACACAAAAAACATATAGCACTGAAAGTGGTTCTTTGGCTCGTAATCATAGGGGAACCATTTTTAGTGCTATATAGCACCTATTTTAAAGGTGCTATATGGCACCTTTGTCAAATGGTGCTATATAGAACCATTAAAGCTGCCATATAGCACTTTATAACTTAATGGTTTATATGGTGCTCAAAAGAACCAACAATGGTTCTCTGGATCATAATCATAGGATAACTTCTTTTAATACTATATGGCACCTACTTATAAAGAAGCTTTATAGCATGTTTATCAAAAGGTGCTATGTAGAACCATATCAAGCGTAATATATTGTTTAAATTGATCTAGGAGGGCTCATTTTATTCCAGATTCTAACATTTCTAGACATTTATCATACACAACCAATTGCAAACAGACATATACATGGTAACTTGAACTAGAACTGGAAGAAGCCAAAAGATGCAGAAAGAAATAATATTGACCCCTAAATCTACTCACAGATTGAGTTGTACACCCTTTTTACAGTGACAGGAAGTCCAGCTGGATCCTTCAATTTTAATACAACACACTCCAAAAAGATCAGTGTCTTTTTTAGTCCTTTAGGATACTGGATTCCAAATGCAAAATACACTCACAGGAAGTGGCCCAGTGCCATCAAGATGTCCTCACTTTCCTCTGTAATTAAATGGCCACCCAACACAAGAACTATAGTCTAGTTTAGTTATTTGTAGTTATGTCTTATGTTTAACTTTAGTCTTGTTTAGATGCAGTCAGCCCTTGTTCCCGTGTCCCTTTATGTTATGTTGTTTAACCCCCTGTGGGTTTTTGTTTTGTCTTGTTATTATTTAGTATTATTATTAAAGTCTTGTTAAAACCCCTTACCTCCCTGTCTGCACTTGGGTCCTCTGTCTCTCACCTCACCCACCCCGAGAATCATGACATTCATGGTTTCTCTGTCTCCCTCCTGCCATACGTAACCCATAGTAAATGTACTCAAAGCGAGATGAGCCAAACGCAGCTCAAGGTGACTCAGATGCAACAGATGAGTCTCCAGCAAAGGCATCTGGAACATGATTGTATTTTAAAAAACACATGAGCAATATGTAAAAAAAAAACTGTAAAATTTTGAGTATTTTAGATTGTACATGAAAACTGTAAAAAAAATTACAAATATTTTTTTACAGTGCAATCATATCTGAATTATTAAGCAATTACATGTTTTCATAAGTGTATTAGGCAGAAAAGTAAAAAAAATATGTAAAATGTTACCCTATTATTAACCTACAGATACCCTATTATATAAAATAGTTGCCTGAAGTGAACATTCAAAATGTTCTTATGTTGCACGTTTTTCTGTTTTTTATAAGTAAAGCACTTGTCAGTTTAGCGCCTGTCAATATTTTAGAGTAGAATGCAGTGTCATACGATATGAACTCTGAGCCGCATGGAATGGGATGAGATGAGTTCAGGGACATTTTTAGCAATGTCCATCCAGGGTTTGAAGTACTCTGGCAGGTTTGTCTGAAACGCAAAAAATAATCTAGTTTTGGAGTGTAGTTTAACTTCATGCAAGCCTTTAAGCAATTACCCATGCAAGTGATTGGTCCCTTTTATCTTTTATTCTTGCTTTCGACAATTCTCAATCTGATGTGTGTAAAGGAACTTTGCTTGCCAAACAACAGAGAACTCTAATGCGTAACACACACTCGTATGAAAACAGGACTGTTTTTACATTTTACATTTACATTTAGTCATTTAGCAGACGCTTTTATCCAAAGCGACTTACAAGTGGGGTAGATAATGGAAGCAATTAGGACAGCATAAGTACAACAAAAGCATAAGTGCAATCAAAAAGAAGACTAGTCTCATATAGCCTAACACAGTATACGGAACCATTCATTCATACATTTTTTTTTTTAGAGTAGAGAAGAAAAGAGTAGAGAAGAAAAGAGTCAGAACAGATCAGTCAGATGTTGGCAGAAGAGATGTGTTTTCAGGGGTTTCTTAAAGATGGCTACAGAATCTGCAGATCTTGTAGCAGTGGGCAGATCATTCCACATAGGTGGAACAGATCCGGAGAAGGTGCGCGAGAGAGATATTTTACCTTTATGGGATGGCACCACAAGACGTCGTTCGTTTGCAGAGCGTAGGGATCTGGCGGGTACATATGTCTGCATTAGCGATTTAAGATAAGGTGGTGCCGAACCAGTAGTGGTCTTGTAGGCCAGGAGCAGAGTCTTGAATTTGATGCGAGCGACTACGGGAAGCCAATGTAGCTTAATGAGTAGAGGAGTGACGTGTGCTCTCTTTGGTTCATTAAAGATAACTCTGGCCGCAGCATTCTGGATCATCTGCAGAGGTTTGGTTGTGCAAGCTGGAAGTCCTCCCAGTAGTGCATTGCAGTAGTCCAGTCTGGCCAGGACAAGAGCCTGGACAAGGATTTGTGTAGCATGCTCTGATAGGAAGGGTCTAATTTTCCTGATATTGTAGAGGATGAATCTACAGGACCGGGCGGTGCTGGCAACTTGATCCGTGAAGTTGAGCTGATCATCGATCACCACTCCCAGGTTTCTTGCTTTTCTGGAAGGTGTGATGATTGATGAGCCCAGTTGTTTTGCACACACATTTGCATACATTGTACATAAGTGGATACTACATATAAATATAGACATATATTGAACAGCACCTGCACTTAACATAAACACTTCCCCACTCCCCTACACTATTTATATATATTAACCTTCCTTCCTTTCCTATCCTAAGCATTTCACTGTGTAAATTTCACATTTGACCAGCATTAAACAGTATGTTACTGCAGTTTTAAAATGGCTTTTGTTGATAACATTTTACCGTCTACAGTTTGTTATTATTGTTATTGGTTGAATGCGTATTTAATGCTTTACTTGAGCTTTGGCTATAGCTAAAATCAAGAAAAGTACTAGAGATATATTTTCTTATTGTAAATTCTCCTGTATTAATGTTCTTTTCAGGTATGCTAAGTACATCTCTTAAAGCGGAGTACTCTGGTTAACATTTCAGTTATGTTTTAAACTCACAGCTTGTCATACATGCTCAGGAGTCAGGACATTTTTTTCATTTCTGCTGTATGTGTACACATTGACCACTGCTTGTTTTGGACCAAATCACTTTTTATTTTTGATACATAATTAAAAATATATATAAAACTAGTTATTTTATTTGGATCTTTTATCGGATTTATCAATTTGTAAAAAAAATATTTGTGCTGGTCAATTAATAGTAAAATATAACTGTTAGAAAACCTTGAGAGAAAGAGAATTTGGTGGGGCTCAGGGTCCGCTGCTGAAACTTTGAGTGACTCCTCTCCAAACAGATGTGATCTCAATCCAAACTTTTGATAAAACTTGAGACCCCTGATTAAGCATTTCCTTCTTTTGTCTCAAATGAATAATCATTAGGGGGTTTGATGGGGCCAGAGCCTCAAATGTGCATTTTAACACGTCAGACAAATTAAATTGTATCCTATTTTCCATCAAATCTAAGTGAATTATTTTAATGAACAAATATAGGCCCTACATATGTGTATTATACACTTATAATTGTCAATGTAACACACAGTTAACCAATGTATTCTAAAATTCTTATAACTTTTACAAATATCATTGCTCAGATGTATACAATGAATGGGGGCAGTACTGGTGGCTTGCTTACGTGTACAGTGAATAGGAAGTACTGCTCAGTCGATGTGCCTGTGTTACAGTGAATGGGTGGTACTGCTGGGTTGGTGTGCCTGTGTTGTACAGTTGGTACGGTAACTAGAAACATCAAGAGCAGACTGTCCGGCCTCGCTGCCTGGCAGCTACAGCCGAAAACCAACCTCTTCTCTGATGGCGTTCGGGGACCCAAGAACGATTTTCTTTGACGGCTCCGATACTAAGCCGTGTATATTTGACAGGAAAATGAAGTTCATATACGGCTCTCCTCGGTCTCAAGCAGCATCCGATGGATTTGTCTCTCTTCTGTCGCTTCCCCATATCGGCCAGGCCGATGCAGCACTTTCATCTGATGCGGTAAGAAAAGCCTCCGCTTTTTTACTTGGGATTTAATCAGGAATTTATTCAGTCGCGGTTATTTATTGACATTTGAAGCGTCATTTCTCAAGGAGACATCTGCGGTTATGTAAGAGCGGTACTCAAAGTCAGGAGCGGGGATGCACAGTATTCATTCTGAAATACAAGGCGCGCTTGGCTGTACGAAGGTTGTATGTAGGCTAATAAAAGAGATTTATGTAATATAAGCAATACGTCTCTTTACAGAGTGTATAATCCGCAGTAGGGCCTATTATATGTTTATGCCGAATTGTCCGCAAAAGGGACAGAAAACACACAGCGTCAGACCCGTTTTAGTCCGTAGTTTTATTTGATTCACATATTATTCAGTCTTTGGTAATAAGAAAACAACAACGAACGAGCATATAGGCCTACAAGTAGGATATAATATTAATATGTTAAAGTAGTCTTTTTCATATTAAAAGTATTCCCAGAAAGTAAACCATGCGAGATAGCACAGACAATTCAGTCAATGCTGAGAAATAGACTGCAAATTTCACATTGCGTCACCGTTAAATCAATTTGAAAATTGCCCTTGAATGACTAAATATTATTCTGATGCTGTGAGATTAATAAGCCAGCAACGTGATGCATCCAGCGGGTTTGGGATAGCGAGATACGCGCGCGCGCGCACTGCAACAAAACCTAACCTGCCTTCACGAGCTGCATTGAAACTATTGAAAGCGTTGAAAAAATGTCACCATTAGTATCTTGTTCTCAAAAAATAAGTTGTATTGCCTGCGAAGACAAAGCTGACGCTCTTACCCAAAAGTGACTTAAATTGATAACTTTCGTGGACCTGACCTAAAGGCTTAATTGAACCTTTTGCAAGCTATAAGATTTATATCTTATAAGTCCACTTTGAAAGCTATAAACACTTCCTCTTTACAAATGAAATAGCTTTGTTTTATGAGAAATTATTATACGGTATTAACACGTTTTGTGCCAAAATAACATTTAGAAAATAATACTATTATTCTTTCAACCCCATGGGCTATACAGAAATAGGCATGCATTGAGCTATAAGATACACAGTCGATTGCACGAGTTCTAGACGGGTGTGTTTTGAAATAACGTTGTATAAAGAAGCAGTGGCTTGGATGATGAGTAAATTCCGTTTCCTTGGAAACCAGAGACTGGGTTGCGATACCATCCATCTCCATTTCAAGACACGATGAGGTAATCATGTTTATTATTACATAACGTTTGATGTGTATTAATGTGAATATCCCTACACGACTTTGAAGACTTTACGTCCTGTCTCAATACCGAACAACATATTGGTATACGCTTGCCTTGATCGCCTTTAAATGCGCTTGTTAGGGAGTCAATATTCCAGTCATGTGATTTAGTCTGTTCTCTGCGAGTTGATAACTTTCTCTGTCAATTTGTCAAAGACGTTTGATAAACACTGATGGATCTGATGTGCTGCTTGTTGAACATAAATCGATCCACATGCTATTGGCCATATTAATGAGGCTATTGATATTAATGTGTACCTGGCACAAACCTATACCAATCCCAAACTGTTTATAAATGGACTATCACTATACAGTGTACAACATAAGACCTATAGGACTAGGTTAATGATTTTGGCTTATAATAAAATGATTACTCTATATTAGACCGAATGTGTTATGAATGGAAAGACATTTATTATAGATTTTCAAGCAGATAGGTGCCAAAATATTTACCAGATCATTTTTAAAGATTGTGTGCTGATGGGAATGTGTTCTTTATTTGTCATCGAGTATGAAAAATACAGTGAAATCAGTAGACCCTGGAAAAGTTCAGTATTTGGACACTTTAAAACTAAATATATTGCTGTTATTGCATTAGACAAAAAGTTTAAAACCAAACAGCAGTTATTTTAAGTTAATGTGGGATGTCCACATCATTCAAGCACAACAAATTGGGTTAAAATGATAAAATATTAGATTTGGGGAAGAATACAAAAAGTATGTTGACATTTGGACATTTAACATCTGCATATAAAGCTATTTAAAGCCTGTGTATATGGAGATAATTTGTCTCTATATTGTATCTCTGTGAGTTTACACAGTCTCTATAAACATCAATCTTATTGCTGCTAGAAGCCAGAGTCATATCATTAATTTTCTACTCTGAAAATGCAGTGCTGGTAAAAGAGTCTGATGGGACACATCCGTTACAAAGTGAATTTAGAGAAAATGGCAACATCTCACCCCTGCTGCACTTTATCATCAGCATCTGCTCCTCTGTTTTGAAGATTACTCAGCAGGTTACCCCATCTGCTGTTTTAACTTTGTGATGTCATCAACTCTCTCGGAGTGTGTTGCTAATTACACAAAACTAGTTGGTTGAATCTAGGCTATAGGCAGCAACTGGACTAAAAAGTACACAAACCTGTAAATGATTTAATGCATAACATTTAACATATTTATCTGTTATTTACTTTTTTACTGTATTTGGGGGTATGTTTTCTGTTTATTTATTTTGCCTAGCTTAGCTTAGTCCAGGGTTCGGCAACCCGTGGCTCAAGCCGCATGTGGTTCTTCTGCCTCCCTGCAGTCTTTAAAAGGCCCTGTTTATGCCTGGTATTAAGATGCGTTTTGGTCGATCGGATGACAGTGCTACCCGTTTATATCTGCTGCGGGCTGCAACGATTCCTCAAGGAACTTTCGTAATTCGGATACAAAAAATCATCGAGGCAAGCTTTGTTTGAGCTATTTAACTACAGTACACACAGAGTACCGCGTTTCCCCAAAGATGCAATTTGACAGCTGCACGCGTGATTCTCATGGTTACCTTTCGAGAGAGGTCTCTCAACATTGCGTGAAATTTATGCGGAATCCCCCTTATCTAAACCTTACTGAAACCTTATTGAATAACACCAGTGAAAATGTAACTGGCCAATGTGGTCCAGAGGTTCAAAGAGTTATTGCATATTGCTTTCAATAAGAGACAATAAAATATATACACTTGAACGGTTTATTAATTAATTAATTAAAAATGAGTCCGTAAAAAAACTAGACCAAAATAATTTTACATTACCAAGTTACAAATACTTTTGCACACAAACAGTATACTTGAGCTAACACACACCAATAAAATTGTAACATTGAAACATGACTGTAATACATCTCCATAAAATGTAAGCAAGGAGTCGGGAACCGGCAAACATTCAAAACATTTAATAACAGAAATAATAAAAGCCGGCAGCCCCTCACGGCCGACCGCCGGCGAACAAAACATAAATACAAATCACAAGAACATAAATACAAACTTAACATAACTTCGGGCCCGGACCTCTCTCTTCGACGGTCCAGTCGCTCGTTCCTTTTATATGCTCCCTATCTCCTACGTGATTCGAGCCCGGTGTGCGCACAGCTGGCGCTAATTCACAATTACTCACCGCACTCGAACCACGGTCTCGCCCCACCTACTCTACTACATACCCCCATCACCCCTCACAGGCCGGGGGGTACCCCCGCGACTGTGCAAGCTCCCTCCCCCTCCCTCGGGGGGGGTCGGGGGGCATGCAGCGACGAGACGAGACAACGGAGACGGGAGCCCTCGGAGCGACCGGAAAGAGAGAGGGGAGAGAGGAAAAAAAAAATTATAGTCCGGTTCCCTGACATGCTGCCGCTCGTTCCTCAACGCAGGCTCCGGCCTCTGGCGGACGGCGGCAACTCCCCCGCTCCCGCTTGGACGAAAGCCACCCCACCTCGACCCAGGGGCGCGGCAGCAAAGGTCGCCGTTCCACCGAAGCTTTGACGGTGTCCGCACTGTGCACTTCCGTTTCCCCAGAGCCACCGCTTCGGCCAGCCACTGGCGGACGCCCTTCGTCCGCGCTGCCCGAACTCTCCGGCACCGCGAGGCCACTCGGCGGCGAGGACTCTCCGACAGCATGTCTCTCCTTCCTCCCGGGTTTCGGCACCAATGTAATACATCTCCATAAAATGGAAGGAAGGAGTCGGGAACCGGCAAACATTCAAAACATTTAATAACAGAAATAATAAAAGCCGGCGGCCCCTCACGGCCGACCGCCGGCGAACAAAACATAAATACAAATCACAAGAACATAAATACAAACTTAACATAACTTCGGGCCCGGACCTCTCTCTTCGACGGTCCGGTCGCTCGTTCCTTTTATATGCTCCCAATCTCCTACGTGATTCGAGCCCGGTGTGCGCACAGCTGGCACTAATTCACAATTACTCACCGGACTCGAACCACGGTCTCGCCCCGCCTACTCTACTACAATGACAAACAACAATAACAACAATAACAATACATCTTTTCTAGAAGTTTACTTTCTCTCTTAAATAAGACTTTATCAAGAAATGCTTGACCAAAGCTATAGCTTTTATTATTATTATTATTATCATCATATTCATAACAGGCTCTTCACTACTAATAGGTCCACGCTTTTTATGTTCTATCATATGTGTGGCATATTCAGACAGCCCCTTATACAGTATATCAGGTGCTCTCGGCGTTTCTCAGATCATCATACGGGTTATTGTACCCCAACTGAGCCATATAATTATTTTAATCCAGATAACCCCTCATCGGAGGCGTTCGTCTGGTAGCGCATGTTTGCCGTTGCTCTGTGTAGTCCTTGTAGGACAGCTGGATACAGAGCTAGCCACGCCGGTATCTGCCGTTAGCGCTGGCTTGCCGTGCTTCAACCGTTTCCCACCTGTGTAAGGTGTCTGCCTTGTGCGAGCCGTCATGTTGTGTACTACCGCTTGTGGACAGTTGTCTCAGTCTTCTTTGTGTGCTCGGTTTACTGCCCTTATCATGCGTGTCATTATAGCACTGGTCGAGCGTCGTTCACTTGATTTGAGCTCTCTGTACTTTCGATTGTCCCATTAGTGTAATGTGCCGAACAGCCCCAAGTGCAGCGTCTTGCTGTGGGGAGCATAAAACGTATTTGTTCACAAGGGTGTAAACATATGATCACACTCTCCAGACTCAGTCTCGGTTCGAGCTCATCTGTAAAGGTTCACGTGGGCTACTGAGGTCTGCTCGCAACGGAGGAGATAGCGCACTGTGTTTATTTTTCTCCCTGTCACGAGGCCACCTGTAGGGAATATGCTAATAGTAATCTTGCCGAGTGCCAGCTTGCTGTTTCATTTTATACAAAATGGTTCCCACTATCTTATAAAGTTCACTACTTCTCTTAGAAGTTCCTATATTCAATAAGGCTTCAGTAAGGTTTAGAGATTTGCTGGGAGATGGTCCAAAATGGCTCTTTTGGTCGCAAAGGTTGCAGACCCCAGGCTTAGTCCATACACACAACAGGTAGCTAAGTCTAAAGTTGTATTGCTGTATCTGTTGTTGGAGTCAGTATGTATATGTATATGGAGACAGTAGGGGGGAATTACTCTATTGATCGCATGTGTTGCTCATTTTGCGAATGCTCAATATGCTGAACCAGCTCTGTATAAAGAGGTCAGCGCCAGGGTTTTATAGATTCACTTCCAGTTGGGAGACTTGGGTCAATCAAAATGTAAGTATGATGGAAAATTTGCAGTTATGAGGTTGGAGTATATTATGCACAACTCTTTAAATAGTTGGATGATTTTTTTGGATGACAAATCATTTTCTGCTTTAGTCATATAGAGCTAGAAGCTCTAAAGAGCTTATAGAAAATATATTTACTAGAGCTTTTAAGAAAAATACGATATGCAATAGCATGCTAAATATGATACGATATTTCTTTATATAAATTTAAAATTTATATAAATATATATGACAAAAATTATACTTGTTTAACACAAAGGAATAAACGACAACAAGGAAAAATTGCAATACAATACTGATTTAAGTTTGTAAAATATATTTTTTAAAACTAAACTAAAATTATTATATAACCAACTTACATATTTCACATTATTTCTGATTATTGATCATATTTCACATATCAGACACAGTCTCTCTACTACTTGTGTCAACATAAAGCTTTTCAGTTTCAGTTTAATTTATTTTTTATAATCTCACATATATAATTAAAACTTATAGATATTATTTTGATTTTGATTAAAACATTTTGATTCGGTTAGTTTTATTTTGTTCAAACATTGTGCAGTGTTAAAAACTGGAACAGCGCTGGCTCAGCGTTGTTTACATCATCCAAAGTAGTCTTTAGATAAATCTTTTTTCAAATGATTCCGTTATTGCGTGCAAACTATTGCGATATGCATATTGCGATAAATGATATTTCAATAATTTTTATATATTGCGCAGCCCTAATATTTAAGAGGCTTATGTTTATATTTGTTTGTTAAAGGCCTCATTTTATGGATTCTGACATGGACTATGAAAGGCCAAATGTCGAGACTATCAAGTGTGTGGTGGTTGGGGACAACGCAGTTGGAAAGACCCGGCTCATCTGTGCCCGGGCATGCAACGCCACCCTCACACAGTATCAGTTGCTTGCCACACATGTGCCCACTGTCTGGGCAATAGATCAGTACAGAGTCTGTCAGGAGGTGAGAAATAGCTGTTCTTATTGTTACCTACATTAATTTTTCAGTAGTATTTAAATAAAATGATTCATTATAGAAGAATCTAAACAAACTAAAGTTAAAATGTTGAAAATGCACATGCTGTTTCTTGGGTAAATCTCCATGCATGTGATGAGTGTGTCTATCCGGACAGGTTCTAGAAAGGTCCAGGGATGTGGTGGATGATGTTAGTGTGTCTTTACGTCTATGGGACACCTTTGGCGACCATCACAAGGACCGTCGCTTTGCGTATGGCAGGTAAACTTGTAATTTTAACTCTGTGTCTACTTCATACCGAATTAGGGAGTTATCAGGCATTCTGTAGAAATGATCAGAGGTATAAAGTAAAGCATACATTTTTTATAGAAGTTTTTGTCAAATGTTTTTAATATACCTACTTTTAATGTGTCGTTCTTTAGCGTAAGGACATATGCTGTCCTTCTAAAACTATGTATCTCCATATTTCATTTTTATTTTATTTTTGCCATAAATCATTGTTATTAGTCACCCTTTATGTTTGTCACTGTGTTTTGCAAAGAGCTGTACAATAAAAGTATTAAAAAGTACAGTGTTTGTGCAGCTATGACACGTCAGAGGGGATCTGGCCCTCCAGGTTGAGCCTGGTTTCTCCCGAGGTTTTTTTCTCCATTAATCAATCATTGGAGTTTGGGTTCCTCGCCACAGCAGGGCAGTGTTGGCCTGCTCACTGGAGACTGCATTCATTCATTTATTTATTTATTTAATTAGAAATTAGATATTATTTATTAGAATGATCTTACTCATTGTATAAATACCATGCACTGTGCTGTGTTTTAACTTTTCTGTTTTTCCTGTTTGCCCCTGTAAAGCTGCTTTGAAACAATACACATTGTGAAAAGCGCTATATAAATAAACTTGAATTGAAATTGAATTGTTTTTTAATTTCCTGAACAACAGTGAATTTGGACATCCGTGGTTTGGAAGGAAAATATTTTACTCTCCAGAGAAAAGTTATTTCCTAGAAATTGCTCTTGTTAGCTCCGGAGATTTGATAAAGTTCTCAGTTATGTTTTCTTTTATGGATCAATTTTGTCTCAGATAATAATCAAAACCAGGATAATGAAATACATACAAATGAGAGGATGTACATTGAAATATTATCTCTAAATTCATAATCTAACCATAAAACAATCTAATTTGGGAGAAATGTGAAAAATCTTGACTTTAGAAAATTGCATTCTTTAGTATCTTCGCAAATCTGATATCACAGTATCACAAAATTAAGACTTTAATAGACTCTCTCTCATAGAAACTTATCAGGATAAAATTTGAACTCACTCTTCTAAACTAAATGCATTTGGAGTGTCTGCTTAATGCATTAAAATAATATTTTCTCTGGGTTGGTAACAGGTCTGATGTGGTGGTATTGTGTTTTTCCATTGCAAACCCCAACTCACTTTACCACGTGAGGACCATGTGGTACCCAGAGATCAAGCATTTCTGTCCCAGAGCTCCTGTTATCCTTGTGGGCTGCCAACTAGACCTGCGATATGCTGACTTGGAGGCTGTGAACAGAGCTCGACGTCCACTGGCCAGGTATTATTCATTTAAAAACAGTTAATAGGAATATTCGACACAAACAACCTGCAATATTTTAATGTCTATAAATGCTAATGAATTAAGAGTAGTGCTGGGGAGAGGGACTCTCAGCAGTTTAAATCTTTTAACAATTTCTGACACAAAGCAATCCAGTGCCAAGATTTTTTTTGAGCAAACAATTCATTAAATGCCCTACATTTTTCATTTTATTTCAGACCCATTAAATCAAATGAAATACTGGCCCCAGAGAAAGGCCGTGAGGTGGCCAAGGAGCTAGGCGTTCCCTATTACGAGACCAGCGTTGTTGCACAGTTTGGGGTTAAGGACGTTTTTGACAACGCTATACGTGCAGCCCTCATTTCCCGCCGTCATCTGCAGTTCTGGAAGTCGCATTTACGAAATGTCCAAAGACCCCTCCTCCAAGCTCCCTTCCTTCCCCCCAAACCCCCACCACCCATTATCACGGTCCCTCCCCCTCCAAGTAACATCGAAGAGCACCCTAGCCGGCTGTTAGAGGATCCACTCTGTGCTGACATCATTTTAGTCCTCCAGGAACGTAAGAGGATCTTCGCTCACCGCATTTACCTCGCCACTGCTTCTTCTAAGTTCTACGACCTCTTCTTGACTGAACCTCGAGGCTCTGAGGAGAACGAGCGGGAACGGGATAGGCCGAGAGGGCAAACCCTTTCTGGACGCGATCTGTTTATGCGTGCTGCTAGTTTTGACGTTTGTGAGAGTAGCGACGACGGAGATAGAGTGAACTTGCGTGCCTGCACCAGTGATGGAACTCTGAAGGGTGGAGATGGTGATCGCCGCGGTCGCCTGCTCCCCGCTTTGAGCCGTGCTTTCATCAGCATCCAAGAAGAAATGGTAGACGACCCTGTCACCTTCAACTCCCGACGGATGACTGTGGTGCACATGGATCCATCAATGCAGCCTGGTCCGTTTAGATCGGTGTTACGATACCTGTACACAGGTAAACTAGACGAGCACGAGAAGGAGTTGATGCAGGTGGCCCACATTGCAGAACTGCTGGAAGTGTTTGACCTGCGCATGATGGTGGCTAACATCCTGAACGATGAGGCCTTCATGAATCAGGAGATTACCAAGGCCTTTCATGTTAGACGCACCAATCGGGTGAAAGAATGCCTGGCCAAAGGGACCTTCTCTGGTAAGAGGCATGTGAAGTGAATGCTTTTCTTCAGTACTGTATGACCAAAAGTTTGTGACCACCCAACTGTATATAAGCTTGTTGAAAATTTAAACCATGTGCGTTTAAAAGCGATGTAATCGACTAGATTTGAAGCCAAGGGATTACACCCAGAGGCATTCAGTAAGGTTACGGTTTGAGTTTTGTGCAGGTTAATTAAATTCTTCCACACAAGACTAAAAAAATAATTTATTTATCGCTCTCACTTCGTACTCAGTGGCACACTGGTAGAGAAAAAGACTCTTCCCATAGGACCCGTTCCTACATATCGTTATTTTACAGTTTTTTATATTTGCTTTTCAAGGGTAGAGAGTAGGATCAGAAAACAACACTGGAGAAGAAGAGGAACAGGAATTGACTTCAGTCTGGGATTCAATCTATGCAAAGTCCCTAGGAAGTCGTGGCAATTGGCGGCAATGTTTGCAATGCCTCCTGGCAAGACAGAAGTTCTATCTACTTGAATGGGGAAGGACAGGAAAAATAAATATATTCAAAAACCACTAGTAAAGTGTTAAATATTTTGTTAACGTGTGTACGTACATTATCCCAGCCAGATTTATGAAGTCGGACCTCACTTCACTCTGTACAAAGCCCTTTTCTAAGAGGTTATTTATTTAGCATATTTGTGTTTTGAATACTCGCATGTTAGCCTGATAACCGTAATCCAAAACTAGCCTTTATACTACCCCCTAATTATCCTTGGCATTTCTGGTGTTTATTCATGCAATCCACTCACTAGTTGATTTCTGTTGTTTAATAGTTTTCCTTGTTAATCCTTCTTTTTTAGTGTTTGGACAGCACAGTGCCCATCCTACCAGTAGAATGTCAATAATTTTTGTTGAGATAAAGCAAAATTTGACCTCAAATGTGACATTGGTTTAAGCAGAATGTTCTTCACATGCTATTTTTCTGCTTTGCTTCAGTGCAGAATGACACAGCTGACAGTCCTTCACCCTGAAGCAATAATAAAAGCAAAAGTCCATATTTTGTCAGCTGGCTTTCTCAGGTTTCATAATCGGTGTGCTTGTTCTGGTGAGAGAACCGGGGTGAATGTGTCTTGTTTTTTAGCACTAGCGAAGTTTGAAGAACATCATGCTGTCTTCTAATGCTGACCCTGCTTTTCTGTCTACTAGCATAAACAATGAGCATTTCTATTTATTTGTACTTCCCTCAAGCATTTAAAAAAAAAAAAATTGGAAATATCATGTGTTTGTTTTCCGATTTCACTTGAAAATCAGGATCTTCATAACAATATACTGTATTATCAGTAGCCATGGCCATTACTGGTCAATTAACAATATTAATAATAAATCAATCATTTTCCATCTTGCCTGGTCATTAGCGTCCACTGAAAGCTCTACTGGTGAGCACAAAGTGGAGCGTGTTTATGTGATATGTGGTTATTTATTGATGATCAATATAAAAGTGGTTTGAAAAGCTACAGAAAGTCTATTGTGTTCTCTTCTGAAGATGTGGTGTTCAGGTTGGACGATGGCACTATCATGGCCCATAAACCACTGCTCATCTCAAGCTGCGATTGGATGGCAGCCATGTTTGGTGGACCATTTGTGGAAAGTTGTACAAAAGAGGTACAGCAGAGTCACAGTATTTTAAAGACAATAGGAGAGGGTAAAATAAATAAACATTAAATTGGACAATAAATTGAAAACAAGAAACAGAAAATGATAAATTAGTTAAATCACTAGAAACTTTATGAAGGTAGTGATTGTTGGAGTTGAATTGAAGTAATGCAAAAAAAAATTGGGTGATTATGGTGTGGCCAAAATACTGTATACATTTACCACCATTTATATTTATGTATATTTATAACTGCTTCCAAATTTTGTGTTTTTGAATGTGAAATGTTTAACAAACATTTTGCTATTGCATGTGTTGTTGTTTTGTCAGGTTCTGTTTCCTAACACTACACGTAGCTGTAAGCGTGCTGTGCTGGAGTATCTCTATACCGGCCGCTTCTGCTCTCGTTCAGATCTAGATGCCATGGAGCTGATTGTACTTGCAAACCGTCTCTGTCTGCCTCACCTGGTGGCACTGACAGGTACACTAGAAAACACACAAATACACCGTACAGTGTTCACCTTACACAATTTGAACTCTGATGGAGCTCAACTCTTTCTTAAAAGCCAAGAAAGACAGTTATTGTTCCTAGATACAAGGCAACAACCAGAGACATTAGTCTGGCATGTATGTACAAATCACAACAATTGAAGGTATGATTGTATGTATGTGTTGTTTGTCTGTTCTAGAGCTGTACACTGTGACAGTATTAACAGAGGCTGCTATGATGGGAGCTGATATTGATGGAGATGTTCTGCTCTACCTGGACATGGCACAGGTATGTGTGCCGCTAATGTCATATGGACTATTTTTGTTCTTTTATAAATCGGCATTAAAGTTTGAAACATAATACAAAATTTTGGGTCACACTCTTATTATAAATATAGTGCTCAGGGCCGGCCCGTGCCTTTACTGGACCCTATGCAGAATTTAATTTGGGGGTCTCCCTGTGCCCCCAATACAATTGACTATTGTCAATGTTTGATTATTTGCACGCACACTTTAAACCTAATACACCCAATTCTATTATGTGTATCTGTGTTTGGGATGTAGGAATGTCATAGAAAAAAACACATAAACATTGCCTTACAAGTGTGATTGTCAAAACATTTGATATTTTTTAACTTCCAGTTTTAGGGGAACTGTTCCTTTAAATTATAAAAACATACCCTATTAAGGTGGTGGAATTTATTGTTCAATGCATTAAACTATTTGCAAAGATTTTATTTTAAAAACCATTTTTATTTAATATGAACCACAACCTTTTCTCAACCTAATCCCAAATAAAACGCTGAATTGACAGATAAATAAGATGAATCACTTAAATCACATATTTCAATTCTAAATCAACATCTTGTCATTTTCATCAGTGAATACTGTCGGATGTTCAACATTTATATTGTTAAACTACATTTTCAGATCAAAAGATATTTCAGTATGTATTTATCATAAAAATACATTTAGTGCCCCTTTTCTTTTGGATGGTGGTTCACGAGTTCAAGGATGAGGAGTGAGGTAGCACCTGCTTAAAGTGTATTCTCTTCACTTTGTGTTTTCATTTTTGTGATTGGTTGTCCCCATTAGTTCCACTGTGCTCATCAGTTGACGGATTGGTGCCTCCATCACATCTGCACAAACTACAACAGAGTCTGTCGCAAATTCCCTCGTGACATGAAAGCCAAATCAACAGGTATTTGCAAATTTGTTTTGATATAGAGATTCCATTCAACAATTACTACTCTCATTCTAAAATAAAATAATATATTGATAATTAGTGTTAATCAAATAAAGCCGTTGATGTCACATAAAAATAAAGGTGCTTCACGATGCCATAGAAGAACCTTTTTTTTGTTTAAATTGTTCCATAAAGACCCTCCGACCAGAATATATAAAAAGGTATGAAAGAGATAGTTCTTTAAAGAACCTAAAAGGATTCTTCTATGACATCGCTGTGAAAAACCTTTTAACCACTTTTATTTTTAAGAGTGTAAGCTATTTATCAAATTTTGTAAAATCTCATTTAAATATCATAAAGGCATATTTCCGCCAATCTCTTAATTCGAACAAAGCCATCATGGCATCCGAACCTTATGAACCTTATGCCCAGTATTGCATGTTTTGTGTAAAACTATAGAGCTTGTTTATCGACGTCACACCGCGTGAGCTAGCTGCTAGTGTGTTCAATGCATTGTTTAGTTTTTCTTGTTTGATTAGGAAATATAACTGGGTAGGTCGGTCTTGCTGTGTTAAAAACTACAATAGCATTACGCAGAGTCATTCAGGAAAAGCCTCTGGTTCTTTCACTTTGATTTCACGATATATCAAACAAATGAAGTAACGGTATATATCAAAACAATAATAGCAGCAGAGTATAATCCTCCCAAGATGGCAGCGCCATTGCAACATGCAACATAGGGCGTGAAGTCAGCTTCACATTCTTAATAGCTAGCTGTCTTATTCTATCTTGCAGAAAATCAAGAGTACTTTGAAAAGAATCGCTGGCCTCCAGTGTGGTATCTAAAAGAAGAAGATCATTATCAGCGAGCTCGTAAGGAGCGTGAGAAGGAAGATTGCTTGTACCAAAAGCGCCAGTGTAAACGCAAGTGGCTCTTTTGGAATATACCATCTTCACCTTCCTCCAACTCTTCATCTTCTCCTGGTTCCTCTGCAGTCATCTGATTGACTCTCAGTGTGCAGACCCATCACAGTCTATAAAGTGGGATTTATTATAGGTTGACTTGGACAAACTCTACACGTTTCCGTTCCACATTTTTTGTTGAGCGAAATACCCAAGCCCTGCTTTCAGCTGCTGAGTAAGTCAAGCAAAAATGCAACAGGACAAGCAAGCTAAAGCCACACCGGGCAGATAGGATTTGTAGCGTAGAAAACACTTTCAAACTTCCATAGCGTGACATGCTAAGTGCTTTTTAGCTCTAAAGAACAATATAGCAGGAACATTTTAGAGCAACCAGCAAACAACTGAAAAACATTAATTCCTCAGTGTGGTTGCAATCTACAATCAAACCAATTCTCCAGAGTGACGCTCACAAGATTCCAATGTTGGCAACTTGCAAACTACTGGTTACTTTAATGAATTAAATTTACAATGGGTAGTCTGAAATAACCTATGGGGGTGCGACACCAATGAATTTGAAGGCATAAGATCTAGAGGAATGTTTCGGGATCAATATAACTTATTTCTGTTTTGTCTGCAACATCTGGCAAAACTATTGAAAATAGTTCATAGGTTAAAATGCAAAACTGTTTTATAAGTTAATTATTATGTGCTTACATCATATGTGCTCGAACGACATAAAAGTATAGGACTGTCAAAGTTTCACATCAAACAGGATGATTTAGACGTAGACTATAAGTGCTTTTAGCAGGCTTCCATTTTTGCTTTTAGTCCCTTCTGAATGCTGGCTCGTTTTCTGGAAGTGTTTTGTGGAAGGAGACCAAATCATTTTCTTTGGTGTTCGACAAATGCTGTCGAAAGAGCTTAGGTCGCCCACATCATTCCTTTAAATGAAATGGCAGTGACCTAGAATTGTGAACATTTTCAAACTGCTTGTTTATTCTGCACACCGTGGTCTGTTTTTGGTAACAAGGCAATCGTTGTTCCATCTTTCTGCATTTATTTTTCTCTCCTGTTTATATCTGTCAAGTTCGGAAAACGAAACAGACATTCGAGTGATTATGGGTTAACATACAAAATCAGCATTCACTCGTGTGATGTTACATAATCGCGTATGACAGGATGAAGTTGAGATTTAAATCAAGATCAAGAAAGTTGCATTTTATCTTCATGACAGTTTCCTGGCAAAAACAACCTCTAATATTGTAATCACATTCTTCAAAACAGGATCCCAGGTGAACAGTCACGCTGGGTCTCTTTACAGGGAATATAAACAGTGCCTCAACACTCCAGAGATCTAAATGTGTGGGTACTAGCTGCTATCTTTACCAAAGTTAGCTCGCAAATGCTTCATAAGGGACATTATATAAAAATCTGCTGCTAACAAAAACAGCTGTAAGTTTGAATGCTCCCAAATAGCTTTCGGATAAGTTTCACAGGCAGGCCTGTGACAAAGCTATCCCATGATGCACCACAGCATGTCCATACATGTGAGTATTTATTGTAGATTGCTTTACCAGCTGTATTTCAGAGTTTGATTCCAACTTTTTATAACATTAAAATAGCTACTAATAACTTAGGAAAATAAAGCAGTATTACGCATTGGGTATTTTTAAAAAGGTGCATTACCTTCCACACAAAGTTTACACCCCAGAGGAGAAAAAACTCCACAAGCATGGTTCATACCCTAGACTTAAACTCTTTTGCAATCCGAATGTGTATGACCTAGTACACACTCACAGTGACTCGCACATAGAATGCCTTGTAATTCAAAATTATAGTCGTTTTTTATACCCTAAAGAAAAATATTCAGATGATCACACTTCTCTCTCTTATATAGTTAATAAATAGAGTTTAAATACAGATGGGCACTAAAAGAATAATTTGCTGCATTATCAGCCAGTAAACTATCAAAGAATGTCTGCTTTAGTATCACATTTAGAGCTGACCTGCATGTATTGGGCTGTTGTAGGAATATAGTTTTATTTTAGAAACCTGTATGTGTTCTACCAGGCCTTGAATGTAAATTTACAAAAAAGTAAGAAAAAGAAATGCTATGATTTAAGTTTCTCCACTGTAACCCACTGGGGCAAGCTGATCAGTATAATAATAAATATATTTTTGAAGACTTGTCAGTATCAGAAGGCATTTGAAACTACACTCAGGCACATTTGCATACTCTTGATACTGTATAAGAATAGGTTTTAAATTAAAAGTCTTTATATGTTGTCTCTAAATGTAACAAGGTTTTTCTAAGAAACGCTTATTGAACTCTGAAGATTATTAAACATAACATGCTATTATAGTAACAAAGAAATGCAGGCTGTATGAATGTACATTTGACACAGTTTTTGGTTCACATGATACAGATTGTAGAAACTCTGTGGGAAAATAAATGAAATAATTTATAAATAAAATGAAAGTTTAGAAGGGAGTTTATCAGACTGTTGAGTTTCAGATTGTTGCTGCAGAGATGATACCCCATGCCTTAATGTAAAGGACACAATGAGTGGCATTGTGTTGTTTTTCTGTGTTATGTGTAATTTAAACATATCCTCTGTCCCAGGTGTGATATATATTACTCGGAAGGTTACGTGTAAAATCTTTTCATGTGTATTTGTTAAAGACCTTATTGTTGTCTATGCTGGATTGTTATGTTTTGTATCGCTCACCTGTGGTTTTCTGTGATGTTTCTCTGTCATGTGAATGTGTTTTACATACATTACCTGTCATTGCTTAGAACATGTACTTTGTGGATTGCATTGCTCATTAAATCATTGTGGAAAACTGTGTATATTATGGGGTCCAAAAAGTCTGAGCCAATTGAAAGTCCAACTTTCAAAATCATATTTAAAGCCGAAAACAGTTTAAGAACTGCATCTTATATCAACCAACGTGTAATTTCATTTAATAATGTGCTGATATATATATATATATATATATAAAATTATAATTTAGAAAAAATACCAAAAAACAGCATTATTGCTAGAGGTCACAGACTTTAGAACCCACAGTATATACAGAGGGGGAAGGAATGAAACGGAGCAGAAAAAAGCGTGTATTGGAATTGTAAATTATTTGTTTTTAGCCAAGGTAAATGTGTTCCCGAATCTGTTCCTTGTTTGTCTGGGAACACCATTCCTGTAACCCACCAAATCATAGGTTGATAAGTATGATGTCTGAACCCCTAATCCAGCAAAAAGCCTTACCATAACAATTCCACTAAACTTAATTCTACAGTTTGATTGGTTGATAGAATATTGTTTTAAGAGCAACAAGGATGTTGATCCAGAATCATGTGCCACCTGGCAAAACCACTAGACATGAGTGCACAATACCTTTTAAATCATGACTGCCTGGATATGCTGTGCAAAATAGCAATGCTTTGGCTTATAACTTAATAGCAAAAAACTAAAGATAAAAAACTAACAAAAAAGTAGTCTATTCTAGCTATTCGATACACTGTGCCCTCTTGTAATCAACCTCTAAGCAGTGTCAAACACTGAAGCATGTCCTACAATATTTTACTTCGCTCTTGCAAGATAAATAAACAAAAAAAATACCAAAATGAAATAGCCTACATCCAAAAATTAAGGGGTAAAGCAGATCAATTTGTTCAAATAATAAAAATATATATTTTCCTTTAGATTCTAGAAGTCCATGTTTAATGAGCTCTAGGTCTTGCAAAGAAGCACAAACCAAACACAGCGTGCAGAGATGTTTTGCTAATAACGCAGAGCAAAGAAGTAATCAAATTGCTGAAAGCAAAAACTTGAATGTTTTCTCAGTATTAAAAGCTTGATATCTACAATTTGTAATTTAAACAATTTTAATTTCCACAAGTTGGTACTGGGAAGAGATTTGTATGTCCAGGACATCTAAGCATGTGTTCTTGAAATGTGTAAATAATGTTTAATAAATACGAACTGGCAGTCATTTTGTGTTTGTGGTTCTGTCTTTATATTATATTGTACTACCTTAATATGAATTGCACAAATCAAACCTTGGTTCATAGAGTAGCATGATCTACTAAGTAATTGACCTTTACCTTTCGTTACTAACTGATGACAAGAATGATTGACACATCTGTAGACCAATAAAGTATCAGCTTATTAAGACCCAATGTCAGTGAAGAGTGGGTGGGCCTAGTGTGTTTCTTCATTTAACTTTGTAACATAATATAAGATTACCTATTTTAGTCGACGTTGAGTAACTTTCGTTGCAAAGCACTTACGCTTATAAAGCACAATCTCTTCGAGAATTACAGGTAAAGTTTATCTGAGACTGAAACGACGAAAGTTATGAAGGAGTTTGAATAGCTTGTCAATATTATAATCTAACACGTAGGCTAACGTCATGCATACGCACGTTACATTCTAACATAACGAGTTAAATTACACGTAAATGTGTTTTATTTGAAATGTATTCACATTCAGACGTGTCTTCTTCTGTTAAGGTCGGCGGACATGCTACTGTTTTACATGTCGTTTGTTTTGTGGCTGCTGTCTGCATGTCGTGTGATCAGATCGACCTGTCACGAGCTTTTAATTCCAGAAGATGCTGAATTCTGCAAGTAAGAATTAATAAAGACTTCATAAAGTTCTCATTCTGCTCAAATGTGCCTTCATTCAAGTTATGTTATATTATTAGAATAATAATAATAGGCCTAATATTATTTATAATGAACTGGGATGAACCATCACTTTATGAAATTATTAAGCGCAATTTCATTGGTTTGTCCAGCTCTTCTTTGTGAATTTTTGATCATTTAGTTAGTTAGTTTTGTGTAATAAAAGTCATAGTATAGTATTAGATCTTGACCATAATAATTTATGTTATAGATATTTTTAAGTATTATAGTATCTGTATCAATGTAAGTATGTATATGGCATGTCTTCATTTACATTAGACAACAAAGTAAATGTACAGTATGTGTTTGTATCTAAACTGTCATGATAAAAGTCCTTTAATTGCTTTAAGTAAAATCAATGGCTTTATATAATGTATTATTAAAAATAAATGTGTATTAAACATTGCCTATATATATACAGTGGCAGATGGAAAATGACACTAGGGTAAACTTGGGTGGATTAACACTTACTGCCTTTTAATATCGAATTAAATTAATGAATGATAGTAATTCCATATCCATTGGTCCTTTTCCGTCATAACTGCATGTGAAAATGTGAAAATTTAAACAATGGTTTAATAGACTTGTTGAGAAACAATCTATTTCTGCTAAAATCCTATACAAAATTGAGATTCCTATTGTGATCATTTGGGTAACATTCTGATAAATATCCTATACAAATTCCCCACTGCGTTCTGCTAGGAGTGTTTGACTGGGGTTAATTTCCAATCCATATTTCCTTAGATTAAATGTATCTAGAAATCTGACTTGTAGGCCGGTGTGGGACGTGCAGGACTCCCTCAGAGCACTGAGTCATAGATATTGAAGCAGCCGGTCCCACACAACACCCACACAACAAGCCTAACAAATCAAACAACTAACTCAGTAGTTCAACTTTCAGTGCAATCATGGACTAGCCATATCTTATACTGATGTCTTATGACATTTCATAGAAAAGCATGAAAACTCAACGCAACTATGAAAAAATCACAGCAATTATTAGTGCAAGATTTATATTTTACGGTACTCATATTTACATTTTAATGTTTTCTGATCTTTAGGGGAGGGTTGAAGGTGATTTACCCAGATCTGATTATTGATAAATGCTTGATAGTCCCTCAAAAGGTCAGAGAGAAGATCAGCAAGGTGTGGGGACCACCTCAAGTTCATCTGCCAGGTGTTAAAGAGGTAAGAGAAATTTACTCTGAAACCTCTCAATCAGTAACGTCTTACTCACCACTTTTAGCAAGTGTTTACTGTTATTTTTAAGCGATAGTAATGACTGAGAGGTCAGGTCAGGTCATCCGTCTTTTAACAAACGTAAGATGTTCTACAACCTTACAAAAATGTATTATGTGTCCAATCAATAGAAAATAAAGGAAATGCTCCTAGCTAGTCAAATGCTGTTTCAATCCTAACTAGTGAGTGTTTAAACAGTTTTAACTTATATTTTGTAACTGCATTTCACACTGGGACAGTTTTTGCAGTGTCCAGAAGATGGCACAAGTGTTGCATTACGAAAGCATACAGTACGTGTACTTGAGTTAATGTGAATCGCTTCTAGAGTATGACAGAAATTACAGTTTTATGAATATTATGTGATAATATTAATCTTTAAAATGTAGACCTCTATGTTATTGGTTTATTCTATTAAAGTAATTAGTGGTTTTTTGAACTTCAGGAAAAAAGTCATTGGATGCACTCAGTATAGCCTACTGTCAATAGTATCACTGCTGATGCAAAAAAAACCATGTTGATTTAACACTGATTATTTAATCCTTTTAGTTTTAAAAGAAAGTGTCTGTTCTGTGCCTAGAAAAAGCATGTTTCCACTGTACTAATTCATATTGGAAATATATATATATATATATATATTTTATATATAAAAAGTTTTGTTTCCAAAGGTACTGTATCCAGTTACATTTCCTCTAATTCAATTCAGTTTTATTGATATTGCGCTTTTCATAATTTTGCATTGTTGCAAACTTTCTGAGGTTTAATAAAACTACTGTATTATTTCTAATGCATTTAATACAGTTCCATTCTTTGTTTACTACAAGACATGGTTATGTGATTTAATGAAAAAGGTTTGTAACATTCCACATTTTACTGTTTGTTTCTATAAGGTGAACAATTCAGATAGTGTGAGAGACATGGCTTAAGATACAAACATGATTGAGGAGTCCGTTGAACAGCTGCTAGGAGAGCCGTATAAACTGTTATCATTTCGTCTACTTCACGTATCTGAGTTTAGCACAACGATGCCGCTGAAATCATTCTCGTAAACTTGAAATAGAATCAACTGTAGAGCCCAAAAGCAGAAAAGGACCACGGCGTATCTATAAATTGGAAACTAAAATCGAAAGCCACTTCAATTTTAGGAGCTAGTTTATAAATTCCATAGCTAAGCAGTCTGGCTTGAAGATGATCTATCGCCCTGGCGTCTCCCAAACCCCAATTGATGTATGGTCATATTATCTATTATACTGTCCTACATGATTCTCTTTTATTGCTGGACTTGTGTCAGACAGCAAAACGGATTACATGTGAGATCAAATCAATACCAACTTTATTTACCGGCCTTTCAAATGTAATTCCTGCCTGTGCCCCGTTTTGTGATCGAGACTCTGATAGAAACATATGGTAGCTGGTGGTCCACGCTGAGAATACGTGTGGGATTTGAAGGCCGTGCGTGCAGCCCCCGTTCAGCAGTTGGTCCCGCTTTCCCGCCCTCTTGACCCTGCCAATCGACAATTCATAGCCACGGAAATGAGAGGCCAAGTGGCGACGCAGCGGTCACTGGTTGTCGCTTTACCCCCGTGGTGACACCCACCTCATTACCCTGCTGAAGGCATGCTGGGTAATTGAAACAGAGCGAAATGGGCAGCGGTCCAGTGCGACTGCCTCTCAATGGGCTTTTATTACCCAAAACAAAAGCAGAGGGTCACTCTAAACAACAGATTTTCCTCTCCCAGCCCTCAAAGTAATGACTCAACCCTCAGCTTGACTTGAACTTGATTTTAACTTCAACAGCCATAACGTTTCAGTGTTATGGCTGTTGAAATGTGTTCAAAAATCATCAAAGTAATGGCTTTGAGTGAATGTTGTAAGTGTCGCCATTTTATTGGCATCATTTGCATACGGTATGGTTTGCTTGGAAAACAAGCTTTGGAACGTCATGGTTTGTTTTGCTTTTGAAGGTGCATGACGTTTTTGTCTATAATGTTGTATGTGGCCTGAGAAATGAGACTGTTTCAGTTAAATTCAGCGCTGTGAGTCAAAAGCTCTCTTAATTGGAGTTATTCTAATCTTAGGCTGTAAAAGAGATAATTGTGTCTTTGTCTGGCATTTTAAGACGCACTGTCGTCAGTTTTTTTTCAGTAATAGTTTGGCCACAGCTGTTTTGGAAGATTCTCTGTATTATTATTCATTTAATTTGATAAACACATTTTGAGCACTCCATGACATTAGTTGACTTATTTCATGAATTTATTATTACTTGAGCATCTGATATTCCTCAAAATGAAAAATAACTTTTTTGAGATGTCAGTCTAGTCTATTAAACCATTGAAACTTTTAAAAAAGGCACTTTGGAATATTATAAGATCTTCTACTAATAGGTTATCAGTCATTCTCCCGTTGACAACACCCAAGAAAATGTTATAAATATTCTTACTGAGGGATAGTTTTGTATCGCTCGTCAGAATATTCTTTGGTTTCTCTCTTGTGATGATACCACATGTTCTCAGTTTGGAGAACAGACCATTGGCAGCATTCTGTGTACCAACACTTGTGTGTTCTGCTTGTGCCATTTTTCAGATCCACAAATATCTTCGATTCATTTACATCACTGAAATGATTTCCTGTTCTTTCGGCTTTTCACGTTGCATGGAATGCCAGTACATTTGGAAATATACATGCAGAATGAATGGCTTTGTTGTCTGAGGTGGCAGATACATAATACAAATACATTTCATTGCAGCATTATAAAAGAGGAATGGAAAACCATAAAACTGATACCAAAGTAGGGGTCAAATTGTCTGTTGCTACAACCTAAGACACACGAAATCCACATGAGCAAAAAACACATGTGATCACGTGTGAAATACATTTTGGTGTGAATCCCATGTGAAACCCAGCAATGGACAGCAGTATAAGTTTCATAATTTTTGTCTAGGCAAAAAACAAACATAATGTCCACACTTATTATATATAACTGCCCCAAATCCTATATTTTAACTCGTACAACGTTTCATCCATCAAAAATATAAATAAAAAAGCCCCAGTTGGGTTTGTGGGAAGTACACACCTTCTTTTATCTTAATCTTTCTCTACCGTGTTACAGTATGTACAATATACAGTATAAACCATCCAGTTAACATTAAGGATGGAAAGGATAACTGTAAGAAAGTTTTAATTTCTTTATAATTACAAAGGAAAAATAAAGTCAACAGAACAACTATAACAATAACAAAGCAGTGGACAGATATCATTATCAATTTGAGGAGTGTTTTTCCAACCAATGAAAGAAAAATATTTGACAGTAAATCAAAATTCATTAGAATTTAAAGGACAAACTTCTTTATCTGAAGGGGCCTTTAATATATACAGTGAACTTATAGAATGAATATTCTATTTGAAGTGAAAAATACATGTTGGCCAGTGTACAGATAATTCAAGAAATGCTTATATTGGCCACCGATGTGGTCAGAGATTATCCCGCATCCCACTTTAACAGCATCTCTGAGGCTACAGTCAGGAGCAGTCAGTGATCTTCAGCAACCCACAGTCCATGGTAAATGCTCTTGAGGCTATAACATGCAGTCTAAATCAGCTGTTCTCAGTCTTTACATTGGCTGCCAAGTAGCGACGCAGTACTTTGAAAATGGCACAAAACTCAATTTTTAATGGCTTCATAATCTCAGTTGTCCAAAATACTTGCTTATCCTCACTGCAAGTAAATCGGTGTTTAATTACACCGCAATGTGGATTTAGATGAGGGCCCTCGACCTGAGAAATGAACTGCGGGAAAATGCTGATGAACACAAAACATTTGACATTAACAACAGAAGATTTATGATTCCTTTCTTTTCCTTCCTGCCTTCCAATTTTTAATGACCATGAACCTGTTTATTTTGCTGTCCTAACTATGCGACATTAGATAACTCGTTAAATTTTGTTTTCTTTGAAGGATGGATCACTCACCAGACAAGTACTGTTGAATGTTTTGTTGTTGCTTTTGTGATGCATAATCGATATAAGATACAGTATAAAATCTTTTGTTCAAAAGTTTAGGATCACTTAGGATCACTTTTTATATTTTTTCAAAATTTTCTTGAAAAAATCTCATCGAAACAATAATGTGATGATGACAGTTATGTTGTGACTAACACAACATAATTATGTTGGGGCTGCTGAAAACAGCTGTAGAATTTAAAGTTTTTTTAATTCACTCTTTTATCTTAAATGTGTGGCTTCTCTGAGATAACCACGCTGTGTATGTGTGTGCTTGCGTGTGTCAGTGCATGTGTATATTGTGCTCTGTGCGTGTTGTGTTTTATGCTTGTGGCAGTGTATGAACCTGTGAGCGTGAACTGTGTATTCTTTGTTTGTTCACTTTTTTTTTACATGTATAACTTCAATGTTTTGCTTATAGTCAATATGTTTCATGTGCAGCTGCTTTGTAACAATGAAAATTGAAAAAGCTCTATATAAATAAAGTTGACTTCACTTGACTTGACCTGACTAAAGAACCAAAAAAAAAACAAAGCTGTATTCTATTTTGGTGTGGATTTGCAGAATTTTTATTTTAGCAGCTAGTTTCTTCAGGTCAGTCCCGGAGATGCTTTTTAAACAGCATTGAAGTAGTTCACATCTCTGCTGGGCATTTATTGACTTTACCTTTTCTTCATCATTTATTCTTAATCAGAAACTTATTTTTTAAATACTATTTTAGTTTTCTATTGAAAGATGTTATAATTTTTTCACAACTATATTTTTTCAATGTCAGATATAAGCAAATGCCTATCGATCAATTTAAGATTTTGGATTTTTAAGATCATAAATACATTCAGTCAGTCAAGTGATCCCAATCTTTTGAACGGTAGTGTGTGCATGTGCAGTTCATATGACAACTGAACCAGGTTATTTGCTTATCAAGAGGTGCACTACATAACATTGCTATATCCTAACTTTAAGAATAAGCTGCTTTTTCCAAGTTCCTCAAAGTCTAAAACACGACTTATTCCTAAGAAAAATCACGTTCACTTTTTTGGGCTCATGCCCCCTGCTGCTGTTGAAAGTCTCTTTGGCATAAGAAAGCAGCGCCTGTGGTTCATATGGGGACTTTGACTGTTTTATTTGGTGCTTAAGAAAGATGAGCATGAGGTTTGTAAACCATTACAGTGATTAGAAAGCGCCTGGATGTGATTTCCTGAGCTACCTTGCTGCGCTGCTAATATCTCTCTTTCTTCTTCGCTCTCTCTATGAGGGTGATTTTGTACGCTGTGCTTAAAACCGCGCGTGGGGGCGTCGAGAGAGGATTTCAATGTGAACCATCCCTCTCTACTTCCTGCTTTTTTTTGCTTATTTCAGTGAAACTCTCTGTTCTTTTCTGTTCGCTGCCTGTAATGACGACAGGGGCGGCATCTTCATTGCTAAGCCTGGCAGTGCCCACGGCTGCTAGTCGTCTCAGCGCAGCGCTGCCCACTCACCCACGCTAGCTTTGGCACCAGCGCGGCATAGCGGCGTGCTATCCGACATCCGAAGGTGGGGTTCCTTTCCGGAAGACCCTGAGTGTCTTTCCCAGGGAAAACCCACTCGTCCACCCATGCAGGATTCCTGAAAGGTCTTCCGCTGTTGGGCCTCATGAAAGATGGAGGAAGAGAGGGGGATTCGAGTGCTTTTTATACTCGCAGTGGGCGAATGGCTTTAATATGTCTGTCTTTGGGAGGGAGGGCTGGAGATGACGGGGAACCGATAGCGGCAGTTTCGTAGAAAGCAAGAAGAGATAAACATCACTGGAGGTTGTTCGAGAAGGTGTGTGCTGAAGGCTGAGGATGCAGAATTTTAATGGAAATTCACATGAAAGTGGAAATAAAAGTAGAAAGAAATGGAAGGAATTAGAGAGACTTACAGTGGTGAAAACCTCAGAACTATGATCGAATTTCGTGTTTCCAGACATGGGAAAGTTTAGGAAAACTCCAGATTTTTTTTAGGATATGCACATTGTGTATAGCGTTAAGGGCCATTCACATTATACCTATAAGAAGTTTTAAAAATCAATCTTCATTTTGGACAAAAGTGGGGTTCACATCACACCTATAAAGATACAGAGAAAAATATGGTGGGATCACTTTCAGAACGATTTTTTACGCTATCGAACAATAAACCATAATGTCAAAAAGGCCCTGGTTGCTACCTAATGTTAAGTTATTGATGATCGCGACGTGGATATTATGTCGGAATTAAAGACATTCGGAAAGCGGTGTGTTTTTTATTACAATTATATAAACTTGAGCAAAATATATACTTTACATCCTAGACACGAGTGCACCTTCAGGCTACAGAGAGAGCATCATTATTTGGGAAAATGGAAACGAATGAAATGAAAACGAAAGCATCATCAGCAGGTTGTCCATATTCATTTTAATTATTCGAAACAATATAGCCTCAGAATAAGCATAAACTATCATTATCGTCTACTGGAGTGGACAAAAATATTGTTAAAGTTCCAGTTATCGTTTTATCATTACAATGTAAGCAGCCCTTTAAACTTGCTGAAAAGCAAATGTGCAGAGAGACTTGCTTTCAAGTTTGTGTTGAGCAGTTTAATGAAACATTAAACCAGTTTGCAAATGATTCACAAGTGAATGGGTCATAATGAAAAAAATATCTCCAGTAATCGCAAATAACTGAAAAGGTCATGTCAGAACCTTGCCATAAACCAGTGAAGTATTCATAGAAACATTTAGATGATATCAATCATGTTTCTAATTTATTTCAGTGTAGAAATCTAGAAAATCTTTTGTTTGATAGTATTTCATGAATTGTTTTATTTTATCAACCATGGTCACAAGTTCCCAAAAGAATCTAGCTGACCCCAAAAATCATCAACTTAGAGCAGGGACTGTGCGTAAATTATTTTCCTGTTATTTCAATTCATCCTGTGGGAATGGCCAATTCAAATGAAACTATCGTATGCATTGCAAGGGAGCCACAATTAAATTCTTACCAGATGAGATCATCGTTGTGAATAACGGAAGGTGAATGTTGTCTGTTTAATAGTAAATCTGCCATTACTTGGTGGGCGTCCCGGGTGTGTAGGATCACAGGCTCGCATTCGGGATAGACACCAGTTTCTCTCCTTCTCCCCAGTGGGTCTGTTTGTCATGATAACAAACATATTGCTTTGACACCGGACCTCATTTATACAGTCATCATCGGACGTGCTTACACAATGCCTGTGAATCACACCGGGGGTCTGACACTGCCTCTAGTAAGAGAAGCAGCAGATGTTGGCAAAGGCTTGACTATGAATATTCAGTTGAATGAGAGTGGAGAAATGCATAATCCACACACATCGATGATGTAGATGTTCTATACGGGCTCTGCACTGAATGGAGAACGTGGTGGATATAAAGATTCTATAGTGAGAAACTGTAAGATGTACCCTGCGGGCAGGGTCAGCGGTCTGAACTCCTGTTCAGGCATCAGGGGCGTTTGGACTTTGACCTCATGGATAGACTCTATGTCTTTATCCTTATGTCTTTGTCCTTGTGGCCTTTTCCATCAGCTAGATTTGTGTGTCCTGTTGTGTTTTTTTTACCTCAGCTCTTGAACATAAAAGAGGTTTTGGAACATCTTCAAATCATGCTGGAAATAAATGGATCACAACAGGTTTGATGCAAATGAGTGTATGCTGCATTGTAACTTTTTTAATTGAACCGATTTCAACTTCATTTTATTAGTTATAGGAAATGCAACTACAGATTTGGTCAGTTTAATATAATTTAAATTCAAGTGGCATGTCAAGCCAGTTTGATTTAAGGTGACTGTTCCTCCAAACATGAAAAATCTGTCATCATTTACTCAGCCTAGTGTCGTTTCATAACTGTATAAATTCTGATGAACACAGAGAAAGATATTTGAAAGAATGTTAGCAATTTACAATTCTGTGACATCATTGACTGCCATAGTAGGTCAAATCAAAGGTGCCCCAGAGCTGTTTGTGTTCCTAGATTCTTTAAAATATTTCACTTTGTGCTCAACAGACCAAAAAATAGATACAATATTTTTTCCTACTATGGTAGTGGATGATGTCACAGAACTGAAAATTGCTAACATTCATACAAATATCTTTCTCTGTGTTTTACATAACAGAGAAATGTATACAAGTTTGAAACAACCTCAGTAAGAGTAAATGATGACAGAATTTTCATTTTTGTGTGAACTATTCCTTTAAGGTTTATAAAATAGTATCTTCAAAAACACTAAGAATTGAATCCACAGGTAAATTATACTTAATGTTAATAATATCAGTAAATTCTTATTATTATATTTCGGGGCTTTTTAAGGTTCACCCAAAAATGAGAAATGCTCAAAAACTTTTTTGTAAGAATGTTTGTAACCAACCAGTTCTGGGACACCATTGACTGTAACAGTTGGACATAAAACAATGGTACTCAATGGTGACCGAGGACTATTAAATTCGTCGCATTCTACAAAATGTCTTATTTTGTGTTTGGGACTTGAGGGCGTGTAAATCATGACAGAAAATGTACTGTTGGTTAAACTTTCCCTTTAATGCTTTGGGGACAGTAATGTTTTGATAGGAAAGTACTGGCTGGAGAAAGGGATAAACATAGGACCTTAATTTGGAAAGTGAACTCAGATCACCAGAGACGCAGTTGCACTATATCATAGTGCTGCCCATGAGGCTCTGACACATAAATTAATTTTTGATGCAAAAACAGGAATACTTTTACTAGTCATTTTAGATTATCACTCTTAATTAGATTTTTTTGGACACTTTACCAGTACTTAATAGGAATACCAACAAATAAATAAATGACATTAGTCAGACTTGAACCCACATTGTCTCGATAAGTGGCCAGTATGAGTGTGTCAGAGCAAAAGAATTCATCATCTCTCTGACTCCCTTTTTTTATAATTTGTTTAACATTTTTAATCTTCCGGTCTGTCTTTTAGTTTGTAGTTCCCCATATGGTACAAATTCCAGTGAGCTACCCTAATTTAAACAATGCGTTTTTATTAAGATCCCTCATAAGTACACACACCACTTTCATTTCAATTTTTGCTTTATGGCGAACCTATGAAAAAAATAGGTGGCGAGAAAAGACAAACAGAAGAGTTAAATAAGACGGTATGCAAGGCGCGTTCGGAAAGACGGAATTACATCGACTTACACCATTAATCTCTCGTTTGTCGCTTACAAATCTCATTAAAGTCGAGACTCTACTTTGTGTCTTTTCCCTGCATTGACAGATATTTTAAAGTTCAAAGATGCAATAATCCATCAGACTCAGGAATATGCCTTTGCCGCAGAGGATGCCAGGATAAACATACAGAAATTAAATTTCTATTTATACGAAGCCTGGAAACCGACGAGCGCCTGCCGCAGAATCGATGCTGCACGGAGCATCGGAGGCCAGGCTCGAGCAGCTAAAGTAATTAGCCTAACACTTGCGTTAACTAGATGGCGGATCATATCTGGCAGAACCGTTGCTGAAATGGGTACAAAATGTCACTCGGCTGCAAGCTGTTTAGAGGGATCTGCCCAATCCCATTTAAGAGTAGTTCTGCGTGTAAAGGCAAGGCTGTCAGAAATATGCAATGCCATCTCTAATGTGAATTGTGAGGCGATATTGTTGCGGGCTGATGTTGCTGGGTGTCTTTTTGAGTGGGTGTCTCCTACACTTACGTGCACAGACTGTGACATTTCGGTGCGTTTCATGCCCTCCGATGCCATGCTGTTGAAAAAGGTTAAAGTGTCGCCCTTTTGGTCTGTGTGATATTTATTGATGATGCAAAATGAAGAAATGTCGCTTGGGAGACTCAAACTTGCATTCCCTTACATTGTCACCTCTGCTTACTTCTATGCCATGACTGCAACACCTTCCTCAATGACCTTTAAAGACCGAATGATCTTGGTTTAAACTTTGAGGCAGCTGTAAACTTTTACTTTCCCCAAGTTTTCCTGGAACAGTTCGGAAAGTTTAGGATTTGCATTCATTTTACAGGAATTAAATGCATGCGAGTCTGAAGATTCTGCTTAAATCTTCCCGCCACCCCCGTCATGCTTCTGCGTCCCAGCCCACAGATTCACCTGGTCTCCATTGAGCCCGCGGGGACTTCACAAACTTTCACTGGCTTCCCTCTGTCCCCCTTTTCTCCTGGCAAAATATTGTTTTTACAGATAAGCTGAAGAGAACAAGAGAGGAAAGAGGCTTGGCAGATCCATAGTTCTGTGGGAAATCTAAGAAAGTACAATATATACAGTACTGTAATGAGCCCTGTGTAATCTTCTTTTCTCTAAGTCTACATTCACATCAAAGTAGTTTCTAAAGTTTGCAACTTTCTATTTTTTTCGTAACTTTTCCGTCATTCAGAACTTCTGAAACTCCTGCCTTCAATTTACCATCAGAGTAGTTTGAACATTTAGTTATGAATTAGATTCAATACGAAAAACAAAATACTATAGACGGTTTCAAAGTGACAACATAGACAAACGTTACTGCACATGTGCGCATCCGTGGGTTGCAGTTAAACTATATGTTAAACTATAATTGGTTCTAATGCATTCTGTTGTCTTTTTTAGTATTGCGCTGCGTCTGGTGTAGACACGGTGTTAGACTCCGATCCCAAGCTCAACGCTGGATGTCAAAAGTACCATACAGTTTGTTTAAATGCGACCAAACTGCAGGACCCATTCAACAAATTGTTTATTTAATAAAATGAACATACATCAAAATTCAACAAATTGTTTATTCAATACAATTATTGTACAATAAAATAATAATACAAATGTTAGATAAATTAAATTAAGTATACTAGCCCAACAAAAACAATAGTTAACTGGGGGCCAGTCACGCGCATCCGAAGAAACTGTCTATACGAATAAAAAACACATTTATTTGTATTCTGTGAAAAAAGGCAATTTCCTGCATTTTGAAAGAAATAATTATTGTATTTTTTTATGCTACAATCTTATGACAATCTTATTATTTTCGGAAAAAGTATGCATTGGGGATCGGAATATTATGCCGGTCAGACTCCATCCTCCTGCAAGACCAAGCTCTTTTTCTGACCTTTACCATTTGTATCATTGAGTGTGTTTATACATGCACAAATTAACGGATATCTATCAAAAATCAGCTTATAATGTCGGAGCTGATGGTCGAGTGGTTCGTGCTCCGACCTATGGTCCCTGCGCGTCCCAGGCGACCCGAGTACTAGTCCTGGATCGCGGTCCTTTCCCCGACCCCACCCCCTCTCTCTCATCCACTCCGCTTCCTGTCCTCTCCAAAATCCCTGTCTGTCCAATAAAGGCCAAATGGCAATAAAAAAATCTTTAAAAAAAGCTTACAACAAATCTGTTTTCTCGTGTTTACATGCATATCAATAAAGTAGTTACGCAGAAAACCGCATTCATATGGAAATTTGAGTCAGGTTTCTTGCGAGCAGTGACGTCACCATCCATAGTCCGTCGTGTAATTAAAAATGCTGCGGGAAATCATTCAAAAGCTCTTCTCATGTTCACAGTATCTGCAAACGCAACAATAGTTTTTCATTTTGCCGTTTATACACCAAGACTGATCACTGATCTCTTATCAAGCTGTTTAGAATTTTGTTTTTTAATGAACACAGTCAGAAGATACAATAACGCATTTGTATTGTTAAACAGCTGCTATGTAAAATTGTCGTAATTTACTGAAGCACAAGGTCTCAGTGGTGCTTGTTCAAAGAGTGTAGATCTTTCTGTTCATCATCCCAAGGTTACAGTAGTACTAATACTAAATGTTTTGTATTGTTGCAGTTTTTAGTACCTGCGGGGCATGATGTAAATGTTGTTCTGTGGTCTGTAACGCCTGAATCTAACATTGGCAGCCGCCCAGCTGTTTAGAAAATGTCTTTTGATCAGAGCAAATAAACATGTTTAACACTCACAATACATATTTAATAAGGGATTTAAGTTTCAGAAAATTGCCATATTTTCTACATTTTGCCACCTGGTTGGGGACATCATTAAATCTCTGTACCAGTGGTTCTCAAACGTTGTTATGCGCCCTTTATAGGGCACATGGCTTTGCGACATCCCAAATAATACCTTAAAATCTTAAACTATAATTATAATAAAAAATAAAAAATATATTCAGTTATTTAATGCTGGGACATCAATTCATTTGATTGGTGGTCTTATTTTTCTGATGTTTGATTACATAAAATTTATGATAAACTTCAATATTTCATAAAATGCCTCTGCTCTATATCATGAAAAAGTTGAAGGTGATGCAAGGAAAATATGAAATATTGGTTTTCTTTACATTTCTGGATGGCAGAAGCATGCTAAGGAGATTCTCAGGATGGTTATATCCTTAATTGTGAAATTAACTATGATTGATCTTGACTAGCTTTGTACCTTGAAGAGAATGTGGCTGACGATAAGACTCAACCGTCAACGTGTCCCTGTCATGTTTCTGATCCTGTGCTTTGGAAGTAACGGAAATGTTATGCAAATCATTTCTTAATCCTTTTATGTTATTTTGTTCCATTTCTCTCTTTCATTTTCCACACTCACATATTTTTGCCACGACATCTGTAGGTCTCTGAGCAACGTTCTACCACCACACAAACTCACCATTGCTTGATTTCCGGTTCGAAAACGTAAGGACGATGTTGATTTGCATAATTTTGTGTTCTACTTAGTGTGTTGAATACGACATTAGGGAGCCTTGAAACAATTTGATGCACGTTTACTTTTGGAAATCTTAAGAGGAAAGAAAAAGTCTTTAAGACTTCTTCTTCTTTAAGACCATTTGACAAAAGCTTAAGGAGACAAGCAAGCAAAATTTAGGAGAGAGCGTGAAGATAGCAGATTGTGACCTGTGTCTGCCGGTAGCTTTTTGTTGTCCTAAGGGTTGGTGTTTAAAAATAATAAGGAAGAAGTGGGACGGTCTTACATCCAAGAAGCTTAAAATGCGAAATCTCGAATAAGCCAAATTTTTCTCAGCCAATGGCGTTGCGCTTCGGTGTTTTTTTTTGTGTTTATCATCCCGTATTGACTCGTGTACATCCACCCCTCCCTTTGCAAAATAAAAACACTAGAGGTTTATGTGGCTTTTCAAAAAAATGTATCTAGACATTTATCCACTTTAATCTTCTTAACATATTAAAGTCATTTGCATTACCCTGAAGTGACTGAGGTTTTCACTGCTTCTCTCCCCCACAGTGCACGACGACTTGGAACACCGCGTGGACATTTTGTCTGTGAAAAGAACATAAGTGGGCATAAGTCAACTTACTTCCATGTGCTTTCGCTCTTTCCTGCTGGGTGATTCTTTCCCCAAGGTTTTTTAATGTATTGTCTTCATAAAAGCTCTCCAGCTGTTGCTCTTTTTTGCTTTCTTTAACTCTTTATTCGTTTAAGTGGGCCTGGTGTAATTTCACAGTCATAATCGTGAGCTGGATTCAAACTTGTGTCGCCCACATGAGCACCGAAGTTCATTAACCAATCATTTTTCACGCTCAATGTGAAAGTTTTAACAATATAATTTTTTGGTTATATTAAGTTTCACTAATTTGTAAGTTTGTAATATTTTTTTAGAATGTGAAGTGTTTTTAATCGGGCTGTCAAATGATTCATCACGATTAATCACATCCAGAATAAAAGTTTGTGTTCAAAAAATATGTCTATGTAGATTCATATTGTATTAACAACACAAAAACATATACAGTATATACATGTATATTTATAGGAAATATATATATATATATATATATTTAAATATTAAATATTTATGATGTATAAACATTAATTCATTTTATTTATTAAATGTATGCATGTATGTGTATGTGTTTTTAAATACAAAATGAATATGGACAGTGCACAGACATATATTATGGGAATACAAACCTTTATACTGGATGCGACCTAATCGCCATTAACCATTTGACATCCCTTATAATATTTTAATTGAATCAAGTTTTCAAGGTTTGTGGTTCATCTGAAAAATGAATATGTCATGTAATGTCATATTCCATTTATAATGACAGAACTTCTGTTTATAGTTACTTAGAAACCATATGTGTACTGCATTAAAGAACTTGTAAACCATGATACTGATCTGAAGAACATAATAAAACATTAACATTATAAACAACTGTATACCTAAGAACCAAACAGTAACTCAAGAACCCCATTTTAGGCATAAAGGGTTCTCTAAAAAGAGGGTTATCTGCTGAAGCTTGAGTGTTGAGTGTCATTTGACATGTTAGAGATGATTTTAACCTTTTCTGTTCATTGACAGAATACTTAGTGACAGTGATAATATGTTGAGGAGGGTTCAGCCCTTATGTGCTGACATCTTAAAGGCCAGAGTCAATCTAGTTTACTATTCCTATCTGCATCTCTTGCTTTCACTCTGAAATGGCCACTGACTCTTTAAATTTGGGGGAAAATCACATTGTTACACACAACATGTGTGTATTTGTCTCCTTGCTGCAGAATGCCCATCGCATACAGTTGAAAGAAAAAGTATGTGAACCCTTTGGGCTTACTTGGATATCTTCATAAATTGGTCATTAAATGTGTTCTGACCTTCATCTAAGTCACAACAATAGAGAAACACAGTCTGCTTAAACTAATACCGCACAAACATTATACGTTTTCATGTTTTTATTGAACACAACATGTAAAAATTCATAGTGCAGGGTGGAAAAAGTATGTGAACCTTTGGGTTTAATAACTGGTTGACCCCCTTTGGCAGCAATAACCTCAACCAAACGTTTCCTATAGTTGCAGATCAGACCTGCACAACGGTCAGGAGAAATTTTGGACCATTCCTATTTACAAAAGTGTTTCAGTTCAGCAATATTCTTGGGATGTCTGGTGTGAATCGCTCTCTTGAGGTCATGCCACAGCATCTCAATCGGGTTGAGGTCAGGACTCTGACTGGGCCACTCCAGAAGGCGTATTTTCTTCTGTAGAAGTCATTCTGTTGTTGATTTACTTCTATGCTTTGGGTCGTTGTCCTGTTGCATCGTCCATCCTCTGTTAAGCTTCAGTTGGCGGACAGATGGTCTTAAGTTTTCCTGCAAAATGTCTTGATAAACTTTTGAATTCATTTTTCCATCAATGACAGTAATCCGTCCAGGGCCTGAGGCAGCAAAGCAGCCCCAAACCATGATGCCCCCTCCACCATATTTCACAGTTGGGATGAGGTTTTGATGTTGTTGTGCTGTGCCTTTTGTTCTCCACACATAGCATTGTGTGTTCTTTCCAAACAACTCAATTTTGGTTTCATCTGTCCACAGAATGTTTTGCCAGTAGTGCTGTGGAACATCCAGGTGCTCTTTTGCAAACTTCAAACGTGCTGCAATGTTTTTTTTGGACAGCAGTGGCTTCCTCCGCGGTGTCCTCCTATGAAGTCCATTCTTGTTTAATGTTTTCCTTATTGTAGATTTGTCAACAAAAATGTTAGCATGTGCCGGAGATTTCTGTAAGTGTTTAGCTGACACTCTAGGATTCTTCTTCACCTCATTGAGCATTCTGCGCTGTGCTCTTGCAGTCATCTTTACAGGACGACCACGCCTAGGGAGTGTAGCAACAGTGCTGAACTTTCTCCATTTGTAGACAGTCTGTCTTACCGTTGACACATGGACATCAAGGCTTTTAGATATACTTTTGTAGCCCTTTCCAGCTTTATGTAAGTCACAATTCTTGATCGTAGGTCTTCTGAGAGCTCTTTTGTCCGAGGAATGGTTCACATAAGACAACGCTTCTTCAGAACAGCAAATTCAAAACTGGTGTGTGTTTTTTATTGGACAGGCCAGCTTTAATCAACACATCCAATCTCATCACATTGATTGGACCCCAGGTTGGCTGACTCCTGGCTCCAATTAGCTCTTGGAGAAGTCATTAGTCTAGGGTTTCACATACTTTTTCCACCCTACACTATGAATGTTTACATGTTGTGTTCAATAAAAACATGAAAACGTATTATGTTTGTGCGGTATTAGTTTAAGCAGACTGTGTTTCTCTATTGTTGTGACTTAGATGAAGATCAGAACACATTTTATGACCAATTTATGAAGAAATCCATGTAAGCCCAAAGGGTTCACATACTTTTTCTTTCAACTGTATGTATATTATCCTATTTAAAATATACAGTATATGGTTATGAATCAGTATAATCCTAATGACTGTTTCTTGGAAATTAATAAAGAATTCCTGACACATTCATAGTGAGTGTTTTCACTGTCACTGACTCTCTCTCTTTCTTCAAGATTCAAGATTCAAAGAGGCTTTATTGGCATGATAAAAGAAATTTAACATTGCCATAGCACAGGAAAATTAAATATAAAGATTCTGCACAAATACAGATTAAGATTTTAAAAAGTATAAAGTATCATATCAATATAAACAGAAAAAAAGAAAAGTATTGATGAAAGTTCTCAGTGAGGGTGAAAGGATCCTGTCATATAGTGTCATATATTGTTATTTTGTAGTGGCAGGACTTGACATATCTTGCAGCCCTGTTTGAGCTTCTTGAGTTTTCTCCCAGTATGTATGAAATCTTGTTTGTCTTTTGTTGAAACTGGTTAGTCTTTGTGGAAGTTTGTGAACTGGGTGAAGAATGTTTATTGGATGTGTATAGTTTGGACATGAGATGAAAAGTGCAGCTCTGTTTCCACATGATTCTGTGTGCAGTGTGGACACAGTCACTCTTCTATTTTAGTCTTTTAGTCGATTTTAGTCTTTTTGAGGTTTAACTGATCTCTCTCTCCCTCCCTCTCTCTCTCTCTCTCGCGCGCTCTCTCTCTCTCTCTCTCTCTCTCTCTCTCTCTCTCTCTCTCTCTCTCTCTCTCTCTCTCTCTCTCTCTCTCTACTATCTCTACGATGGACTATCCTTTTAACGCTGTATAAGTTTGTATAAACGGGTACTGTCTATCAGCATGTTCATTGACAAATTTAAGAATATTTCGAAGAATGTTGGTAACCGAACAACTGCTGTACCCATTCACTTCTATTGTATGGACACAAAACCAACACAAGTCAATGGCTACCGCCGTATGTTGTTCGGTAACTATCCGTTTAAGGAACATTGTGCCATGTTCATGTGTGCAGTGCATTAGACATTTAGACGCATTTTTCCTGTTTCCCATTTTCTAAAGATTTAAAAAAAAATGCATCTTTATGTGGCAGTAATGTATTAACAACAACATGAAACTTCAACATGTATAAGCAATTGATTTCATGAATGATGTGATGTTTTATCTTAACGATCATTCTCGTTTTCCACATGAAACTTAGTTTTATACCTTTTATCCCAAGGTGAGGAAGCTATTGTATAAGCAGACAAGATCATTTCTTTCGAATGCACTGCTGAATAAGGTGTAAGATCAGGTAATTTATTGAGTACGCAAAGCTAAATTTAATCTCACATTTCAGACTGAAATATTTGTCTTACAAGAGCCGATGCACATACTCGACTAACCCAAAATGGACGTTTCGTCTCGTACACAAATACGATGTGAAGAAATTTAATCCACCTCAACGTCAACAAAATATCTTTGCTTTTCCCGATAACCTTCAGACACAATTTCCCTGCCAACAAGAAGCTCTTAATTTGATTTCCAATTCTTTCTTTTTTCTTTGCACAAATTCCAGAGCAGCGAGAAAGGAGGAAGAGGAAAGATTTCTGAGCCTGTATGAAGGGAAAGGAAAAAATATCTTGCTGTTTTTTTAGAGGAATACTTAGAAAAAAGAATTTCTCTGTGTGTGCAGGAATGTGGATTTCTTCCCTCCGTAAAATCCTAATTGTGCCTGGAAGGGCTGCTAGTATGTCGGGTATCTCAGCTCAGCTTGGCTCAACAGGATTTGTTCTTCCTGTGTACGTTGAGCATTTTCTTTCAGCGAGAGATGCGGATGTAACCCTTTCACAGTATGAGACGCAGAGTGCTTGTGTTTGCCGCTAGGCTGATTTCTGGCTCTTTGCTGTTTTGTGCCGAATGTATTCAAACTCTGCTTTTAAGAACACATTTTTACCCTGAGAAATATGGCTGAGGTTATTGTCCCGTAACTTGCCTTGACACAGAAGCAGATCCCAGATGCTTCGGAGAATGCAGAGAGTTTATGGACCTCAGGCATCTGTTGAGACCTTTTGTGGAGCTTGAGAGAAAAGCGAGAAACGGGAGATGAGGGGAAGCGGTCGCTCTGTTGATGGAGCGGCTTATTTCCTGCACCTATGTATTAACACGGCTACATGATTGACTTCAGGCTTTTGTTGAAAGCATTGTGCGTATCGCAACACAAGGCTGCAACAGGACTAAATGCGGAAAATGCGGCTGTGGAGTCATATATACTGTGTAGTGTTCACATTGACAATCGATAGGTATTTCCTCTCAAAAGCCTTTGGCCCTTTTTTGTCTATGTAAATCCCAGATAATCCGTTATCTGCCTGTGGCGTAAAAAGTGGCGCATATGTCATTTTTATTTGACTCAGGTGGTTTAATTGTATCCAAAACAGGATTGGCTCTGAGCTTTTGGACCGTGATAGATGAGTTCATGCATCCTGCTGGATACTGTGTGTGGTCACACCCCATAAAAAAACAACAATGAATGAAATGTTTCAACTTTAGCTGGATTCCTGATATGTCTTTAAAAGGTGTTACTTTAACAACACCTTGTGTCCCAGGATGAAACAACTTCATGAGACACACAAGTGAGATTTGACATTATCCACATGTCACTATATTTGGATGCATGTACATAAGTTGATAGTTGAAAATTGAAAAGTTGAAAATTCTGTCATCATTTATTCAGCGTCTTGTCATTTCAAACCAGTATGGTGTTCTTCCGCAGAGCACAAAAATATATATTTTGAAGAAGTGCTAAGAATGGGTGCCAGTGCTGTTCGGTTACCAACTTTCTTCAGAATGTCTTCTTTCATGGTATGCATAAGAAAGAAAGTCATAATGGTTTGAAATGACAAGAGGGTGAGTAAATGATGACAGCCTTTTTATTTTTCACTTTAGTGGACCTTTATGAACAGCTTGAACAATACCTTGACATTGTTTTCAAGTAAAATTAGGATTTGTTCAACCTAAAAAAGAAAATCATGTCCATATCTATGAGTTTCTATTCCTTTAAATCCACGGTGAGAAGCCTGAGAATCAACATCTGGTTTTGAACTAGGGATCCAAATTTGATCCTTTGTACTTAAATATCTTATGTCTATGAGATAAAGCAAAGGTCAAGAGAGAAGCCTTACTCGGGAGGAAGAGATATATGTCTCGCGGGTTTTCTTATCATGGGTGTGGCTACGTGTGACAGCCTTATTTGTGGCGGTCTTTATCAGCCTTGAGGTCAGAGCGGGTGGCTGTTCAGCAGTATAAAAGACAAGCCCTCTGACCAAAGAACCTGCACGGGCGCTGATAAAGCTCGCTATTGTGACATCATTACCGCCAGAACACATGAGGATATTTATATCCTCTTACTTTCTATCTGTCCTCCAATCCCTCGTTCCCATCTTTCTTTGTGCTACAAACCATTTATTCCTTGTTCCTCCCTCTTAATTATTACGATTTTACCTTCCGTCTATTCCTTAGTTCCATTATCCCTTTTTCAAAATTATCCGGTCAATATATACAATATATAATAGGCTTTTTGATAGACAACCCTTACATCCCACCCGAAATCAGCCCAGAAATCTTACATATGTCTTCACTAAACTTTCAAATGAGATCTTGTACTTCAACAGTTCTATTTCTTATAAACATTTTTAGAAGAAACATCTGAGACAAAGTTGATACTTAAAACTTACTCTGTCAAGTCTCCTGAGCCATCTAAGAGCAACCTCTGAGCCATAAAATTTCCTCTGGGATGAAGTGATAAGGGGACCAATGGAAGGGTCGAGACCTGGAAATGAATCAAGCCAGACCCAAACTCTGGATTGCCCGATCATAGCAACCACCACATGCACAGTACACATGGGTACATTTCTAACTTTTTTTATTTATATTTTTACTAAATTTACATTTATGTATTTGGCAAACAGTTTTACCAAAAGCGACTTACATTGTATGATACTACACAATTGTATTCGAACATGTGCAATCCCTGGGAACGAAACAATGATCGTGGCGTTGCTGGCGCCATGCTCTAACCAGTGAGCTACAGAAAAATGTGGGTCTAAGGATGGGTCAAACGGTTGGTTAGTTATCCATGAACAAAGTTTATGTCTATATATTTTATATGAATCCACCCCTGGGTTTAATAAGGGTAAGGAAAACATAGAATCCGTCTGTTTATATACGTGTTTATATCATTGGTTCTTAACCTTTCTGACTCCAACACCCCCCATTGTATTCAACAATATTTAAGGGCCCCCATCCACTCACTAAAACCCATTCCTACCCAATAAACTATATTAGAGCTTGACATTAAAGGGGGGGTGTTTGATTTGGAAAGGTGCTAATTTTAGCATGCTAGCACTGAAATGCTATTCGCCCTCGAAAACCACGCCTCCTCCAAACACATGAATGTATTTTGTAAATCGACTTACGAATTACAAACTAAATCCATTTAATTCTTCTCGAAGCATGTACATTCCTGTCCAAAAGAAAGAGAGAAACCATGGTATCGTCTTTCAGACCCTTTGCCTGTTAGAGCTGAACCGATGTTAAATTTAGTTCTTCCTTTTTCATGATTCAGATGTTTTTTCGTCACCTCTTTTATCAAAAACAGATTTTTTGTAGATTTACTTGCTGTCGGTTCCGCAGGAAAGTTTGATTGTTGCTGATTGTCCGCCATTCTCCCGACATGGACACAGTGGACGTGAGTGTGTCAGCGTGAACAGGATGTACTGTGGAAAATGTACACATGACCAGTCATAGCGTTCCGCCAGGGTGTTTTGATGAGCGAACGTTTTTTGGTCCTTCACAGACAATATAAAATTTAAAAAATATCACTTGGCCACTATACTTTTTGATTGCTATCAGGATGTAAAGAGATTTCCAACAAGCTTGACAAAAAATGTTTCTGGACAGGATCAACTAATTTGCCTTTAACTGGAAAAACATTTATTCATAAAAAAATATACAAATCATGAGAAATATCTTGGCTTTTAAACAGATTTGAAATGCTCATTTTAACATATAAGTCATCTTAAGGCCCCATTTGAACACAGCTGGGGTTCCCTTGTGGGACAAGGCCCCCCTGTTGAGAACCACTGGATACTGCAGTGGCGGACTGGCCGTCTGTAACACCAGGAGTTTTCCTGGTGGGCCGCTGCTCAATGTGGGATGGCCCACTGTAAGGATATAAAGAACTAATAATATATTTTTTCTTTTGCTCACTTGTTGTTGCTCAGTTGTGATTTCTGTGCCCTAGCCAAAGCGGTAACAGCCGTTTTGTCAAAAGGTTGGTCAATCAAACACAGTTTAGAGAATTCTAGCCAGTAAAATTACAGTGGCCAATCAAAACCTAATCCAATCAAACTAAAGAAGACGTTTCAGCCATATAAATTGAAGAAGACTAGAATACAGAAATTTATTAGGCGGGCGCTAAAATAAACCAAGTGCGAATTCAGTTTGACTCTAAACAGGCATTACTTATAACACGGGTTATCCAGTATTCAAAACGTTGCACATTGATATTGGCTCCATGTTGTCCAAGTACTTGGATGGTTGGTTGCTGGCCAATTATATTCCAACCTCTTCTCCTTGTTTTGTCCAGATTAAAGCCTGCCTCATCCAAAAATATGAATTTGTGATGGTTTTCATCAGCTTCCAGCTCCATCACCCTCTAAAAGATCACTATTATTGGCTACAATTACTGAGTTTTGGGGATCCTCAACACACACACAATAGTCATCTTACTGTAAACCTGAACATACTCAATCCTTAGTTGTTTCTCTCAATCTGCATATCTTTCAGAAGGCACCCAGTATAGCTGTTTTTAAAGACACCTGTTGTCTTTTCAGCTCACAGGCAATAGCTGGCAAACTTTAAAGGCCTTCCACATTGTTGAAAAGGTCATTATTCTCCAAGATGTGCTGTCGGATTTGAACCACCAAATCAAATTGACCACAGCCTTCTCTTGTTGGTCAGTCAGAATTTTGCTTCAGCCACCTATTTGGCCTAGTCTCTATTCTGCAGGGTCAAAGTAACAGCAAGAAAAAAATTATAGTAATCCCATTACATACTGTGGTACACTGCAATGCTGCATACAGTCATTTGACAGTTGAAAGATGTTTAATGTTAAGTGGGTTCTGAAGACTTGATCTTCTGAGATTTGGTTGAATTGTTGTAGCTGCCTCACTCATTGTCATGCCGTGATTAATTACATTGTCTACAACTATAGCTCTGATATCATAAGAAACTATATGCTGTTGCTGCCGGTGTCTAAGTCTGTGATCTTGTCCTCTTCCACGTTCACCCACTCCTCTCAAATGAGGCCTATGACCACCTTTCTGGCAAAGCCTTTGACCACCTCCCAGAAGGGATGCTTGTCCCCTGACATTTCTTTGACCACCATGTAGTCCTTGTCTTCCATTTCACAATGCAATCTCGCGTAGACATTAGATTTATTTACTCTGAATTGGCTCTATCTCTCTCTCCATTCCACCTATAGCTGGTTTGTGGTGTGCGGACTGGCGCTGTTGTGCTCTGAATACTGCACACTGGTGGTGGTTGAGAAGAGACCCCCTCATATGAGTGTAAAACGCTTTGGGTGTATAGCAATACACAATAATGCGCTACATAAATGCCACATAGATTTATTCATTTATTTAAAATAGAATAAGAGAGATTTATCATTATAGTTAGTTTTTTTTTTTTGACGTCACCCCATAAGACAAGAGTTGCATATCAGTCTATCAACTACCCGCATTTACTGTATTTATATAAATATTTGTGAAAAGGAATATAAAAATGAATTGTATTAAAGGGATATAGTCACACAAAAATAATTCTGTAATCAATTATTCACCCTTATGTAATTCAAGACATCTATGACTATATTGTTCTGTAGAACACACAAGAAGATATTTTGAGAAATGTCTCTGTGTTTTTGTATCACACAGTAGAAGTCAATGGTGGCCAATGTTGTTTGGTTATTAACATTCCTCAAAATCTCATCTTTTTTGTTCTGCCGAAGAAAGTAAGTCATGAGAACCCACCAACTAGTTAAATTTGAGAATACCGTGTGTTGTTTGGTACATTGCAAAGCATTTATACATTTACACTGCCCACTTCAGTAGTAATAATTACAAAATGTACAATACAGATATAGTCACACTGAAAGTACATTTCACTACAACACGATTTACCAGACTGGTACAAATGTATGCATTCTATGTTCTGTGAACCTCCATCTGTTCTGTTTGAGGCTAAGCTAAGTTGGCTGCGAACGATGGCGATGGTGTTGCTGACGTCTTGAGTAGGGCCGAGTCTCAGCGAGTCGCGAGGGCTCCCTGACGCTAGCTATCGCGGATCAGCGAGGTGCCGTTTGTCAGACGGGTGGGCTGGTGAGAGCAGCACACAGACGGCCCTCATCTGCTGCAGATACGTCAAAGAGAGCATGAAAGCTTGTAACCTCGCATGTGTTTCCATCCTACAGTGCTACGGTACATAGAACCTTGTTTAGGGGCTACGAAGTTGAGTTATTATTAATTTTGGGATTAAGGTGATTGAAAAAAACATTCATTTGTAAAGCCTCTGCAGATCTTCAGAGAGCATTGCGGTACTTATTGTGGGTTTTGTTTGGGTTCGAATATTGTTATGCCATAGTATTCCATGTGCTTTTTTCATAATTTGGGTTATATAAAAAAAAGATATAAGAAACAACAAAAACTGCAAATTATAGCTGACTGATATGCTGATTGCTGAATTATTTTTAATGATTTGACTGACGATTTAAAACGGCGAACACATTTTCTGCTCTTAATGAAATTTGCTTATAGAACATGTCAGGATAGCAATGTAGAACCCAATTGCAGGCAGCAGTGGTGTCGGGGTAAACAAGATTTATTTACATAAACACTATAAAAGGACAAAACAAAACCCACGAGGGGGAAAACAGGACAGGATACTGAATAAACTGAAACAAGGACACGGACTAACTAAATTAACAAATACTTTGAGCTACACAAAATAAACTTACAAGACACCGGGGTACAGGTACAAGACAAGACAAGACAAGACAAGACAAGACAAGACAAGACAAGACAAGGTCTTAAACAGAGCAACAGTATACAAGACTTTCACCATAACATTAACAGGTACAGGTACAATGAACGCGCACAGGACAATGAACACGAGGGTGTTTTAAAGGGAACAAACACAGGGTCAGTAACGAGAAACAGGTGCTGGGGATTAAGCACTAAGGAGAGGCTGATGAGGAACGAGATGGAGGAAACAATGACGAGACACGAGAAAGAACCATGTCTTTCTCACACAAAACCTTCAGGCTATGCCATGACTCCACTCCAAGATCAAGAATAAACATGACATGATAGTGGAATCATGAGAGAACATTGGTTTCACTTTCCTTTTTGCGTGAGAGCATAGGGGCAAAAATGTTTTCAAGTGGGTGCAGAACATTTGATAATTTCCATGAAACAATGAGTAAATTTTTACTGTATCCTACTTGCTCAAAACATTTTCAAAACAAATCTTCGAAACAGTTGTTGTTAACTTGAAATGACAGTTCCTCTGACCCAAACTAAATCTTTTTCAAGGTTTTTTACTTGCAAAAACATACATTTGTTGTTTTCTCATCTGGAATAAGAATTTCCTCGTCTTTTTGTATAATGATTACATAAAGAAGGGCAAAGTTGCTGCTTTAAAGTGATAGTTCAGCCAGAAATAAAATTCCTTCATTCCTTACTCACCTTCTTGTCATTTCAAACCTGTATGACTTTCCTTTTTTCGCAGAAAACACAAAAGAAGATATTTTAAAGAATGTTGTTAACTGGACCCCATTCACTTGCATTGGTTTTGTGTCCATACAATAGAAGTGAATGGTGGTATCTTCTTTTGTGTTCTGCGGAAGAAAGAAACTCATAAAAGTTTGAAAAGTCAAGAGGGTGAGTAAATGATGACAGAATTTTGACTTTGGGGTGAGCTATCCCTTTAACACAAAAACACAATGTCTCTGCATTCTAAAACAGATTTAGTCAAAATTATTATTGGAGCAAATACAATGCAGGTCAACTAGAGGGTTTCAAACTTCTGTAAGGCTTCCGTAGCCAGACCATTTTCATTCGTCATGTTACATTGGCAAACTAAATCAGAAATCTCAAGCTTGGCCTTTGCCAGTGGGAGAGCCATTTTGGTGGGTGTTTACGAATGGCGTCAATGTCATCATCCCACACAGAGGATGGCAGAGGACATGACTCTGAGTGGCAGTAAAATTTCCCTTTTATGTCGTTCTCACACACAGCCAGCATTAGTAGCCATAATTAATCTTGATCGGGAAGAGATTCATGGAAGGGATGTGTTCTGTGCCTGTGAATGCTTGTGTTAGTGTTCGCAGCGCTGATGGACTAACAGGAGAGGTGTCAGAATCAGTTTGAGAGACCTACTGTGTTCTGAGGACAGCCCTGCAATCTGGTGCTGAACATTCAAACCATTTCAATGATGGCGAATCTTTTACAGAAGCTCTGTTTTGGTATTATTGACTTTGTAAAACGATTACAAACGGTGGCACATGGGAAATGGGAAATGGGAAATGGTTTTATAATTTCTTGTACTTCTGAAGAGGTTTCTTTAATATATAAATGAAAGAATACTTGATATTATAAAACTAAACTATAACTTTTAACCCCCCAAACTTGCTTTAGTTAAATAAACATGATTTGGAGTGAGACAGAAGAGGATCATTCACACCACTTCAACATCATGGACGTAATGGTTTTAAATATAACACATTCTTTTGGTAATTCGGTATTTATTTATAATGCGGTAACATGAAAATAATCATAATTGTGTTCTATACCTTGTACAAAGCATATTTTTATATAGGAATGAATTATTTATGTATTCAAATATCATGGCAGTAAAGATTTTTGTTAGAAAACATATAATTATTTTATATAAAGGCCTTTTAAGGCCTTTTTTGTAAATATTGTGTTAAACTGTCAATAAAACTTTATGCTTTTTAAACTGTCATACCTTGTTTTTAATAAATATAAATGCCATCTGTTGATGCGATCTTCAAAGATTTTTCGAGAATCAACCATGAAATGTCCAATCCTGATGTTTGATGTCAGGAACTTGAATTTGTGATCTTATGAAAGCCCACATTTACACAACAACAATGCCTGTTGAGTGTTTATGGCCTGGTTTCTCAGACAGGGCTTAGTTTAAGCCAGGACTAGGCCTTAGTTAAATCAGTATATTTAAGTAGCTTAAAAATACCACAGTTTAAATATCACTGGTGTTCAACTTGAGACAAATAAATGGCACTAACATATTTCAGTTACAACAGCTCCACCTTGCATTTTAGTCTGGGTTTAGCCTTAAGCTTTTTCTGTGAAGCCGGGCATATGTGACTAGGCAGGTTATATTTGAAAAAAGAATTACTTCTAAATAACAGAAGAACTGATGATAAGAGTAAATATTCCAAATATTCTAGCACAGCATGTGATTTTCCTGGACAAGGCACCCATTGTACTTGGTTTTTGTGACGTATTACTGAGTATCGAATAAGAAAAAAAAAATGTAAGATGGGACTTTTAAATTCTAATTTTGAGGAAATGCATGACATCGCCTGCCGGAGTCAACTTACTGTACTTTAATAAAGAATAAGAAAGAAAATGCATATCAGAACTAGCAATGAGAGTACAGCTTTGGTGCTGATCCTGATTACTGGTTACTACATGTAGTAATATTTACAGGATCTGTCTCGTAAAGTGCCCTTTGTGAATAAAAGGCAGAAATGAAGTAAAAGCTGTTTATCGATGACACAGCTCTATAATAAATTGTAAATAATTTGGCTATGAAAACAAATATAGTTAATTGATTAATTTTTGTTTGTTAGTAAATCGTAACTAAAAAACTATTACTCGTCTTTAGCTAAATCATTGATGATTGCAAGAGTCCTAATCACCAAACTTAAGGTCAGATGCGAGAATAGCGTTTTCTGCTTCTAAACGCAGTTTAAACTTGAAATTAATTTGATGAACACTATTATCACAAAAATTCTCAGTACTTCAATAAACCTGATCACTTAATAACCTTTTAACACGGCTGGGTGCACCTGCTGTGCTCGTGCTGCGGAAGAAGACACTGTTAACAGACTAAACCTATTGCACATTGAGTCAGAAATTTGAGTCAGAAATTTCTGAACGTTAAAAAACAAATAGGACCTCACATTTTGTCAATCACATCTATACAATGCCTCCGATATTTTCGTCCGTCATAAAGAATGTCTGACTGGGTTTGATTTTTCGCATCCGTCAAGCATTTTGAGTGGCCTTTTTAAAAATTAAGATACACTGTACAAACGAGAGCCAAATACGTCAAAACGCATTCGAAAATATGTGCAAAGACTTTAACTCCAAACATGTATTTGCTAGTTTTGCTCAACAAAAAACATTGTGAACAATAAAACACAATGATCTTATACCGACCTAAGTGTTTATTTATAGCATTATGTTCAATATGCTTAATTACAGGTTTTTCGTTCGATATGCATGAGTTTATTCGGAAATGGTTACAAAATCTAAATTCTAAAGAACTATTTTCAAAGGGCTGTCAAACGATTAATCGCTAATAATCGCATCCAGATCAAAAGTTTGTGCTTACATAATAGGTAGGGTCGAGAGGGGCCAGCTGAGGTGGCTCGGGCATCTTTTCCGGATGCCCCCTAGACGCCTTCCCGGGAAGGTGTTCCGGGCATGTCCCACCGGGAGGAGACCCCAGGGAAGGCCTAGGACACGCTGGAGGGACTATGTCTTCCGGCTGCCCTGGGAACGCCTCGGTGTCCCCCCGGAAGAGCTGGAGGAAGTTGCCTAGGGAGAGGGAAGTCTGGGCGTCCCTGCTTAGACTGCTGCCCCCGCGACCCGGCCCAGGATGAAGCGGAATAAGATGGATGGATGGATGGATGGATGTATTAATTTATATTTACCAATAATTGAAATTCTAAATTAATTGTATTAATTGTTATATTTTTCTTAAATATATGCATTTATGTGTATGTGTTCATAAATACAAAATGAAAATGCACAGTACGCTGAAATATATTACGTAAACACAAATTGTATTCTGAATGCGATTAATCATGATTAATCACTTGACAGCCCTAAAAAAATATAACTTTTTTCATCATATTACTGAAAAATCATTACTCCTACCTTTTGTTTTGCAGCTAGGCTATGTTGCAAAAAAACTGGCTAATTTTTAATTCACAGCTTTCCGTTATATTACTTCATTAAGGCTATGTAAATTTGCACCGAAGAAGCCTTAAACATTTTCTTTTATTTGTTTTCATATGAAATTTTATATTTAGCTTATATTTAGTTTACGCTTGTTGTGCTATAGCCTAGGTCTACCTTGCGTTCTTGTGCCTCATTCCTCTTCATTGTTCTGCAATTACCAATAAAAAATGTAAATCAAAATGTTTGTTTTAAAACAACAACGTCTTTGACAGTCGCAAAAGGCAACAATATATGGTACAGAATAAACTTCAGAATTTACAGAGATTATTTAGGCCTATTTGGCACTAAATAAAGGAAGGACGTTATAATAACAAATTGCGCTATTTTGCCACCTAAAAACATGGCAAGGAAATATCTTTGATCTAGATCAGCCCAATTTTCACGACACAAAAAAATGCACATAACATTACATTGCAGTATCTCCGTCACTTGTCTTTACGGGATCTTCACAGGATGTGTGTCAACGCACGCACAGATTCCAGAAAATCACTGGAAGTGTGAATGAACAAAATCTTACGACCCCGGGACAAATTCCTGGACACATTTTCCATGTATTTTCCAGGATCTCTGTGTGAAAAGGGCTTGTCATGTTTAATTCAGTTTACACATGACACTGAAACAGACACGCCAGAGAAGAAGGTTCCTTTTGCTCTTGATTTCTGTTAAGTTTTCTATCTGCATGCCGTCACGAATGAAGATGAAGACTGAAATAAGACAACTGTAGCATAAGCATGGCTTTAATTTACCACATAATGTAAAGTGACAGCAATTATGTGCCGGAATTATATGTGAATCGAAAACTAAGATGGAAGATTGTGACTCTTAATTGGATACTTGGAAGTAAGTGGTTAAGGGAAGCACGCATACATGCCTACATTGATTCTCTTACCGTTACAGAAATATGTTTCTGCCTCCAAGCATAGACCGAGAGTTGACCACACAGAAGAGGTGGGTTACATTCAACTCAAAAACAAAGATTTTCACTCTTAACCATTTTTGAAGTTATGCCCATTTAGCACTTACAATGTAAATGTGCATCTTCTGTTTAAGATGTATTTACTGTATCCCACCCATTATCACAAACAAACAGCGTTGCCTTGGAAACCGCATATAGATGCCTGAAGTAAAAAACAAAAATCCCATTTCCAATAAGTGTTTATATTTAGAAGATTCCTCTCTAAGGGAGGTGCGTATCAGATGCCTTTTAGAGACCTCGCTTAATTGTCTTCGGGCGATTTTTTTTCACTTTGGAAACATATCGTTCTTTGTAACATACGACTTTCTGAGCGGCGGAGAAATGGGCAGCCTTTTGAATGCATCTTTTTAACGATGATGTGTGTGAGTGAGCGTTTTTGCTGGTTTGTTAGTATGTCAGTCACAATGTGTCCATGTGTATTTGGGTGTAAGCGTATGCGTGATTTGTGTCTATGATTTTGTGTGTGTGTGTGTGTGTGTTTCTCTGCAGATTCTTGGCACTGTCAGTGTGCTGAATGTTTGGCAGTGTTCAGGATTAGCATGATTATCGAGGAGTCTCTGTTCTCTTACATATATTATCTGCCTGTGCCGATCACTCAGCTTACCCAACCAGCCGTATCTCCATCTCGCAGAAAAAACACTCCATCTGTGCCCATTTGCTTTTTTGTTACACACTTTATACTGCCAGATTTATTGCGACATGCTATTCATACAATTTCTTTCTTGAGCAAATCACGGCTTCTTTTACATTTCGTTTGATCGTGAGACTTTTCTATACTTTCTAAGGTGAGTGGTCTCTGGGTTTACCTGCAATCCAAAGTAACTACAACCCATAGCATTTTATTGTGTAATAAAAGTTAAAATGCTACAGTTATGCATATTCATATTCTGGATATTCAATACATAAATACGCAATACACAGTATCACATTTATTCACACAGCATCAAATCCTTTCCAGATACTACATCAAAATTGTCATTACACACTAAATAATTTTGGGTTAAAAATTACCCAGCAAATTACGCAACTATGGATTCGTGTAGCACCTTCATTTCAACCTACCTAGTTGGGTTAAAGTAAGAAAATCCCATTTTTTTATTTCATGTCATTGTCTTATAATTAATATTAATTGAACAAATGTGTTTTTATTTATAAGTACAAGTACAGAGTATAAGTACAATAAATGTTTTTAAAATTATATTTTGACTACAAAATTGTATTATATAAGCACTACTGTAACTTATAAGACAACATATAAATCAATTGAATTAATTTTCTGACTACAAATCTTTGAAGAATGACTAAACAATAGATTTATTTCAATAGTACACAAAAATAAAACTGAATGCTGAATGCATCCAAGTCGAGATTTATACCACACTAGTTAACAATGTCCGTTACAATGTAAACAAGCTTAGGTCTCCCAATGAAGCACTGCAGCGCACTATCCACTGGCCCACCACCACACAAACAAAGAAACACATAAAAACACAATTTAAACCAGTTTAAAGCTAAATCTATTAACTGTTTATGCAATGCTTTTGAATGTTATAATGTTAATAATAAATAGAAAAAAAATACTCACATACCCAATCCAACACTGAGGAAAATAACCCAATAAAATGAACCAGCTCAACCCAGCTGTTGCATAGAAAAAATAACACAAGATTTTTTACTGTGTAATACAAAATCTGAAGGTTTACTGCTTAAATATAACAAAAGTGCACATTTAATTAAATGACACTGAAACTTAATAGAAAATAAGTATTTTAATTTAATTTTAACGTAGCTAATCCAGTCCCTCTGTTCGAACAGACATTAAACAAAAAAGTTTTAACCACATCATTGGAACATCATTCCAACATAAAGCTGCCACTTTGATTTATCTTTTATATGGATTAAAGGTCTGCGTCACATAGTCTGCGGCACATGAAAAAACAAATATAAAAAATCTTAGTATTCTTTGATCACATGACAACACACTGTTATGACAGGCACTGGAGTCAGATGCGTGAATAATACACAAGAGCGAGAGAGTGAACGACTCCCAGGTCAACCACTTGACGATCCAACGAGGATGGCAGATAATCTGTGAGACACCTCACCCGAACAGAGCCGAAAAGTCGAAGCTTCAGTTGAGATATAGAAGCACCGTGATGGATACTATCAGTGCTGGAGCCAAGACAGGGTAAACATGTAAACTAGATAGACTAGGCAAGAGGTTTCCAAGACAAGAGTTTAAAATCCAAGACAAGAGTTTGTAATCCAAGACAAGAGGTCACGGTAGCAAGACAATCTAATGATCTGACAATGTACGGCAGAACAGAAGAGGATTAAGTAAGGGGATAAATTAACTGAAACGTAACGGACTCGGCATGGAATTCGCAAATCTTCGCATTTCTCAAACAGTTGGTTCTCAAGAAGACATAGGTGTGTGTAATACGTCTCAAGACATGGAAGGAAGGAGGCGGGAACCGGGAAACATTTAAACAAACATTTATTAAAGTAATAGTACCCGGCGGCCCCTCACGGCCGACCGCCGGCGAACATAACACAAAATATAAATACAAATCACAAGAACAAATACAAACATGTTCGGGCCCGGTCCTCTCTCGTCGTACCTTCTGTCAGCTCGTTCTTTTATGCTTCCGATCTCCACCGTCAGAAATGCGGAGCCGGTGTGCGCACAGCTGATAGAAATTATCACTCACGCCACCGGCCCCGCCCCTTTGTCTGACGGCTCTCGCCACGCCTTCCTCGCTACAGTGTGTTAAAGGCGGTCTTCCACTCATCCACCTCATGCAAGAGGACAAGAGTAAGAGTTGGTAAGAGTTGCGGAGGTCTAATTTAGTGAAGACCCCAAGAAGACACGAAGAATAAACCCTCCCTAGCAGGGGAGGAGGAGTGTCGGATGAGCCCAGTGAGGAGAGATTCCTCAACATACTCGTCCATAGCCTCTTTCTCGGGTTCAGACAGGGAGTAAAGGCGGCTACTATTGCGGAGAAGTGCCCGGGAGGAGGTCTATGGAACAACCATGGGGGCGATGCAGGGGAAGAGGGGCGGTCCGGGACTTGCAGAAAATGGTACCAAGATCGTGGTTCTCCGCAGGAGCACCTGATAGGCCGGTAGGTTGAACCTGCGAAACACAAGACAAAGAGACAATGGAAGAGACAGGACCCAAACAAGACACATGACAAGACTGGCTCCAGGCTAACACAGAACTATTTCCCCAATCCATGTGAGGGTTGTGCTGTACAAGCTACGGATATCACAGAACTAACAGGTTCAAAAGGGGACTCTAGTATGTACAGCACAATGGTTCCCGGAAGAGAAAAGACTTACACAGGGGGTGAAGTGGGTCATGGTAGTGAGGGGGCTGCCCGAACGACTGAGCCTCCATCTGGTTGTCAAGGGGTAGGGCCGGAATTCCCCAATCCCGGGCTGTGGTAGTGTTGATGAAGTTACCCTCTGCTCCAGAATCGAGCAGAGCATGGCCAGCATGAGAGTCGGTTGGGGATGCCAGGTGGTGATATGTAGTCTATGATGCTGTTGACGACTGAGGCGCAGGGTAAGGTTGATGAGAGATTCGAGGTCTGCCGGTAAGTCTAAGGCAGATAGTTTGTTGGAAATGGCAGGGTTGAGATCTTCCAAGAAGCGGGCGCGTAAGGCGCTATAGTTCCAGTCACATGCTGCCGCTAAGGTTCTCAAGCGGATGGCGTAAACCGTTATTGACCCTCCCTTCTTTGTCAACTGGGACAGTAGAGCAGCCATTTCGTTCTCCCGTACCGAAGATCAATAAGCTTCTCCGTCTCCTTACGAAAATCCTCAAAAATGGTACAGAACGGAGCTTTGGAATTCCAGACCGCCACTCGCCATTCCCTGGCCTGACCTGAGAGTAAAGTGAGGACATATGCCACCTTGGTCTCTTCTGCAGCCTAACGGCAAGGTTGAAGAGCGAAGACTAAAGCACACTGAGAAAGGAAAGCTTGACAGGACTAAGGATGACTGTCATAGACAGGGGGATTGTTGGCATGAGGTTCTTGTTCATGGCGATCTGGAGCTTGTCCGAATGGTCTTGTTTGAAGTTGTTCCAAACGAGTGGATAACCCCACCATCTGACTGTTAAGGGAAGTTACTTTCCGGGCAGTGGCATGGAGCTGTTGTGAATGTTGCCCTTACAACACCCCCAGCTTTGCAAGATTGATGCGGAGAGGATCAGGTCCCGCTGACTCGATCGTGGTCAGATCGTTCTGTAATGACAGACACCGGAGTCAGATGTGGAATACATAATCTCTCTTTATTATTTACAATCCAGGGATAGAGAGTCACAATAGTCAAAGAGTCAAGAGCCAAACATGAGCGGTGGTCAAGCAAACAGCTAAAACCCAGAGAATCTTAAGCTAGAGGTTCAAGCGCTCAAAAAAGGGAATGTTTGGAGAGTGAGAGCAGGTGAGCTGTGATGAGGGAAAGGAGAAACCGGTGCGAGAAGGAAAAGTGGAAAGCAAGGGGGTGGGGCATACATGGACTCCGAGCGCATGGTGAGCTATAAACTCTCCCATGTGCTCGACACAGACAAAACAGAGACGAACAAACAAAACAAGCAGGAGTTCAGACCGGAGCCCTGACAACACACAAACACACATTTTTTTTGACTGGACAAAAATGGACAAAAAATTGGATAGTTTGGACAGATGGACAACATTTTTTGGGGGTTTTTTTAACATTTATACGTGGTCATAGTCTAACATTGCCAACCAAAAGTACAATATTTTTTTCCAAATCAAGCAAACTTTTTGTGAAACACTTTGCTTAAAAAGTGTGCTCTTTCAGGTTTTTCAATGCCACTAGTTTGACATTTTTTTATACAAGTGTAAGTGATCTATACATAGGCCTCACAAAGTAAACTAGCCATAGTTAAAACTGTTGCTTACTATGATTTTTTTGTAACAGGTGAACCTTTATGCTGACCTGTACATTGCCTGTGTCATTCCACTTTAATAAAAGGCAAAATCCTCCCTGCAAAAATACAAACAACTGTACTGTTCGTGCATTTCTAATCCACTGTGAAGTTGTTCAAAATGTCCACTTGACATGGTTCAGTTTTTTGCTTTTGTAGATGTGACCTCTTATATAGAAGTGGTTGTGTTGGATCACCAGCAGTGTAAACAAGCTTTGAGAGAATTTCATGTAGAGGCCACATTTGAGCTCCTAGGCCTCTGCCAAGCGCTGAAACCGAGATCGGATCACTTGGGCTCATGAAGACAATCAGCATAAAGGTGTTAATGTACTTTTTAAACAAAAGAACAATATTTCACATTGCTCTGTGATTTTTATCGCTCTTGAATCTGTTATTTTCTTATCGTAGTCCAGATGGTGTCGTCTCTACTGGAACCGTTTGAAAACTGTGTGTTAATAATAAATTGGCTTGAATTTTCTGTGCGCTTAACAACAATATCCACTATTCATTCCCCCCAGAAAGTGTATATGCATGCGTGTATATGTGTGGGCCACAGGATGGGATAAATATAGTTATCTTTGGGCTGGAGGGTGAGGTCAGCCCTTTGGGAGAGGCAGAGAATCTAAAAAAAAGCAGAAGCCTAAAACAAAGAAAGAGAGAATATGCATATGTGTAAAGTCAGAAGTTATCGTTATGTTTTCTAAACGGCAAAATATACGACTTGTGTGCCAGCAAACATCTATAAAGAAAAAACTTATTTCTCAGTTTTATTGGATGTTATTACAACATTTAAAGGAATAATTCATCCAAATACTTTCTTTAAAAGATAAAAATGTACATTATTTTCAGAAATTACATTTCAGTCTGACCAATATTAAATATTTGTGTAGTAACATGATGTTTACGTTTATTGATCTAATCTGTTAAAATTTCTAAATAGCCAATCATCCACTAAACACCGTGCATTTTAGTTTTATCGTTCTACCTTTGGTCTTTCAATCTCACTATCAAGGTCCTGTTAATGATAATTTCTGTTTTCAGTTAAAATTTTATTTATTATGTTATAAAAAGTTGTGAATCTTTGGGTAGACACAGAATCGATTTGATTTAACAGGTTTTTGATTGGATACGTTTTTGAAATCTCAGAACATTTGATTTAATTCTTGACACCCTGGACTGAATATTGAAACTGTACTTTTTAAATTGGCTTTTGTTCTGAATTATATTTGTAATTATTAACTAAATATATGGTAAAGAGTGAATAAAAATTGCTAACACTACTTAAAGCTATTATGTACTGTATAATGCACTAAGGGTTATTTAAGGTTATGATGCGTTGTAATTGTTCACAGACTGTGTTGTCATACATTCAATGTTGTTGTAAAGAATTAAGCGTAAAGCATAACGGCTAATGCCACGCCCTGGCTTTTGCAGAATGCAGGAAAGAAGACCAGAGGCTAGTTTTGTTGTGTTTTGTTAGGTGTTACGGTTTCTCCAAATGAAAGTATTACAGACCCCTCCATATCCATATAATAAGAGTATCTCTGGAACTTTCAGGTCACCGTACGGCCGGCCGGCTTGTGAATGAAAGAGTACAAAACAGCGTTTCGCCACTGTTATCAACTGTTTGGATATACAGTATAAGCACAAACTCAGGACAGAGTACAGGCAAAATCTCCACTCTTTAAGCTGTGTGTGGTCATTTTATCAGACGTGTCTTGGTTATAAAACAGAACTAACAACAGAAAATATGTAAATGACAACGGCTTTATCTGACAATAAGCTGTGTGTGATGTTCAGAGAGTAGAATCGAATGGGTCTGAAGTTGAGACTTTTACTCCCTTCAGGCGCTCTCGGAAATTGGATAATTCCCATTTTAACCCGGAAATAATTTATAGAACAGTTCTCTTTTAATGTTAAAGATACTTATAATGTTTTAATGCTACTAAATAGTAACATTAATGTTACTAAATACTTTTATTGTTAGTAAATCCAGAACTTACTTCAACATTTTCAGTGGGAAATATCCCACTTCCGAGGTGTCTTGAACGCACTATTAAAACTACATGATGACGTCACAAAAATGTTAATTAGCGTGTGATGTCATCAAGCGCCACGGTTTCACAAATCCTAGACTGAATTATTCATAAGTCATTACAATGCATACTTTTTTGTTTAAAATACTTTTATAATGCATTATACATATATGCTTTAAGTTAAGTGTTACCAAAAGAAATCACATTGAAATTGATGCATCGAGAAGATGAATGAAACGTTACACCGCTATTAAATATATACACTATGTTTCAGTATCAGGAGCAAATCATGGTGATATAAAAATCAGGACAAGACACCGACTTGCATAAAATATCAAGTTATATGTGGGGTTAGATTTAAGCTTTAAGTTAGTAGTTACAGTATACACTCACCTAAAGGATTATTAGGAACAATTTCAATTCAATGTTCAATTTCTCATTAATGCAATTATGGTGGTGGTGTAATGGTGTGGGGGATGTTTTCTTGGCACACTTTAGGCCCCTTAGTGCCAATTGGGCATCGTTTAAACGCCACGGCCTACCTGAGCATTGTTTCTGACCATGTCCATCCCTTTATGCCCACCATGTACCCATCTCTGATGGCTACTTCCAGCAGGATAATGCACCATGTCACAAAGCTCAAATCATTTCAAATTGGTTTCTTAAACATGACATTGAGTTCACTGTACTAAAATGGCCCCCACAGTCACCAGATCCCAACCCAATAGAGCATCTTTGGGATGTGGTGGAACGGGAGCTTCATGCATCCCACAAATTTCTATTAACTGCAAGATGCTATCCTATCAATATGGGCCAACATTTCTAAAGAATGCTTTCAGCACCTTGTTGAATCAATGCCACATAGAATTAAGGCAGTTCTGAAGGTGAAAGGGGGTCAAACACAGTATTAGTAGGCTGTTCCTAATAATCCTTAAGGTGAGTGTATATACCTGTAAGTTAGATCCCCCAATGCTTATACACACTACATCTAGCTAAAGTTGTAACCTCACGGCTGATGTCGCAGATCTTTATTCAGTCGAGCCCATGTCTTTTACCCTTTAGGTCCTACATTTTAGTTCCTCCATTGTGGCATCTCTATTGAAGATTGCTCTGTATGGTCACCTCTGCCCTGCGATGTCATATTAGTGTTAGTAAGAGACGGTTAGCTGGAGATCAATGGCTGGGAGACACTTAGGACGCCACAGCTGCACAAAACGTTAATGACCCTCATACATGTCACCCACAGTCATTCAGTAATAACTGTAATCACTTTTCTACATGCTGCGTTTGCATATCGAGCCTATTTGTGCAAGATGATATGAAGTTCAGGTTACAACAGTGGGTGGCGACACGGTTGGAGCTCTGGTTATGAGAGCCCATGACCATTAACACTCTCCCACACACACACAAACACACACACTCTAATGGGGGTGTTTGCAGGACTGTGCAAATACAACACACACGTACATGGCTGGCACAGTGACTAAATGTCTTTCTGTCCTTGATGCAAAAGATGGGGTTTGATATTGTAAACATCTTCAATATTGTTAACTTTGGTTTTTTTTATCACTACCTACTTGCATTGTAAGTTTCACTAGCTTAAGATGGTGGGTCATTCTGTAATTACAGGTACATTTGGCATTTCAATTTGGCGTTTATTATGGTTTACGGCACCACCCTGCACCCTTCAAGTGCAGAAAGCTTTGTGTGCATTTGAATGGATCTCGCGGTAGTTTAATGTGATAGGCCAAACAGTCTGCGCAGCCCCGCATCAAGTTGAGCGCGTCTCTTCCTGAAGTCGCTGATTAGCTTCTTCAGGTGTTTTATCAGAGTTGGGCCTAAACTCGGCAGGAAAATGAATCTCGTGGGCCAGAGTTGGGAACCACTGGCCTAGTCAGTACTAGGATGGGAGACCACCTGGGAATACCAGTTGCTGCAAGCTTTTACACATCGTCACACTTGGGGCTGCTTTCTTTATGTGGCGAACTCGTTTCGTGAGCTTTTTAATACATTTCGGGCAAGTGTGATTTCATTATTATTAATATTGGTTGGGCCTGGGTTCTCCTGGGTTCTGAGGTTTTTTTTCTCGATTGGTGTTTTGGGTTCCTCGCCACCGTTTGCATATTGTTTTGCACTATTTGCCAGGCCGGGGGGGCTGCTTTAGAATTTAGACATAATTAATATTGCATATAAGAATTTATAGTCCGTTTAATATTTGACCTGTGGTTCTCTCTCCTGTGTGCTTTCACTGTGCGTGTGTGCGAGTGTGTTTGCGTGTGTGCGTCTATGTCAATGTGTGTAAGTATGTATGCATATTGTGTGTGTGGAGCATTTGAAATATAAAAGTGCCATCACTGTGTACCGGTGCGTACTGCCCCTCTGCAGTTGACAGAGTAACATTTTAAAACACTTTGGGCATATACTCAACATGGAAGCCTAGAACTGCTAAGCACATGGTAAGTTTTGTTTAAAAATAAAGGTTTTACTTTTTTACTTATTTGCAGCCAAAATATTTGTGTAACACAGTCTATTTAAGACACGTTTTTTATTGTAAAGGTCCAGTGTATGAAAGTTAGTGGCTTCTAGTGGTTGGATTGGATTGGATTTATTAGACAAAAAGTAGTAAAATACACTCATTTATCAAGGATAAACACAAAAAGTTTAAATAAATTTATTTCCACACATACATCTATACACATACATTAATACATCATTCTAATAACCAGCTTTCAACTTTTGCGCTAAAATCAACTGCATTTAAAATACTTTTTGTCATGATTCCGCTATCATGTCATGTTTATTCTTGGTCTTGCAGTGGAGTCATGGCATAGCCTTAGGGTTTTGTGTGAGAAAGACATGGCTTTGTTTATATATTGGCCGGCCATGTGCTTTCTCATGTCTCGTCTGTGTTTCCCGCCATCTCGTTTCCTTGTTAACTTTCCCTGAGTGTTAATCCTTGTCACCTGGTCCCTATTAATTATCCTTTGTTTGCCTCCCTGTATTATACCCTTGTATTCATTGTCCTGTGCTTATTTGTTTTATACTGTGCCCCAGTCTTGTCGTGCCTTGGCTGTAATACAGTATTTGGACCTTGCCTTGTCTGTTTTAGTGTGACGTTGTGTCAAGTTTTGTTTTAGTTTTTGCCCCCTTGTGGGAAGTCTTTTGTTTTTGTTGTTTATATAGTATTATTAAGCCCTGTCCTTGTTCCCCCTTGTGGGTGTTTTGTTTTGATCCTGTTTTTGTCTGTCAATAAATATGTTTAACCCCTTCGTCACCGCTGCTGCCTGAAATTGGGTTTTTTCCCCACTAATGCATGACATCTTTTGATGTTCACAGGAACTTATTCCACTCTTTAGCACCTGAATATTCAAAAGACCTACGACCGTACAAATTTTTCAAACATAATAATGTAATACCCATCAGACTCTGCCTAGTATTATAAGTATGTAACTCATTAACCCTAGAGAAGTAGGAACTAAAGTAAGTAGGAGATATTTTATTCAATTATATATATATATATTTATATTTTATGTTTAATAATAAGTTTAAGTTGAAGCTACTGTTAGGTTAGGTTGCGAATTGCAACCAACGACTCACTCCACCCCTCCCTTTCGAAGAACTATGGCGGCTGACAGAACTAAGGGCATACTAACACTCAACCCGGTTGCTCTCAGTTGTGCCTGAGTGTGATAAAGGCTAAACATCAGGGAGAAATTTAAAAGGTAGCGTCATTTATATCATGCTTTCAGTTCCTGGCTGCGGTGTGGTTTGCACTCACACTGCCCCCTTTCCAAACCACACTGATTATGAAGACCAAGTCATGTATATTTTATTGCATTACTGTCTGTAGATCCTCCAAAAATTACACATTGGACCTTTAACCCATCTTTGGAAAAAGAGAAAGAAAATACATTCTAATCTTTCATGTATGTGCTTCTATGACATTACACTGTGTTATATGCAAATTACATCAGTTGGGTCAAACCATTCCTTTTTGGGAGTTTTTTTTTAATGAGTAATTTACTTGACAGGTTTTTTTTCACACACAATATGGCAAATCACAATACATTTTCTTTTTGAACAATTCTATTTGAGGAACACATCCATGTCTTGATTGTCTTACCTAACTGAATTAAAAACTTTTAAATGAGTTAATATTTGAGATTTTTATGCTTAATAAATAGTAAAATTGGCTTCACAAAATCGCCAGCAAGAAACCAGAGTTTTTGAGACAAACTACATAAAGTGGTGTGATGGAGGGAAGAGATAATTTTATAGTAGAAAAAAAGGCATTTATGCTTGATGTTAATAATGAATAATATATCCCACGAAATGAAAAGCATTCGCAATGATGTGATGCTTCCTTTTGTATAAACTTATCCATCAACCGTGCATTAAAAAGATTTACAGTTTTTGCAATTCCATGGCAACATAGCAGGAAATAAATTTCACTGGCATTTACATATACAATAAGGCGCTGGGATACAAAGTTCTCTACAAAGAAGAGAGTTTCCTTACAAAAGAGTGGGCATTCAGCATCTTCCTGTCTAATACGACCATACAGAGGTTTTGGCTGTTTCTTTAATATTGTAATGTACACTCACCTAAAGGATTATTAGGAACACCATACTGATACTGTGTTTGACCCCCTATCGCCTTCAGAACTGCCTTAATTCTACGTGGCATTGATTCAACAAGGTGCTGACAAGGTGCAAGGTCTTTAGAAATGTTGGCCCATATTGATAGGATAGCATCTTGCAGTTGATGGAGATTTGTGGGATGCCCGAAGCTCCCGTTCCACCACATCCCAAAGATGCTCTATTGGGTTGGGATCTGGTGACTGTGGGGGCCATTTTAGTACAGTGAACTCATTGTCATGTTCTAGAAACCAATTTGAAATGATTTGAGCTTTGTGACATGGTGCATTATCCTGCTGGAAGTAGCCATCAGAGGATGGGAACATGGTGGTCATAAAGGGATGGACATGGTCAGAAACAATGCTCAGGTTGGCCGTGGAATTTAAACGATGCCCAATTGGCACTAAGGGGCCTAAAGTGTGCCAAGAAAACATCCCCCACACCATTACACCACCACCATAATTGCATTAATAAGAAATTGAACAGGTGTCCCTAATAATCCTTTAGGTGAGTGTAGTTAGGGCTGATCAGACTGAGTTATGAAGATCTTGTCTTGGTTGTGAAGCAATAACTGAATGTTTATGCAAGGCGGTGAAATGCCACCACATCCGAAAGCCATAGGGTGCTCTCGCGCATAAACTCTGAATATGAGAAACAGAAGAAGAACAATTAGTTCCAGAAAATGCCATTGGTCATATTCTATCACTGTTCTTCGAACCTTCAAACTGTATTTTCAAGATTATAAAGTACATTTATAGTGATGATGTTTGTCGAGTGTTGATTTTCAAATGCATGTTATAAACGATTCAATCTCGTAGTGATTTTAGATTGAGCAGTACTTCCTACTGATCAAAGAGCCGTAGTTCACGGAAGAGCTGTGCATAAAACACATTATCGATTTCAAAATCGATTTAAACATGTACAATTAGCACGAATTGCAATATATATCACCCAGCCCTACTTTCTCTTTTAATACATAAATTGCTTCCCTATATAGAATGTAGCATCTGTGTGGCGTGTGCAGGCTTTGTTCTTTAACTATACTGTAGCAAAAGGAACTTCAGATGGTAGAGACATCTTTCCTTACCCTAAACATTCTCTTAAGATAGTGACCTGCTTGTGTGTGCAGGAAATGTGGAGTGAGTGAAACAGGGGTGTTTAAGTGTGTGTGTTTCCTATCCCTGTTTAATCTCAGCATTTCCACTGGTTCTTTTTTCCTACTACAGACTGGATTCAATTACTGCCCATGCTCTGACCCCCAACTCTGTTGACCCTTGACAACGGCCCCATCCACTGCCCTGATAGCAGCCCATCCAGTCCTCTTCTTCATTTTCTGTATACTTTTGTTGTCTCCTTTTGCATCTCTTTTTCATTTCTCGCTCTTCATGTCTTATTTTCTACACTTCACTCTACCTTACTCTTTTACCATTTTCTTTTCTGAGCTTGTGACTTATAACCTCTAAACTCTTTCTTTACTCTAAGTGACCTTGTGTGACTTTCGTGGTGTAATTTTTTAGTTATATTGCAAGTAACTGGGTCAAGACCATATTCATCATTGCTGGTTCTTTTTTATCGTATGAGTAAGTTTCAGTTTTCGATGTACCCATCGAGTCATTTCTAGAGTTGACCATTTGTCAAAATCATTTAAGTTCTCTTAAATGTCTTCACCAACAAACAACAGCCTAGGCTGCTCAATGTATATTAACCAAATTCGTTGGCTCTTGAACACCATGTTCATTTTAACCAGGAAGGATCAACTGCTTTTTCATGGTTGTACTTCATGGTTATTTTATTGTTATTATTGTTGTACACATTATTTGTATTCATGTTTCCCCTTAAGCCACATTGCTTGTGGACATTAAAACGTGGAGATACAAATTCTAAACAAACATGTACTCAGGGGTTATAGTCTTATGAATATGGAGTCTGATAGCACACTTGCTTGTGCAAAATACATTAGCTTTAAATTACCCTGTTTGTGGTCTTTTTGAATAATTTTCCATGCGGAATAAATCATCTACACTCACCTAAAGTATTATTAGAACACCTGTTCAATTTCTCATTAATGTTATGGTGTGGGGGATGTTTTCTTGGGACACTTTAGGCCCCTTAGTGCCAATTGGGCATCGTTTAAATGCCACGGCCTACCTGAGCATTGTTTCTGACCACGTCCATCCCTTTATGACCACCATGTACCCATCCTCTGATGGCTACTTCCAGCAGGATAATGCACCATGTCACACAGCTCGAATCATTTCAAATTGGTTTCTAGAACATGACAATGAGTTCACTGTACTAAAATGGCCCCCACAGTCACCAGATCTCAACCCAATAGACCATCTTTGGGATGTGGTGGAACGGGAGCTTCGTGCATCCCACAAATCTCCATCAACTGCAAGATGCTATCCTATCAATATGGGCCAACATTTCTAAAGAATGCCTTCAGCACCTTGTTGAATCAATGCCACGTAGAATTTAGGCAGTTCTGAAGGCGAAAGGGGGTCAAACACAGTATTAGTATGCTGTTCCTAATAATCATTTAGGTGAGTGTATGTTTGTATGTTCATCTGTTATTGCAGCAACTTTATGATTTACCTGCCCCTATACATGCTGTTGAACAATTAGTGGGATTGGTTTCTGTAGCTTAATTGGAAAAGCATTTTGCTAGCAACACAGAGTTCATGGGTTCGAAACCCAAGGGACAAACATATTAATTAAAATAATTATACATTAAATGCACTTTACTGTTGTGCATATACTTGTACTCTTCACTCAGAAGCCGTTTTTCCCTGCCTTTGCACTATTTTACTTTTGTGTAAAGGTGCAAGACGGCTGCGTTTGACCCATGCGCTTTCGACTCACGTCTTGCATTTAAACGTTGTGAACGAAGCTGTTCACATGCAACACAGATGATGTATGACATTAACAAAAAGACAGATATATTTTGTCGGTCTAAGCCAAATCATACCACGAACTGACGTAGATTTGAGGGGGTGTGGTTACACAAGGCGTTTCAGGCAGGTCTGGGTGAGCATTCGCCTTTAGATAGAATGTATCTTTTGTTTCTGACACTTTAACTTAGGGGTGGGCGATCTAGAAAAAAATTCAAATCACGATTTTTTCCAGATAGATCACGATTTACGATTTTATCGCGGTTCTTCTTCAAGTTGGTTTTAAGACTATTTTGCAAATTAAAGGGGCTTCAATACAGCCAAACTAAGTCCCCATATAAAAATATACTCTTTACCATTTATATTTTGAAGAATATTTTAATCAAGTTAATATTTAATGCAAGTGCAAGACCATAAATCAGCTGTTAGCAAAAAACTTTACATTTTGAATTTTGTTTTTCATCTTGTTGCGGCACTCGGAGTAAAGCTGTGGAATGGGCGTGGAGGATAAATATTTTTGGGTGGGTATTTCGTAATGTGGATCTACGACTTTGAGCAGTTTTTTAAAGCCCTCATTTTCCACAGTCTTTATGGGAATCATGTCTTTGGCCAGGTAAAATGCGACCGCGTCAGTGACATCTTTCCAGCGCTTGTTCATTCTGTCATACGGATACGGAGTTCCTTTCTCAAATGGTTCTTTTGCTAAAGTCGTTGTTTAAGCCTTTTAGTTTCCGTATGCTTGGTTGTACCTGATTTACTCGCGTGGGATCCCTTTATAATTTGACTGTCGGCATACTCTTTCAGTCCCTTTTATTTTGAGGTGGTTAAAAAGGTTCGTTGTGTTGCCTTACGACGCTCGAATCTTATCATTGCCACATTTGCAAATAACTTTTGTTTGGGCCGTGTCAGTTGGGGAAAACCCAAACCATTTCAATATTACTGATGTAGAATTTTTTTTAGGGACCAAGTCCTCCGTGTTTCCCTCCATCTTCACTGACCGCGTCACTTAATCTTACTGAATTCACAAGCAACGTATACGAGCTTGTTAACATGGCGCAATCTATCGCAAGTATGTTGACGAATTCTATAGAACACTACTATATAGGACGATTTAACGATTTTCCCGAAAAAGTGGATCGTGCAGTCATTTTAATCGTTCACGATCTAATATCGTCATATCGCACACCCCTACTTTAACTTTTGCAATTTTCGTGTCTAATACATGCATGGGCAACTTATAACACACCAAAGACACAGAAGAACACGTACTCATACCCCTTTAAAACTACAAAGTGTGGCTTTAAGTATTGCGGTCAGCTGTATGTTTTTACAATGGCTTAGAATATGGCCCAACCAATCAGAATCACGGACCAGAGCGAAATCGTAAAAGCAGCAGCATTTTCCAAGCAACCGTGAGGAACACTGTAGCCATTTGACAAATTATTATGAGTTATATAATTGTTCATTTTTACCGAATACAGGTATATAGCTAATTGTTTTTCCAATCTGAGATCTTTTTTCATCTTTTTAACAGGCTGATAATGTTCGTATTTATGCATTGATTGGCTAACCTTGACCTGATTGGCTATGATTGGCTAACCTTAAAGCCATCTCTGTATCTTAATCACAACACAGATATCTGTTAATTACCCAGCCAGTTCAAGTGTTTTCACTGCTTAAAGAGAGATTTGGGATTGATTGCATGGTGTTAGCTGCGGGTCCCGTGTGTGTGTTTGTGTGTTTATGATGTGTGTCTGTGGAGAGAGATGTGGGAATAAAGCAGGATGGATATTTATAGACCTCTGAATGGGCAACAAGGCTCAGCATCGGGTCAGGGATAAACCATGAACTTCTAAACTCACAAAGGGGCTTTGGTTTCTCTCTACATCCCATCTTAGCTTCATCTGTTTCTAGTTTATTCTCAGTATTTTGTTCTCTACGATCGTTTTTAGGCCTGTGATGGTTGCAGTTTTTAAGCATCAGTTTTATGTTACGTTTGGTTTGATAGCATGGCCTTCTGCTTAACCTGAATGCAGATTAAACTGGATATTGCCGCAATAATTTCCAACAATCTACATCATACAGGATTATTTTCACAAAAAAGTTGGTTTTCATAGGCAGGGTCACTTATGTAAAATATATACAGTATTACACACACACACATATATATGTAATCTATAGTTAAATACATACCTACAATATGTGTTATTTCTGCGAGTTGTTGTGCACTTTGCTGTCTGCTGTCAATGGTGTTAAAGGTCAGGAACTTCAACAACTTGTTCATAAAATTATATTAATTTAAGGTTTTGTTTGAGGTCACTTTTATCCTGTAAGTGTAGGACTGAATGCAGAGATGAGATGATATAACATCACAATCATATTTTACATTCATGGCAGAGGTCAAGCATGGATCAGGTTGTGTGTCTCACTCTGGGATACTGAACAATGATGATTGTTTGTTAAAGACAGACATGCAGTCTTTTCTTTACTGCTTAGATGTATAGATGCGCACATCAAATGACCCCTACTGTATCATATCTACAAAGACCTCCAGGCAGAAATCAGTGGGCCTGATGTGAAATTTCACATGCTGGTATAATGCCAAAATTTGAACAAAAAGTTGGTACCTTCAATAGTACTGTAAGTTATGTAAACTAGAAATGTTGCTAGGTTTTTCGATGGAATATAGTTACATTAGTACACATGCTATTGTTACCAGCCTTGAGCCGTGAATCGGTCAGGCATTCATCAGAGTTTTAGAACAACCAAGCTCAGAACACCTAGTCTTGGCTTTGGCACCCTGGTGTGCTTTCATGTTCACCCTACCCTTTCATTAAACAATTTTAATGTGAACCATTCCCCATTTAGTATTAATTTGCCAGAGTGAAAAACCCCATAGGGCCGATAAGATTTGGCGTCTTTTGCACGCATAGTTCCCTATTTAAAATGAAGACACGCGGCTGGTGATCGCAAATATGGAGCGGTATGGTCGCGACACATAAGCAGTGCAACGCACACATTCCATCGAGATGGAAATAATGAAACTTTTTAGAGAACCGCGTGCGCACCGCGGGTCATTTCACCACAGAAAGCGGCGAGGCTCACGTTTCCGCATGTTTTTTTGACGCGATGTGAATCGCCCCCTAGAGACACATATGGCGCGTCAATGTACTATAGTACATCTAAACGTGACATCACACTGTTCACTTCCAAAGAAAAAATCTTGAAATAGAGAATTGTTATTACAAATGTATATATTCTAACATTATTTCTCACTGATGTTTCACGGATCAAACAAACATCTCAGAAAATGTGTTTTAATGTTTCATGGCCATCAGCTGTGCACACTATGGGCTCTATTTTAACGATCTAAGCGCATGGTCTTAAAGCGCACGGGCGTGTCCGAATCAACTTTTGCTAGTTTAACAACGGGAAAACGGTCGGTGCACCCGGGCGCATGGTTTAAACGGGTTGTACAACGGATTGTAACTGATCCTCTTAATGAGTAATGGGTTTTATTTGGGCGTAACGTGCAGTACACCAATCAGTCTCATCTCTCATTCCCTTTAAGAGCTAGTTGTGCTCAAGCCACGGCTGATTCGAGCCATGATGTAATTTGCAAGAGCAAAGACTGGACGTTTCCCCAGAGAGGAAACGCATCTGCTCGTGCGCGAGGTTTAAGCGCGCGAGCAGGCCATCTACAGGACAAGCCGGACTTTACCTTAATGTACACAATAGTAATTTTTAACATTTTAATCCATTTATTTTTTATATTTGCCATCTTTGTGTGCTGCTGCAATTCCCTCTCTCTAATCACTAAAGTTAAAGCGCACTGTGGACCCGCGTATTTTCTACTTAAGCGCTCTTTAAATTGCAAAACAAGTATTACGCCGTTTTAGTTGGTCTATGGCGCAGTCTATTTTCAATTCCTCAAAATAGCAACACACCAAAAATGCGCCTGAAAACACCTATTGAGCACAAATGAGCGCATATGTATTTCCTCTTTAAACAACGCCTTGCGCCGCATTGCGCCGGGTTAACGATAGGGCCCTAAAATCGCCACAATTTAGCAGACTGATACAAATTTCGGGAGTTATAAACGATTCCTTTTGTCTTGGGGGAAGATGTTCACCAGTAGCAGTTAAAAACAACAGATCACAATCGAACCTGAGGCAGCTTTTAAAAAGTACGTGTGTAATTTTGTGTGCAATTTAGGAAAGTTTGAATGAAAAAAATGTCTCACTGATATTATATTGTACTTTCTGACAAACAACACTTGTAAAGGTCTATTAAAATCATAGTGTGCACACAGCTTAAGGCACATTTGATTAATTTGAGGCTGTAATTTTTTTCAGTTTATTTATATAGACAGAGAGGGGTCGTATTTAAATTATTAAAAAAGATCAGAAACTTAATCTCGAGCACTGAATTCACACGCCAGGTTCTTAAAAAAAGGGTTCTATAAATCAGAACGTTTTCACCAACAGATAGATAAAAATAATTTCATGCTGCTCACATTTGGAATTATCTGTGTGTACACCTAAACAAAACCCTGTCCCAGCTGGTGGAGGGGGGCCGCATTTCTTCACACCTTCTCTCCCTGTGCTCTCTTTCCACTGCATTTGATTTCTCCATCTGTCTAAATGCACATTAATTACATACATACACACATATATTTTCTACCCCACCGACAAACACCCACATAATGCATGTGCTTTCACCACATTTATTAGGGGAATCGCTTAAAGTTGGTCTTAATGTCAGTAGTGTATTGACGTTACAATAACATGATTGTTGAGGAGAATAATGAATGAAGAGTTTGGAATACTTTAACGTCATAAAAGTTTTAAAACTGCTTGTCGAATACATTGAAAGCTCAATTTTAGACACTAAACGTCTCAATCCTCGTTTTGTTCAGGGTTATATTCAGGGTTAAATACAATGCAAGCTTTATTACCTGCATCTGTGGTGTGCTGTTGATTTCATACATAATTACAGCTTGTCAGTTATTCTTTTAAAATAAATATGAGAATATTTATAGGAATGAACTTACAATTGGAACATGGCAGGGCAATGCAAGTGTACGGCACTGCGGCAGAATGTTTTAATATCTAATATCACACTGTTTTGAAAGTATAACCATAACACTTACATTACATCACATTTTATTACAAAACATTCCATGAAAATTACTTAACAATATTATCTGTAAAAATATATTTCAACTCATTGCATGTCCGGCTAAAAATAATACTTTTTGTAAAGATATCAGCAAGGCACATGAAAGAAACTATCATATAAAAACTATTCACATAATGTTACGTTTTGCAAATGGGGGATCCCGGACGAGCCCCCAAACATGTAAATGCTGGATAGCAATTAAGACAAGTATTCGGTGTGTTTATAATCCATCACAAAAATAACTTTTTAAATTAATTAGAACAACACAAAAACATCAGAATTCAAAAGAACAATTGTTTGGTAACTTATAAATCTTCACAAAAGTCTTTTGACATAATTGTTTTATTATTTATTAATTAATTAGTCTGACATTACAAGAATTGATAAACAAGTCTCAAGGTCAAACACAATCCATTTTTTCAATTATTGCAAATATTTATCCATCTAGATTTAAAGCCGTTCTCTCCATATTTTGGAAATTATTCACAATGTTTAACCATTCAATCTTTGTTGGAGGTTCAGACCGTAACCACTTTCATGTTGAGTGTTTGACTGAAATGTTTTTTTTTTCATGTTTAGTTGTCAACTGACATGGTTTTTTTTAATGGCCGATGCCGATACATATGTGATGGGATAACCCAAAACATGGTGAAACTTCACATGTTACATGCCTTCTATGTTTCATACATACTGAGGCTATCAGAATACAAAATCAATGGCCTGATAAAACATTGATTGATTAAATATTCTGTATTTAAAAAAGTGTTGTCCAGACCTCCGCCGCAAAGAAAATATAGAGACTGCATCCCCCCTAAGGCCGTAAATCTAGGGAAACACTATTATCAATTTAATATATATCTAAAAAACATTCCCTAGTGTTGAAATTTGTACAAATTTTGGTATGAATACCGTTTGAATAAGGTGAAAGTAATGCAGGGCGTTAATATGAAAATGTTGCTGGACAGCTCTGTCTTTAATACACCTTCATTCTAAATTTGATGTGGTTTACATTGATATGTGAACTGTCTTTGTAGTGTTAAAAGAGGAAAGCTATGACCGTTTTTTTGCTCCTCCGGCGGCATGTCCGTAAACATCATAATAGACTAGATGCCAAAGAATAATAATTGATTGAAAACCCAGTTTTGACAAAAAAAAAAAAATGATATCCCTGAAAACGTCCCCGCGTGACTTCAGACGGCCTCTCCCAGCAAATATATTAAGAAAGCACTATAGACACTGGGCCGATAAGTGGCTGAGCATAACACAAATGCAATTAAATGAGAAAATGACAGACAAAATGGTTAAACCAAATGAACAATTATTGTGCATCACATGCCTGGTTTGTACCATGTAGCTTAACATTAAAACAGAATTTATAACCACACATGGTATTATGTTATTTAGTCATGCAAAGCTAAACATGATTTAATATGAATAAAATATAAAAGAATTCAAAAGTATTAATAATATTTACCATACAATATGTGTAGCTCAATCCAGCTCATTTGTCAAATGCTAGATTTACATCCGAGTGGCATTGTTGTGAGCAATGTAAGCTGTATGGCAGGCCAACAGAAAATATCATCAGCCCATGAATTTTTACATATTTTTTATTTTTCAGATAATGAACATTTTTAAATATCGTCCTGAAACATCACTTCATGTTCCAGCTTTTTTTTAACGGTTGTTTGTTTAAATGGTCACATTTCTTCTCAGACACCCCCCCTCGTTTATCACTACACAGTTTATACCTCAAAACGTATTTTTCATTTACTTTAACAAACTAATAGACAGTGTTTTCTGTTGTAATCTACAGCATGGGACATATATCCATAGGGCTCAAGTTAACCTAAAATATGTACTGTATGTGAATCATGTAAAGTGTCCTTGTGTATGTTAAGGACGCTCCACTATAGCTGTCAGAATTAAATTGACGCAACAGGTCTGTGGAGGGTAAGGGTCTTTAATCTGTCCAAGGGGGGTCCAGTGAGGGTTTGCCGTGACAGCACATGGAGGAGGTCGCATTGTTCAAGGGTGTTTGAATATCGCCTGCAGCCGCTATCACTTAAACTTAAACGTCATCCGATTATTAGGCTTATGGTTGTTAGAGCTTATTGCTTTGTGTCAGGTGAGCAGTGGATTTGGGTCTGCAAACCGTAGAACATCAGGGATTTTCATTTTCATGCTTCACTTGCTTAAACATAGGCCTGTCTGATTAAGCTTGATTATAAATTGTCTTGAGGCTGCAAAGCAAATGAGGAAGCAAGGACGGTAAACGCAAAAAAATATATTATAAACTTCTTCAAATATACGGATTTATGTAGTTCTAAGCAATTATTGTGTTATATCAGAAAACTGAAACCTGCATGGACACATTTTTTCTTTATTTTAAAATACATTCTAGCATTATTGGTCCATGGTTTTATTTTAGTTTGTTTAACATTGTTTAAATTATTTTCTCCCTCTCAGTGTTGTAGGGAGGGGTTATTGTTGCATGGCAACAGACGTGATTGACAGTACTGTTTTCTTGAGAGAGGCGTATAATAATAACGCTATCATATGGTCTGGCAGATTTTGGGCTCCGCACCAGGGATGACAAATGTGCTCACGCAATAATTCAATCTGCTCTCCCAGTTCTTCAACTTTAAGGGGACTTGTGGAGATGGGTAGTTGGAGCAATTAAGTTGGTCAGTCATTGTTAATGTGTAGCACCCAAAATGTGTGCCAGGCTGTTTGTGACAAAGTGTTTTTATTAAAAAAAGAAAGATAAAGTAAAGAAAACTTCGCAAACAGATTGCGAATCAGCCAATGTGTGAGAATGGAAGGTGGACTGAGAATATCAGTAACTAATTAAAGTGTTCTTCCATACGTCATATGCTAACGATGCTGGGTTCTTCAGGATCGTTGAAGTTACGGATGTTTCCACAATGGTTGCAACTGTGTAAAGTAAATAATTGAATTACAGCTTTCTTACGTCCATGTTAATGAGAACAAAATGCAAAACTCATGCAGGGAACAGAATAATATATATAATCATATGCTTTTGCTTTTCAAAGATAAAGAAAAAACACATAAACCCACGTAAGTGTCTACGTTGGTTACAGCACTGGTTCATGTGTTTTATGGAAAAGGGAAAATAAATGGTAAGGCTTGAAGAAGTACAATGATATGTAAATCATAAATGATCAAAATAATGAATGAAATCTTTTTTGTTTTTATATATTTATTGTGTAGTTTTTATTACGATAACATGTCTGCTATAAAATGATATTTTTTCTTTCAGGAGAGAAAATACACCCTAATAATGGTGGACCCAGATGCTCCTAGTCGTAAGAAACCCTCTCGTGCATACTGGAGACACTGGTTACTGGTTGACGTTCAGGTATGTCGCATTTCTCAGAAATGTCTAAAAAAAATCTACACCACTGGTCAAAAGTTTATGTTTCATGATCTCAGAAACCTCTTATTATAAATGTGCATGCTTAAAAGAATAAAATTAGGTTTGTAGACAAAAACATAATTGTGCCAATCTGTTACTGTCTTTCAGTATTTTCAAAAATATTTAACAAAACATTGTTTTAATGCATAACTAGGTTCAATCAGCGATTATAACGGAGCCGGAAAGAGTTAGATATAGATAAGAACTTCATCAATGCTTTTTAAACGTATCAGGATATTTAGGTTATTTATAAAACTTGCGAAAAAACAATCCCAAAGATTAAGACTAAACTTTCAACTTTTAAAAATTTGACAAACTTGGTACTTTATTGAGGGAAGACAATAATCATTCTCAGACAATATTTTTTTTCCAAGTAACTAGATATCACTAAGATTCTCGAACATGAAGTGAATGTTCAAGCTCACCAACATAATGTTTAGCTTTAACATTTCTCAGAACAAAGCCTTAAAATATAGGCACTTTAAAGCAGCGCTTTGGCAAAGACAATCCTGGACATAATGTGCAAAGCAAAAGGTGTCAGAAACACTTCGGTGGGCAAACAATTCCTGGATCGCGTGGACCGTATCTGCACCTTCCATGTGCTTCACACTTGTGCTGCGTTTCCGATGAGTTACATAATTACTGAATAAAAATATCACGTTAGTCATCAGCCCTCCGCTCTGCTCCGGTGGGATCAAGAGGCAGATTCATCGGGCTGTGCATGGGAACGCCGTGTTTGAACAGTCAGCCATGAGACGCACTTTCATTACTCAATATTAAGTCAATATTATTTCGTCCTTTCTTAATCTTGATGGCTGTTTTGCTCTACATACTGTACCTCTTTCTAAGTTTCTTACCGTGTACCAGTAACTCCCTTGAAAGTGAGAAATATATCAAATCAAATAGGTCTCAAATTTGTATGGCCTCAAAAGTAGTGAAGCTTTACATGCTCCTCTTTTTTTCTATTGAAAGTGTCTGTGACAGTTGTGTGGGTGAATGGCTCTCCTGTGTTACGGGAATGACTGCGTGTCAGTTCTCCATCAGATGGAGGAATATCCTTACAGTATGGTCCTTCCCAGTAAGGAATACTACTTTTAACTCCTACTAGATATATTATTTAACATTATCGTTAATATTATCTAAATCAACACTGTTGGTAAAGAAAAAGACTCCCTGAAATAGACCAAATACCAAAGTACGTGTTTCGTTATTTACATTTACACATTTGGCAGACGCTTTTTATCCAAAGCGACTCGCATTGCATTATAATATACATTTGTTCAACATTCTCTGGGTTCGAACCCATGACCTTGGTGTTGTTAGCACCATGCTCTAACCACTGAGCTACAGGAAAGCATGTTTATGTGTTTTATTATACATTATAAAACGGTCAGTTCTGGTCCTTGATTCTAATTGGCTGAGCCGAGTTCTAAGCCGTTATTAAATACCCTGATTTTTAATGGCTGACTCCATTATATAGCCTAAATATCACTTTATTTACTTTATTTCATGAAACCTTGCTAGGTATATGGAATAACTCCACTTCGCGTCATGCCACAACGCCATTAGCTGTTATTAAAGGCACTGTTACCCACTGCTTCTTGGGGCTTATTGCTTTATTTCGAAGGATAGTTCACCTTCAAAATGAAAATTTTGTCAGTATTTACACATCCTCTTTTCATTAAATATTTTGAAAAATGTTGGTAACAGAAAACCGTTGGTCCCCATTGACTTCTTTTGTATGGTCACAAAACCAATGCCAGTCAATGGGGACCAACGGTTTTCTGTTACCTACATTTACTAAATATTTTCTTTTGTGTTTTGCAGAAGAAAGAAAATCACACAGGTTTAAAATGAAAACAGGGTGAGTCGAAATTGAAGGTAAACTGTTCCTTTAAAGTGATGATTCATACAAGAAAATACAATTTTGTCATCATTTATTTACCTTCATCTCATTTAAAACCTGCATATGACTCTTTCTCCTCTGCAACACAAAAATCGATATTTTGAGAAATGTCTCGGTGGTTCTGAGTCCATAAAATGGTTGTCGAAGGGTTGTTCACCGTTTTTCAAAATATCTTTTTTGTGTTCTTTTGAAGAAAGTGATACAGGTTTGAAATGACATGTTTATTTTTGGCTATTTGATTTGCTCTCCTTTCCTTTCTGTTCTTGTAGATCAGGCCACTTTAGTTTATTTTCAATAATTTCGTTCTTGTTTTATTACAGGATGAGTATAAAATACCATGAAAGACGAACCTGCCCTGCAAAAAGCAGCGTCATTTAATTCCCTCAGCGGGCGTTTTACTCATAACTCTGATACAAATACACATTCTAAAAGCAGCATGTGATCGTACTCCCTGAGACTGAGACGATCTTCAACTTAACCCTGCCCTCCTGCTATTCTCTAGCTCGCCGAGACGAGCCTCCTCCCCGTCTGGCCAGGCGACACATTGTGAATAAACAAATGTATTTCAGGTGCTCAGACAGACAACCTCTCAATACCCTGTCACTGTGTGGGCAGCGGCATGCCGCCTGTCTGCTCCCTGATTGGCCACCTTGTCGAGCCGTGCGTACAATGACGAGCCGTGGTTGGTCAGAGGTTTAATGAGGCTGGTGGGAGGTGAGTAATTGCCGCTGTGACTTCCTCTAACCTCGCCGAAGTTATAATAACATCCCGTGTGAATGTGTGGAATTATCTGTCTTGGAATACTCCTGGGCTTTAGACTGAAGCAGGTGCCACACAAATGAACAATTCCCCTCTCGCTCCAACAACACCATATTTAGAAAACGACCCTATAATTCCTTTTTTTTAGGAATGAAATTACAACCATCATTTGGCTTGTTACTCCCCCATACAAGCAAACGTAATGTCTTTTTGTGTATTGCATGTAAAAACAATAGGATGGCAAAAGTTGTTTTTCATCGAAACTTGTCTAAGCAGACTCACAGCGTTGTTTTCCGTCACAGCATGGGATGGTTATTTATCAGCACTCTTAGTTTTTTGGGGGAAAACTAAAACTATATACCATGTGGGTGTACTGTTTACAAAATAAATTAAATAGTTTGTAATTTTTTGTCATTACCATTTAATGTTTTTTATGAACCTGTTTGTATTAAGACAATTTCTTACATGTTGTTTTTAATGACAATGATATTTTTTTCCATTTTCAGAGAGCAACAGCACAGCTATTCTTTCGATGTTAAAACAAATGCACGCACAAACATATACATTTGATATCATCTACTTCAGTAACTTGTTATTCTGCGACCATCTTTGTCTGTTAATCTGTCATTTATTCTCTTAAATTATATTAATGGTAATTGTTAAGCAAGCATTGCTTATTATTGTTCACACTTACAGTAAAGTTGATCATTTACAAGGAACCCCTAACTGTACGGAGGTAAACTTGACTTGAAATGAATGAGACCTGACTTGTTGAAAAGTGTTTCATTGCTTTATTTTAATAAGTTATTAACATCTAATGATCTAACTCCTTGATCTGTACTGGGTTTTATTTTATTAGATAGATTTCATTCAAACAAAAGGGTCTTTTATCTTGTTATGTGAGTTTATGTGATGAGGATTGTTGATTATAAAGTCTTATACTTGCAATATTATGAAAGGAATGAGGATAATACCATGCTCTACTATGGCAGTGACCATTGTGAGCCGTCTGTGATCACGCTCTCTTTATTGATATAATCTTATTTTTTATATTGGATGGTTTGCCAGCAGAATTTGAACCACCAACTGTTACTTTACCCAGAATGTTGGCAGTACATCTAAATCCATAATGAAGCTGCAACAGGCAGCTGTGACGAAGGTCAAAATGAACGGGAAGCATTGAGAAATTGGTGTACCGCAGAAATTCTGAAAGGGATTCGCTATGTCAGCCGATCTCGAAGCAAGCAAGAAAACGGTAAACATTTGCTCTGTAAGCGTTGCAGCCAGTGTCTGAATCAAACCTTCATAAAAAAAAGAAAAAAATATCTTGATCTTGGAGCAGAAGTCCAATTTGAATTAGGCATTCGGGATGGAAACAGTATATCACGTCACGGGGATGGACTTTTTGACTTGACTTCAATTCCTTCTTTCTTTTGCTACCTCTGTTATTCATTGTCTAACATGTATAATTCACACAATTTACTTACTTAGTCCTCAATCGGTTATAGTATTTTGTACGAGTTCTGTCTCGTGCCGTTCATTCGACCTCTGTCCGTTTGAGGGAGGTATTTCTAACACTTTATTGAGACCATATTTAGTTTGTCATTTCCTCTGTTTGGCAGCATGTGTGCAGATGGACCCTTCCTCCCGTACCGCTGCCAACTCGCCACTCACAGTCAGTCGCCATCTCCAGTCACCACTCGAGATTTCTGGCACTTGCTACGAATAAGAGAGCCCACTCCACACATTTCTGTCACCGCAGAACATGTCTCCCTCTGTAACAGATCATCTTATGCTCCTTGGCTCTTCATCCACAGTTACCACGCAACCGTACTTGAACTGTTCCTGGCCTGACCGGTCCTGCTTTTCTCCAACCAATCATTTGTGTCTCTCGGGATCCTGTTTACAGTTGTCTTACACTTTTCCGGGTAAGCACGCTTGACTGGCATGACTGCGTCGTTTAAGTGATAGCCTTTGGATTGTTTCAAGATGTCTGACCACTTTTGAGATCTTTATGGTTGTATTTTGTGTAATGTCTATCTTTTGATTTCAGCACTTGATTTGCTTATATTTTGGTGAATAGGTTGTCTTGAGTTATGACTAGTCTAAGAGAAAAGATGAATTGTCATTGGATAGATGATAGACATATATAAAAACCTCATAGACTTATATTGAACAAAGGGGGTTGGGGTCTTATTGACTTTACTAATCAGCACCTAGCAACAACTCAACATTTAGACCCTGATAACAGACAATAAACACTCATATTTGGCCGTCAAACTGATTAAACCCTAATACATTCTAATACAAAAACATACAATAGTATCCGTGGTTTCACAGTTTTAGTAACTACGATACAAAAAAGTGACATTATGATCAAAAACAGGCATTGACAAACAATATGTAAACTGTTTGAAGGAAGCAAATGATTTTTAGTTGAAACTATTCTACAGCAAATGTGATACTTTGGCTGAAACTCTGGATATCATCTTTGAAGAGGCAATCGAACTAATGACTATAACGATAACTATAACTAACAAAAACACTTGAATATAACGGTTAGTACCGGTCCTTGATTCTGATTGGTCAATAGCTGTGATTTATTTGCAATACATTTACATTTGCATGTATTCATTTGGCAGACGTCATTTAGCTTTTATCCAAAGCGACTTAGAAGTAGGTGAGCATATAACATTTTGTCAACACGAGGGGTGATAATATTATAATAAGATCCTGGTTTTATGTCACAACAGGAGTAAAATTTGAACGGCTCGATTTCTCATATGCTTGCAGGGAAAGTTTTTTCAAAACAAACTTACTGGGAACTTGTTTTTCACGTTTTCTGGGTTGCTAGATGCACCAGGGAACCGATTATAGCACTTCAACAAAGAAAATTTTGGATTTTTCCTTTAATACTGATACCCACTCAAACGAAGTATAAAATCTTTAAGTCTGTCTACGTTTATGTCTGCTCCCAACGCCTCTCGTCTTTGAATCATTGGACATTACCAATATAATTTTTTGCCTTTAGTTTCTTTGACCTCTTCTGCTAATCATATTTATCTATATTCACGCCTAAAACACTATATGTTAGAATTTTCATAGCGTTGTCCTTATCGTATGTTGGTGTGATTCCTGATATAGTTAACATTATTGTTAATCGTTATTGTGTGAAGGGCCAAAAAGGATGAACAGAAGCGCTGAAGTGTCCACCATATTTACAAATCAGAGTAGTGTTGATTCTTCATTTATGAAAGCTGATGCAAAGTGAATTGGTAATGAAGTTATTATTAATTCCGTTGGAGCAGATGGTGATGATGGAGAGCTGAAATGCCCCTGTAGCTCACCGCTCAGCCTGTCTGACCCATTCTGCCTCCCAATTCCCCACTGCTCATTGACTACTACTAAGAAACACTCCCCGAACAGCTTGTTCTGCCTCAAACTGACTTTCCCACCAGATCGCAACGCTTTCTCGCTTTGTCTGATTTCAGCGTCTCTCGCACTCTCTTCCTCTGCACTTAAAAAAGCAAATGTTTTTGTTTGCTCTGCCGACAGAAACAAAAGCCGAGCGATTAGCGACAGAGGAGTTTGCTTATGTAAATAAACCGCTAGGTGAAAAATCCTTATTTATTTTCACCCTAATTGTCCACCCACAGATTGCAGTCACATAACCCAAGAGCAGTTGGTGAATCAAATTATTAACGTTAATCTTGCACAGGAGTTTTACGATACTAAAATTAATATTAAAAAATAATTTAATTGATTTCATGGGTAGAGGATGGATGGGGTATGTCTACTACCCCCGTCCCCCACGTTGCACATTATCTGTTCAAATAATAAAAACCAGGAATTGAATAATAGCCATTCAATGAATTGCAGTTATTGTATTAATTAGATTATTGATTATTTAATACATAGTTCATGCTTTACCATTTTGTTAAACATGGACGACGCCTTTAATCGTGTGGTTTGTTGAGGTGTAGGCTACGATTAGGCAGAACATTTAGGCCCGGTTTCACAGAGTCTAGTCCCAGACAAAAATAAATGTTTGACCTGTCTTAACTCAATATAACTTGCCCAGAAATGTTTCATAAAATATCAGTGCCATTGTTTTGTCTCAAGATGCACATGTATTCTACTCAGACATTTTTTTAAAAGCGACATAAATATCTTAATTCAACTAAGGCTTAGTCCCGGTTTAAGCTAAACCGTGTGTGTGAAAACGGGTCTTAGACTTTTTTTTACCTGACAGATAATAGCACACTGCAAGAAATAAAGTTGAGTAATGATGACAGAATGTCTATTTGAATATGTCCAGTATTCTTTGTTTGTCTCATGATATTTTATAGTGTGACCTAAATGCGTTTTGGGAGCACTGTATATGTCTATAGCTTATGGGAACACCTTAACTGTCAATGCTTTTACTCTCACATGTCCAAATTGACCCTGACACACCTTCATACACTCATCTCTCAACACACTCACACACATACAGTACACACCCTCACATTCACTGCTCTACAGTTCCTGAACCGGGCATAAGTGTGTCACAATGGAGCCTTTTGAGAGTTCACGCTCATTTCTAATTGTTAACAGACAGCCATATATGAATGTACTGATATCGGTCATTCTGTGAAACTGATGCTGCTTTTATTTTGTAGTTCATTTTTGTCTGATTGTAAATATTCCATCGGACAAATGATATGTTTAAGTATCAACACATTATTTGCTTGCTGGAATTCAGTATTCGCACCTTAACCCATATTTTAGTATACTCTGTGATGTAATTATCCCTTATAGGTAACAGGGTTGACCGTTTCACAGTTGGATTTGATTTTACAAATCTTGTGCTCAAGTTTGTTAAAAAATACTTAGAAATGTAATACATTTGTATGCTCTTTACAAATATTATTTGTGTTCCACATAGAGAATAATCATGCAAACAGGATTGACATGATAAATTCTTCCCCCTTCAAACCAAGCCGTCAGATGAAGTAATAATCAAAAGACATTTTAACCGGTAACTGTAACAATAATATTTATTTAAGTATATGTAATATTTTATTATAAAAGTGGGAAATTATTGTAACAGGGTTGAACATGACCTAAGACAGCCTTTTGCACAAGTGGATGCAAAATGCTTTAGTTTTTTTTCCAGCACATTGTTGAAAGTGCTGGAATTTTGTTCATGTGTTTACACAAATGTTGATTGCCGGCACTGTTATAGTTAGTTTTATGTGAAGAACTCAAATTGTATATGTTTTGTGGAATGTCCCTCGTGTGACATTAGAGTGAATCCATCCGTTCGTCGGTGTGTCAAGGAGTGATACACTGGAGGAAAATATCTCAGTATCCAGCCACCTTGTAGCATCATGACTACCTCTCTCAAGAGAGAACACCATTGTAGACAGAGAAACTATTGTAATGCTGTCAGAACAGCTGTGTTCTTGTATCTCTGTGTTTCTGTGGAGTCCTTCAAGGGGCTTTTGGGATGCTCGGCTCTGCTTGTACTGCATGTCCTTTGACTGCTGATTGGATTATATTACTTTCTCTCGGAGGACTGTGCTTTTCTGGAAGTCAGCGTGTCAAGCGCAGTGTTTTCTCTTCTCTGTGTGTGTGTGTGTGTGTATTTATTTGTGCATCTGTGTGTAGCTGAAGAAGCTGTTAAGCTCTGTATGTGACGCCTGGCCTCTTTAGGGTCACTAACACAGCAAATCTGTAGGAGTTTGTTATGCCAAGATTCTGAAGATACTGTATCGTTAATGTTTAATAGAAAACTGTTTATGGTTTGAGAAGCCATGTTACGCCTGCGATGTACTAGTGTCTAGAGATTAAAACACGCGTGTTTCCCGGATGTTCTTTACTTCAGATCCTGTAGACACTGTTGCTACACCAGTCGCGATGCAAAAGATTTCAGCAACAACCAATTTGTCTGTCTATCAACTGAATGAGAAACATCTCCTCAAAATGACAATCTCTGCCAATATAAAATGTTTGATGTTTAAAACACAGATACTTAGAAGCTAATGGACGAGTGTGACTTGGGCGCAACTGGGGTAAAAAAAAGACTCAAGAGTCCAACAAAATGTTCTGCTGCTCAATGCTTTGTCTCTGCTTCATAAAACAAAGCATATGAAACGGATTTACATCAAAAGTATTTCTATTGAAGCATGTATTGGTCATCACCAGGACTACCGGGAGATTCCCCGTGGTCCGTGGGCTGTGTGAGCATGTTTTAGATTTTCAGATCAATGTGGGAATTGTCAATTTTGGCTTTATAGGGATTTTATAAGGAAAGGTATTACAAGTGCTATGAATGCAACTGTTTTACCTATGTAATAATATGACGTATTCTCGCACATTTAGACCAGGAACATGTAATAAGAACGTAAATAGGGTCCATTCATGATGATTCTTAGGGTTTCACCTCATTTGAGGTGTTGTTGTGGCACGGGAATCCAAGCATACGGTGTAATTTAACAAAATTCAACTCAGTTTGACAGACGTTTCTCTTCAGGTTCTCTCATAGCTGTATTTACTCTCTAAGGACCCATTTCAGACCAAAAAACAACAACAACTGTTATTTAGCATTACTCCTCTATTGTGCACTTAGACAACTGTTCTTCCACAGTTTTTCTCTGTTCCCCATGTCTCAGAGCGTGGAGCTCACCGGGGAAACATCTGTGCGAGGAGCGTGACGGCTGGGGGTGCATATGGGGCGCAGGAACCTGCATGCAGCTCATTGCAGTTAATGATGAGTGCCGCTGCCCTTTCTCGCAGCTACACGAGATACTGTTCGCTGCAACTGGTCCGCTCGTTTCTCCGCTGCCGCCCAGCCTGACAGATTTGCCGACATATGCAGCGCCGTTGTTTTTCTATAAAAAAAAGAAAATCCAGCGAAGCAGTTCATTTGCAGACGAGCGCGGCTAACCTTACAAGCCACCTGTATCTTTCTGAGAGACGGTGGGCGCCGTATAGGTGCGCGGCGAAGTCTGTTTTTCTTTCTTTTGTGTCTAATGTGATTTTAATTCCATGTTTAGCAGATATGCAGATGTGTGAGGTCATGATGTGTTTGCGAGGTTTTTCCAGAGCTGTGAAAATGAAGTGCTCGTCAACACTTCCTCATCCATCACATTACCTGTACGCCTCAGCCTGGGCTTAATTAAGATTTGTCAGTCTCAATGTATCTCGTATCCACTCCTTGGTGTATAATGCTATGAAATCAGACCCTGTCAGAGGTTCTTGTATGATTAAGAAAAGGATTCACAGACAGTACTACTAATCATAGCTGGCTGCATTTCTAGACAATTTATATTTATTATTTGTCTTGATGTAAACATGTATAATGTAATATTTCAATTTATCAATCAATCAATTTAATATTTGTATTAATTAGAAAAACGATATGCAGTTAAGGATTGCTCAAGCTGGCATTAACCCCACAAGCTGCTACATCTGATGGTCAACAGCCGGGTGTCCTTCCAAAGTTGCGAATTTAGCTTATGCGCAAAATTGGAATATTGCATAAAAACATTTGCGAATAAGCCATCAGACTATTCAGCTGTCACTTCCTAATAAACTAGCACTAAATATCAGTAAGAAAAGTAAGAACAGGCACCAAATATAGAAATTTTCATATATAATAATTACTTGCACAAACTAACGAAACACAATAAATGCGGTGCTTTTGTGAATGTCTGCTATATGGGAAACGTAGTCGTGACAGTTCTAGTAATGCGTTTCCACCACATGCCAACGAAGCGTTAAGTGCGGCTGATTTACATGTTATGTCAATGCAAAGACGCGAAAGGACATCCTGTGGAACGAATGACATGGCGCAAATTGAGCGATTTAAACGTTATGTGCGTCAAACGCCCAAAACGCTCATTTTGCGCCATGTCATTCACGCCGATTTATCGCTCAAGTTGCATCTGGTGGGAATGCTCAGTACAAAGCCATAACAGAAATTCTTTGATCACTTCGCTCAGGCATTCAAGCATGACCATAAAATAATTTAACATGCTGTGTAAGATACCCATGTGCAGTGCAGTTACATGACCTTTTTCAGGAATGTATTTGGCAAATGCATTTTCATCTCCCATAATTCGCATGAACCCTTTTTCCCAAGAAGAAAATTCACCCTAAGCGAGCGTAAAAACATTCAAAGTTTTTCTTTAGAAATTTGGCGTTTCCATCGTTTTTTTCTGATGCAAAATTATGCACATAAAAACCAGGGTAATGGAAATATGTGTCACAAATTTGGGTAAAAATAAATATATTTTTGTATTTATACCAAAAATATGTAACTTTTTTTCTGAATTTCTAATAGTTTTTTACAGTATCAGATTATTTTTCAGTTTTTACATTTAGATTTTGAAGCACATGTTTTCAATATGAGCAGTAAACCTGTCAGTATGTAAAGATAAGCAACAATTTATCACATCAGAGTAAATTCATTAGCCGCATAAACAGAATGGGTAACTCAATCCTCACAACAAAACAACATGGTTATATTGGTATTATAGTCAGGGGATAAATTGGGATTTTATATGTGCTTGGGCTCTGTGGGGGATTTGGGGGGGGGGGGGTGCATACGAAGCGTATATTCGTATTAATTGACAAACTGTAAAAAAATAAGTTCAGAGAGCCCTTTGCTATGAACAATTAAATGCTAATCAAACTCATTCTAGATGCCAGCAGTTTATAAAGCTAAATGTAAGAATAAAATCTTTCTATAGGCGTGTGACCTTTCCTTGTGTCAATATCAAATATCCTCATTTATTAATGTCTACAGAATTGTATGTATGACCTTTGTATTTCCAGTACTTTTTTGTCAAAACTTCTTACAACATTCACAATGACTGAGATGACCCATTAACATCTGGATCGTTGCTGCCGCACACACCCTACACAAACCACTTTAAATGCTTGAATTTGATTAAAATGATATCATTTGGAAATCGAATCTTTCTTGACAAACAGCGTATTATGACTTGAAGCATTAAACATCGTATGATTTTTGCGTGCCTGCGGTTAATGTACGACTGAGAGTTGGGTTACTACGTTGCTGTAATACGATTCAAGATAGGGAAGGAAGGAGTCGGGAACCGGCAAACATTTAAACATTTAATAACAGAAACAAAAACAGCCGGCGGCCCCTCACGGACGACCGCCGGCGAAATAACATAAACATAAATACAAACAGAAGTTCGGGCCCGGTCCTCTATCTTCGGCGGTCCGGTCGCTCGTTCCTTTTATATGCTCCCAATCTCCTACGTGATTCGAGCCCGGTGTGCGCACAGCTGGCGCTCATTCACAATTACTCACCGGACTCGAACCACGGTCTCGCCCCGCCTAGTCTACTTCAGTTGCATATAGATCTGTTTTGCCGTGTATACACTGACAATACAGGGTAAATTGTTACTCAAACTTGAGGTTTATACTGGGGCACAGCAGATTTATACTGGTTCAAGACTGAGTGCCCTTCCATAGCACCAGAAGTGCCTCACACATGCAGGGAGCAGAGCGAGACCAATTCAACTCATGATTATAGTCAATATGTATAGTGAGTATGTTGTAATGCTGGATCACTGGACCCTCTGAGGTCTCGCTCACTTGTGTCTGTCTTTGCGATTTATGCTCATTCTCTATTGGCTACTAAAAGCAGTGCTGACAATAGGTCTTTAACATGTGAGGCCATCTGGAGCTGTTAATGGAGGGGGTCATTCAGAAGTGTGGTTGTATGGAGGTCAATAACCTGCCACTCCTTCCATATGCACACCTACTCACACAAACGCACCGAGGTCAAGTGCGCTCAGGCCTTAAACAGCAATTAGAGCACGAGAAATATTTCATGAACAGCTGAACTGAAGATGTGTGCAGATGTCTTACTGTTTTCCCTTTAAAGCTAAATTTTTCACAAAAAATGTGTTTTTACTAAAACAATTGATATTCTATTCTAAATTAAAATATGTTTTGGTTGTAAAAAATTGACAATTTGGGAATATTATTTTGTGTTCTTAATGTTCAAATACTTTTGGGGCCTCCATATACAGAACCCACATATATATGTGACCCTAGACGACAAAACCAGTCTTAATGGTACATTTTCGAAATTGTGATTTTTACATCATCTGAAAGCTGAAGAAATAAGCTTTGATATATGGTTTGTTAGGATAACAACTGTTGACAAAACTGGAATCTGAGGGTGCAAAAAAGCTAAATATTGAGAAAATCACCTCTGAAGTTGTTAATTTGAGGCACTGTAGCAGGCCTTCCACTCACAAAAAGAATGTTTTTATACATTTACGGTAGGAAATTTATAAAATATCTTTATGGAACATGATCTTTACTTAATATCCTAATGATTTTTGACAAAAAGGAAAATGTGTAGTTTTTGCCCGTACAATGTATTTTTGTCGCTTACCAAAATTCTCGTGCTACTTAAGACTGGTTTTGTTGTCAGGGGTCACATATGTGCTTTTACAGTATATAAACAAGAATATAACAGTGATAAACAAGTGAACTCTTGAAATGCATTCTTGCGTTTAAGAATCTGTGCGGGGAAGGCGTACGGGGAGGCTGTGATCTTGTCACTGTTACCACACGTTGCTTGCCCTTGTTTTCATGTGGGCTGCTTTGGTTTCTATGATATTGCATGCTGACTCTCTCTTTTTGTCTTTCTGTCTTATGTAACAATCCTCCTCTCCATCTTCCATCCACGCTCAGCATTCACTTGCCTCGCTTACCCTTCCAACCTTCTGTTATTGCTATAACAACCACTTTCCTCTTAATCGAATGCCTCTGTTGCGACTGTGTGGTAACCAGGATGCCACGCAGGAAGGACTTTTGGTAGCAGGGCTACCCCTGCCCTCCCCCTCATTATTCAGATTTACTGGAGTCAGAGATATCGTCGAAGGAATAGTTCACTCAAAAGTGAAAACTGCCATTTTTTTATTGTTCATTAACCTGGATGCTGGTCATTTTTATCATGAGAATGCAAAAAGAGATTTTTAAGCTGCTTTTCCTGAAATTAAAATCCCAACCACAATCAATGGCTCGCCTCCTCCAAACACAAGAATGTATTTCGTAAATTCACGTGAAGAATAACAAACTAAACCCATTAATTTCTTCTTGACGCATATACATACCTTTCCGAAAAAAAGAGAGCAACCATGATATCATCTTTCAGATTATTTGCCTGACGGAGCTGTCTCCATCGTGTAAAATCTGAACCGATGTTAACTCGAGTTTTTCCTCTTTGTGTCTTTTTTCGTCACAGCTTTTTCAGAAATGGACTTTTGTTTTGTAGATTTACTTGCTGTCAGTTCCGCAGAAAAGTTTGATTGTACTCCATTCTCCTTGTGACACAGCGGACGTGAGCGCGCTGCGGTGCTGATGACGTCTGCGTGAACAGGGTGCGCAGTGTTATGCAAAATACGTTGGCAGTAAATGTGCACATGACCAGTCACATTCTTCGGCCAGAACGCTTTGATTGGCTGAAAGTTTTTTGGTCCTATGACTTTCACAGATGTTTTAAAATTATTAGAATGTGATTTGACCACTATACGTCTTGATTGCTATGAAGCAGAACCAGATCATGCAAATACGTATGAATGACATGATATATGGTAGCCACCAATTTGCTAAAACTTAAAATAGTTTTAAATCGACATGATATTGTCCAAGGAAGTCTCTGAAGTTAAACTTGCATTTACGTACAGTATATGAGCCCTGCCAAGTTTTAGGTGTCGAAATGTCAGTTGTCGAGAAAGAATTTGCATAGAATGTATTTTTACTGCACCTAACCTACAGTAAGACTTAAACATAAAATAGATAGATGCACACTTCAAGTACATTGAGGTTGTGGAACGTCAAGATTTTTTTTTTTTAAATCCATGTTCCCTTCAGCTTTATTATTACATTTTTTTTACCTCTCACTGAAATAAATGAAAATCAGCATCTCTGTCATATTAGCAGACAGCCCATCTTTACGACATGACATTTGAGTCACGAAGCTTGCTGTAGAACTATTCTGGCAGCTCTGGTAGAACAGTTTATGAAAAGTAGCATCACTGAACTTTCTTTAACTTTCTGTATTCTGTCGAGATGTCATTATAAATCGTTGGCTTGTCACATTATCACATTACAAGTGGCTGTTTCTTTGCTTTGGTTTTTCCACACTACAGCCACATAATCAGTCTTGTGCACTCCCGTGTTATGTGGCGACTGACGTAACACAAAGATTCCGCTTTATAATAAAGATTCCGATCAGTTTGAAAATGGCTATGGTGGACAAATTTGACCTTGGATCACAAAACAAGTCTTGAATAGCATGGGAACATTTTTAGTAAAAGACAAAAATACATTTTATGGGTCGAAATTATTGATTTTTCTTTAATGCCAAAATTCATTAGGACAGTAAGTAAAGATCATGTTGCTTGAAGATATTTTGTAAATGTCCTACATTAAATATATAAAAACTTTATTTGTGTGAGTGGATGGCCTGACACAATGCGCTGAATAACAATTTGAAGGCAATTTTCTCAATATTTAGATTTTTTTGCATTTCAGATTCCAGAGTTTTAAACAGTTGCATCTTGTCCTATTCTAAAAACATCATGGATCAATATATATCTTACTTATTCCACTTTCAGATTATGTTAAAATCTCAATTTCGAAAAATTGACCCATAAGACTGGTTTTGTTGTCCAGGGTCACAAATCAGCAACAGACATTGTAGAGAAACAGACATGGAGAATTTGCACCAAAAGTTTTATAACATTTCTGGAAAAAAAAGTACTGAGTAAATAATGTATCAGTGAAATGATGTCAACATATCTGTATAGTCATTTACTTTTGATGGTATCAGATTTATGTTAAAACGAAGTTTGCTGCAGTTTAATTTCATATTTAGTTGTCTTACCCAATGACATGCACATACTTTTAAGGGACAAAAAATTGGTGTTATTTTTTATGTAGAAGAACAAGGGATTTACACGGATAGCAGGTTTTTATGAAACATTGGAAGATCTGTCAATGGATCTATGATTCTTGTACCACTAAGTCTTTGGATGTGGATGTTTTTTGTGTGTTTTTAGGATGAAACAGAACTTTCAGAATGCATTCTCAAGTCACCACAGCAAAGGCTGATACGAAGTGCCATTCTCTTAAAGTGCTTAATGCTTATCATCTCCCCGGCATTTCAGTGTCCTCTTCCCTTGATCACAGCATTATCCGCAGTGAACATCCTCTTTATGCAAACAGTGGGAGATAGAGGGTAAAACCTCTCAGCAATCCAGACAGGCACAGCATAGACAAGCCGACTGAAGCTCATCCACGCCAGGACTGAAGCTTCACACCTCTTTTTTGTAAGATGTGCCCTCTTTCTTTACACCCACAACCATTGTGCTCCAAATCCTGTTCTACCCTTGAGTAGATTTCCGAGACGTTTCCGCAGACAATGTAACCCCCTCACAAGCTGTCCTTTTTGTCTCTCTCTCTCACATACACACATACTCTCTCTCTCACAAGCAAGAAACTCACATTTCCCCCGGATGTAAGAGAAGTTATGGTCATTATTGAGTGGCATTTCTTAAGGTATAACCTACTTAAGTGTAAGTAAATTTGTTAACAAAAGAATGACATTTTAGAGGTTAAAACAAATAAATGAATATATGGTAAAGAGATTCATTAATCTGAAGGATATTGGGTAAATTTAAACCTTGAGAAATTGTTTAGTAGGAATTATCAGGTAAATTTTAATTATTTACATTTTCAAAGACTACAGTTATATGATGGACACAAATTATTTTGTAGTGACACGGTAATATGCTTATATCGGCATTGTTCCTGTTTCTTTAAATAGCTAAAAGTTTATTAGTTTCTACTTGTTAGTTTGACGCAGGCAGTTTGGAAGGACTTTCTCATTAGAGTCTTGCAAGGATGACGTGTTTTTGTAGGCGAACCAGGAAGTTAGCGTCGCACCGGTTCCCTTGACAAAAAGTCAGTTCAATTAAGTTCTATTTATAAAGCACTTTTCACACAATTTGCATTCCTAAAAAAGTCAACAAATTATGAAACAATAAAAAAGACACAAAGACTGAACTTTGTAGACGGACATTTGTATGCATAGTGCCAATGGATGCTGTGCATCTAGATTTTTTTGTATAGCTATAGAATACAACAGGATTTACTGTATCTAGGTTTAAGGATTATCACAAAAAAAGCTCTGTAATCAACAAAACGCTTATGATCCTTCCACCTTTTGTTTATCAAAACAAGTCTAAAAATAACTGTCAGAAATAAAACGCTACAAACAGACCGCAGTTGCACAACATCAATGTCATCACCACCACCAAGCTTCCAGCATCAATGGTTATTATTTATTTATTATGTTGCGCTAATAACTGCTCCGTGAATTAATCTGCATCCATATTTTTTTAGATTTGTGCCCATGTAGCATTACTTGTGTGATGATGTTTATTGTCTCCAACAGCGTCTTAAGTTAGATTAATTTCATGCTTTCAAAATCATGAGCGGGGAATTACTGGTGTGTTTCATGTAGTGGCATAAAACCATGAAAATATTTTGTTTCTGTTAACCACAGACTCTATTTCAAGCATTGAACCAAAAATTGACTTCAGGACGATGGAACTGGATGTGATCTTGATTTTATTTAATACAATTAAAAATCAGTTTCACCTTCGTGTGCATCAACCCACATAGTTGTTCACACTCCGGACTTTAGCATGAAACACGCTGACCATCACCACCAAGGCCTCCTTTTAGTCTTCCTACAGCCTCATTTTTTATCGCAACAATTAGTCAAGCAACTAGCTTTTGTTCTCGCCTGTTGCATTTTTCTCTCTCTCTCTCTCTCCCTCTATCACTGCGCTTCGGTATAGATTTCTCACAGCTGATGAAATTAAAAAGACAGCACATTGTGTGTGGTGTTGCCCATGGCGACGAGTTTTGCCTGCGAGTTCACGATACGGGGTTCAGAGGGGAGTTCCTTTGGGGGGGATTAAATCGCTCCCCTCTTTCTCCACCACCCTCCTCTTCTCCTCGTTGTTTCCTTCCCTCCAGCCCCCTGCCTCCCTCTCCTCTGCTCCCCTGCCTGTCCGACAGTCAAAAAACATAAACAGCTCGCAGCTTGAAATGATGAGGATGTTACTCGTTTCAAAAAACGCTTTTTTTTGTAAGCTAAAGATGCAGCAGCGCTCTCAGGTAAGAATAACGCAGGAGGTCAAAGGTTAAGAGACGTGTTGTGCAGCTTGGAAGGATACCGCTGCACATCCCCACAGGGAGATTGACTACATGCAGAGAGAACAGAGCAGTTTTAACAGTGCTGAGCGCAAATAAAGCCATGGTGATGGAGGATGTTTTCCTAGTGTTTGTCTTAGGGATGCACGGTTAATTATAGAGCATGTCAATATCGGACGATAAATTATCATTGCTAATATTATCGGCCGGTGATAAAATTATGGCCTATATATTATAGACGATAAATCATAAATAATTTCCTCTGGTTAAACTTCTTCAACTGCATTCTGCTTACATTTAAAATATGTCATGATCATTCACGCAATGATTTTAGCAAAAAATGGTTGACGTAGGTACAGTATGTAGATACAGTATTCATGAATGTGGAAATGATGGGAACAAAAGCATATTGTTTGAATCAGACTGCTGTCTGAATGCTTTCTGTCTTGTGACCCGTTAGACATGTGGTTATTAGGAAAAAAATTCTGGGTTACTCTGGAAGAACATCTATAATTTGTTTATAGTTTGTTTATAATTAGTTTATTTGTTACAAAAAGTATACCCGAAAAGTTTGGAAGTTAAGGTACAAAAACTAGGAACGGTACATTATTTTCAGGGAGGAAAAACAGAACTATGGGGATAAGTCCACCGAGACGTTTCTGCCGGCCTTCTGCGTTTTTTCCCACGCTCAGCGCCGGCATTTGACCCGGCACCTAGACTTGAAAAATGCTCCACTTGGGGCGGAACGCTGCACCTGCAGTGGGCGTTTTCAGCCGAGCTCCTGCCGTTTTCAGCAACGTAAAAGCGCATCGGTGGACACAGGGGCTAATGGTTACCTTGTTTTCTGCATTCAGTGTTTTCAAAGAAAAGCAGTTGTCCACTTTTTGCCTTTTGGTTCAATTTACCCTGTGTATCAATCAGCTCCCTTGTTCAGTAGTCAGGGCACTTAACAGGGAGTTAGCCATTTTAAGCGCTGTCTCATACGCAAAATCTTTCCAGTGCCCTGAAACGTTCCTTCCCTTAAAAAAAATCCCACAATGCAACGCAAAATAATCGACCAAATTTGTGAACTGATATGTAACAGAATAATATAAGTGTTACTCATATGTACTTCAACCAGTATCATCGGAGAGATGTCGGTTTAGCAGGATGTTGATTAATACCAGCTTTGACGTACCTTTTAATTGCACAATGTTGCATTAAAAGGTAGTGGTGCTTTGTTAAAGCAAACATTATTATGCTTAAATTTACACAAACTAACTCCAAATGCAGTTAAACGTTGGTGTCTTTGATATTTGGTATATGAATTATACCTCAAATATGCATATTTCTGCTTGATCATATGTTCGTTTTCTTATCTGGCTGATGATTAAAAGACACTGCTCTTTGGCTCTTTTGACCACCTTAACAGTTTCATAAAATAACAGACGATTACTTGTTTCAGAGTACTGGTTATTTTTTGCAAAGACAAGCATCTTTTTTGCTAGTGTATGTTCCTCCATTAATGCATCATCTTATTTCAAACAAGCTATTCATTTTATATCTTATGTTTAATGGCCATTTGAAATACATTTTTCGCCAAAGATGAAGGTCTTTTGGTTCACTCATTGACTGAAGTTCTCTGTTTCGCTACAAAACCCCCATGATGGAACTTTGTAGACCCCTTAGTATAACATGCAGGTAACTTTCTCATTCATTGCATAAAACATGTAATACAACGTGGCACTCACACTTCTGTATGTTTTCATTCTACGATTTCCATGAAAAAGGGGGAATTAATGAAGAAACATTTTGCCCCCGTAATTACCGACAAAACAATTATGTACTTAGTTTTCTTCCAACAAATGCATTCAGTGGCATTGTTTTGCCGCAGTGAGCAGAGCGCCTGTAAGACTAAAACCTTTCATTCCCGCAAAGGCCGTTTTCTGGTCACCGTCAATAAAAGCATAAAAGCATTCATTTCCCACGTTCGTCAAATTAACAGCATACTCCATCTCCCAGAGGGCCGCGGGGTTGGTTAACCTCTCTGTGAAGAGCTCCTGGTTCCGCAGCAGTTTCCATAACCTCTGAGCTGCTTCTATCTCAATTATAATACAAGAATTAAACAGCCACTGCTGTGATTGAGTCAGTAGTGCCTCTTTACAGAGAGAGACGCTGCGTGTTAAATCCAGAGTCGATCCAATTTAGTCCCTAGAATGGTGCATTTTAAAAGACTGCGCGCTGTTATGCGGTAAGAGTTTCGTTGAAGTGTGATATAATGTCATGTGAAGTTCTGAACGTATGGTTTTAGCAACTCCTCTTGAAGTCGCAATCCTGAGGACACCAACGTTAGAATAGGCACAGTATACTTTGTTAAAAACGAAATCATACATTATAGTTTATCAGGTCCTTCATTTTATATCTTATTCTTATATTTTTAATTGTGACACGTTTTGGTCTCACATCCTATATTTTTTTATTAATTGGAAGCCATTTTCATGTTTGCAAAAGTTAGCCCCCCAAAACCTCTCACAAACTTTGTGAGTGTCCTTTAATGCTCCTTAAGACATCCAGTGACCTTGAGTTAATTAAGGTTTATTACATGCCTGTTGAGTCCTCATAATAGCTTGGTTTAATAGTGATTTAATTGCTGTTCACTGTTAATTGGCTGGACCTGACCGCCATTTTTTTCTCTTTTCAACTTCATCCTCCCCCAGAATGAAATGATCCACTGCTTAAGTTATGGAAAAGTGATCTGATTATGTCTGATATATACTTTACAGAGCGTTGCATCTCATCTGAGCATATATCATCTGAACAAAACATATGGCTGCCGTCCTTCTGAAACCTTGTATCTCAAGATTTGAAGCAAAAAAACGATTATTGTGCATTCCATGTAATATTAATCAAACTGCAGTTGAGTGTTTTGATAAAGCAATGATAATCAAAAAAATATAGCAAAAATATACTAGCGGTAAGTTGTTGGTATTTGAATTAAACTCTTCATTTCAATTTTTTTTGCCATAAATCCTTATTGTTGTTATCCTTCATTTTTCCAACATATTTAACTATTTTAAAACGTTTTTTCCGTTTCCTGAAAAACAGCAAATTTTCACATGTTTTGGAAGGACAGTGACAATATTAATAATTTATTATAAAATGCATCTTTATTAAAAGCTAGTACTCTAGGGGATTGATACAGTTTTGTGAAACTGAATGCTTAACAATACTTAAATTGTACTATGACTCGACTTTTTTGACTTGTACAATGTAATTTGTGAACTTTTCACATGGTCCCTTACCTACCGTTTTGCCGATATTCAACTTACAAACTTCCCTTTACATACAGTATGTGAAATTGACACTAGTAGCAATGCATTCAAGGTATACATTTTATAACTGTCTGAGTATAAACCCATGGTGTTTGTTTGCCTATTCAATGCTCTACCAATTAAGTTCAGGAATCTCCAGTATAAATCTTGGTATCTGAACAACGAGGGTAACCTTTTGATTTCTATTGTATGGACTCAAGACCAATGCCAAAATATGACCAACATTCTTCAAAATATCTTCTTTTCTGTAATGCGAACGAATGAAAACCATATAGGGTTTGACATCACAATAGAGTCAGGAAATGGGTGAAACATCACTTTAAAATCAGGTATGTGTATTCGGAAACTATTTTATTTCAATTAAATTGAGATCATATGCAATCATTTGTCTTTTTCATAAGGATATCATATTTTGAACCCCTCTTCAACTAATCAGAACTTGTCTGCTGTATTCTCTTCCTGTTAGTCAGCAAAAGCTTGTTGGTGTCACTCTTCTGCACTCTCATCTTTATCGCTCTTATTGTCTGTGCAGGTATGACTCACACACACACAATGCAGGGTTTCCCCTGCTGCCTAGGGGATGAAATGCCAGCGTTCAAGTCTGTGAAGGACATTGTGTTGCAGTCGAGTGGGTTTAGTGCTGTGAATGTGTTTGTTTGCTGATGAAGCCGGGGGTGTGTAGTGTAGTGGGCAGTCGCCGTGTTCCAGGATTCCCTCAAAATGAGTCAGGCAGGCAATCGGACCCCCGCTCTGCCCACTCTACACAGGGTTACCTAGGGAACTCAGACCGGGGGCTTCCCTCTCCGTTCCATTTCGTATCCGTATCGGATCTCACTCTCGTTTTCTCATACAAAAATAGAGGAGTTTATGAATAAGAGAAGAGTTAAAAGATATTAGAGTATGGTTATGTAATTCCAGATATGTATATTGCGACATATCGGATAGACTTAGCAGAGCGATTGGGACATGGTGATCAAGGCCGGTGAAGCTTCGCAAGGGCCTAATTACCATTTATTGAATTTTCACACTTATAAACCTCCCCCACCTCATCGGCTTTCTTTACTAGTAAATCATTTTTAATGCTCTCACCACGTAGAATCCGGTAATGAACCCAAGCATATCCACCGCCCTCTTAAATTAGTTAATGTTTTGGCATTTAGATTAAACTTAATCCTGCTCAAGTGGATGATGGGTGGTAATTTCTTTAGCTAGTGGTGTGAGTAATAAAGTATCTTTAAAGTTAATAGCAAGACTCATTCAAGCCTAGCCTACTAGAAATGTGTGGGTTTCAGGACATGTCAAGCAGTCCAGTGCTTAGGGGGCTCACTTCTAAAGCTGGAAATGGTTTATATTACCAAACTCACCCTACCTGTTACTGACCCTAATTGACTTTCTCCGGCCTGGTTATTAACCATCCGAAGGACTTGTTTGGTGAATTCATTGGTAAATTATCACGACCCAGACATGACTGTCAAAAAAAAAATTCACCGCAATCCATACCTAACAATGACACCTGAATCTGCCATTTGTTATCATTTATTACGACACTCCTGATTATTCTAAACTTGTAACATATATTCAAACTTAAGTTGTCTTATATTTTATTTATTTAATTGTATCATTTACTCCTTAAAGATGTACAGGTGGAGTATGTGCATTAACCTGTACCACTTAACCTGTACCACCATTATTATTATTAACAAAATTGTTCCTACAGCACCTTGCTGAAACAGCAGGTGGTGAAACAGCAGGGGTCCTGCCAATAAAAAAGAAAATGAATGATGAAATCTCTTTATGTCTAATTTATTAGCAAATGGAATCTTTTGCTGTAGTCTCTGATGCTGAATTATTCAGCAGAAAAATAACAAAGTAATCTGACAAATGTCTCATTTTAGAAAAGATCTCAACAGTGCCATAATATGGGTATGATTAATGTTTGACATCCAAAAAATTAATTATGCATTAAACGAAAATAAGTTAATAATACATATCAAAATATATTGTCGCTGCCCTTCTGAAACCTTGTCCAAATTCCAAATTTGCTGTTTTGCCGGTAATGGAAAAATACTGACATTTTAAAAAAATTGCAAGCTGTGTTGGCATATTTGACGAGCAATTTTTAATACTTTAAATTGGTTAGGTATTTGCGAAACCCAGTGACAAACATAAAGGGTGACTAATAATAATGATTTATGTCAAGAATAGAAATCTCGAAATGGAGACTTTTCTTTTTTTCTAATGGTTTCAGAAGGAAAGCAGCGATATTTAAAATGAAAACCATTGGCTCCCACATTAAAATCTGTTATTTAGTATGTAACACTATCATTTTCCATGTCAAGAATGATTACTTAAAATCATTGTAATGTAACCATCATGAGAACGTATGGAAACCCTTCATACCGTCTGAAATGCGTGATGCTAATTTTGCCTCATTTTTAAAATGCTTCAGGATTGTGCAGTGAATTCTCAGTTCAATCCTAAAATATAGGTATTAATCTGCTAAATAAATTAGCTGTAATGGATTTAAGAGTTGTAATTTAGTAGGCCAGCGAGGTGAGTAATGAGGTAATGGTTGTAATGAATATCGCTATGGTAACTGTTGCAGTCCAGGTTCAGAAGGTGACAAGGGGTTACACTTAAATTAAGACACAGGGTGAGTTAATTTGGAGACGTGTCGAGCTACTGGAGCATAAGATCATACTGAACTCCTAGACAAAGGACATTTGGGCCTTATTTCAGCCTTCGTGTGATTCAACTGCTTTAAAAATGTGACGATTTAAAACATTCAGATTTTGAAAAGCATCTTGTTGGAACGGATGTTGCCTTGGCAAGATAACGTCTTTCGACAAAAGCCAGATAATCCCCTAATAAACCCCACAAAAAGGAAATATAAGCTATTTACCACCACGACAGTGTGTTGCCTCTAACCTTTTGAGAACAGAATTAAATATTTGCCAAAAACCATATTCCAGCAGCTTCTGCAAGGATTATGTAATTTAATCACATGACCTACATCTAAGAGTGACTCTATAACAAAACCAAATCATTAAATCCATATATGAATGAGAAAAATGGCAGCTTTTTGGAATATATTAGAAACTGAGAAAACATGACGAGAGAAAGAAAGACAAAACGCTTGCGAGACAGAATACGAGAGTCAGAGGGTGTCCGATAGTTTGTAGGCATGAGCGAATGAAAGAAGGAAATTTAGGAAGAGGAAAGAGATGATTTGGAGAGAATCAGTGTGAGAATATGGGGGGGGGGTTGGGCTCATGGTGAAGGTCCAGTATCAGAAATAGAGTTGTGAACACCATCTGTCATCTCCCTCTCTCTATCTCTTTCTCTCTCCGTATCTCTCTCTTCTCTCCCGTCTGTTACACTGTTGCCCCAGCAGGACCTCTTCTCTCTCTCGTTGTTCAAGAACTGGACAGGAGACTCAATGTTCTTTGGAGAATCTTAGAAGCCTGTCAAGAAAAAATCTATAAAATCTGCATTATGATAATTTGGGGGGAAATAATGGGAGATTTGGTGGGGCCTGACCCGTTTTATTAAGACGTGAACCCTACTTTTTATAATAAAAGGATTGGGGGAGGTTTTTTGAAGGGTTATTTTACATCTAAGAAGTTATTATAAATATCTCACCACAAAATTTGGATTACAAGGTTAAAGTGTGTTTTCAACTGCCGCCAAATAAAGAAATAGAAGTCATGTTCATCTGTGCTGATAACCAGCAACAACAATGACGCTTTCTCTTATGTTACTTTTAAAAAAATTGACAAAACAATGTAATGGCTTTTAAAATATCTCTCGAATTAATGTCCGTTTGGGTTTTTCAAGATAATCTTCCGATTTCACCCCAAATTTAACCAAATATTTTGTATAAAACCCCTCACGGTAATTTTGTGATAAGCACATTACGGAGCACATTTTACTTTGATTATAACCAAAAAAAATGTTTTTTCTTTTTCATTAAGGGAAAAATAAAACAACCTGTCTATAAGAGAAACTATGGTAAAATACTACATTTTTGTTGCAAGAATCCTTGGCAATCTACCTAAATGAACTTTAGGTACAAACATAAAATGCTACAAAAGTTTAAAACATGGTCCATTGCAGTGTTTGTTCATTGTGTAAAGGGTTGTGTGTGGTAAGTCCTGAACCTGGGTCTCTGGTGTACTAAATGTGAGAACACACTGAGCTCTTTCCAAATGCGAGTAAACCCAATTGCAGAAGGTCAGTGATACAGGAGACTTGAGTTATCCAGCATGAATCTTTACATAAAGGTAACAAAATACAAAACAATATGGAAAGCCATGCTTCCAAAACAGTGTAACAAAAGGTAGATACCAGGGTCTAAATCCATAACATAAACTAGATTTTGCTTGAGAAAGCCAACAGCTTGGATCACAGGGATAATGGCTCAAGACTGAACACAGAGTAAAGGGTGAGATACAGATGTGGACGATCAACGTGTAATCAGGTGAAGAGATGTGACGGCAGCGACCCCTGCAGTCACGGAGCGACCAGAACTGAAATGAGTGTCCTTGACGCCTGATAGGAAGCTCCTGAAGGTGCACCCCTGCTGGCCGGGGTGAGATAAATCCATTAGCATAAACAGGATCGTTATAGGAGCCCCTTCCCTTAGAATGACTCCCGACGTTCTCCTGATGGTGCTTTCTGGTCTGGCGAAATTCTGTGATGAGGGTGGGGTCTAGTATATCCCGTGCTGGAACCCAGGTTTGTTCATTTGGGCAGGCACAAAGGACAGGCTTAAGTCTAGAAATGTGAAAGGTAGGGTGAATTTTCATAGACCTGAGTAGCAGGAGGCGCCAGGAGACCGGGTTGATCCTCCTGGCATTCTTTAATGGGCCAGTGTAATGTTGAGCCAACTTGCTGTATTCCACCTTTAGTGAAAGGTCTCGGGTAGAATGCCACACTTGTCCCATGCGGAAGGTGGGTCCGGCTCTCCGAAGCTTGTCCTTTTCAACGACAAAAAACCTGTCTTCAGCCGGGGACGAATAAACCATTAGCCAGAGCTTCCTTGAGATATTTGTCCATGGCTAATCTCTCAGGACCAGAGAGGGAGTAAAGTCCTTCACGGGGGGGCGAGTCCCTTGCAAAAGGTCTATGTCACAATCATATGCTCTGTGCAGGGGTAGTGTGGCAGCTGGGGTCTAACTAAAGACCTTGAGGAGGTCTGAATACTCGGGAGACACTCTGGATGTCTCGGGTGGTGGGGATCTAGTCATGGCCGGTATGAGCTTGGGAACGCCCATGATCTCTGTGGACGGGGGTTGAAGGCTAGAGTGGGGGAATTCCTCAGGGTTACCTGAACAGGATGGTTGGCAAGTCTTACGGGGCTCAAAAAGGCAACAAGAAGCAGTACCTGAGGTCTGGCAGTTGGTCCCCCATTCCCTGATAACCCCTTGGGACCAGTTAATGTGGGGGTTGTGAGAGCTTAACCATGGGAAGCCAAGGATAATGGGGAGCTTGGGAGTGTGAACCAAGAAGAATTGTATCATTTCCTGGTGATTCCCTATCCGGAGTTGAAGGGGTGTTGTGCACTGGGTAACCTGGCCTGATCCCAACGGGCTGACATCCCTGAGTTCTGCACTGGGTAACCTGGCCTGATCCCAACAGGCTGCCATCCACGGCGGTTATATAAGGGGTTCCTGAAGGTTTTCCGACGGGATGGCTAAGATCTGGGCCATCTTAAAATCCATGATGCTTCCGGAAGCTCCAGAGTCTACAAAAACCTCAACATAAAAGTCTTGTTTATCTAGGGTGATGGTGTCTTGGATTGTTAGGCCAGAGGCCATCGTGCAGGACATAACTCCGATTCTCACCCTGGTGTCCCTACTCCAGGACGAGAGTTGGCTTTTCCCGAAAGTTCAGTCAGGACAGGCGAAAATGTCCTGATTTGCCACAGTAAAGACAACACCTCTCTCTGAATCTTCGACTGTGTTCGAAATTCGGGTACTTCCCAGGTGCATGGGTTCTTCCGAGTCATTATGGGCAGAAAAGAAACTGTTCAGAGCAGCTTGAGCTTGACTATACTCTCGGGACCGTCCCAACTGGTGTTCTGTGAGGCGATGGTCGACCCGGATAGCCATGTCAATGATGGACTCGAGATTGGGCGGGGATCGGAAGACCAACTCGTCCTTAAGCTTGAGTGAGAAGGCATGGTGGAAGATCGCTTTAAAGGCAGTTTGATTCCAGCCACTCTCGACTGCCAATGTGCGAAACTCGATAGCGAAATCAGCTGCGCTTCGGGTCCACGAAGAAAGGTTTAACAGGCAACGATCAACGTCACCACTACTGCTTCTATGAAGAAACACTCTTCTCATTTCCTTAATGAAGAGCTGGCTATAAATGGTAAATGGGGACTTCTGATCCCACAATGCCGAAGCCCAGTCAAGCGCCTTGCGAGTGAGAAGGGTAATTATGTGAGCCACCTTGCTGATCTCAGTAGAGAAGCTGTTTGGTTGGAGCTCGAAAGTCAAGGTACACTGGGTGAGAAATCCACTGCATCTCTCTGGGTTGCCATCACACCGTTCTGGTGCTGGTAATCTGGTTTCAGAAGGAGATGTCTGGATGGTTCTGGGTTGAGGTCGCTGAAGGTCCTGAGATGACGCACCTTGAGACTGCAGGTGAAGCAGCCAGAGAATCTCGGCGAGAGCCTGATCGTGATGTTGGACTGTTGTAGCTTGCTCAGAGAGCACTGTGAGAATACAGTCGACGCTTGGTGCTTGTTGGGACGCTTCTGCTGGGTTGGTTTCTATGGTTCAGTCTTGCTATAACGGGTTGTGTGTGGTTAGTTTAGAACCCGGGTCTCTGGTGTACTAAATGTGAGAGATAACACAGTGAGCTATTTTAAGGTAAGAAAACCCAATTACAGAAGGTCAAAGATACATGAGACTTGAGTTATCTAGCATGAATCTTTACTTAAAGGTACAAAAATTCAAAACAATATCGAAAGCCGTGCTTCCAAAACAGTATAACAAAGGGTAGACACGAGGGTCTAAAAACCATAACATAAACTAGACTTAGCTTGAGAAGGCCAAGAGCTTGGCTAACAGGAATAATGGTTCAAGACTGAACACAGAGTCTGGGAACAAACAGGGTAAGAAAGGGTGTGACACAGTGTGACGATGTCATCATGAAACATAGATAAACCAGCATTTATTCAGTTTTTTTATTTTTTACTCTTCATTATCAGAAACGTATTTCAGACAAAGTTATATGTTAATTAAAATATTAATCACTATTCATTCGCAGTGCTATCCAACTCAATCTTATGTTTAAATGCATACAGCCTTAGTGAGAGTCTTATGTAACGGTTCCTGTTATTTGATTGGTTATGGTAACAATCCCATCCATATAGATGCCTTTATTAGGAAGTACTTCCGTTGATTTAGATGGCGTCTGCTCGGTGGCAAACAGTAACTCATGGAGGTTTCTCTGTTGACTCTTGCAATGTTTTATTGTTTTTTCCACATGCAAAGAAAAGTATGTCAGTGATTATAGTGATCTAGAGACTGTTCATTTCCGGTATTCTCAAAGTACTTATCCTTTCGCACGGAATACCAGACAGAATGTTTTGTACACTGTAAGGATACCGTTTGGCAAAGGTGTATTCGGACGGAAGGAGATCTGAGTACTAACGCTAATTAATTAACTGCTCACGGAATTGCCAAGTCATGGAATGGGATTTGACTGCATGAAAAGGAGGTTGTGAGTAAATTACAAGGGCTGTGGAGACCGTTGCGGATGCGTGATCGTATTATGTGACTGTTTTGTTTTGCTGCGATTGTTTTTGTGGGAGTGTTTTCTCTTAATGCAAGGAACTGAATGTTTTGGATTACTTTCCACTGAACTACTATTTTTCCTTGGCGGGATTACCCTCCATTGAATTGAACTTTATTCATTGGCTGGATTTGATTCTCATGAACTGCTATGTGTTCCCTGGTGGGATGTTCTTGTTAAAAGGGAGAAACTGTAATGATTGATGGATCCCTTTTTGTTTATGAATTTACTATGTTTATAATTTTTTGATCTCATGATGATTTCTCTAATTTTCTATGAATTTATGTTTATGATTTGTTGATCTACTTATGACCTTTCTATGAATTTATTATGTTGATGATTTGATGATCTTGGATTTTGAATATACATAGTAGTAAAAATAAATAAGGTGATTTATTGCGTTCCATCTTTGCTGCTTTATCTCTAGGTGAACGATACATTTTTGCACTTTATCAGAATTTGCTAAATCATAACTGAAGGGTCTGTGGTTATTTCGATTCCCAGGCCGTTGTAGGTTTCTTGAGGGAGTTTAAAAGTTTGTTTGATTAAATGACAGTAACTCTGTCTGGCACCCCTAAATACAAGAATTTAATCAAGCAAACTGGTAGACACAGGAAGCGTTACAACAGGTGTGGAGGGTCAACGTGTAAGCCCTGCAGTCACGCAGCGACCAGAACCGAAATGAGTGTCTTTGGGTGACGCCTGATAGGAAGCTTGTGAAGGTGCCCCCTGCAGGCTGGGGTGAGATAAAGTCCTTGGAAGGAACAAGATCGTTATACATTGAGTTTGTAAAAAATAAATTAAATGGTAGCTCTACTATGAAATCTACTCATTCAATGACTTGCAGTCAAGGAACATAACAAAAATTCATCTTAAATATTTATTTATCTTAAAGTTCAAGTGAAATTTTGCAGCGTTTATTGTACATATTGATCAATGTGGGTCATTCTCTTTTTAAAATTTGTTTGCCCTCATAATCTTTAATTAAAATCGGAAAATCCACTTTCCTTCCTGTAATGAAAATCCATCTTGTTTTTATACAGTTGTGTTCAAAATTATTCAACCCCCACTGAAATTGATTGTTTTGGTCGGTTTGACATTGATTATGATCATTCAGTCATCCTGCTTACAATTAAATCAAAGAGGCACGTGTAGGTCAGACAAATATAACATAACATTAATGAAATAACCACAAATGTCTTTTCTGAGCTCACATCATTATCAGTTTTATTCAACCCCCAAGTGACATTCAATTTTAGTACTTAGTACAACATCCTTTTACAGTTATAACAGCTTTTAAACGTGAAGCATAGCTTGACACAAGTGTATTGCAGCGATCTACGGGTATCTTCGCCCATTCATCATGGGCAAAAGCCTCCAGTTCAGTCACATTCTTAGGCTTGCGCACTGCAACTGCTTTCTTTAAGTCCCACCAGAGGTTCTCAATCGGATTTAAGTCTGGTGACTGCGATGGCCACTTCAAAATGTTCCAGCCTTTAATCTGCAACCATGCTCTAGTGGACTTGGAGGTATGCTTGGGATCATTGTCCTGTTGAAAGGTCCAACGTCTTCCAAGCCTCAGGTTTGTGACGGACTGCATCACATTATCATCCAATATCTCCTGGTACTGAAGAGAATTCATGGTACCTTGCACACGCTGACGCTTCCCAGTACCCGCAGAAGCAAAACAGCCCCAAAGCATGATTGACCCCCCGCCATGCTTCACAGTAGGCAAGGTGTTCTTTTCTTGTTCTTCCTCCTCCAAACATAGCGTTGATCCATGGGCCCAAACTGTTCTAATTTTGTTTCATCAGTCCACAGAACACTATCCCCAAACTTCTGTGGTCTGTCCACATGAATTTTGGCATACTGCAGTCGACTCTTCTTATTCTTTGGGGACAGCAAGGGGGTGCGCCTGGGAGTTCTGGCATGGAGGCCTTCATTACGCAGGGTGCGCCGTATTTTCTGAGCAGAAACTTCAGTACCCACATCTGACAAATCTTTTTTCCTTTCCTCAGCAGTCACACGGGGACTTTTCTCCACTCTACGCTTCAGGTAGCGCACAGCAGTCGAAGTCAGCATCTTCTTTCTGCCACGACCAGGTAGCGTTTCAACAGTGCCCTTTGCCTTGAATTTGCGAATGATGCTTCCTATGGTGTCTCTTGGTATGTTTAACATCTTTGCAATCTTCTTATAGCCATTGCCCTTCCTGTGAAGAGTAATCACCTGTTCTCTTGTCTTCCTGGACCATTCTCTTGACCTCACCATGTTTGTAACCACACCAGTAAATGTCTAGAAGGAGCTGAGTATCACAGTCATTTTAAAGCTGCCTAATTGGTGCTTATTAGGCTTTATTGCTGCTCCCTGATATCCACAGGTGTTTTCAATACCTGATTGAAAACACTTCATTGAACCTCTGTTCTTTAGAGTGGTAGTCTTTAAGGGGTTGAATAATTATGTCAATGAAGAATTCACAAAAGAAACATTTACTACTGTATTAGAAAACTAATTGATGTCATTTTAGTTGCATATGGTTCTTTAAGAAGTCCTTGTAGGATTTCATTCTGAATACAATTACAAATGTACACTAAATTCCCTAAAACCATTTACAGCATTGGGGGTTGAATAATTTTGAACACAACTGTACATCCACTATTTTATACGCCTACTATTTTTCTCATTAGAAATTCCATTTCACTCGGAAAAGCCTCAAAATACGTAAGTAAAAACGATCGCAACTTCCGGTTCACAGGGAATTTAAATATTTGGAATACATTTCCTAGACACTAGCAACCCATAGCAACTTAACATGACCCGAAGCACTTTGTCATGAGGGATATTAGAATAAAAATTCAATTGTTATTGGACTCTATATGTGCTGTATATATACCCGAGATCTGCTGTGCTTAAAAAATAATGTATTTTATTGTTTAATGCATATTTCATACAAACCTTTTTTTGTTGATGGAAACTTCCTTTATTGTTTAGTGCTAATTGTGGCACACACTTTTGGATGCACGAGACCCATTCATGTTTTGGTTAGAAATGTAAAAATCTTCATTTTATGCCTAAATTTCAAAAAAAGTTTAATTTTAAACTTTCTCCTCAGTTTAAAAGTGCATTTAACCGTAGCTGTGAAAATTATTCACTTTCATCACTTACTCACAAACCTGTATGACGTTCATTTGCATAACACAGATTTTTTTTGTAACTATATAAAAGTAAAATCAGTTTCATTTCCTTGTATTTTTAGAGTGCTTTATCCGTGGTTTAACTGTAATCTAACCAGCAGTGATGTGAAAACAATTTTTGCCAATGAACTGTGCCAGCAGGAATTAATAGAGGCCGGCTGTGGCAATATCAGACTTTTATTATGCCTGACTGATGCCCTCGCCATGTGAATAAAAACCCTCTTTTCAACTGGGTTTACAACCTGTGAACCGCGCGCTACCTGCAGTCAAAGCAATAGAATGAATCAGACTAATCATATGGGAGAAAGCCGGCTGCCCCAGTGCCCTGTTGCTTGTTGAATATGTGTGTAATGCTTTTTGTTCACAATCTGTTGATGTTCTTTTGTTTTGCTTTACTGGGGAACATTTTAAGAGCCCTTAAAAGAAACCACGTGACCCATTGAAAAACACTTACTGAGCGGAATGAGTGAAGCGGAATATCATTCAGTAATATGAACGGCTCATCATAGCTATTATTGTGATTCAGAATAACTACTGTATTGTTTTGTAGTATGTAGACGTTGTCTTATCCACTGCAACAGTTGAATGGCTTTTTTTAAACGGAAGCTCTTTGTCTAATAAAAGGTGTGCAATTGATGCCGTATTTTGTATCAATTGAATGTTAGCAGTTGTAGTGGGTTGCAGATTAAAAAACTAAAAACAAGATCACTGGTCTGTTCCAATATAAGGCTGTAAACCGCAATCCTATTAATGAGAAAATAAAACAGAATAAAGTACAAATAATGGCTTGAATACACTACAAGATTTTTGCTCAGATTTTCAGTCTGGACTTGTTGCAAGTCTGCGCCAGTCTGCAGATTTTATCACGAACTGTGTGATGCCATGTTTTTTTTCTGCAAACTTTCAAATAGTCTGCAAGTGTGTGATGTCTAGTTTAAAAAAAATCTGTTCTGATTTTAATAGTTGTTTAGTGTATTCCAGCCTCAACCTTATGATAGCAGATGCGTGTGCACTGTTAGACTGATGAACGCCATTTTCTGTATTTCCATTTTTGGACCGATAAATCCTTTCAATCAATGGAGGACAGGGAAATGCAAAGAACTTGTGCTCTGTATATTTAGAAAATGTTAAGAAACATTACCAGTTTGATGTTCAATATTATTAGTCATTTAATGAATTAACGTTCCGAAGGTTAAAAAATAATAACTTCCCCTTCAGAATAGGCATCGGCAGATATCTTTTTAATGATTGGCTATCGGTATAGGTGTAGAAATTTAGTACCAGTGCATCTCTAATTTAATGTCACGGTTTGGAATGACTGCAGTAATGACACCCTTGGAGCTTTTAAGTTTACTTTATATTCACTTTGATCTAAACAACCTGTCTGATCTGTCAACACTTGATGAGAAATTGACAGTAAAGTTATATATATATGAATTCCTCATAGTGATAACCCTCTCTGACTATATCCTCTCAATTTCGTAACATTTGCAGTTACACCCACATCGTCGCTCAGAGAGAATGCTGGACGTCCAAGTGTAAATATGCTGAAAAATAGGTGTGACTCTGTCCCAGGGGTCCACCTGGTGACGGCCCACCCACCCCTGACAGGTTCAACCTTAATCGGCGTGAAATACAATTCGAGTGCCCAAAATTCTAAAAAAGTCCTTCAATATATTTCTTAAGTTGTATTGCTCATCAGGTCTGTAAAATATTGCCGTCTGTGCCCAATATGTCATCGATTCACATGTTCTGAGATAGAAATGTTTTTAGTCTTGTGGCAAAGTGAGAATATCACTCTTCCTAAAATATATCAGCACAAAGGAGTGTTGAGTTTTCTGTAGCGGGCGAGTGAGAATATTTCAACCAGACCAAGTGGGAAACCAAAAAGCGCTCGCCCTCCCAGCTCTGTTGTCGATCTGTTGCCATGACGATGGAGCTCTTGAGCGCACGGGCAGCACAACCCTTCAGGATTTCTAAATAAAGCTATTTCTTACTCTCTGTGTAATTGTTGCAAATAAAGCAGACCAGCTTTGTGAAACTCATTGTTCCGTAACTTTGGTCTGAGCAGATAGCATTTTTACAGCGCATGCACAGTGTGATCAAAAATGATGCATAGTTTCGATCAGGTGATGTCATACCAGCTAGGCTCTTTGTCTCTTCGTTTTTTTGTCGTTGTGAATAGATTCCTTCATCTTGAATTCTACTTCTATGCATGTTTAGCACAATGTTGAATGTATGACATTTAGATAATTAGAAATGTACTTTTTCAAAACAAAAATCTGTCATCATTTACTCACCCGACATCATTTCAAACCATTGACTGTCTTCTGTAGAACACAAACGAAATATATTTTGAGAAATGTCTCGCTGGTTTTGTGTCTGTAAAATGGAAGTCGTTTGGGGCCCAGTGTTGTTTGGTTATCACCGTCAGTGAATGAATTTTCATTTGCTGTTTTCCTCAACATTCCTCTTTTCATTAATTTACTTCGCTCAAATCAAATTTAAGACTCTGCTCCTGTCCTACATGACCACCACTGATTCTGCACCCCATTATCTTCGCTAATGTAGACTCATATACCCGCCAGATCCTTATGCTCGACTTCTTGTGGTGCCATCCCAAAAAGGTAAAAAATCCCTCTCACGAACCTTCTCTGGATCGATTACACATTTGTGGATTGATCTGCCCGCTGCTAAAAGATCAGCAGATTCTGTCGCCATCTTTAAGAGTCGGCTGAAAAGACATCTCTTCCGTAAACAACTGACCACTCAGTTCTGACTTCTATATATTTTCTACTTTTTCAAAAAACAAACTTACCTCTTTATACCGTGGTAGGCTATGAGACCAGTTTCTTATTGCAGTTATGCTTTTTGTTGTCCTTATGTTGTTCCAATTGCTTCCATTGTTTCCATTGTTTTTGGATAAAAGCGTCTGCTTAATGACTAAATGTAAATGTAACATTCCAACAGACAAAAGCTTGTTGACAGATTCTGCCTAATCTTTCATCATAATGTACACAGTATAACATATGTTAATGATTTTCTGTCTCCATACAGCCAGCTGTTTTTTCCCTTTTTAACTTCTTCCTAACCACAATACTATGTTCTGGTATGCATAAGACACTTTTTACAATTAATTTAGTAATTTCTATAAATTGGAGAACAGTTTCTATCTGAAAAAGACCAGAGGACAGGAACAAAATAACTTGAAAAAAGTAATGAAATTAATGATAGAGTGATTTATCTCATCCCTTCATCACATGTAAAAGGGCTCTCTCAAAACACTTCTTCTGTTATCCTGTAGGAGGCGATAGTGAGTGGTGTGTTTTCAATGGTAGGAACTGCTTGATTGACAATAACAGAATGTTTTGAGATCTGCCAAACCATGAAAGGCATTTATCAGCAGGGACTTCCCGATCTAAACAGGTTTTGAGCACAAACTTTCCTTGATCCTTTTTTCTCAGTACGTAAAGGTTGCAGGGCTACATATCGAGCAGTTTAAATACAGTTATGTACAGATACAGCGCAAAGGAATTGGACCCAGCAGACAAACATTCAGTGCAGCGCTAGGTCTGCTTAAGAATATGGGTTTAAACATGACAAATATAGGATTGCCCTTTGGGGGGAGGGCAAAAAACTCAACTCATAGACAGCTCAGTAAATCTCTGTTCCTAGGCAACGGAAACTTAATATACAATTAATAATATGGGAATTTGCTACTGAAATTTAATCACTCACTTAATTTCCCTGGGAATTGACTTTGTCTCGGGATATTAAATATTGCAGATCCCGCGCGGGGCCAGCTTCGACACATTTAAGCCCGTAGGTAAGGAACCCTGAAGGGCCTGGCATGAATTGAACAGCAGTTAAGCTGTGGTTTTGTGGCCCTCGGGTGATGAATGAAGGAGAGAATCTCAACGCGGCCCTGGGCCCCCATTGTTTTAATTCAGAAGCATAGAGGATGACAAACAATGTGGTATGTACAGCCGTGTCTCTTTCCCTCCCTCACACACACAATGTCTGTTTCTGCAGGGGAAGAGCTTTATGAATGGAGATGTCAGAGGCATTGAACTTTCTGGTAAGTATTTTTTTAAGTGTTTTGTTTAACACGTGGGGATACATTACCAAGGCAAGTTAACGTAAACTATTTTCTGTTTCTTGTTTTTGCTTTTTTTGAACAGTGAGGTAAAACATTTGAAAACAGATTATGCTTGGTGACAAATGAACAGGTTGAAAGTAAAACAGTTTTGTGGTTGTTTTTGTCTTAAGCATACACTCGGCCCACACCGCCTAAAGACACTGGACTCCACCGCTACCAGTTTATCGTGTTCGAGCAACCTGATGACCAGACTCCGTCTCTCAGCCCGCAGGAGAAGAGCTCCCTGGGTGATTGCATTAACTCAAATCTTTACCAAGACATGATATACATTAGGGCAGGACAATGTCGTAGAAATCTGTGGTAGGCATATCAGGGGGTTAAAAATGCAATGTATAATTCACTATTAAAAATGAAAATGATTGAAGGGTCCTTTAAAGCGATGCCGTATAAGAACCGTTCAGTCAAAGGTTCTTTACAGAACAATCTCTTTCTTTCCTTTTTATTATCTGAAGAACCTTTTTCGTCATATATGTTCAAAGGGATAGTTCACCTAAAAATGATATTTCTGTCATCGTTTACTCGTTTTAAACCTGTATAAATGTCTTTGTTCTGCTAAACAAAAAGGAAGATATTTGGAAGAATGTCAGTAACCAAACCGATCTTATCCCCCATTTACTGGCATTGTAGGGAAAATAAATGCAATGGGAGTCAATGGGAGATGAGATCTGATTGGTTATTGACATTCTTCCATGTGTGGAAGAAGAATTTCATTTTTTCACTAGTCCTTTTACAAGACAAAAAGGTTTTTATGGCATCGTAACCCACCTTTATTTTTAAAAGTGTATGTGAAATGATAATGCTTTATGCTTGTTTAACTTAAACTATATGAATAGTTATTTAAAAACTAAAATATATATAACCAATATGCATGTTTCACAAAAGATAGAAAGAAGAAAGCATCATTACAACATCAGAAAGTGAACAGCAGTACATTAAAACAAATTAGACAGGTTATTCCAAACATTTTGCAGTACATGCACATTTGTAATTTTTTTGTTATTTGAATATATTGTGCAGCCCTGGTAACATTTCTCACATAACACACACTGTAATTGTGTTAAGAGGTTAGTTAACCAAAAATGAACACTCATCATATGTCATGTCCTCATTTACTTACTCTACCTATATGTTCTGTTAAACCATGCAGGACAAAAATGTTTAGCAGATTGGTGGTGTTCTTTTCCAGAGTGGGCAAGACTGCATTAGTTTTGTGGAACAGATTGAAATTTGTTGTTTTCAAGTCATTACAAAAGCATCCCTTTATATTGAGGTATATTCAGAAATGCAGCTTAAAAATGCTGATGATGCTGAATAACAATGGTTCCTGCATATCATGTGACAATTTAAAATACATTGGCGTGTCAAGGAATATAGCGCATCAGTCACGTTAACTACTTTAATGGTGCTTTAAAGGGTTAGTCCACACAAAATGAGTCTGTCATCATTTACCTCAGGTTGTTTCAAATCTGTATACACTACTGACATTTCTGGGACATCATTGATCACCATAGTAGGAAAACATGTTGTATTTTTTTGATATTTTGAAGAATTTAGGGAAGCAAACAGTTCTGGGGCGCCTTTGAAATCCATTTTAATATTTCCTAACTATGATAGTCAATGATATCCCAGAGATACCAGTTATTAACATTTTTCAAAATATCTATCTTTGTGTTCAATAGAACAAATACCTTTATACAGGTTTTGAACAACTTTGGGGCGGGGGTAATTCAAAACTTAAATTTTTGGGTGGAGTATCCCTTTAATTTAGTTTTATCCCTGTTATTTAAAAAGAGCACATTTGACCTTCTGCAATACATGTTTCACTAAAGAAAGAAAATTGTCTGTGTTTGGAATGAATCAAGGAAACAAGACGATGACAGAAAACACCGTTTTGGATGAACTGTTCTGTAAAAACAAATAACTTGCACAAAGCATGCTTCCGCTTATAAAAACCTCCACACACTTGCATACTGTGTGACCACCTATTTTTGATTTTCCTGAAAATATCAGCCTTGGCATTCAGCGGAACTTATAATTAAGATCTTGACGTGAAATGCCGCTAAGCAAGACATTGACTTTCCCTCTAATTTATATTTTTTGTAATTGCTCTGTAATTTAACATTTATATCTGAATGATTGATCACATAAAAGAGGCAAATTGAAAAGCGCTAATAACACTGAAGACTAAATACATACACTACATACCTATCTGTTACATTTCGGCACATGACGGACTATTGTTATATGCTTTTTATGCTTTTCTCAATTCAAAAATGACAATACAGTTTCCTTGACCGATATAAAACTAATCAAATTCTTTCGTAATATATGGTAAGCAGTGACCACGGCAGCAAACATCTCTGTACAAGAACAACAAATTGCATTTGTCAAATGACATCGTTTGTCACATTCAGGTCTTGAATCATGTTGTTCCAGCGCTCTCTATACCTATTGAAAGGTTCTTTAGGTTTCAGCTGGCAGTGTGGTTTCCTGTACAGATGGTCTTTATGAATTATGGACTGTGTTTGATCTTTGAGAGTCAAGACAGTTTCCAAAGCTTATCAGACTTGAGTGAGTGGATTTAATAAGGAAATGTAAATACATTTGGTGTGTCTGCTTTGGAAACAGCGTTTCAGTGTGTATTCATGATCACACACATACAAAAACACACACCTGCCCTCTCTCTCATTTTCCCTCTATTAGCTGAAGGACAAAATTATTTGTTAAAATGCAAAAGATGTTTCTGAATTTAAAAAGTCTATACTCAATACTCATGAGTATTATTAATATTAAAAAGACTAAAGTAGACTTTAGTTTTAAACCTGCAGTTTTTAGATCAATACAATTTCGCAGTGGCCTGGGCTACCCAACACAAAGACACAAGTAAAACATTATTTAGCAACCTTATTCCTTACCCCAACCTTAGCCTAACAGAATACTCCAATGAGAGTTAGTTGACAAGTTGATGCAAAGTTTCCCAGTCAGTTTAATGTCTGAAATGGACTATCAAAATAAAGTGAAACACATAAATAAAAACAAACCATTGCTTGTTTATGACAAATCTGTTTACAAAATCTGACCCAAATATGTTTTTTTGCTCTATCATGTTGCATCTGTATTTGCATCATTTGTTGTTTTTTACCACTATTATCAAACCTAGGGTAGGCATGTGAATGAAATCTGCCTGTTTCCTTAATACTCGAACCAAAAGAGAGGCCCGTGTTCAGATAAATCAGTTTTTGCCTAATGTTTCTTTTATTTGAGAGGAAATAAGAGAGAAGACAGGAAATGATTAGGAACGAGCGGAGCAATGAGATCAGGAAACGTCCCGAGCCTTGAACACGCTTTGTCCAATTGAGCACCAAAGCTGAGTCTAATGAGATGTGTGTGAAGCTTTCTGTTCATTGTGTTATTCTGATAAGAGTCACAAATGTGCATATTTCGAAAAACTGTTATGGCTTTTTGTAGCACACCATGTAGCGCAAATTAAGAAATTAAGCCTTGCCCAAATATATATTGTTATCTTGATGTCTAATTTGATTTCCTAGTCATTTTCTCATTAGATTTTTTCACAGACTCGGATCAGGCCAAATGTGTGATGTCATCAAATCATTTCCTGTATGTGTTTTGTATTTGGTCACATTTCTGCACCACTACCTTTGAATGTATATATATATATATATATATGTATACATGCATTCATACGTACATACGTGTTTGTGCTTTTCTTCCCATGCATCAGTGGTAGAGGTCCTCACTATATGTATGTGTGGCCTGTGACCGGTACCCATCCCTCATGTTCCACTGACATTCATTGCCTAATTGATCTAATTGGAGGGTTTGGAGCATTTGACTGTGGGTGTGGAGACATCGAATGATCATTTTCTACTTCCCCAGCCCTTCGCTCAACACACACAACTCACACAATCAAGCTCACGCAAGCGTGTGTCGCTCTAATAGCGATTCTCCATTTCCCTAATGCTGAGCTCAACTCAATTTCAGCCGCAGCTTTGATCTTCAACTGTGCGGCGAGAGGTGCACTCAAAAGCCTGCCGTGCAGACTTCAGGCCAGAACTCATGCTTGTGTGTGGGAGCAGAAATGTGGGTCACCGAAAGGACAGTGACAGCTGGTTGTTACACAATTGGCGATGGGTGGTATGCGGGCGGCAGTGGGCATGAGAGATATGCGTTGGTGGGGAATCCCCACGCCTCTTGGGTCCCTGTATCCTTCTCAGTACCCATCTCTGTGCCAGGGGTTTCACAGGCCACGGGTCAAGCCAGGCGGAGATGACAAATGGGCACGTCGGCGCCCGTTTGCTGCCAGCTGGCTCGGCGTTGTCAATTCACACACTCTCATACCGTACACAAATGGACGTAGGAGCACGTTTGCGTGCTGGCCTTCAGACAGATACACGGGGTGTACAACCCACAACTTTGTACTCTCCCCATCCACACAACCACCCACACTCGCACTGCCCACACACACACAAACACACTGCTTGTGCACTGTAGTTGTGTCTAGGAGAGAGAGATATTTTGAATGTCCCTCTCAGCGAGTATGAGGGAGTAAGTGATACCAGTCCTTCTTTCATTCAAATGTTTTACCTGTGACACATAAGTTATGAATTGAAAGATTATGAACTTAAACACTATGCTTAAGTATCTGGGGCTGTTTTTAACATCCTGATTTGTTTTTGTGTGGTAGATGTGTAAGGAATACTCATTTATATTTATTCCACATTAAGAAAAAAAGGAAGCTCATCAAAACTGTGGAATAACACAAAGAATTCTGTTGCAACAAAAAATCTACGCAAAAAAGTAAAACTAGTTATATTTTAGCATCTTCAGCGTAGTCACCTTTTGTCTTTAATTTGCTGAAATGTTCGGTAAAACTTTACTTAAAGCCTTTATGTTTAATGCATTATAAAGGATTATCAAAGGGTCTTACACATTATAATTGTTATAAAGAATAATAACCAATTTAAAATTCAAGATTTATAAAGTATTAACTTTAGTTTGAATTATTCATAAGATATTTAAATGCATTATAAGGTGCATTGCAATGCATAATTAATACATTAAAACTACTTTTATAATGCTTTATACATATATGCTTTATGTCATTTTTTCAAGCAGCTTCTTGGGCTTTCACCCTTATACTTTTTGTACAATATTAAAGAATCGTTTCTCTTTTACCAGTATTTTTTTTTAATTAAAAACAACTTTCAATATTTTCAGGCTTTAAATATTAAGATCGTACCGTCTTCCTTTGAAATAGTGTTTACATTTCAGAGAATGAGGGTATAGGGGGAATTTATTGGATGTAATACTTCCTTTGAAACCGATTGTGTTGTTGTTTCTAAAAAAATACTTGCAGAAACTTGCCATTGGTAACTACTTAGAAGTTTAATTCTCATCATAGTTACAATACATATGGGCAGTTTTGAGAAGTGAATGTGATGGAAAAGTTGTGAAAATGCATATATCAGCAAATTTAGTCCTGATGCGGAGAACCTTGTTTCTAAAACAAAATGTATCCTCCAAGCTACATTATATCATGCATGCAATATTTCAGAATTAGACAATTATACAAGACAAGTTATAACATATATGAAGGTATTTTTGAAACATAAAAAAGCACACACATGGGGACTTCCAGCAAATCAGTTGCTGGCCTTGGTTAACCTATTTACAGACACAGAATGGTCAAAAAAATTAATTGTCACAAATAAATACAACACTTGCTTAATTTACATCCAGTTTTGTTAGTTAAGCAGGAAACTCTATTCAAAATCAAGAGTAGGAGAGGACCGGGAATCCAGCCTGAACCAGCCTGACAGACTTTAGGAAAAACAGACCTTTATCTCTATAGCAATATCCACAACATATATAGGATAATGCAGGTTAATGCATTAAAGAATAAGTTCAAACACTGTCTGTGAACTCTGTGTCTTTGGGGTGAGGTTATATACAGTATATAAACTACAGTCTACGTTCACCGCTGCCATAGGCTAAGACACAGAGAGCAGAGGGAAAGTCAAGTGCCTCAATAATGCTGGTCTTTGATGTGTAAATACTTCAAAAGAATGAAGTCAGCCTATAATCAGTTCAGCATATCTCACAGTCAGCACATTTGTGCTTTAGAAGAAGGCCAACACAGTTAGTTCATAGATCACGGCCTGCTTACACTGACTGCGAGCGCTGCTGGCAGACCGATAATACAGCTGCTAAATGTCAAATCCATTTGAAAGATCAATCCATTCATTCAGTCAAGTTCATTTCAGGTAATGTGAGTAATGTGTGGGTGATACTTTCAAATGTAATGCGTTACATTATTGCACTGATTCTAACAAACGTAACACTGTTTATGATAATAAATATCAATTTTGGGGACTTCTTCAGTCTTGCAGTTTTGACTGTTAAATAATTTTTGTCAATTAAAAAACTGCATGTATGCAATTTGTATACTTGCTCTTAGGCAACAGGTGCTGGTGAATGTTTTGTGAATGTCCGGAAAATGACATGACATTGACAAGAATGTTTTGGCCCAGGCCTTCACTAATAAAGTTGTCAAATATATACTCAAATATATATTTTTGTTACATTTTTTTTTATTTGGGGAAGTTTAACAATTTTTCACTCTTAATTATGTTGCATGGTCATCTTGTATCTTAAAGGGGTAGTTCATCCAAAAATGGAAATTTACTCATAATCGTGTCATGTCAAACCTGCAGGACACTAAAGAAGATATTTTGAAGAATATTGAGAACCTGACAACATCGGTTCTTCTGACTTCAATTGTATGGAAACATAACCACTAAGAAATTTCTCTAAATATCTTTGTTTGTGTTCCACAGAAATGATAAAAAATCTATTTTTTATATTTACATTTTTTGGGTTGAACTGTCCCTTTAATTCTTGTTCCATGTTTAACCAAGGGTCATTTCTACCCCTTGAGGGTCATGTTCCGTACCTTACATTAGGTTAGCAATTCATCTAGCAAACTCTTGTCTAATGAATTAACCATTTTACTTTAGACTGTCCATTCGAGCCGGATGACTCTGGTTTATGATGGTGCATCCACTGCCATGCTCGCCATATTCGACTCCCACAGAAATCAGTGAGCTCAGCACTGGTTACTGGGCTGTAATTGAAGCTATTAGCCACACTGCAGTGTAGTAATGGACCAGTCTGATTCCTCCTCCCACTAACTGATTCAGTCATTTATCAAAACTCCTTGACCAGTGTGCGATTCAGCTTTAAAGTCTGCCACCATCTGCAATGCCTTATTGGACCTGTGCTTATGTTCTCGTGGTGGCATTTCCTGATGATTGTCATTCGTTTAGTAAGAGGTAAAGCAATAAATGGGAAACCCTGCTGTTTGAACAAAAGGGTCAAGGTTTGACTTGAAGCCCCTGGTTGCAGATAATGTAGCGACACCAGTCTCAACAAGAAGTTTAAAGAAGTTTATTCCATTGATGACTGATCTTCTTTTTTCAATTGTTTGTAAATTCAATAAATAACAAATATTTCTGTATATTCTTGTTGATGTTTTATCAGTGCTGGATTCTTAATGATGTCTCTTAAAAATGTAGTGCCGAGGGTCATTAGTTTGATTCCCTGGGAATTGAGGATAGGAAGGTAGTTGGTGTTAGCGCTGTTACATAGTGGTCGGTTATCCACAAAGTCCATTACTTGACCTAACCGTTGTTTTGCATTTTTTTATAAAAATAATATATATATAATTCATACAGGGGTACCAAAAGGGGCAGGTGAGGACGATTAAGGGCCCGTGCACCTATGGGCCCCTCACCATAGTAGGCAATGTTGCGAGTTCACAAAAAAACTTGCTCATATATGTATATAAAACATCTATTTGAATACTGGATTCTGATTGGCTGGAGCGTGTGCATTATAACCATCTAATTCACAAGTAGTTGCAGTCAGTTTGATCTACATTTGAAATTAAAATAACTGTCCTTTTCACCTGTCTGATAAAAATTACACTGTAGACATCAATAGTAGCTTCAATTTGGCAAATGACCATAGTATAATCGGGATAATCCACAGCTGTCCTTGCATTAAAGAAAGTCAACATGAAACACTCCAATCCTTTAATGCACTGCTAACCGTGGATTATCCCTTACGTATATATAATTAGGTTTGTCTTTGTTTTACTGTTGTTTTATTCTCCTATAATAATAATCCCATCCACAAACTAGTAATCATAACCACAAACTAATAATTTGTTTTAAAGATGGGGAAAAATCCCAAGAATTTACATTTTTGTTCATTTCATGTCAGCCGTCGTATTCTTTTTTGTTCACTAAAGCTCTACATTTAATATAACTCAGAAAAACATAGCTCTGAAAATGAGAGAGAACAGAAGCTGGGTGTAGACAGTGCTGAAGTGGATCGATGTGGTTATTCATTTTCGACAAATCTCTTTATACATTAGCATTAGCTCTGTATACATTAGCAGGAACTCCAGAATATTTTCTCACAAACGCACACATGCAGACACCTCCTGCAAGAGCGTCAGTATAACTGGATACATGGAGGTTTATGCCCACACCAGATAAACCAGCATTAACCAGTTTACCCTCAAGAAATACTAAAGATATCCATCTACATTCATTTTTGAATGATTTCTTTAAATACAATTTTTATTAAGGAAATGTTAGAAAATACAGTTTCTGTTTAGTTATAATGGAGGCTCTAAAAGATCATTTTGCAATAATTTCCAAATATATACCCTAAAGTGTCAAATATATTTTATTTATGACCAGTGGCGTTCTTAAAAGACATATATGGGAAGGACAAACACATCGTGCATTTCTCATGGCTCTCTCAGGGTTAAATACCAAAAACGTTTTAACTGAGGTTTGAGACTTCATTTCCTGCATCGCACAAACCAAAAAAGACAAGAACGGGCGGAGCTGAACAGAGGAAGAAAGTGCCGCATCACTCTCCACTTCCTATCTGTGCTTTCCATGAGTCGACAGATTGAGGAATGGAAAGAGACCAAATTAACCGAAACACACCGAGTCAAACTATTTTTAGGGTCGGTTGTAAATCTGTGTGTTGGCCTACACTCCCCCCCCCCTGACTCCATGATGACATTGCTGTGATGGCCAGTGATGAGAGCTGTCAACAACACTTTAGCAATACAAGCAGACGCCTTAGGGTAAAAGCAATGGGCTATTGCACTAGTTAACCGCGCCTAAGTTGGGGTTTCCCCAATGACCTTTTTCAAGTACTGAATAAACTGGAAGCTGTATACATCGAATGCTGTCTTGATTTTTTTAAAGCAGCACATAAACAACCGAACCAAACACTTCTGTTGCCCCATCGCTGTGTTACACAGATGTCATGTTGTCGTAATTCAGGCATAATTTAGGTCTGACTCATCCGTTGTGATTCAGAGGAGTTCAAAACTTGAGGAGAAACACTGGTCTAGATCTAGTCATTATTAAAATGGTTTGCTAGAGAAACCTTCGCTCTTGCTGTTATTTATACTTTGAAAAGTATTCAACTTTGCTGTGTAACTCATCCTGCACTGTCTGTGCTCTGAATAAACTATCTTTTTTTGCACTTATACTCAATCTCTCCACCATTTATTCAAAATGATATCTGCTGATTCCTATTGTGCGGACAAAATATTCACATTTCTTAACTTTCTCAATGTTATTAATTTATATAATGATGACCTTTAATATTGAACGGCAAACTGCTATTTTTTTATATTTTCTATGTACTGAGCACAAATTCATTGCAGAATATATCGGCCCGGATCATCGGCTGATTTTGAACTATCGACGATACCGATTATTGGCCGATATATATTGGTGCATCTCTATTTGATGTATTCATGTTTTACTATAATTATTATAACATGCGTATTATTAGAACATTGGCTGTTTATTAGTACTTATAAGGCACATATTCTGCATGACCATATACTACATCCCTTATCCTGCCCAATACCTAAACCTTACAACTACTGCATTATACTATCTCAAAGGCCAACAATATTCAATGGCTGCACAAAAACTCAAAATTTATACCCAATAAAATATTTAAATGCTTGATAGTGTTTAAATTAAATTTATATTAAAATATAAAATGGAAAAATTAAGAAGTTCAATGGTTTTTAGTTGTTTTAAAATGTATTTGAATGCTCATTTTGTCAAATTTGTAATTATTAGTCATCATGAGGCCCCCTTGGAAGTCAGCTTGGGCCCCCATATGGGCCTCGGCCCCCCTGTTGAGAACCACTATACTAACTATTGATAAGCACCAAATAACGAGTTTATTGAGGCGTAGTTAAAGGGGTCATATGGCCCGAATACGTGTTTTACTGTGTCTTTGGTGTGTTATAAGTTGCCTCATGAGAAAACGCCTTGTGTGACCACACCCCCACAAATCTACGTTAGTGTGTGGTATGATTTGACTAAGACCGCCCAAATGTATACACAAGTAAGGTGGGCGTACCTGTCAGTACAATTTCTTTGGAACCTGATGTTCCAAATATAGTAAGAGGTGCTACATTTCCGTCACACACTTGCAGCATTCAACCAATAACTATGCACTGGTTAACTGGCCTATCATAGCACACCTCACTTTTCAGAGCGATGAGCTTTGTAAAAAATCTGCGTGTTTTAGAGAGGTGGGGCAAAGAGGAGATGCAAACATGCACCTATTTGGAAAATACAGCGTTTTTTAACCTTAAACCGTGTATACACATTGCATTACATCTAAAACAAACGATAATATTCAGTTTAGCCATGTCATATGACCCCTTTAATGGTTTGTTAATAGCAAGAATTGGACCTTAACATAAAGTGTGACCTTATCATTTTTATTCCAAGTACAATGTATGCAAAGCTGCTTTGAAATGAAATGAATGAAATTAGTTAAAAGCGCTATATAAATAAAATTGAATTAAATTAAAGTACTTTTAGATTAGATAATGTTTTATTGTTAGCCTTTGATACCTGAATTTACACATCTAGCTTACACTTTACATACATTTCAGCCTCATCATAAAGTTTACTTTAAGACAAAGTGCATGCATGTTTCTAGCAATGATGAGTGTCTGGCAGGTGAGGTACAGGTGTACGTGCGTGTGATGCCCTTGGCTGTAGTGGGGTCAAACAGGGATCATGATCTGCAGAGGCGGAACATTATCTCCTCATGTTCTCAGGTTCAGAGGCCTAGAGGTCACATGACCTCATAATGCCAGGTCACTTTACTCCATTTCTCACACTCAATTAGAGAGAGATCCAGACATCTTCACACACACATCCACACAACACATAATCAGTCGCATGCACCAGATTTTCTCATACACTCATAAAATGCCGGATTCGGAACTTTTGCTTTCTGTAGCCTATTTTTTTGGTTACGGGTGTTCATAGATAGTATGCGGTGAGCTGAAAAGTTAGCCACAACCATTGGGGAAAGAGGCTATCACATTTTCCTATAAGATCACACTTGCATACTCTCACACCCACTTGCATTCGAACATACAAACAAGTGTACACACACATTTACATTTGATCTTTCCAGGATGTGGTGCGCTCTGCTGTGAGTGCATGGACGGGGTTTCCCTTCTTCTTCACGACAGCATTTCCGCCTCGACCGTTTGTTTGTCTGTGAACGCAGCTAGTGGAAGAAAATTAAATTTGTAAACCGCTGCTTTTTAAACTGTATATTGTTGCCGCTTTGCTTTTGTTGTGCGACATGCTTGTGGTGCTTTTCAAGAAGGAATAATTCACTCGAAAATGAAAATTCAGGCATCATTTACTCACTCTCCCTTGTCGTTTCAAACCTGTATGACTTTCTTACTTGTGCAGAACACAAAACAAAATATTTAGAGGAATGTGGTAACCGAACAATGGCGTTACCCATTTACTTGCAATGGTTTTGTGTCTCTACAATAAAAGTCAAAGGGTACAGCCATTGTTCGGTTACCGATATTCTTCAAAATGTCTTGTTTTGTATTCTACAAAAGAAAGAAAGTCATACACGTGGGTAAAATGACATGTGGGTGATAGGGATGTAACAATATTATCTTGTCTCAATATGACTGTGATCCCATGACTGTATGAAACGATAGGTCTTCCGGGCCTAACATAGAGAATCCTAGAAAAAATAATAGATGGATAGATTTAAATCCATCAGGTGCAATTATTTTATTTATAAAAGGTATTTTAGGTAATTTGACCCATCTCATAGTATAACTCATACCTCTAAGCAACAGTTATGATTGAGGATAAGGAAAAGAGGATGCTCATGTCACGTTTCCAAGTCATCATTTGCCATTTTAAATATTGCAACAATGCCATACGGTGGACTTTATAAACGAGGTGAGACTTTATATCTACGGTGAGATTTTTTTATTGTTATATCCCTATTGGGTGAGTATATGATGAAAGAATTTTTATTTTTTAATGAATTCATTATTTTCCCATCGTGTTTGAAAATGAGCTCAGATTTTATTATGCAGCTACATTATGTAGCTCCTTGTTTTAATTTTCCTGAAGTGTATATAAAGCATCAGGAAGTGTGAAGTCCGCTATTTGGTATTTATCTCACGTTCACAAACATTGAGTCTAGACACACGGACCTTTTATACACTGATATCACCATTTCCCTTCTTCAAATACATAAAATGTACAGTAAAAGATCTAAAAAATTGAGAACTTTATATTTTCAGTCTTGGACACAGTATGTTGGCTCTTTATTCCAAATGTGATTTCACATTTTGCTTTGAGGAATTCATTTATTGCCGGAATTGGAGAAGTGATATTGTCATAGCAGCCGGAGTTACGTCTGGTATTTATCTGGTTGTCCTGCCAAAACGCTCTCTCTCATGTTGCCACCTCCAGCTTTGTGACAGGCTGTGTGTTTTATTTAGAGATGAGACGCTTGAAGTGATTCACAGCTCACAGAGGCCCTGAGACACGTGCGGCATTAACAGCTACTCTATTAAAGACACTCATTTAACATTTGTAACAAGTACATTGAAATATTTACCCAGTACAGCTCAATCACGGATGTAGTCGAGTATTACTATAGTATGTAACATGTATAACATAGCACTTTAAAATAAGAATTACAGTAATATTATATCTATAAGCATCTTATCTCAAACAGATCTCATCCCCCATTTACTGCTATAATTAGGAAATTAATACTACGGGAGTCAATAGGGCTGAGCTCTGTTCGGTAAATGACATTCGTCCAAATATCTTCCTTTGTGTTTTGCTGAACAAAGACATTAATACAGGTTTAAATCAACTTAAGGGATAAGTCGGTAAATGATGAGAGAATTTTCATTTTTGGGAGAACTATCCCTTTAAATAGCATTTTTACATCGCTTCATTGCTGCTTCTGATAAAAAAAATACTAAAATGCATAGAATGCATAAACTGTATATAGTACACTTTCTCAAAAACAGAAAAACTATATTTATAAAATTAATTTAGTTCAAGTGTCAACTATTTTGCAAGGGAATACACAACCTTCCAGATGATCTTAAAGCTAAAGGACATGAGTTTAGTCAATTTTCCCATTTTGATTTCATCTTGCCAGCAAGGTCAAAGCAACGGCACCACATTACATGAAAGTGCTGAAATATTTTCAGAAGTGTGTCTCATCGACATCGGAGCTCATTTTTTGCTCTTTGTTAGGGAACTGGGATCCACAGGCATTTGTTCAGGAGTTTGGTCTGACTGGCCCAGTGGCTTCCCTCCAGTTCCTCACCCAAAACCACAAGGACTAGAGGATACTTCCAAAATGCCTTCACCAAACCTTCACCTCTGGCATTTATGGCTTTGATATAGTACTTTATTCACTGCATTTATGAGAAAATGAAACTAGAAATGAAGTAATGTGGTTTTTCCTCTGTATTTCTGATCTGCCTGTGTTTTTCGATGCACTGAATCTCACTTTTGATCTTAAATAAACCATGCCACATATCAAACTTACAATTGGGGTTTTTTTTCGTTTGTTGTGGGACATTATCCTTTAAGTATACATGCAACGCCATCTTTTCTCAAAACAAGGTACCTTAAGACAAAAACATCCTAAAGAAATAAATAGTCAAACCACGTGCACGCACACACTTACATGCCACTATGGCTGGCCATCGCATATTATACCATTGCCTGCCTGCTTTTCCTACAACGGACTTTTCCCTTTCTTACATAATCCACCTCTCACTTACAAACCGCTGTAATGTTGCATTCCAGTTTTTTTGGCAGTAAGAGCAGGCCTGGACTACCAGACAGTTCAGTGCCACACAAACCAACAGTAATGCTCCTTGAGTTCTCTTTTCTGCCCTGAGGTCAGATGCACTGAAGGCTTTTATAGCTGCGCACAATGATTTAATCCCGGGTCGCATGTAAAGAGATGAAGAAATAGAAATATATTGTACATTGACAGAAAAATCACCAAGAAAGTGGCTTCTGTGTTGTCACACATCAGAGAGAACGCGTGGAAAGAGTCAGACTACAGACAGGAAGTACGTCAAGACCAATAGAGGAAGTAAAGGGGATGGGGGGGTGGTTGAGGCCGCAATTCACCCGGAAGCCACAGTGGAACTACGACCAAAATACTCCCCGCGTGTTACTTCAGACCAGACAAGAGGGGCATGGGTTCAAGACGGCCTCTTTTTTTTGTTCGCGGTTTCATGCATGTCTTCTCTCGTGGCTTGCATGAACCTTTTCTTTGTAAATTACCTTTGGTGAGTTTCAATCAAGCAGGTTTGGTCTTGCTTAAGTAAAAGTTACGTTTATATTGGGTTGACAATTTACATAGAGGGCTAAATCTGAGCAGGCTTTATAATTTTATAATTATAGACATAAAATCAAGGACAGAAGATGATGTAGTTTCAATAAATATTAAAAAGTAGGGATGAACCGGTATCGGGCCCGATACTAAGCAGTTGTACTCTTGAAAATGAACCCACACTAAAGATCGATACCTCGTATCTGACAGAAATGTGTTGTGAAATTTGCTTTGAAAGTTTGTGAAAAAAACATAATAAAATATTTTTTCATAATGATGGAGTTGTTTGTAACTATGAAGTTATTATTTTTTTGGTCTCACTGTGTTTTGAATAGGTACATGCATCGGTTTCGAAGAGTGCTAGAAAACAAATATCGGTACTCGTTTGATGGTCCTTTCAAAAAGGTATCAGTAAAAAGTAGTTACGATGCTCATTTATAATTCATGTTACTTAATGCATTTATAAATAGTTTGTATATTACAATATTTAATATTATATATACTTATAATATGAAATAGCTTATGGGAAATTTATCTTCATTATTAATATTTTTTTACATTTTTGCCGTCACACCATAGGACATATTTGGACACACACACACAAGCACACACACATACATATATACATTGTGTGTAAACTCTCAGGTAGTTTGATGGGGATTTGATCAATGTAAGTTAGTGGTTTAATTGACCAAGCAATAGTGTATCATCTGACACGTACTCCCATATCTGGCAAACTCTAGTATTTATATAAGCAGATAATTTATCTCATGTACCACAAGTGCCACACACACGCAAATGCAGTGTGATGAAATAGAGTTCCTATTGGTTTTTGCTGGTTAAGCCAGTCTTCGGTGAGTACCGTCGTGTCCCCTGCATGAACTCGGGCGAGGCATTGATCAGTTTTTCCGGTTTGCACATTTGTTTATTTTCTCAGACTTTGGTGGTCTCACACACAACATCACGGCACAGAAAAACACAGGCTTCTCAAGCTTTTGAAAACGTCTTTGAACAAAATAAGTCCAGAATCACAAACTGACCCAACAATCAAAGGTCGAACATTTTACTTCAGCAAAAAATAGTGTTTGGTTTGTAAACAATTGTAAAGATCAACAGTTATTGATGGTCAAAGATAACATAGAAACTTAAATTTTCAACTTTTGCCTCTCTATCGCCACCTCTGGCAGCTTCCTTCACAAACTCCTCTTTACTTGTGTTGAAAAAGTTAAAGTGATATCCGACCTAACTGCTTCAATGACAAATTATTATCTTACCCTTGTGAATTGGGGTAATGTATAGAGACAGTTTTGAACACTGATAAAAACAAATTTTGCTGTCTTTTCAACGAAAAAAAATGTATTGCATGTTAAACATATTGTGCAATAATTCAGTATGAACTGTACAAAAATATAAAATGTGTGAATGCAGAATAAAACACATTCTCTCATGTGTCTTTTTTATTGTAGGTTTGTGTATTTTTATTGTGTACCGTCTTGTCAATTTGGCACTTACATATTCCTATATTGTTGTGTATGTCCGTATAATGATGTAAGTGATAGGCCTTTATGATAAATACTTTATGTCATTTAAAAAACAAGCACTTTTCTTTCCATCTTGTCCCATGTGACCATTGTATAGTGCATAATGTGTCATCTGCTGATTAGCAAATAATTGTTACATCATTTATAGAAGTAATCTTCCTATTAGCCCTGAGAAGTGAGCAGTCATCATGGTTCTGCAACGAGGAACATCTACTGGTTATGCCCAACGTCCAGCCTGGAAAGAAACACAACTAATTTGATTATACATCCATTGCAGCTTTGTATTTTTCCGCTGCGTATTGAAATTAGCTAGATTGTGATCTGGGATAAGCGTACGCTTCCCTGGAATCCCTACATGCAAAATACACAAAGGGGAGTCCTTTCAGCCGGCAACAGTTCCATAGACAAGCTCCTTGCCATCAATTGTCGTACAGTGCCCATAGTCATGACAGTCGCGGAAATAAAAACAAGTGTAGCTCAACAGGTGTTGGGTTGTTTTTCCGGACCCAACTCTATGAAAAGGCTTCCCTTAGGAAAGTGCCCGTGGTGTGTCCGTTCAAAAGGAACTCCCTTGTCCATGTTGCATCCCTCAAGAACAATTTGGATCAGGCGTTGAGGAGATAAATGTGGGCTCCAATGGAATCTAGCCCCCCAAACAGCTACATGAGGTTGTAATAGTCAAAGAGACTATAAACAGCATTTAGAAATGCAAAATGTATTTGTTGTTTATGGTCAACAAATCCAAGCACAATTTGAGGAGGATCTTTCAACATTTGGCATTATAGGAGGACCAGGGTAAAATATTTCTAGTCTCTTATGGCTATACTTTTAATAAAATTGGACAGTTAAATGATTGATTTGACATTCACATCAATTACTTAGTTAAATTTTAGAGTTTGCAAAATCTTGGTTCAAACTTTTATTTACAATATTGTTTACAGACTCTTCGATTCTGACTAGACTTTCTAGTTTTTTTGTAGTTAAAAAGCTTGGACTGGGTCTTTGGGGTAGTAGTCTCATATGTCAATTGTCAACAAATATTCAGTTGGTTGTTTAAAAAAATACATCGTTTTTTCTGAATAGTTAAATTTCTCAACATTCGCACCACCACCAGTGTACAACTGCTAGTACACGTCATGGCTTCAGGCGGTGGAAACAGTGTTTACTTCCTCTATTTTGCTCTATAAAAAGTAATATTCAAATCACTATGTCTCCATTCTCTTTTTTAGCACTTGCTGCCGGCATGATAATGAAGTCTGTGTGTGTTTCCTCATTAACAGAACTCTCATTGTTGAAATAACTTACGACACTACATAAACAGTATCAGCAACAGCATAGCAATTTTCATTCATTCCTTTCTTTCTGACGTTTTTGCTTTAATAAAGAATGACACATTTCGATCCTGATTGGATCGACAAATCATATTTAAGCTCATGTCTAGGGTATAACGTAGGAGGGGAGGTCCCCTTAGAATCCCCAAATGACATATTCATATCATCAGTTTAGCACCTCACCTACACATACTTTACATCTTGCCCATTGAGTCAAGATTAGCCTTTGGAGTCCCCCTCGAGTGTATGTCAATATGTGTCTGTGTGCATGTTTATTTATTGTGGCCCCCAGAACACACAGCATGATTCAGACCCCCCTCCCACACACTCCATGTTTACTTCATTAGGCCATATCTGTCAGCTAATACTACTACAGTGTTTATGAATCAATTGCCGAGGTGGATCATTCCAGAGTTTAGAAGGGAGTGTTGTTGCTTTGGCATTAGTGCCGTTTATTTGGGAATTACTGGGGATGCATTGAGATTAATTGAGGGTTTTGTTCATTGGATAGATGAATGGTCTTTAAAAGGTTATATACATTATGAATATACACCGAGCACAAACGTATTTAAACACTTATAGGCCACAGTTAGAAATACCATTGATTTTGCACTGCATAACAAAATAACATGATTTGGGGTTTAAAAATAGTAAAACATGGACGTAGTGTCCGTGATGTACCCGTAGGTTTGTGAAGAGCAAGTTTGAAGCCTAAAGTGAGCGTCGCCATGACAGCGCATCACTCCCAGATAAGCGACGATTACAATTTTGCGTCTAAGGCCTAGTCCACACGTACACGGGGATTTTTATATACATAGTTTTTCCTGTTTTTTGGCTGGTTGGTTTTTGTCACATGACCTGCGGTGGCATGTGGCATTCTGAAAAGTTGAAATATTTTCACCAATGCGTCTAAGGCACCAATGCACCTAGAAAATCAAGACCATTTAAATTTCATCTTAACAAAAATGCACGTGCAAAAGACGCTAAATGTGAAACCCCCTAAAGGCTTGTTCGACTTGATGCGGTGCCGCAAGATCCAACGAGCAGGGGACATCAAAGTACCGCAAGATCGATTCGAAAGCAAACATTTTATGATTTTTTAATCACTCTCGCGGTACTTTGATGTCGGACCTATCGGACCTTGGGCGCCACATCAAGTTGAACAAGCCTATGGCAAACGGCAGAATGTGGATGCTTGTCACTCAAGTGGCCGCGGCCTTAATTATACAGAAAATGGCTTAATATAATTTAAATGGCTCATGTCATGAACGGCAATATTAGCAATAATTAGTCATTTTCCGCGCCTGGACATCATCCACTACCATAGTAGAAAAATTTTGTTATGTTATTTTGTTCTGTTTAACACAACATCAGATACTTTGATAATTTATAAAATTACTTAGGAGGGCAAACATTTGACTATCATTTTCATATTTCCTACAATGGTAGTCAATAATATCACAGAAATGTCAGTTGCTAACATTCTTCCAAATATCTTTCTTTGTTTTCGACAGAACAAAGACATTTATACAGGTTTGGAACAACTTGAGGTTGAGAAAATGATGACAGAATATAAACTTTTGGGTGAACTATCCCTCAAACATATTTGTAAATTTTCAGGTTGTAAAAATTCTCCCAAAAATAAAAATGTTGTTATCATTTATTCACCCTCATGTCACATAAAACCTTTATATGACTTTATTCTACTGTGAAGCACAACAGTTATTTCGAGAAATGTGCATACAATGGAATTCAATGGGGACAATGTTGTTTGATTACTCAAGTTCTTTCAAATATCTCTATATCTTTTTGGGTTCAGCGGAAGAAAGAAAGTAAAACAGGTTTGGAATGAGACGAGGGAGAGTAGATACAGATTTTTTGGGTGAACTATCGCTTTTTACGTCCATAATTTAGTTACAAAATACACCAGTGGTTACCTTAAGACTTGTTGGTTCTATAAATGCAAAAATGCTTTTGGGCGTGTGTTCAATGACAGCAACATATGTTTTGGGTGCGGGGTTGAAGTGATTATTTTATTTTTGGTACATTTATCAGGCATGAGGCCAGCGTATGTCAACCTGGATTTGGGTACAAATTGTTACCTTGTCACTCTCTTTCTCTTTCTCTCTCTCTCTCTCTCTCTCTCTCTTATTGCATCAGCATCCTTTGAGCATTTCAGTGCATGAATGGCAGCTTGGATTCCACTCTTGGTGGGTAATAGGGGCGCTGTGCTCTCTGATTGGCCTGAATGAGAAGTAAGGGATTTTAGTTGGACACGTGGGAAATCTCATGGGCCACCCTGGCCCCTAATTGGATTACATACAGACAAGTATGTCATCTTATTATACATTGTTCTATATATAATCTCTTATTTCCTAAGGATTCTTTTTTAATAGCTATTATATATTTCCTACCCTCTGTAATTTAAATGGAACAAGTATTGAGCACATTAGATGCTTTACAAATACTAATATGATTTTTTTTAATTTGTTTAAAAAAATGTTTTAAAGTTGTGTTAAATCTGTGTAAGCAGAATAAAATGATTTCTGAACATTCCCTGCTTTAATAATTATGTGAGTTTTTTGTCTGAACGAGAACTCCTATAACAGACAGTATGGCCCACACAGAGATCTGATTTCACAGTCAGTCTGAGATCACATGAACAGACTGAGAAAAAAGAAACAAAAAGAGACCATCTTAATCCAAAAGAACTGTGGCAGCATCTCCATGATGATTGACTCCTTAAAAATGAAGCAAACAAAATCATATATTAAAACAAATTTGAGACGCATATAATGTGCCTTTAAATTTTACACACTGCATATGGTACACTTCAAATGTTCACTGTGTTATTGTTCTGTTTAAGAGGTCATTCATTTTGTGTTCTTGTAGCCTTTAAACCACTGACTTGAAAGATCTGGGCTTCCCCTCTTATGTTGATCTGCCTAAACAATTTGCAACAAGGGACAGTTTGTATTATTTCTAAAAGTTGCAGATAAGATATTTTCTCCCTTGTTTCTAAATTGGTGAACGGGACCCATGACGTTTTGCCCTTGCGGTTCCTTTAATGGCTGCGGGTTCCGATCGCTTTTCCACTTTGCAGATCTGTCAACCGGAAACTCTCTAACCAAATACAGACAGTGAGGGGCGTGGCCGGATCAAGACCTTATTTGGAGTTTCCACTCGTTGGCGAACTTGGCACTCGAGGCCAAAGCCAAGCCTACAGATCTGCCGCGCGCCTGCAGTATTTACACGCGATTAACTCTCTGGCAATGACAGCCTTTGAATAACCCAGGCAGTTTAGCTTCTTCTAGCCTGATAATCTACATTAGTCCGTTGCTTAAACAAGGTAGTAGTTTTATAAACCATTGACTGTGTTTGCAAATTAGTTTTAATTTGGAAATACATTTTAAGTTTAGTCTGCTTGCCAACAAAAAGCGCAAGTAATAAAGTGTGACCTTCAACTACAGCCTTACATCCACACATTTATAATAATCTTAATCAATATTTTTCTGTCAGATAACCCTATAAAATGTTACTTTAACAATGACTTTTAACCTTAATTCCTTGTCTTTATGCAGTGTGGTCATGTCAATTTGTTCATTAAACTGACCGAATTCTTTAGACAAAGAAGCACGAATGCAAGTAAAATGACAAGCAGTTGCATCTAGCAATAAAATGTTTTAGCAATGTCATCTAGCAGTGAAAAAGATAAGATCAAACGAATCTTGCATCTTAAGCGTAATAAGGATGCGATGAACAGTCCACATGTATCGTGCATGCTCACCTAAATCTAAACCTTTAAGGTTTCCGTTTATATTCTGAAGTCATTAAAATTGTATAAAATAATATGCAATGTTTAGAAAGGCACAAACGCAAACTGAGGAGCTCTCAATACATCTTTAAAAAGCTTTCACTGTTTGTCCGGTCCACTGCACACAAACGAAGAAGATACCCGTGAAAGTTTATTAGCCCTTCTGTGCTCCGGTCCTTACACTTGCCTTCCTGCCACCGACTCTAATGTTCCACTATGAGGAGCTTCCATGTGACGTCGTGCGGCCGTCTAGCTTTGTGTGTCCATATTTGGTCATCTACGTCACACAGTTTATTCCATCCCACCGTTGAACAAGAAAGCGTTGGAGTTCCCTACGCTCGCAACAGAGCGAGCAGTGCCACACTCGTGCAATCACCACCACCAACAAACCAACATCTCTGTGCTGATCCACAGAATATAACACTTTACAGAAATCAGTAAAAAAAAACAGGCTACAAGCAAGCTCGTGGACAGACATCAGCGCGGATACCGATTTTAAAGGGATTGACATCACATTCTTTCGCTTTTTAGGTAGATTTCAGAAGTCCGGAGATTGATCGGAACGGAACACCTGTGCGTGCTTTTTAATGACAAACTGAACAACTGCTATGACCGGTAAACTAGCGGACAAGATCCCTATTACCATGAGCAGTTTAATCAACTCCATACCTGACAGTCTCTATCCAGAAGAAGACATCCCCACTTCAATGAACATTTTCTCAAACCAGGACTCTATTTCTCACTACTCACAGATGAATACAGGTAAGGACTAAAAGTTCTGAATGAATTAAGCTCTTGTTGAGATTTGTGACCTGCTCGCTGGTTTGATTTTTTTATGTTCGGTTATGGCGCGGCATCAGTTGTGTTGGAGCCCGCTGAATGCGCTTCACTGCTCGGCCCCGTAGCACCTGTTAACACGCGCGCTTACTTGAGCAGCTTGTTTAGTAGGCTGCTAAACTGAACTATTTATACAGATTTCGGACTGTTTAACATCTCTTCACAGCATTTCCCAATCTTTTTCTGAAATTGGATTTCGTAAAACAAAACTGTGTTAATTTGACATTGTACATTTACATAAAAAGCTAAATATGAATAAGCAACTCGCACGTAATATAGGCTACACTTATTTATAGACTCTGATCACATTTTTGTTGTTTCTATTATATATTCTATATTTATATATATATATATATATATATATATATATATATATATATATATATATATATATATGTGTGTGTGTGTGTGTGTGTTAACGTTTGCACTGTAATGAAAATAATAATTTTACCGAGGAATAAATCCAACTTGAGCCTTTTTTCCTCGAAGGAATCCGTGATACATCGGGGCTCTATTTTGGGGTGAAATATATATATTAGGAAAAAGGAGATATTGTTAAACTAGGTAAAATTGTTCCAGTCACGTGATATTCGTGTGAGGACAGGTAAAATCAGGTAATATCATTCCGAGCCCACGCGACAAGGGACACGTGAAACTCCACGCTATCCACTAATACAAACACAGTCGGAATTCATATTTCACATGCTGAATTATAATACCATGTCATATCAAAATCCTTCCGCTTAAAATGCTAACTTTTGACTTACTTGTCCCTGTAAAATCGCAGCAGTCTTACAATCTGTTCTTTCTTAAATATTTACTTTTTGTGTTATTTACGGGATTTGATTAGTCGGTGTTTGCTATAAAGTATTGACCCTGTTTCTGACCCTCCACGCGCGCGGGTGGGCGTTTATGGGCGCACTGTTTTGTTAAAAAAAAATAAAAAAAGTTGTGAAAACAGCCTAAATATAAAGAATAATACTAAATCTCTTCTAAATTTTTGCTAAATCTAAGATATATATTAGGGCCACAAAAGGAATATTACCCGTATTTCAAATCATGTATCATTTAAAATATTGAAATATTTTAAAACCATTTTACATTTTAAGTTTTAAAAAATCTTTACACACTTTCCTGAACTAGTAATCCAGTCAAAAGTAAAATGAACTAAAAAAGACTACTGGCTAATGATTTGATGAGGAGATACTCACATTTAATTATCCAGTTGTTGCAGTTTTCTTAATATACAGCCGGTTTGTTGTTTTTAGTCAGCTTTTATACATCTGTCAATCGAAAGTTTGAATAGTTCATTTATAAACAAAAATCATTTCAGTTCCATATCATAGTGAATATTGTTGGCTTTCTATAACTTTTCTGAGCTTTTAACAACGTTCTTATTTGAGCCACTAAAAATAAGAATTAGCCAAATATGATATTTATTGCGAAGAGTGAAAGGATAAGATCATCCGCCCTCTCGATGTATATTCTGCTGGAGTTTCACAAAGCTCATTGATGTGGTTTTGACTCGTCAGGTCAAAAGAAGCGATGCTTTCCACACTTGCGGGACAGTATTGACCTCATTTCGTTTATTAATATGTGAAACGCAATAGGACTGTTGTACTCCTAAATTAATGTTTTAGTTCTGGAAATAGAAAATATAATACATTTAGAATTATTTCTAAAGTTTAATTGTGTGTTTCTCGAGGAGATCATATTATTTTTTTATAGTATATTTAAAGATTTATAGTTCCTATCAATCAATAATAGTAATACTAATAGTAATAAAAAATATGGTTCACATTAACAGGGTTGTATTCACACACATTTACTAATGTAAGATAAAATATTTTTTTTTAAAGAGATTGAATAAAGAGACTCCTTGGGAACTTTCTGATAAGGACACTTGGGCACATATCTCTGTGGGATTATTGATCACAATGTTCCAAGGTGACAAACCTTGTCCTTACAAAGTGTCCTAACAAATGCCCCAGTCAGAGTATTTACAAGTGTGTGAAATGTATCCACACACACACAATTTGCAATGATCAGGAAAGAAAGATGCGCAATATAAAAGAGTGAGGGGTTTCTCATCCTTGCCTGTGGAATACACCATTTTTCGTTTCTCTTAGTTCTGAATCTTTTCCTCCAGACACTGCACAGCATCTCTTCACACATGTACCCATATGGGTGTTGAACAGTTGCGAGGACCATCTGTAATTTTCATTCTGTTTGTTTCTACCGTAAGCAACAATTGGGTATACACAATGTCATTACTGTAAATGCACGCACAAGACAAAAACTAAGTGAGCCCTCATAAAATATTTATTTTATAAACTTGCTGTGATTTATCAAGTTGTCAGCACTTGATTATGTGAATCATACAGACGTATTAAAATGGTCAAGCGACTAAATACAACAGATCCTTGTTTGGCATTTCAAAGCACCCATCAATTGTCAAAAAAACTAATCTTACTGAAAAAATATGTGTAATAGAGAGGCAGAGAGAGAGTGTAAAAAGTAACAGTGATGTCAATAGAGACATTCTGTTGCCTTACTCCCAAATAAGGTGCAGTCCTTAAATTTTCAATTTTGTGATAAGATGTCAGGGGTCAGATCGATATTAACTGGATTCTTGTATTAAAGATACATTTTCTTTCATCTTTTGGACTTAAATGTTTACATTTTCTTGTTTTATTTTCGCAAAAGGCGATTAACAGAGGTATGCAAAGAAATTGATATCCGTGACCACCTTAAGATTTCATAGTTATCATTGTTAGTAGTTAGTGCATACTAGATGACGTGCATTCTCATAGAAGTAGAGGCAGAACTTTCCACTACCTCTACCAAGTTTCTTTGACAGTATTTTGGTGCGGTTGATTGATTGTTTCCTTTCTGACCCTGTGTCTTACAGATAATATCATGGACTTGGGGATGGGTGGCGAAAAGGGAAGTGGTGAGATTCAGTATGGCTCTGGTGGTTTTCAGTCCGGCCGAACCGGACAGACCGTCACCTACCTGGGCAAGTTCGCTTTCGACACCCCTCCGTCTGGCAGCATCGGAGGCTCGGGTTGGTGTCCCGATAATAACATCATCAGTCTGGTGAGCGCTGGAATCCTGGGCGTGTCGCCGTCACCCGGCAACATCACCAACCATACTTCATCGAGCGGCAGCATGGGCGGCCAGTCGTCAGACATGGAGCAAGTATACGCATCACCTCTTCCAGCCTACTCAACCTGCGGCGAGATCTATCCAGAGCAAGTTTCGTTCCACCACAGCCCGGCCACCTCCTCGTCTTTGCCCTATCCGAGCTCCGACTACCATACCACCTCCAAACCAGGCATGGACGGCAGTCTCTTTTCCATGATCCCAGACTACAACCTCTTCCACCACCAGGGAGACGTAGGGGTGATGGAGCATAAACCCTTCCAAACCATGGACCCTATCAGAGTGAACCCACCCCCCATAACTCCTCTTGAGACAATTCGAGCATTTAAGGACAAGCAACAGATCCATCCCGGGTATCTCGGGGGTCAACAGCATGTTTCCCAACACCATCAGCCTTCTCAGACGCTCACCCTCAAACCCATTCGCCCGAGAAAGTACCCCAACCGGCCGAGCAAAACACCCGTCCACGAACGCCCGCATGCCTGCCCGGCGGAGAACTGCGATCGCCGTTTTTCGCGATCAGACGAGTTGACACGCCATCTGCGCATTCACACGGGCCACAAACCCTTCCAGTGCCGCATCTGCATGCGATCCTTCAGTCGCAGCGACCATCTAACCACACACATCCGCACGCACACCGGGGAGAAGCCTTTCTCTTGCGAGTTCTGCGGACGCAAGTTTGCTCGCAGTGACGAACGAAAGAGGCACGCCAAGGTGCACCTGAAGCAGAAGGACAAGAAACCCACAGACAAGGGCAGTGGTGCAGGGGGGAGCCATGCTTCTCCTCCCAGCTCCTGCGGGAGCGCGGGACCCAGCAGCGCTAATATCATGACCGTTACCACTTGTGCGTGAGATGGACTTGTGCAAAGACTACATGGAGAAGACATGAAGGTTTTTCTTTTCCTTTTATATACACTTGACTCGTATACTCTCTCCCTCTCGATATCCATCCGTTTTCTCTTGGTTCTGTTTATTAAAGTGGCATATTTCCGTAGCCACTATGGACTCAAGGATGGAAAAATAGGCAGTCAAGAGTTCAAGCAGTCAGGTCAATCCACAAGAAGAGCACTTATATACAGATGCAGCACAATCATAAGAGTTTAACTCAGCTCTGGGGACCAGAGCGATCTCTTGAAGCTTTAGCCTTTTGTTTTATTTCATTTGAGTTCAAGGACAGATTTGATGCTGTTTCTGTTTTCTCCAAGTGTATTTCGGTTTGTCATTGTGCACTTTCATTTGCCTACTGCTTTGCAGTCTTTTTTAATTATTGTGAATTATTTAATGTTTGTCTTGTTGTTGTTTTTCAACATAATGTGTATTAAAATACAACAGACAGATATCTGAACTCATTTTAGTATTAACCTGGCTGGCAATATAATGGGAATGCTGTAAGATTCATTTCAGATATTGGGAAAACCTTTAAGCCTTCAAACCTAAAGGCCTAAGGAGACTGAGCATCAAGTGAACGTTAATAGTCTGTTGCAACATTATGTCGCATTATCCAAATTTTTCGGAGTCTTTTTGTAGGGATATGGATGCCGTTTGTAATTGACAGACTGGTAGTGCAATAAATGAAAAACAACAACACCTGACTCACTTTGAAAAGCTTACTTTGTAGAGTTGAAATTAAGACACAGCTGCGGCCTTTACCTGATTCGCTTTATTTGGTGTGTATAAGGGCCAAACTTGCAGATTTGTCACGTACTTCTGGTTGAATCTGGTCTGAGCATTTTGCCGTTCTATTTTTGCCGTCTGTATGCCTGCATGCATCTAGTATCATGTCTTTGCTAGTACTGAATAGACCTACAGCAATACGCGTCCAGTTTAAGCCATCTGAAAATCCTTCCGTTACGGTTACTGTTGTCGTTCCTATCATTGTTTTACTGGACAGTTCGTTTTTATGCTTTAACCGTACAATATTTTTCACTGGGTCCCATTTTATGCACATTATATATTCAGCACACATTTTAACACACACGTACAAGCGGTTTTGAAAATGAAATCAGGCGAAATTATGGTAATGCCTGCCTGCGAGCATCACCACTGGGCAGGACTGATCTTAGGAGTCATTGTTTTGCATTTTCAACGGCTGAGGCCTGCCTGCTGTATGCATGCCATTCAAGACGTTTTTGGATGGGAACAGTTTCGACATTTACTGCTCTCATGGGCAGCACTATATCTCCACGGTTACACATATTTGGATCTGAATATTAACCATGAGCGAGAGGGGGTTTTGTACAGTTAATTATACAAACATATTACTACATGTTTTCTACTTGGAATGTACAAAGCATTGTCCTTCAGTATTACAATATGTGTGTCTGTGCTCGTGTGTGGACCTGTACACTAAGGCATACGCGAACATCCGCATACTCCGAATTTATTGACTGAATGTTAAAACAAAAGGGTGTGTTTACATTTTATTTTCCTGTTTTTCAGTCTTTCTGTTTTCGAAATTGTGTACATAGTGCCGAATGTTTTATAAGTGTGTGTGCAGGAAATGTTGAATATTGACAGTGTCAAATGTGATGCATTCTCCACTGAGTCTCTCAAGTATGAATTGTTATTAACCAACACTGCAAATGATGACTTGCGGACAGACTGAATGATTTGTTTAATAAAAGAATAAGATTATTTGAAGGAAAAAGAAAAGCAAAAATCTGTCTCATTACCTTATAACCAAGCTATGCATACACAAAGCAAATATTTTATAAATATATCATAAAAATATTTTACAAGTACCTCATAATTCTGTTCAGTATATTAGAACTCCGTTTCACAAATTTAGACTAAGTAGTCATTCTCTAATCTATTAGCATACAAAATACAAACTTTATTAAAAATGACTAAAAGACATTAAAATAAAAAAATTACTTTAATTAAAGTAGTTTAATTCTTAACTTTTTTAGCCATGTTGTGCATAAGGTCAGCTCTAATAACTGTGTTAAGAAATAACTAATATTTCATATCATAATTTCGGCTCAAATCACTTCTGTGACATTTCTTCAGGCAGTATTCCTATTGTTTTACCTCCTGGTGAGGGCATTTGTTAAGGTTTTTAATTATGATTAGAGTTATGGCTATAAATAGCTGACAGTGATTTGACCACTAAAATAAATGTGCAAAATGTCCTGGTAAAAAAGATGCAGCGCTTATAGCACTTACACATAGATGTTTATCAGGTTATTTTCCTTGCAGCTGAGTTAAGAGTTTAAATGTTATATTTATCTGGGGTAAAAACTAAAATTGTACAAATCTAATATTGATCTGGAAACTCATCTACATACAGTTGAAATTTGCCGAAAGCTAAACAGGGATTTTCAATGTATGCATTGACATTATTGACTTGAATAATGCATCGATATGGCCTTTAATGTCAGGATTGTGTACACAAGTAAGTTTGTAGCCTCTCTTACTGTAACTGAAGGGAAATGTTGCAGAGAGGATGGGTTGGTTTCCTGTTGGAGAGTGTAAATGTTAAGTTGTGTCAGTAGACAGGTTCAGGAGCATGTATCTTCAAGGTCCCTCCTCTGCTTTTTTTTCGTTATTAGAGAGATATCTCCATATCTAAGGCACATATGGTTTAAACAGTATTGTATTTAAAATAGGGATATACACGAAAACAGCTTCTGGCTGATTTTTTTTCTTTCTGTGCCAAGATACATCGTAATGCAGCGCCAAACTGCAGCAGTAAAAATAGCAAAGGCAGTTCTCACAGATCAGACCCTGTGGAGTTGTGTATACGTGTGTGTGTGTTTGAGCAAATTCAAACTCTGATGTATGGAATACAGAGGTTTTAAAGAAAATGGTGTTTCTTTTAAAAGCTGTGTTATGGAAAGTTGTTAAGATTAAAAATCGTGGCATTTAAATGAAATAACCATAACCGTCTATATGCTAAAACAAGTCAAAACATCATATTCATATTAACTCTGATAAATTTTATTAGCTAATAAAAGTCTTCCTCACACCAAGTTCTGTAAAGAAACAAGCAATCGTGACCTCCGGAGAACTTGTGTGTACGTGGTGTGTGTGTTTGAGCATGCATGCATGCACCTGTATATCTGTGCTTGAGTTCTTCCATTTCCGGATTTTCCACCCTCTTTTTAAATGTCTGGGACCATTCAAGAATTGCCAAAAAAAATGAATTGTCTTGTGTGCTGACCATGTAACTAAGCACTATACACTATCAGTGAAACGTAATGCCCTGCTTCAGAAAGAAACGTTGATTTTTATCTTGTCTTGTTTAATTTCGTCTGAATATAATAAGTAATAATTAATTTGCTGTTATTTGAAGAGCCTGAGCAGTTGTTTCATTCAGAGCTTTACTAGGTGGTCTGATAAATAGAAATACAGATATCGCTACAAGTCTCACAACTCTACTCCCCCGACGTCACAGATTCGGCATGAGTGTTCACTGTCTGCCTTTGGATCAGAGCCAGAAGGAACAGCCTTGTTTGTGCCAAGCGGGATGCAGGCTCAGCTGCCCTGGAACAATATGCACAGAGGACACCACAGAAATGTAAATGTGACCCCAGTCAGCTCTGAAGCAGGCCCTGTTTCACAACACTGATTCACTGTTTACCTGATTCTTTTGCTCTCTGTCAGTCCGTCAATATGACTGATTCACTAACATACGATTGCAAATGTCCACTGTGCTATACATGGTCAATGACTTCAGAAATTAATGAAGTTTTCCTTATTGATGTCCATTCAATTTCAAGGTACTGAGCTGTTCAGTAATGTTTACGGTTTACAATGTGCAGATAAATAATTTATCATATGGTCATCTTGGCCAATATTTTGGTATCCACATCTTACTGCATGTCTTGCATGTCTCTTCTCATATGGAGGCACATAGAAAGTGATCACTTTTGTGAGTATAAAGGATAAAACTGTGGGTTCAATCTCACCAGACATTTTTACCTCCGATATACTTCCATTGCCTTATAATAAGGTCACGTGTTAAAATATTTAATTGTTTGAAGAAATAATTGATGTTTTGTGGGGAGGAAATGTTCTCTTGAGTTCGCATTTTGTTGTAAAATACATGTTTTCCCGTTGATGCGTACTTGAATACACAAATGAATAAAATACAACTGAATCCACTGTGTAATTTTTGTGTACAACTATGACATTTAGTAAAGAATTATATCATGCATAATATAAAAAGCATTGATAGGACAGGTAGGCAATTATGAAATTTTCAAAAGCAAACTGAGTGGCCAACAAAGTCGGCTATCACAATTCATAATGGGGTTGCCAGCTGTCACTATGAAATATGGGACAAAACTTGACCTGTGCAGCAGCAGTGATAGTAAGCGTATGCATGACGTCATTGCTCTGTCTGAATGGTTACATACAGTACTGTAGAGTATTTTGACATTTTAGCACAACTAGATGCACAATAAAGCCGTTCTCATTTACATACTTTCCGTTTCTGACACAAATTAGTAAAATAGTAGGCTAGGCTACATGTCCGTCTGGGTAATAAACCATATGCATAGCCTATGTACAGACAAACTACATTCTTGTTGCTGTGCGCTTTTCGGTCAAAAAGAAGGGTAAACACCGCAAAACTGCTTTGCGCTCGCCTCTCAGTATTTGAGTGTGTGCGCGCGCTTGGATGCGAGAGTGCGTGACGCGGAGGTCCGAGTGAGCGTTGCTGTAATGCATGCTTTGCAGATTCAGAAACAAAGCCGCATTTAATGTAAACTGATGCGCGTCAGTGGGCTGTGATAAAATGACAGGTGTCGTTTATAGCATTCTCACGTGTCTTGATAACCACCACTGCTGCTGCTGTTGCTTCAATCCGCGGAGCAGTCAATAAACAAGACATGGGAAGTCACGTATGGGACGAATCAGGCAGGCTCAATATACGGGATTGGCAACCCGAATTGTATAGCCACTAAATCTTTTTTTAAATGCCATTCCCTAATTGTATTTATTAATGTGAGGATAGCAGGTAATCTAAGCAGAAAGTAAACTGGTGAGATTACAACGTTTGTTTGCGGTTCAAATGCATTATAATAACAGTTTGCCTACAGCAGTACCTGTTGCGCGGCTTCAGTTTGACCTCTTAGCTTGCCGTAGTTTAAATCCTCGCGACCTCTGACTTCAAACAAACTTCTCTACTTCCTGCTCGCTCTTCGGCTCTCAAAGGCTATGAAAAGGCAATGTTCTTAAATCAAAACCAGTATATTTCGACTGATTTGGATTAAATTGGAGCGCAAAATGAGCTGGTATGTATGAGGACTGATTTATTCGGTGACAAATGACAGTTATTCGTTAGTTTTCTGACAGCGTTCAATGTCGGTGTTTGTGTACCGAAACCCAGCGTGCTGCCTACCTAGACTGCATCGTCAAGCTTTACATCCGATGCGAACGTTTAAACTGAACCAAAGAAAATGACGCCTTGTTAGGATGCTGACGAGTTTTGAAACAGTTGTTGACTGCTAGCTAGCGAACTCGCTAAGTAGTTTTACAGTTTAAAACTATTTAACGAATCTTTTAATCGTCGAAAAATTAGCGGGTTATGGGGTGTTTGTGATTCTATGTAGACACAATTCTAGGGTTTTCTTTTAATTATCTTATTTTAGTTAGTTTTCTTCTCGAGTTAGCTAGTTAGCTTAGTTTCTTTTCCTTACAGAAGTCCTCTAAGGCATGTTTACATTCTTAGTACTGTGGTTCAGTTCTTAAACACTGAAGTCTCCAAAGTGTTATTTAAATGTTTGTAGTTTTTTGCATATTTATAATGACATTGTGCTGTTGTGGATGTCAGTGTAGTGTTTGCTGCATTTCAATAAACATGTATAAGCACTCAATACAGTTCATTACAGAGTATGAGCTCATTACATTCAGTTCTTGCTTTTAAAATATATTGCTGTGGGGCTTATGGTCTGATGTCCTACCATACCTTCTAATAAAAACTTTTGTAGTTTGTTTTTTAAAAACTACTAACTAGAAACCAATATACTGTTCTTTTAAGGACTGTATTATAAGAAGGGATTTATCTTTATTGTTCTTGAACATAGTGTGATTCTATTATGTCTCTACGTTTCTGTCGACCAAGTATTTGATTGGCTTTTTTGTGTGTCATGTGTATCAATTTGTAAGTGAACTGGGGAAAAGCATCACTGTTACATCACAAAGTTTCGTGGATTTTTTGTGTGCTGCTTTTTGTTATTTTCCACCTTTTTTGACACACTTATGTTAGTGTTATGTAGAATAATAAAATAAATGTAAACGCTGCCGCATTTTAGAAAACACTCAAAATTACTTTTGAATCTTGTAAATTAATGTTTCTATGTGCAATCAGGTTTAATCTACAATCAGACAATTAAAACTATAAATAAAAATACATGTTTTTATAATACGATTTTAAGAAATACAAAGATGTGTTTGGTTTTGGAATAAAGCAACTAATTCAAACATCACAAATACCTTTATCAAGACTTGCAATGTGGCGTCTGGTCAAGACTAAACACAGGGCTTTTGACAACATGAAAAGATGTAGACAATGTTGTCTTTTAATGAACACAATTTATAGGGTTATACACCAAGAATAGTTATTAGAACACTTAGGCCACATTTGCTTTGTCTGTGTGATGCTAGAATGATTCCTTGCATGTAAAAAATTTGATAATATCTTAATTCATAAAGTTGCCCCCTGCCTTTCACTCTTGAAGTGTTTCTACATGCGGACGCCACAGACTGGACGAAACGTCACTTTTCCAGAGCAGAGGCGAGACTGCTTTCTGGCTTTTTCTTTGTGCTCTTGTGAGACATTCTACAATTTGCATGTCCAGAGCTTTGACTTCTAGGATGTGGAAATTGGAAACACGTCACAGGACCCGACTGAAAGGTCAGCGCCTTGCAGAGGACGCTTCCACTCCAGTGTGCTTAGCGTCAGGGTGAAGGCCTGAATAAGCTCTTGTTGAAAGGAGCCTTTATGAAGCAGGCTGACCATTGCATTCATGCCAGGGACTCTTGCAAGATAGAATGACGTTGTCATTCTGACACTCGGGTCATCGTGGCAATAATTGTCGTTCCCTGGTTGTCAACCAAGTCTCTGTGCTGCTGAGCGGAGATAAGATCCCGGAGTATAAAACTGCAGGCGCACCGGATAGAGCTTTCGTTAGCAGAGTTCTCCACTCGGTCTGATCTGTAGCGTGAGTCAAGTTTGCCTCTTCTCTACGTGATCTTTTTTCTCCAAGTCTGAACGGAGCTTTGTTTGTACCTCTGTCATTACTTCTGTCTCTCGCGTATGTGATCATGCTGATAGCGTAAGGCCTTAGATTACAGAATAGGGCACTGTTCATGATTCTGTGTGCATGTGAAGGGAGAGGACTTTGTTTAGATTAACATGAAAGCCTGTCTTTTTCTCACAGAAGGATTAATGTTGCCCTGTATTTAATTTCTAGAGATCAGTTGGGCAATCAATCCAGTCTTCAATTCAGATTATAGATCTTGGAGTTAGGACATTAGCTCTTAAACTTTTGAGATTTCTTCTTTGGCACATTTCTTCTTTGACATGTTTATATTAGTCTTATATTAGTAGGGTGCATCGCGAGTTAATAATTCTGTGAGTCATACGTATAGACACATTCTTCAAATCAATTGGATGATTCACTGAAAGATTTGCCTAATGGACAATTTTAGTTCCCTTTCTGTCGGTTTCTCGACGTTGTGTCGAGAACGACAGATGGGGTTCGCTCCTGAGAACCTATCAACTCTGACTACTATAGAAAAGGCCAATGAAATTTGGCGAATGAAATTTGCATGCCGGGCTCCGCCCCCGGATATCCGGTATAAAAGGACGCCGGCGTGCAGCATTCATTTACCTTTTGTTCTTCAGAGCCATCGACTCATGAATACAAAAACTGAAGTTTTTTCTTCCTACAACTACACTGCCGGATCTAAGACCTGTCCCAGCGGATCGTCCCTCCTGCAGCGATCTTCCCCTGGGTGTCTCGGCGGCTCCAGTGGTGTCAGAGCTATTTCTACAAAAGTCCTTTTCAGGACTAACAACTCTACAGCGTGGCATGTCCCGCTGTTCTCTTGGGTGCGGTACCCTCATCGAGGAGGGGGATGGACACGAGCGCTGTATTAGGTGTCTGGGCGTCCAGCACGCCGAGGCAGCGTTCAGTGACGCATCTTGCCCGCACTGCGGGCAGATCGTCATGCAAAAGTTGCGGTCACGGTTGGCTGTCTTCCTACAGGAACCAGCCAACATTTCGTCTGCTACCCGGGCCGTGACATCTGTGGCTAAAACCCAGATCTCCGGACCGGTTAGCGGCGTTAGTGATTTGGGGACTTCTGCGGACGCAAACCCGCCAGCCAAGCGCTCACGGGCCGCTCGCACCCCAGCACGCTCTTTTGGCCATTCCCCACCCAGCGGTGGCACACCGTCTGGATCCTCCTCTGCGCATTCGGCAACGGATCGCAGAGCGGATGAGATGTCGATCGCAGCATCGGAGGGAGAGATGCCGACATCCGACAATGAAGATTCCGAACTCCCCCCCCCGGGGGGTAGAGCTCAGGAGGAAGCAGAAGTCGAGATGTCGGTCATGCTAACCCGGGCTGCCGCCAGCATTGGGCTGCAATGTACGCCATTGCCTCTACCCCAACGCTCGCGGTTGGATACTTGGTTCCTGGGGTCGGAACGTGGTGTCAAGCCACGCCCACCCCCGGTTCCATTTTTCCCGGAGGTGCATGAGGAGCTGTGTCGGACCTGGAGCGCCCCTCTCACGGCTCGTTCCTCGCAGACCAGCTCCGCCTCCCTCACCTCCCTCGATGGTGGGGCAGCCAGGGGCTACGTCGAAGTCCCCCAGGTGGAGCGTGCCATTGCTGTGCACCTATGCCCGCAAGCGGCTGCCACCTGGAGGACCCGACCTCGTCTCCCGTCCAAAGCCTGTAAGACTTCTGCTTCTCTGGTGGCAAAGGCTTACAGTGCTGCGGGCCAGGCTGCCTCCTCTCTCCACGCCATGGCCATCCTGCAGGTCCATCAGGCCAAGGCGTTGAGAGAACTCCACGAGGGTAGGGCCGACCCGGGTGTCATGCAGGAACTCCGCGCCGCCACTGACCTCGCTCTAAGGGCGACTAAGGTGACGGCGCGGGCCCTGGGTCGGACGATGTCCACTCTGGTGGTCCAGGAGAGACACCTCTGGCTTAACCTTGCGAGTATGAGTGACGCCGACAAAGTACGCTTTCTCGACGCACCCATCTCGCAGGGTGGGCTGTTCGGGGACACCGTCGAGAGCTTCGCACAGCAGTTCTCGGCGGTCAAGGAGCAGACTGAGGCGATAAGCCACATTCTACCGCGCCGTGAATCGACGGCCCCCCGGCCTTCGACTTCCCGCGCACCTCCTGCTCCCCGACAGCCCAGGGCCTCTTCGAACCCGACACCGGTTAAGGCGCACCCCCAGGCTGCACCCCGGAAGAGGACTCCGAAGGCTAGGCCCCCTCCTCGCCAGCAGCCTTCCAGGAAGCGCCCCTGACGAGAAGACGCCGGGGAAAGCAACATCTGGCCCGACCGTCACAGTTCCACCTCTGACAGGTCGGTATGGGACGAATCCTGCCTCGTTTCCAAAGCTGGGCCCTTATCAGGGCCTGGCGCCCACTTGCTCACAAAGAGAGTTGTTTCCCCCGCGCGTTCACCCCAGCCTTTCGCACACTCCCCCGGACTGTGCTCGGCGTTCCGACCTCACACCCTGGCGAGGTGTGAGGCCGCACACATCCGACAGCTGCCACCACTCTCGACCCGACAGTGCGTGCCGTTGTCCCGCCAGGCAGGAAAACAGGTGGAGCCAACCATCCCCCCGGGGAAGCCCCGGCGACACACGGTTGACTCCACCCGCCAACGAACCACCCTCCGTGGGAATGGTGAAACAGGCCGTCCCCTTGGTCCCCCTGTCACAGTCCCTGGGAGCTTGGCTAAGGTTGCCCACACTGTCTCGGTGGCTAATGCGGACGGTCCGTCTCGGCTACTCGATCCAGTTCGCCAGGGCCCCTCCCAAGTTCCGGGGCATCTTCTCCCCCTCTCTCAGAGGCAGAGACGCCTCTGTGCTTCGGGCAGAGGTATCCACCCTCCTGGCGAAACAGGCGATCGAGTCCGTCCCACTAGCCGAGATGTTCAGCGGGTTTTACAGCCCGGTTTTCATCGTTCCCAAGAAAGACGGAGGGTTGCGCCCTATTCTGGACCTACGTATCCTGAACAGGCACCTTCACAAGCTGCCCTTCAAGATGCTAACCCAGAAGCGCATCCTGACATCTATCAGGTGTCAGGATTGGTTCGTGGCAATCGACCTGAAGGACGCTTACTTTCATGTCTCGATTCTTCCTCGACACCGACCGTTCCTACGGTTCGCTTTCGAGGGTCGAGCATATCAGTACAAAGTCCTCCCCTTCGGTCTGTCCCTGTCTCCACGAGTCTTCACGAAGATCGTGGAGGCCGCCCTCGCTCCTCTCCGGGAGAGAGGTGTGCGAATACTCAACTATCTCGACGACTGGCTTATCTTGGCGCACTCGCGGGATCTGTTGTGTACACAGAGGGACATGGTGCTCCGGCACCTAGACCGATTGGGCCTTCAGGTCAACCGAGAAAAGAGCAAACTCTCCCCAGTGCAGACGATCCTCTTTCTCGGTATGGAACTCAACTCTGTCACCATGTCGGCGCAGCTGTCCGCAGCACGCGCCCAGTCAGTCTTGGATTGCTTGGACCAGTTCAAGCAATCGGCGGTCCCCCTGAAACTATTTCAGAGGCTCCTGGGACACATGGCATCTTCCGCGGCTATAACACCCCTCGGATTGATGCACATGAGACCGCTCCAACACTGGCTACAGAGTCGAGTTCCGAGGACGGCGTGGCACACCGGCAGCAGGCGTATGGTGGTAACGCCTGTATGTCGAAGCACCCTAACCCCTTGGTCTTCCATGACCTTTCTCCGAGCTGGGGTTCCCCTCGGGCTGCCCACGAGGCACGTCGTGGTGACGACGGACGCCTCGCTGCAGGGTTGGGGTGCAGTGTGCAACGGGCACGCGGTAGCGGGGCGCTGGACGGGCCCCCAACTGCGCTGGCACATCAATTGCCTAGAGTTGTGGACTGTACTGCTTGCACTGAGAAGGCTCCGGCCTCTAGTGCAAGGTCAGCACGTACTGGTTCGCCTGGACAGTACCACAGCCGTAGCGTACATCAATCGCCAGGGTGGCGTGCGCTCACGGCAACTATCACAACTTGCCCGACGCCTCCTCCTGTGGAGTCAGCAGGTGACCCGCTCCCTGCGTGCCACCTACATCCCAGGCGTACTGAACGAGACAGCCGACGCGCTCTCTCGACAGTACACTCCCTGCGGAGAGTGGCGACTCCACCCTCGTGCAGTCCAGCTTATTTGGGTGCGGTACGGACAGGCACAGATAGACCTCTTTGCCTCCCGCGACACCACCCATTGTCCGCTTTGGTACGCCCTGACCGAGGCCCCCCTCGGCATGGATGCCCTGGCGCACAACTGGCCACGAGACAAGCGGAAGTACGCCTTCCCCCCAGTGAGCCTCCTTGCACAGACCCTGTGCACAGACCCTGTGCAAGGTCAGGGAAGAGGAGCAACAGGTGTTACTGGTTGCGCCCTACTGGCCCAACCGCACTTGGTTCTCGGAGCTGATGCTCTTGACAACAACTCCCCCCTGGCCCATTCCCCTGACAGAGGACCTGCTCTCTCAGGGGATGGGCACGTTCTGGCATCCCAGGCCAGACCTCTGGAACCTCCATGTCTGGTCCCTGGACGGGACGAGGAGACCCTGAGTAGGTTACACCCCGCTGTGGCTGAAACCATCTTACAGGCACGGGCGCCATCCACTAGGCGGTTATACGCCTACAAATGGCGCCTCTTCTCATCCTGGTGTCTCTCCCAAGGAGAAGACCCACAGAGATGCTCGGTCGGGATCGTGTTGTCCTTTCTACAACAGAGACTGGAGACTAACATCTCCCCTTCCACACTGAAGGTGTATGTAGCCGCTATCGCCTCTCATCACGATTCAGTGCTCGGAAGGTCTCTAGGGCAACACGACCTGGTCACTAGGTTCCTAAGGGGCGCAAGACGACGCAACCCGCCTCGTCTCCGCTCCATACCCTCATGGGACCTTAACGTGGTCTTGAGGGGCCTAGCCGAGCCCCCCTTTGAGCCCCTTGAAGCTTCCGATCTTACTCACCTAACGACTAAGACGGTTCTTCTTGTGGCGCTCGCATCCTTTAAGAGGATAGGGGATCTCCATGCATTCTCTGTGTCCCCGGACTGCCTTGATTTCGGCCCTGGCTACTCTCACGTTCGCCTGAGACCCAGGCCCGGATACGTGCCCAAAGTTCCCACTACTCCCTTTCGGGACCAAGTGGTGAACTTGCAGGCGCTCCCCACCGGGGAGCAAGACCCAACCCGGTCCGTGTTGTGTCCAGTACGCGCTCTGCGCCTCTACTTGGACCGCACTCAGAGCTTCCGCAGTTCTGATCAGCTCTTTGTCTGTTTCGGAGGACAGCAGAAGGGGAAGGCTGTCTCCAAACAGAGACTAGCGCACTGGATCGTAGATGCCGTTACTACCGCATACCGATCTCAGAATTTGCCATGCCCATTGGCGGTTACGGCTCACTCTACTCGGGGTATAGCCACTTCATGGGCACTGGCCAGAGGCGCGTCTCTGGCAGACATTTGTAGAGCTGCGGGTTGGGCTACGCCCACCACCTTCGCAAGGTTTTACAATCTTCGCGTAAACCCGGTATCAGCTCACGTCCTACGTGGCGACATGTAGGAGTGACATCCGGGAGGGCGTATGCCTGCGAAAGCACCTTCCCACCCTCCCCGAGGTTGGGTCAGTGTGCTATCTATCCCCTTTTCTTCTTACCCATTCTGGCTAAGAAAATTGGGACCTCACCAGCCTTCTTTCTTACCCACACCCTGGTTAAGAACAGGCATTCCTTCCATCACTAAGCAAGCACTCCTGGGGGTTGGCTGGGCAGAGCAGCCTTCCCCCTTAGGCCGGGAAACCTTATGACCTATCTCACATAGTTCTAACCGGACCTGTGCTATCAGACGCAGTAACACCCCCTCCGAGGGCTGTTCCGTCTGCCATACCCTCATGACTATGGTTCCCAAGCTTGGTAACCCATGAGCTTCCCCAGGTGGACCTCCACCTCGCGGTACTACCCAGTCCGCCCGTTCCATGCGTTCTCCTCCAAGGACGAGACCATATCATATCTCCACCATTTTCCTCCCCACGGGTAGGAGGTGGCCTCTGCAGCGCTTCTCTGATTAAGAGTTGCGCTTTTCCCGGTGTAAACCCGAGCCGGACGGCCTCTCGCCTGTAGAGAGCTAAGGCCCCGTCCGTGAAAGGTTACCGGTCAGGGCTGTCCCCATCTTTCTCCCAGAAAGCTCTGGAACCCCCCGACCACCACACTGGAAGGTTACAAGTTTCACGAAAGCGTCGAGCTGACACGCCCCGGCTTGTTACCGTCGCTTCGCTGAGGTTGTGACGCGATACACGTTTGTGGCGTTTTCCATTGATAACCCCATCTGTCGTTCTCGACACAACGTCGAGAGACCGACAGAAAGGGAACGTCTTGGTTACGTATGTAACCTCAGTTCCCTGATGGAGGGAACGAGACGTTGTGTCCCTTATGCCACAAACTTGTATCGTTTCTGTTGTAGTTGTGAGAGGCTCTCAGGCTCTTCAGAACAAGAGGTAAATGAATGCTGCACGCCGGCGTCCTTTTATACCGGATATCCGGGGGCGGAGCCCGGCATGCAAATTTCATTCGCCAAATTTCATTGGCCTTTTCTATAGTAGTCAGAGTTGATAGGTTCTCAGGAGCGAACCCCATCTGTCGTTCTCGACACAACGTCTCGTTCCCTCCATCAGGGAACTGAGGTTACATACGTAACCAAGACGTTTTACATTTAAAAGTAAACTTATTCCTAGCATTTATTTTTTCCAAAACTGCTAAATAGAATGAATGCGGAACAGTATATTAAATGTAGTACTTTTAGTATTTATTTTGTAAGGTGTAGTAACATTCCTAGGCACTATAGTGTTTTCTATACTATGGATGCACATTATATTATTGGCCATATCGCTATTACCTGATAATTGGTCATTTTGATAGTGATGAACGTTAGATTATCGGCCATATCCTATTCACTTATAATTGGTAATTTTGATCGGGATGTACTTTATATTATTGACCATATCGATATTCCCCAATAATTGGTCATTTTGATAGGGATTTCTGTTATTTATCGACCATATCGATATTATGGATGCACCGATCCGATCTTCAGATCGGAATTGGGGCCGATACAGGTCTTTTTTGCTGGATCGGGTATCAGACTGACGGGTTCTCTTCAGTCTGATCCGTTGCGATACCCGTGGATGTTTCTCTACAGCTTCAAAAAGGATTAACTATCAGGAAATTACCATAAAAGTTGTCATGCAATGTATTCGATGTTATGTATTTTGATAGCTTTATGTGAGGAATAAACCAATAAAGCGCAAATAAAAAAACTCTGACCTCCGCTGGTGCGGTCATCTGTCAATCTCAATCCAGCACGCGTGTGTCCAGGAACAGTCAGGACGTCACTCGTTCCAAAGTTTTCAATATTCCTCATAATCACTAGATAATAGACTGTTGTTTTGTTTAAAATGCATTTTGCCGGAGACTGTACTCGCCGAGTGTAACGTTTTTAGATTCAAGCACTTGAAGCAGTCTATGTTATGCGTCTTCATACACCATAACTCTTTTTTTTAACTTTAGGATGGATCGGCCGATACCCAGAATCCAGATATCAGAATCGTATCGGCAAGGAAAAAGCATCCCTAATCGATATTGCCCAATAATTGGTCATTTTGATAGGGATGTACGTTACATTATCAACTTTATCAATATTGGCCGATAATTGGTCATTTTGATGGGGCTGCACTTTTTATTATCGACCATATTGCTATTGCCTGATAATTGGTCGTTTTGGTATGGATTTATATTATAGGCCATATCGCTATTGCCAAATATTTTGACATTTTGATTGGAATGTATGTTATATTATAGACCATATCAATATTGCCCGATAATTATTCATTTTGATAGGGATGTATGTTATATTATCGACCATATTGCCCGATAATTGGTCATTTTGGTATGAATTTACATTATATTATAGCCCATATCTCTATTGCCCAATATTTGGACATTTTGATTGGGATGCACGTTATGTTATCGACCATATCGCTATTGCTTGATAATTGGTCATTTTGATAGGGATGTGCATATGTTATCGATATTGCCCTATAATTGGTCATTTTGAAAGGGATGTACGTTTTATTATCGACCATATTGATATTGCCCGATAATTGGTCCTTTTGGTATGAATTTACATTATATTATAGGCCATATCGCTATTGCCCAATATTTGGACATTTTGATTGGGATGTACGTTATGTTATCGACCATATCGCTATTGCCTGATAATTGGTCATTTTGATAGGGATGTGCATATATTATCGATATTGCCTGATAATTGGTCGTTTTGGTTTGGTTTAACATTACATTATAGGCCATATCGCTAAACCATTGTCGATATAGGTACAGTATGTAGTAGAAATGCGTGAATCAGCTCAAATGTCACCTGAATCCCCTTCTTCAAACAAATTATCCACCTGCTACCCACCTGTACCTATAATTTTCTCTGATATCTCTAGATATCCGCACCCGATAATCACATTATTTACTCGAATTCTTTGTTTCTAAGCATGATGTCAGTGGATCATTCATTTGTAACAGAGCTCATTTGTAAATCTCTGATAAATAATACGCTGATCTTAGGCTGGTTTTGAATAAACACTTTTACTATCTGCAGCGCCCGCGGATATAACCGCAATCCGTGCATCACTAGTATGTAGATATTTATGAATGTGCAAATTATAGGAACAAAAACTTACTGTTTGAAGCAGATAGATGCCTGAATGACTTCTCTCTTGAGACCTGTTAGACTTGTGGATTTTAACAACACTTTTCTTTTCTGCCAAAATGTACGGTGCTTCCCTAGTTTTTTAGTCTTAACCATACTAAATGTACACTACAGTACTACAGTTAATCCAATTACTATATCTAATACTACAGCATACTGAAGTTTATTACAGTTCACTATACTATTACAAAAATAAACTACTAGTAAGTACACGATTCGCATTTGTTGTACAAACATCATACTTTAAGAAACGTTATTAAATTGCTTAAATACGTTTTTAATGACCGTTTCTTACTATACAAACTTTCAACAAAACATTTAATAAATATGCTCATCGGCATGCAGACACAACATGATCATGTCTAATATGAGTTTGGATATACATTATAATTAACAGATTAAAATGGAAGTTTGATTTAATTGCCCGTCATTATGAGTCATTTTGACATCCAGAGGCATGACATAATATGTTTTTATATCAGCAGTGATAGTTTCTTTATAATGATATCATGCACACATTTGCAAACCAAAATGACCTAATACCACACAGGATACTATTGTGAACCTTGTGGTCCAGAAATAATAATTCCTCATCTGTTTCACCACACTACAGACAGGAAGTTCTTTTATTAAACCCCTGGTATTTTCCCATAATCCCTTAAATATCTTTAATGACAAATTAGTGAATTGATCTTAAATTCATAGAACCATATCTAGTCATTAAAAGCGCCTTTTTTTTATTAATTGCTGTTTGGAGTTTTAAAAAGGCACTGGTGTACAGATTTACATTGTTTACTCTAAAGACTTTACTGAATACAACCAAATCTACCAAATCCATTCTTCATTCAATCAATTGAAGTGCTACAGCAATAACAACGCACCCCACGCGTGTAAAAATGCATACCTTAAAAACAGTGTAACTTTTTTTTTTCATTTATTTACTGTGACCTTGCAGAGCATGGGATCGGTTCCTTCAGTTTAACTATACTTGTATAAGGGCGTATGTAAAAATGGCTCTGCGAAGAACCTCAGCCTTGGATTCCCACAGTACAGATTGACTCAATGCAGATCACATTAACTACCCCACAGAATTAGTGTTCATTTGGTCATTGATGTTTATAGACTTTGAATAAGTAGTACACCAAAAAAGGAAAGATTAATCATTATTTACCCACCAATTTTAATACTTTATGACTTTTCTTCTTTTTTTGGACATAAAGAGAAGTTTAACAAATGTTTTTGTCTATGTTCATGTTCTATGTTTATAAAAGTTAATTTTGGCAGATTCTGAGCTCCATAAAGGACAATAAAGGAGTGTATATCACTTCATGCTTACTGAGGCTGTGTGATAGTTTTGAGAGAGGAACAGATCAAAGTATTTATTCATAAAATCTTAGTCTTAGATTGCAAATCTCTTTTAAACTTCCCACGTTGCATTCAGTTAAGAAAAAGGAGAGAACAAATGGTGTTTTCTGACGTCAACATTGGCACAGACAGCGCCTCTTCACATCTGTATATCTACACACAGATTAAAGAGAAAAACTAATTTTTGGGCGAACTATTTCTTAAAGCAGGTTCTTGTTTGCTTTCTTATGTTGGTGACACTGTTCTGTTAATTTGTAGATATGTAGATAAGACAATATAGTTATTTTTATTGACTTTAAAAACATTTTTTACAAAGTACAAGCAATGTCAAGTAACATGCAATAGTGCAACACATACAAAATTATTGCGTGTTACGAAGTCTTGTTGCCGAATTGAATAAAAGTGAATGTTGTATGTACAAAGGGGTGTTGAGAGAGCTGTCCATACAAAAAGAGTTATGGCCTGCGGGAAGAAACTGCAGGTGTCTGTTTGCCCTAGTTTTTGGGCTTTCTTAACAGGTCTGCATTGTGAGGGAAGATAGTGGGATGGTCCTTCAATGTTTCTCACCTTTTTCATGGTTCTGTGTCTAAAGGGGTCAAATGACATGGCTAAAACAAATATTATCGTATTGTGTATACACGATTTAAGGTTCAAAAACACTGTATTTTTCACAGACCATGCATGTTTGTAACTCCTCTTTGTCCCGCCTCTCTGAAACGCACTGATTTGTTACAAAGCTCAGGTGTGCTATGATTGGCCAGTTGGTTAGTGCGTAGTGATTGGTCGAATACTGGTAACATAATAAAAAAACGTGAGTGCGTTGGCCCTTCTTGATCAACCAGTGTTACGCCACGTCTCGTCGCGACTCAGCAAAGATAATAAATCCCATTATAAACACAACATTTCTTGCTTCTAGTTGAACATTTTCACTGATTATTAGGACTTATGTTGTCTTTTTTCACGTTGCGCGCATGTCTGCATTTGCAGATCACAAACACACAACAAACTCAACCAGTGTTAGTCCGTAGCAAAGTCTTTTACAATGACGATATACTTACAGGCTCCGAATCTGAAGCGCCTGTCAATTCGAAGTTGTAATGTTTGGAATGGCCACACTTTTTAACCAAATCTTTCATGCATTGCCCGTCTTGATATTTTCCAGGTTATTGAAGCAATCATCTGTGAAATGCGCTCCAAGAACTTGAATATTTGGATTGTACTTTTCTGGAACCCTTTAAGCAGTGCTGAGTAACTAACCAAAGTACACAGCGTTGGGTCAAAAAGCGACTAACCCAACCGTTGAGTTGTAAATTAACTTTATGCTGGGAGTTATTTTAATCTATGGAGGGTCAAATATAAACCATTTTTGCGTTCATTTAATCCAACAGCTGGGTATTCTCCTTTTTGACCAAATGGCGGGTTGAACATATTTTTTCCAAATTGCTACTGGAACCCGAATACGTGTCTTTAATTTGTAGTAGCGTGTAGATTATCTAAAATTTAACTGTTGGTTTTCTCATGTAAATAAAAGGCGGTTTCAATGCAACAATTAAAACAATCTTACTTTGTATGTGTGCTTTTGTGGCCCGAATTTAACTTCCAGTACACATCCGCAAATAATAGAGTCCCTGTAGATTATTTCAGATTATTTCTGAAAGCAAGCAAAAGAAATGGCAAGTAAATTACATTAGGTAGAAATTTAAAAGTATGTCTATCTTGTACTATTTTGGGGTACCAGTAGAAGAACCGTTACTTGGCTAAACTTAAATGGACACAGTTATACAAACAGTTGAACAATTTACCAAATACAATTATTATACAATAAAATAGTACTATAAATGAATGTGAATATAAATTCAATAAAATATAAAGTTATATTATTAGCTACTAGCCAGACAGATCAACACACAAAGAGCGGAAGTTACATAGGACATAGTTTGACAAACTACAGTTTATCTCCCTTCATTTCTACCAAGCTACTAAATGTTTTAAGTACCTTTTGTTTAATACCAGATGGCTTTCATCAGTGAAATGAGTTGTCTTGTTTGTTTAAGAGAACTAGTTGAGCAATACTCCGTAGGTATGCCTTGCTTGTGTGGATTAACTCACCTGTCTGATGAAATCAAAGGCAAAACAACAGGTCTCTTGCTAATGCAACTTCCTACGTCAGCACACATTTAGCTTTCCTTGCCGTGCTTTGAGTGATAGCTGTTTATGTAATTTTTGCGGTAGTGAACTTGGATGAGTCAGCTTTACAACTTCAGAAAGTTCACTAGGTGATAGCTTGTAGTTTTCCATGATGGTTTAGGCATAACAGTGGCATGACAAATGTGAATTCGACTTGAATTGGGATGGTGGTATTTCTGGAAATGGCTCAACTGTATGCATTTTTAGTTTGTCTTATTGATATCTGACAGTAGTTTAAGATATCAAATATTTTTGTTTAATAATTGCATTAATAATTAAATAGGGATTTTTTAAAACAAAAATGAAAATTCTGTCTTCATTTACTAGCCCTCAAGTTGTCTTTGTTCTGTCGAAAACAAAGAAAGATATTTGGTAGAATGTTAGCAGCTGACAGTTCTGGGGCACCATTTACTACCATCGTAGAAAAAATATTTATTTTGTTTTGTTGAGTTGCTAACATTCTTCCAAATATCTTTCTTTGTGTTCAACAATCACTTTTAGCAACTCAACAGAACAAAATACATATATCTTTTCTACTATGGTAATCAATGGTACCCCAGAACTGTCAGCTCCAAACATTCTTCCAAATATCTTTCTATGTATTACAAAGACTTTATACAGGTTTGGAACAACCTGGGGGTGAGCAAATGATGACAGAATTTTCATTCTTGGGTGAACTATCCCTTTAAATGTGTAAATGACCGTTTGCACAACATAAGTCGCTTTAGCCATGGCCAACTATACTAGTTTATAAACTTGTGAACTGTAATCTTATTTTCATTTGTGTACAGCATCTTAGGCGGTTTTGAAGAGGCTATGGTTTATTGAGCTATTATTAAAGGAAACTAACGCACGTACAATGTTCACATGTATGAATATAATTTCTGTTCTCTTCACTAACACACACACCCACACCCTCACTCACACCCCTCGTTTTCCGTCTCATTAGCTCACACACCTTTACTTTGACGCAGCCGGCATCGCCGCGCTCCTGTCATTCCCAGCTGTCCATCAATCTTCTAGAGCCGTGCTTCTGTCACATCAATAGTAGTGTGCGTGAGACTGAGAGGTGCAATAGCAGCAGTGGAACATGTTTTCTTTCTCTCCAGGTCTACATCAGCCTGTCTCTTGTATACTTACGAAACAACCCATGAGAAAAAGTTGAAGGGGGCTGGAAAGCTAATTGCTGCTTTTCATTAGAAGACAGTTGTGTCAGAACAGGGGATTGGAGATGTAATGCCATTGTGTTGCTGTGTCTTGAGTACATTAACAAGTTTGACAAGAAAATCCGCCATTTCCTAGGTAGCAGGATCTCTGTGTCAGTCTGTTTTATAACATCTCTAGCGAAGGCCAATATACCAAAATTCATTGATTAGTATTTCTTTTTTGTAATGATCACCATTGGCAGATATTTAAGGCGAATATTAAGGGGCTTCTATTTCCAATAGTAACTACCTAACTTTTATTCTAACTTCCAAGCAGCTAGTGAAAACCAGAAAAAGTAAAGAAAAAATTATTGAAGCAACGAATATATATTTCAAATTGGGGCTGTGTGATTTATTTATATATGTTCAAAAAATGTTACCTTAATTGCACTCTCTTACATATTGGTAAGTTTTCTAATATTGTTTTGTGTATTTCTTTCTTTCTGAGCATTTCGAGTTTGTCGAGATGTTTATTCTGGTGCTGAAAACATCACAATTTTTGTTAAAACAATTTTACGAGGGGTTTGATTTTGGCTAATTCTTATGAATTTGTACAATCTCATTCGTACAGTTTAGTATGATTTGCTTTTGCGCCAGTGACATTAGGTTTAAGGTAAGGACTTTAGTATTGCTTTTTTCGAGTAATCATACGTTTTTGTGCGATTCACGACGTATTGAATTCTTCCGAATTAGCCAGCTCGTTAGATCGCTAGGAATTCCTGTGAGATCCAGCACAAATAGCTGACTAAATAAATAAATGCAGAAGTCTGGAGATGTCTGGAATTATGTTTTTAATCATCTCATATGTGATGAAGACATTCTGAAAATAGGGAAGGATGACGCAATAGCCAAAGTCGCCCGTCTGCTTGCGTCTATAGACTAGCAATTACAGAATGCAAGGAGTTGCCCTGTGTGAGCTCTGCAATAAAAAGGTTATTCGAATTAAGTGATAGACAGGTCAATTGCAAAGTAAATCAAATTTAAACTATAAATGTAATGTATATAAATATTTTATGCTTTCTTGTAGTAGTTAAAAACGGTTGTGCAGTTTATATCTAGTTAAAGCGTATAGTCTGATGGAACAGATTATCAGACATCAGCTGTTGTTTAGGTTGGCCATAATGCAAGCTATTGAATCTTTATTTCTGTTTGTGCTCATTCTCTACTATTTGTCAAGGGCTACTCTTATTTCTATACTTGTCATCATAAAATTGCAGTTGGAAGAATCTTTCCCTGCCCACAGAAGTTTATGTACGTCATACAGTCATAAGTTATTTAGGTCAGTGTGACTTTTTTTATTTGCATGTTTCAACATCATTAGTCATATAATGTTGAACTATAGCACATTTAAATAGACCGTCATAGGTTGTAAGGCCTAATCATTGTTGCTCTGCATCATTCTCTGGAACACCACAACCCCTCAATGTCAAAAGAGTGTTTTGTCAATCAACACATCATTTATCTAATAGTATGTTGATTAAAAATACATGCGGTAGAATATGCCCTGAATATTTTATTCATGAAAGTGAACTTCATGACTGTACCTTTGTAAAGCCATTATGAAATTAAAAGGGTTCTAGTCAAATGTTTGGCTCGTTGTAGTACTTTAAAAATTATATTAGAATTAAAAGGGGTTCAGGAATATGTCATGGTTCTGTTAGATTTGAAAGAGTTCTGGTACAACTTAAAATGGTTATGTATGTTAGAATATAAAGTGATCTTAACTTTAGCAAAGCTTAAAGTTGCTTTCAAATTTTCACCAAAGCTGTCCAATTCCCGACAGCACAAAGCTAACAACTTCCTATATGTTTATACAGTTTATAACATGAATTTACAATATTTGTATGTATAATTTATTAAACAATTTCTAAATAAGTGTAATATTTCACTTATTTGACTTTGCGTGAGATTTTATCCGAAGACAAAACCAACTATCGTGACCTGACTGAAGGACGACCTGTAGGCGTATCAGCATTTTTTTTTGTTTAGGAAATCAAACCAAAGTTAACATACCTTGACACCCACCCTTAAAGGTTTGGATGTCAAGGAAGGGATCTGTTCAGATCTGCAAGTGTAATTCATCATCTAAGTTTCTGTGAAGAACTTGGTCATGAGTGTTTTTGTTTCTGTCAGCCTTGTAAAATTGTATTCCTACTGCCAATGTGTCAAATGACGGAAACTGTAATTCATTTTCCAGTAATTATGTTTTCTGTTTTTCCTAGGATTCCTTTCAAACTCGGACAACCGAAGAAACAAATCGTTTCAAAAACAGTAAGTACTAATATCCTTTCTTATGGCTGGATCACATAGAAAGCGTTTATTAGTGTTAGACACGCCTCTTTTGAATAATTCAGTTGGCAGGGAGCGTTTTGAGTGCTACTTATTCGCACCGGGCCCCTTATGTTTTTGCCCCCTGCTGTAACTCACCTTTTTGGCGGCCGGCTCTGAGCACCTGAAGTTGAAAAAAACTCAACTCCGAGCAGAAAAGCGTTTGACGTCATGCGCCTTTTTTCCCAATGTCCAATTGAATGAAAGGTGAGGCGGGCCTTCAGATGTGATGACTTAGCTGTTTTGTTCTATGTGATAGCCTCCTCAGTCTTTCTTGTAATTTTGTTATGACTTATACCATGTCTACTGTAAACACAAGCAGCGCAAATTGATGCGACAGAAGAGAAGAACGGTCCACCAAGCAAATCTGACTGTAGGGCAAATTGCTCTCAGGAACATTCTCCTTTTCTACTATTGGTCTAAGAGGCGAATGCTTTACAGGTTTATTGAAAGTAGGAATACTTGGCAAATCGCCATTCCGCCAGGCTGTGAGAGTTGTTCATCCAATGACTCAAAGATGGGACACACCATGTAAGACAGTTAGGACTTTAAGTTGGTGGCAAAGAGCGGAGACTAAACAAAAACACAAAATCACAAGGACGACATCACAAAACAAAAAAGGACACCCTGCCTGTAGAATTCAGTCCAAGAAACTTTGTCCTGGCCATTTTTTATGAACAACTAAAACCAAGACTTGGCATTTTTTGTCTTTATTGCCCGTCTCATTAAATTGGGCACTGTCTGTTACGCAAGCAGACCTTTCATTTGCTTTAGCCAGGTTAGAATGTTAGACATGGTGTTCCTGAACTAGTCATCTCCGGCAAAGTTATAATTTTAGGGAGTTTTTCTTTTAATGTTTTACCTGCCTCATTTTGGCAGGCATATTCACAAAGTGAGGATGGTGCTTTGATGGACTTAATAGTTGCAATCTGCAACCTTTGCCTCTCTCTTAACTTCTCGGTTTAATCCAAATTGCAAATTGCATATTTAATTTTACATGGGTCGGAGTCAAATGATGCAAAACAAATATTTCACATTCAATATTATAAAGGTCCAGTGTAGGGGTTGCCCCGAATAATCGAAGATTTGAAGCTTCGATAGGAGGAGCCTGATTCTACTACCAATCTCAATAGTTTAATCTTCACACAGGTGTAATGCAATGGGGATCATGCCATTTTGTTTATGATGTAAAGAAATGGGAATTTTTTTAGTGTTGGTACAGAAACCCCCGGCGCATATGAGCGCGAGCTCTCGATTTGACCCAGCGCAGGATCGCGTCTTCTGTACTTATGTATGTAGACGTATGTTAACATTGGACGAATTGTATGCCATAACCATCAATAGTTCACATTTCTAAAGCGAAGGCTGTTCAGTACAGTGTTATTAATCGGATTCATAATCTAACAGGAAGATTTTGATACCCATCCCAAATATAAGTAAACCTGATCTAATCGCGTTGGATCTTTTATAAAATAACACTGTATTGAAGACATGGATGCTTCAGTCTGACTGGTTCTGGTATGTCATGAAGCGATACAGCAGCTTTGTAGTTAAACGTGCCTTATTTATTTTATGAGCTACAATTAAATACATACATTACATACAAAATACTTTTAAATGGTCTATATTTCCTGCGTCATCCAATTTGAATACGTATGTTTGAATACAACGCAACTGTAATATTAAACTTCATTTGATATTATAATAAATTGTTATAATGTCACTAAGCAGTGGATATATGCTTCATGTGTTAATAGTGATGTACGGTTCAATAACAATAAAGTAAATAACAAAGTAAATATGTCGTGATGTTTTTGAGAGGTAGAGGCAGTAGTCAGAGCTAAGACCGAGCTGTCTTTAAATGTTCTTTACTTTACGCTCTTGTTGTGTCACGTGGTACAATCGTTCGTGATCCTATTACCCATTAATTATTCGAGAAATGTCCATTAATTTTCTTGTGTTTTGAATACATGTTCCCCTGCATTTCAGACATTTTGCCTAAACACATTTATTTTGAGCATTTCGACTGGAATCTGTCTTATTTCGATATTTATTTTTATTAATTATAAAGGTATATTCCGTTCTAAAACAATTTTGTTAATTAATATTTGGGTTTTTTTTGGCACCGCTAGCACACTTGCGTGTCAGTAGACTATAAGCAATACATGACAATTCTGATTCGACTATGTAAATCCTTAGTCGAGGACACCCCTAGTCCAGTGTATTAAATTTAGCGTCATCAAGGTGAGGTCACTCCACTCCGCCCTTATGAAGCACTACGGCAGCTGACAGAACTGAAGATGTCATCATGTTTTAACTTCTTTTCAGAAGGAGATTATGTATTTAATAAACACACTATGTACAGCAGTTTGTCCGTTTAGGGCTACTGGAAAAACAACATGCACGGTAAAAAAATTAGTTGTTTCAACTAATAATTATTTAGTAACTAGATCCACAGCAATTTTGTTTACTGAATTTCGGTCTCCAAAGTGTTACTTGAATTGTTATTTTTTAGTTGGCCCAAACTTGACTTAAACATTAAAAAGTATGTTTGCTCAACTAGTTTTATAGTTCATTCAACAAAATTTTTTAATCTGTTTATTTTATTGTATTATAAATTATTTTTGAGTACACAGCAAATTCAGTTTTAGCATTCACATCACATAAAAAGAAAACAAATTAACACATTAAGACCTTTATTTTTGAATAATCTCAATTTTGTCAAGTATACGCAGAGAAATTGTAGATGAAACAGAACAGTCTTTTTTAAAGATTATTTCTTGGTCCAGTTGAATCTAGTTTTGTAGTAGAAAAAGAATTTTGGGGATGTGTTTGAGTCATGAGTTCATCAGTTCTTCTCTGTTGTGGACGCTGTACACTTCCGTGCCTTTGAGCTGGAGTCTTGATCTCTTCCTCCTTTTAAGGAGGTAATTCATCCTCTCATTTCTTTTTCTCCCTCATCACCTCTTTCCAAAGCTCGCCTTCTTTCCTGTGATGCCCCACATTCATGGTCAGCCGTGAGCGGGCCGGACATTGGCCGCCTGCCTTTCCAAATATTGTTTATTTACAGGCTTTTCCCACCAGACCACAGGACAGGAACCTCTGCTGCTGCAATTTTGACATCATTAACCCCCTACACAGCGGTAGGGTGGCATGGACACAAGCTAATGTGGCAAGAGAATTACAGGACCTCAAATAAATACAGCGTTCCAAATGAATGATTCAGCTTGCTCTGTTTTCAAAATCTTTTTTTTTGATCCTTTGGAGATTTTGCCTAATAGCTAAAACATCTCAAAATTACATTCAAGTCACTTTTTTCTGTTGGCTACATGGCTTTTTCGATCTCAACTTTCTCTTAGATTCTGCTACCTTGTCGATCCTGTTTTTGTGATTACACACCCAGAAGAGCTGATAGAAATGTAGAGCAGTTTGCCCCCACACTTCTTTAAAGAGATTATTTTATCTGTTCCTATTTTTCCACTCACATGTCTTTATATTTTGTCTTCCACAGGTTGAAAGAGACTTTGAGCGGGAATATGAGAAGCTCCAAAAGTAAGTTGACGTGTCCGTTGTTTTTATTTTATTTTGTTGAATGTGTTTTGTTGCCCACAGAGCTTTGAATGTGTGTGAGTATCATTAGCCTGCCTGCAAATGCTCACCAAATGATGGCACTTTAAAAGAAGACACTAGCATTTCAATATTTGTTTTCCCAAAGAGAACAAACTACTAAAGCAGTACATGGATTTTAAAAATAGAGCGACATTGGATCTGGAGGCTTTTGATGGACGGATACACAATTTGTTTGTCCAAACATTTTGGAAAAATGTGAAAGAAGAGACTGTTGCATTGTATTTCAGAAATTCATGTGAGAGCAGGATGTTGAACCTAGCATCTAGTTCAATTCAATTTATTTCAGGTTTGTTTCTATTGCAGTTTGCATCGTTTCAAAGCAGCTGTACAGAAAAAACGTTGTTAAACAAACATACAATAAATATGCCTATAGAAATTCATATTTTCTATTTATATGTGTGTGTATATATATATATATATATATATATATATGTGCCATCGTTTTAGGCATGTAGATTTCTCTATGCATTTACACATAACATATACTATACAAACACATAAAGCAGTTTATTATTATATTTTATCATCATAAAAACATGATAATTGCGCAATAGTCTTTCAAAAGATTAGCATACATTAGCATTTTAATACAAGGAGGTTTCAAAGATGTACTCTATATGTCGAGAAAAAACTCATTATATAATCCCTATATATTTACCCATAGATTCACCCCTTGGGGCCTTATCGTTTATCCTGGCTCAGTGCAGTTTTTCCACAGAACCAAGGGGTCGAAGGATACCTGTCATGAACATGTCTTGGTCATATTTATCGCAAAATAATTAGAAAAAAACCCATTTTAGGTAATTAGGAGCGGTTTGGGGGTATTTCTAATATATGCCTGCCTATATCATTTTGATTTTGTTTAGATTTTTTAAATGTATTTTTATTTTGGGTTGAAATAAACATTAGATTTTTGTTACAACTATTCAAACACAAAGACATTAAATATTTAAACGAAGTTCAGAAGCAGAGTGGAGAAGCGAACCTTACATTTATATTTCTTGCTGATTTAGGCCAGAGGTCATTGGTTGAGATGTACGTGCTTTGTGCCTCAGCTAACCCTTTACCTTTAGTTTCACTTGTGTGGGTGGAGTCTCAGTACAGAGAGTTATAACATGTATATCGCACACGCAAGCACTCACAGGGTGGGCACAGACATGCAGGGGCCTGTACTCTTGTTTGAGAGGGCCGCACCTCTGCTTTGATTGCTATCAGAGTGCCTCTTGTTACGTAACTGCACACACCCCAGTGCTCAAAAACATAATGCCTGTTGTCTTCGTGAATTTTTTGTGGTGGTAAAGGAGTTGGGGGTGTGGTGGTGGGCGAGGAAGGTGATGCCTAAGCGCACTTCCCAGGACACGTGTGGTGAAGCGTCTCCAGGTTTGCTCATGTGGTCTATATTGCACATGTCTCTTTATCATCTCATGTACTATAAACCTCTGTATGCTAGAAAACAACCTCAAACAACTATAAATGTCACTGTGACACTGTGAATTTTAAGTTTTTGGGAGAATTGAATGATTTTTTTGATAAGATATAGAATTAAAAACATAGTTGGGCTGTCACAGTATCTGATTTGGCTGATTATCGTGACCAAAAGAATTCACAAAAACAATATTACTAATATCTATTTTAATTCATAATGCTGTCATTCAAATTCATCTTTGATTTTCTTAATGTTTTGTAGTATTTCTTTTGTTTGCTCTTTGACATGGCTGGTTCTAGAGGGGATTGCCCCTCAGATTTTTCTTGGGCCCCTTCAAAAATATCCAGCTGACATTTAAATTAATTAAAAATCAAATACTTCTTATTAAATACTTACTAAATGCTTATTTGTATTATCCATTAAATAATTATGATTTTTGATAAGAGGATAAAGAAAAGAGGATGCTCATGGCACGTTTCCAAGTCATCATTTGTCATTTTAAATATTCCAATAAATATTATATCGTGAACGTCATAACAAGGTATTATCGAACAGTGAGATTTTGATATCGTTACATCACTAAGATGCATAAATTGAAAATAATGCCATTTTATGACACCCTGGCAATTACTATACTCTCTAAAAGGCTTCCTGAAGTTGCATTGTTTTAACATCTTATCCACCGCCTACTTCCCCAATTTTTTCTTCTCCTGCCCCTTATACCACATCAGAAAGTGGAGGTTTGGCGCTAATGTGTTGGCTTGTGACCTGTGCTAGCACTAAATGCCATTCACGTGTTGCGACGAGGCGTGCTAGTGGCACGTTCGCATGCCAGACGTCTGGAGCAGCTGGGCCAGTTCTACTCTATTAGCACCTACTGTAATGGGTCCTTTATCACATCTTGTTAAGAGTCTCTCTTTCAATTTGTTGCCAGTTAACCGTGAATCCCTCCTCCTCTTTATCTCTGCAATTGTTTTTTTCCCGTAATATACTTTCCCACACTTTTTCCACCCATGTCGTTCTTTAATTCTTTTTTGATATCAGGCCAAAAAATACCAATTTCACCAATGTTTCCACTGTTTCATGGTTTTCCTTTATCGCTGTGATAAGTGCAGTGAGAGGTGGCTCATGGGACTCCCCTAGCCTAATTTTCCACCTAATTGATTATAATGAACAGCCCCCCATCACCACCACAAACACACACACTTATTCATTCGAGCGCGAGTCAGATGCAGTAGTGTGGTAATTGCAGTTGTTAACACCCCCAACGGGTGTGAATGGATCACTGCAGCGCAAGACCCTGTGAATGATCTCCTCAGCCGTTCGGGAAACGTTACAGTTTTACTGGAACATGAATGGATACTCGTTGATGAACCGTTTTAAAATAGCTATATTGTTTTATATCTGATTGAGATTTAATAAGAGTATTTGATGATATGACAAGATAATGCTGTTCAGTTCAAGTGTAATTAAAACATTTACAACTGTCAGTTTTACACGGTCCATATGTTCGAGTTTAGTTTTTTCAGTTAATATGGGAAACTATTGAGTGGAGAAATATTGTCATTAGAACAGTGTCATTAAAGCCTCTGTGGGAAATCCTAATTAATGGTGTTTGCTAAGGCAAGCAACAATATTATTATTTCTCAAAACCTCAAAATGTTCAACTATTTGTTCTGTAACTAATTTCTGCAGTGAATATGAATGTAACATTTCTAATGCCTTTCTAATTGGTTGAATTTTTTTTATTTATTAAAACACCCGTAGATACACATTCGGGGCGAGACTAAAGTCGCATAAGTTGGTAATCACATAGCAATTGCCCAAAACTTCTTCAACTGCATATTGCAATATGTTAGAGTAACTTACAACGCCCTGGCATCCTCAACAGCAATGCCCTGGCAACCAAATAGAACACCCCAGCATTGTTTTACAGGATTTTTTTAGCCAGTTTATCTATTTTATAATTTTCTATTTTGACGACTAATGTTCCACTTTCCATCTTTTTAGGTTGGAAGAACAGACAAAGAAGCTTCACAAAGACATGAAGAAAAGCACAGAGGCTGACTTAGGTGTGTGATTGTGATGTCAGATTTGAATGATCCCCTCTTTTCAATTAAAGTAACTATATGTTGGCCATTTTACAAAGCATTCATTCAGGGTGTGCTATCATTTTCTTTTGACATTAAGCATGATTTTCACACATTTTACAAAGGTTTTCACAATTTCTATTCTTTAACGCCAATCTCTATGAATCCCCTTTCTCGGTTATACTTAAAATGTGTTTAATGTTAAAGAGAAAATATCCGGTTGCAGTAAACTTTGAGTATCGTATATCTTTTTTTATTCTCGAAAGAACAACATTAAACACTAACTAAAGATGAAAAAGTGAAAATGAATTATTTGACCGCTTTAATGTAAAAATAGATGGTTTATTATTATCCGGGAACCAAAATATCTTATAAAAAAACATGCAGGTAGGAGGAGAATGTGTAGAAGTTTGTGACTGATGGTGTATGCATTTTTTTTGTGCATGTCCATTATGGAAACAGATTTTTCAGCACATGGTCATTGGAAGTAACATGTGCTGCGCAGGTTGTCTGGGACTGGGCACCCCGCACATCTGAGCTGCGCCTGCTCTGTCGGTCCACACCGCAGGGAGTCATTCAGCATCAGCAGTCAAACACATGCATGTTACATATTAACAAACAAAGGCCTTTTGTATAGACGTTAACAAAAGGTCAAAATTCAGAATTGTTTTACGATGTTTTTAGTTGTATTTCTCAGATCCACGAAACGCAAGGAAATGTACCTGCAAAAGAACAAAGATTTCACAAGTTGCTTTCATTCGTGTTTGAGAGTTGACAGAGATGATGAATATTCACTAAAGGGCTCTGATTGTGTACTGATGCCTCAATAGTGCCAACCCCAATTACAGTCCGTCGCATTCCCTGCCAGAGCCGCTTTAAGTCAGAATACTGATCAGATGAGCATGTCAGCGTCAATCCGGATCAGACATGCGCAAGGCAGGAAGCCAGATAAAACATCCATCCCTCACACCCCAAAACGGGGCTTGATTTGCTTCAGCTAATTGGGGCAAAGTAAAGAAAGTTGTTAAGATTTCTATTTTGTATTTGAGGATATTGATGATGTATTCTTATGGACAATTTAAACAATTGCTGAATGAACAAATGAATGTCCTTTGAGTTTAGACACACAACTCTGTTACTATTGTTCTTAAGTAAAGTTAATATTTAAATATAAAAAATGTAATAAGTTACATATCACTGTTGTAGTTCTGAAACAGTGTATCTCCATATTTCGTGATTTTTTTTTTCATAAATCATTATTATTTGTCACTGGGTTTTGCAAATATCCATGCAATTAAAAGAATTAAAAAGTGCTTGTCAAATTTGACAACACTGTATGTAATAATTTAAAAAGTCTAGTGTTTTTCGATTTCCTGAAAAACAGTGAATTTGGACATACAAGATTTTAGAAGGACAGTGACGATATGTAGAATTAAATAGATTCAGAACTAATGTAAAATTAATAGATTACATAGATTTACTGCCAATAAGATTTTTGTCAATAACGTGACAATGCTGTTGCAACAACTTTTTAAACAGACTAGCTTTGAATTGGAAATACTTATTTTCATCATGACTATAAAAATAGTTTTGTAATGTATTTTGTTAAACTCCTAATAGGGCAAATATTTATAATATTGTTAATGTCACGTATGAAAAATGATGACGCTTCCTTGGTATATCAGTAACACCTTCAACATCGGTTTCATGTCAATTTAAATTTTTGTTTACATGTTTGAATAAACAAGCATGTCATTTTGTCTCTCAGTTCTTCACAAATAATGGCTGCTGACTTAAAGGGGTCACACACCGGATGCGGAAGCCGCCGACAGGCGCGGAATGGCGGCGCCGGTGTGTGTACACTTATAGAAACGATATGTTCATTTTTTACAAACAATAGCACTATGCTGTGTTGCTCGGCCGGCCCCTTGTAAAGATGTTTAAATTGACAAATACCTTTTGGTCTGTAACAGAAACACCATCGCACTCCATCAAGGGCCTTTG